>NC_139398.1:64859960-66059960 GCF_054392235.1 Sus scrofa
ACACACACACACACACAGGCTCACAGTCGTTACCCAGCTTGCTGCTCCTATTTCGAGATCCAAATGGGGTACCTTCCCTGGCCAGATCCTCATCCTTGCCCTGAGTCTGGCTTCAGGACCCTTTATCACACTACCCGCTGCATCTTTGAGCCTCTGTCCCCCTGCACAGATCCTTCGGATTTCTCTCGAGTCCCTGGGGGCTGGGACAGGTCCTGCGTGCCCTGTGCCTCATACTGGGGGTGGGGCTGGGGGCTCAATCCAGGTGCCCAGCCCCCAGAGAAGCTGCTCCTCACCCCTCCACTCACTGGCCCAATATTCATGCTGCAGGCCAGGTCTGTGCCAGGTGCCACAGGGCCCTCAGGATGGGCCAGACCTCCCTTGACTTCCAGGAACCAGGAGCTGGCAGACAAGCAGGCCTCTAGGCACAGCAGAGTCAAAGGCGTCACTGCAGCTCCCATTTACCAAGCACTTACAATTATCCGGGCGCAGGGCCAAGCGCTTCCACCAGTGACCAGAACTCACCTCTCCAGCAATCCCAAGAGGGTAATTTCATCCTGATGCCCACCTTAAAGATGAGCCTCAGAGAAGCAAAGAGAATTCACTCGGTCATGCAGCGACCAAGTGGCCGAGGTGGGGTACGACCCAGGTGGGTTGGGTCTAGAGCCTGAGCTCCTATACATCCCTGGGAGCCCCAGCAGAGAACACACTGTGTCACAGGGCACTGATTAACATGCTAAGGGGTTCCATGATGGGGATGGGGAGAGTGGTAAATAAAGCTGCCCAAAGCACCGGCCAGCTCTTCACAGGGAACACTGGGGAAAACGCTGAAGCCTAAGATGTGTTTTCATCCCATCCAAAACCCAGTCCAGGGCCAGCCAGGCAGGAGGCACCCCACAAATGTTTGCTGACTGCTCATGAGGAGCAGCACCATGATTGAGTACCTACTGCATACCAGGTCCAAGACATGGCTTCAATTACACCTCCCAACAGGCCCAAGGAGTGGTATTACTATTCCTATTTCTCAACTGATGAGGAGGTAGAGGCTCAGAGAGGTTACGGATCTTTCCCAAAGCCACACAGCCTGTGAGTGGTGCAGTGAGGATTAAATCCAGACCAAAACCCAAGGCCTATGCTCAGGCTAGAGGGGGCCTGATGCCATTAATGCAAGGAGTGTGTCCTTCCTAGCTTTCTTCAGCACCCTGTAGCATCTTACACACACACACACACACACACACAGCATATCATTGATTGAGCAATTACTCAATTATTTACAGAGGGTTGGCCACAGGGAGGTCTACTCTGTGTGCACGATCCTATTTAGTCTTCACCATAACCCCTAAGAAGTAGGTACCTCTCATTACCCTATTGTACAGGTGGGGAAAACTGAGGTGCATAGGGTAGAAGTTTAAGAAATTTGCTGGGGAGTTCCCGTCGAGGCTCAGCAGTAATGAACCCAACTAGTATCCGTGAGGTTGCAGGTTCGATCCCTGGCCTCACTCAGTGGGTTAAGGATCCGGCATTGCTATGAGTTGTGGTGTAGGTCACAGACATGGCTCAGATCTGGCGTTGCTGTGGCTGTGGTGTAGGCCAGCAGCTATAGCTCTGATTTGACCCCTAGCCTGAGAACTTCCATATGCCATGGGTACGGCCTGGAAATGACAAAAAAAAAAAAAAAAAAAGAAAAGAAAAGAAGGAAGGAATTTGTTGAACAGCTGCACAGCAGCAAAGACAAAATTCAAACCAAGGCCTCTCCTATGCCAAAGTCCCCACATTCAAGCACCACAGAGGCCACCTCGTTCACCTCAAAGATACCCAGGTGGATAAATCAAAGCACAGAGAGGGTGGTCATACAATGAGCCAGTGACAGCCAGGACTCCAACCCAGGCATCCCGAGAGTCTGCTCTGTGGCCCGTGGGAGGCTTGTCTTTGGCCCCATCCTTGGCACAGCATCATTTTAAATGTGCCTGAGGCCCTTTTCCATTTAGATGTCAGAGCAAAGAAAACTCAAAGCTTCTCCCCGCCACAACCGGCAAGCCTGTCTAAAGCCTGAGGGACCCACTTACCCACTGATGCTTCAGAACTAATCCCCATACTCAGACCCAAGGTGCCAACAGCAGGCCTCAGCCCTTTCCGAGGCCCAGTGGCTCTCCTCCAGCCTGGGCCACGCTGGCAGGGCCCTTGGCATTGCCCTTTCCTAAGTGCTCAGCCATGGATCCTTGGGAATCGGGGGCAAACCCAACCCAGCCCCAAATCTGGGGCACACAGATGCTCATCAGACAACCCTTGCCCTTGGAAAGGAAATAATCAACACCTCTCCTCTCCTCAGTCACCAGGAGGTGGCAGTGTCATGGGCAAGGGGAGCTTATCCCGCTGACGGGGGGCAGGGCAGGCCCTCCCAGAGCAAGAGGCACAGGGACTAGGTCTTGAAATGCAGACAAGACTTCGAACGACTGGGCGCTGCGCCCTCCCCTGCTCCATGCCCTTGGGAAGTAGGGACTGTTTCGTTGGTTGTTTTCTTCCCATTTTATACATGCAGAAGTTGAGACCCAGAGAGGTCAAGTAACTTGTCTACGGTCACACAGCCAAGACAAGACAGAGTGACTATTTGAACTAGGCCAGCAGACTCTAGAGCCTTTAATGAGCCTGGGTCCCAGGTTAGGCCCCTTAGAGTGGAAACCCACTCTGTCTCTCTCTCGCTGTGTGACCAAAGGCAGATTATTTCATGCCTCTGAACCTTACTTTCTTCCTCCTGTAGAATTCCCTAATTCCAGGCCGGTTGTGAGGCACCACCCAGATGCTGTGAGAACGTGTCAGTCACACAATGAGACAGTAATACCTGGCGGTAGCTTCCAGTATAGTTGTGAGCATGACCCATCTGCACCCTAATTTCCCATGCCAACAACTTCCCTGCTGTAGGTCAAAGTCAGAATCAAAAGGAGTGTCCTCCCTGTCCCCTTCCATTTCCCTTTGGGGGCCCACTGTGCCCTCATGGCTGCCCAGGGCAGGGAAGAGGCAGCGCCATGGCCCTGACACACTGCCCAGAGCCTGCAGGACACTGGCCAGGCTGACTGCAAGACATTTTCAAAGTCCACCTCTTGGTCTCAGAACAGGTGACACTTGTGGGACGCGGGTGACACTCCCCTCCTCCCTCCCCCCATGCTGAGAAAGAAGCTGGGAGAAGAGCGCTGGATCCCCCAGGCCCCCACCCACCCAAAACACCCACCTCTGGCTCCGAAACCCTTTCAGACCAGAATATTCCAGGCAGATTAGGGCCTGCAGACACCAAGTCAGAGCCCTCAACCACAGAGACGCCCACCTGGCCTCTGAGCATCCCCTACCACACGGGCCTATCATGAGGATCCCACTGGATCTCTCACCAAGGACCCAAAGCCTGGCTCTTGAGGCTTCTCCTCAGCATTCTTTCTGAATAATTTCAGTATTTCTGAAAAAGTCTGCCTGGCGTGGGAGGAATAAAAGATCTCGATTTCAGAGTCTTGAGTCTTTACCCATGGCCTAGAACAAATCCCTTCTCCACTCTGTGCCTCAGTTTCTCCACCTGTGAATCGGGACTCTTATCCCCTCCCCCTGCAGTCTCCCTTGCAGAATGGTAGAAAAAGAGCCATCAGCCTCCAGACGCAAGAGCCATTGTGAACTTCTTATAAGCAGCACTTTTTCTCCAAATAAAAGGTCCCGTCTCCCCAGCCTTGGTTTCCTCCTCTGTCAGAAGGATGCTCCCTGCTTCTGGACACCCCGCAGTGTGGGGAGAGGGGACTGAAGAACCCCTGTTTATCTAGAACTCTCCCTCTCTAGACTGGCAGCTCCTTGAGGCCGGGAATAGACTAGTCTTATTCAAGGGCCAGCAAGAAGTAGGCCCCCAGCAAGTATCTGTTGACTGAATACCTGACTGGACAGATGGATGGATGAGTCGCTGCTTTAAGAAATTAAACAAGCCAGAGTTCCCCTTGCGGCTCAGTGGAAAAGAACCTGACTAGTATCCATGAGGACGCAGGTTCAATTCCTGGCCTCGCTCAGTGGGTTAAGGATCCGGCGTTGCCGTGAGCTGTGGTGTAGGTCGGCAGCTGTAACTCCGATTCGACCCCTAGCCTGGGAACTTCCATATGCCACACTTGCAGCCCTAAAGAAAAAAAAAAGGAAAGAAAAGAAATGAAAAGAGCCAAGAGAACCGCTTTCTGTCCTCCTCAAGTCCCAAAGGACTCTGTCTCTAGCTTCCCATCCTGGCCAGCCTGAAGGAAGGCTTTAAACCTGAAGAGCCCAGGTGTGGGGGGTCAGGCAAGGGGGGTGTGGAAGGAAACTTCCAAACTTGAACAAGGCTCGCAGGGAGGGAGGAAGCAGCGCTGTGGGAGGGATGGACAAGGGGCCGGTGGAAGCCCCCCTGCCCTGGCCTGCCTCACGCCCGGCCTGTCTGGGGAAGGCCAGGACCTAGCCGAGCCTGGCGGCAGGAACAATGTCAGGCAGGTGCCGGGTGAGCTGTGTGAAAGGCCCAGCCCGGTGTCATTGTCAGCGCTCAGCCAAGTGCAGAAAAGCAATTTACTGGTCACGCCGGTTGCTCCCCTTGGAAATTTTTAAAATTCTTCCGATTTGAGATATCCACGGTGTCCCAAGTCGTGTGGAGAAGGGATTTTATTAAATTCCCAGCTTCCCACTCCCAGGGGGTTGCGGATGCAAAAGGGCGGGGCTCGCCACATGGGGGTGGGAGGGCTGTGTCTGGCATTGACTGTGCTCAGGGAAATGTGGCTGGGGCCAGGGGGCCCGTTCAGGGCTTGGTGGCTGGGGATGGATGGGAAGAGGGGAGGAGCCCAGAAACTTTGTTGCGAGGACTGGACCAGTTTCCCAAAACATGGAGGTGGGGGAAGGAAGGGCACAGGTGTACAGAGTTCCCAGCACAGCAAGGCGCCCTCCCAGGGGGCTGAGAATTCGAGAAACCTCTTCCACACCTATCATGGACCATTTCCGCCTCAGGGCCACCCCTGTCACAAATGAGGAAGCTAGGTCTACTGATAGGAAAAGATGAGGCTGGGGTTCAGGCCCAGCCCTCAGGATGCCAAAGCCCTGAGCTCCCCCCATGGGGCAGAGAGCACCCCCCCCCCGGGCCCTGATCACCACAGGCGCTCTCACTGCCACCCTCCAAACGCACCCTTAAAGGAAGTAGCTGCTCTCCCAGTATCGGTCCAACACCACAGTGGAAAGCAGACCCCGGGGTGGGACCTCCTGCAACTAGCACACACACGGGGGTCCCACCCCCTCATCCTCGCCTCCAATGACCACTCCACCTTGTCCCTAGAGTATGAAGGGGGACTTGATGGTGCCAATGTTGCCTATAACCCTTAGGGTAGCGCTGCTTTATCTTTCAGCAATCACAGGTGCTTTCAAAACTCTATGGGGAGCCTAGAAACCCTTTCCCCGCCGCAGTACATTTGGGCACCATTTTGCCCTCAAGTGTCTCAGGAACCACCCCTCCCCCCAGCATCCCATCCTTAGATATTTGAAGGGTGCAAAGACCTTGAGTTAAAAACATTGGTCAGTCCGAAGGCAGTTTGGAAGGGGAAAGGCTGCAAAGGAAGAGGGGGGTAGGAGAAGGGGAGAGGAGCCTTCCTTCACCTGCTGGAAGACCTAAGCCAGATGGACCCCCTCACCCAGACGGAGACCACCCAGCTCTCTCCCCGAGAGGCTGGCTCTAGCTCTGGCCAGAACGGGGAGGTGGGATGCAAAGTCCTCCCTCGCATTCCCCCAGAGAACACAAAGACCACACAGCAGCCCTCCAGGGCCCCACTTCAAGGACCAAGAGGCAGCAGGCAACAAGGTCCAAAGCCAAGGCTCTACTTCATGCCCATTTCATCGTCCCCACCCTGAGGCTCAGCACACAGAAAAAGAGCTCTCACCCTGGTGGGACAAACACAGTGCCCCGGAGTGACCCTGGGGTCTGCTCTCTGCTTGGGGACTCAGCTGCAAACCATGCCTGGCACTGGCCTCTCTGACACCAGCCATTCCCCACCCCGCCCCCGCCACATACAGGGTCACATCTGCTTTGGCAAACAGCCAGTCTTAAGTTACTGACTCCAGTGGTATTGATTCAAAGAGTCACTGGGGACCCCAGCCTGGCCAAAAGAGGGAAAGAACTCATCCGTCTGTCCAGCCCCCAGCCCCGACTAGCTCAGTGCCCATCCTGTTGGGCAGCAGCGGGAGGGGAGATAAGCAGATCCGCCGCCGCCACCACCACCACCGGCTCTAAGAGACCGCAGAGTCTCAACAGCACTCAACACGCACACCTAGGAGAATCACATTTTTCCTGCTCTGTGCTCTCCCTGGGCACCTCCCAAATGCAGAAAGCTAAAGCCTAAGCATCCTCTCTAACCCTGTGAGGACACCTGCCTTCAACCCAGAGGGGGAAGGGGCAGATAATCTCTTTTGGCCCCAGTCCAGCTCCTCCTAGGGCCCCTCCCACAGAGCTCTAAGTGGATGGGGGGCTAGGGCAGCTGGCACTTCCTATTCCCTTTCCCTTTGCACCCCCCATCCCCCCCAAACTGAGGCAGCCTGGTCTGGTTCTAATCGGGGCTGAAGTCGCTCCCTCAGCCCCTCTTCTCTTCCCCCCACCCCAACGCGTTTCCTTCATTTCCAGGGCTTTGGAAGCCCAAGTGTTCCAACTGTCTTCGTGCCAAGACCTTCCCGAGTCTGAAAGCTGCTGAAGTAACAGATCAGATTTTAGCAAGTGCTTTCCAGGCCGAGCGCCAAGCCCTCTTCTGATTCAGGAGAGCGAGCAAGCGGGGAGTGAGGCGAGGAACCAGCTGAGGGCTGCCCCACCTTGGGCAAGGGTGTGCGGAGCGCGGCCGTTCCGGAGCCGCCTCGCAGGCAGTGGTCCCTCGGCCCAGGCACCCTGCTCTGCTCCTCTCACCCGAGCCTCTCCTCTTTCTGTCTCTTTCCCTTTCTCTCTGTCTCTGTCTCTCTCTCTGTCTCTCTGTCTCTCTCTCTCTCTCCCTCTGCCTCTCAATGCTGCAAACGCCTTTGAAACCACAGAGTAATTTACAACTGAAGCTTTCTCCCTGGACTTCAAATCCACTCGTCTGAAAGGAGCCTTTTTGTTTAGAAGAGCGAGCGGAGATGTTAAGGGACGGTTGGCAGAGAAAATCCCTACGTCCTAACTCCTCACCCGCTGCGAGCCGGGGGGCCTAGAACCGGGCACATTGCAGCGTCTGAGCCCGCCGGCTCCGGGGATCTCCTCCCAGCCGTAGCCCCGCCAGCCCGCGCCAGCCTGAGTCCCACAGCAGAGCCCCTTGCCCTTGGCCGGTCCCCCCTCCTGCGCTGGGCGCGTGCGGAGCCGCCCTTCCGCGCCCTGGGAACAGGTGCACTGGGCTCGGCGCCCAGGAGGGGTGGGGCGCAGGGAGGGGGCGCGGCCCGGAGGAGGGGGGTCGACACGTACCGCGAGGCAGTTGCGGGGGTGGGGGAGAGGTCAGAGTCAGGAGCCCACGTACCTGTACCTGGAAGCACAACAGCAGGAAGTGTAAACACCTGCGGAGAGAGATGGAGAGGCCGTCAGTGAGACTGGAAGGAGGGGGACCTAGGTACAGACAGATATGCAGTCGGAAAGTCGGAGAAACGGCTGGGCAGGCAGACAGAACCACAGGCACACCGACAGACTGCCAGGCAGGGTGGGCAGCCCCGCGAGCGGGCGCTTACAGGCAAGTGCAGGCGGAGGGCGCTGAATACATCGCTGGGAGGGAGGGAGGCGGCGGCTCCTAGCCCAGCCTGCACATGTCCGCTTCGCGCGGCCGGGACCGGGCGCCTCCGCCGCCTCCGCCGCCGCCGCCGCCGCTGCTGCTGCTCCCTCCTCGCCGGCTGCTGCTGCTGCAGACTCTGCTGCTCCGGGGCGCTCCGCGGCGCGCCCTGCGGCATCAGCGCCCCGCGCGGCTCCTCCCGAGCGCTGCGCCCTCCGGGCTGGCGCGGGGGCTGCGGGGCGGCCGCCGCTGTGCAGGAGGCACCGGCCGGTGCGAAGAAGCTTGCTCACTGCCGGCTGGCCGTCCGTCCGGGCGTCCGCGGGAGGCTGGCTGACAGGCTCACTCCGGGGGCAGCATGCACGGCGGGGCTGGAAGCTGGGGCGTGCTCTCCGGATGGGGCGCGGGACTGCGCGGGGCCAGGGGTCAGCGTTCTGGGGCCGGGGCGCGCGGCTGCAGCACGAACGCGTCACGGCCGCTCCGTCTGGGCGCCCGCCGGCTCATGTCTCCTCCTCCGAGTCTCTCCGGCCGTGCGCATCGCCGCCTCCCACCACTGGCGGCGGCCGGGGCGTTTTCTACGCGCGGGCGGCGAGGGGGCGGGGGGCCGGGGGCGGGCCCGGGCCCGAGCCGGCACAATGAGGATGCGGGGCCCGGGGGCTCCCCCCTCGGGGCGCGGCCGGACGGGCGCTCAGCTCGCCTGGGTGCGCCGCGCCCACATCAAAGGCGGCTCTGCCTGCTTGCCTGCCTGCCGCGGCCTCTCCTCTGCCGCCTCCTCCTTCTCCTGGCGGCCCTGGGTTGGAGGGAGGCGCTCAGACTCTCGGCGACGGGACCAGCAGCTCCGAAGGGGCAGAGCCCGCGAGGCTGGAGCTGGTGAGCGCTGGAAGCCGTCGGAATTCTGTGTCTGGGCGCAATGACCCGCGCCACGGAGCAACGCTGCCGGAATTGGACAGGCAGCGGTCCCCAAGAACGCAGTTAGGTGCGGAACGTCTTCATGCGCCCACATTCGCTAGTCGCACTCACTCACACCAACCAGCGCTTGAGTGGGGAGCCGGGAGGGGGCGGGTCAGGCCCAGCCCTCGGGGCGGCTCCGTTTAAGGGGGGGTCTCTTTTACCCGCCCTTTGAGTCCACGCAGGATCGTGGTGTGTCCCAGACACCCTCTCGGGCGGCTGGCCAACCCAAGTGAGCCCTCTTCCAGTCTCTGTCCCTGCCGTTGAGGGGGAGAGGGTCTCCAGGGCGTCTGTTACGCATCTCCCCCCCCCCCCCACCTTGAGCTCCCGGGTCGGATCCCAGCTGGGCTCTCCAGTAGGCGAGACAGCTTTGGAAACGCACGGCTGCCACCTAGCGGTCCTGAAGTTTCGCTGCAGCCCAGCCCAGTCGGGCTGTGCAGGCCCGGGAGGAGCCAGCAGGACTCTGGTCAGCGACCACTGCAGGCCCTCTTCTGGCCTCCAGACTGAGATTCGTTACTCCTTGTATACTGATCGTTTTGACTCTTAATCAGGTCCCTTCTGAGGACATCTCGCCTAACCGCCTCTATCTCTTCAGAGGCATGACTCCTGTCCTTCCCACCAACCTCAAAATTTGGGTGTTCTTGTCTCAGGCAACTGCTTCACACCGTCTATAGCTCCAGGCAGCCAGGCTCTGCTTGGCCTGATTGATACTAAGGGAAACAGTCATAGCATGAAAGAAACTGAACAAGCTCAAAAGGCAAAACGCAGGAATCAGACTATTTGGTTAAGAACCTTCTTGCACCATTGGCTAGGGTTGCTATCCCCATTTCACTTCCAGCAAAACTAAGGTAGGCCCTGTCAAACAGTGCTACTTCCTAGAGTCATGGAAAATGAAATATCAGCAATTGTTCTGATTATCAGGCCACCCTGCAAGCTATTTTAAGTTCCCTTTCAAAGCTGAAGCTATCTTAAAGATAGCCTGTTTCCGCATTGAACACAAGTGTAGAAAACCTTTTTAAAACCAAGTGCTGAGTGATGGAGAAAGTTGTGTGAAGCACTGGACTGAACTTAGACATTCTCATTGCCAGAACTGGTAAGACAGGATGTGATGACCAACCACAAAACAGGCATAGAAATGCTGCCCTTGGGGCCTGAGACATCACCACCATCCTTGAGCTTGCTTTATAAAGCCCTCTGACAGAACATTCAAGAGGTGGTTTTGGCTTACGAAAGTGGGGTGTTTGAAGTATCTCCTGGCTAAGAACCATACTTCCAGTTTCCTATACTACTGCTATTTTCTATTACTTTTGAATGGAATGGGTGTATAATTATGTTCTAAAATGCTTGCAATTTTTTTCAAGACTCAGATAGTGTTTTTCACAAATAAAGCCATCACCCCAATAAGATTGATCCAAATGTCCAGTCAAGAGAAATTCTGAGCAACAGTATAAACCCAAAGGTCCTGGGAAGTCCCCTTTTGGCACAAGGATCCCGTATGGCCACAGCTGTGGTGCAGGAACTTGGCTGTGGGTGCAGCCAGGAAAAAAAAAAAAAAAAAGAGGCCCTGGTTTTGAGTATTGCTTCCAACATTTACTCATCAATTTCAGTAACTGCTTCCTCATCGACAAACCATGGCTAAGAAAAGTAACAATAGTTGTGTTGTGAGTCTGGCGCACAATGAAGGTGCCAAATGTTTTAGCTGTCATTAATAATCCCAATTGTTTTCCAGGTTATTATCACTTTTTTTTCTTTTCCACAATTTCATGAAGTTGGAAGGTAGGATCACTCTCAATTTATGGTTGAGAATCTCTTTTGACTCCAAATCCTGTCATTTCCCTTTTCTCCATCATTCACACCTTCAAACCCATCAATTTACCATGCAGGTGAGTTTTTTTTTTTTTTTTTTGAGGGTGTTTCAAGGGCTGCACTCGCGACATATGCAAGTTCCCAGGCTAGGGGTTGAATTGGAGCTGTAGCCACCAGCCTATGCCGCAGCCACAGAAAGATCTAAGTCTGCTCATGCCAACACCAGCTTCTTAACCCACTGAAAGAGGTCCTCATGGATGTTAGTTGGGTTCCTTACTACTGAGTCACGACAGGAACTCCCAGATGAATCTTCTTAAATGAGCCTTTTCTATTTGAATTTGACATGTTCACATAGCACTTAATAGGGTCACTCATTTGGTAGTCACTATGTAGTCATTTTTTGTGTCAGGCCCTGGATGCAGACTAACAAGGTTTCTGCTTTTACAAAGCACTTTACCTCTACTAAGGAAGATGGGCAGTAGGCAAATAAGCCAAGAGATAAGTTCAAACTAATACTTTGAAGGAAACCAACAGGATAGAAAAGACCTATTTAGGTTAAGACCCAAAGATGGGAAAGCCAAGCCATGCAAAATATTCTAGGCATAAATTGTCAATTGCCTACAAGCAGGAAAAAGCTAGATGACAGGCAGGGTTAATTAACCAAGAGTGGCAAGAAGGTGAAAACAGGTAATGGCACCTGTCAGAAGCCAACAGGTAGCTCTCAAAGGCCTTTTTAGACACTAGTTATGTAATACTTAAAAGCATCTCCTCTAAGAGTACTTGGAGTTTGACAAATGTAATTATGTAGACACCTTTCTCAAGCAACCTCCCCATATCCATCACTAGTCTCAAATCCTCATTAACCTGCTGGCACGATTCTAGTTTCACAGAAATGGAATCATAGTGCATGTTCTTTTGTGTCTGGCTTCTTTGACTTAGCCTGTTTGAGATTTATCCTCATCCCTTGTTGCTCTTATCAGTATTACTCCAAGTAGTACTCAACAGTGGATATACCCACCTGGCAATTTATCAAAGGCTTCGAAACTAAGGGTCAAATTCCAGTTTACTTTTTGAAAAGCTTATTTACTGCAGGTGATACATTGAAATGGTGCAACAGCAGCAGTAAGGAAAACAAAAATGGTATCAGTCCAAGCACAGCAGCTGAGGCCAGGTGGCTGTGTGCTAGTTTGGCTTCGGAGACGGCATACCTACGTTCAATTGCCAGCTCTAGGTTTGAGCAAATTGTTTTCTGAGCAGATTCTCATCTGCAAAATCTCTGGTTGTCCTAAGGGGAGCTGAGAATGTATGCTGCTTGCCCAATGGAAGGCAAACCCTGGAGGGGTTAACCTTTTTTTATTGTTCATTACTCTAGACCCTTATCACAGATGCAGCTTGAAAATGGTCTGGAAACCAGCTCTTGGTATTTTCACAGCATTAAAATGTATGACAGGAGTTCCTTGGTAGCTCAGAGGGTTAAGGATCCAGCGTAGTCACTGCTGTGGCACAGGTTCAATCCCTGGACTGGGAACTTCCCTATGAAAAAAAGCTTAGTTTCTAAAAAACGGTGGATCTACTAACAAGTTTATGTGTCAGGGAGCAACTGGTTCTTTGGTTAAGATCTGCCTGGGAAATAGGCTTAGACTTTCTGAACTTTATTTATAACCCTGCATCTCCACAGCCCAGACCAACTTTTTTTGGCGTGACTCTTAACACATCCCCCCCGCCCCGGCCCATTGCCTCAAGCTAGTAGCTTCTGCAAGCTTTAAGACACACCATTAGAAACCTTATTCCAGGGAGTTCCCATCATGGCTCAGTGGTAACAAACCCAACTAGGAACCATGAGGTTGCAGGTTTCATCCCTGGCTTTGCTCAGTGGGTTAAGGATCCAGCGTTGCCGTGAGCTGTGGTATAGGTCAGATACAGCTCTGATATAGCATTGCTGTGGCTGTGGTGTAGGCAGGCAGCTGTAGCACCGATTCAACCCCTAGCCTGGGAACTTCCATGTGCTATGGCTACAGCCCTAAAAAGACAAAAAGCCCTTATCCCATCAACCACTATTTGCACTACCCACTAATTCAGACAGCCGGATCTGCACCCCCCAAAAGGCCTTACTTTACTAACCTACCTTGTGCTGTTTCAGGCCTTAGGTACCTACCTGTGTATAGAGTTCTTCCTCATGGCTTAACCGCATGTGATTAAGATACTAAATGGAGAGAAGCTTCCTGCAAACGCTGACAAGTCTATCTCTGTCCTCCTAGTGCTTATTAGTGTTCCTCTTGCTTTTCCAAAGGGGTCTGATCTAATCATCCCCAGATAAAGTCTGCTAACAATTCCTGAGCTCAGGATTATGAGCCTCACTCCCACCCAGGCTGTGGTCTCTAAATGCCATTCTTACTTCCTACTTACTGGAGTCTGATGTTAGTAGCAGTGTGAAGGGGAGTCCGTTGGCCAAAAGATGTAGCCAACAGTGGATTGAAATACCACTGTATGAAAATCTGAATTTAGGATACTTACACTCGAAATAGCTACTTTCAGGGTTGCTAAGACATCAACCTCTGCTCTGAAAAGTTTTCCAAAGTTAGGCACAAGTGGAGGCAATAATGGGATTGAAAAAAAAAAAAAAGTCTGTAGAGTAACACATGGTGTTGTTACAGAGGACTAAGCCATCAAGGCAACATATGCAACAGACTAGCTTAAGTTGAAGTTATTCCCTCAACAAGAAAGACTCAAGCTCCAGACACACCTAAACCAATTACTATTCCTGCTAAAAGCATTTTAATTCCCAAACAAATAAACCAGCTTTTCTTACAGCTCCCTCTACTTTAAATCAATGAGTAATAGTAGGAACAATGGAAAAGCAATTGTTTTATTGGTCTCATAAAACTCCAAAAAAGCTTTAAAAATAAAAATAAAAAGTGTTTTCCATGGTAGGTTATCCTAATCGTTTTCAACTAAACCAATATTGATCTAACTATGGCCAATCTCACCTAATAGTGTGTACCATACAAAGGCAAGTCACAACCCTAGAAGCAGTTCAGATTTCAAATTACTATCATATTTAGTTGGCTCATATCTTAATGATTTGAGCCACAGAGAAATCATCTAATTCCTGCCCTTCCAAAACCCAAGCCCTATCTGCATTTGATTAGCTCTATTTAATGAGCTAAGAAACTGGACAAAGAGTAAGGCCAATTACTTGCTCTCAGACGGTTAGAGGTCCCTTTCAGGTTTCTTGCCACATAAAAGCCTTATCAAGTAAACCAAAATTAACTTCTACATAAAGGAACTCAAAAATTGACTTAAATTTCAAGACATTATGCAAAAGAATTTCTTAAAAAGACATTATGAAGAACGTATATTTCTATTTCTGATTATGTTATTAAGTAACTTCTGCTAACAATTATCACTCCGACATCACATACTCCAACACTAGGGAAGAAAGGACTCAACTTACAACATACATAGGTTCCCTGTGGCATTATTTAAACACAGCAACTTTCTAATTAAAATGTAGGATGGTTATGTGATTTGGGCTTGTCCTATCAATTTAAAGCAGGTGATTTTTCAAAAAATCAAAGGTACAACAAAAACATCCTTTCCAGTCAAAGAACATTTTCTATCTCCTACTGAGCTTCCATTACAGTAAAGATATAAGTAGTTCCCTGGTGGCCTAGTAACTGAGGTTCCTGCCTTGTCACTGCTGTAGAAAAGGTTTGATCCTTGGCCCAGTGACTTCCCCATGCTACAGGCTACAATAGAGAAGGCCGATGAGAAGAAACTTATCAATGATGAAATCCACTAGAAGTCATCCACGAAATGACTAGAAGAGGTACCTAACACCTGAAAACTGAGATACTACTGGCTAATACACCATTATTCCTCACCCTCCAAAAATAAGTTTTACTCTGGAAAACCCCCATCAAAGTATCTGGAACAGTCAGCCAGTACCACCCTCCTAATTAATATAAAAGATAAGCAGGCTAGAGGTGTAGGAAACTAATAAACAATGAATGGGATGAGAAAGTTTCTTCAGACTTTAGATACTACATTCCCCAAAGAACCAAGTAGAAGCATTTGGAAGCTACTAAATCTTCGCAGGAGATGGCCCAGAACCAGACAAGACACCTTATAAAATTCCAGGATACTAGCAATAAAGCAATCTTAATTAGCTCTCAGAAAAACTGGTTGCATAAAAAATATACAAAGACAGAAAAGACTAGGCCAAAAGAGATGCACTTAAACTCAGCCTACAAAGCAGCACATAACCTGACATCAAAAAAGATGTTTTCAGATATGCAAAAACTCAAAATGCTCTTCCCTTGTATGAGCAAACTACTGGAGGATATATCATAGCAAAACCAGAGGAACAGGAATCCAGCCCCATCATGCCACTGTATCTTGGTAAAAGATAAACAGGTCCTCAGGATTAGTTCCTAAAGTCCTCATGTAACCACTCCATGCAATCAATTAACCTCCCTACCAAATGTTATGTACTATCTCGTCTAAACTGAGAAAAGCCATAGAAATCATTTTCGGTTGCAGTGCAGAAAAGCCCCAGTTGAGAAAGGCTGCTGCAGTCTGTTTAACATGCCAGATTTTCTTTGGGAGCGAAAAGGCTAGGGTAAGAGGATAGGTAACCTCATGTGATTATAATTATCAAGAGGTAGGAAGGTAAAAGCACTAAATCCTTCCCGAAGATAGATCAGTTAACCCCAAGAAAGCAGAACTATTTGGAGGGATAGGACAGGATACTATCTCAAAGATTTCAGGATACATTTTATGTACACATACTTTGACAAAGCATAAAGAGGATAAATAACAGAAGAAATAGTGCTACTTTATTAAAATACTGAGTTTATTTCACATGTATATTTTTGTCTCCCCACCATTTCCATTTGTCTGACCACCACTACTACTATGTCCTATCATAACATTCCATACATACTTAAAACCAAGCAAAGGGTGGAGTTCCATCTTTAAAAACTAAACAGGCATTTTGGACAACACATTCTTGGCAATGGAACCTGGACAACATTTATCAGACACGGTAGGGAAAGTTCTCACTCTGCATTATAAAAAGGACAGCCAGATATCAACTGTTACATAAATGAAATAAGACGGAAAATTTTAACAAACTGTTTAAACTATTTTCTTAAAGAGACTTCCTCCACTGCCAGAGATCTTGAATAGCCTGGAAAAAAAAAAAAAGAAATGTGGTTAAAAAACCACAACACTTCATAGACACCAATAAATTAAACCATGTCTCTTTATACAGTTCAATTTATCTATTTTTCATTCTACCACCAAAAAGGGGTTCACTGATTTCAAGGAAATGTATACCCAGCCATCATCTTTACTCCTTGGTAATTGTATTTTCCTGATGTGAAATTTCAACAGTTCCTTGTTTTGCAGAATTTGTCCTTAGTTACAGCCTACAGTTTGTTTCCATTTTAAGTGTCTACAGTAATCGCATCCAAATTATTTCGTTTTGTCTACTGAACACTCATTAATGAGAACACATGCTAGCATTAGCACTAGAGACAGTATACATACTGAACGTGTTCTGCCACTTATTAGCTACTCAGACAAGCTCTTTGGCATGACAGTACATTATCATCATCGTCCATAACTAACTTACCTTTCCTTCTTGAAATCTCCTAGTGACTTAAAACACTAATGACTTTCAAAACACAAAAAAGCAACCAACCACCCTCATCCATTTCTATGTCCTTCTTTAACACAGACTTCAATCTGCTTATCCTCATGCTGGTCTTTAATAGCATCCATGTAAACACCAAAACCTTCAAGTGATTTAAAAAAAACCCACTTCCAATTACAATCATGTAAGTACAGTATTATCTACTTCAAGTGGTGTTTCTTTTCCTATTCATGAATGACTCTTTTTAAAAAGAAAATAGTTGATGTTTTTGGCCACAAGTCCCTTTAAAGCAATGGACTTCAGTGACTTGTTCTTGCTCTTTAAAAGAAATAAGTAGGCTTAATTCAATGGATTATTTAAAATATCACCAAGAACTCTGGGAGTCTTTTCTTCAATAAAGTGCTTCAAGTAGGGATTTCTCAAATAGTAGTTAAACAGTCATTGGATTTCAACAAATATTGGATGTCTACAAACAGCCATTCTTGAATCATTTATTTAAGTATAGAATAAGAACTTCATGATACTCCGTTGTCCCCCCCCAAAAATGGGACAGCAAACGCCTTCATCATTTATGCTTTGCTTCAACTTTTGAGTAAACATTGTTTGCACCTTTACACAAACATCTGTACAGAATTTTTATCTGTAGCCTCTCCACTACAATACAGTGGACATAGTTCTTTGTGAGTTTCCACAAAAACGTGCTTATTATTTCTCAAGCCCCATCTGGAAGTGATTTCACTACCCAAACCCTCAAAAGCAACATTATGATCACTATCTACAGCTAAAGTGTGTCACATTCTTATGGTATAGCTGCAAATAGTGATCATTTCTTCTCATTGCTTGTGCAATTTTTCTTCTGAAAGAAAAGTGATAATTTTATAATCTCTGGTATAAGAACCCAAGCCATCATACTTACTATCTGGCAGAGATTTCATCCTGGCCATTTGAAAATATGCTTACAGTTTGGGAGTCAGAAAATATTCCTGACAGCAGTGTGTTCAATTATTTTAGCCACAAGACTGATGCTATACTGTGTGGAAGGCCCTTGCAACTTTGGTTGTTATTTTATCTTCATCTGAATTTTTCTTGTGACTTTTATTTTACCACCTCATTCGCTATTAGTTGAAATTATATATCTCTTAGCTTACCTGTTAGTTAATAGACAATGGTTTATATCTGACTCTCCACCATTTTCAATACTGAATTAACAGCTGCCTACTACTTTTTAAAAAAAACAAACAATAGAACTTTTACATTCACTAAACGTCTGCTATTCTGAATATTCATTGTGGAGTTCAATCCTGGTCTGGGAACTAACTGAGACCCCACAGCTACTTGTCACAGCCCACCCAAAGAAAAGAAAAACAAAAACCTAACATTGACTCAGTATATAGAGTACAATTTGGCTTCTTCCAGATTTTACACTCAGCTTGATTTCAGCAAAATGTGCTTCCCATAACATTTATGCAGAAAATCATTTCTGCCAACTCACAAGAAAGCAAAGGACCAGACTGGCCCAAAAGTAGCCAAATGGAGCAGTAAGGAAAACCACAGCCCATTTCCTTGGCCAACAGAGTACCAAAAGCAAACCAAACCGAGTTCAGTAACCAAGAGATAATTTACCAACTAACTATATGAAAGCTGGGAAAAAATGTCTTCTCAGTCTCTGTGCCAACTAAATTCTTAAGACTTTCCATGTATTTAATCTGAAGTATTGTCTGTGGTTAGGAACCTTTTAAAAGAAGCCAACACCTAAAGAGACTAAACAAATAATGTAATAAATCACAATAAATTTTGGAATTAGTCATGTCTCCAGAAAGTTCAATTACCTCCTGGTCAGTCATCCGGAAACAATTCTTCACATAATTGATGAACTTGGCTTCCACTTTGGGAAGAGAACCACCCTATTGAGACAAAAGCCATTATTAAGGGTAAGAAACACTTGTTTTTTAGAGATATGTATGAAATTCCTCAAAGATCTGCATGCTGTTTATTGCATGGATTGAGAGCCACTCCTTGTCCTTTCAACTCTTTCATTTTAATCCTTTTTATCCCTAGACCTGTTGTACAACACTGGAACCTAGGTCTTCCATGGTACTCTCAGACTGATGCGCATCAAGTTTCAAATTCCTCCCAATCACTCTAAAAACACAAAGTATGCTATGCTTGTGGTTCATCACTGATGTCAACTTGACAGCCTGCTGTATGATCTAACAAGTCAGCTTCATCATCCCCTCTATGACCTAGGATCAAAGACAAAACATAGTCCTCTCGAGTATCATATATACTAGTGCCGAAAATTGTTAAAGATATACCAAGAACCTCGGCCCAGCACAGTGCTAACCTGGGAGTCAATTCAAGGGATATTAAGAAGTCAAATGCAGGGGGGAATACTATTACATTTCCCTAAACTCTAAAAAATTCAGAATTCCTTTTAATTATTGACATAGGGAAGAAACCACAATAGTAGCAGCACATTATTTACAAAGCATTGCATCTCCAAATATTTTAAAAGAGCTTGAAATGTTTATACTTATCACTGCTTTAGAATTATCTTAATGTATGAATTTTATGACTTTTGTTTCCTATTTTGATTTTTCTTGTAACCTGAACCTTCTATTCATTTAAAAAGATCAAGAAGGCCTCCGGTATAATTTATTTAACTGCCTCTATCACCTAGAAAATAAACCTTGCCATAATTCACACTTTTAAATTATTGTCACATACGTTCTTACTTGATTCAAATATTTATTCAACAGCTAGGGAGATACAAGGTGATTAAAACACGGTCAAAGAGGTGAGGCAAATGCACAAGTAATAGAAAGCAAAGTTTAAGGATCACTGAGTAATAGCAGTCAAAAGAAAAGTGCTTTAGGCAATTAAGAGATTGCTTCCAGCCTGGAAGGGGGCGTGGGCAGGTGACAAAATCAGCAAAGGGGATCGAGATTAAAATAGAAGACTTCAGTCTGGATTGTTGATGATACTCAGTATGGACTATATTTGTTTCTCCTTTTCCTCTCTCCCCATCTTTGGGCTTAATTTACCAGTAGTGCCCAGGACTGTTCAATGCGCCTGCAATTAAACCAAGGAGATAGGACCATATTAACATTGGGGGGAGGGGTATCTAAAATGTCATTTTTAGCACTGTATCCAAGGGATAAAAATAAAGCAGAGATACCGGAAGGCTAAAATGTTTACAGTAGTACTAAAGCAAGATAAAAAAAATACATCCTGGTTCTAAAACGTTAGTTCTCCAACTGACTCATAACTGCACAAGCAAAGGAAATCTATTGAGGCCATGTAGAACCTAGAGAGCACAGAAAAAAACATGGGGAAAAGAATCAGTAAACTTCACCACCCCATCTATTCCCAGTAAGTAACTGGGATCTAAGAATATTATTCACGGAATTAAGTTTCTCTCAAATACATTAAGGCACTGAAAGCAATTATTCCATACTCTATAAAGTCCACTCAAGTTTCTAAGTGTAGCCCCCACACCAAATCAATCAAACAGGACAAATGCTAATCTCTTACAGGTTCCCATTACTTAAGACAGAAAGGGACTAAATGTAAACATTAGTCACTCAAAAGTCAAGACATCACTATCATGTCATTGACTGCTAACACCTTCGTGCAAAAGATAAAAATTACTCAATGTTGGAAAATGTTTCTGACTAGAGTCAGTCATTTAAAAAAAAAAAAAAAAAAACTACAATACCGGAGTTCCCACCATGGCGTGCAGCAGAAACAAATCCAACTAGGAACCATGAGGTTTTGGGTTCAACCCCTGGCCTCGCTCAGTGGGTTAAGTACTGGGCATTGCCGTGAGCTGTGGTTTGGGTGGCAGATGTAGCTAGGATCTGGCGTTGATGTGGCTGTGGTGTAGGCTCGCGGCTACAGTTCCGATTAGACCCCTAGCCTGGGAACCTCTGTATGCCAGGAGTGTGGCCCTAAAAAGCAAAAAAATAAAGTAAAAAAAAAAAACAAAATAAAAACGAAAAACCCCTACAATACCAAGCAGCCAAAGACTGGACTCTTGCAGCTGTGTGAAATTTTAGACAAGATTCATACGCCCCCTGCTGGCTCCATAGCATCTTATAACCAGAACCAGAACAGGCAAAGGTAAATGTTCTCATTGAGCTCACTTTAAAATCTGAAGACAGAATGTATCCCACGACTTATTTACTTGTATTCCTTTTAGTGGGAAATAAAGCATATGTAAATTGAAATGTGTGGGGAAAAAAAAATCACCATATGAAGTATAATGTAAGTAACTTGTAATCCATTTTTGAAGGAATTTCACACCACAAAAGGAGTGGTGTATTGAAGATAAAAAAATGAGGAAGAAGAGTCCTGTTCCAAATCCCAGAAAGGCATCATCTGAAGGAGAAATAAACCAATCCTGTTTTCTTTAAGACAGCTTTACTCACTTTTTCTATACTTGCTTGCATTTTTGCTTTAATGTCTTCTACAGAACTAGGTCCTTTCGGTGTTTTAGGAGTTTTTTCCTGTTTTTTGAAGGATTCTTGACCCTGGAAAAAAAAGGCAAATTTCAACATCCTAAGAGTACACAGAGCTGTTAAGACTCATTCTATCTGAATTTTCTCAATAAATGAAATTCTTACAAAGCTTTTCTTGTGAAAAACAAGTATAGGAGTTCTCCTGTGGCACAGTGGGTTAAGAATCCAGCATTGTCACTGCAGCAGCTATTTTTTGTGCTTAAATTATTCCTTAGAGAATAGAAAATAGTTTGAGCCTACATTTGTATTTAATACCAGGTCAAGTTCTACACATAAAGGAAGCAAGAAAGTTAATGCAGCTTGATGCCCAGAGGCCCATTCCCTAGCATATAAATGATCACCTCCCCAAGATGCAGCCAACACCGAGAAACTGCACTATAAGACCCTTGACACAACTTCGTATCACAATAAAAAAATCTTTGTTGACTTTCTCTTCCATTAGAAGTCAGCTACACAATAAACTGGCCCTCTATGTGACAGAAAATCTGTGTGTAACTAATTACAAGCCCTCCACATCTGTGGTTCCTCAACCAAAAGGTGGATGTGCAGTCCTGGAGTATTTACAACTGAAAAAAATCCTGTGTAACAATGGACCCGTGCATGCAGTTCAAACATAAACTGTTCAAGGATCAACTGTCTATGTATTTGAGTGATTACCAACAAGCATTTTTACCAACCACAGGTGTTCTCCAAAGGTCTAACAGATTTTAGGTTCTAGAACCTAATTACTTCAGTGGAGCCTGTACTGATGTGTATGTTACCACTTACTTTTGATCTTGGTGTTGACGGTTTTGAGTCTTTTCCATTCTGGTTTGATTTCTGTGCATTTTTGGCTGGAGTATCCCGTATTGACTGCAATTAGAAATTATTAATCAATGCTCCTCCTATATGACTTATTAGTGCAAATAAAACTTGCCAAACCATATAAAAGCAGCAAACTAAGAGGAAACAATTATCTTGGCAAAAGGGGTATAATAGGGAGAAGTCCATACAGCTGAAGAAAATAGATCATTCCCCACTATTAGGAAAATTTCCAGGACAGCCCTACTCAGGACTTAGAGACTGTCTCCGAAGCCAACAGCACTAAAAAAATCCCCATCATTTTCTGTTTTTAGCCATTTCTGACAATCTTACTTTACTGTGTCTTACTTACTTTCTTTACTGGAGCTTTTTCTTCCGCTTCCTCATCATCAAAGTCATCATCATCGTCACTACAAATGAAGCAAGTCCTTATTACTGAGGGACTCAAAAAATCTAAAAAACTTATCCAGGAAATGGATGAACCTACAAGCTTAGTCAATCAAGGTATAAAGAACTTTCAAACTTGTGGGGGTTGACAAAAGAACTGAAAGCATGGTCTTAAAGATAATCTGTGCTTTCATCTTCACTGCAGCATAACATTCCTAATTACTAAGAGGCAGAAGAAACACAAATGTTCAACAGTTAAAAATGTATTAAAAAAAAATCAGGAGTTCTCGCTATGGCGCAGTGGAAGCGAATCTGACTAGGAACCATGAGGTTGCAGATTCGATCCCTGGCCTCGCTCAGTGGGTTAAGGATCTGGCGTTGCAGTGAACTGTGGTGTAGGTCGCAGATGCAGCTCGGATCTGGTGTCGCTGTGGTGTAGGCTGGGGGCTACAGCTCTGATTAGACCCTTAGCCTGGGAACCTCCATATGCCGCAGGTGTGGCCCTAAAAAGACAAGACAAGAGACAAAAGACAAAAAAAAAAAAAAAATCCATAGGCGTTCCCGGCACGACTCAGCAGGGTTTGATCCCTGGCCTTGCTCAGTGGGTTGCCGTGAGCTGTAGTGTAGTTTGAAGACGTGGCTCCAACGTGGCGTGGCTGTGGCCGTAGGCTGGCGGCTACAGCTCCAATTGGACCCCTAGCCTGGGAACCTCCATATGCCTTGGGTTCAGCCCTAAAAAGGCAAAAAACCCACATCATATACCTATGTATACATATTGTGGAATATTCAGTCTTAAGGAAAATCCTGTCAAATGCAGCCCATGGATAAGTGTTCAGGGCATAATGCCAAGTGAAAGAAGGTATCACAAAGAGACAAATACCGTGTAAGTTCACTTACACTGAAATATCTCAAGTAATCACTTTTTACAGAAACCAAAAGATTGATGGTCGCCAGGGGCTGGGAGGAGGCAGAAATGGGGACTTTTTGTTCAACAGTTATGGTTTTCAGTAGAGTTCTGAGATGTCACACAACGATGTGAATATGGTTAAAACTACTGGACTGTAGACTTAAATAGTGAAGATAGTAAACAGTGAGTTGTTTTTTACAGCTGAGAATTTAAAGAAAATGGATATTTAAAGAAATTAAAATAGAAACATTCCACACACACAGACAGTACAAGATTAAAGTGGCAACTCTCCAAATTAATCTACAGATTTAACAATCTCTAAAAGAATCCTAGCTGGCTTATAAACTGATCCTACAACTCATACTGAAATTCCAAGAACCCAAAGTAGCCACAAACAACCTTGGAAGAGAACAAAGTTGAAGCATTCACATTAAGTGATTTCAAATTGAAATTTATAAAAACCACAAAACAGAAATCAGGATAGTGTTTTACTGGCCAAAGGATCAACATATTCCCATAGACTGGCACTGAGGAGTCCAGAAATAAACTCTTATTCATGCTAACTTCACCCTATTAACAAGAGGGCAAAGGCCATTCAATGGGGAAAGTCTTTCACAAATGGTGCTGGGGACCATTCAAAGCGGAAAGAAGTCTTTAACAAATGGTGCTGGGACTATTGGACATCCGGAATAGAAAAAAGTTGTCTCTTAACTCACAACATATAAAAAATTCAAAATGGACATAAGATCAAAAAGTTAAGAGCTAAAACTATAAAACTTTGCAAAGATTTGGCCAATGGTTTCTTAGGTGTGACTCGGTTTGCCTCCAAAAGCACTAGAATAATAAACTAGAAATAAATTTGACTTTATGAACATTAAAAGTTTTTCTGCAAAGAACTGTCATGAGGGAGTTCCCGTCGTGTCGCAGTGGTTAACGAATCCGACTAGGAACCATGAGGTTGCGGGTTTGGTCCTTGCCCTTGCTCAGTGGGTTAACGATCCGGCGTTGCCGTGAGCTGTGGTGTAAGTTGCAGACGCGGCTCGGATCCCGTGTTGCTGTGGCTCTGGCGTAGGCCGGTGGCTACAGCTCCGATTCAACTTCTAGCCTGGGAGCCTCCATATGCCGAGGGAGCGGCCCAAAGAAATAGCAACAACAACAACAACAAAAGACAAAAAGACAAAAAAAAAAAAAAAAAAAAAGAACTGTCATGAAAATGAACCTAAAGAACCAATGGAATGGGAGTATGTATTTGTAAATTTTATCTAATCAAATAGTAAAAAGTGATTTAAGTGATTTTTAATTTTGTCAATTCTGACCCTAGAATCCAATAACTGCATGTGCTACCTCATACTCAAATGACAATGGTTTCTATAAATCCGTTATCATAAGCAATTTTATTAAGATACTCCCTAATAAAATAGGGAAAAGGGCATTTCTATGGGAAAATACCACACTAACTTTTTAAAAAATTAAGTAACATTTTATTGGGTGGTATCAAGGCAAATCCCAGTGCCACCTCAGTGAAGAACCAGTAACACTCCTTCTGCCCACCACCTCATGCCTGACCTGGCCCCTGCGGCACACAACACAGAAACTCCATGCTGTCCCTGCATCACTGGGACCCAGCCCCCACTGTGGTCAAAGGTGTAAAACTGTACACTTGGGGCACAGCCCCATGCCAGTCATACTTGAGGGCCCAACACTATGGCGGTCCCCTAAAAACTGTCCTCCAAAGTGACCCACTACATAGTTCTCTGGCCACACCCCTTAAAGCATCCACTGCCCCCCACCTCTATGTATCTGACTACCATTTCTTTCCTGAACTTTTCTTGAGCTTACTGTTTTGGACTTGGACACCATCTACACTTTTCATTCCTCCCTCCCAATCTACCTCAAGGATAACTTGACATGGCAGGGAGAAACAAACTATTTATGCTGTAGTTACAGCAGGAATCATCCTCATTTGAAAGACAGGAAATGTCTTTCAAGCAAAGTAATAACAAACACTCATTACACTGAGTTTAAGTTTGACACACAGGTAATTAATTATCAATTACAAAGTTGACAGGCAATTAAAAATTCAATATATTGAAGTTTTCATATCACAGCATATAGGAAAAGAATACCATTTTATTCCATAAAATGGATAGCACTTTATTTACCATAGCCTGGCCTAATAAAAATATCAAATCTTATTTACAATTAAATCTTAAAATTCTCCAGGAAAATCCTACTCTCTTTTAGAATCGTATTTTCCTTTTTTTTTTTTTTTTTTGTCTTTTTGCTATTTCTTGGGCCGCCCTTGCGGCATGTGGAGGTTTCCCAGGCTAGGGGTCGAATCGGAGCCATAGCCACCGGCCTACGCCAGAGCCACAGCAACGCAGGATCCGAGCCGAGTCTGCAACCTACACCACAGCTCACGGCAACGCCTGAGCAAGGGCAAGGACCGAACCCGCAACCTCATGGTTCCTAGTCGGATTCGTTAACCACTGCGCCACGACGGGAACTCCATAGAATCGTATTTTCTCATGAGGGCCAGACAATCACATGCCAAGATCCTTTGTGATGAAAATACTTCACATGACAACCTACAAAATCGATGTAGCATGACAACCTACAAAATCGATGTAGCTGGCGTTACTCAGATTTTCTTTCTCCTCAATCCATTTATTACAAACTATTCATCATCAACACCTGACTTGTTAGCATGTAAGAATGTGATCACAGACTAAAAAGTCACCTAGTCAAATGCATTTGGGAAATGCTGCATACTCCAGCCTTTACCTCAGTTCATTTAACCCAAACTGACAACCACTGACCATTTACCTTTTGTAACTGTCACGAATCCCACAGGATGATTTTTCTCAATAATTTTTATAACTCCCCATGCAACTATGTCAGGTTTCTAAGGGCATACTACTTACTCTTCGTCATCGTCGTCATCATCTTCATCATCATCTTCATCTTCATCAGCAGCAAGTTTTACCTTTTTCTTAAAAAAATAAACGGACACAATCCTAAGCAAGTACTAATTATAATTAATCCAAACTACCAAACAAAAGGCCACAAGAAGTTCAATGTGCAATAAATCACATCTATACCTGTGGAACCTTGCTACCACCTCCGGGGGCAGAACGCTTTCCAGATATACTCAGAAGTTTCACATCTTCCTCCTCCTCATCTTCTGACTCTGCATCTTCCTCTACAGCTGCAATAAAATTCGTTATTAGCTACCACGAAAACTCAACCAACAGCAGGAACTCAGAAAAAGGGATACTGAGTATTTTGAAAGTGAGATTCTATAGAAAAACAGTAAAAAAGGTACAAGTTTTTTAAAAAAAGGTATTTTGAGTGCTAACACTCATTACTGGGTTTTACATGCTACAAATGACTAGATTCCCACTTGAACTCAGACAGTAAGTAGTACTATAACTAAAGACACCCTATTCCAAATTGGCAACAAAGTAGCTGCTGAAAAATAAAACAACATAACACAAAAATAACATACCTACTAAGTGCTGTCCACTAATATGCACAGGCCCTGAACCACACTTCAACCGTAAGACCACAGGTGGTGTTATTTCAAAGCCCCCAAGGGAAACCTAAAAAGGAGAAATTTATCCATCACTAAATAGTGTGAAGAAAATTAAGATTATATGTTTGATATAAAACCTGTTCATACTTAAAAATGTTACTGAAGAAGCAAACCCATCTGGCCAAATGAACAAACCAATGAATCTTTTTTCCACCTCTGATAAGCAAGCAGCTACCACCTTGTTCCAAGAGTTGATCAGTCAACCCCAATGACAACACAGTTCTGACTATAAGAAAAACCAAAGCTCATTCCCCAATCTCCTTAGTGTAACCTAAATGATACCCATCTTAATGTTAAGAATTAGAAGGACATAAAATCCCAAGCATAAAAGTGCCCTTACCGTCGGCTGTACAGACATTTTCAAAGTTGCCAGTGTTACTTTGATTGGACTGCCTTCATAATTCATTGCCTCTGCTTCTACAATGTGCAACTCATCCTTTGCGCCAGCCCCTAAACTGACCTGTGAATAGAAAAACAGTACTTCAAACTGTCACTATTTTACAATGCCCCCCCATGAGTTTTTTAAAATACAGAATAATTATTCATCTTCCATTATTACCACTGATGGAAAACTGACGAGCTCAATGTTGTCTTCAAGTTTTATGTGACCCTAGTCTCATACTCAGTAACTTTGAACAAATACACTAAAATGCATTTGATGACACATACTTATGCCATCACCACTGTTAACTCACAGTATGAATCGCCTAACATTTACCGGCCACCTACAATTTAAGTAGTAGGCTATAGCCTAGTCTCTGGGGAACAAGATGTATATTTGTCACTACCCTAAAGAGTTTTTAATACAACTCAAGAAAAGTAGATGACACAATAAGGAAAGCTGGGGAGTTCCCATTGTGGCTCATTGGATTACCAACCCAATGTGTATCCATCAGGATGCGGGTTTGATCCCCAGCCTCCCTTAGTGGGTTAAGGACCCCATGTTGCCAGGAGCTTCAGTGCAGATTTGCACAGGCAGCTCGGATCCTGTGTTGCTGCAGTGTAGGCCGGCAGCTGCAGCTCCAATTTGACCCTTAGCCTAGGAACTTTCATATGCCATAGGGGCGGCCCTAAAAAGCAAATAGAGAAACAGTAACAGTGAAAATAAGGAAAGCTGAACAGTGTGATTGGACTGTTCAAAATATCAAATGAGTGGTAAAGACGGCAGGTTTTCTATAACACACGTGGAAAACCAAGCATATACAACAACTATAGAAATACTTTTCTAATGTTAAGCCACACAAATTAAGCGGTGTCTGAAATCGAGAGTACTTTGTCTTGAAAAGTTTTACGTACCGTTCTTAAAGATAACTGGTGCTCATTTTCATCATTATCCACCTTAAAGTGGTAATCTTTATCGGCCTTTAGTTCACAACCTGTAAATGAGGAAACAACCCTACTATAACAAGGAGAAAAATAACACTGAATGAAACGTCACTGTGGGTAACCAAAAGTTACTTGATTTTACTATTCTATTCTAGCTACCAAAAAGCAAGGCAGAAGTACCTCTTACAGGCCTTCTTGAACACACAAGTCTATAAACATCAAATAACATCCATATAGAGCAAATAACTTTCATAGTTTTATAAATTCCTCCTTTCCATCATACTATTTTATGCTCAACTACACTCTTCTTAGGTGGAAACAGTATCAAAGATTTAGTAAAAGCTGGAACTTAAACCAAACCTAACATATGTTGATAAAAACCCCACTATTTTAAAAAGTTGAATTACCTACCCCAACTCCCAGGAGGAGTGCCAATTTAGAAATGACAGTGGTTACACAAACATACATCGACAGCTTGTATTTACAACACAGAAAGACTACAAAGTAGGAGAACTAAAGGTTGTTACACGGGTCCACAATCCATCTCTGAACTAACAAGTGATATATATAAACTCTGTTCAGAAATTATATCTAAGGCAAAACTAGAAATATCCCAGGGATATTTCCGAGGGTAAACACAAACGTTTTTGATATAAACTGATCAGAAACTCCAGCTTTTCAAACCGGCTAAGAATAAAACCCTTAATGTATAGCGCATGTTACCATTACCACTCATGAATAGGCAAACTGATTTTAATAGTCAGAACTAAATTTTAATTTAAATAATACCATTTAATTGCCATCTACTTATTTACTGCAAGAGATGTATAAATGTTCCTGCTCAATTAACATATCTCAGCACGATATATAACAAAATGAACTTGAAGGCATTTGCACTTCTTCAAAACCTAACCGAAAAAAAATGGCTTTAACAATTAAGTTTAGTGAAGTTGAAAAACCAACCCAAGTCTCCTAGGATGGCACTGTGTGATTGAGGTGAGCAACAAAACCTTGGTAATAGAACTACAAGTTTAACAGAAGGCTGCCTCTGCTGCCCACCTCCCAAATCATTTGTAAAGCACCAGCTCTGGAAGCAAGCGTTGTGGGGTTGGAACTATTAAGTGCAACCTTCAGTTTTCCGAGTATCAGTAAGTCATCTGCAAAGAGCGCGGAGAGATAGAAAAAGAACTCTAGAACTACCAGCACTGATGTTAACCACTTAACAAAGACCTCAAGAGTACTGGCGCTACGAACCACTTCACCTAAAATTTCCCGTCCACCATCCTCAATTAAGCCCCAGGACCCCAGGCTCGGAGTGACAAGACACCAGTGAACCCCGGATGTAGCGCCCACACCCCTCCTTCCCCCAACCACGTGGCAACCACGTGCTCCCAGCGGTAGCGGCCTCCCCACGCCGGGCCGCGGCTCCCATCCCCCTGTAACCGGCCGAAGAACCCGGGCCGAGTCTGGGCCCTAGACCTCCTGACCCTTTAGGCCTGTAGGACAACGCCAGGCTCCATTTGTCCTCTCCGTCCAGATAGGAAGCCCACGTCTCACACCCTGATCCCCCACAATCTCTTGCACCACCAACCTGGAGTCCAGCATCAGGCACTAGTCTGGAATCAGAAGCCTACCAACTCACGCAACCCCAGGAAAAAATTATGCCCGGAGCTCTACCACGTGCCCCAGCTAACGCCCAACCCTAAACCGGTGGGTTCCACATTAACTCAGGCCCTGGGCCTCGGACCGCTCACGCTTCAGGCCGCCCTTACTTCCCAGTCACTCCGTGGTGCCGGCTCGCCCTCCCAGGTCCCCATCCTTAAGCTTCAGGACCCCAGCAGCTCGCTTCCCACTCCCGCAGGCCTCCAGCCTGCTTAGCTTTCTCCACCTGCCCAGGCCTCAGTGTGATTTCCACCACCCACTCCAAAGCCACCAGGCCGCGCTCGGCCTTGGCCCAACACGCCAGTACTTACCGAAAAGATAGTTCTGAGGCCTCAGGGGGCTCATGTCCATATCCATCGAATCTTCCATGGGTTGGTGGCACGCACTTGGGTGGGAGAGAAGGCGGACGGAGATAATCCACTAGTGTTGCGGAGAACAGCCGCGCAGGACGGAATCACACCAGGGAAAGGACGCGGGCTCCCTGCGCACATATATAGCACCCTGACGATCTCGCGAGAGCTCTTCAAGTCCCGCCTCCGCGCGCGTGCTCGGAAGCCCCCCTCCCCGCACAGTCTCTCTCCTGCGCAAGCGCTCTTCAACATCACTCCTTGCTACCTCGCCCCCCACCTCCTCCAGGTACTTCGCGGGCTCCCACCGAGCACGCGCATTCGTACCCTGGTCCCACCCACTTCGCCGCCACCGCCTGTGCGCACGCGTACTTCCCCCTCGTAGCGCGCGTTCCCCCACCCTCCAAACCTTCCACGTCCTCTCCCGCTCAGGAGCGCGGGCCTTGCGCCAAGAGCCTGCGCAGCCCACCCTGCAAAATGGCGGCAGCAACTCTTAGCTGGGTTAGGTACGAAGGGCGAGCTGGTTGTAAGTGAACCAGAGAGCAGCTCATTTCTCCTTTCGCCATCTCCTCATGCCTCGCAGGCCTGCAAACAGGCATAACCACTTCCAGTTTTTTGGCTCGCCTGAAGGCCTGAGCCCAGAGTTCATTGTTTCCCCAAAGTTAAAGCTTAAGGTGCCAGAGACAGTGGACTACGGATTGCCACTTGTTGGGGAGAAAAGATGTAGCTGCTGGCCAGACTTAATCGGTTCTGTTTTTAACCCCCTGTCCTTTCTGAGGAAACATCTCCGAATTTAAAATTCTTCGACATTACGTCACTGGGAGGCCAACAGGGGGTTCTAAATCGGTCTCTTTCATATGAGCAGGGCAGGAACCAAGCCTGGGTGATTTCTCCAAAGAGAAAGTTTTAAAAGGGTTGTGTATCCACCGTATGTCCCCACGTAACAGGTAAGAGGCAGATGTGACTATCCCCATTTTGCGGACAGGGAGACGCGCCACGAGGAAGTAAGGTGCCCAGACGGAGTGGTTACAGAAACAGGGTTCTCTAGCTCCAAGTCTAATACTAACACCTGTCTAAAAGCTCGGGGGATTACACGGGGGTCCAGTGTCTGAGGTTGTGCAGTTCTTAATCTTTAACATCACTAAGGTTGTTCTGGCCTGAAAAGAAGGCATTTGACGTTTAAGAAATACACAAACTTAGACTCTGGAAGCGAGCCTGGAAATGAGTATCTTAAAGTACGCTGTCAAACTGAGGACCACCCTTCCCCCAACCGCAGCTCCTCGGGCAGGGGTGCTGAAGATCCCCACAATTATGGTTTTTACACAAATTTAAAAAATTAAAGTACTGTAAAGAATAAAAATAGTGACAGCAATCCCCTACCGCCTTTTCTCCAAACATAGGCTACTTGGGAAGATAAACTGTGATACGCATGAACCAATAATTAACAGAATCAAAATTCAAAATGTGGAGAAATCAATGCTTATTTGTGAATGGACTAAGCTGTTCTCCGCTTTTCCCTGCTCCCAACTGAAAAAAGTCTTTACCAGCTTGGTTCTAGCATCTTTTAAAATGCAGAGTGTGACCAATTACTAGAGAAAAAAACCGAGTCTTGGAAAGTTACTACGGATTGCCACTTGTTGGGGAGAAAAGATGTAGCGGAGAACATCCGTAAAGGAACTGAGAAAGGCTGATAAAAGGGAGGAGAGGACTGTGCCTGAGGCGGATTTAGAGGTGTTAGAATGAGAGAGAGAAAGAGCTACAGGGGAGTGGAGAAGGGGTTAATGTTCTTTGGGCCCCTGCAAGAAAAATTGAAATGACTTTATAATTTCTTTCAGCTTTCTAGACCATGATTATTCAGTGCAGTTTTGCACAGAGCATGAACTCTCTGGGAGCCATAGTGCATATTATATAAATACATTTGCTGTGTTTCTGTTTCAGACACCTAGTCTAGTTATGATTTCATGGAGTCAAGCAATTAAAAAAAGTTTTTGCACTTTTCAGATTTAAAAATGTGATGATTGTCCATTATCTTTTTTAAAAATTAGAAGTATTTAGACCTTGTACAAGGTTAATCACGTATAGTTTTGTGATTACACTTCCAGACTGTATATAAGTGAGTAGAAAATTATTATGTATTTGAGAATTTTTTGGGTTTTTTTTTTTTTTTTTGGCCATGCCCACAGCATGTGGAAGTTCCTGGCCCAGGGGTCGAACCCACACTGCAGCAGCAACCCAAGCCACTGTGGTGACAACGCTGGATCCTTAACCAGATGTGCCACAAGGGAGCTCTTTTTGTATTTTTTTTTTTAATGTGATTCATATATTGTTGAACTTGCTTTTTATATTCAAGAATATATTTTGGACATTTGTCCAACTAGTACATAATATGGATATGTTATAATTTATCCATTTCTCCATAAATGGTGTAGGCACAGACATGGCTTGGATCCTACATTGCTGTGGCTGTAGCATAAGCCAGCAGCTGTAGCTCTGATTCAGCCCCTAGCCTGGGAACTTCCATATGCTGCACATGTGGCCCTAAACAGACAAAAAAAAAAAAAAAAAAAAAAGGAAAGAATATTTGGGAGTTCCTGTTGTGGCTCAGTGGGTTAAGAACCCAACTAGTATCCATGAGGATGCGGGTTCAATCCCTGGCCTTGCTCAGTGGGTTAAGGGTCTGGTGTTGCCGCAAGCCGCAGCATAGGTTCCCTCTAGATGCAGCTGGGACCGCATCCCGAGCAGCAGCTGCAGCTCCTTTTCAACCCCTAGCTCTGGGAATTTCCATGTGCTGCAGGTACAGCCGTAAAAAGAAAAAAAAGTAATAATACTTTCATAAATGTTATGGACTGAATATTTGTGTTCTCCCAAAATTCGTATGTGGAAAACCTAACCTTCAGTGTGACTATTTGGGGACAGAACCTGTGAAAAGGTGATAAAGCTCAAATGTGGTCATAAAGATGGACCCCAGTCTATAGGACTGGTGCCCTTAGAATAAGAGGAAGAGACACCAGACCTTTCTTTTTCTCATCTTTGTGAAGATGTAGTAAGAAAGCAGACATCTGCGAGCCAGAAGAAAGCCCTTAGCAGGAGTTGAATTAGCTGGCCCTTTCATCTTGGACTTCCCGGCCTCCAAAACTGTGAGAAATTTCTGTTGTTTAAGCCACCCAGTCTGTGGTATTTTGTTATGGCAGCCCCTGCAGAAAACTATAGTAACTTTCTACATATATCTTTATGGATGTCTAAAAATAATTTTTTAAATATATTCTAAGAAAGACTTGAACATGAAAAGGCAGATATTTAATTACAAATACATATACAAATAAATGCATCTTTTATTATTTACAGAAATACGGTCATACTTTCTATATTGCTGTTTTAGTCCATTCAGGCTGCAAAAGGAAAAGACAGGGTAACTCATAAACAACAGAACTTTGTTTCTCATAGTTCTAGAGGCTGTAAGTCCAAGATCAGGGGGCCAGCATGGTCAAGGGAGGACTCTCACTGTATTCTCTGGTGGTAGAAGGGGCCAGGGAGAGCTCTGCAGAATCTCAGACAAGCTCTAATCATGAGGGCTTTTCCACCTTCATGACCGAATCACCTCCCAAAGGCCTCACCTACCAATATCATCATTGTTAGGGGATAACATTTCAGCATGAATTTGAGGGGGGGCATAGAAATATTCAGGCCACAGCAATTGTTAGGCAACTTCCCTTCTTCATTTCTTGTGGCTTTAAACAGTTTTTTAAAGCTTCAACATAACATGCTCTACCAGGTGTGTCTGCCAGTAACTACATGTGGCTACTTATATTTAAGTTAATTAGGAGTTCCCATTGTAGCTCAGAGGTAAGGAACCTGACTGGTGTCCATGAGGATGTGGGTTTGATCCCTGGCCTCACTCAGTGGGTTAAGGATACAGTGTTGCCATCAGCTGTGGTGTAGGCTGGCAGCTGCAGCTCTGATTCAACCCCTAGCCTGGGAACTTCCATAGGCCACACATGTAGCCATAAAAAGCAGGAGAAAAAAATTCAAGTAAATTAAAATTAACTAAAATTTAAATATCAGTCTCCCTAGTTAAGTGCTCAATAGCCATGTGGCCATTGGCTAATGGCTGTAGAATTAGATGTAGTATTGGAAAGCACACAAAAACATTTCCATCATTGCAGAAAATTATGTTGGACAGCTCTGCTATAAAGGCTTCACCAGGATCATGTTCACTTTCTTGGCAAGAATACTTCATAGGTGGCTGTAATACCTCATGTTGTGTCAAGGTACGCAAAATGACTGGTGGTCTTTCTTTTTGTGATGTTAAATTCAGGTATTGTCAGCTTGATTCTTCCTTTATAAAGTCCTCCATTCACCTAAAAGTTTTCACTGACCATTGTTTCCTTCCTTTATTTCTATTTATTTATTTATTTATTTTTGCTTTTCAGGGCCTCACCCGCAGCATATGGAAGTTCCCAGGCTAGGAGTCAAATCAGAGCTACAGCTGCCAACCTATGCCACAGCCGCAGCAACGCGGGATCTGAGCCATGTCTGTGACTTTCTCTGCAGCTCATGGCAACGCCAGCCAGATCCTCATCCCACTGAGCAAGGCCAGAAATCGAACCCGCGTCTTCATGAATACTGGTTGGGTTCCTTACCACTGAGCCATGATGGGAACTCCCTCCTTCCTTTATTTCTAATTTTATCATTCCCCCTGCATTTATTGACTGAAATTCTTCTATAAAGAACTTTCCCTTATGAACTATTTGGTTACCCTGAAAAATAGAAAAATAGTTCATAAATGATGTATCTCTCCTTTTATATTATATGGTTGTTTTCAGAATAATAGGTGGAACCCTGTTTTATTTTGTTTTGTTTTGTTTTCAGGTTTTTTAAGTGTATGTGCACATGAATTTTAATATCGCCAATGTTTTCATTTTTCTTCTCTTTTTGAGGAGTGGGGAGGCAGTGCTTACAGTCACCGAGCTTGGGCAGTGAGAGCCCCTTCAAGTTGGCTTTGATTCTTTGTGAAATGGCTCCAGTAGTCTTTGATAGCTTTCTTCCTTTTTGGTATGATAGTATATTCCAAGCTCACATTATACATTTCCTGTCCTGGAGATAGATTTAGCCATTTCTCCAAGGATTCACTGAATCCTTTAGTGGGAGGAGGTATTAGAGATCACATTCTGGTTGTGAACGGTGCTTATTGCTACTGAGTTGTCTTTCTAGGACTTTTTAATAGACAGCTAGGAAATACTTCCTTAGATAAAAGATAACGTATCATTCTCATTGTTTTGCGTCTTCCTTTTTCTTTTGCCCTCACTTATTGCTCTATCCTGGACCTCATTCCATGGAAGCATATAAAGACTTTTTTTACATCCCATTTTAGATGTGCTCTAGTTTTATTTATCCAGTTTCGCACTAATGAACATCTGGGTTGTTTGCAGTTTTGTGTTATATTACAATCAGTTCAGCATTGAATAGCCTCGTGAATGCATCCTTTTTTTTTTTTTTTTTTGTCTTTTTAGGGCCCCACTCACTGAGTAAGGCCAGGGATCGAACCGCATCCTCCTGGATGCTAGTCAGGTTCGTCAACCCCTGAGCCACGACGGGAACTCCCATCATTTCGTTTTGACTAGGTTTGGGTGGCATTGCAGTGGGTCAGCTTGACTAGGCTGAACTTCCTTCTATGTTTATTTTGGTTAGGGTGTTTGACAACCTATATTTTCACATGAAATTTGGTGGGCAGAAGAGAAGCAGCAGGCATTTTGGTTTTTATGCACAGAAGTTTGGGGTAGGTACTTTTGTGGCTCACACTCATGGTGGTTTATTTGCCAACCCACCAATTTGGCACCAGGCAAAGTCCAGGCCTGCAGCTGCTCCATCTGAGATAGATATATATATCTATCTATATCTATATCTAGATATAGATATAGATATCACATTTTATCCATTTATTTGTTGTGGATACTTAACGCTTCATGTCTTGGCAACCTGCAATGAACATAGGGGTGCAGATATCTTTTTGACCTAGTGTTTTTGTTTTCTTCAGATACATTCCCAGAAGTAGAATTTCTAGACCATAGGGCAGTTCTATTTTTAATTTTTTGAGGAACCTCCATACTGTTTTCCATGGTGGCTATACCAATTTATATTCCCACCAACAGTGCCCAAGTGTTCCCTTTTCTCCACATCCTCTCCTAAACTTGTTATTTCTTATGTTTTTGATGATAGACATTCTAGCAAGTGTGAAGTGTTATTTCATTGTGGCTTTGATTTCCATATCCCTGATGGTTAGTGATGTTGAACATCTTTTCACGTGTCTATTGGCCATCTGTATGTCTTCTTTGGAAAAATATCTATTCAGAGCCTCTGCCCACTTTTTAATTGGATTGTTTGGGGTTTTTTTTTTGTTTTTGTTTTGCTGTTGAGTTATATGCATTCTTTATATAAATAAGTATATATGTGTGTATATATATAGTTATAGTATATATAGTATATATATAGTTGTGTGTGTGTGTATATATATATACACACATATATATAAAAAGACAAAAATATATATTTGTCTTTTTATCTTTCTGAGGGCTGTACCCGTGGCATATGGAGGCTCCCAGGCTAGGGGTCTTATCTGAGTTGTAGCTGCCAGCCTACACCACAGCCACAACAACACCAGATCTGACCCATGTCTATGACCTACACCACAGGTCACAGCAACACCGGATCCTTAAACTGAGCAAGGCCAGGGATGCAACCCACAACCTCATGGTTCCTAGCTGGATTCATTTCTGCTGCACCACGACAGGAACTCCAGCATTCTTTATATATTTTAGATCAGGTATATGATTTGCAGATATTTTTGCCATTTCATACAGTCTATTGCTTTTTAAGGTAAAGCTTGAAGCTGCAGTTTCCACTAAAATTTTTCAGTGCCAATCGAAGGTTGGCATTTGGGCATCTGTTATGGGAGGGCACTGATGCCAGATTAAACCACCACCATCAAGCTAGACCCTGTTTTTTACCTCCTATCTTTCCTTTCCATCCTGACACTGGGGCACCCCAAAAGCAGCAGGATGCATAGAGGAGGAGGAGAAAACAAGGCGAAGAAATAGAGAAAAGATCATGTTTCTCCTTCATTCTTGCAGGTTTTTAATCCTGGGTGGGCCTGAGAAGCTTTTAACTACATCAGAAATGGAAGCTTTAACTTAAATTGACCCAGACTTTTGGCACCTAAAAATGGGACTATTCTAATACCTTGAAAGTGACAGAAGCGCCAAGCAACGCTCAACACACTGCGTGGATGGAGAAGGGAGAATTGACAAGGTAAAGTTTAAGTTTAAAGAAAGAAAAATCTGTTTGCTTCTTTTCTCCTACCAAGTCAGGCCTGCGAAATATGCCACATTCACACAAGAACCCCAAGTCAAACTCAAACTAGATGGAAAAAAAAAAAAGAGGCAAGGCTGATGAGACTCGGTGGTGAAGTGCGTTGCCAGGGCCACATGACTCTGAAATTCTCTCAACTCCACCCTCCCTGGCTCTGTTCCTGGTTTGAATTCCCTCATGCATATTCTTTCTCTTCATTTCCAAGGGCTGAAGGGTAAGGAGGGGGGTAGGAGACCTGTCTTTCTTCAAACTGTCAAAGAAAAGTCCAGAGATTCTCCTGATTGGATTACCTTTGGTCAAGGTTCCCTCAGTGCTCCCCATCTATGTCCTGGGAAATACTACTAGGTTCCTTGTTCCTCTGTCATCCAGTCCCTGAGGGAGGGGAAGGGGGATTACAGCAAAGGATTTAGGCCACTCAGGGCACATCCTGGAACTGAAGAAAAAGTCAGTCCTACTCAAGTCATGTGACTGGAAAGTTCAGGATCCTCTAGGACATGGAGTAGATGTTGGGGAGATAACTTCAGGGTGTGTCTTATCTCAGTAGATACGTTTATTGTTGGTTGATTCAATTAATCGACTAAACAATAACTATAGAAACCAGTTTTTTGTTGTTGTTGTTTTTGTTTGTTTGGTTTTTTTTTTGGTCTTTTCGCCATTTCTTGGGCCACTCCCACGGTATATGGAGGTTCCCAGGCTGGGGGTCTAATCGGAGCTGTAGCCACCGGCCTACGCCAGAGCTACAGCAATGTGGGATCCGAGCCTCGTCTGCGACCTACACCACAGCTCACGGCAATGCCGGATCCTTAACCCACTGAGCAAGGGCAGGGATCGAACCTGCAACCTCATGGTTCCTAGTCGGATTCGTTAACCACTGCGCCACAACGGGAACTCCCAGAAACCAGTTTTTAAGTATTTTCTAGGACTCCCTGGTGGTCTAGTGGGTTAAGGGCCCGGTGTTGTCACTGCTGTGGTTGGGGTCACTGGTGTGGTGCAGGTTTGATCCCTGGCCTGGGAACGTTCACATGCTGTAGGCGTGGCCAAGTAAATAAATGAAATACTTTCTAGGGAGTTTCTACTGTGGCTTAGTGGGTTAAGAACCCAACTAGTATCCACAAGGATGCAGGTTCGATCCCTGGCCTTGATCGGTAGGTTAAGGATCCAGCAATGCTCTGAGCTGTGATGTAGGTTGCAGATGCAGCTTGGATCTCATGTTACTGTGGCTGTGGCATACACCTGCAGCTGCAGCTCCAGTTCAACCCCTAGCCTGGGAACTTCATATGCCACATGTGCAGCCCTAAAAAGCAAAAAAAAAAAAAAAAAAAAAAAAAAAAAAGTTATCATCATTCCAGGTTTCAGGGGCACATTTCTCCTTCTCATGGCATGAGACACTTAGAGAGGCTACAAATTCAGACTACTCTGTAGTTCTATTACTACTGCGACCTAGACCCAATTTTTAGCATGTTTTGCCCTCTGGATAAAGTTGTCTCTAAACCTTACCGTTGAGACTTTCTGACTCTCACATTGTCCTGAATTGGTAATTGGCCAATCTGAAGTTGTCATTTTCTTGCTTCAGAATGCATAATTGGCATAGATATCTTCATCAACTGGCAGAATTCCCACTCTGCTTCCCTGACCTGTGGAATAAGAGCCATTATGGGAGAAAAGGCTAAGTGGAAACCACTATAACTGTGTACTTATGGTGACCTATGAAAATAGGAAATCAGAAGCAATACTGCATTCTTACAGGGATTGCAGATTAGTGCCACCATCAAGGACTTGGAAGAAGATAAAGAGGTGGTGATTCCTACCCCGTTCGCCCATTCATCTTTCCTTTTTTTTTTTTTTGGCCTGTGTAGAAGACAGATGGATCTTGGAAAATGACAGTGGATTATCATAAACTTATTCAGCCCTCCTACATTGTTGGTGGGAATGTAATTGGTACAACCACTATGAAAAACATTATGGAGATACCTCAGAAGAAACTAAATATAGAACTACTGTATGATCCAGCAATACCACTCCTGGGCATATATCTGGACAAAACTTTCATTGAAAAAGATACATGCATTCCTGTGTTCATTGCAACACTATTCACAATAGCCAAGACATGGACACAACTTAAATGTCCATTGATCAATAAATGGATTAAGAAGATGTGGTACATATACACAATGGAATACTACTCAACTACAAAAAGAACAGAATAATGCCTTTTGCAGCAACATGGATGGAAATAAAGACTCTCATACTAAGTGAAGTAAGTCAGAAAGAGAAGGGCAAATACCATATGATATCACGTATCTGGAGTCTAATATATGACACAAATTAACCTCAAATACAGAAAAGAAACAAACTCATGGACATGGAGACATGGACTTGTGGTTATCAAGGGGGAGAGAGAGGGGGTGAGATGGACTGTAAGTTTGGGGTTAGTAGATGCAAACTATAGCATTCGGATTGAATAAGCAATGAGATCCTGATATGTGGCACAGGGAACTATATCTAGTCACTTGTAATCGAATATGATGGAGGATAATGTGAGAAAAAGAATGTATACATACGTGTAACTGGGTCACTTTGCTGTACAGCAGAAATTGACAGAACAATGGAAATCAACTATAATAAAAAATTTAAAAAATTAAAAATAAACTTCTATTGCATTGCTGTTCCAGATACGGTTTGATTTCTGGAGTAAATCAACACATTCCCAAGATACAGTTTATTTTCATCTGGCAAGGCACCTTCAATATCGTACCTCAGGGCTATATCTAACCTTCAGGGCCTCTGTCATGATCTAGTCTGGAAGGACTTTGGTTGCTTTTCCACAGAATATTAAGCTGGTTTGTTACATTAATGATATCATGCTGATTGGACCCAGTGAACATGAAGTAGCAATTACTCTAGATATTTTGGGTAGACACTTATGTATGAGAATATATAGGAAACAAATCTCACAAAATTCAGGGGTCTGCCACCTTGGTGAAATTTCTAGGAGTCCAGTGGGCTGGGACATCTCGAGATAAACCTTCCATGATGAAAGAGAAGTTTCTCTGTCTGTCCCCTTCTACCACCAAGAAAGAAGCACATGCACAGTGATCCTCTTTGGATTTGGGAGGCAGCATGTATCTCATTTGGTCACGCTGTTCCACCATATTTACTGAGGGACCCAAAAGGCTACCAGGTTTCAGTAGGTGCTAGAACGAGTGAAAACTCTGAAACAAGTCTAGGCTATGATGCTGCTCCACCATTTGGGCCATGTGACCCAGAAGATCCAGTGGTGGTTGAAATGTCTGTGAAACATAAGGATTTGTGTGGAGAACTTGACAAGCCCCCACTGATGATTCCCTGCTCAGACATTTATGGTTTTGGACCAAATTATGTCATCCTCTACGGATAACTGTTCTCCTTTTACAATGGCTTGCTAATAGGTAGCAGCTAATAGGTACTAGCAGCAAAGAAACACTTGACTATGGGTCAAGTCACCATGGGACCTGAGCTGCTCATCATAACCTAAGTGTTGTCCCATTCATCCAGTCATCAAGTTAGGCATGCACCGCAGCACTTCATTTTCAGGTGGAAGTGGAATAGAGGAGATCAGGTTTGGATAAATCTGGAAGACACAAATAAGTTCCTTTGGCAAGGGACCCAGATGCCTGTGGTCTCTACTTCCACTTCATTATTCCTTTCTCTCAGTCCACATTATGGAGACATAGTGAAGAAAGCTACAGCCATATCTCTTGCTCCCTCTGTCCTTCTAGAACCTTGATACTCCCCCATCAAAAAGTAGAATCTATGAACCTGCACCTTAGCCAATAGGGTAAGGCAGAAGCGATGTTATGTGACCGCCAAGGCTCTTGGGGTTTTCGCTCTTGGAACCCTGCCACCATCCTATGAGAAAGTGCAGGAGACTGTGGAAAGGCCGTCTTGGAGAAAAACAGAGACCTGGCCACAGTCCTGTCTACACTTCAGCCAACAGCCAGCACCAACTTGCCAGCCATGTGAATGAGCCAAATTGAAAGTTCATCCTCCAGGCCCCAGTCAAGTTTCCCCATTAGCTATTCATTCCAACGTGGAGTAGAGGTGAGCCACCCTTACTGAGCCTGGCCCAAAGAGCAAATCATGAGCAAAATAAATGATTGTTATCTTAAGTCACTAAGTTTTGTGTGGTTAGTTACATAGCAATAGATAGCTGATGTGCTCATCTGAAGAACCATGGAGAAGGGACAGCCTCTCAGCGGGCAGAACTCTGAGTAGTGTACCTGATTGTTAGACAGCCAAGGGTACAGATCTACAGTGACTCATGGGTAATTATTTGGCTGGATGGTCAGGGATCTGCAGGGGGGTAACTAGAAAATTGTTGCCAAGGAGGTATGGGGTATAGGTATGTAGACAGATCTCTCTGAATGGGCACAGGTTTTGAACATATTTATATTTTAGGTGAGTACTTAGCATAGAGTAACCTAAGGAAAAAAAAAAACGCAACAAAACGTAATTATCAGATGGGCAAGATGACCTATTCTGCCAACATCAATTAGCCTCTTTCTCCAGTGACCCCTATCCCTGCCAAAAAAGCTCATGAAAAAAATAAATGGCCAACCTGGCAGAAACAAGGGTTATGCATGGGCTTAGCAACATGGACCTCTACAGCTCAACCTGCCAATAGCAAAAATCAGCAAAAAGCTGCTTATGTGACCCCATTCCCCAGGGCAATGAATAAGTCATATGATATTAGCAGAGAAAAATAAACAAGTGTACTCTGTTTTCATTGGGTCCCTTCCGTATTGGAAGGGATAGCACTTCGTTCTCATAGGATTAGACACTTAACTTTGTACATAGATTAGCCTCCCCTGCCCACGATGCTTCTGCCAAAATCACCCTCCATGGGCTTAACAGACTTTTTCACTGTCAAAGCATTCCATAATGCATTGCTTCAGACCAGGGAACTCACAGCAGATCTAGTGTGTCAATAGATCAATGCCCGTGGAATTCACTGGCCCCTTGTTTGCCATCCTCTCTCAGACTCAGTTACATTCCCAGCTAGATGGCAACATCTTGTTGGGCTGGAGTAATGTCCCCCATGATGCAGTAAATGTGCCAAATCAATGGTTAACACATAGCCAGGATTCATGGAAATCCAGGCATGAAAATGGAAATGATAATCACGAGAGGAGACACTCCCATTTCTATTCCTAGTGATACCTAATACATTTTTTTTGCTTCCCATTCCCTTAACTTGGGGTTTTGCTGGTCTAGATGTCTTAGTTCCTAAGAAAGGAATGCTTCCACTGGGAGACATAGCAATGATTCCATTAAACTGGAAATTGAGACTGCTGCTTGGCCACTGCGGGCTCCTCAGGCAAAGCAGGAGTTTCTGTGCTGGCTAGGGTGATTGATCTTGACTATCACAGGGAAATTGGGTTCCTGGTACACAATGAAGTAAGGAGGACTATGTCTGGAATGCAGTCAATCCCCTAGGAAGCAGCTTAGTCCTGCCATGTCCTATAAAAAACATAATGAAAAACTACCACGACTCAATAGCTCAGCATTTAAATTACAGGATATCAAAGTAGAGCATGACTTAGCTAGTAATGCAAAAGATGGACCTTGGCATCTTCTTTTTGAGAAGTTTAGCATGCTTTTTGTTGTATGAGGGATAGTTGCAACATGTTAGCCAGAGGTATGGTTGTACTGTTGTCTTCATTTGGAAGATAAATTTGGTTAATAGACACAGGGTGAATGGCGATAGTTTTGTAGGGTGCCAACCTGGATAAACTGGAACAATGTTAACTCAGATTTTCTTCCCTTAACACTTGGGTTAAGGGCAGCCACAAGAAAAATGTGTGTGAGATTTGGAAGATGAGAGTGAAACAACAGCTATTAGGGCCTGAAGATTAGTAGGGGGCTCCAGGTGCTACTGCAACTTGCTTATGTTGTCCCTTATCAGCTAGCTCCTCCTCTGGGCATCTCCTCCTTCAGTTCCTCTGAGTCCTGGGACAGGTGCATGTGTAGCTCTGTGGCAAAAGGTATCAGCTTCAGGTCACTTGTGGCATCCAGATTGGAGGCTCTGAAAAACAGATGCGGGTTCCAGTATGTCTTCATGGGTTCCAGTTTGTTCTTACTCTCCCCTGCTTCACCTTCATTTTTGATTCCTAACTTCTAGTGCTGTGGACTTACAGTAATTTTAGACCGACCATCAGACACAAAGCCTTCCATTAGATGCTTTCACTTGTTGCCCTTAGTTGCACCTAGCTAAAAACTTCTCTCTGATCCTCTGACTGTCCGCTTCCAGATCTCTCTCTACCTTCCTAAGTCTAAGCTGCTCCTGGCTCTGACAATTTCTGTTAAAAACAAAATAACAGGCCCAAAGTCATGTGTCCTCTGCTAAGCCCCATGTCACCAAACTGAGACTTAACTTCATTACAGTTTCAGCACTCTTAGAAATGGAATCTTAAACCAGTCAATCAGGAATTGCCTGATCAGCATAGGAAGTATTCAAAGATGCCTAGGAGCTCCCATTGCCAACATACAAGCAGAACCTGAATCAAATTTGGTCTTTAGAATAATTATCAGTTTTGAGGAAATGATAGAGATCAAGTAAGATGATATCAAGAGAAAGCAATCAACCAAATCCGTAATGTGAAACATCCTACATTTTAAAAATTTTCATGCAATAGAGCAAAGCATGAATAAAGGAGTTCCCTGGTGGCCTAGTAGGTATAGGATCTGGTTTTGTCACTGCTGTGGGCCCGGCCAAAAGAAAGCATGAAAAAGAAAGGGTTGGGGGCTGTATTAAATAAAAGAGACTTATGAAGCTAAGCAACCAAATATGTGGGCCTTGTTTGGATTCTGACTCAAAAAAACTGGCTATAAAACCCATCTTTGACTATTGACTGTGTTGGATACCCTATGACTAATTGAAGAAATGAGATCCATGATTGCAAATTTTCTACATAACAATATTTCTTCTTTTCCCCTTTTCTCTTTCACCTGCTATATTGTATAGAGTAAGTTATCTGATACAGAATTGTAGTAAATGTTATAATTTTGCACATAGATTCAGAGTATCAACATGTGATTATAGGAGTTCCTGTCGTGGCTCAGTGGTTAATGAACCCAACTAGTATCAGTGAGGACGCAGGTTTGATCTCTGGTCTCACTAGGTGGGTTATGGATCTCGTGTTGCTGTAAGCTGTGATATAGGTCGCAGATGTAGCTTGGATCTGGCATTGCTGTGGCTATGGCATAGGCCAGCAGCTGCAGCTCCGATTTGACCCCTAGCCTGGGAACCTCCATGTGCCACAGGTGTGTCCCTAAAAAAGACAAATAAAAAAATATATATATATATATGTGATTATACTAGAAGAGGAATGAACATCACTTAGAGGTGGATGCAGTGAGATCTGGGCCTCCTATTTAGGATAAGCTCGTGTTTGTTTGTATGACGTATGAGTCCACTAGGAGAGTCTTTTGGCTTTGGCTATTATATTGTTTGCAAATTTTATTGACAGAAGACTATATATGGATGCCGTATTACCAAAGGGGTGGATTGTAGCAGGTATTATTACCGATTGGCTATTCACCTCTATTCCAACCACTTTGTATTATGTCTTGCTACCTGCTTAAAGCTGGAAAGCAAAACCCCACATTTCCCAGATTCCCTTACAGCTGGAGTTTTTCAGATGACCTACCTTGTGTCTAGGAATGTGACCATATGAAATTTGGACAGTAGAAATATTATGAGGCACAAGTCATAATTCTGCTATTTATGCTAGCAAGCAAGGTCATAGAGGCATTTGGAGTTTCCATGGCATTTGTGGTAGAAGACTAGGGTCTGGTTCTAGTTTCATGGGAGTTGAGAGGCATCTATTTTGACAGTGTAAATCATGACTGTGAGCCTAGAGCCTGTAACTGTGATGAAAACTTTCTGATTCCCAGCCTCCCCACTGTGGAAGAGATGGTTCCCTTGGGGAGCCAGCTCTAGAGTGTGGTTCAGAATGCATTCCTGGGAGCACAATCAGCTCTTCCACATATTCTAATGATTTCATAGTAACTGGTAATAAATCTTATGCTTCCAGCTAGAGTGAATTCTGTTATCTGCAATGGAACCTTGCCCCATACAAATGGTAATACCCAGAGATGGTGAAGTTTCAAAGAAAGAGACCTTTTCCCATCCCACTGATTGGAGTATAAATTGATTAATCATTATGATATTTTTTGTTTGTTTGTTTAGGGTTTTTTTTTTTTTTTTGCTTTTTTTTAGGGCCACACCCTCGGCATATGGAGGTCCCCAGGCTGGGGGTCTAATCGGAGCCATAGCTGCTGGCCTGTGCCACAGCCACAGCAACTCCAGATCCGAGCTGTGTCTTCAACCTACCCCACAGCTCACAGCAATGCCTTAATCCACTGAGAGAGGCCAGGGATCAAACCCGCAACCTCATGGTTCCTAGTCGGATTCGTTTCTGCTGTGCTACGACGGGAACTCCATTATGATGTTTTTTGTGTCTTTAAAATTCTTACCTTTTGATCCTGTAACTTAGTTTTAGTGATGTTTCCTAAGGAAATAATCAGAGATGCACTCAAAGGTTTGTAATACATGTAAACAATGACAGTACTTGGCAGTTGTTAAAAGCAGTATTTCAAACCATAGTGAATGACAGGAGAGTATTCATAATGTCATGTTAACTGAAACAGGCAGTCTATATGCATACATATTTCCGTAGTATGGATGAAATGACATAATGCCTTGCATCTGTTGGGACTTCAGCAAAATAAATAAATAAAAGGAGTTGGGGGAGATAGATGAAACACGATTGGCAAAATGTTGATAATTTCTGAAGTCAGGTGTTGGGCACTTGGAGATATGATCGTTTTCTCTCTTATGATTCATGTATGATTCTCTTATGTATGTTAGAGAATTTCCACAACATGACAGTTTTAAGGTTTAAAAATGAAATAGAAAATAAAATTATATGCATAGTATGTGATCAGTTTTATAATATTAACATACACATTTACATAGAAAAGAGACTAAAAGAAGACATAAATATGGAAAGCTTAGTGGTTGCTGGGTGTTGGGGGGATGGGGTAACTCGGCTAAGCACAGGATTTTTAGAGTAGTGAAACCAAAGTCTGTGTGATAGTATAATGGTAGATACTTGGCTTTATCCATTTGTCCAGACTTACAGAATGTACAACACCAAGAGTGAACGACAATGTAAACCATGGACTGTGGGTGATATGTGCCAGTGTAGGTCCATCAATCATAAGAATGCCTCGCTCTGGATATGCTGGGGGGAGGCTGTGGGGTGTGGGAGAGTGGATGTGGGAAATCTCTGTATCTTTCACTCCATTTTGCTGTGAACCTTAAACTTCTCTTAAAAACAAATTCTATTTTAGGAGTTTTTATTTTGCCTCAGTGGATTAAGAACCTGACTAGTCTCCATGAGGATGTGGATTTGATCCTTGGCCTCATTCAGTGGGTTAAGGATCCACCATTGCCATGATTTGTGTTGCTGTGGCTGTGGTGTAGGCTGGCAGCTGCAGCTCCAATTCAACCCCTAGCCCAGGAATCTTCATATGCTGAAGGTGCGGCCCTATAAATAAATTCTGTTTTTGATGTAAAAATATATCGAAATGTTAGTAGAAGTTATCTCTGGGTTATGGGCTTAGCCTGATGTTAGTTTTTAAAATTATATATGTGTTATCAAATTGTGTATTGTATTTATTAAATCAAAGGGTGTCAGTTAAAATCAAAGTAACCAAGATAATTCATTTATTTATTTTATTTTAAATTTTTTTGGCCTTGCCCACATCATGCACAAATTCCCATGCCAGGGATCAAACCTTTGTCACAGCAGTGACCTGAGCTACAGCAGTGACAATACTGGATTCTTAACCCACCGAGCCTCCAAGGAACTCCAAACTAACCAAGATAGTTTAGAAAATACTTTGACTCCCAAGAATGCCAATTTTTTTAAGCAAGTTTGATTGATAAATATCAGTGGTCAAAGGGGCCACATAAGGGTCTCCCAGAGCAAGGAAAAAGTCTCTGCAAGTGACAAGAGTAAGACTCCACACATCATGGTGCAGATGAGCTATCCAAGGATGAGAAACACATGAGATGACTTGTTAGCAGACTGGTGGGTTTATCGGAAACCCAGTTCTACACCAAGGAACTAAACCAGTGCACCGTTTCAGAGAGTGAGAGAGGAATGTGATTATGACCTAAAATCACATCCTTTGTGCCCTGCCCTGCCTGATGGAGGCTGTGGGAATCAAAAGACATTCTATCCTGCCTTGATCCGGATAGCCAGGCAAATATAAACTGATGCTAGCCTCTGTCCATGTGGGGAGATCTGGAAATAATGTGTTGATATTATTACTGTTTTCATAGGTGTCTTTCTATGAATTAATACATTGAAATTCTGCTTCCTTGTTCAATTAATTCAGCAGATATTTATGAAAGGCTTACCATGTGCCCAATGAGAGGGAGAGAGAAATCACAGACATCTCCTACGTTTGAGGGCTGAGTGAGTGGTGGACCACAGACAGAGATGAGAAGACCTGGGGTAAGTCATGTTTGGACTGAGATTGCTGAAATAAGATGTCTTTTTGGAGATGCAGAATGTGCAATGCCTGTTAGGTATTGCTGGGAGGTGGCCAGATGTGGGAGCTTTGGAGCTTGGGGGAGAGGACGGGAATGGTTCAGTCAAAGCACATTGGTTTTCTGAGCTTCCTTGGATTTGGATTTACCATCAGTCCTCAAGTTCTGAAATCCAAAGATTGAGGCTTTCACCCCACCCTGCAATGACCCTTCTGGAAGGAGTGTGTTTTCATCCTCTCTGAGTTTTGCTGTTAAAAGAGTGGTAAACTTACAGAGTAACAGCAGAGGGCGCCGTGAAACTAAACTGCTCCTAAAGCCCAGTCGGGGTTTACTTCCTACCAGATCAATTTCAGCTTATGACATATTAAAATAATGGAGAAAGGGTTTCTACCCATTCTTGGCTCATAACCTAAAATAAATCAGAATCCTAAATACTTTATCTTGAAATATCACTTTGTCCTGAACAAATAATAAATAATGCAATTAACAAATATTAAAGAACAAATGGATTTGCGCAGTGTAGTTGATGTTAGAAGATTTCTTTAAATTCGCAATGATTAGCAAAGACCTGACATTTCAGGAAGGATCTATTTTATGCCTAACTGTACACAGAGAAAAATTCTGATCACATATTCTCTGGGCAAGAGCAAAGAATAAAATATGGACACTAATTGCAGTAACATGTTCCTTGACAAGTGATATTAGTAACTTTTCCTTCCCAACCTGGAGCGAAGTAGTTTTGATAATACAAGTTACTTGTAGAGCTTGAATGACATTAAAGAAAACAAAGAAGGAAATAGTAAGTATATATGCAATTCTAAATTTGTAAATAAACTTATTTCTTCATTCACTTTGCAGCTTTCTGTAGGATGACATGAGATAGCCTGCTAGTATTTGTGAAACACTTAGCACAGAGCCTGGCATGCGACTGGCACTCAATAAATGCTAGTTCCTTTCTTCCTTTGCTCCCCTTATCTATTCTCTTCTCAAATTACTTATAAAAATATTGTGTTTCCCACACAGATTAGTAACATTAAATATCATTCTCTGTTATTGATTTAGCATGTTAAGAAAGCAAAAGATAAGATGCAGGGGCTCATGGCAGAGAGGAAGTAAACTTAGATTTGAGAAATCATTCTGTGGGTGTGTTGTTGTTGCTGTTTGTTTTTGATAATGTGCAATTATAGAAATTTACCAAGATCCTTTTAAGTGAGCAATGCCCTGCTTTCAGAGCCAGTTAGCTCAGGCATAGATCAACTCAGAGACTGACTGTCGCCTTGTTATTGAATTAGAGCTATATTTTTGACAAGTATGGCAGCCACATCATCACTTTAATCACCCAATAATCCACTGTGTCTCTTTATGCTAATAAATAAAACATCCTTCGTTAAATATTTCCTAGTAAGCAATACAGACCTGTAATCTCCACTCCTATATGTTACAAAGTAAAATGATATAACAGTAATCAAATCAAATCATGTCTAGGAGTTTTATAGACAACTAATAGCTACGATTGCAGAGTGCACATCAGATACCCATGGCAGGGTGCTTTTCTCTTTAATATAATGGACTATGCATATTTCACTAACTGTCTCATGATATCAAATGAATTTAACAAGATGATTATGTAGGTCAAATTACTTAGTAAGTTCTTTTAAGAATGGCTTTTAGACCTATTATGACTTTTAATGGTGCAATTTGTTAAATGATTGGAATTTCTAGAATCCTGCCTGCAAGTGCCTGTCAGAGACACTTGCTCTGCCCTGGTGATCTATTTTTAAAACCTACTTCTCGCTTGTGGCAATTGAAACAAAAACGACCACCGAAGACCGACTTCTTCCAGCTCAATTCCTCTTTTTCAATTATTTAAACTACTTCCATATGCCAAATTATAATTTGAATATTCTACTTTCAAATAGCCTTCTGACCAGATTCCTTTCAACTTGATATGAAGATATCTTGAGTTCTTCCCCCCATCAATATTAAACGTGACTCTACTTAATTTATCTCAGGAACTGTAGACAAACTATTACCAAAGTTTAAACTTTTTAAAACAGGGTTTTGGTTCTTTTATTGTACATCTGTGGTGGTAAACTTAAAGCGAAAACTAATGAAATGTGAGAAATATTCAGTGTTTGCCCTGGAAGTGTTGTCTTTATCTCAATTGTACTTGTAGCTATTTCAGTTGTACTCAGTTTAAGAGAGGCAATTCAACTATTCAAGCTGCGTTTTAAAAAATTGCCCATCAAAAATCACAGTAATCTTATTTCCTATCTTTAAAAATTATTTTATAAAGTAACTTGAAAATGCCTTTGTGTAATCCTGTCTCAGAAGTCAAGATCCTTTGAAAACTCATCTTCCAGGTCTGATTCCTCCGCACTTTACGTTGAAATTCCCATAAATCTTCAAGCAGCCTTAAAATCTGAGTGCTTCCTGGTACTTCTGCTCAATAACAGACAGCCTCGCGTCCCAAAGTTTGCCATTCTTCTTACTGTAGAGCAGAGAGCATTCTGGGGCAGAAGAAGTTCCACATGCAGCTGGAAGATGATGGTTCTGCTCTTTCTCTACCCCTAGACTCATGAGACAACCCTGTGAGAGTCCCTTGGCCCCTAGGAGCCTTTGGTCACAGCTTGGAAATGAGGCTAACAACTCTTGATTCCTGCTCCTTGGGGTCATTGTAAGGCTTAATGAGCTCATTGTGCACATTCTCATTTTCTCTTTCGTGTCTTCAGTGAGTCCTAGGTAGGGGCAGAGTGAAAGTGGAATATGGCAGTCTGCTTGTATGTCTGGGTGAAAGTCACTATAGAACAGTGTTATTTAATTTTTCTACTTCTTTCAGTTCAATGGATGCAACATTCACAATCCTCTCTAAGCCCATCAACCACAAAAACTTAATTAGATATTATATCTCCTTGGTTTAAAATAGTATTTAATTTTACATAATGTGTTCAGCCAAAATATTAGGATTCCCTAAACAGAAATGTTCCCTCTATTTTTTCCCCTCGGGCTTTTATTTCAATTTTTTTGTAGCTTTTAAAAAAATTATTCTCCTTAAAGTATGATTTCGGCAGTTTCCCTCTGTGAAACATCACCAACTCCCTTGCTACCACTACTTAATTGAAGATGTAATCCCCACTTAGTGACTGTGAAGCTTCCCAGATACCAAGTGCAGCAACGGGTAAATATTAACATTCCGGTTAAATGTGTGCCGCCTCTTATTCCTTTCCCCCCACAAATTGTCTTCCTGCTCCTTCGAGTGTCATCTAAAGTGAAGTGATATTAACTGAGACCTGCATGGGGCTTAGAGCACTGGAGTTGAAATTAATGGGCAAATATCCTCCTTCCCTACACAGTAAATGAACATTCAATCTCTGGGCCATACCCAGGTGTTGGAGAGAGGCTCAGACAGAGGGAGCACACCAAGGAAGAATGCCATGCTCCAAGGCCAAATTCAAGCCCTTTCCTGGCTTGATGGACACAAGATAAATTTAAAGGAAAGTTTTCAATGAATAAACAAGCCTCAGAACACAACACCTTGGGGCTGCATCAAATCCAGCCCACACTAGCTCCTTACTGATCTCTCCAAAACAAAGTTTGGCTCTCTGTTTGAATCCCCTGGGAATCCTTGTGTTCGGTTAGTTTGCTCTTCTGTTCCAAAACATCTCAGTTCCATCTCTGGGATGAACACGGAGGCTGATGCAGCAGGACACCCCAAGTTCCATGGGGGACACCTAGCCTCCAACCCAGGTCACTAGAAACAGAGCCAACTCCGGGTGGAAACTTTCGAGCAGGTGGGAGTAGCTGCTTTGCCTTCCTTGCCGCAGACACTGATGACTCCCTGAAGAAACGTTTGTTTCCCAGCTGACAGCAGAGGGCGCCAGAGTCTACCACAAGGCCGAGCCACGCTGTCCCTCAGCCCCTCACCACAAAGGTGCCGCATCCGAAGGTCGGGAACATCTCGATTTCTTTATTTTTAAGAGATCTTTTAATCCCCCAGTCATTGTGTCTGTGCAAACTGGTGCTGCGAGGGAGCCTGGCTGGGGGACACCCTCCTCGTATTCTGATCTGCGGTGGAGGTGGTTCCTGTGTGCAAGTCCCATTAGCATCCCCACATTTGTGTACGTAGATGCACATGCAGCATTTTTTAATCAAAACTAGAAGGAAAAATTATTACATAACAACAACCTCCATCCTACGGAGGGCCCTGTGCCGGTGATCCTACGGGGCTTGGTGAACATCTGCTCAGCATCAGTCCCCCACGAAGAAATTATTCTTAACCTCATTTGAAAGACAGGTAAACCACCGGTCAGGCTGCCAAGACGACTTGCTCCAGATGACAAAAGCGGTCTCCATCAGCGAAATAATAAAGCATGGGCACGCCGTTAGCAAAGGCTTTCAGAGGCAGACAAGCATCCATTTATTATTCCAAAGAGCATTTAAGGCTGACATTAGTTATGAAGGCCAAAACCCGTGGTTAAAAGGCCGCCTCTTTCCTGAAACACCTGGGAAGCTTCCAGGCCATTAACCCTGCTCAGTGGCAGCTCCCGTTTATTCCGAAAGCATTTGTTTCAGAGGAAGATGTAGGAAGTGAGTCAGATCACTTCCCGGTCCGTCAAAATGTGGGAGATGGATCTAGTTGTGTCCCGAGCATGGGAATTCTCTCCTCATCAGAGGGGCCGGCCCAGGGGCCCTAAGGGGGCAGTCTGGCCTGGGGTTCCTCTTATAGAAGCGTTGTAAAGACTCAATTTTAGGATGAGGCTCCTTGCTGCTTTCTTCATTTTCCCTTTGCATTCCAGTGAGGGGCTCAGGGTATGGACATCTTGCAAACTCGGGTCTGTAAGCATATAACTCTCTCTACAAAGCAACTCCTTTTCTTTCCCAAGCAGCATTTTGCCACATGGCAGAAAGTTCATCTCAGTCATGGTTTCTGTGGGTTGCTCTCAGTTTGGAGAGGCTGCAGAGCATCAAGGCAAAGCCGAACACCTGTCCTCTGCCACTCTCCATGCATGCTGGCCCCTGGGGTGATGACCATTCTCTAACTTTGGTCCTAGGTCCATGAAGGATGCTGCCACAGTGTCATTCTCAACCACAAAGCCCCTCTGAGCTCTTCCAGAAGCCCCCCTCCTGTGGCATATGGGAGTCATCTTACACAGCTCCTGTGCCCTCTGGGGTGCGGGACACTCTGGGAGGTGGTCTCAGGCCCATCTGTCTACTACACAGCTGTTGGTGCCACAGGGCTTGTACTTTCTCTATACTTCGAATGGGCAGCCGGGCGAGGCTGTCCTGGGACAGATTTCTCCCCCAGTCTGGGTTTCCTGCTGTCCTCGTATTCTCAGCTTCCTTTTGCTCCCTTCTTCAGGCAGTTTTGCTCTGTGCGACTCGTTACCTTCTCTCCCAGATCTGCTTCGCAGGCCCATAGTCCCCCAGAGCTTGGGCTTTGAAACTCAAAAGATTTTTCTCATCCTTCTACTGTGACATCCCTTCCCTGAGGCAAGGATGCCACCTGGTCTTGTCGACTGAATGAAGGAGGGGGTGGGAGGAGAATAGGGTACAGGGAAATACAGAGAGGAAAAAAAAGTCAGTTGAAAATTCAAATTATTATCTTAGCCCATATACAATAAAATCATTAAATGTAAATAGAGAACCAGGGATGGGGAAAATATAATAGAAAATCAAGTACAGATGAAAGAAAAGAATTTAACCTCCAGCTCACGTGGATAACAGGTACCTGAACTTAGAATTTGTCTCTGAGCTTCCCGGCAGCCAAAGAGAAAAAAGAGGAGACATAGTCACTTTACATATTCTTATTTTCAAAACAGAGAAAATATACAAATTCATCAAGAGAAATAAAGAAGATTTCTTTCACTCTAGATTTTAAAAGCATTATCACTTGGGACCTTGCAACAGTAGCCCCAGAGGAAAGATGAGGAAGTTGACATCAAGGCTATTTGGAAATGAGTCTGGATACTCCAGACCAGAAACTTGAAGTCAGAGCAGAAGGGCTGCTTGACTGGCTTGGCACCATTCTAGCTAGATAGCTTTTCCTTCCTTCCTTCCTTCCTTCCTATTTATTCTCTTTTTAAAAAATATTTTAAAGTATTAAATGTTTGGGATTGATTTTTTAAAATATACTGGGGGGAAAAAAAAAAAGAAAATTCAAATACCAGAAAGGAGCACAGTGGTGAAAAACCTATTGCCCTCCATCCTTGTCTCCCAACCTCCAATTCCCCTCCCTAGAGCATCTTAAAGCCAGTTCCTCAGTCCTCCCTTCCAGAGTTGATCTGTGCCTGAGTTAAGAGTATTTAGCCCCTCTTATTTTTTTTAAATACAAATATAAGTCATTATGTACACCATTCCATACCTTGCCTTTTCACTTTGCAATCCATCAGGAGATTGTTACATTATCTGTCTGTTTTTTAAATGGTTGCATAGTATTCCAGAACATAGTTATTCTGTATGTTATTGAAAGTCCCCTACTGATATTCATTTAGGTTATTTTAAATGGATTGCTTTTTAAAGTGATATTGCAATAAATACCTTGATGGCAACAGCAGAGCATTAAACCAAGTGCAGAACTATTCCGAATGTGGGCCCCTGTGTGATCACACAGGTTAGACACCCACAGAGCTGGTCCTGCATGTGAGCAAAAAAGAATAATGGAATGTCAGGTAACCACTAAAAAATGACAAGCCTGAGACATCCATCAGGACGGGAAAGCATACGTGAAAAAGAAAATATCAAACTTTTCTTGGGTGTAGCCTGTAGCATCACAGACATGGATGTGCTTGAGTTAACAGAGACCAGAGGTGTGTTGTTTTAGCATCTCAAGAAATAGAGCTGAGGTTGGAGTTCCTGTCATGGCGCAGTGGTTAACGAATCTGACTAGGAACCATGAGGTTCAAAGGTTCGATCCCTGGCCTTCTTCAGTGGGTTAAGGATCTGGCGTTGCCATGAGCTGTGGTGTAGGTTGCAGACATGGCTCAGATCCCATGTTGCTGTGGCTCTGGTGTAGACCGGCAGCTACAGCTCTGATTAGACCCCTAGCCTGGGAACCTCCATATGCCGTGGGAGCGGCCCAAGAAATGGCAAAAAGACCAAAAAAAAAAAAAAAAAAGAAAAAGAAAAAGAAATAGAGTTGAGGCACCAAGAGTTATTAGCTAAACCGTATGAACCTGCTCTGGTTAGAGGTGGCAGTTTCATAGGGTTCTACGTAGCTGACCCCACCCTGCTCTGTTCAGGTTCTCAGACAGAGACAGGGATTTGGGTGGAAGCAGTTCTTTGGCAGTGATCCCAGGAAGTGGTGGCATAAGAGTAGGGAAGTGTGGCAGGAAGAGAAGGCAGCCAATAAAAGGTATGTTTTCAAGCCAGCTCCCATTGTGAACAACTGGAGCTTACTGTCTGGGAGATGTGAGAATACACGTCTCCACCCAGGACCAGGCAAGTGGAGCACCAGTCAGCCAGCTCTCCACTCATCAGCTTCAAGGCCCACAGAGCATGCGCTGCCACAGTCATGGGAAAGCCCAGAGGCTGAGACACGGGTGTGCACCCAAGGAGAAGGATGCTGCGGGTGTTCCCACACCATGTCTGGTCCCCAGGTACTCACCTCCCCATGACCACAGCTATAGTCACCTGAAAGGATCAGCCACCTTGGGTAGAGATACGCTCACACAGGTGGCAGCATCCATGTCAGCACTAACACAAGGGACAGAAGTGCAGTGGCATAAGTCACCAGAGTAAGCACCCACTGGGTTCACTGCTCCTGGAGCTAAGTTTACATGTTCGGCACTGCCTTGTGAAAGAAAGACCCAGAATATGCCTGCTGCTGGCTAAGGCAGTGGATGGCCTGCTGGGGACTCCTGTACAGGGACCAGGGAGGAAGGAGTGGCCAGGACACTGGGTGATCCGGGAGTCTTTGCCAGATTTTCTTGTGCAGCATTTTGCAAGTAGGCCATGTATTCCACACGCGTTGGTAAGTGCAGACATGGAGATTTCCCCCTTTCTAACCGTCAAGTTAAAACTAAATGCTGAGCGAGTTAAAATACCCAAAGCCCCTATTTCTCAGAGTGTTAGTCAACTGACCTCTCAGTAAGTGATCTGCCCGTCATCGTAGCCTTTCCGTCCTCTCCATGGTACGTGCGTGCTCACCCAGGGGTAGTGCGTTAGCCTTCCGCAAACCCCCTGCGATTCCCCGCCTCTGGTGGAGAGCAAGAAACTCTCTGGTCCCTTCCATAAAGGAAGAATTGGATGCTGGAATTTGATTTTAATTTTTTTTAATTGGAAAAATCTTTCTAAGGACTTTTGAGCACTGAGAGCGTTCTAAAGGAATCAAATAGAAAAGCGAATTTAACCTGTCAGCAAGGCTGCTTTTAAAAACTTTTTAAAGTTTGGATCAGCAGTAGCCCTTTGTTCTTGGGAGTTGAGGATCTGCTACCTTTCAAGAAGGGGCCCCCTTTTCCAGTTATCCACTGCCTCCTTCCCTGACGACGATCTGTTCCCAGTTGCCTGTCGCCTCTCTGGAGTCAGCTGGCAGTATCAAAGCCAAGACCAAATGAAGGAGGCCAGAGGAAGACAGACTAGGGAACAGCGGGGGCGGGCGGGCAAATGCATCTGTGGTCTCGGGTATTTTTGCCAGAACCAACACTCTGCTGCCTCTTTTTTTTCCCTTGACAAGAGTCTGCTTGGTGCCCTGAATGCACCCAGACCAGTCAGTCTGTGGTTTTCTCTTCCCCTTGCTCTAAGGTCTCCTCATTCAGGAGGGTTCAGTGGTGAACTCCCCACAGCCTCAGCCCGCAATCAGCTCTCGAACCCAGTGTCAGTGGGCCTCTGGGTGGGCTCCTCTGAGGCACACCTGTGAAACGGCCCATTTCTCTCTCAGCTAATAATCAGCCCCGCTATTTATTGAGCAGATAGGATGTGGTGGGTAGACACAAGCAAAGTGCGTATCATTATGCCCAAATTACAGGGAAGGAGACTGCTTCAGAGAGGTTAAGTAACTTACCCCAGCTCACAGAGCTACCAGGCGAGGGCACTGGGATTTGGACCAGGTCTCATTCTCACCCCTGTCTCCCTATCAGGGGTGATGGGCATTCTTCAGTCCCCTCATCTCTGTCACCCAGGCTGCCTCATTTTGGAGGAGGTTTCTGGAGCCCAGAGCCAGCCCCCCACCATTCTGGGAACCCCTCTTTTATAGCCTGAATCTTTAGTCTTGCTCCTTGTCTCACTTTGAGATCCCCCTCCTTTACCACCATCAGAGGGACCTCCCTCAATTTCAGCATCACACAGGCTGCACAGTCTTTCAGTGCCTCAGCATCACTGCAGGATGACAGCTGACCTCCTGGACCAGGAATTCAATCCCCAGGGAGTGGGCCCTCATCCACGTGGCTGCTCTACCTTCTAGCTAAGCCTCTCACATGCTGCCCTCCCACCCCAATGCCTGCCCGTCCCTCTTCCCATTTGGGACCGCCCCTCTCCAATGGCCCTCTGCACCCAGTCCCTGTACCTGCCTCCCTGTTGGTAGATACTCATCAACCCACCGTCTGTGTGAGTTCCTTCAGGACAGGAAGCCTTTTATCACAGTGTCCCCGGCACCAGCCATAGAGTTGCGTCCACAATAGGTGATGAGGACGTTTGTTGAACCCAAAGGTGAATGAACTGACTTTGATGTTTGTGAGAAGGTACCCATACCTGGAAGGTTTCCAATGACCCTTCTCCTCTTGCCAGAGAAGGTTGGTTTGTTTGGCCGCCCCCAGCACATGGAGTTCCTGGGCCAGGGATCAGATTCGAGCCATGGTTTCAGTCCACATGACCTACGCTTCAGGTGCAGAAACACCCAATCCTATAACCTACTGTGCCGGGGCTGGGGATCAAACCTGGTGTTGCTGCCGATCCATTGTGCCACAGCGGGAACCCCCAGGGAATGCTTTTTTTAATTTTTCTTTTTGTTTTTAGAGTATAGTTGGTTTACAATATTGTGCCAATTTCTGATGTACAACAAAGTGACCCGGTCATACGCACATATGTATGGATAGATAGATAGATAGATAGATAGATAGATAGATAGATAGATAGACAGACAGACAGACAGATAGATGGATAGATAGATGAATGGATAGATAGATGGATAGACAGACAGACAGACAAACAGACAGACAGGCAGACAGACAGACACTCTCTTTCCCAGGGAAGTTGTTGATAGCAGGTTTTCATTAAGGAAAGAGGCAGCCAGGAGATGTCACTAAGAAGGTGAAGGACTAAAAGGGAATTAGGATTGGAAGAAAAGACAGGGAAAACTCAGCAGATTCCAAATGGTACCAAGTATGTCTCCAGACTTCCCACCCTGTGTTGCGTTTCTGTGCCTGGCTCACCGACTCGTCCGAGGTGCACCTTGGGGCTGGGCAGGGGCTTTTACCCAGGTAATCTCCCAGGCCTCTGTCCTTTCTGCTCTCTTGCCATCTCTACTGAAACCAGCCTGCGTCTCCCACCAGCCCCCAGTCACCCCCCACACTCTCTGCACTGCAGCCCGTCAGGGGGAGTAAATATAGCCTGTCTTTAACGTGTATCTAAATTCACTCATTACTGGTAAAGCTAATGCTGTTGACGTGTTGGGACATCCATTTTAATTATGGAAAGGGACCTCCTTATCAATTATTTAGAACCCACAGAAAATAATCCATGAAAATAAGAGAGAAAAAATGGCTCTGTCTTTTTCTTGGGAAATCTGACACAGGATCTGTCACAGAACATGTACACTCAACGCATAAACACAAAATTGCACACACACGCAGCACACAGAAACACACACTCAGGTCCACCCATCACTTTGATTCCATTCCTCCAGCGTCTAAGAATGGTCCCTTTTGAAAAGGGATAGAACAGCAGAAATTAAAATGTTGGCTGTGTTTGAGAAAAACCATTGAAAAACAAACAAGAACTCTCATAGGTTGGCAGTACGAATTTGAAAAAATATTTAGTTGAAGTAACTGATGTCCCTCCTGAACTCATAGTAGTCTGCAGAGCTAGTCAAAAAAAGTGAAAGATTGAGATAATTATCCAAATCATTCAGGGTAGAAATACCTTCTGAAGCATCCCAATAATTGAGATCAAAAGGTTTCCTTGGGCGTTTGTCCTCTAGAGCTGCTGAGCTAAAAAGTGCCCTTGCGTGTTGCACATGTAACAGCCGTTTTGTCTCATAAACATATTAGGTTCAACGTTTCCATGTTGGATACTGAAAACTGTAGGAAAATGCAGTAAGTTTTACAATCCTTAAGAAAATGGGGATTGAGAACTTAGTGAGTTCCTATTATTTGCAAGGTATGGTGCTGGGCAGCAGAAGAAACATAAAGCAGCCTAAGGTCCTACTTAGTCGAAAGTTTCAACTTTTGATATCTTAATAGAGCTTTTTTGTTTGTTTGTTTTTCTTTTTTGGCCGCCCCGCAGCATGTGGAGTACCCAGGCCAGGGATCAGATCCGAACCACAGCTTCGACCTATGCTGCACCTGCAGCAACACCAGATCCCCAACCCACTGTTCTGAGCTGGGGATTGAACCCCAGTCCCAGTGCTCCCAAGAAGCTGTCGATCCCATTGTGCCACAGCAGGAACTCCTTACAGAGCTTTCTAGTTTTTTTGTTTGTTTGTTTGTTTGTTTTTAGGGCCGAACCCACGGCATATGAACGTCCCCAGGCTGCAGGTCAAATCGGAGCTGTAGCCACCCACCTACACGACAGCTCACAGCAACTCAGGATCCTTAACCCATTGAGCAAGGTCAGGGATCGAACCCACGTCCTCATGGATGCTGGTCAGATTGGTTAACTGCTGAGCCACAATGGGCACTTCTATTGTTGTTGTTTTTTAAAATCTTAGTGTCCTATGTGTTAAAACAAATAAACAAACAAACAAACAAAACCCTTTGAGAGGTGTAAACTGAATTGGTGGTAGGACTATGGGTCACTTTCTTTTTCCCCTCACTGATCTCCCACCTCTTAAGTATTTTTATAATTTTTGGGTTTTTTTGGCTTGTCTATGGCATGCAGAAATTCTCAAGCCAGGGATTGAACTGGAGCCCCAGCAGTGATAATACGGAATCCTTAACTGCCAGGCTACCAGGGAACTCCTGTTATTATAACTTTTGACTTAATTCAAAACATTTATTTATTTTTTAAAAAAATGTTTTTGTTTTTTTTGGTTATTATTTTTTACCATGGCATGCAGCAGTTTGATGTGGGATCTCAGCTCCCAGACCAGGGATTGAACCTAGGCTGCAGTGGTAAATGTGCTGAGTCTTAACCACTAGACCACCAAGGACCTCCCAGTTTTCAAAAAATCTTTAATTTTTACAAATGACAACATGATACGCCAGAAAGCAAAAGCTTCCACTCACTCCAGTATTCCTTCCTCAGCAGTAACCTGAGCAAATTGGTTGGTGTGTCTCCTTTACATTTCTTGTCCTATAATGATACAAGGCACACCTGCATTGTATGTTTTTTTTAAATGGGATATTATATAATATATTTTATACACACACACACATATATATACACATATATATTTATTATTTGCAAGTAAACTTTTTTACTCAGTAATGCATTAGGGACAACTTTCCATGTCATTATCTATCAATTTCCCCTATTCTTTTTTTTTTTTTTTTTTCTTTTTAGGGCCATACCCAAGGCATATGGAAGTTCTCAGGTTAGGGGTCAAATCAGAGCTGCAGCTGCCAGCCTATGCCACAGCCACAGCAATGCTAGATCTGAGCCGTGTCTGTGACCTGCACCATAAGTCATGGCAACGCCAGATCCTTAATCCACTGAACAAGGCCAGGAACCAAACCTGCATCCTCATGGATACTAGTCAGTTTCGTTACTGTTGAGCCACAGTGGGAACTCCTCCCCCATTCTTTTTGATGGCCTTTCTATACTATGGCCTTTCACTCCATAGTAGGAGTGGTTTCATTTTATGTGACCAATCTCTAAATGAGCAACAGATGGTGATATCCAATTTTTTCTTCTTACAGTCGCTGATGTGATTAATGCCCGGGTGTATGTAACTTTGAACACTTATGCTATATTCTTAAAATGACTTTAAAAAAAAATTGAGGTGAAACTCACCTAACGTATAGTTATCTGTTTTAGCACATACAGTTCAGTGGCACTTAGTGTATTCATCATGTTGTGAAACCACCAGATCTTTGTAGTTTCAAAACTTCTTCATCACTCCAGAAAAACGCCTCCGACACATTAAGTAATCATCCCAATTCCTTCCTTCTCTTTTCCCATAGAACCATTCATCTCTCTTTGGTCCCTATGGATTTACCTTTTTTGGATATTTTGTATAAGTGGACTCATACAATATGCGGCCTTTTGTGCCAGGTTTCTTTCACTTAGTAGCATGTTTTTGAGGCTCATCCAGGTTGTGTGCAGTATGGGTACTGCCTTCTTTTCTATGGCTGAATAATATTCCATTGTGTATAGACCACAATTTGTTTATCCATTCATCCACCGAAGGACGAAAAATCCTTCTCAGCAGGAAAAGTCAGGAAGAGCAGGTTGTCCCAAGAGCCTCAAAGGTGGCTCTGGTCTCAGGTGTTACTTTTCTTTTTCTAGAAGCCACCTAGGCCATTTTGCTCCATATGCTGGAGAACTTTGGTCCAAGAACTTTTGTTTGTTGTTTTTCTTTTATCTTTTAATCAAGAGTAGAATAAAAGAGTCATCAGCCCTCAAGTGTCTCATGATATAGAGTTTCTCAAATTGGAAAGAAATTGAGAAAGTAACTGGCTTGGTCAGTTTTTATTACACGGGGTAGGAAAGAATCATCTCACGGTACAAAGGAGTCCACCTACTCCTAAGACCTGGCCCTTGGGGGCTAGAAATATGGCAACAGTAATAACCCTTATACGTCAGCCAGGGGGGTGTGGGCTCGGTGGTAGGGAGGGGGGTGACTTCCTACAAGCCAACAATACATCTGTCTAGGGGTAGTGTTTCTCCCGAACGCTGCAAATGGCAGCTGATTTGTCTTTCCTTTTCACTCCTTTTTGCCTCGGTCCCTTAAATCCTTTTAAAAGGACCTACTGTGTGCCAGACACCAAAGATCCAAAGAAGGTGAGAAATGGCCCCTTCCCTTGTGAGCTGATGTCACAGAGGGAAGAGGGATACATAAAGTAAGAACGTTGCCTCTTTGGGGTAAGCAGGACAGTGGAAAGATGAGAATGCACCACCCCATGGCGATGAGAAGGGAAGCATCCCATTGCTTGTCTGGAGGCCTGCTTGGCTGACATCATGGACCAAAGATGCAGGTCAATAGAGTGGGTTGCTGGCTGTCTCCTTACATCGGTACTGCCTTGCAGGAGACAGTGCTCCAGGTCTCCACACACCCGAGTTCAAATTCTGCCCCATTCACTAGCTGCATAACCTCAGACAAGGGCCTTCCCCTTCCAAGGGCTTTGCTCCTGACCCGCTAAAGGACAGTGCTAGCTCTCAGCCATGAAGATTAAAACAGACGTGTGTAGGCAAATGGGGCCTAACAGATGCTCAGTAAATCTCATTCTTTTCCCAGTTCTGCGTTGACCCATTTCCCCCCATAGGTTTTGAACTAAAGAAGTACAGCCCCTCAAAGTCCTGTTCTCAACTGGGACTCGAGACCAGTGGTGCCCCTGGAAATGTCTCGAGGGGCGAGCCGGGGTGGGAGGGTCTCAGGCTGGCCTGTGCCCCATTCCTCCTTTGCAGAAATCTTCCTCATCCATGTTCCAAATTCCCCTTCCTTGGTGTGAACTCTCTCTCCCTCTCTTCAGCTCCCAGCAAACCTCTTCCAGAGGCAGAGCCTCTCACCCCCAGCCCATGCTCCCAGGGGCCCCAGCAGCTCCTGAGAATCACCCAAATCTGGCCTCCCACAAAAGGCCGAAGCCACGGTCGTCCTCTCCTGACAAATCCCGCCTGAAGCTGTTAAGATCTCTTCTGTTAGAACTTTTTAACGGTGTCATAAATCTTTTATTAACATTTGGTATTATACTAATTAAAACTGTTCTCTGTATGTATTATTAATTTCCCTAGCACTTCTTGCTGGGGTGACGTTTTTAGCCAGCTAAGCAGAATGTAGCACAGTAAATAAGAAGAAACTCATTTCCAGACAATTAGCCTTGCAGAAAAATAAGTTGGTTAATGGAAGGCATGATGATTACAAATTTTACCTAAATAAACAGGGTATCTTAATGGTAACTCTTCAAGCTAAGTAAACAGATTGGGGTGGTAATGTCCTAAGCAATACTTAAATGTAACTGTTTAATAAATTGGTAAATTACTCATTTCATCTTAGAACAAAATGGTAATACTGTAGTAATAACCTAGTATATATTCCGTAAATATGAAGCATTATCACTTTAGCTCTGTAGAAATCACCACAGTGATATGTCAGCATTGATCTAAAACTGCAGCATTTTATCTCAAGTTTATTACCCATTTTTGAGAATCGCTGAGATTTTCAGAGCATAATGGCAATAAAAGAAGAATTTAAAAAGCGCTTTAATGTGCATAAGTTAATCAGAGGTATCCTCGGGGGGAAAAGGAAATTTGGTAAAACATGAATTATAAGCATCATTTAAACTTACTTTGGACACTAGAGATAATAAATGGCACCATAATTTAGAAATAGCTTTTAACATCAATGACGGTAAGTACCACTTTACTGTTCATAAGAATTGCAGAGCAATGGTGCTGAGGCCAATTTTATTAGCCATTTTTTTCTTTATAAAAGCAATCCAGCCCTTTCCACAACTGAGGAGACAGGAACAAGAGTTACGTGCTAATATGCAAAATGCATTTAAGTTTTTTGAAATAGAGGATAATAAATTGTGCCAAAAGATAGAGTCTGGAGACAAATGAATGATCATTTAAAGAGAATAAGGCACTCTCAGAGTTTACATATTTGGGGAAACTTGATAAAAAAAAAAAAGCCAACAAATTGTTCATACATTTTCTCATTTGCCAGAGCATGCGGGTGTGCTTTCAAATCTGAGAGATGAAGCCATAAATCCCAGCGATTGGAAGATGCTGTAACAGAAATATATTTTTGTAAATTGTCGCCCTTGACAAATCATTTTTAAACGATACAGAATGCAGGTTGAACCTTCTCTTCAGGTGCCCAGGCAACCTGCCTGCAGAGAAGCCCCAGACCCTGACCTCTGCTTACCAAGCACAGCCTGACGGGATAGGGTTGCTGGCAGGTGCAGAGCGTAAAGCCAAGCAGCCCAAGCTGTGGGTCGGACAGCCGCCAGGACTCACTGAACCACCTACTAAGCACCCAGTGCACTGAGCATCATGGGGCCCCAGCAGAAGCTTGTCTGGTGCAGCGTATGGCTAGGCTGGCAAAATCTGGCTTTTATGAGAGAGACAAATTCAAGACGTCAGCTCCACACCCTGCCCTTCAGGATTCAGTAACTCCAGGTTCAAGATCTTTTGCTTTGCACCTGATGGATGTGAGGACAAACAAAACAATCCACCTTACTTGATCTTTTTAAGACCTAGATGCAGTTGAGCAACGCAGATGTCCACCCTGTCCTGCTTTTGAACATGAATGTATAACAGGCTCAGGGGTCTTCATCAAAAGCAGTTCCTTCTGGAGGTAGGTGGGGATGGACTCCAACAGAGCAGCTGAGATGGGGGGCGACGGGAGGAGATAATTCCTGGACTCTCCCCGACGGAGGGAAGCAAGGCTCTTTGCTGCATGCCTGCAGGCAGAGAGCAGGCCGGCAGGCCTTCTGACCACCTCCCCTGGTTTATCTCTTTGTGTTTATCTCACCTCCAGAACATCAGTGTCCTCTCACTAGTATCACTGATGTTCCTTCCCGCAGAGAGACTCCAGGAGGCATCAGGTCTGCCTGGCCTCCTCGCGGGAGGAGCCACACTTTGGGTGTGAACTCAACCGCATAACTGTACCATGACTTCATCTCCACGGAGCAGCCCAGCTTTGGTTGAAGTGCTCAGTTTTGGAAAAAGATTGGAGCATCCTGGGCTGGTAGATGGAGAGCAGTTGCCTTCAGGCAGCTGTGTACCTTTGGGCGAATACATATTCAAGTTGCTGAGGCTTAGTGTTCTCGTCTGTAAAATGGATGGCAAAACTGTTTTATAAGATGAAGAGGATGGAGTAAGAAAAGGTACATAATGTTCTGCGTTCAAGCGCTCGGCTCTTATTAGGGTTCCCCCCTCTGGAGTCAAAGCTTCTAGATTCCAGCCTGTACTCTATGTGACATCACTGTGTTATTTAACGTCCCCAAGCCTCAAACTTCTCACCCTCAAAGTGCGATCCACTTCCTAGGATTGTTTCAAGGGTTAAATGCGATCACTTGGGTAAAATGCTTAGTCCACTGTCTAGCCCACAGTAGGTGTTCTAGAAACGCTACTTACTATTATTTTAACTAAATAAATATGTACTTGGCAGTTGCAGTGTGCCAAACAATAACCACCACAGTAAACAGAAGCCCGGGGAAGCAGCAGAACACCTGGTTCCTTTGATGAAGAATAATCTAGATGCTCCACAACTAGTCAACAGCCATTTCTAGAAGATTCTCTGCAGGGGAGACACTGCAGACTGAGGTGAGTCGGGATTCTAAACTCTGACATAACTGGGTTTGAATTTCTGCTCTGTGCTTAATGTCTGACCATAAGCAAGTTACTCATCTTCTCTGGATTTGCTTCCTTCTCTTTGTGAGAACAAGAACAATTTATCTTGTGAAAATTAATCTACCACTAATAATATAAGAACAGTAAATGTATCATAGCACTTGTCCTGCATTAGGCTCCTGGTGAGGTGCTCAGTGGGTTATGTCATTTAGTCCTCCAAAACCCCTGTGAGGAAGAGCTAGCCATACTGAGTACAGATGAGGACACAAAGGCTCAGAGAGGCAATGTAGCTTTTCCAAGGTCACACAGCTGGTGAGTGGCGAAGCCGGGATTTTAACCTAGGCCTTTTTAGGCCCCATGTATGTTGTGGGCATTTTGGCCCAGAGGCAAACCACAATTAACTACTACCCGTCTTCCCTGAGCTGAAAATCCTCAGGGTCTGGCAGCTGAGGGCTACACCATGGCTCATCAGCACCCACAGGGGCTCACTAGAGCCTGTTCCTTGGCTTGGGCGGGGGAGAGGGCAGTAGAAGACCCCTGAATCTCAGACGAAGTGCAAGACCAAGCACCTTCCAACCACCTTCACAGGGCTCAAAAGAGAAGTAACAGAGGACAGTAATGGTAGCAGTAGCAGCAGCAGCAGCAGCAATACTGTTGTAAATACCACCCAGGATGTTCTGGTTTGTGTCAGAAGTTCTTTGGGGATGATAATCTTCAAACCATTCAGAATTCCCTCTGGTAGTCACACAAAGACATTGGCTTTAATAACAAGGAGGTGGGAGGGGCCTCAGTGGGTCACAACCCATGAACTGGAGTCAGTGCCCTTGGGTTGAAGTCCTGGACTTCAAAGTCAGAGTGGCCTTGGGAATGTTGTGTCATTTCTTAAAGCCTCAGTTTCCTCATCTGTAAAATGGGGACTGTGATAGTACCTGTCTCCAGAGAGAGCCGATGTGAAGATTATACCAGACTGTGCAGATGTTCTTAACAAATGGTAACTGCCAGGCTGCCAGAGCCTGGGACCCGGCTCTACTGGGGGCTGGGAATTGGGCCTATGGCCCCCACCCCTGCTCAGAGTGGCTCCTGCAACAAATGAACTTGAAACTGCAGGCCACAATAAGCAGGGCCCCTCCCAGGACCCTCTCCCTCTGATTTCCCGGGGTTGGGTATCCTCTCTGCTCTCCTTACCCATCTCCTCCTCAGTCCTGCTACTTCCAAGAACAAAAGTGTCCCAGCTGGGGCAGCCCAGATAGCAGGTGCGGGAGAGTGTGCGCTGTTTAGCATACTGGCTATTCACTGCAGCCCCTTTGAGCCTAGCCCCACCTTCTCTAGCCCCAGGGTCTCCGAGGGCCTTGCCCACTAGTACCCCCAGGGGCAGCCGTTCTCAGGAGGGCCAGTCTTTTCCAAGAGTTCTCCATGTATCTCTCCTGCTGGCTGCATCCATGCTGGCAGGAGGGAGTGGATTTTTCCTGGATGGGGTTCATGAGGGAGGCAAAGGCTATGCTGCTCACCCAAAGGTTCCAGGCCTTTGAGAGTTTCAGCACGTCCCAGATAAATCCATCGATCAATAGGGCTTGATAGCAAAGCCAGTACATTCTAGGTAGCCGGCCAGCACGGAAGCTGCACGGGGTCTAGAGGCTTTTAAAGCCAATCTGAGACTCTGCTCCATTTGAAGATTTGGCTTCTTTAAAAACAGCGGAGTCTGGGTCAGCACAAATCTCTCTAATGACCCCGAGGCCAGTGGAGCTTTTCCAGTCTGTGATCTGTGGTCCTGTGGGGACAAAGCCCGGCTGGGATCCCACAGCCAGCCCGGCTGGGAGACCCAGACTTTGAGTCAGAGCCCATTTAAGCAGGGTGAACCTGGGCAGGTCAGATCCCTTTTCTGCTCCCCAACTTCCTTATTTGTAGCATGAGAACATGGAACTGTTCCCCGGATTCAGGGGAATGGTGGACAGTTTGAAAACCTCCCAACAAATACTCTATTCAAATATGTTTTTTTCTTCTCCTACCCTACCTCTTCTTCACACCAGTTTGGGAGCATATTAAAAGGGTTTAAAAAGTAACTCATTAATTGCCAGACAGTCTGGCCTAAGAACAACTTTGATCATTTCAGCTAAAGTGAGAGGCCACAGATCTCAGGGTAACACCAGGATACTGCAGCCTTCCCCCCCACCAAATCAGCCCAGGCCCAGTTTCCCAGATGACTGCACCAACTCAGCACTTTCAGTGACCTCTGTGGGGGACACTGCCCCATTCCTGCCCTTTCCTCCAAAATGGCAATGCTTCTGACTAAACCCCAACCTTATTGTTTACTTAGATGTCTTATCCATAAATATATTTTTAAACATTTCTGTTCTCATAATGAATTGAAGAACAGCTGTACCATAAGCCATGGCTTCCCCCCCCCCACCTTCCCTGGAAGAGTCTTTGATGATTGTGTAGCCCTAATTTTTCAGATAGAGAAACCAAAGCCACCCTCGCAGGGCCACACAGCAAGGGAGTGACAGAACTGAGCAAAGAACCCCCTGTCGTCGCTGGCTGGGTGTCAGGGGGAACGCACCTATCACTGTGGCAATTCCAGGGGGCCGCGGGGGCCCGCGGGGGAAGGTGGGTGGGGCGGTTGCCAGTGTCTGAACCGAGAAAAGCACGACTGGGTCTGGGTGTTGCTGAGAAGAGACGCTCATAACTGAGCAGATGCCTGGAAGGGCGGGGCCCTCGCCACAAGCCGGCAGATTTCTTACAAGGAAAACCGCCTTCGATGTTGAGAAACTTTGGCTCTCCGGAAGGCGGGCGCCTTCGCCATGCCAGCCCTCCTCTGGCCTTACTCTGCTTGCGTTTTAGTTGCGCTGAGGCCGAGATACTGGGATTTTCGGCGAAGGTCCCCAGGAACCTTCCGTGCCCTTGCAACAGAGGCCTGGGCCTCTGGAGGTCTCCGCGGGAAGTCGGAGGCCACACTCCGTGGTCCCTAACCCGGAGTGCCTAGCCAAACGGCGAACAGACGCGCACCGCCTGCTGCAGCCCAGGGCCGGCAGCTGCTGCTGCTGGTGGCCCGACCCTTCCGGACCAGGCCGCGTGCTTAAGCCGCAGGTCCTCAAAAAGGGCCGCAGGACCCAATTGCTCGCGGCGGGCGAACGTGCGAGCCGAGGTTGCCCAGCCCAAGGGCACAGCGTGGCTTCCGGTGTTACCGATGAGCTGGGAAACTCGCGCCTCTTCTTCCGGCTCCTGCACAGACGGCAAACGCAGGGAAGCACGCAAGCCTGAGAGGTGAGAGGCGCTGGCTCCTTTGGAGCTTGGAGCCGGAGTCCACCACCCAAGCCGGAGCCGGAAGGCCTTCTGCCTCACTGTGACGACCCCCAGGGGGGCCTGGTGTCAGAGTGGTTGCAGGTGTTTCCGAAGCCACCTCCCTGTCCTTCTCTAGGCAAAGTCCCCCTTTCCTCCCCAGCATTAATTAGAGCACTTTATTTGGAGCGGGGTGGGGTGAGAGCGCCCGTCTGCCGGCGATGCACGATCCAGAACCAATTTCTGAACTTCTTTGGGCTTTAGTTTTTCCAGCTGCAAAAAGCGGAGAGGCATCCAACCTTCGCAGAGACGTTGTGCACGTCATCGTCAACCACACGCTGGGTCCAACGTTCCTCTGCAGCCGGCGCTGTACAGGGGAGTCACTCCCACTTGCGGAAAGCGAGCGGCCACCCCGGAGTCCCGCTCTCTCTCTCAGGCTCTGATCCTCCTGGGTCCCCACTGTATCTCTCAACCCCACACTCCACCGGCTACGGCTACGGAGCTTGGCGGAGAGAGCCGAGTGAGGTCTGACTCCGGATACCTGGGCCGGGCAACCTCCGCCCCACTTTGCAGACGCCTCCGGCCCAAGTCCCCCACCCCCACGCCGCCTGAGGATGGAGCCCAGAAACCCGCACTCAAGGAGAGCTCCCCTAAAGGGTACGCCTGGGTCACAAAGCTGTCTCTCGCCTCGTTGTCCTGCATCTGTAAAATGGGCGCGGCTCCAGAGAATCTCCAAATGAGGCCAGGGAAGGCCATGGGAAAGGGCTACGAGGTGGTCTCCAGACCTTGCCCAGAGGTCGGCTGCTTCTTGTCCTCAATCCCTTCCGCAGCTGGGCTAGACGTCCATTCACCTGCTTGCGCTAGGAGCCTCGGCCGCTTCTTCCGGCCGAGGTGGGGACTCATGTTGGGATCCGAGAAGGAGGCGCCAATGTGGGCCTCCCAGCCTACTCCAAATTCTCTTTCCCCTGAACTCGGCTTCAGCGGGCGGGGTTGGGGGCTGCCTGATCCGGATATTTCCGCAAAGAGACTAACTATGCTTCACAGCCTTCCTAGTGGGGGCACTGGGAGCTGTGTCCCAGGCGTCCTCTGGTTCTCCTTCCGCGCAGCCACAGTGGAAACGGCGGCAACCTCCAGGCTTTGCATAGTGGGAGTGGGGCGGTAGGTACAAGACGGCCTCGTGCAGCTTAAGCAATGCCCCCTACCCCGCTAGGGGCGCCCGCACTGCCCTGGGTGAGCCTGATTGGGAGAGAGTCACCATGCAGCCCCACACAAGTGGGCTCAGTCACCCCCAAAGTCGGAGAGACTCCTAGTCCATCTTTGGCTTTGGCTGGCAAAAAGCATGGTTGGGGCAAAGTGCTCAGAAAGGGAAATTGCCCAGGAGACATCGATGCGGGAAAGACTACCCCAGCCCCGGCCCCCGCCATCTCGAACCTCAGGTTCCCGGATCCTGGCCTGCCCGAACGGCCACCCAGACGGACCTTTCCTTGAGAGATCTTTTACACAAAATGAGGCACCAGAGAGAGAAAAAGATGTGTGTGTTTGTTCCCCAAAGGCCCAAGAATCGACGGTCACATCCTGGCAAAATAACAAAAATAATTCAGGAAAACAGAAACCAACCATTAAGCCTTATTTTGGAGAAAGAATAAAAGTGAAGGAAATTGGAAAGCGATGCCAATGCCAGAGGGAGGGGCTGCTTGGTCATCAAAGGCAAAGAAGGTTGCTCTGGTTTTTAGATATTCAAATCCCCAGCTGAAGGGCCAAAATTTCCCATCTCTAGGACATCATTCATTAGGGTATTTTTTTTTTTTTTTTTTTTTTTAGCGGAGAAAATAGAAGCATTTCAGGAAAACACTCAGGGAAGAGACCCGAAGCTCTGGGTCATCCTAGTTCCTCTTTGGGGTGTGTGTAAGTCCCCAGGGCCAGGAGGTGGGGGTGGAGGCAGAAACGCCAGGAACTCCAGCTCTTTCTTAGACTGCTCCCTTTCCTAGAGGCCTGCCAGTGCAGACAATTCCTCAGCCCGCTTACAACGAAGGTGCCCAAAAGCCCGATCAGGCAGGGCGGTGCAAGGCCCCAAGCGAGGCAGGGCAATGAGGCCGGCGCGAATACTACGGGGCTTCTGGGACATCACCCTGAAGGGTTTAGCCTTTAGGAGCTCCTGAGAGCCTGACCTGAAGGGGAGAAGAAGGGAGAGAGAGACCAACCTGGAGGAGGGAAGGAGGGGAGAGAAACTGATACAGAGGAAAATATTTTGGGAGACAAAAAAGGGAAAACTAAAAGGACTAAAAGAAAGGAGGAAAGTAAGGAGAGGACGCGAGAGTCAGAAATGGAGAGAGTAGTTGGAAATGGAAGAGAGAATATGACAAAGATGAGAAACTAAAAGCAACAGAGAACGAACTATATAGAGGAACATAAAACTGTAAAGAAAAGGAAAAAGGAGGCAGAGATCAAGAGTAACAAATAGAGGAAGACATAGAAAACGTCGTTGTGAAAGAAAGGGAGAGGCCAGAAAAATTTTTAAAGGACTGAAAGGGAGAAAGATAGAAGGAAAAAAAAAAAAAAAAGGCGAACAAGAGGAAATGTTTATGGATGCTTCGAGTGTGTGTTTGTCGTTGTGGGAAGAGACCACCCGCTCCAAATCTCGTGATCGCGAAACTTCCCGCTTCTGAGCCCAGGTAAAGCAGTGGACTGCGCCATGCCACTCTCACACCTGTGCTTGGGGTACTGGGCGTTCCGGGCGCCCCGCCCCCTCCTGTCCATTGACGCGTCCACGGCTGCAGTGACGTCACAGGACATCACGCTCCACCCGCGGGCCCACTCAACCCAAAAGGGTGAGGGTGTCCCGGGGCTGTGCGCTGCACTTACTTGCCCAAGAGCCGAGCATTTGGGGACCAAGGAGGCTTGCGGGCTCCGGGCGCACGGCCCTCCCACAGTGCGCCCAGATAAACTGAAGCCAGTCGGAGGGGCCCGCTCTAGGGCCTTGTTGGAGAAAGGAGTGCACAATGGGTTTGGGGCTGGGGGAGAAGGGTGGGTTTCGCATCCCAAGAAGTTCGAGGTCACCGTGCCTCCCAACCCCCTAGGTGGATTTGACTTGGGACGACTAAATACCCGCCAAGGCGGGGCCTTTCGCGCCCCAACTCTGCCTGGCGCTGCTCTGCTACCTCGGCCTAAAATGCCCTTCTCACGTCTGCCCCATCCCGCGGGCACCCGGCCTGCGGGCGACCGGCACTCACTGACCTGCACCGCGGATCCTCCGCGGGGCCCGGGGCCGGGGTTCCAGCTGAGGCGAACACCGACGAGGCTTGAAGTGGAATCGCGCGCGCACACCGCCGCTCGGCCTCGACCGCCGCAGAGGTGGGGCGCAAGGCCGGGGGTCGCCAAACATTATTGGAACGAAAACGAAATAAAAGCGGCGTTAAGTGAAATAGCTAACTTTTTATTAAATAAAACGGCTTAAATAAAAGGAACGGAAAAGGAGAAGGGTGGACTCAGCCTTAACGCAGGGTGCCCCAGCCCCTGGAGCTTCCCCCAGCCGCCTGGTCGGCCGCCCCTCCTCCAGCGGCCCCCGCGGGGGAAGCAGGTGGCCGGTTTCTAAAGAAAAAAGCCAAAACTTTTATTATTTACACGTTTGGGCAAAAGTACAAAGTATAATACAGGCGCCCGGCCCGGGGGCTGCGGGCGAGGGGCGGAGAAACGTAAGGCGCTTTCTTTGTCAGGCCCGGGCCTGGGGCGGGACTGGGCGTGGGGCGGGGGCTCGGATTGTGCAGCCGCGCGGAACCCGGGCCCAGCCCCCCTCCGCAGCCAGCGAGGACGCTGCTGTGCCCGGGGGCCTACACGAGCTTGGCGGGCCCTTCCCCTCTCGGCCTCAGTTCCCCCCCCAGCCCGGCTGGGGACCCGGGGCGCCCCGCTGGATCGGGGCGTCTATCCTTGGCGACTGTGTGCTGGTGGCTCACACCAGAGACGTGACGGCGGGGACCTTGGAGCTATCCTCCTCCCAGGGCTGCAGATTCTGCAAAGCAAAGAGCGACGAGTTGTGCAGACAGAGCGGGTCGGGCTGGATAGAGTCGTTGAGGCTCTTTTGGAAGGCGTCGTGTTGCAGCTGCAGCATGAGCCGGCTCGCCTGCTGCCGCTCCGCCTCCCGCTCCTCCGCCGTCTGCCGCCTGCACCGGGGGAGGGAGAGGGACAGCACCGTCAGGCGCCCCGCACCGCGGGGCCGCCAGCGGGACCCCAACCCGCCCGGGAGCCGAGCCCAGCCAGGAGCCTCGAGGCGCAGAGTCCGTCTGCCTCCCGCTCGCATTGTGTGCCGGGCACCTGCGGGTCCGGGGAGTGGGTTAGGATCGTTTTTTGTTGTTGTTGTGCGCCAGGAGATCGCCAGGAGGGGACTTCACCCTCCGCCCACCTGCACGCCCGGGTATTGTGGCTTCGCCAACAACAAAGATTGTTTGCGGGTTATCCAGGGCAGGGCTATGTGTAACTGACTAGGCCTTCTGGGCAGCCAAGTCACTGGGGGCCGGATGGGGGCTGACGCTGCACCTTGCGGTGTCCCCGGGCCTGGTGGTCAGCCTCATCCAGTTCTCCCAGGCTCTGTCTCAAACCCCTCTTGCAGGATGCGATCGATTCGCCGTTCACGGGTTGGATCAAAACAAGGATCAGATTAAAAGAGGGCTGGGGAACTAGAGGGAGAATCTGAAGCCCCGCGTGGATTGTCGGGAATCCGAGAGGGCCAGGGGAAAGAGAGAGGGATTAGGGGATGCTAGGGGCCCGGGGTGGGGTGGGGTGTTGGGGTGCTCAGGAGACGGAATAAAACACCGAGAGAGTTGGTGAAGCTCACAAGAGACACAGGGATGGGAAGCCGAGGCGCGGGAGAATGAGGAGAGGCGGGCGGGAGGATGAGCTGGGAAGGAGTGGGGAAGCGCGACCCTAGGAGGGCGGGTAGGGGGAAGCACAGGTTGGGGAGATCGCAAGGCTGCGGCACGGGTCGGGTGAAGGGCGGATGCAAGGTGGGCCGGGCCTCTCACCGCCACTTGGTCCTCCGGTTTTGGAACCAGGTCTTGACCTGCGCGTCCGTCATTTTGAGGGACTTCGCGAGCGCCGCCCTCTCGGCCGAGGCTAGGTACTTCTGGCGGTGGAAACGCTTTTCCAGCTCGCAGATCTGCACCCGAGAAAAGGACGTGCGCGGCTTCTTACGCTTGGGCGGCGTCCTGTTCTGGTAAGGGTGGCCGATGCGCCGGGTCACCGTGAAGGGCGTGAGCGCCGCCGCCGCTGCGGAGACACACGAGGCCCCTTGAAGCCCAGCCCAGCTCGACTGCCGTTCAGGCCCCATGCGGACCCAGTGCCTCCCGGTCGGGCGCAGACTACTCCGCTCTTTCGTTGGCCGTGCGTCCCCAGCGGCACCAAGCCGGTTGGGAGAAGTCCCCCTCTTCCCTCGGGCACAGGCTTATTTCCCCCAAACTCCCTGATTCCCCCCCTCCCCCATCCTTCTAAGGATGTCTCGGGCCCTGGGTGCTGAGGCTTCCACCGCCCTTGGGCTTCCGGAATCGTTTCCCGGAGTGGAGGACGTAGGGCGCGGCGCCTCTGGCCCGTGGAGAGCCGAGGCCCTGCGCCTGTTTGGCCACCCTGCTCACCTGTGAAACGGTCTTTCACGAAGCGGCGGCTACTCTCCATCCAGGGGAAATTGAGGCCACCCAGACTGGAGACCGCGGGCACGGAGGGCATGGCGGGCAGCGCGCTAGGCAGAGGCGGCGGCACGGCCCCGGGCAGCGGCCTGTGCGCCGGCACCCGGATCACGCCGGCGGGCGCCAGGCTCAGGTTGACACTGTAAGATCCCGCGTCCTCGAAGGGCGCGCCGAGGCCGGCAAAGGAGGCGGGCAGAGAAGGGTATGTGGCGCCCGGACGGCCCCCGGGGGGCCCTCCCAGGTAGCTGGCGCCGTCGGGGCCCCGCGGGGCTGGTGCGCTGTCCTGGTCCGGGCTGTTGAGGATCTGGTCGATGCCGAAGCTGATGGGCTCGTGCGGGTGCGGGGTCTGCGCGCTGGCGGGCGCCTCCATCCTGGGCGGGCAGAAGGGCTGGGTTGGGCTGGGCGGGGAGGCGGCTGGGTCCCCGTTACGGCGCGGCCATGGAGCGCCCGGCGCCTCTCGTCGCACTGAAACTTTGCCAAGAGTGCGCGGGCCCGACAGGCTCTGTGTCATCTTTCTTGAACCGAACCTGGAGTTTCCGCTGCTAATTCCTCTCCCGCCGCAGCCATTGGCTGCGATCAACAAGCCTCTCTCCTCCCATTGGCTCCCGGCTTTCAATAAAGGCCTAATTCATGGAAATAGGAGCTTAGGGACTGTTCCAAGGTGACATCATTTTAACAAACGAACAATAGGTCAAATTTATTAGCCAGGATAATGGGCGGCGGATATTAGCGCCCGAACCGCAGCCTCCCAAACCCGAAATCTAACGAAGCTGCAATTAGCAGACGCTCCCAGCTCCTTCAGGCCGGGGCCTTTTCCCCGCCGCCGCGCGGGGCGGGCAGGCGCTCTGCTGGTGAAATTATCGTTTGCCGAGGGGGTTTTCGTTTTCTTCCAAATTTTTTTCATCTGAGCAAAACCCAAACCATAAGAATCCTTTCAATTACAGCGGAGTTGTGACCTCGGAAAGGCCCTGCGGAATCCGTGGCAGCGTCCTCGACACCCCACAGCTGCCGGAGCAACGAAAGGGGCGCACCGCGGGGCGCAAGCTCCGCGCTCCCTGCGCGCGGGGTGAGGACAGCATCGGAGCATGCCCCGCGCTCCCGAGGACACCGACCCGCGTGGGGAGAATTCACCCCCGCCCGAGCTTCGGCCCCGGCGTTGCAACCACTTTGGAGACGCTCCCTGGCTCCCGCCAGGCAGACCAAGGCGTGACTCACAGGTGCCCACGCGTGCCAGGCCCGGCTGAACTAGGGACCTGGGGTCGCCCAGTGGGGAGCGGGATCTGGTCCCTCGAAGTTCGTTGCAAGATGGACGGGACTGTGGTCGCGCAGGGAGACCCGCCCGTGGCGCGGCAGGTGTGGGGACCTGGGGTTCCCCAGGGGCAAGGATGGGGGCGGCTCTTATTTAGAGCAAAGAGCGAAATTTCTTTGGGTAACCCTGGGTGCTGGGACTACTCGATGCTCTGCCCGAGCCCTTGGAGACTGTGCGGGCTGGCCGAAGAGCGCTGGTGACAGGACCGCACGCGGGGCGGTCACCCCCGCGTTCAGCTTCAGCTGTCACCCCAGGGGAGGCTTACAAAATCTTTTTCTACCTGCTAATTTAAAAATCGTTAGGTGCAAACGGCCTCGGTGGCCGAGCCTGTTCCTCGCGCTCCCGGTTTTGCCATCGTGCTGAGGGTTCCGAATGGTGTTCCCATTTGGGCCAGGTCACATCCCAGCTTGAGTGATCTTGAGCAAGCGACTTGAAATCTTTAGGCTTTGGTTTCCTTGTTTGTAAAACGGGAGTGTGTGGCTTGTGGGGTGGCTGTGGACTGTGAGTGAGATGTTGGGAGGCGGGTAAGGCCTGGTGCATAGTAGGGACCCAGAGGATGTGGCGGCCCTCCCAGGCCCTCCTCCCAGCGTGACAGTTGATGTATTATTCTTATGATTACTGTTTATTTGTTTGCAGTTTTATTTTATTTGCAGAGTCTCGGTGTCTTTGAGAGAAAGGCACATATTTGTCTCCATTGGGGTCAGTCCCAGGGGGCCGGGAAGGGCAGGAGGCGGCAGGTGGGGGATTCTTCCTGGTAATCTACCCCCAAGGAAGAGGGGCCTCAGGATTTAAAATCTTAAGGCCCGGGTCCCTGAGTCAGGTCACCATCCCCTCCGTGACCTTGGGCAAGTCTCTGGCCCTGGCAGAACCTCAGTGTTGGGTGGGGAGAAAGAGGCAGCTGAGCAGTGAGGGGGGAGGAGAGCAGGGTTCCTGGGCCCTGGGCAAGCCCTCCTCCGCCGGCCAGGACCTTCAGTGGAGTCTGGCCATTGCTCCCAGCTCTGGGAGGCTCCTGCTTCTAATTCAGGCTCGGCTACCATTGGTCTAGGGGTTTTGGGGGTACCCTGTTGCCTCTCCTGGACCCTCATTTTCCTTGTTTGTAAAACAGAAGGGATGATCGCTAGCCCCTGGGTGGCTGTGAGAAGTGAATGAGAGAAATTCTTTGGCATTGCCTGTGAAAAACTCTGGTGGTTATATAATAATAACCTGAAGGACAACAGTAGGGCAACTGTGGGTTGAGAACTTAGCAAGTGCCAGGTGTATTCCTCACGACAACCCCATGTGGAAAGGGCTATCATCAACCCCATTTTGTACCTGATGAGGGATCTGAGTCTCTGCGGCTCAAGCCGAATCAGAGGCTGGGGAGGGCTTTCCACCAGAGCTCCACTTCCTTCCTGGCTTCAGAGCTCTGGATTCCAGGCCTGTCTTTGCTGCTTCCCGGCTCTGTTAAATTAGATAACAAGGCCCACCTGCACAGGTACGTGGGCACCGAGTTAGGGAGAAGGTGTGGTTTGTGGCCCGTGGCGTGGTGAATAGCCCAGTGCTTGAGTTGGATTCCCATCTCAGTTTATCTGCTGTGAACTTAGGGAATCCTCTTTGTGCCTCAGTTTCCTCCCCTGGTAAAGCATCAGTGCCAGCGTCAGGGGATGGAGTGAGCAACGCCAGGTAAGCATTGGGCCCAGGGGTGAGGAAAGGCGCCTCATCTCCCTGCGTCCCAGCTGCCAGAGCACCTGGGCTTCTCAAGCATCCAGCAGTAGGCGCTTTGGGCCATTGAGCACAACCCCCCTTTCTTCCCCAACCCAGACAGAACAGAGCTGTCAGGCAGCTCAGGTAAAGGAGTAGGTGGCGCAGGGCGTGGTCCCTGGGACGGTGTTCTCAAAGTGTGTTCCCGGACCAGCAGCATCAGCATCATCTGGGAATTTGTTAGGAATGTGCGCTCTTGGACCCTAGCCCAGACCTACTGAATCAGAAACCCTGGGGTTGGGTTCAGCAGGCTGTGTTTAACAAGCCCCCCAGGTGATTCGGATGCCTGCTCAAATCTGCTAACTGGTGCCCAGAATACTGTCCGTTTCATCCAAGTTTTAAAATTCATTGTTATAACATTGTGGGAAGATGCTCTCCTATTTGAAACTCTTATGTTGACTCTGTGTCAACAGATTTCATTCTCAGTGTTACTCAGTTATGCCTTTTGATCATATTTGCCGAAAGTTTGTCTATTGGCCTTAAAGAAAAGACTTTTATTTCATTATCCTCTTTTTAAATGTTGTTTCCTTCAGGAATGGTTTGTTTTATATTTATTAATTAATTTCTTCTTTGTTGAAGTGAAAATTTAGTTCATTTTGGTCAATCTTCCTTGTTTTTTCATGAATACATTTAAGGCCAGACATTTTCCTCCGAGTGCTGTTTTGGCCAAATATTGTTTGATGTTTACTTGGTGTTCCTGAAATTACTTTTTTTTTTTTTTTTTTTTTGCTGTCCCTTTTACCTGCTATCAATTGAACAATGATAGAGATGGTCACACACACACACATTAGAATATCTCCAAGAACTAGGAGATGGCAGCCTGAACTAGTGAGGCCAGAAAGGCTCCAGGATGGAGAAGCTGGGAGAAGGGGAAGCACTGGTGGAGGCCTTGCTTGGTGTCATAGGAGAGGGAGGGGGGCTGCTGAGACGAGAGGCGGTATGTTGGCGTTTCCAATTGTCCCTGTGCAGGAGGACCCAGTTCAGGCTCAGTCTGTCACTGACTTCCTGTGTAAACTGGGACTCAATTTCCCTCTCTGCAAAATGGAATAGAATTGGTTTCAGAGCTCTAAAACATATTTGGGTCAGCAGCCCAATTTGAAAGATTGATGAAAATATTATGGACCACTTCCATAGACACAGACACAAACAGAGTTCCTGCTGTGAAACAGAGGGTTAAGGATCTGGCACTGCTGAAGCTGTGGCATAGGTTGCAGCTGTTGCTCAGATTCAATCCCTGGCCTGGGAACTTCCATATGCCTAGGGTGCAGGCAAAACAACAACAACAACAACAACAAAGCAAACAAAAAAACACATCAATTTGGCACACATATGTCCCAGGTTGCTTACCTGCCCATCCTCCATTCTTGGTTCACATGCCCTAGTTAGGTGTCTCTAGGGGCCCTTCCATTTCTCATGATGGAAGGTCCAAAAGACACATGCCCAAGCTCATTCATTCATTCATTTATTCAATATTTACTGAGCACTGAATCAAACTTTCTGGACCATGTCCCACCCTCAGGCATCAGTTTCCCCATCTGATAGTGGAAGTCATGTGGTTTGAGCTCTTCATCGCTGTCCCCTGCCCCTGACCCCTCTGCCACCATGGGGAGGGCTAGGGGAGATGGTCCTGAGGCATCTGAATGGCCTCCGCCACCTGGAGGAAGGCAAAAGCCACCTGGTGCCAGCGCTGCACAGTCATGAGACTTATGCGACCAGTTGGCTTAGGAATGTGAAGTCCCTTGCCCAGGGCATGTGGTGGAGAAGGGCTGGAGCTGGGATTTGAACCCATGACTGTCTTGACTACAAAGCCCATACTTTTCCCTTTGCCTCATATCCCCATCAAGGAGCAGATAGTTAAGACCCTAAGTCCTAAGACTGAGTGGGAGTAGAAATCAGTGGGGGTCTGAATGGAAGGCTAGGAGGGCTGAGCTCAGTTCAGCACTTGCCTCCCCCAGACCCGCCCACGGCTGGTGCCTTTCCACCTTGAAAGACCCAGGTCAGCTGTCACTTCTGCCCATCCTCTAAAGCAGCCCCCTCCCCAACCATTGTCTGTCTCTGTTTATTTTCATCATTGCTCTCTTTGCTTTCAGGACCAATCTTTACCCTGCTCACCAGCTCTCGTTGGCAGAGTCTGACTCATTCATTGCTTGATCTGTGGTAGGTGAATGAATGAGTGAACGTTGGATCTCCAGGAGTCTTGTGCTGAGTCAGACCCAGGCCCTGGCTTTAAGGATGGCCCAGCCTGGCAGGGAGGCTGGCAGCAGCACGAGGGAGCTGCCGAAGGGCTGGGGGTTAGGATGGAAGGTGTAAGACAGGAAGGGGGAGGGGAGGAGATTCCTTTCCCTGCTGCAGCGGTGGCGGCTGGTGGGGGAGGCAGAGGGAGAGGGGCTCGGCGGCAGGGCTGGCTGGGAGCAGGCAGGCTCCGGGCCGGTGGGTGAGGGCAGCACCAGGGCAAGCACAGGCGGCGGCCTTCAGAGGCGCCTCCACACCTGCTTTCAAGCCCTTGTTTCCTCTCACCCCATCAGCCATTTTTCCCATTTTGTGTTTTACAACTTTCCTTTCTTCCTGACAGATTTCTCTACTAAATTTGACTTCGTTTCAACACTTTTGTTGGGCAAATTACATTAAGATGGATGTTGCAGGTACGCTTTATGGTTTATTTATCGTGATACTGTTTGTATCTCACGCTTATAAATAACTTATGTTATAGCTTTTGTTTGTGGAAATGTAACTTACATATTTTATTACGCTTTCTGTAAACCTCAAAAAGAATCTTGTCAAGGAAGCGCTCTTATCAGCAATCCAAACTATGGGACGTAAAAACCAACACTAACATTATTTTTTAATATGCCAAGGAGGCGGGTTACTCTTGCTGTACTTTGAAAGGTTTGCTGTCATCGTAAACTTGCACCTCAATAAAACATTAAAAAGTCTCAGGAATGATTTTATAAAGTTCAGGGACGGGGGGGTGAATCAGTGGCAGAACCTATAGACATAGCATGCAAGGGGCTCAGGAGTGGCCTCTCTTGGGGAGTGACCTGCCCCATCTGGGGCTCCCAGGGGGTCCATATCCCTTCACCCAACCATTCTCAAAGCCCAGTGGTGAAGGACCTGGCAGAAGGGATGCTAGTGGGAAAGAAGCAGAGTTTGGGAGTCAGTCTGACCTGATTTTGAATCCTGACTTGTCCACTTTTTCGCTCTGTGGCTTCAGTCTGTCTTTTAGTCTTTTTTTGTTGTTTGTTTGTTTTCTTTCTTTCTCCTGTTTTTTGGCTGTCCCACAGCATATAGAGTTCCTGAGCCAGGAATCAGATCTGAGCTGCAGTTTTGACCTATGCTGGATCCTTAATGCACTGTGCTGGGTTGGGGATTGAACCTGAGTCCCTGTGTCCCAGAGACGTGGGAACTCCTAGTTTCAGTTTTTTTGTCTATCAAATGAGGATAATACTTACTTGACTTTCTCAGAGGGAAAATGAGATAGTGATTTGCAGTGCGGGGGGGGGTGTCATTCAATGATAATGTTTCCAATTATTTCATGTTCATCCTGAGACTTTTTAGGGTCTCACTGCAGCATATGGAAGTTTCCAGGCTAGGGGTTGAATCAAAGCTGCAGCTGCTGGCTACGCCACAGCCACAGCAACATGGGATCCTAGCCATGTCTTTGATCTATACCGCAGCTCAGGGCAACGCTGGATCCTTAACCCACCGAGCAGGGCCAGCGATCGAACCTGCGTCCTCGTGGATGCTGATCAGGTTCCTTACCGCTGAGCCACAGCAGGAACTCCCCTCCTGAGGCTTTTACCCTCTTCCTCTCTACTCTGCAGTGCTCTGCTCCTCAGGTGCTCTTTCCCTCCTGCTGCAGTGAGGTGCTGGGTTCTCCCTAATGCTGCCTCCCTCCACTGCTGGGCCGCCTCCACCCAGATCAGGCTCCTATATGCCAGCCCGTTCACTTTCACCAGTTTCTCTCTCCAAACTTACCCTGTTCTTTGTTCTCACACTCAGCTCTCTGTTGGCAGCCAACTCACCAAGTCACTGATCTCAGCTAACAGCCACTGCCAGGCCAGTGGCACGTGGTGAAAGGGGCCTCCAGTACACCATAACCCAGAGGCACTTCCAGGTTGGCAGGGCCAGTAGAAGTGAGTCCCGGGGTCAAGAGGGCTTTTGTGGCTGCTCCAATCATCACATAGTACAGCGCCTTCATCCTCTGTTCTAGAGAAGCTGATTGGAAGGTACAGCAAAGACGGAAACCTCTAGAATGCAGGCTGGATACAGCTTTCTGGGGTCAGGTTCTTAGGTCAGTGTAGAAGGCAAGAGCTGTGCAGGCACAATGCCTTCCAGCCATTTGCTGCTTGACTTTCAGCTAAAGCCACTGGCTTGCGCCAGAGCCCCACGCTGCCTGGACAGGCTTGCTAGGGTCTCTTCAGAAGGGCGAGGTGTGCCAGCTGCAGCCACGCCTTCCTGTCATGCCCCCTCTGTGCCAGATGCCAGTTAGGGGGAGGCCGGCCTGAGGAACTGCCGGGATCATTTAATTTTGCCTCCTGCTGTTAAGATACCTGTGATCCGATTAGAGCACATGACAGATCCAGCTTGTTCTCCTTGGCGTAGGCTCCGCAGGACTGGGTGTGCCCTTGAGTGCTTGCAGCGTCCTTGGGATAGGGAGACCCTCCAGAGAGCTCCCCTGTGGGACTCCAGGTTTCCCCGGGGTCCCAATGATCCCTTGTGGAGGCCTCCCTTAGAGAGGCTGACTCTGGCAAGACTGTCGGGGGGCGGCGAGGGTGCAGTTCATGTCACTGACCCACTGGGTGGGGGGTGAGGGTGGGATCTGATGTGCACGAGAAACCTCCCCGCTCCCCCCTCCCTTTTCCTCCCTCAGAAAGGGCACAGACAGGAAGTCAGCCCTCCAAAGAGAATCAGGATTCTTCTTTCCTGATTCCTTTCCAGGTTTCACCGGAGAAACCTGCAGCCAAACTCAAGCTCTCTGGCAGAGAAAGGCCACAGAGCGCATTTCAGTTGGCGGCTTTAAGCGCGGCTCCTGAAGACCCCTGCCTCCACCCTGCAGAATCCCTTCTCTTGGGTGTGGGCTGGTCCTGGTGATGTCTGTCAGGTGAAGAGGATGCAGTGGAGGCGAGGGGCGCCCCTTCTCAGGCTCGGTCCGGAAGCCGTGACCCCCAGACTGCTGCGCCCTCCGGCTCTTCTGTCTCGCCTGCTCTGATAAAGCAAGATGCCACGTAGCGAGCTGCCGTACAGTGGGGCCACCAGCAAGGTGCTGAGGCTCAGTCCACCAGTTGGGAGGAGCGGACTCCTGCCCAGGGCCACGAGTGTCCGTGGAAGCAGACCCCTCCCTGCCAGTCTTGGCCTGGCCCACAACGCCGGCGGCAGCCTGGGAGACTGGAGGCGGAGCACCCGCGGGAACTGTGAGATAATAAGCAGTGTAGTTCTAAGCTGCATTTTGGGGTGATGTGTTATACGGTGACAGAGGTCTGAAAATACACATGGACACAGGTATAAACACAAACTGGTTTCAGCTCGGCATTGTCAGACATAGGCCTGAGAAGAGAGTAGGAACTCCTTTGAGGTGACACAGACCTGGCTCAGGTCCTGCTGTGTGACCTGTGTAAGCTGTGTACCGCCTCTGAGCTTTAGTTTCCTCATCCGAAAAGTGGGAGGAGTGCCGTCCACCTCCAGGGGCTGTCGAGAGGACGTGTGGGGTGAGCCCGGCAGATGTTCCGTGGCTTTGCTGAGGCTGTTCCGTGGCGTTGCTGAGACCATGCTGCCTGGTTGTAAATCCAGAAGCGGGGGTGGGGGTGGGGGCCCACCACGTCCTCCCCCCAGCAGCTCTCCAAGGCCAAGACGGAGCCTTCCCTGGGCAAGTGCACCTGGTGAGTTCTGGGGGGCATTTCAATGCAAATGCTATGGTGCTTTCAGGTCTTGGACCTTGTGAAGAAAACAGTGCCAGAAGGGGATAGGTCTTACCTGAAGAGTTTTTAGGGATGAATGGTGTGTCATAATAAGCCCTTGAGAAAGAGAAGATTCTCAAGTCAGACTTCTCTAGACTGTCAAAGGTTTATGAAGTTCAGAATTTGCCATCGCAAGGAAAATTGTAAACCCCACTGCTAATGAAATATAGTGTAAGGTCCAGGCTTACTTCTCCATTAGATACCAGAAGGAACCTTACACAGAACACACTTTTCCCAGATTTCCTGGATCATACATGGAAGATAGACGTTTTGAGGCAAACTTGGTGACTTTGCTTTTATGTGACAAGCCTGTCGTTACACTCAATTATCAAAAAAGCTTTCAAGAAACTCAAGTCTGATAAACGAAATTAAAACAAGATGCTGTGGATTTGCTTCTTCTTCAACAGTAAGGCCAGATCTTTCATGTCTTACCAGAAATAAAGGGAACAGTATTTATTATCCGCCTGAACCATGAGATCAGAGCAGTGAGATACCAAAGCCATTTGACAGAGGCACTCTCAAATTAATAGTCTAGTTACGGCCTATCACAAACTGTAAGGCCTCCTCCTTGTCCTGGGTTTGGGGTGAGCTGCAATCCCCATAGTACTAAGAGCTGTGGAAGGATGAAAGCCAGCTGATCCTCTCCCTTTGGAAACCTGTGCTTTGGCACCTAGAACTGTTTTGGGTGGCCCAAGAAGGCAGAGCTGCTTCAGATTTGTATTTTTAATTATTCACCTTCAGCTTTTCGAAAAAATTAAATGAAGGCAGAAGGACTGGGTGCTAGCAGCACCCAGAGCTACTTGCTGGGGCTACCTACTCCTTCTGAAGAAATATCTCTGCAGGCAGTAATTGCACAGCTTAATTCTTCTAGACTAAACCACTTCAGATTTATGCCAGTGAAAAGCAAACGTTGTTTGTAAGTCATTTAATTGTGTTACTGTCTCTCAACTTTATCAGATGCTGCTGAGGCAGAGAGGGCCGTGTGCAGTCCTGCGGGATGCTGTGGAGAGCTCCCAGGCTCGTGCTAAATGCCCACAGCTCAGAGTCCCCAGTGCTGCTTCTTCCAAGACTCAAAACCACCTACTAACTTAACAGGTTCAAATGGATGGGTCTCAATCCAGGGTTCACATTGGAGGCTGCGTCTCCCATAAATTCACAGCCTTGACTGCGAAACCATTAACTAGTAAACACTTAGGTGCAAACCTGGTTTATTGTGTTCTTTGGTTAAATACTGTTTCTACACCTTTTCAGAGCATTATAGGAACAAAGATAATGATAACTGTATAGAAAGACTGAAAACACATCTTTTGCTTTTTTAGTGCAAAGACAGAATTTACATTGTTTGTGCACTATTACAAATTCTTATAATTAGACCAGACTTATAAAAAGGTAGGGCTTTAGTTGTTGTTGTTGTTTGTTTTGTTTTGAAAAATAAATTCCCCTGGGCTGGCCAACATCACTGTCCTGGGACCTAGACCCACAAGAGTCTCTTTATGATAAGGGCTGCTCGGCACATGGTCAGAAGCTGGGTCAGCTCATCATGTCCAGACTGCACGACTCTGTGCTGCCATCACAGCGCAGGGCCTCTGCCACATCTCTTCTGAAGACAGAGAGGTTCTGGGTGAACCTGTGGGAAGAGGAAGAAAGGGTTGAGGGCAGTGGCAAGGCTAAGGCTGTGCGAGCCTCTGGATGATAAGCCACAGTGGCATTCAGGACCCTGGAGAGGGCCCCAGAGCCTGGCTGAGCGCCTTCCTCCCACTCTCATGGCCACTGCTGCTCTGCCAGCAGCTCCCTGCCTCTCCTTCCCCTCCCAGAAAACAAGGATTCCCAGGAAATACACTCTGGGGGTGCATTATGTGGTGATACTACTTAAGTATTATTTTTAAAAGTCAAATTACACAGAGATGGTCAGGAATATAAAGAAAAGAATGAAAGCTTATGTGCCAGGCACTGGTTGAGCTTCCATACAAATTCATTTAATCATCATGAGTCTTCCCAACTGCAGGCATTAGTCTCCTCATTTGTTTTTCTTTTTCTTTTTCTTTTTTTGTCTTTTTGTCTTTTGTCTTTTGTTGTTGTTGTTGTTGTTGTTGTTTCTTGGGCCGCTCCCGAGGCATATGGAGATTCCCAAGCTAGGGGTTGAATCGGAGCTGTAGCCACCGGCCTACACCAGAGCCACAGCAACGCGGGATCCGAGCCACGTCTGCAACCTACACCACAGCTCACGGCAACGCCGGATCGTTAACTCACTGAGCAAGGGCAGGGACCGAACCCGAAACCTCATGGTTCCTAGTCGGATTCGTTAACCACTGCGCCACGACGGGAACTCCCTTTTTTTTTTTTTTTTTTTTTTTTTTTTAGTCTCCTCATTTGTAGATGAGAAAACTGAACTCAATGCTTCAAAAAGAGGTGGCACTGGGTAAGACTTCCTGGGTTCAAATCCTCGCTCCACCACTTCTCGGCTGGGTGGTTTCGGATAAATACTTAACCCCTTGTCTGGGTGCCCTGCGTGAGTAGCTGCCTTACGGGACTGTGGGAAGAGAGAATTTACTGAGTCAGGTGAGATGATGCCTGTAAGTGCTCAACGTCCTGCCTGCCACGTGGGAAGCCCCCAGTCCTTGCCGGCGAGAATTCCCCCTAAACAGGGGGCTGAGTGACACCACTTCACAGAGCAGCTCAGGACGTGGTACTCAAATTCCCAAGCCTCAGGCGAAGCAATTTCCTCCCAGGGGCACCCAGGGAAGGGTTCCCCTCCCTTTACTAAATCTCTTCTCCTGGACCCCACCCCCACCCCCCCTTGCCTGACAGAGGATCTTGGCCCAGAACAAGCAGTCAAGGGAACAGGTCCACAGAGCCCATCTGACTTGGCCTTGTGTTCCCAAAGCCCAAGGCTTTGGCCAGTGGCTATTGGGGTGATTAATAATTTGCATATCGAATGGGACAGCATTTGAATGCTACCAGTTTTTTCCCCCCATTTTTGGCTGCCTCGTGGCATATGGAGCTCCCAGGCCAGGCATCAGATCCTAGCTGCAGTCCAGACCTAAGCCCCAGCTGCACCAATGCCAGATCCTTAACCCACTGTGCTGGGCCAGGGATCGAACCTGTTGTCCTGGCGCTCCCAAGATGCCACCAATCCAGCTGCGCCGTAGTGGGAGCTCCTGAATGCTGTATCACTTTTATAAAAGGATGGGGCAAGTAGCCTTTTTTTCTGAAAACATTTTCTTTATCACTCATCATGCCTGTCTCTTTCATCAGAAGCTCCATGAGGGCTTAACAATTAGTTCCCCACTGGTATCCCCAATGCCTGGCACATAGCGGGTTCTCAGTAAAATTTTGTGAACTAAGTGAATGAATGAATGAAGGAACGGAGTTCAGGCACAGGTAATAAGTTTGGGTTCCTCTCACTAAACTCTCATTGGCAACTTAACGTTTTTCTGTTCTTGCAAGACCAGCCACTTTTAAAGGTCAGAGAGAGGAAGGAACTACTTCCTGTGAGGCATGTGTCCTACCTTCTGTCATTTAAACATCACAAGCAGCCATCACCTCTGTTACGCCTGTGAGAAAACTGAGGCTCAGAAAAGCTGACTGCCTCATTCACTGCCGCACGGCCTAGAAAGGGCAGGCATAAAATTTAATTCGGAGTCTGTCTGACCTCAAAGCCTCTACTTGTTCAAATGCCAGGAAGCCTTTCTTTGTCCTTCATAGCAGATTTAAACTTTCCTTCTTTTGAGCTTTTCCATTAGTTATTTTTTCTGTCCTTCTTGTTGGATTATAATCTTCTTAAGGGCAAAGGCTGCATTTTGTTCATTACCGCATAGTGCCTAGCGTGATGCTTGGAAGAAAGCAAATACCCAGCCATGTTTACTGGATGCAGCAAAACTGAGTCTAGGACTACAAGATATACCAGAAAAGCCACATCAGTGGGAGAGCTGCGTTAAGAAGCACAGTCCAGTACTTGGCCACGAACCTGGAACATCCGCCTCCCTCGGAGAAACTACCGGGCACTGCTTACCTGTCTCGGTTCTTGACAGAAAGGTTCTGCTCCACTCCTTCCATCAGGTTCCTGAAGCACTGGGCCAGGACCTCCTGCTTGGGGAGAGGCTGGCTGTTTATCAGACTTGCCCTCAGCTCACTGAAGTGCTGTTGGGAGACAGAACAAGCCTCAGAGCTCTGGCCTCAAACCTGGGCCTGGGGAAAGCTGTGGGGGAGGGGCTAGCCCAGCTCCGACATGCTCAGGGCTCCTGACTGTCCAAGCAGCTTTGGTCCAGGTCCACTTTGAACTTGAAGCCTTCAGGGGAAACCAAAGCAACAGAGACATTCCCGAGGATAAACTGTATTATCCCTGCTCATAAAAATCTCTCGCTCTCATTGTTTTACCGTCACGAACAGCTTAGGCAATGGAGTCCTCTCCTCTGTCGGGGAACCCAGCACACACAGGTCTTCCCGACTCATCAGTGCTAATCGCAGAGGAAGGGCCCCCGTAGGCTGGGGGAAGAACGTAACGAAAGGGCCCAGGAATCGCTGTTGGCCACCGAAGGCCAGGCCCAGGGTCCCTCCTCAGGCCTCATCCTCCTCCAGGGCTTCAGTGAACCACTCCTCAAACAACCCCAGGCTTTGTTCCAAGTCCCCGTCCTCTTGGGTTCGGACGGGTCTGTTCTTCGGAGCTGGGGGCTGCAGGGGCTTGCTTAGTTCTGGGAGAGCTTTCCGAGCTTTTCCGACAAGGAAGATCCCTGTCACACCTGGTCGCAAAAGAGCTAGACAGCCCTTCTCCTCTGCTGGTGTCTGTGGGCTTTTACATGGACCGAGTCTTATGCTAAAAGCAGCTCCTAATCACTGGAAACAGCCTAATTTCAGCACAAAGACAACATTCTGCCAGTCATGTGTTTATCCTTCCAAGCCCAACAGCATGATATTTAATTTCCATGATACATTAAAACAGCTCACATCAAAAACACACATAATTAATATGTAGTCAGACTAATACTTAAATACTATATATCAGAGGCATTACACGTAAACTACAGTGTCTTCCCGAACAAGATTGGGAATGCACAAAACTACTTATTTTTCCCTTTTATAATGATGCAGTGACTCACACCAAATAGAAAATTATTAGTTTTTCATCCCAAACCATGAAATATTGCCTCCATCAGTAAAGTATAATATTGTGATGTCATAAGCTTTTTCTAAACACTGAATTTGCCCTTATTCCCTCTCAATCATTTTAAAAGAACTGCTCTCTTTTATAGAGCTTGGATTTAAATCACAATAACACCGAGGGAAGATGAATGACAGTGCTATTGAATGTGGCTAAAATTGGATACTTCAGCACAGGTGAATGATGAGACAGCTCTTCTCTTTTTGATATATTTTCTTCTTCTATTAGTTTCCTTCCAAGGCTGGGATTTCAGTTTGAATTTTAATGTATGCGGCTGCCTCTAATCTCACTGTCTTTTTCCCCAGTACTATCTTATTGTACAGACAATTCATTCTCCTGAGCAGTAATGCACTGTTCCTACTGACTGCTGGGGAGACGGGGCGGGGTCAAGGGAAGCCGGAGAACTTGGGAGGCAGCCGGAGTGGCATGTGGACTTAAGGGCCGGAGGCTCAAGCTCCCAGATGAAGGATGCTGCCTGTGTGTAGGCCTGAGGGGCCGCTGCTACCACGGAGGGTCCAGGGGAGCCCAGATACAAAAGGGTGCCAAGGAAGGAGCAAAAGGCGTTGTTGCCCAGAATCTCCTGGAACAGGGGAAGGAGGGAGGGTGAGCCTGAAACACTGCGCGGGCTCTGGGTTCCAGAAAAGCTAGTCCTGAGGCCTCTGCGTAGCTGGGGAGGGACCCTCCGGGGGAATGAGACCTTGTCCCAGGGTGCTCAAGGTCGCAGCTCAAGCTCAGCTGGCTCCCCTGTCTGTCACTGTCACAGCGGGGCTGGGCGCATGGCTGCTGCCTCTTCCCCGTGGTCGCCCCCTGTGGCCTCGCTGCCATCACACCCACCTTCTCATCGAGCAGGATGAGCCCCAGCAGAGGCCTGGACACTGACCACTGGTTCCGACAGTCTTCGAAGACAATGGTGTTCATGAGGACGGACGTCATCTAGAAGACAGACTCACATGAGGACACTGACGCCTTGGCTCCAAGTGCCCCCAGGGCCAGGCCTCCCACGTGCTCACCTTCTACCCCCACATCTTGCCACTAGCCATGAGGGCTCTTCCTGGGCAAATGAACGGCTGGGACTCCGGAAGCCTGTAAAGCTGCCTGTAGGAACTCTTGGCAAAGACTCTCAGCTCCAAGGAAGAGTTCCCACACCCCAAGCTTTGGTGAGAACCTTCTGGGTGGGCACAGAGGCCACAGGGCTGAGAGGAGCAGGCCCTGCCTGTGACCTCGGATGTGCTTTCCTCTCTGCCGTGTCACCAGGCAAAAGCCCCGCTCACCTTCCCTCAGCCTCTCACTTTACCAAAGAGGTCAGGTCACGGAGGGGCGACATCTTTCCGCGACCCTCCAGCGAGGAGGACAGGTGGGGCGCGTCCCGTGTAAGCCGGGACGTCCTCCTTCCTGCCGGCTCGGGCTGCTGGTGCTCGCCCTTGCCCTCCCGCACTGGTTCACCGGTTCTCTCGCTCCACTCCTCCACTTTATACTCGTCTGTTCTCTTCAACTCCAGGTCTGCACGCCCCCGGGGAGGCGGTGAGAGAACACCGGCAGCTGCCGCAGCCTCTGTCCTTGAGGAGCTAAAAGCTTCCTGGGGCAGCCTACTCGGCAGAGAGGAGAGGAAATGGGGCCGGGCACAGCTGCTGTGGGCCTGCGGCGGGAAGAGGATGGCTCCGGGTCCTCGAGAAGCCTCCACAGAGAAGGTCATGTTTAAGGAGTTCCTCATAAGTGGGTCGTAACCGGAGAAAGCAGCACCAAAGGAGTCTGGGAACGAAGGGGGGTTCTGCAATGGTAAGGAACTTGCTGTGGCCGCGGAGAAGTGAGCGGGGCCAGAAGCAAGACCCCAGTGTGGGCTGGAAGTCCACGATGCACAATCTGGCAGTGGGAGCCAGTGCGGGCTTGCAAAGAGAGACATGCTCAGGAGTTCCCGTTGTGGTGTGGCAGAAATGAATCCTACCAGTATCTATGAGGATGCAGGTTCGATCCCTGGCCTTGCTCAGTGGATTGGGGGTCTGATGTTGCCATGAGCTGTGGTGTAGGTCGCAGACGTGGCTCAGATCTGGTGTTGGCTGTGGCTGTGGCTGTGGCGTAGGCTGGCAGTTACAGCTCCGATTCAACTCCTAGCCTGGGAACCTCCATATGCTGCAGGTGTGGCCCTAACAAGGCAAAAAAAAAAAAAAAAAAAAAAAAAGAGAGAGAGACAGACATACTCAGCTCTGTACTGAAGCATGATCCCTCTGGGGACACGTAGAGTGTGTGACTGTGTGGTGACACTAAAGGAAGGAGGTAAGAGATGAGGCTGCTGCAACAGTCCAGGCAAAGAGCAGTGAGGCATGCTGGGTCATCCATCCACGTGGAGCTAAGGCTGAGAAGTTTCTGCTTCTTGGAATCTTTACCTCCCACCCCTAAGCCCTTTTGTTTTCACTGCTTCAGAACGCCTTTCCCCAAAGGAGGGCAGGGGGAAATGGCAATTACGTGGCAAAGGCTAGCACACACACCACCCCTGACTACGCTTTGGTGACATCTGGCTTTGTCCTCTGGCATTTTTGCCATCCAGTTTACCCTGTGATCTCAGGCCAGTCCCTGAACCTCTGTCTTCTGTGTCTCAGGTTCATTAGCTATAGGAGGGAAATAAGAATTGAGTGCAAGGAAGCTCTGAGAATCAAATGAGATGGTGGATATAAAAAGTGCTGTTGCAAAGAATAAAAAGTGTTATGAACATTTAAGGTGCATAAAAACAAGAGCAATGAGCTCTAAACATCTGCTGTTCCATTCGTCATCCTCCTAACAGTTAGGCGGCCGCAAATGAAATCTGCCTCTTCCACGTCTACTGTGTGTCCGGCGTCTCCGGGGAGAGGCTGGGTCTTAAGTCTGGCACACTGAACATCATTTGCAGATCACACATTTCCACATACAGTCTAACAAGCCACCCAAAGTCACAGAGCTGCAAATTAAATTGACAAGCAAAACGAATATCCACAGAGACAGTCTAAAATATTATGGGCTTCAAACTCTGAAGGCAGAATGGATATTTTAATGGAAAAGATTAAAGTTAGAGGCACCAAACTCCTCCAGTAACTGACAAAGCATCCTGAAGTGATGTGCCAATTACTTTCTACGGTTCTCTCGTGGATTCATTTGTCTGAATGCATGTATTTATGTCTGTAATAAGTAAGAGGATGTTTGAATAAAATACTTTTCTAAAAATAAAGTTGGCTAAAATGGATATTTTTTTTCTTTTTTGCTCTTCCGGAAAAATAGAAATGAGTGAGCAGATTTGCTCAAATGGCATTGACGTGGTAGCTCATTTCCAGAGTTCCTTTTTGCTAATAATCCTAGAGGATATGCGGAAATGGTTCCGGCAACGTGGCAAATTCCTTCGGACAAGGGCCCCCCTCTGGAAGAAGAGTGGTTGAAATGCTGTACACAATCCTGCTCCAGGTAGCGTGGAGTCTCTGGTGGGAGGCTCTCTGTTGTCACCAACTCAAAACAGCGCAAGACTGAAAGGAGAGCCCCTGGCGACCCAGCCCAGCCTGCGCTGAGTCACACACAGCACCATCCGTGTTCTGCACGAGGCAGGCTGCGTGGGCGGGCCCCCGCTCCCCCAACCCCTGCTCACTTCCTGTGGGGTTACAGCCACGACTGGCATGGCCATTTCACCTGTGCCCCATCCAGGCTGCCTTTTCCAGAGCCTATGTCCCCAGACTGCATCCATCATCCGCTGTATTACCCCAAGCAGCTCTTCCGCCCAACCAGCGAATGGACCACTTGGGAGGCAGAGTCATGGAGCTTGGTCCACTTAGGAAAACCAGACTCCACACTGTCTCAGGTACTTGCTTGTTTTCCTTCCTCCTTCCCACAGGCTTTGGCCTGAGTGTGTAGAACATTTCTCTCAATGGAGTGAAAGCGACATGGTGGGGCTGGCACAGCTCTGGAGCCAGTCAGAACTAAGGCCAAATCCGGCCCTGCCAATGAGCTAACCTGGGATGCTGGGCAGGTTGTCTCACTTCTCTGAGCCTTTCTTTCTTTACAAATGAGGTGGGGGTTATAAGAACTACTTTGGGGGACCGCTGTGAGGACTGACCTTCGTCCTTTACTCCAACTGTGCTTACCCTCCTGGCCTGAGCCCGTGGGGTCGCATGGTTCAAGGAAGCACCCCTTCCACGTTGTGCTTACGGACAGATAAACTAGATTGTATTCTCCTCACAGTCCTCTAACTTTACTGGGAGTTGCAGTAAAAAACAAAAGACAAAAACAAAACCCTAAAATAGAAAACAGTCCAAAAAACACTCCTCGTTGCTCTGGCACATGTGTGTATCAGGATGGGATTTTGAGTGACAGTATTTCTGTTGTTCAGAAAACCTATCATCTTCCAGATCAAACATGAAGCTCCTCTACAAATATCTGATCTGGAAAAACAAAACCAAACCATGTTGTGGTACACAGAGCTCTGTCTCAGCTCCTCTCCTACGGGTCCACCCGCGGTGGGAAACAGAGCCCAAGCACAAAGCAAGGCGGACTTCCCCACTCAGATTCGTGGGGTCACTCCTCCTACCGCGAGGTGGTGACTACACGCTCTCGCTTTAGATGCTTCCTGTTCTGTGTCCTGCTGACGAGGAATAAGCAAAGATGTGCTGGATGCTTTACTGACAGATGGGGAGTGTGGATGCTTTCTAAGGAAGCTGGAGGCTCAGTCGGTCTAGGAGCTGGGTGGAGGGGGATGGCTGGAGAGGCGCGGTGGAGTCTGCAAGCTTGCGTGGTGCTGGGACCAAAGGGGACTTGTCTTTGTATCTCCAGTGCCTAGCATGGTATCTGGCACCTAACAGAGGCTTAGGAATTAGCTAATGAATGACAGAATGAACACAGAAGTGAATGGGAAAGGATGAGAGTGAAATATCAACTAGAGTATAAAGAGCTCAACAGCTGCAAGGGGACTGTACGAAAACAGCAGAGACCTTCTGGCCTAAGTCTCGGGCTGAAACCTGCCCTGGGTAGAGGTCTACGTGAATACCCTCTTCATTTCCAAGGCTTTTGTGTGCAGAGCCGGGGGACCCTTCTCAGCCACCGTGGCCTCTCCAGCCAGCAGCTCGGCCGGAAGAGCCCTCGGAAGGCCTTTCGGGTGGCGAAGGCCTAAGGCTGAGGCACCATCTTTTCTGAGGACCAGCACCTCCGTCTGAGAGGAAGCTGTGCCTGGTGAGTTTTCTCGCTGCCCGACAAGAACAGATACCTTGACGGAGGGCCCCGGGGGGCTCAGCACTCTGGCAGGCACACACGCACCCCTGAGGGCGATCTTGTCCCCAGTTCACAGACTAAGGATCTGATGTCCTGAGCAGGTACGTCACTCGCTCAAGGCATCACAGCTGTCAGCTGCCCCGGCGGTGAAGTGGAACCTGGCCACATGCACAGGTCTGCCTGGTCCAGAGGCTGCCGCCTGCCACCCCCCGGGCTGTGTGTGAGCTGAGACCAAGACTGCCACCAGTGGAGACTGCAGCAGCGTGTCTGGCCCCCACTGGAGAGTCTGGTGGTGTGAGAGGAAGGGCTAGTTGGTGGGCCCCCCAGATACGCCACCCACGTGGATCTCCTCCGTTCAGCCACCCTGCCACCTGATGATGAGTCAGGCCGCCGCTGAAATGCCCGTGATCAGAATCCTGGGCAGTGGGTGGTTCCTGGTGAGTCTGCAGCAGACCTTCCTGCCTCCCTCCTAGAGCTTCTATAAATTTGGTTAAGGTATTTTCAGCCTCTCAAGATGAACAACAGCAGACATACTGTTAATTAATTAACAAAATCGACTGTCTCTGGAAAATGGCCTATTAAACCACTGGTTTCCCTCCCACCAAAAAGTACCACACATACATTGATTTAAATTAATATTATCTAAAACATTAGTAAATTAAGCTAATTTCCTTCAAGTTACAATACTCCCCATAAAGTGAATACTTTCCTTTTTCTCTCTCTCTCTTTTTTTTTTTTTGGCCGCGCCTGCAGCATGTGGAAGTTTCAGGGCTAGGGATAGAACCCGCACTGTAGCAGTGACCGAAACTGCTGCAATGACAACACTGGATCCTTAACCTGCTGCGCCACAAGGGAACTCCACGAACACTTTTCATTGTCAGTGTTCTTCGAGTGTATTGAATAATGAAACTGCAAAACGTTCCACAGAGTCTAAGGAATAGATGAAAAAAAGTCAAACTCCTCTCTCCTGCTCCCCACCTGACTCGTAAAGACAAAACTGCCTCATGTGATGATACAAATATGGGCTCAAATCATGACTATATTCAGGGAACTTCAGCTCTTCCCTCTCGTCTCGGCCTCTTTGCTCAGGGTTGCCTGACTCTGCTGCCTGTTGATCGGGGAAATGGAAGATTGGAACGGGCTAGAGTGATCTATCTTCTTCAAAAGGTGGTGGAAGGAGGGCTTTGACAAAAGAAGGACAGACCAACGGAAAGAGGAGAGACCAAAGACAAAGCGTCCCTGTGCCTAGATCAAGGTGGAAAGGGGAGGACAAAGCAAGGGTGGTCAGAGCTGCTCCCCGGAGGCTGCGTCTGCAGAGTGGGGTGTCTTAATGAGAAGAGGAGGTAGGACACAAAATTACACGTACTGCTGGCCACGCCAGATGGATTCTGATGCCATGTCAGTGTTTTGAGGAACAACCAATAAATGCATCGAACACTCAAGAGCTGCTTCTGAGTCTCAGGAATCCTCTGGCACATGTACCTGGCCTCTCAGACGGCCACTGGTGGGCGGGCGGGGGGAAGAGACGGGTCCTAATAACACCAATAAAAAACAAAACAAAATGGAAACACCCCAAAACGGTAGCGTGTGGATGGTATAGTAGAATCCGAGAAAGCAGAGAAAGCTCGTGCCGTCGCCACAGCCATCCCTCCAGAGCCCCGTGCCCTGGCTGAAGATCCAGGATCTGGAAGAAGCCGAAAGCTGCCAAAGGAGGAAAAGCTTCCAGATTTTTCAGCGCTTGAGGAAGTAAGGGAGTTGCTGTCACTACCAAGCGCTGTTCCTGAGGCCACGTGCACAGCAGATATTGAAATGCGATCCTCCTCAAATTAGATACTAGTCATCTTTAGGGAGAAGGAATCAATTGTTTCTTCGTCTGCTGTCTACCCGTGTGATCTTAGTGGAATGTTATGGAAAAAATGAAAGTAATGGACAAATCAGCATATATTTTTCTGCCTGGATTAACTAAGCCTCACCATCTAAGTTACAGTAAATCTTTTAATAGCTGCACACATTCCTAAATTCTCATAGTGTCTTTGCAGCCTTACAACAGAAGCAAGTATTTAGCACTTCGATTCAAAAACAAAAACAAAATGCAAGATGAAGTGAGCCTCTTTTTAAAAGAAACAAGACTGCAATCAATTACAGGTGACCCAATCTCCTCTAAAAAATCATTTGAGAGTCCTTGGCCTTTGTATAATGCTAAGCTTTGCTTAAAAAAAAAAAAAAAGGCAAAAAAGCTTCTTACCAATACTGGTACTGCGGGACTGGTTAACTCAGCTGGCTGTGGTCGTATATTAGCCCTGCATATGCCTCGCATCTCAACTAAGAGCACTCTCCTCCACCCCTCCTTACCAAAAGTTAAGGGAGGCTTTCTCTCCAAGTGATAAATTGCCTGGAATATTTAAAAACCCTTCCACCCACTGTAAAATCTGAGGACATACACAGCCCAGTTTTGCTGTTGTTCAATTTCCTCCATTACCAACATTACCCCTAGTTCTCAAAACATTCATTTTAATCATGGTTTATTGGGGAAAGAATTACCTGCCAGTCTCCTCGCTTATAAGAAAGAAGATAAAGTTGGAATGAAAGTTCAGGATTAATTAATTGAGAGTACTGCATGCGCTGTGTCTATTCTGAATGTTACAGTGCACATCACAATGAAAACAGTTTTATTTTCCATGGTTGAAATAAATTACAATAAATAATTCATTTCAATGGCAGAGATGTACTGGAGAGCAACAGCAACAAAATTGACTACACTACACTGTGAGTCTCATTCCTGAATCTTCATTATCCATTTGAAACTTTTTACGAGTAGTAAATCATATTTCAAGTGGCTGCAGATCTCATAAAGCAGCTTGCTGCATTAAAATAAAACCAGAAAACCTGGGGCCCTGGGCGGCTGCAGGGTTTGCCACTCAGCATTATTTGGGAAACCCTTTCTCACTCCTCTCCTCTTGCCAACATTGAACGAAACGCTTTTCAATTTGATGTAAAAATTAAGCATCACTTGTCAAAAATATTATCTAAATTTCCTCTAGGTAGGAATGCTGGGAAAATGTGTATGTAAAGGAATGGCTTTCAATGCCGAGCCATTTGTATTCCAGTGACACTGTTATTCCTAGCTCATGGGCTATTGCCCCGATGACTGCCCTACATTCAGGTTCTAGAACTTCAAGGGCCTATACGAGCCTCTGGGAGGGGGGTCCCCCAAATGAGTGAACACATGTGCAAGCTCAGGAGGGACTAACAAAAGCAGATGTGCTATGTTTTCCGTCTAAAAAGACCAGCCTATCATCAGGATAGCTAATATCTCACTTGAATCTTAAAAGACCCATAGAGCATCACTGGGAAAGGAGGCTATCTTAGGAAGGGAAAATAAAACGAGAAAAGGAACAGGAGACAGGGCTTGGCATGTCTGAGGAACAGGCGGCCTCTGTGCAGGAGGCTTTCGAGAGAGACCTTCTCTGGAGTGGAAGCGGGTGGAGCTGAGGGGGAGGAGAAGACGGGGCGGAGGCCAGGGTCATGCTCAAGGCAGGACTGAGTCTGGGCCCGCAGGTAAAGGGCAGCCTTCAAAGGACTCATGCTGCGGCCTTTGACTGAGAACAACAGCTGAGGGGAGGGTGGGCAACGGCAGCCACGGGCGGGCACCGGAGGCGAGGTGACACGCTCAGATGCTGCTGCAGCATCCAGCGGAGAGGCGACAGGGCCTGGGCAAGGCTGGGGTAGCAGAGGCACAGAGGACCGGTCAGAATCCTTGATGCTGTGTCTCCTTTTCTTCTCAGGTAATGAACTCGTTCCAGGAAATACAACCTGACAGTTTGCTCTAGGTAAGGTATACCTAATCTACAGCTATAGGTAAATTTATTTTTATTTTTTTTGCTTTTTAGGGCCGCAGGTGCGGCATATGGAAGGTCCTAGGCCAGCAGTCGAATTGGAGCTGCAGCTGCCAGCCTACACCACAGCCACAGCAATGCCAGATCTGAGCCGTGTCTGTGACCTACAGCACAGCTCACGGCAGCACTGGATCCTTAACCCACTGAGAGAGGCCAGGGATCGAACCCACGTCCTCATGGATGCTGGTCAGATTCGTTTCCTCTGAGCCATGACAGGAACTCCCACTATAGGTAAATTTTGAGCTTTAAGACCATGGCCTCAGATGTAAGACAGCAATGGAGAGAAGGGGCTGGAAGCTCGACTGCCCCGCAGTGCCACATATAGCGGCGAGGGGGCTGCGGTCTAGCAGACCAACAGTCCCACAGTGAGTTCAGGGGATAAGGAGCAGTGACAGGAACCCCAACCAGTGCACATATATATGCATGACAGAGATGACTATAAGCACATGTTTATATTAAATATTCAGTGATCAAGTAAACTCTGAGACCATTCAAAATCAGGGAGGGGAGCGGGAAACAGCAAGCTACTTTACTGAACAGTCATCACAACATTTCCCAATGACTATCCTATTTCACGACAGAACAACATAAGGCACGACGGCACGAGGGCATCTCATGCAGTCATCCAAGCAGAGTGCAATGAATATTGTCTTTCATAATAAACACATTATCCCTGCAGTAGGGGGTTCGAAGTTTCATTGCCTCTCATCTGTCACTATGTTCTCCCTGATGTCCTTAAGGGATCTGGTTAGATGGACCTAAAAATCATCACACCCAACACTGGACGATTATTTTACTTATCACGTTCAAATGATGTTGTGTGAGGAGAGAAAAGTACGTTTTTTGAAAATGCATTCGGCCCTCAGAAGCGTTTTCCATTAAAGATCAGTCTAGGGTTCACGTCTGAACCACAGAAGGAGGCACACTGCCTTTCAGATTAGAGGGCTTGTATTTTCAGCTGTCTAAACGGCATTCAGAGCGCTGGCCAGGAGGAGGGGAGATGAGTCAAAGACGCTACCGAAACCCGGACGCTCTTCTGACCTAGTAATTACATGGGGAGCCTGTGGAACGGCAGGGAGAGGAAGTGCTGGGGACAGAACCTCATTCCTTGCTTTATTTGGACATTTACTGCCATGTACTTTGTGCCTGGCTCTGTGTCAGACTCTGGGGACACCCAGGTGAAGAAGGCACTGTCCCAGCCCTCAAAGAGCTCACCGTCAGGTAGGGGAGGTGATACACTGCTTATGTGACAACACGTATAGCAAGTGCCACCAGCAGCAGCCTGCACGGGAGGCTCTGAGAGACTGCAGGAGGCTGACTCTGCCGAGGCCTGGGGGGCAGGCAGGGAGGGCTTCACAGGTGACATCTGGGCGCTGCAGGGACTCGACAAGGCCTGATAGGGAGTGAGGTGGGAAGAAGGGCAGCAGGTGCAAAGGTCTGGAGAAGCGTCTGGGGAATGGCGGCCAGTTCTGTGGGACCTGAGAGGGTGGGCGAGGCTGCTTGGGCAGGCGGGGCCGGAGCTCCTGCAGGGCCTAGTAGTGTGTGCGAGAGAAGGCAGCATTATCCTGCAGGAAACGGGGTACCGACTAAGCTGAATGCCTCCGGCAGCGATGTGCAAGGGCAGCTTCTCCAGGGCCTGGAGCCTTTAGGAGGCCTGAGCCACGCGTTCCCCCAAGAAAACGCAGCTTTTTCCTGTTCCAGGATTGGGAGGCCGCAGACACAGAAGGCTGGGGGCCTGCTTGGCTCCTGGGCCTCCGTCAGAACAGGTCTCAGCCCCCGTCTTGCTGGCTCTGCTGCCACGACCCTGAGAAATGGCACTGCCATCGCTTCCCTTGGCCCACAGCACATAACTTAATAGTGTCCCCTGTCAGCAATGGTTCTCTTCGTCAGGAAGCTTTTTATTGAAGTTCAACCTTCATTTTCCCTTTCTTAATATTATCCCATTATGCCAATACTCCATTGTGCCATGCTAAGTAATTCCCTTTCCTCTTTGGCATTTACATCTTCCAAGTATTTATAGACTTATCAAATGCCCCATTTAGTTGTCACTTAGGCAGGCCATACATATTTAGCTTCCTTAATCTGGCCCCATAAGCCGGCCCTTCCATTCTCCTAAATCACTCGAGTTACTTTCCTCCAGGTTTCTGTCAATTTGTTTCCAGCCTCTCGGTAGGTAACGCAGGGGGGTCGGCAGAAGAGGGGGTTGGGGAGGGAGGGCTTCTCCCTCTGAGGGTGAGAAGAGTGCATCGTTTGCTGAGGGCGGAACTGCTCCCCTAAAGTACAGACTCCAAAGCAGGCCAGGCCTCTAGAGAAGCTATGAGCCCCTTTTTTAGTGACTTGTTTCATCTGCACACGCTCAGGTCAAAACTATTCCATCACTACCTCTTCCGTGCTAGGTGCACGCACGCAACACGTCCGTGTTGAATACCTACTGTGTGTCAAGAACTGTGCTAAAGGACCTCTCCTTCCTTCTTTTCTCCCTCCTTCTTCATTTCGTAGACTTATTTGTTGCTCAAAGAACTACTGAACTCCTACTACGTGATACAGAATTGAATAAAATGCGGTCCCTGTGGCCTTAAGGAGCTCATGCAGCCTAAGTAAGTATATTATTAATCTCTTATTGCCCACCCATCAAGTTGTTTCCTTCCAATCTTAAAGGTCGCAGAGAAATCTTACCTAAATGCACTCAACTCTAATTGACGCTTTTAGTTCCCGGAGTGGAACTTCTTTGTCCCATCTAAAACGAGATGCCACATTAAGTATGGGCATTAACACAGAGCTCTTGCTTAGCGTTTTCTTTCTGGTGGGTCTCTCTGGGGCCTGAGAGATTTCTCTCCAGGCCTTGCACTTCCCACTGCCTCTTCTTAGCGTTCTATGTTCATAAGACCTCAACGCTTGAGTATTTTTCTTTTCCATGATGCCAGTGTTCCAAGTTATGGGGTAACTGGCTGAGGGAGTGATGGAATGGGAGACATCCAAGTCCTGGCTACAGTCTTGGGGGCTCTGGGCATGAGACCATAGGAGGCAACAGCTCAGCTGCCTGAGTTCAGCGAGGTGCAGAATTCCCCTGGCTGAGGTGCTGCCGTCCTCAGGGAGGTGGAGTAGCTGTTTCAAGGACATGGTTAGGAAGTAGCATAACTGGGATTCAAAACCAGCTACTCTGACTGCAAAATCTTTCTCTGATTGTTATAAGGTACGGAGTCCTCAACAAATAGAGAATTTTCAGTTAAACAGCTTTGATCAGAGGATTTCTGGAATTTCATCAGCTGAAAAAGCACTAATGTTTGAATTTTCCTAATAAGCATGACAAGGGATACAGAATTAACACGCAAGAGTCCTTTCGGGCTGCAAAGCATACAGAGCAGCATTAGCTCATGAGAGAACTGAGGATTAAGGAGCTTTCACCTTGTTCTTAAGTAATGATTAGATTGCAACCAGATAAGAAGCCTTCCTTAATACAGTATATAAGCTCATGGCTGCACCAATGGCTACTGTTAGTTACAACTTGCAAGAGTTAAGACAAATGAATACAAAGGCTGACTTCACATCTCCAGCACGCTAATATACTTTGGGAAAAGTTCGCATAATTTACCCTTCAAGTAAGTACTATGTGAAAAATCAGTAATAACTGTAAAATGAATAAATCATGCTATCATTAAGCCAACCCTCACTTTATACTGTGCCATTCTTTCAAGAAACTCAAAGAGTTTCTAATACCATCCACGAAGCCACTCAGAGAAATGAAGGCAGGGGAAACCTGTCATTTATCCTGCTGTCTCCCTTGGACAGGGTTGAATGGGTAAGAAATGGCAGGAAGGAAAGGTAGGTTAAGGCCCAGGAAAGGCTTGGTATGGCGAAAACTGTAAATTCTGGAGACAAGAAAGCCTTAGTTATATTCTAGGCACTGCTATTCAGTGGCTGTGTGTTTTCAGGCAAGTTATTTAGCCTCTCTGAACCTCTGCATACTTTACCCATACAGGTACCATGGGATTAAGTTTGCTGGTGTATCGATACTCTCAAATTTAAAAAATATCCATACTGACCCTATCTGCCCATTAGGGTTGTTGTGAGATTTAGAAAAGACATTAGGGGAGTTCCTACCATGGCTCAGTGGAAACGAATCTGACTAGCATCCATGAGGATGCAGGTTCGATCCCTGGCCTCGCTCAGTGCGTTAAGGATCCTGCGTTGCTGTGGCTGTGGTGTAGGCCAGTGGCTACAGCTCCAATTCGACCCCTGGCCTGGGAACCTCCATATGCCAAGGGTGTGACCATATAAAGACCAAAAAAAAAAAAACAACACCAAAAAAACCCCCAAGATATTAGGTAGGAAGACATTCTATGGATGGAAAGAGTTATGACATTTATTTTCATTCTTGCTACTGCAAGGTAATGCCTGGAGTAGGTATCACTTATTCTTAAGCCAGAAAGATCAGTTTCAGGCCAAGACTACAATCCACACCACACCCTGCCCACATCCAGTTTTTGAGTACTTGTGATCTTAAGAATGCTCGTCACAGAAAGAGCTCTAAGGAAGGCAGAACACACGGATGGGACCAGGAAGACATAAGTCATCCGGCTGAAGTCATGGCCTTAAAAATCAAATCATCTTGTGCAATGAAGTCCTGGGCTTGGGATTTCCTGGAAAGGATACTTTTCACTGTTTATATTTATGAACAGCAGGGATATGGACAGGGATAGAGGCCTTAAAAAGTGGTACCTGCATACTGTTTTTCAAAGTGAAGCCTTCTTTTACACAGTTATTGAATACCTTCTATGTGCTAGATGAATCTGTTCCCATGACCATACCCAGTGTGGTTCATTCTGTCCTCACAACTTCCCTGAGTCAAGAATCCTTTGGCTTTGAGGACAGCGACCACTGCAGACAAAACTTAGGCCTAAAAGGGGTGCCTCTGGGACCCCTATACTAGGCAGCGCAGTCAGGCTTCTCAAGGGCTTGGAACCAGGGACCAGAACACTGGGGCGGCAGGGGGGGGGGGTCTTTCTCAGTCTCCCTCCCTGTGGGCCTGCCTGGTCCCTGAGATCCTTTCAGCACGTCTGCTCTTTTCTCTCACTGACGATAGGCTACTTTTCTGAGCATATGGCAGGGAATGGCTGCCCCAAGGTCCTTGATTTTTCAAGTCTTCAATTCAGGTGAAGCTGCCAACATCTTTTAAATGCTGGTTTCTAAATCCAAGGAATAAGAGCCAGCTTGGGTCACGTGTTCACCTCTCGTTCAATCAGTTCTCCAAGAAAGAGGTCCTGGGCTCAACCAAGGATTTATGAATGAATGAATGGTATATGTCTCCATCCCTCCCAATCCTGTTTCCAGGCCATTTAAAAGTTGTCCATATAGTGGTTGAGAACATGGGTTCTGCTATTTATTAGGATATTGGGTGAGTTACTATTTTACTAGAGTTTTTACACCCCCCCACACACACCCACACCAGAATATACATGTGTATATGTACATAAAGCAGTTGGCACACGAGCCTGGCATATGATAATTATTTCTACTTCTTTTTCATCATAATCATTCATCATCAACATTCTGTTTGAATCTGAGGTTGCCCCTCTTAGGTCCTAGCAACCCTGCATTAAAGAGGGCTTCTGCTACAGGATGGAAGAAGAGTAGAGATCTTTAAGAAGGCTGTGTAAAGCTTCTTCCACTTTGGAGTTGAAGGATGGGGAAATACTCCCAACCCAGTCTTTTCTGGTCAGGGTGGTCTGCTCCTCTGTGATGCCCATGCAAGTTTAGGATCCTTCTGGTGAGCCCTGGGCTGGCTTGGATGTGACACAGGATGATGATCTTCGGCGTCATCTCCACGTGTCACAGAAACACTGCTCAGGGTAGAGAGACTGAACTGGTGTGAAAACTTGGGAATGCAAATGAAATCCCAAATAACTTCCGTTTGCGAAATCCAGGTAAATGCTACTACCTGTGCTGTGTTAGCGTAAAAAGGCAGGTGCCATCTGCTATGCTTTCTTTTTCTGAGAATTCTTAAAAAAAACGAAACCAAAAATCACTGAGAGTCAGCAGAAAAAGTTGTCCTAACACAAGCTGTTAGACACTTCCCCAGGGTTGGTGCCTGTATTTAATCTATGGATTGGAAATTTTCCTTGCAGAAACTTTAAAAAAGGAAACCTTTAGGTGAAATCTTTTTATCCTTAATTTACAATGACAGCTAAGTGAACCCATCACTATTAACGAAGATGCTAAAAACCATCTTGTTTTCCATTCGCCGTAGTGGGTGAGAGACGGTCAAAAAGCAGGCCTGATCATTACTGCGCTAAACCTGTGTAAAACTGCCTTTTTCCTTATATAAGGTTCTCTATCTGCTTTACATGAGTGTGAAGGAAAAGGTATGGCTATTGTTCATTTTTTACAACTCCTTTGCTATTCTGAGAACATTTGCTGCAGAATAATAGCAAAACTGACTGGGCTAAACTGTAGATAAAAGAACAATGACAGATTGCAGTCACTTTAATTCATAAAGGAAACACTTGGAGCCCCTGGGAATGCCAAATCAAGCCACTGGCACCCAATGACTCTATGCTAAGTCACAAACTACATCATATTTTTTAGTTTAAACATAAAGGCTAATGGACATGTAACTTATTTATTTCAAATTCTCTTTATGAAGCTGGCTCTTTTTTTTTTTTTTTTTTTTAGCTCCTTGGAAAACATTATAATTCCCCTATTCTGTAAACACACAAATATAATTGTAAAATGACATCATTCTGTTTTCATTTAATTACCCCTGAAATGCTTTCTATTTAATATTCATTACTCAAAAGCTAATTTAAAAGAGAAAGAGATGCGACTTATTCAAAAAGATGTACTGTCATTCACAGCAATAGTTATCTAATATACAGAAGTTAATAAAGCAGATTAATCTACAAGTCCCTTTAAGCCATTCTTGAGTTTTGAACAACTGCCTCTTTGACCTTTCACCTTCACGCTGTGCACCAGTAGCAGGTGCCAGCTGTACAGAAATTATGGCTGCGCATTTGAACGCAAAATCTTTTCTTACTTTGCTTCTGACCAGCAGCTGACCCTGTAGGAGTGATTGTTTCTGGTGCCGGCCTAAAGGCTACATAAACCAGTAGCAGATAAACAAAAGGCTACATATACCAGCTGCCTCGCCTAAGGGTACCATCCTAGGCTGACACCTCCACTCCTTTTCCAGCATCCCAAATTGCTCCTTGTTTGTTTCCATACATGCATTTCATCCTTGTTATTTTGTGCAAGGGGTGGGCACAGGAGAAAGCCCCCAAAACAACAACAGAAAACCCATCCCTTCCCTCGAACTTGACTTTTGAGTATTCCATGTCAAACTGTGCCATTATGATGCTAATCTAGGCCTGATTTAGCAACTTTAATAAGAGGCTAAACCCTCTTGTAATTAGATAATAAAATTTTATTATGTATTTTAATATTAAAAGTCTTAAAATCAAACTCTTCAAATCATACACTGGTACAGAACTAAGGTACTTAAATATCATAGCCCCAGAAAATGGGAGCCTGAAAAAAGCACATTGTGGCTAATTTTTCATTCTCAGAAATGTAAACATGGAATTCCTATGTGGTAGCAGTGAAAGCTCCAACACTCTTAATTATGTGCAGGGAAGAATGAATCTATTCAAGTATGAAGCACACTGTACCATTTCCAGCAACAGCATGAGATGCTTTTGACAGTTATTTCTTGGATACAAATTACACAAGTATAAAAACAATCCCCATAATGATTAAATGCAGTTATGTACATAGGAGAATACCAGTGCAAATGGTAACATATTTAAATGGTTTGCCTTCATTAAAAAAATTATATATGATATTAAACCATCAATCACTGCTGAGGCACAGGAGTTTAAATGTATTGTCACTGGTTGAAATAAATGACTTGGAGACTGAATTCGGGCTCACTCAATATGGTGTCTTTGCTGTTGCTTAGTCACCTAACTCTCTGCTGGTTTGGGCTACATCTGGTGGATTCCATCCCTTTCAATTAATAAGGCAAGTTATGCTATCAATGGATTACATCTTTAAACTGTGCTCAGAGGTAGAAAAACACATGTCCTAGTGGAAAAAAAAAAAGACACCCACAAATCCTATCTCTTCTGTTAACTATTTGGAACAATATTTGAAGTACTTCTTTTCCTTCAACTGTGTTTAGAATGAAATTTCCTTGTGGAATTTCAGCAGGGTTATTATATAGTATATAATGATATAATCTTATCTTAGCATCATCATTTAGTTTATTATGTTGTGGTCTATGACCACGCTAGACTTGATACCTAAAGTCACCACCTGCAGACTGTACTTCTAAAAATTAATTATTTTTGGTTTGTTTTGTAGACATTCCTTGACCACCACAAGGTCTCAGGCTCTGCTAAGTGCCAGGACAAGCATCAAGATGCAGATGATCCTTGGGGGGCCGGGGGGGGGGGAGTACTCTTTAAAGATGGGTAATAGGATTATAACACTAATTTGATGACCTATAGATCAATAATAGGTTTCTATTTGAAAAGGTTTTTGTCTTAAAACACCAATTGTGGTTACAGTTGAAAGAGTCGTGCAACAAATGTCTATAAAAAATGAAATCAAAATGGCAAAGATATGGTATGTAACAAAGGATTTGGACTAGTCATCTTTCTAAAGATGTATAGACAAATGATTTTATAATATCACAGATAAAAATGCCATTTTTATTAAAAAACTTGTTTCTCATTTTTTCCTTTTTTTTTTGGTCTTTTTTGTTTTTAGAGCTGCACCAGCAGCACATGGAAGTTCCTAGGTTAGGGAACTTGGAGCTACAGCTGCCAGCTATGCCACGACCAGAGTGATGCGGGATCTGAGCCACGTCTGTGACCTACACCACAGCTCATGGCAACGCCGGATCCTGCACCCACTGAGCGAGGCCAGAGACTGAACCTACATCCTCATGGATACCAGTCAGATTCATTTCTGCTGTGCCACAATGGGAACTCCAAAACCTTTTTGTTTTTCTACTTTTAAAATTATAACTTTATAACTTCTAAACTGATCTTTAGGGGTGCGGTCACAAAGTCATCATTCTTATGAGTTTTACTTCCTACTGGACTTTTGTCACCTGGCTCTTATCTATATCCTTATGTCCAGCCCTGGTCCTCGTAGATACTCTGATTTGATCTGAGTAATTAGACTACATACCCAGACACACAGACACAGACACAGACACACACACACACAGCCAAAGCGACCTTTACTTTGGCCTCAAACAGATCTCATTACTTTGAAAATTAAAAAAAAAAAGTTTGCAAGGTGTTAACTGAGCTTCACTGCCTGTTTACTGCACCCCTTCTATGTGCAAAGATACAGCCCGAATGTGAAAAAACACCCTCTAAGTTCCAGTAAAGACCTAAGAATACAGTCGTATGTATGTAAAAGCAAAATAATGGCATTCTTTTGGAACAACAAATAAAAAAAGTGTGCTTTAAGGATTATCAAAACATCAGGGAGAAATAAAATACCACTGTAGCAAGGCCGCATGGGATGGCTGTGAGAAATAAAAGGGATCATGCATTAAGAGAGCTTAGCTCTGAAATTCTCCAGGATTACAGAGCACAGGGGCGGGAAACTGGTAAGCAGGCATACAGTGCTGGCCTGCAGAGTATTTTTATCTTGAATTTTCAATCAGTGGCCAACACTGATTTACAGCCCTGGACTTCTGGCTTCTCTTTGGGAGGAAACCTCAACATATCTGGCAATACTCAATATATCTGGCAGCACTGCCAGCTTACAGGACAGCAGCTAGCTGGAGCCCTTCGGAGGCTGCCCCCTTTAGGCAGGGATGGATATTCAACATAGCTTTCTTCCTCAGTCAAGTTGCCTACTTGCCTCTACAGGCCCTCGGTCTGTGACACCTTACACAAGGAAAAGCAGAGGGAGAGGGATGCTCAAAAGAGTCAGTTTCAGACTTGCCAATGTGCATCTGAATGACCTCTGACAGAGCTAATGGTACTCAGCAGTAGAAGCCTCCTTTAGAACAGAGGAGCTGTTTACAGCCAGAAAGAGGAGGAGAAGGACCCTCTATACTGAGGAGTCAGTGGTGAGAGTCAGGACACAGCCTGCAGATGGGCCGGGTCCGAGGGACGGAGGCAGAGCACTTGTTGCTTCCCCAGCTTCATTTCACGGCGGCCATATTGATCCCATCCTAGAAAAATCAGGTTAGAGTGAAACCTCAGCAGCGACCTCAGAGGCATTAAAGGAAAGTGGCAAAGGAACAGCACGAGACAGTTATACTATTAGACTCTGACCTTCTCAAGGATCCATGTCCTATTAAATTATATACCTTCGATGTCTGACGATAGAATTAGTGATTGGGTGTGGGTGTAGAAGGAGAGAGAGACGAAGTGCTGTTCGCTCTGCCTCAGTGATGGTGAGAGCCACCGGGCCCTTCCATACCAGCTGGCAAACCACCTCCCTCTCCCCTGCCCGCTGCCTCTTTGGGTCACTGCCCATCTGCTTCATTCCGGCGGCAGCCCAACACTGGGGTATAGGATGACTGCTCTAAATCACTCTACCTTAAGGACGGCCCCGGTGGGACTTACTGGAAGCTCAACTTGCCTCATTGTAAATGCTCAAAACATACATGCTGCCTCAAATTAGCAGCCAGCAACAATCTACAGCTTTGCGGTTAAGCATGTGAATGCTGGAGTTAAACACACCTAGGCTAAAAGTTTAGTTTCTCCACTTACTGACTATATGACCTTACTGATGACTAGTAACCTAGCGAAGTTAGTTTATCTATCTGTAAAATGGCACTCATAATACTACAGCTTCGGAGATCCTGTGGTGATTAAATCCGATTAAATACACATGTAAAAAGCTTAAGCTTGTCTCTTGTGATATTTTGCCAGTTTTATTTTTTCCTAGAAATAAACAGAAAGTGTATTGCTGTGAAGAAGACCGAGATTACGGCAGCATGTGCAAATAACAATTCTATTATTTCCATTTTTCACTTGCCATGCCTAGTGACCTGTCTTTGGCTTCCCTTTATATTCATGTTATCTTCTGATCCAGTTGTAAACGTTCCTTCAGCATGTGTTTTGCACATCAATCTACTGCCACACTTTTGACAGTAAAGTTGCAAATCAACCAGACTGAGCTAGTGGGTCCTGAGCATACTTTCTATCTAGAGTTCACTCGGAATGTCTATAGTAATATCAGAAAATCTGGTTAATTTTTTTAAGAGGCGAGACATGAATATATTTCATCTGCTAAAGTGTTTCTCACTGTGAGAGTCTTGCTGAGGTTCTAGAGGCCAAAATCTCAACATCAGTTAAATATGCGACTGCACTTTCTCCCACTTAGTATTATGGAATGGAATCTTAAGTATGAAAGATGTCTTGTATAGTATGTCAAAATGTTGAGCAATACCGTTTCAATCTAAACACAGAAATGAAAAAAGAGCCGATGATTTCCCTTTTGCTGTAATTCACTTTGGGATGCATGTCACGAAGAGCACTATACAAAAGCAATTTTCATTGATTGACTGACTGATTGAGGAAAAGGGTGAATGTTCTTTTCAGCTTATGTCCCTACTGAAGTATCTGAAGTATGATTCTTATAACTCCTGACAGCTCTTCACAATTTGTAGTTAAATAAAAATGCCAGGTTAGCACGAAGGGGGAGGGAGGGACTGAGGAGGGAGCAGGGGGGAGAGAGAGGGAAGTGGGGGCCGGGGGGGGGGGAGATATTTATAATTAGAATCTTTTTTGGGTTTTTAGTACCACTGACTTGAGCCAAATAGTTAAAGAGAAGAGGTTAAGAAAAATCCAAACCTAAATGTTCTCATTCCTCCATTCAAGGTATTTAAATTTTAGAGACTATAATTGCTAAAAAATCTTGTTAATAAGTTAATGCATAATCTAATCAGTAACACGGATCATCACACAATTCTTGTTCTACTTCTATGGAAGTTGCTATTTTTCCTAGAGCAGTGGGTTTAATAGAAATTCTGATTTAGAGAAGCATTCAGCATCAGTGTCTTAGTCTTATAATCTGAAAAAGGATGAGTCATAGCTTTCAGATGCCCCCCTAGTTTTATAAAACGTGCTCTTTTGTTTACCTAATTTGGACAGATCTTCCTTTTACTCTGCGATATAACCGAGTGAATTCTGAGCCCCGAGTTATCGATGCAAACACCTAACACCAGGGCTAAAAACTGAAAAAGTTTTACAGAGAAATTGTATCTTCCAAATTACTGTAGCAGATCCATGCCCACTCAGTGTTACCACTGGCCTCTTCTTAATATTTCAGTTTATCTGTCTAATGACATAAAAACATGGGAATTTTTTCCCTTTAACATACATAAACTGTTTTTTTCTCAGTGTTAAGTTAAAACAATGCTGGTTTGACAGTAATTCTTACTTGAAATAGATTCTTACTTGAAATTAATTATAGATCTTCAAATGGACTAAATTTAATGCTTGCGAATTTAGATTTGCTTGCAAAACATGGAAGATGGTTAATTTGGAGAATTAATTTTTTTTTTTTTTTTGGTCACACCTGCAGTATGGGCCCAGGATCAAACCCAAGCCACAACAGTGACCCAAGCTGCTGCAGTGACAATGCCAGAGCCTTAACCTGCTGCACCACAAGAGAACGCCATGGAGAATGTTTTTAAAAACACTGACAATCTCAAGTCATATAGCCGGTCGTAATAAACACATTTTCATGTGAGAGGCACTTAAAATGTCTTTTTCAGGCGGCTGCATACAAACAGGCCTATAAGGCCTTCAGAAAGCCCTTTATGTGGCTTCGTGCTTCATTCGCGATGGAAGTTTGAGGAGATAACCTTGGTAATTTAGAACTGACACTCTTCATGCAATTATACTTCCAGCAATACAGGTCCAGGTTGGGGGTGGGGGGGACAGTTCAAACTAGTAAATAATTGCAGTATCATTGCATCCGTTTAGTTTAAAGAGCTGACAAACCCTCTCTAAACTCGAGGCACAATTAGTCATTAGGGTCTAGTTTTTCAGCACTGTTAAGCAATTTGTAACCCATTCCTTTTAACAGGGTTAGGCATTACTTAACCGACACAGATGCCTTGAAAACTGAAACCTCAAGTTATGAAGCAGCAACCTTGTTCATTACCTCCTGTGATAGGCAAATCATCTATAAAAACAGCAGTTAATGGGCAACCAATGAATAATCAATGGCTCACTTTTCATCTGAGTGTGAAAGTGAGAATAATCTAATCTAAATTCCCTCTGGTAAGAGGCCGAATCTTGGATTCTGCTGCTCTTCAGGGCTGATTTATAAGGTCTTGGAAAGCTGATGTAAACAGATGATCAATGGGCCCCATCCTTGCTCATAATAACCCCCAACTGGCCCACTCCCTCTTTTCCAAGTCTCTCCCTTCAGGCTATTAGCTCTGTCCAGCTAATTCTTCCCACTCCTCCTGCCTGCTGCTTTTACTCTGGCCATCCGTTCAGTCCGGCCGACTCAGAAGTAATTTTATACGCAGCAGAGAGCGGGTGGAATTGATTTTTCACTCAGCGCTCAGTTCCCATCTGAATAATTATCAATTTTACTGCCTCATAAAGGGAAGAGTCAAAATTTCAAATCAATTCAAAAGAGCTTTTGAGACGACAGAAACTGTGCATAAGAATAGAGGTCAAAGTTGTCAGTGACCTAAGGAGATGATGTCACATATTGCTATACCCAGCAGTTGACATCAGAGGCACTCAAGATGATATAAGCTAGTGCTAATGCAAATCATGTTTATGCTGACTACCAGAGACCCGTCGTTAATATTTAAAATGCTATCTAAAAGGCTACATTCCAAATAAATAGAATGTATTCCACTGTTAATAAAGATCTATCACTACTAAGTCATATGCTATAAAGTAAAGGGTTACCAAGTATTATTAACACACAGAAATTACTTAAGCCAATCAACACATGGTGATTTTGCGTAAAGACCAACCTGATGGTCTGTTGCACAACCACATCAGGTGTTCTGCACAGTCTGAGGGTATTTGTTGAGGACCACGGCCTATCGATTTTTACTAACATTTTCGACCCCCTTGAAAGTTTCAGCTAAAGTTTATGGGACAATATTGTGGTCACGGCTGAGTGCTGACAAGTGGTTGGCTTGTCACGGGCCAGGGTGGGTAGGGCCTGGGTCTGATTCCCGGCCAGTCCATGGGGATCTGTTTTCTCCAGGGGCCACATGCTCCACGTCTGTGGTTCTCAGCCTCCTCCTTGCAAAACACCTGAAGACGGTCACATGCCTGACAGCGCCAGTGGCTACCGCAGATGGACGGGTGAGGAGAGGTGCATGCAAATCTGGACAGAATGTATAGTTTGAGAAGACATTCCGGGTGAATCTGAGATCTTAGGCCCACCAACTTGTGCCCTGCGAATCAACCGTGTAAGGGAGTGGTGAGGACTCGGGCTTCTGAGCCAAAGAGACCTTGGTTCCCATTCCGCTTTGCAGCTGACCTCTCTCTGCTTCCACTTACTCCTCCGTAAGAGGGGGAGGATGAGACCCACACAGCGGGGTTGTTGTGGGATCTGAGTGAGAAGATGTTTCTGCAAGGCCTCTCCTCCCGTGTCACTCTCTGTCATGGCTATGTTAACCCAGTTATCATATCATTGGTTGCTTGACTCTCTTTCCAACCTGGCAGAAAACATTCACTGATGGAGAGAAATTACGTCTTACGGGTTTTAACGGCTCTTGTACCTTGTTCATAGAAAGTCCTCAATAAGCGTGTTACCTTCCCGCTCTTTCCTTTATCATCAACATGCTGTAACAATCCAGGGTCATATGAAATAGTTACAGGCCTAGAGCCCTCTGCTGATTTACCGAAAATCTTAATTACACCCCTCTCTTCTAGGAAAATAAACACCACCACAAATAAAGATGAAAAAACTTAGCAAAAAAATGACAGCTAGGAGAAAACCTCTTCCACAGCCGTCTTATTCATTGTCATCATTTATTTGCTCAGATTGACATTTTCTGCTGATTGCAGGCAACTTACTTGCTGGCTAATGACCATGTTAAAGTGTTTACATTTGCAAACCACAGACTATTATGGAGATAATTTAGCAAAAAAAAAAAAAAACCCACACAAAATTGGAAGCAGTATGAAGATATCATTTTCCAAATTTAGAACTACAAAATATCGCAGTGATGGTATCTCCTTGGCAAAACGGTATTATTCTCTTTGAAATGTTTTTGACATACGTATTTATTTTTACGCATGATGTTACTGTGCTTTTCAGAAATGAGTTTTTAAAAAAATATTAAACTTGGATCTAGGGAGTCACCTTCATGGCACAGTGGAAACGAATCCGACTAGTATCCATGAGGATGCAGGTTCGATTCCTGGCCTTGCTTGGTTAAGGATCCAGCCCTGCCATGAGTTGTGGTGTAGGTAACAGACACGGCTTGGATCTGGCATTGCTGTGGCTGTGGCGGCTACAGCTCCAATTTGACCACTAGCCTGAGAACTTCTATACGCCGCGAGTGCAGCCCTAAACAGAAAAAAAAAAAAAAAGAAAAAAAAAAGGAAAAAAAGACCTTGGATCTAATTCATATTAGCTAGTCAGATACTCAAATATTTAAAACATATTCAAAAATAAACAAATTGGGGCTTTATTACTTATAACTTAAATGCTCTTAGAAATATGACCTATCTGAACCTGATTTCTCCCATTAACATAGGAAAACTCATATGATGAATGGAAAGTTCCCAGCAAGCTGACTGGAACAGACTAGGAAATGGTAGTTTCCCAACATCCAGAGTATTCACAAAGCGAGCCTGAGATGACATCGTTAGAGGCTCTGGACTGTTTCTAGCGCCAGCTTTGCCTTTTATTTCTCTTGTCGCAGGAGGAGGTGGCCGCCTCCTTCTGAATTTTAACTTTACAGAGGTGAGACGAACGACTTGGCGATTTCTTGAAGGTGGGAAATCCTGAGGCCAGTGTACTATTCTACCTTCAGGGAAAATACTCCTAGAGAAGAACGGGTAAAGAGTCTTGGGGAGACCGAGTGCACTAGCAGATATTCAGAGACCAGACTGGCTCTGGGGAAACCCTTATCTCGTAAACCAGATGACCAACCGCCAGTTACCTGCTGCAGGACGTCTGGATTTTGCTGCATAAAGTGTAATAGTCTCTGACCGGCCTGGGCAGCCTCTCTGCATCGAAGGGGCTTCTTGCCCTCCTTTGCTATGTGCTTGAAGAGGTAGGTGACGATGTAGTCTAAACTGGTACAGCAGCTGGAGGAGACAACTGTATCTGTGTGAACAACAAGTGAGAATTCATTTGCATTACTAAAGTGTTTGTTTCATCTCACTGTAATGTCTAAATTAAAAAAAAAAACTTTCTGGTTTCAAAACACTTTTATGGAACTGTAAATTCTTTGAGGACAGGGGATTTTGCCTTGCTTATCTTTTTAAACCCCATGTCTACCATCCGACCCCGCCTAGAGACGTGCTAGTAAGTAAATGATTCCTGGACTGCACTGGACAGAAGTTTCCACATGTGGCCTTAATGATCTGTTGTTCCGTTCAAGTGACTTTATTCAATATTTACTCAGTGCTTCAGAGGAAACAGGGCGTAAACTTGGTGCAAAAGTACTTTGCTTCAGGGGAAATGCTCAGCCTGGTGTCAAGGAGCTCATGATTTACTACGTAAGTCACTGAAGACAGTGCTGTCTAAAAATGAGTGACAGGAGCTCTCGTCCTGGCACAGTGGTTAACGAATCTGACTAGCATCTATGAGGATGCGGGTTTGATCCCAGGCCTCGCTCAGTGGGTTAAGGATCCAGCGTTGCCACGAGCTGTGGTGTAGGTTGCAGAAGTGTCTTGGATCCCGTGTTGCTGTGACTGTGGTGTAGGCCAGCAGCTCTGATTTGACTCCTAGCCTGGGAACCTCCATATGCTGCGGGTGTGGCCCTAAAAAACAAAAAGACCAAAAAGAAAAAAAAAAAAAAAAAAAAAGAAAAGAAAAAAAAGAGTGACACACCACTGTGAGAATTTTGAGGGAGTTACTGCATTTGGATGAGGATCAAGGGAAGTTTAGTAAAGGAGGCAGCACCTGAGATGGGCTTGGAAAAGTCCCAGTTAAATATAAGGAAGGACATGTTTTACATGGAGATATTAGCACAATGTACATAATACAGTGAGAATGTGTGGATTCTGCAGCCAGGCAGCTCTGGTTTCAAATTCCTTCCTTTCCAACTACTTGCTATGTTGTTACTGTGAAAGAGCCAATTAACCTTTCTCATCATACGTAAAATATCTGCAGAGTTGAATGAGAAGAAAATAACTAGAAATTCCTGATGTTTATTGAGCGCTTCCTATGTTTAGTTGCAACACGAATGACCTAGAGGGTATTATGCTAAGTGAAGTAAGTCGGACAGAGAAAGCCAAATACCACGTGACTTCACTTCTACATGAAATCCGAAAAAACCCCAAACACCATGAACAAACATAAAGAGAAACAGAGGCACAGATACAGAGAACAAACAGGTGGCAGCCAGAGGAGAGGAAGGTGGGGGGATGAGAGAAGGAGGTGGGGGAGATGAAGAGGCACACATTTCCAGTTATGAAATAAATGGCATGGGTATGAAATGTACAGAGTGGGGAATATGGCCGATAATAGTATTTGGCATGGTGACAGATGGCAACTAGGCTTATCACAGTGACCATTTTGTCATGTTCAGAAATATCAAATGACTATAGTGGATACCAGGAATTAAGACAGTATTATCGGTGGATCATACTTTAAAAACAAACAGACAAACTCATAGAAAAAGCGGTCGGATTTGTGGTTACCAGAGGCAGGGGGAGGCAGGAGGGGGACCTGGACGAAGGCGGTCAAAGGCATAAAGTTTCAGTTACAAGATGAATAAGGACTAGGAATACAATGCACAACATGATAAAGACGGTGAACACTGCTGCATATGATGTACGAAAGTTTTAAGAGAGTAAATCCTAAGAAGCACGAGGAAACGTATTTTTTCTTTTTCTTTTATATCTACATGAGATGATGGATGTTCACGAAACCTATTACGGTAATCATTCTGGTAGGTAAGTCAAATCATTTTGTCGTACACCTTAAATTTGTACAGTGCCGTATGTCAATTATATCCCAATAAAACTGGAAGAAGAAAAAAGGACGGTATTACTGCCAATTTGCCCTCATGGGGAAAAGAGGGGGTATAGTCAGGGAGTAGGACTCTGGGTTTGAGTGAAAGAGTGTGTAGAGGAATCGGAAGACAGAAGGCTGACAGAGCAGTTTCGGATGGTGCTTGAGGGTATCCAGTGGCCAAGACATTTACATTTAAGTTGAAAGGTAACAAAGGCATTATTATTTTTTTAAGTAAGTGACATGATTTCTTTATACTCTAAATATCACTTCAAATATTTCTGATAACCACTCTTGTATATAGTAGGTGCTATTATTTGCATTTTTCAAATGAGAAAAATGAAGCTCAGAGATAGTTTATCCAAAGTTCATGGTTTTGATTCAGAGCACGACGCTGCCCAGATTTTTTGGCTAATGGTAACACAGTCTTGGGGAGTTTATGGTTAGTAACAGAAATAACAAGACAAACAATTAAAAATATGAAGGGCAGGAGTTCCCATCGTGGCGCAGTGGTTAACGAATCCAACTAGGAACCATGAGGTTGAGGGTTCGATCCCTGGCCTTGCTCAGTGGGTTAAGGATCCAGGGTTGCTGTGAGCTGTGGTGTAGGTCGCAGACACAGCTTGGATCCTGCGTTGCTGTGGCTGTGGCATAGGCTGGCGGCTACAGCTCTGATTGGACCCCTGGCCTGGGAACCTCCATATGCCTCGGGTGCAGCCCTAGAAAAGGCAAAAAGACAAAAACAAAACAAAAAAATATGATGAGCAAATACAGTAGATTCAGAAGAGAAGCAGGTTGGGAGAGTAGGGTGGGGAAGCACCAGATTATAAACTTCTTAAGAAATACTTATTTCTAAAGATGCAGAGACACGGGTGTATCCGTCACAGATTAGAGGTGAAGCATCAGTTGAGTTAATTACAGAATGGACAGGCAAAGCTAATCTGAGAAAGTTTTTTAAAGGTCTTGAGTTTTGTTTAGTACTAATACTAGAATCAATATAACACTGCAGTTTAAAAACTTTCACATACATTGTTTTAGAAATAACATAGTAAACAGGTAGGTTTGGGGGAAAAGCTACGAAATACAGGACAGTGGTAGCTGATAGGAGATCACGAGGGTTGAACGGAGGTCTACAGAGGAGCATGGACAATAGTTTTGGGAAACTGTGGAGCTCTAGGCTTTCAAGAAAGGAGCTTTTACTTCCTCCTAAAGTTTGGCATTTGAATGACTGACTGACTGTTTACCTCTCCTCACTAAATGGGTTACTTTGCAGAAAAGGATGCTTTGGTTTTATAACCCGAGGAGGCAGTATACAATGCAGTAGAAAACACTCAGGCCTAAGATTCAGACACAGACCTGTTGAGCCTGTTTGTTTTTCTCTTTTCCTTCATTTTTCTGCAAAGTCCCAATCATGAAAGTAAACGGATGAAGTAACTTAACATCTACAAAAGGAAGCAAGCAGGAAGTAGATATGGTTTCCCCTCCCCAGTGAAGAGCAATATGCTATCAATCACACACAAATTATAAAGACTTCACATAGATTTGGTGACCACATGCCATGCAGGTTGCATTAAAAGGTTCCAATCTACTGAGTCAGCTATGAAAAAGCCAGGTAAACACTTTAGACATGAAAGTTGGAGCATATATCCTTGCGATAAAAGCAAGAAGAAGAGCTTCCATTATGGCTGATTTATGGTTGGGGGCTTTGAAAAGGATAAATGTTAGCTCAGGATAGATTGAAAAGTGTGGAATCATAAGGATCATGGGGCATTTTATCAAAAACAGAATGAATAGTGGTGAGGACTATGTATTATTGTTGGTTTTCTTTATCTGCAGCTCAAGCTATTGTGTGAGATTCAAGTAATGAAACAGTTCTGAAATAAAAAGATGGACAGAAGTCACGCATTTGGTATCTTGTTCTCTTTCTTGGTGTTTAGAATCTTATCATCTAGGATTTAGACAATTTTGGACAGAATTTGTAAGCCCAATAGGCACCCTGTCCTCTCTAGCAACTTGTTTGATGCTGAAAACAACCACCTGTCCCCTTTCTCTGGCAACTGGTCTCCCCAGGAAGCACGTGCATCATTAACGGTCCTCTTATTCACCAGGACCCACCATGGGAAGCTGTTCTGAAAAGTTAACTGTAAAGGAAAGAGTTGCTGAACTGAGAGTCAGAAGAATGATAACGGGGCCGAACTGGAATTTGGCTTCCACTTAAGATTTCTCACCATGGCAGAGGGGAGGATGAAGGTCTTGGAAAAAGACAGTGTGAAAGGCAATTTCGGAAACAAAAGGCCTGTTTGGGTGGTGCAGTGGTTTAGATTTGAATCTATATTTTCTAGATGTTTGACTATACAAAGATTCAATTTGCACCTCTGTAAAATGTGCTTGAAACCACCTACTCTGCAAGGTGTTTTGAGAAACTAAAGGGACAAACTATGAAAAGATTGTAACATAGGGCCCAACACTAGTAGGTTTGCTTCTTATTTGTTTTCCTGGCTATTTCAACCCCGGAAACATTAAGCCTGTTGTTCTATTTAGCTCATCCATAGCTTTCCTCTCTTTAGCATGTCTTTGGTGGGAGAAACTACTATACGAGGTCTCTAGGTTTCTAGAATCTCCTGAATGTTTTACTCCTGTAATACATTGATAATATTTACTCTATTCCATTCAAGAATGTGTTCAAACGAACAATATACTCTTAATTACTAATGGACATTTCATTAATAGTGAGCTTGATGGGCAAATTTCTGATGGCTTCCAGTTGGTTCACCTTTTTGCTTGCCCCCACCTTTCCTGTTTTGCCTTCTGGGCCATCCTTTGCTTTCTTGGAATGCGTCCCCATCCCTGCCACGGCTCGTCTGCAGAGGGCTTCCCTGATCCCTTTTAAAAGTCACACAAACACTCCCTTTTCGTTATCCTGTTCTGAGCCTCTGTTGAGCACTTATCATGACTTGCCACTTTCTTGTGTGCGTGTGTTTATTGTTTATCTCTCCTTATTAGAATATAAACTTCACAGGAGCAGAGACCTCATCTGCCTTCTTCTCTTCAGTACTCTCAAGGTCTAGAATGGAACTAGTACAGGGCATGTGCGCAATTGATAAATGAAAGAGGTGAGAGTCATTGTGAGCAGGTTTTCGTAAGCCCCATGCTGGGCTCTGTGTGTGAGAGTATGGGGGTAGGTGGTGGTGGTGGTGGTGGAAGGGTGATTAAAGAGATGGAAAATATAACCACTTTTCTTATTCACCTTTCCCTTTTCCCAAATTATAGCTGGCCGGACTCTAAACATACTAGTGAATGATTAACTAAAAAAATTGAATATTATGTTAAGTGTATTAAGCAAGTCACTGGTTCAACCTTTTTGTAGCTTTTTTTCATTTTTCCCACTGAGGCTACAGCAGAACTGTAACCTGCATGTAATCCAATTTTCTTTTTTGGCCATCCCAGGCACATGGAGTGCGCATATGAGTTCCTGGGGCAGGGATGAGATTGGAGCCTCAGCTATGACCTACACTGAGGCTGCAGCAATGCAGAATCCTTAACCCACTGTGCTGGGCTGGGGATCGAACCTGCGTCCCAGGGCTCCAGAGATGCCGCGGATCCCATCGAGCCACTGTGGGATCTTGTAACTCAAATAATACCTGTAAGTGCCTCTTGGCAATTTTATCATTGTTGGAAAAGGAGAAACCCAAGTAGTTACTTTCAAGAGTCTAAATAATCCTCTTTCTTGAAGACAGAGGGCACAATTCACCTGCCAAACTGTGACCTTCATCAGGTGATCTAGCTGGGTCATGAGGTGAAGAGGAATGGGTTTTCGGAGTTAGAAAGACTCCCACTCCCGGCACTTGTTAGTTGTATGACCTTAGGCAAGTTGTTTCACGTCTCTGGTAACAGCTTATTCATCTACATTATGAAAATGATATTATCTAATTAATGCATTCAATAAATATTTATTGAGCACTTACTACATGCTAGGCATTGGGAAAAAAGTGGTGTCCAAGCCACTGTTCCTGTCACATGGGAAGCTTACAATCAAATAGGAAATAAGGACAGTGTTATTCGTGTATGTACCCCAGTTTTGGTATGCAGAGTGGTTCTGAGAATGAAATGAGTCAAGTGGACCTATGAAGAAGGTCCCAGAGTCCATGTCCATGGTCATACACTTCATCATTGGCAGTACCAGGACTTAAATCCAAGTTCAGTATTCCCTCCACGATGCCACTTGGTCAAGATTCCTTTGAGACTTGTTAAAATGCAGATTCTGGGCCTAACAGCACATTTTGCGAACAACACAGCCATCTGCAACCAATTCAAAAATCTTCAAATGTCAAGACAAACTATAATAATAAAAGACAAGACTTCGGTTTCTGCCCATGAAGGATTAACTGCTATGAGAATGTTTCCTTCTGCCATAAACAACTAGACAACAGGACAAAATATCTGAACAATGTTTTTCAATTACTGCACAAGAAGCTGTATAGGACTGTTAAATCAGAGAGGAGGGGAACAAATGAGATACTACCCACACAACTGCTCAAGCTTAGTACCCAAAGCAGTTTCCAGGTTACAGGCCAGGAAGCGGGAATCCAAACAAAGCCAAGTGATCTCGCTGAGTTAAAGAGAAACAGGTAGACTTTGGGGAGGGTGAGGCAGGTTGAACTTGTGGGCAGAATACCAGAGAGTGGGAAATACACAAGGAGAGAGCTCCGGAGGTCTGCAAAGGAGTCCTCTCCAGTCTCTGAACAACATAACAGAGAGAGAGAACACATGTGTGACTGGAGTTTCAGAAGAAATGGAGCTAGAGGGAGAGAGGACGACTGCAATTATTTGAATGCGAACTCTGATGATATTGGAAGGTGTGGATGGTAAATCCTAGAGTACCACTAAAAAGAAAGAAGTAAGGCTAGTAAACTCATAGGAGATATAAAATGGACTCATAAAGAACATTTCATTAATCCAAATCAAAAGAAGGCAAGAAAAAGGAACAAAGCCCAGGTAGGAGAGGGGAAAAACAAATAGCAATGTTGTTGATTTAAACTCAAATATACTGACAGTTACATTGAATGTAAATGGCTGAAACATGATTTATAAGGCAGAGATAGTCCGGTTTGGTATACATACATGATCCAACTATATGCTGTATATTAGGCAAATATGTCCATATTCTAATCCCTAGAACCTGTGACTGTGTTAGGTTATGTAATAGGGAAGAACAAATCTGACTCCATATTGAATTTGTTTCTTTTACTTTAACCACTGTATTCTGTTGCTTCTGCTTCTATTAAGAATGTTGCCTATAGGAGCTCCTGTCGTGGCTCAGCGGAAACGAATCCGAATAGGAACGATGAGGTTGCGGGTTCGATCCCTGGCCTTGCTTAGTGGGTTAAGGATCTGGCGTTGCTGTGAGCTGTGGTGTAGGTCGCAGACGCAGCTCGGATCTGGTGTGGCTGTGGCTGTGGCATAGGCCAGTGGCTGCAGCTCTGATTGGACCCCTAGCCTGGGAACCTCCATATGCTGTGAGGGTGGCCTGAGAAAAAAAAGAAAGTTTCCCATAGCCTGAAATACACAAGACAGCCCATTCTCAGGCTCTGACCTTTAAGGGTATAACACTTTTCCATTCATACAGAGAGAAAAAGTTGCAGAACAGAGAATAACATTTAACATTTGTCTGGCTAGAGGTTTATGGGAACGTGGTGACATGACCTCTGTGGACAGCTACAGGAACAAAGGACTCCAACGCCAAGAAGTCCTCACCAACCAACCACACCCCTCCTTCACCATAATTTAAAAATGCTTTGCTGAAATCCTGCAGGGAGTTTGGGGTTTTCTGGGGTATAAGCCTTATATTCCCCTTGCATGGCTCTGCAATAAACCTTTTTTTGCTCCAAACGCCCATGCTTCAGTTTCTTTGGCCTCACTGTGGTGGGCACAGGAATTTGCATTTCGTAAAGTTGCACAGCAAAGAGTAACTAAGGTTGCAGATGGATTAAGGTTGCTAATCAGTTGAACTAAAAATAGAGAGATTATCCTTGACTATGTGGGTAGGCCCAAGGTCATTCCAAAGGTCCTTAAAAGTGAAAGAGGTAGAAGATGTCAGAACCAACAGGAGACGCATCCATGGAAGAATAGCCAGAGATATTCAGTGTTGCTGGCATTGAAGATGGAGGGCAGGAGCCATGAGCCAAGGGATGTAGGTGGTCTCTAGAGGCTGGAGGAGGCAAGGAAATAGATTCACTCCTAGAAAAGAAAACAGCTCTGCTGACACCTTGATTTTAGCTTGGTGAGACCCATGTCAGATTTATGACCTAAAGAACTATAGGACAGTGCATTTACATTGTTTTAAGTTACCAAGTTTGCAAAAATTTGTTACAACAGCAATAGAAAATACCTGCTGTCTACAGGAAACCAACTTTAATACAGAGGCGCAGAAAGATTAAAAGTGAAAAGATAGAAAAAGAGACTAACGCTAATCAAAAGGGTGATGGAAAGGATGGTAACATCAGACAGCACAGATTTCAGAAGAAAGACTATCACCAAGATAAAGAGGGTCATTTCACAGTGATAAAGGGGTGAATTAATCAAGGGGATATAATATTTCTAAATATTTATACACGTAATAACAGAGCTTCAAAATATTTTCTATAAAAGCTGAGAACTGAAAGGAATAGTTAGAGGCTTCAGGTCTTCACTCCTGGTAATTCATAGGACAAGTACGAAACAAATAAACAGTGAGTTCCCGCTGTTGCTCAGCAGTAATGAGCCTGACTAGTATCCATGAGGATGTGGGTTCAAACCCTAGCCTTGCTCAGTGGGTTGGGGATCCGGTATTGCTGTGGCTGTGGCATAGGCCATCAGCTGCAGCTGCAATTCAGCCCCTAGCCTGGGAACTTCCGTATGCTGCAGGTGCAGCCCTGAAAAGACAAAAACAAAAACAAAGAAAGGAAAACAAACAGGTAAGAAAACCAGTAGAAATACAGAAAATGTGAACATTATAAATCAATTAGACCTGACACTTGGAGAACAGTCTCCCCAACAACAATGGAATACTCATTCATTTCAAGTGCCCATGGGACAGTCACTATATCTTGGATAAAAAAAGATACAATAAATATAAAAGTTATAACAACCACTGAGTATATCCTATGACTACAATGGAATTAAATTAGAATCAGGGAGTTCCCGTCGTGGCGCAGTGGTTAACGAATCCGACCAGGAACCATGAGGTTGCGGGTTCAATCCCTGCCCTTGCTCAACGATCCGGCGTTGCTGTGAGCTGTGGTGTAGGCTGCAGATGTGGCTCGGATCCCACGTTGCTGTGGCTGTGGTGTAGGCCGGCAGCTACAGCTCCGATTTGACCCCTAGCCTGGGAACCTCCATATGCTGCAGGAGCGGCCCAAGAAATAGTAAAAAGACAAAAAAAAAAAAAAAATTAGAATCGGTAACAGTAAGATTAGAAGTTAAACAATGTGCTTCTAAGTAACAACTCATTGGTAAAAGAAGAAATAACCAGGGCAATTAGGAAACATTTTAAAACTGAAGAGGTAAAATCCCCAAATATATAAAAATTTGTGAGTTACAGTCATAGCAATGCTTAGAGCTCTGAATGTGTATATTAGAAAAGAAAAAAGGTCTAAGATCAGTGATTTCGACTTCTACCTGAAAATACTAGGAAAGGAAAAGCAAACAAAATGAAAGAAATTATGAAGATCACACATGAAGTCAATGAAATAAAAAAATGGAAAAATAATAGAGAAATCAATGAAAACTGAAAGCTGGTTCTTTGCATAAAATTGACAAATCTAGAGCCAGGATGATCAGGAAAAAAAAAAGCAAAACAAAACTGCCAATGTCAAGGATGAAAGAGGAACCCTACAGAAATCAAATGGTATAATAAGAGGATATTATGAACAACTTTCCTTCAGTAATGTCAGATGGACTTTAGGTGAAAAGGACAAATTCCTTTAAAGACACAGATGACCATGTGCTACTCAAGATATAATACGTAACTGGAATAGTCCTATATCCATTAAAGATATTTAATTTATAGCTAAAAACCTTCTAACAAAGACAAATCTAGGCCTAATGGTTTCACTCAGAAAACAGGATATGAGGGAACATTTCCAACTCATTTCATAAGGGTCTTAGGACAACATTAAAACAAGGCAAAAATATGAGAAGAACAGAAAACTGTAAAAGAAGAACTACAGAAGAAGACATCAACAGCTGTCAGGAACACAGATGTAAAAATCTGTATCAAAATTTTAGAAAGTTGAATCCACTAATACATAAGAAGGACAATACATTGTAACCAAGTATGGAATGCAAGGTTGTTTTTTTAACATTCATATATCTATCAATATGATGATTAACATTATATAATATGTTAACAGGACAAAAAAGAAAATAAATATGATCATCTCAGTATATGTAGAAAAAGAATTTGATAAAATTCAACACCCACTCTCAGAAAACTACAATAGCAAGAAATTTCCTTAACAAGATACAGAGCATCTACAAAAAAACCTACGACTAACATTCTATTGAATGGTGTAAGAATGACTGCTTTCCCTATAACAATGGAGACAAAAAGAATGTTTGCTACCATCACCTCTATTCAATGCTGTACTGTAGGTTCTGGCAAGGGTGATAAGGTAAGAAAAAAAAGCCATACAGATTGGAAAGGAAGAGGTAAAACTACCTTTATTTGCAGACATATCTATGCAGAAAATCTACTAAAGGCTATCAGAATTAATAAGTCTGTTTAGCAAGGTTACAGGCTACATGGCCAAGAAACAAAGAAATCAATTGCAATTCTACACAGTAGCAGAAACAATAGAAACTGAGAAGCACTACCATTTACAATAGCATAAAAACATAAACTACTTTGTTATAAATATATGGAGAAGACACATATTCAAAACTACAAAAATGCTATCGAGAAAAGTTAAAGGAGAGCTAAATAAATGGAAAGATATGCTATTTTCAGGAACTGAACATTCAATATTGCTAGCATGTCAGTTCTCCCCGAATTGGGCTAGAGACTCAATTCAACTCAATAAAAGATCTCCTGCTCATTTTTTTTTTTCTAACAAAGGACCCAAGAATAGCCAAGACAATTTTAAAAGAGAAAGACAAAATTAGAAGGCTATGCTATCTGATTTTAAGACTTGGGGAAAAAAAAAAAAAAAGAATTCCCATCGTGGCACAGCAGAAATGAATCCGACCAGGAACTATGAGGTTGAGGGTTCAATCCCTGGCCTCACTCAGTGGGTTCAAGATCCGGTGTTGCCATGAGCTGTGGTGTAGGTCGCAGATGCAGCACTGATCTGGCATTGCTGTGGCTGTGATGCAGGCCAGCAGCTGTAGCTCCAATTAGACTGCTAGCCTGGGAACCTCCATATGCTAGGCGTGCAGCCCTAAAAAAAAAAAAAAAGACTTGTGATAAAATTAGGACAGTATAGCAATGGCACAAGGTAATCTGACAGGTAAGAGAGTATTTTTCAGCAAAAGATGCTGGAACAACTGAATACCCATATATTAAAAAAGAATCCCAGCTTTTATCTCATAATATTGAATACAAAAATTATATTGAAATGGATTGTAGACTAAACATAAGAGTGAAACTATAAAACTTTTAGAAGAAAACATAGAAAAAACCTTTATGGCCTTGGGTGACTAAGTAAAGATTTCTTAGGACAGGACCCAAAAGACAAGAACTGTAAGAGAAAAAAGTAATAAATTGGACATCCTCAAAACTGAAAACTTTTACTCTTCAGAAGACACTGTACAGAAAATAAAAAAGACAAGCCAAGGCTGAAAAATTATTTGCAAAACATGTATCTGATAAAAGATTCGTATCCAAAATATATAATAAACTCTTCCAAGATAAATAATCCAGTTAAAAAAAATGGGCAGAAGATTTGAACAAATACTTTACCAAGAAGATACATGAATGGCAAATAAGCAAGAAAAGATGCTCAAATCATCATTCATTAGTAAAATGCAAATTAAAATGACAAGGATGGCTAAATCACCCACAAGGATAGCTAAACGTAAAAACTGATAAGAGCGAGTATAAGGGTTGATACAGGACAATTGGAAGATGAGAAGAGTGAAATGGAACAATCAGTTTGGGAACCAGGTTGGCATTTTTTTTTTTTTTTTAATTGGTTGCACTGGTGGCATATGGAAGTTTCCAGGACTGAATCTGAGCCACAGCTGTAGCAACACTAGATCCTTTAACCCACTGTGCCAGACCTGGGATGGAACCTGCACCTCTGCAGTGATCTGAGCAGCTACAATCAGACTCTGAACTCATTGAGCCACAGTGGGAACTCAGGCACTTTTTTATGATGTTAAACATACATTTAGGAGTTCCTGTCATGGTGCAGTGGTTAACGAATCCGACTAGGAACCATGAGGTTGTGGGTTCGGTCCCTGGCCTTGCTCAGTGGGTTAAAGGATCCGGCGTTGCTGAGGCTGTGGTGTAGGCCGGCAGCTACAGCTCCAATTAGACCCCTAGCCTGGGAACCTCCATGTGCCATGGGAGCAGCCCTAGAAAAGGCAAAAAGACAAAAAAAAAGAAACCCCAAAAAACAAAAAACATACATTTAGCACACAACCCAGAAATTCCATTCTGGTTTTTACTCAAGATAAACAATATTTGTCCACAGAAAGACCTGTACATGAATTTTCATGGTAGCGTTGTTTCAAACACCCAAATAATGGAAACAACCCAAATGTTATCAGGTGGTGAAAATATAAACAAATGCAGTAATCCACACAATGGAATAACATTCAGCAATAGGAAAAAAAAAAGATTCACAAAACAACATGGATAAATCTCAAAGGCATTATGCTAAATGAGAGAAGCCAGACATAAAGGCTCTATGTTATATGACGCCACTTCTGTGACATTCTTGGAAAGGCAGACTATAGGGAGAGAAAGCAGACAGTGACTCTTTGGGGCTGGAACTGGGGGGAAGGGATTGATGAGAAGGGGTTACGAGGGAGCTATTTGTGGTGATAAAAATGTTCTATTATTTTGGTTGTGGTCATTCACGACTTTATATACATTTGCCAGGACTCACTAAATTGCTCACTTAAAATTAATGATTTTTACGACTATGGGTAAATTACACCTTAATAAAGTTAATTAAAAAGAAACTGTAGGAGTTCCCGTCGTGGCGCAGTGGTTAACGAATCCGACTAGGAACCATGAGGTTGCGGGTTCGGTCCCTGCCCTTGCTCAGTGGGTTAACGATCTGGCGTTGTCGTGAGCTGTGGTGTAGGTTGCAGACGAGGCTCAGATCCCGAGTTGCTGTGGCTCTGGCGTAGGCCAGTAGCTACAGCTCCAATTCGACCCCTAGCCTGGGAACCTCCATATGCCGCAGGAGCGGCCCAAAGAAATAGCAAAAAGACCAAAAAAAAAAAAAAAAAAAAAGAAACTGTAAATCAAAATATGAAAAAAAAGGGCATTTTCTCTCTTACAAGTAATAGTTACAAAATAATCTGTCAGTTTGGGTACACAACCTCTCCCCCTCTGTAAGATGATCATCTCAAAAAACACATACATCAAGAAACCAGGAGTTCCCATCGCGGCTGAGTGGAAACGAATCTGATTAGCATCCATGAGGATGCAGGTTTGATCCCTGGCCTTGCTCCCAGGGTTAAGGATCCAGCGTTGCCGTGAGCTGTGGTGTAGGTTGCAGACATGGCTCGGATCCTGAGTTGCTATGGCTCTGGTGTAAGCTGGTGGCTACAGCTCCGTCTGGACCCCTAGCCTGGGAACCTTCATATGCCGCAGGTGCGGCCCTAAAAAGACAAAAAAAAAGAAAAAAAAAAAAAAAGGAGAGAGAGAGATCACAATAAAGTATGTCCTCTGAAAACAATGTTTTCCATGATACTTGCCAAGAGTAGTGAGTCCCTCTGAGATAGATGTGAGAACATAGAGGAGTACAGGAGGCTCTAAGTTGGTGATGAAGCTCATGTGGTCCTGGGTGAGACATTCCAGGAGTGGGTAGTAAGATTGGCTCAGTTTCCGATATTGCTGCAACAGAAATACAAATGTCAGGACAGAGGGAAGCAAAAGACATGTGACAGTCCAGTGAAAATTGTCATTTGTCATATTGGAAATTGGGGCCTTACTTACACACAGATACACAAAATGAACATAAATATATAAACAAAGATATTTAAAATACATATATGGAACAAATGACATAATGACTCTCAAATCAATATTTAAAGGGGTTCCAATAAAAATCTCTTGATCTCCAGAAATTCTAATTTAAAGGGATAGCACAGCATTGTATGTAAGTTCGATTTTGGCTTACATGGTTAACACTTAAGGGAAAGTAAAATCTCTGTAGTATGGAATTTAGAAGATTGTGAATTAGTTTCCTGGGCTGGAATACTGTAACACTGAACAGCAACTTAATAGTGGCCAGGCAACCTTTTTTTTTTTTTTTTCTAACATCAAGAAATCTGCTATTATAATAGGATTTGGCATCACAGTCTGCTGTGTTTACACAAAGTCAACCCATCTAACTAAATCATAACTGGGTAAATGGCTTAATATTTACCATATACCATAGGCAAAAGATAAGTGCATGAGAAAGATACCAGAAAAACCTCAAATGAAACTCAAACCAGTATCAAAGAAGCACAACACTCATAAGAGAAACACAGCAGAGCAGTATTTATTAAAGTGCGATTAAGACTACCTCCCTAAGAATCACATGGGGTGCTTATTAAAAATGCAGTTTTCTATGGAGTTCCCATCATGGCTCAGCAGTTAATGAATCTGACTGGCATCCATGAGGAAGCAGGTTTGATCTCTGACCTTGCTCCGTGGGTTAAGGTTCCGGCATTGCTGTGAGCTGTGGTGTAGGACACAGACACGGCTTGGATCCGTGTTGCCGTGGCTGTGGGGTAGGCTGGCAGTTACAGCTTCTATTCAACCCCTAGCCTGGGGACTCCCATGTGCCATTGGTGCAGCCCTTAAAAAAAAAAAGACATAAAAAAGACTTGCAAAATGAAAACCTCTGGAGTGAAGTCCTCAAATGTGCATTTAAAAAATGTGTGTTAAGGGAGACCACCTACACACCCTCCATTTTGAGACTCCTGAGTTAGAGGTTTGCTTGTCTATAGAGAACAAATCAGAGAAATTCTTGGACCACATGAGGTTTTTTTTTTGGTGGACCTCAACTGGAGAGATGAGTTCCCTCAATGAGAAAGCTGTAACACATGGCAGATCTGACTCAAGTGGAGGCAGCCTTCAATGAATCTTCCATTCTACTGAAAAGAGGCTAGACAATTTTGGCTTGACATGTGGTTTCATGAAGACTGGCCTAGAAAGGTGGAAGAGGGGGTCACTAGCCCATTCGAAGGCCAAGGAGCATTTCTCATACAGGCTGACTAACGAAGGCCCCTCAGATCTTACCTGTACCGGGAGCAGGTGGGAAAGCCTGAACGAAGTAAGCATGGCATGAATTTGGTTGTGTTACTAAAGCAATTACTGCAACCACACTGGGCATATGTTAGCTTTTGTATAATCAGGTAGAGATGTTTTTTAAAAAGTCTGATAACGACACAGCTCCGTGGAGAAGCCTGGAAATGTGACTTCCAACAGGCATCCCAGTGATTCTGACGGGCCTCAACGTTTGCAAACCACTCTCGTAAATCACAGAAACTAGATGGTAGAGTAGAAAAGGGACCTAGAGATGGCTTTTGTTTACTTTAGTCATTTAAAGGAGAGGACACTGAAGCCTGGAGAAGGAGAGAAGGTGATTTATTCAGGGTAAATGGCCAGTGAGTGGCCGAGCTGAGACTCTATACCAGGTTGCTCAACTTCCAGTTCAGCACTCTGTCCGCCACAACAGAATTTTGACGGAAACCCAGGCCAAACGGGACGGGAAGTAGACAGAATAGAAACAAAGGAAGGAGAAGATCCTGTCGTCCGTTTTCTGCTCCAGGAAACACAGACCTTTTTTGAATGAGGAGTCGAGTTGTAAGCGATTAAGTGAAACTGCTAATTACGCTTTCTCTAGATAGAGAACCTAGAACACTCTAGATGACCAATTGGTCAGGAGGTGGTAGCTGCAGTTTTCAAAACTGCACATTTGATGATATAAATACAGCTACTGCAGTTGCTCAAATTCTGTAAGTTAAATCAAGATGCTGCCTTAAACCATAAAATGTTCTAGCGCTATTTGAACTCCCTGGGTTCCTCACAGCCAATCCAAGCCTGCAGTGCTGTTACTTCACGTTTCACACAAAGACTTCCATGATGCATGATTGCTTACTAGCAAGTCACTGTGGGACACTGACAGCAGCATTTTGACAAAGGCCTGGAGTACATTGTCAAAATGGTTGTCCCCGTACAACTTGAAGACGCCAAAGCTGACATAATTTCCACACAAGGCAGATTTGAGAGCTGAATAGCAGATGGAGATGCCCTTGAGTTTCATTGGATAAATCTGATCTTTTGAGAGACTCCCAAGGGACAGGATCTGATTACCTGTTTTAGGGTAAAAGCAGAAAGAGAAAGTGATATAAGTAGATGTAATTCAAAGCAGTTACAAGGCACAGTATTTAACATTTTCACTTTATTGCCAATGTTCGCTTCCCCCCCACTGTTCCAAGAATGACACCATCCACATAATGAAAGATACGAATACATACGGCAGTTGACCTGACCTGCGAAGTACAAATGGCCCAAGTAAAACCAATCAAGGGCACGGGAAAAGGTTTCTATTTCTTCTGGATGGTGATTACACGAGTATATAGAGATAAAAATTCATTGAGGTGTACTCAAGATCAGTTCATTTTACATACTCTGATATATATGTTCTCTCTTTAAGAAGAAGTTTAAAAAAGTAGGACTAGATAACTAAATCAGGAGAGAAAGATAACTTAGACATACAAGTTACTCTAAATTGTGGGGTCAATTTTCAACCTTTGTGCATGAACTTGATATTGAGTTACTTCACTCGTAGGAGCATTACAGGTTTGGTACATGAATTAAATGAAACAAGACACGTAAGAAGTTCTTGGCACAGTGCACTGTAAACGTTACTTCCTTTTTCTCCTTAGATTCTTTTTCAGAGGATCTGAAGAGATATTTGTTTAAAAACTGTATTTAAATTCTATGTTTAACCACCAAAAGACAAAGGAATGTTTATATAATCACCTTACAATTTTTTGTTGTTAGCACTTACAACCAACAATTTCTTTCTAAAACATATACTAGTAAGGCATGTTACTAGGCAATATTTAAGAATGCACTGTAAAAAATTATACACTCATACATCTTTCTTAGGTCTGCTTTTTCCTGTTCAAGTGAGTACCGCTTCTAAAATTGAAACGAAATTCAATTTACAAAGTTTAGAGGTATATTGTTGTGGTTTTGCATTGTGTCTATTGGGCTAAACAAGAATTAAGTTTCCCAGAACTCATTTCCCTGTACAATTGTGGGCTAGAATTGAGCAAAAGAGAAATCTATATGAGACTTGGAAGGTAGAAGTGAAGCAGCAGCCATGACTTTCTGAAGGTTGTTGTGAATAGAGACGTGACTAACAGACGGAGAAATTTTACTTGGTTTCAGCTTGTCCTTGTTCTTTCCTGCTCTGTGTCTAGAACTACAAGCCCTTATGACCAAGAAGGACTAGGAAAATTCTCTCAGAGCATGAAACAGGACCAACCCAGGGTGAACGGTTCCTCCTTTTTATCTGCCTTACTGAAACATTTCCATCTTCTGTGCATCCTTCAAAGCCACGTGGCTTTGCTTATAGTCTATACATTTGAGTGACAACACCATTGTAGCGAAGGCCAAAGCATATCTTGGAATCCACTCCATGCTGCATTCTGTACTCTCTCTCCTGATCTCATCCTCACTTACCTTAGAAAGATACTGCACGTTTCATAAGATCCCACTCCATATGATAGCATTTACTTAATTGCTACTGCATCGGAGGTGCTTGGATACACACATGAAAGAAATGAAGTCTCTGCTCTAAAGAAGTTCAGTCTTGTGGGAGAAATACATTTGTAAATAAATAACATTACACAACGTGACAATCAGCATCAGAGAGGCATGTCAAAGAGCTTATGGGAATAGAAGAGACTGACTTTGCTTGGGCAGGAGAGCAGTGTGGGAAAAACGTCACGGAACAGGTTACTTCCCTGGGAGCAATCGCAGGTTCCTAGGTGGCCCTTAAAGGAGAGACCACCACAGGATGAGGGTCTGTAAGTCTGTAAAAGCCGGGTCCTGCGGGGGAGGACAGTTCTCAGCCACTGCTCTTCTACCTGTGTCTTCAATGCCATTTAAATCAAGGTCGACCCTTCCCCTCCTGCCCTTTCCCAGGCAAGGAAAGCACTGCTTACACTGAGGGAAAAAGCTAGGGTAGTTTGGTGCTAGGGGTGGTGGTTTACATATTCTGGGTCTGTTGAGGCGGCCGGGGTCAAACAGAGAAAACTGGGTCATCTTTTGGGGATTTCTTATGCTGATGTCTTTATGGAGCAAGTAAAGAGCCTATGTTCTTCAGCATGAGATAGAATAGGCAGACCAAGAACTGTAATGGGGAAAACAATTTTTTTGGGCTTTTTTTTCTTAGGGCTGTACCTACGGCATATGGAGGTTCCCAGGCTAGGGGTCAAATTAGAGCTGTAGCTTCTGGCCTACACCACAGCCACAGCAACACTAGATCCGAGCTGCGTCTGCAACCTACACCACAGCTCACAGCAATGCTGGATCCTTAACCCACTAAGCGGGGGTCAGGGATTGAACCTGCATCCTCTGGATACTAGCAGGATTCATTAACCACTGAGCCAGGGCAGGAACTCCTGGGGAAAAATTTTGGCTGCAAAGGACTGGATAACCCTACCCTCAAGAAGGGTTAATTATTTAGAATCCAACTTTTATCTGTGTGTTAAAGTTGCAATTTGGCACACGTCTTTTGGACTGTTTTAGATACATCTCCATTCATTAAAACACTAATTAGTATATACAGTTCTGACCCTGCAAAAGTAGAATGAGTAAAGTAGTACTTTTGAAAAAGGAAACTATATTTCATTGTGCTCAGGGGCCAGCATTCCTTGGTGGCTACGCAGGACCAAGGAAGAGAAGGTGCAATCACGTCATTTATTCACTCCCATTCAGCTTTATTCAATATGTTATTCAACACTACAGACTGAAATTGGAGGCCTTGCCCTCAAAGAGCTTAAAGTCTAGCAGTTAGACGCACACTGCTGTAAACAAAAGGGACTGGGCTGATTGATACCAGTTTGGTTTTGACGTTCCTCGACGGGTGTGACAACCCTTCTTGGCTTCCATCCCACACCTCTTATGCAGTCCCGTATCCTTCCTTCCCGGGATTTCCTCCCCAAGGGAGAGATCTTTTAGGATACTGATGGACTGCCAGGAGATGGAGGCACTGCCAGGCTGGCAGCCACTGAAGCCAGTAACAGTTGCCACTTGGACAAAAGGACATGATACTTTCTTTAATGAAATAAGACACTTTCCAAGTGTGAAATCAAGAGGAAACATCTCCAATTGTTTCCCACTAACTGTATCTGCCCCAACTGGGGGCAGGGGAATGAAGTGCTGCCCCAACTTAAACATCAGACCTGGGTAAGACAGAGGTTGAGGCCATGCTGGGGCTCCGGAAGAGAATGCCGAGAGCCGAATGGTTAATCTGGTCAGAGGTGACGAGTGAGGAAGGGAGACTCGAGCGAGCATTAGGGAACTGCCATTCTTACTGTTGTCTGTGCTGTAACAATAAGAGAAACCTCACTAAATAATAGGGGAAGGAGTTCCCACTGTGGTGCGGTGGAAATGAGAATTTGACTAGTATCCATGAGGATGTGGGTTCGATTCCTGGCCTCCCTCAGCAGGCCAGGGATCCAGCGTTGATGTGAGCTGTGGTACAGGTTGCAGACACGGCTTGGACCTCACATTGCTGTGGCTGTGGTGTAGGCTGGCAGCTGTAGCTCCGACTGGACCCCGAGAACTTCCCTATGCTGCAGGTGTGGGTCTAAAAAGCAAAAAAAAAAAAAGAAAAAAAATAATAAGGGAAAAAACCCCTCAGAAATAAGCACATAAGACTCCGGATATAAATTTGCTTATTAGATATATTTTCCTCATTATTAGCTTATACAAACTGTTTGGGTTCCTCTTTCTTAACTTCTATTCTCTATCTCTTTTGGAGAAGCCCCTTGTTTGTGTGAGGGGGTGGCAGTTAGCGTCCAGCATTCACAGGTATCCTTCTAGACAACTACCAAGCACTAGACGCAGAGAAGCATATATAAGAAGATGCAAAGTCTCTTCTTCTGTTTATCTAAGATATACTTTCAGACCTACCTTTTTTTCTTTTTACAGCTGCACCTGTGGCATATGGAAGTTACTGGGCCAGGGGTTCAATTAGAGCTGCAGCTGAGGCCTACGCCACAGCCACAGCCACACCAGGTCTGAGTGGAATCTGCGACCTACGCCTTGGCTTGAGGCAATGCCGGATCCTTAATCCACTGAGCAAGGCCAGGAATCAAACCCATGTCCTCACGGAGACTACGTTGGGTCCTTAATCCACTGAACCACAATGGGAACTCCTGATCTACTTTTTTAAAAACACTCTTCTTCCTTCTGAGATTCCATCTCTTCCCTGATGACTGACTCCATGATGTCGTCTCTAGAAGAGGCTCCCTATACCCAGAGTGGCCTTCCTTCAAAGATCTGAAAACTAGAGCTGAAAACTCTATAACAAGATAATATTTTAACAGAAAATAAACATATTGTGCCTCAGGTGGTGATGAACCAGGTGGGCTTCTGAGTCTTAAACTGACCTGGGGTTTCAATGCTTCATCTTTGCTTATGACCTGTGTGTCTGAACAGATTATTAGTCTCTGTAGGTTAGTTTCCTCATCTACAAAAAGAGGATAACAATAGTGCTTTTAAACTCACAATGCCCTAATGTGGAGAAGACACAACAGCACATGTAAAGTCCTTACCACAGTAAGTGCCGCAGTATTCTTGTAAATGATGACAACACATAGTACACAGGCTTCATTTCTTTCTCTAGTCTAACAGCTGGTAAGCTCATACATGGGGAGCTATGGCCTGAGAAAGGGGAGGAGGTAAAGCTGGGGTGTGTGTGGTGTAGAACAATGCCACTGCCTTCTAAAGCGTAATTCGAAGCAAGGTCAACACTGTACTTTTGACCACTTTCCTTCTTTTCCTTCAAAAGAGAACTGGTTGGAGTTCCCGTCGTGGCGCAGTGGTTAACGAATCCGACTAGGAACCATGAGGTTGCGGGTTCGGTCCCTGCCCTTGCTCAGTGGGTTAACGATCCAGCGTTGTCGTGAGCTGTGGTGTAGGTTGCAGACGCGGCTCGGATCCCACGTTGCTGTGGCTCTGGCGTAGGCCGGTGGCTACAGCTCCGATTCGACCCCTAGGCTGGGAACCTCCATATGCCGCAGGAGCGGCCCAAAGAAATAGCAAAAAGACAAAAAAAAAAAAAACAAACTAAAAAAAGAGAACTGGTTGCTGGAGGTCACAGTGTGGTTCTTGGGCCCACAACCTACCAGTTGTCTGTACCCTCAAAAGAGTATTGAAAAAGGGGCGGGGGGGGGGCAAGGGATAAGATACACTATAGCAGTATCTTGTACTAAGAAAAACTAACAGCATGAACGATGCTGCTTCCTGGTTTATAAAGCAATCCATTGCATTGATTTACCTTCTCTTTTTCCCTTTTAATCTCTAAAATTTTAAAGTGAATTTGATATTTAGCTGACAGCCTTGTAGGTTGAATGTCTTCATTCATCATCAGAACAGTTATGGGAAGAGGACCGCAAGCTTGCTGACACTCCTTTACTACAGGTCACTCAACCCACTCTGTCTCTGTGCGAACCAGCCGAGGCCCCTGGATAGAAATGGTTTGGGACAGAAGTGAAGCTGTGAAGACTGGAAAGGGACATAATAGTTCCCTTTAAAGGTTGAAAAAGATTAAAACAATGCAGCATTGATAAGAATGTGGGCAATTAAGAAAACTGTTGGGAGGGAGTTCCTGTTGTGTCTCAATAGAAACCAATCTGACTAGTATCCATGAGGATGCAGGTTCGATCCCTGGCCTCGCTCAGTGGGTTAAGGATCCGGTGTTGCTGTGAGCTATGGTATGGTTCCTAGCTTGGTTGCCTAGGAACCTCCATATGCCACAAGCACGGCCCTAGAAAGACCGCCCCCCCCCCCGCCGCCCCGCGCGCAAGGAAATTGTTGGGAATGTGAATTAGTATAACCATTCAGAGGGCAATTTGGTAAAACCTTATTAAAAATATTAAAAATGTGTAAATTCACTTTTGAGAACACATTCTAATTCCAAGTGCTCCCTGCCGTATCTACCTGCCCAGCAGCATCTGTGCCAATACGCAGTCTTCTATAAAAGCCAGTCCCTCAGTATGTTGAACTACCTCCCATCTCCTTTTACATGCTTACAAACAGCACAGCACTTTCCCCCTTCCTCTCCCATGCAATCTTTTTTATTTTTTAAACACAAAACCTTCTCTTGGCCCTACATCCCTTCATCCCTTCCTGATACTACTCCCCTCTGTAACAAAATTCCTTAAAAAGAATTGTCTGTCTTCACTGTCTTCATTTCTCCTCTGATTCTCTTTTACATCCCTCCACTGGGAGTGTGCTCTTTTCAAGGTTCCCAGTGACGTCTCTGTCCCGAAGTGCGATGGTCGGCTCTTAGTCCTCGCCTTGCTTGATTCATTAGCAGCCTGTCTTCCGAGACATCCACTCTTCTGATCTTCTCTCATTTCCATGTTTTCTCATTCTCTCCTTCGTTGGTTCTTCCTCTTCCCCCTTTCCTTCCAACCTAGAGTGCCCCAGCGCGCAAATCTAAATCTTCTATATTTAAATTCGCACCCCATCCTAGTGATTTCATCTAGTTTTGCAGCCTTACATACCATATAAGAGTCAATGACAATTTGTTTCTCTGGACCAGACCTGTTCCACATCTTCGACTTGCGCATTCAACTCCATATTCAAGACCTCCGCTTGAGGGACTGACCAACATCTCCAGCTCAACACAACCAAAATGGAACAACTGATCCCCTTCGCACCCCGCTCAGCCTTATGCATCTCAGTTAATGTTAACTCTGTCCTTCCACTTGTTTATGCCGAAATTCCTTGACTACATTATTTCTCTCATGCCATATATCCAATCCATCAAGACATTCGATTTGCTTTACCTTTAAAATATATCCAGATCCAACCACTTCTCACCACTCCTACTGCCATCCCTTCGTCAAAGCCAGTATCATCCAATCATGTCAGTCCTCTGCTCAAAACATTCTAGGGTCCCTCTCTTGCACTTGGAGTTAAAGTCAAAGGCCTGATAATGGCTTACCGGATGTGACACTACATGACACTGCTCATTATTACTCTCTTCGGTGCACTCTGTTCTAGTTACTGACGTCCTTGCTGTTTTTCCAACATGCCAGACACACTCCTGCCTCAGGACCCTAAAACTTGGTGTTCCTTCAGCCTGAAATACTCTTCCCTAAGATAGCCGCATGACTAATTCCCTCATTTACTGCAAGTCTTTGCTCAAATGTCATCTTCTCAAGGAGGCCTGACTTGATCACATGATAGTACAACATGGTTCCCAACCCCTGGTACTTCTTTTTCTTTTCGTCTTTTTAGGGCTACACCCGTGGCATATGGAGGTTCCCAGGCTAGTGGCCCAATAGGAACTGTAGCCACCGGCCTACACCACAGCCACAGCAACGCAGGATCCGAGCCGCATCTGCAACCTACACCACAGCTCACAGCAATGCCGGATCCTTAACCCGCTGCGTGAGGCCAGGGATCGAACCCGCATCCTCATGGATGCTAGTCGGGTTCACTAACTGCTGAGCCACGACGGGAAATCCCTGGTACTTCTAATGCCTTGATCTTGCTTTGCTTGCTTTCTTTTTTTTCATACCACTTATTACCTTTTAACATACTAAATAATTTCTTTTTCAGTTTTGCTCAGGGAAATGTCCAATGAGTCTGGAACAGCACCTGCTGCTCTCAATATATATTTGTTGAATAAATGAAGCTCACAAAGCTGAATGTACAAAGCTGCTTACTGAAACACAGTGCATGAGAGTGAAAAGTCACATGTGTATGAAAATTACATCTACCAAAAGCTAAGTAATTAAATAGATTATAGTATAACCATAAAATGGAATACTTTGCAGCTATTTAAAATGATATGGTAGGAGTTCCCGTTGTGGCTCAGTGGTTAACAAACTCAACTAATATCCATAGGATGTAGGACTGATCCCTGGCCTTGCTCAGTGGGTTAAGGATCCGGCATCGCTGTGAGCTATGGTGTAGGTCGCAGATGCAGCCTGGAGCCCCGGTTGCTGTGGCTGTGGTGTAGGCAGGCAGCTGTAGCTCCAATTCAACTCCTAGCTTGGGAACCGCCATATGCCATGGGTGTGGCCCTAAAAAGACAAAAAATAAATAAATAAAGAATGATATGGTAGGAAAAAATTGTGAAAAACCAAAGGAAAAAAAGAGACAAAGATCTGTATATATTAATATGAAGCAACAGCCAATGATAAAAGTAAAAACAGAAAATTACAGATTAGCAAGTATACTATAACAGAAATTTTGGAATAATATATGCATATGTACACATAAAACAAGTATGAAAGAGCACACACTGAACTGTTAAGGATGGTTGTCTCTGAGTGATGAGATAATCAGGAATTTTCACTTTTTACTCTTTATTCTGAAATCCTTCCGTTTACTAACAGACCATGGTAGTGCTTTATATTTATATGCTTTTATAAAAGCCACTGCCTGCTTGAAATGCCCTCCCCAAACGTCTGGGCTCTCCTAGCACTGGGCGTGCTTCCTAAGCATAGAAGGGGGCACAACGCACTGTAACACTTCCTTTACTTGTCTGAATCTACTACTGCTGGACCCAACTGAGGGAAGAGCAGTAAGATTCTTTCTGTGTGCCTTATTTCTCTTTCTGGCCCTTGTAACTCTCACTGTATCAGACACACAGCAGATGCTCAGTAAACGTTAGCTGCATGGATGAAAGAATCCACTGAACTCGAAGCCCTTGTTTGGCGATCCCCTGCACTTACTCATTTAATAGCTTTTAGCTTTTTTTTTTTTTTTTTTTTTTTTTTGCGTGCAGAAGGGGCCAAGTCCCAACATGTGTGGAATTCCCTGTGAAACGTATTCCTCACAGCCTGCGATCCTTAAGGTGCTGAGCATTTCACTGCCTCCCCAGGATTTTTATGACTCACTCTACTGCTTTGTTCTATGCCTCTGGCCAGGTTTCTGGAAGAATCAAACGCTATATCCATGGTTCCTGGATGATCTGTTTTTCAGAACTGTTATTTCCTGGCAATATTTTATTAAGTCCTTAGTTATTTTAAAACCAACACACTCTTCAACTGTCTTTTTGAATCACTTAAACATAAATCATAATCCTTCATTCTTAAAATGCTTCTAATGGTACATGCCAGTACTTTTTCAGCTTTTTCATTAAAAAAATTTTTTTAAAGAGGTGACCCCTCCTACAAATAAATCTAGTGTAACTGTATATAACTGGGTGGTTCCTGTCAAAGTGGCAGTATGGTCCCCTCCTCTCCCCTTCTCTGGAGGGTCTCTGTGCTACTTTCAAGATCTCTAGGGCTCTGCAAAACCCAGGTGGAAAACCACTGGTCTGCTTTCTAGGTCACAGGACATGCCAGTGGTTTGTATATCACTTTACAAACTCAGTTTAAGCATATTAAATCATACCTTAAAGGTACCTGAAGCATATACTGTTCAAAAGAATCCTGATGTAAATTCTTAGATAGAGTGAATAACTAGAGTTGTTCTATCCATTTTTAAAGTTTAGATTTTTCATACATTGAACTTTCTTAAATTAGATACGTGAGGGAGGAATAGAAGAAGGGCCATTTTTGCCAGTCTTATGAAAACAATCACTATTTCTCCCTTCTGTGCACTCTTCAACCAACAGATGTCACTAAAGATACCATTACCCAGAGGCAAAAGGGAAGAAAAGATTAGACAAATGGAAATTGAGCACAAAAAACATCCAGTTCTTAAAACTCAGAAGTAGGTTTCTGAAGTAATAACATTTATTACACTGCATGCAACATTTTAACCAAAAATTTAAGAAAGAAATTTCTTTTATTAAGTTGCTCAGGCTGAATGGATCATAGCACTAAATTTTGAAATACATGTTCTTGAAGCAATTTAAAACTCATTAGAAATAATAGGCTTGGGCTAGTAGAAAATGTGGTAAAATCTAATCCTCATCCAAATGCTACCTGGGCTGTACAAACAGGAAATTGTTTTGTGCTACTGTGGCTAACCTCATCGCTGACCCTGAGCTGTAACTGCGAGAGCAGCTGAGAGCTGAAGCAAAATTAAAAACTTACATCAAAGTAGATCATGACAGAATGTAGATAAATAAAACAGCATATCAAAAGTATTATTTTCCTGCCAGTCTCATTGAGCAGCGCAGTGGAGGTAGCCCACAAAATATATAACAAGTCAGGTGCATTTGGGAAGGAGTCCTTCCCCCTCTGCACTGCCCCGATCCGTGACTACACAGACGCTGCCCATGGGAGGTGAGCAGAGAAGAAACCCAGGGAGGACGGGAACAGAAGGGCTGGCAGGATGTTCTGGCCTCTTTCCTCTGCAGGCTTTAACTTCCTTCACCTTGGCTTACCCCAGAAATAAAGAATGCCGGCCCTTCTGTACCCTCCTAGTCATTCTTTCCCTCATCTTCCAGACTCCTGGATGGGAACCACACTGTCTCCCTTCGATGCGCATATGAGAATCTCCAGAGGTCAAAGCATGGATAATGAAACATTATGGAAGGCAAGGACAGACAAAATCAGCTTGGCTGACTGGAGCCAGCACGAGACTCAGTGAAGGCGGAAAAGGATTTTTCGATCACTCTGTGTAAAGTGCATGTGTCAAAGGCGACCAAGTTGAGGGGCATTTTTCCATCGAATCTTCATTTCCCTTAAGTTTTAGGATAGAAATAACCAAACTTGGAGTTCCTGTTGTGGCACAGCGGAAACGAATCCAACTAGGAACCACGAGGTTGCAGGTTCGATCCCTGGCCTCGCTCAGTGGGTTAAGGATCCACCGTTGATGTGAGCTGTGGTGTCGGTCGCAGACACAGCTCAGATCTGGCGTTGCTGTGGCTGTGGTGTAGGCTGGCAGCTGTAGCTCCGATTCGACCCCTAGCCTTGGAACCTCCATATGCCACGGGTGTGGCCCTAAAAAGACCCCCCCCAAAAAAAAAGAAAGAAAAAAAGAAATAACCATACTTTGCCTCATCAAAAATACCCAAGGTAGGGTATTCCTTTGTGGTGCAGGGGGTTAAGGATCAGGCATTGTTACCACAGTGGCCCAGGTTGCTGCTGTGGTGTGAGTTCAATCCCTGGCCCTGTGAACTTCTACGGGCTGCAGGAGCAGTCAAAACAAAACAAAACACCCAAGGTACAATCTTCATGTGGCAACTCCCAAGCGGCAGAAAGGAATATGGAAAGACTATTGTCTGAAGTTATACAGACTTTGAATGAAATTGCAATTCGACTATTTGGTAGCTATGCGATATTTGGCAAATCTATGAACTTCGATTTCTTCATAACTTATCACAATAGCTAACTGGTCTAAGGGTTTTCCACCAACTATGTAACTGAATCCCCACACCACCTTATGAAGTAGGTATTATTTTCACTGTTTTAACAAGAAACTGAAGCAAGTGAGGCTAAGCAACCTAACCAAGGCCAAATGATTGTGAGTGGCAGATAATAATACTTCCAAGGATTCAAGGGGCTAATGTATGATAAATGGTCTAGAATAGGAAGAGGCAAGTAAGAACTGATTAAAAAATGGAAACTACCATTTCTGTCGTCCAAACTAGGAACGGAGCCTTACCCTAATCTCCTAGTCTTTTTTTCAGAGTAAGATAACTCCTTACTGGCTTTTCTTCTCAAGAACATTTTGAAGGTTTTCTCTTTTCTGCTCTGCCTCTTCTCTTTTCTTCCTCTTCCTCCAGTGTAACCCCCACACAGCGATCTTTCTCAACTTTTGCTACAATGCTTTTGTGCATATCAAACCACCTGATAGAGAACGGAGTAGCTTTTGAAGCCCATAGATTTGGCATTGTTCTGAGGTTCCTTTCGGTGTTACCTGCTGGACATACATTCTGTCCTACACTGGAGATTCAGTGCTACTGGAAGAGGAAGAAGCTGTTGCTCTTATGAGCCCTCCTGCAATAGTGAGTAAGCCTCAGAGAAGCTGGATCCAGAAAAAGAGGAAGAAAAGATACAACTGTGGTTGATAACAGGAATCTAACGCTTGTATATTTAAAGGTCTATTGACTACTAAGAAATTATCTTATACACACATTATTTCATAGTGGGAAATATTATTTCTTTTTTAAAAGTGAGGAAATAGATGCTTAATACTTGTTACAGGCAGAAGGAAGCAGGAAGGTATGGTCTGAGCAGGAGGCATCCCTGAACAAAGACGTGATGTGGTCGGTGAACCCAATCAAGTGGCTCTGAGTAAGAGAAGCCTGGGGTCAAGGAGGCTTCTTGTTCACCGAGGACCTAATCCACCCTGCACCCTGTGCCAAGCCCTGTACCCAGAGGAGCTCAAATAACCACCTCTAATCCCAGCCAGACAGGTAGCTCAGAAGCTATTTGTTATTTCTAATTTTATATATGAGAAAACTAGCACAAAGAGGTGTAGTATCTTATCGGAAAGTCATGGAGTCGATAGGGGCTGATGCTAAGACTGTTTTGGGACTATCTTAAAAAGGGTTTATTTTTACCTTTGGGGGAAAAAAAAGCATTTCTAGTTTATCTGATTCTAGCGTGTCCATTTTCAACAGAGGCAAAAGTGGTGGCAATACAGTTGTTGGTACTGATGAAAATCAGAGCTCAAGTCTACTGTCTTAAAAAGCTGCCTTCTGTAGTTTCAAACTATATCATTTCAAACTCTAAAAAACCAAATGCACAATTAAAACTCATCATTTTTAATCAGAGGTCTACAATGCACACAGAATAGAGTCCCAGAATGTTTTGAGTTGAAGTAAAAATGACTTAAAACAATGATTTTTCTGCCTTTTTTTTTTAATAATAGACTTTTACTTTTAAAAAGGTAACACACTTTTAATGGCTGTTCCTACACACACACACACACACTCTCTCTCTCTCTCTCTCTTTCTCTCTCTCTTGAAGTTTTACAAAGTTTTGTAAAATCTGTTTCTAGGTGCTCAAAAGTAAGTATGAGAATCACGGGCAATTTTTGAGGCCAAACATAGACGTGGCTGTTGATTTGGGAAAGTAAGAACAGGCAAAAAAGAAGAGGGCAAAGAAAAAGAGGACACAGGAAACCTCTCCCAAGGAGAAGGGCAGTGCAAAGAGCCCAGCTTGCAGTCAGTAACTAACAATCAGTGTCTGGCAAACCAACAGAGGATTCTAATCTACTGTATCATGTTCTTATTACCTGGCTACATAAAGGTCTTGGAGAGTTGAGAATTTCATTGAGGAAGCTGTCAGAACTGGCAAGTGTTAGTGTGTAGGGTTGCTATAAGGCTCAATGCCAACTACAAACCACAAATTTTCCCCATAATTGAACAGGACAGTCTTTACTACAGAACTCTGATTCTAGGGGAACAGGGCTCCCAGATTGCCTATAATAAAATATTTATTGCCCTTTCCACGTTATTTTTCCAAAATTCAATGTTGGTGACATGGTGGTTTAAGCATTCTTTGACCCAACAATGACCAAACTCCCTGACGTAACCTCTAGCAATTTTCAATATGCTGTAACTTTTCAATATTCTGTCTGCAGCATATTCCCTTTGCCTACTGACACTGCAATTTTATCCAAAAGAAATTCACCCAGTTGGTCATACATGATATGTAGTTAAAGGCGTGCTGCTTACTCCTCGTGATGCCAATGTGATGGCTACCTGGCTTTTGCACCCCATCACCCATTTCACAAACTCATACAGATGTGAGAGTTCAGAAGAACAAAATCACTAACATCTTTCTTTCCTCCAAAGAGATAAAAGTTATATTGCAGAGACAAATACAGAAAAGGATACTCACCATAAGTGCAAATCATTTTACTAGCTTCTCTGAAGAGGAGAATTCCGTTAGGAGATGATACATCAAAATTCAAACGCTGGGATCTAAGAAATACAGCAAAATTTAGACTATATGTGCAGATAAGAAACCAAGTATCGGCTTAAAATACTCAGAATTTTCATTTCTTAGAAGTAGCAACAGTAAAATTATACCTTTTCTAAAGTGCCATTCCATTAAGTAAGTGTTGATAAAATGTGTGTGCTAATTTTCTCACTCTAAAGATACTAGAACAATTGAGTTATTTTCATTTATTTGCTGATTCAAAGACTTCATTTTTTATCTGCCCAAACAGTATTCTGACATCCTATATCATGGATCTCTTACCCTCCTCTCCTTTCATCCAAAGCGGTGGATAGATAATAATAAAAAACCCCAAGTATGTATGCATAAGTTTTTATAGATACAGAGATTTACATTTGGGTTCTCCCATAGTGCCTAATACACATCTTTAAAACAAATTATAAAATCACAGACAGGAAATCTAGGTACCTTTCAGATTGTTCATATGCATAATGAATCATTTGGCACTGCAAGCGTATTTCAACACATTAACTTATATACAGACTATAGTCTCCATTGCACATAGCTCAAGAAAAGAGACTCAAACCGCAGAAGTTCTAAACAAGAACAATTCTACCTTCCTAGCTCCTGACAGCTGGTGGGGGGGGGATTAGTATGAAAAGGATAAAGGGACATGCCATCCTGACAAAATATTTGCTTTTTTTAACATTACTTTGGCTTTAGTTGGTTCTAATATGCTTTGTTGCGGTGCTTTTAAGAAATAATGTATATTTTAAAAAGGATTAGCAAAAAGATGAAATAGGTCACAGGCAAAGAAATATCAAAAAGTAAAGATATCTGCTAAAGTCATTTTGCTAGGAATAGAAATGCTTTCTCCTTAATGCTTTAGAATAAGTGCAATTATAACTTATTAGAAATGTTATTAAAAATATTTTGATTGTTGGCATACAATTCCTGATTTAAGAAATGTTTACACATAATTCACATTAGGTTCTAGAGAAATATAGACAAGTTGACATTTTCTGAGATTATAAATATTTACCACGTAGTTCTTAGGATGATTGTGCTGGATATGAATTATCTACCTATGGCAGATACAAAATACTCTGCAATATACAATGTAATGATTTCTTTCCTTTAGTGTTAACTGTTGTATCAGTAATATGCCATATTAATTATCTGTCTGAAAAAAATTATAATAAAAACTAAATTTACAATATAAAATACATATAGCTACCTTTTCTTCAGTATTTAAGGTACCTAGAGAACAGTTTCAAGAAAACTAACAGCTTTCAAAGGAATAATACTCACGTTTGTTTGCCAGGTCTTTTCCACCTCTTGTTTTAAAAATTTTAAATTATTGCTGTGAAAAACTCGGCACCAGAGATTAAATTAGAGCTGCAATCCATACTCCTTCCCTGTCCGGGTATCTCCCTTCCAACACGCAGTTTACAAAGAGGAACTGATGAAACAGCATGGCTAAGTGACAGGTAATTTGGTGCTCAGCCATGTACATAATGACATATTTTAAAGAGGTAAAACCAATTGGCTTATTGCTGTTTTCCTCTTTTGGCCATACCTTTGTTAATGTTTACATACAGAGAATTTGAATCTCTGCTCGCCTATGCAAATGATCAGGTCAATGAGGCCATTTCTGAGAAGTACTGTGGTTGCTATTTAAATAACAATCGTGAGTGCCCAAATCATCCACATTTGTGCATCTTGGCAGAGAGGACGAAGGATAACTTAGACGTCAAAGTAGGGACCATCCCCAGGGCTTCTGAGACAAGGTACGTGTTGTTCCAAGAATTGCTCTGGGACTCAGTTTCCTTATCCATGAAATGAAGCATCTCAACTCAGAGACCTCTAAACTCCTTTGCTCCGCTACAGAATTGCAGTGAAGTAATTAAACAGTTAAAACGGTTGCCCTTCTTCCATTTTGTGCTTTTGAATATTTTAAATAATGGGGGCTATAGTCTTCTGATTTTTTTCCCCACTCCTCATAGACCCCATATATATATACACATAAGCATACTATATTCTTTCTCTCCAAAGGTCTCAACCTTATATCTCTAACGCTATGGCCTTCCATGATTATCTTAAGTTTCAGTTCCTGGGTTCTTGCTAAGCCTTACATATACATACACCGGGAAGGGAAGTCTGACCTCCGAAGCCAAATAGCAGATGACTTTATCACGTGTCTATCATCCCTCTTACCTGTTTTGCATCAGTTCTGCCATAAGTTTTAAGATGGGAGTTGTACATGCTGGCTCTCCATACCACTGCTCAATAGCCCTCTGAAGAATGGGAAGATATGTTGGGTACCTTTTTTAAAGTCTGTTAAAGAATTTAAGGGTCAAAAGAAATAAAAATTGATGCCACTTAAAAAGAAATAAAAAGGAGGAGTTCCCGTTGTGGTGCAGTGGTTAACGAATCCGACTAGGAACCATGAGGTTGCGGGTTCGATCCCTGGCTTTGCTCAGTGGGTTAAGGATCCAGCACTGTCGTGAGCTGTGGCGTAGGTCGCAGACGTGGCCCGGATCCTGTATTGCTGTGGCTCTGGTTTAGGCTGGCAGCTATAGCTCCGATTCGACCCCTAGCCTGGGAACCTCCATGTGATGCGGGTGTGGCCCTAGAAAAGACAAAAAAGACGCACACACAAAAGAAATAAAAAGGAATCCACATTTGTTCTATGTTTAGCATACAACGCTGATTATTATAAACTGTTCTCCCTGACCTGCACAGCTGTATTTTCGGGGGTGGGGGGGAGAGAGGCTACAAATGACTTGCTCTTATTTGTAACATGTCCCACACATTATATTGCTTTATTATTAGCATACTCTGTAAATAAAAGACATACTTTTCAAGTATCATGTAAGTAACATATTTCAAGAATTATGGCATGAAAAGATCACGATTTTCTTCTCTGCTCTTAGAATAAATCTCAAGTTCCTTAGCCTGGCAAACGAGGTCCTTAAGGTCTGGCTCCTGCCTACCTCCAGTCTCATCTCGTGGTACTCCTGCCTTATCTGCCATTCTTAATTCTCTGCAAGTCCACTGATGCCAACTCTGTCTGGTCTCCATTCCTCTGCATGCTGCCTTTTCTAACATATTCCTAACTGTATTTCAACATCTAGCTCAAGTTTTACTTCCGTCAGGATGGTGACACTTTCTCTTTTGTGTCAAAAGGCATCAATCTCTTCTTCACCTAAGTTCAACGAGCACTTGGACCACGTGTCTCCTATACCCAACTGTATTAGGGTTGGCTGCTTGTGTTACCCGTCTCCCCCATTAGACAGTGAGTTTTTAAAGGGCAAAGACCTGTGTTCCCTACTGTGTCCCTGCTAATTCCTACTGCCCCTCCTATTTCAATATAGGTGTCATTATTGCAAGAAGCTTCCCTCATACCACCCCCACTCCCCACAACTAACTGTGTCCCCTGTGTATGGCTCTGGTACCCTGTGCTAGTGCTACAACAGCTCCTTATCTCTGTTATATACTTTTCGAGGGCAGGGCCTTGGTAGTTATTGCATGCATGGACCTGGCACAAAGTAGATTTCAATATGTGCGAGTGAGGTTTTAGTTGGATGAAAACGAAAAGTATAAAATAAATGAACTTGATTATTAACTCTTTTTTGGATACTGCCAGATAACTTTCTGTTTTACTTTTTTTCTATGGACTAGAAAATCTGTTATTTTTGACAGATGATAGATACTATGTGCTATGTACTATGCTAGGGCCTAGGGCTCCAGAAATAAGTGGAGACATGGCTTTTTTTCTTGGAAAATTCAGGCTCAAGCCTGAATACATAATAGTAAGGCCGAGGACCCAAACTCTGAAGCAGTGCCAGAAGAGCACAGGTGAGAAAACATTCCACCAACAGATCCGAGCACACGCTCAGAGATCCTGAGTGAGAAAGCAACTGGAAGATTCATCGGGAGACTGAAAAGACCCCAATCTCAGAATCCAAGAATGACACCCGCACACAGAAGCCCCTTTGCGAGGCCTTCGAAAGGCATGTGGACCATCATATTTTTCAGAGCACACTGAAGTCACTATGGGATAAGGCCGGGGGATATGAGGAGATGCTCCCTTTTCTGTGTGGAATGAGAGTGGTGGCAATTCTAATATGCTTCTGACAGAGGTGACTGCCACAGAGAAAATGAGTGATTATTGGAAAGCAGAGTAGAGGTCTACCAGGCAGGGAGGTTAAAAGGGCTTTGGAGTGAGAGTGCCAGGCTCGGATTACAGGGTGAGATTCAGAGTCCACTCCAGCAGTTTAATTTTCCAGTGGGCTTGGGAGGACTGGGTATATGCGGATAGGAGGAAGACAATGGGCACCCTTAGCAGGAGTGGCACAGATCTAATCGCTTTCACCTAGATCTCCTCAATGAATCCTTAAGGTATACACCAGATAAATGAAAAAATAAAAACATTAATATGGTATTGCCTTATAAGACGCTAACTATGAAAAATCAAAAAGTATGATGTTTGCTTCTTGACAACATCCATTCATCTATTTATCCATCTATCCATCCATCTATCCAGTAGTTATTAGTATGTATTATGTGCTGGACCCCAAGAAAACAGAAATGAGTAACAACATAATTCTATCCTTCTGAGATTTCACAGTAGGGAAAGCATTATAATATACTAGAAGGCAACAAGAGTTTCTGTTAAAACTGTTAGGAGCTAGGAGTGTGAGATTGTGGTTCCAGAACAGGAATAGTCTGTCAGCTTAGAGCTTATTTTAAAGGTATTCTTTGAATGTGCAATATCCATTTGTTTTCTTTCTTTCCCTTTTTTTTTTTAGGACCACACCTGCAGCATATGGAGGTTCCCAGGCTTAGAGGGTGAATCAGAGCCTCAGCTGCCAGCCACAGCCACAGCCACAACGCCAGATCTAGAGCCGTGTCTGCAAGCAACGCTGCAGCTCATGGCAATGCTGGATCCTTACTCCACTGAGCGCAGCCTGGGATTGAATCCCTACCCTCATGGATACTAGTTGGGTTCGTTACTCTTAGCCACAATGGGAACTCCTGAATGTGCTGTCTATATCTCTGTTTATGGAGGCAAATGCTTCAGGGAAGCCTTCTCTCTCTCTGGCAAATGCCTATCCATCTTTCATCACCTCACTCAACTTTTACTTCCCCAGGAAGCCGCCTACTTTTTGCCCAAAACATCAATTACTTCCTCTTAAAGGTTCATATATACATGCATCTTTGTCGCAATACATTGACTGTTTATTAGTTATTTGTTGTAGCTATGAGATTATGCACTTTCAAGGAGCAATCCATTTATTTGGATTCTTATTAAAAGCAATTGTTTTATTCATTCCTCATGCCTAGCACAATGCACTCAAGAAAATTCTGTTGTACAGCAATTTTTCAGGTTTACTTTCTTCCCTATTTCAATTGGATTCCTTTGCTTTGTTCCATATCAGGGAAAGGAAGTAACAACAGCGTGGGGGGGGGTGTATTTACTTAGTGCCAGACACTGTACTAGGCCCTCTCTATATGTACTTCACTCATGCTTACAACACGCCTGTGAGACAAGTATTATTAGCCCCGTTTTATGGTGGAGAAAACTGTGATTCTGGGACATCAAGTCCCAAACCCCACAGGTTATTAAGTGATGAAACCAGGACTGGAATCTAAGACTGTCCTATTCCAAAGTTTGTTTTTTTCTGCATCTCCTGGTCTTGCCTCATCTATGTATAATGTGTTTATGCATCTTAGTCAACAGCACTGACTACATGATTGAAAAAGTATACTCAAAGATCAGAATCATGACAATTAAAAGCATGAGTATTGAGGAAATAGAATCATACACATTCTTTTATATATTTTTTCAACTTCCCTCTGGATTTTTGATATTTCAGTCTAAGTATGATCTTGGAAAAGTTTAAACAAGGTGACTAAATGCACTGGGAGGTAAGGTGTTTTTATATTGTTGCACTCTCACTATGGGGCAAACAAGTATCAATGATCCTTCTTAAACTCTCTAGTAGTGGAACAGCTTGTCAACATGGTTTCTGTGTAGTTTCAGGCAATTTAGGTTTGCTAGGACAGAGGGATAACCAACGCAGTTTATGTAGCAGTTAATGCAGTCAATGTTTATAGAAATGTTTTTGAATTAAATAGCTAACCACTAAAATAGCATTTTATCAAATAATCGCCATAAATAAAACGCATTTTGACTTTATGATGACATGTGCTCTTATAGGACGTTTACTCTGCATGCTAAGGACTGTATGGCAAATTAAAGAACACACATTTATGTGGATAAAAGGCAAATAAACTTTCCCCAGCAGTAATGGGAGAATCATCACTGACGGCTTGACATATCAATATTTCAGGAAGAATAAATGACTTTCATATCCATGTTTTTTTAATCATATACTTACTCATTTTTACATTACTAGAATACTTTGGAAAGAATCTGTACTTTATCACCTGAGACTGCTTAAAGTATTTCGAAATATTTTAATAAAGCTTTTTGAATTATCAAATAATGTAACTTTTAAACAAATTTTACTATTATTATAAATATTTGCTCTTCATCCCTTGCCCAAAGGAAAACTATAAATCTTGTCTCAACTGAATGAACACCATTTATCATATTCATTTTGTTGTCAATATGATTATGAAAAGCCTTTGGCCTTTTCCCAAGGAAGCTGATTTGCTACTGAAACTCAATTATTATAAGCAAGGCGGGTACCAAGCCATCCCGTTTGGCAATCTAACACAACTTCCTGCATAAGTGACACTTTGCCCTCCGCCCCTGACCCTAATAACATCAATGTCGATGGTCAAATGGAGGAGACAGTGGCTTCTGGTCCAAAACAAAACAGTAAGTCCCAAAGCTTTCGGTTTGCTACTTTCTGCCATCTGCTGGGCAAAAGTTTCATTTCAGATAGGTGCCAAAAAGGAGGAGCTACGTGAGGAAACGGAAAACACAGGCAATTAAAAACTCACATTACAATGTGTTCTACACATCTTCCGCAGTATCAGTTATGGAAGATATTTCTGTTGTTTAATGCCAAGCGGCAAGTTCTGACCTTAACTCCTTGGTTAAGATTGTTGATGAGGAAAACATGAAGTGTTAATTGCTGGACATCCTAGACTTACAGCTTGGTTTCAAGACCACCATCAAATTTAAAGTGCCCAAACTAGGTTTTTAAAATTTCCAAGTAAATGAAAGCTTTTACTTTGTGAGCTTCTTTTTCATGTTTAGAGAAATGAAAAGGGTCATATGTAATTCGTTTATTCTTCATAGAAGAGAACTGTATGACTTCCTATGTTAAAATCTACAGTCTCTGTACATACACTTTGTATGCTGATATAAAGACATACATGATTCCTCAATGGCATGGAAAATTCTCATCTCTAACCCTTCTATGGGCACATACATCTGATGAAGGTTTTAACAGTGAGTAAAAATGTAAGCCAGTGTAAAATTTGTATTAAACAATTTCTTTAATGTGCAGAGTTCTCTCTGAAACATGCCTAGATTCTGTGAGAAATCTTTTTGGCCATCACTGGTCCACCAGTAGCTAAAGATTGCCTTTAAGAAGCTTCTCTGCGATTTAACTTATAAGGGAAGTTTGATAAGAAGGGTTTGAAAAGAGCAACTGAGAAATAATGTAACTTGAAAAATAAAATAGCTTTAAGGTTACTATCGAATTTTTCTTATGTGCTCTGATGAAACCATACATGAAACCATGTATAAAGGTATGAAAACATGTTACGTTTCTGTGACTTGCATAAGTTACCACTTTCTGTTTGGCTCAAAGAGGATTCCTACGATATTGTTAAAACAATATTCTTAGCAGCCTTTTACGACTACCGATTATGTTCCAGATGTTATACAAAGTGCATTACCGATTTCAGTGGTTACAATAAGCCCTAATACTGTATGTCTCTCTTTTTTTTTTTTAAATAAAGAAACTCAGAAAGCTGAAAGACTTGCCAAAGTTTACACAGCAAATAGAGAGCTAGGAATTCAAGCCTGGTCTGCTTGACACAAAATCCGTGTTCTTTTTACCCTTATGTGATGAGGCATTTCTGTGGGGGGATGTTTGTTTGTTTATTTATTTTGCTGTCTGTTCTAAGCCTTGGCAAAGGTAAATTCAAATTTTATATCAAATGAAAAATCCTGACCATTTTATTTCCCCCCTTTCCTGTCCATTAATATTTCCATGATGATGAAAAACTATAGCATGATGAATTAAGCTTCAAAGAGATAAAGTGACCTCAGCTCTGCTAATTGAGATAGAGTAGAAATCCACATCTCCTTGAAAATGCCAAATGGTAGGATTCATTGATCCTGAGCTAAAGCTGTTAGCCCAATTATCCCGGCAACCCCAACATAAACAATCGTTTGGGGATGTGATTTTTAAGTTGTCGATATTTAATGGCACCAAAAAAGTGACCTCTCTGAGCTGGGTCTCCAAATGCTGTGCTCAGTTATCCGTACTGCTGCCACTGTGCTGTAATTTTTAGCTGATTACACATTAGTTCATTTAGCTTTGTTTCCTCTTCCCTACTGTGCCATACTATTAAACGAAAGCCAGGGGCCTGGCATCCCTCTGTGCACAGAGCTGGTATTGTCACAGTGTAATAAGGATACATCCAGTCAAACAGCATGGTGTAGCTGGTCTTTGTGTTCAGTGCAAAGGCAATCCCTCGAAGATCTCTTGCCAGCCCGATCAACATACGCTGTCAGTGGGAAAGAGACACAGTAATTGATTTTCACGTTAGCACAGAGCAGATGGAGTAATAATCAGGCAATAATGACCACATATCTGATTTTGATTCATTAGCTAAAATGTCTCGCTCAGACCCCTTTCTATAGAAAATCAGAGACTTTTAAAGCCAACAGACCATCAAATCTGCTGACCAACTCTACTCTGCTGCTTAGAAACTGAGACAATTCCAATAGCTTAGAAACATTTAGATTCTTAACATACATTTTGTTTCCGAATAGTGCCAAAAAAGAGGGCTGATACTTCTCCAAAACAGGAATGTATAGGATCTAGACATTACTTAATAATAACACGTCTTAACCACACTGGCTTGCAAGAAATCAGTCTCCACTACGTAATTTGGAGTCTAATCTGAAAGCACATTGGTGTTTAAAGATCCCGAAGGGATATGTGTAGCAACTTAGGAGGACAAAATAAAACCGGCCAGGTGACCTCTGGGGACTGTGACACCCTCACAATGGCGCTCACATTACCCAAGCCAGGGAAAGATATAAGGAAAAGAACTCTTAAATATCTGATATCAGAAGATGTGAACTGAAACTCAGCTTTACTTCTTAACTGTAAGACTTAAGGCAAAGCAATTTATCAGTCTCAGTTTTCTCATCTATAAAAAGGTCTAACAATGCCTCTCTCACAGAGGCACTGCCAGGAATAAATTTAATAAATGTATGCAAAAGTGCCTAACAAGAGCCTGATACACATGTAAGTGTTCTCTAAATATTTAGTTTCAGGGACAAAAGCAAAACAAAAACTTGACTCTTAAAAGAGATCTGATTTGTACTCTGGACTCTTAATTAAGCCGTCCTTAGGATGATGCTTGGGAAGAGAAAAAGAAAACCCATGAACAGATGCTAGAATGCTACAACAACGAGTACAAATAAACATAATTGCAAAACAAGGGGGTAGGATAACTGAGATATGCAACTGTGATTTCTGAAGAAATATTTCAGTGGAAATATTCTGCCAGAAAATGGTCTCTGAACTTTTTTTTTTTTTTTAAATCACCTTTGGTAATGAACATCTCTTTAGGAAGGCACTTAAGTAACATTAAGGTCTTGGAAGTGAATCTTGACCCTTAACTTAATGACTAAAACACATTTCAAAGTAGGAAACAGTTTATCTGTCACAAGTTTCTGTAATTTTTGATCCCTTCCCCTCATCCCCCCTCCTCCATACCTCACACCTAAAAGGTGACCCCATATAACTGGAAATTGCTTATAAGAGCATTCATTTTCGGTACTGCCTAACAGCTTACAGAAGGAGGGTAATTTGAATGTCTGTCTGTAAATCCTGAATTTTTGCTTCTGCTTCTTTAAATAACTTACTCTTGTTCCTTTCATAGTCTCACCCGTCCTTGTTTTTCTATAATCGTCTAGTCTCCCTGTAGTTCTCTCATGTGACTGCTATTTTTTAAAACCATTTTGCCTTTCATGGAACCTATTTTCACCACCTGGAACCTGTACCCCTCTTTCTCAGTTTTCCACATTTCTTGCAGCTTCCAGAACAAAATATGTCTGCTAAGAAGTCTTCTTTGAACATTTCTACTTTGACCAATTCACTTTGCAGTCTTTCTCTTAAAGAAGCCTTTTCTGTTCTATACGTACGATCGACACTTACAGGTTACAACAGTCGTAAGTTTTTTACGTATACACAAGTGTACCCACCATTCAACATTAGTCAATAGGACCAGCGAATCTGACTTTCTGTCTAGTGCAAAGGGCTCTTAAAATATTTTACACTATTTTTATTATACAAAAGGTTTATATTTATTTTAGCACAAATTTTTTTTACTTAAAAGATGCCAAGTTAATAGAAGGGCTCTATCTGACTCAATTCTAGGAATTATATCAATGTTTAATTTTAGAATGTCACTACAGAGAAAGCACATGACAATAACTCAATATGTTTTCAATAGATTCGACTGAGCAAGAAGATAGAGTGTTAATGTAAGAAGCAGATTTCTTACGCTCAAACAATCATCTCAAAGCAGCAAGAGGACCATGCTAATCTACACGGACGCTCGACACTCAGGGCTCCTCAAAGCACACAAGTTCTGGTATGAGACAAGGAAGACTGTGAACTAGGAACTCAACCAGGCTACCAGACAATCTCCGAGAGCGAGAGGTGATCGGACTGAAATTTAGGGGAGGAGGAGCCACAACTTCTAATCTCATTTAAAATAGTGCAAAGAGGTTTATTTCAGAAGTTGCCTTTCTGATGGATGGGAGAAGTCAGAGAGGCTCCTGTATTTTAAGGGAGGCTATTTTGGGGAGTGGGATAGGTCTGGGGTATCTAATCCTAAGGATTCTTTTTTTTTTTTTTTTTTTTTTTTGGATAGTTCAAGGAGAAAGCGCTCAGGGCTCCAGTCTCCTGCATGGCGAATGGCTGTCTGTGTGCCAAGTGTGAGATGGATAGGCTGGGAAACAGCTGAAATGCAGCTCCTTCCACCCTGACCCCCAAAACAGGGTTTCTAATGGAAAGTCTGACAGACCCTTTACTGTAGTGGCACTACTGGGGGCAGCTATAATATTATCCTCATAATTCTACTATATAATAACAACAAAGAAAAAGAAGGTGAAGGGTCATTGTGCTTTGTCTTTAGAATTAAGATGGCTGTCTTCATCCTTACAGCATACTCTTAATTCTGGAGACACATCTTAATAACCTCTAAATAGTTCCAACAAAAGAGCCGTGTCAGAGGAATGAGCAGGCCCCAAGGTGTTTCAACTGGAGTGTTTTCATCTGCCTTTATTGCTCTATCCCTCTCCAGAATTAAGGCAATAACCTGTGATAAATTATTCAGGAACTGCTACAGGGATCAAAGCAAAATCATTCTGTTAAAGTGCTGTTTGCAACATTTGGCACTTAGTGCGAAAACTTTTAATGTGCACATGCTGAAAATCTAGGATTTTAAATAATTTAACATTGTGGAGTTTTTACGAAGGGACTAAAGATAGCAGGTTCCTATTTAACTGCTCCTCTTCCTCCGAGAAGTTTTCATTCATTTTCCTTAAAACCGATGACGTCATGGCCAAATCAAAAATGATGCATGGGGAGTCGGAGTACTGGACTACATTTTACTGTGTATACAATTATAGGGGGGAAAGCATATTCTGTGAACTAACGCTTTAGAGCCAGGTTTTGTCACAGCAATTTCTTTCCTTTCCCCTCTACTTTGAAAAGAAAAACCCAAGACAAAAATTCAATGTTCTCTTCAATTTTATTAGGACTAAGTAAGAAAACAAAGCTATAAATTTAAGAGTTTTCCAGCATTTCCTCCCTTCACAGGCATATTTCAATTTGGCAACATAGGTCCTTAATGCTTCTGTTCATCTTGAAATCCGCATTTGAAAAATATCTATAAATAGGGAGTTAGAAAATCCTGGTAAGGGTTGCAAATTAAATGAATTTGGCAGTCCTGAGGCATTTTCATAGAGATATTTTAACGGCATCACCTCCTGTGGATTGGAATACTAAATACTTTATTGAAGAACAAAACAGAACTGTTTTTATCTCCAGTACTTGCAAAATGAAGTACCTGAAAGCACTTTTGCATGTATTATTTATTCATCATGATAGAAAAATAGCCTTAACCTAATAAATTACATTTAAAAGCATTTAGTGCAAAAGTTTTGTTTATGATAAAGCAACAGATTTAGTTCTTTATCGGTAGCTTAAAGCACCAAGTTTTCTTTATACAAATTAGACAGATGGTGCTTACAGTAGAATTTACTAAAGGTCTGTCACAACAAATGCAGCCAAGCTGCATATTTAATCACTGCAGAATCTTGTCTACCTGCAGCTGCCAACTGCTAATCCAATTTCCCTGATAAATGTGGCAAGAGACACGATCAGCAATAAAGAGCATCTAACTCCATTTTCCTGCAGGGCGTCTTTTGATGAACATTTAGGACGGAAGCACGGAGTGCACTGTGTGGCCTTGGTTCGTGGCAGCTGCATGCATTCTGAGGCACAGTTCTCAGGTTACTCACTTAATTCTGCCACTATCATTACGTTGCTATTGATCTCAGTAGCTGTTGCCTACACAGCATTACTCTAGATGAAGCTGAATCAGGCAGTTATCATGCATCAAACTTGCTCAAAAGCCTGGAGATTTCCCCTTAATTACTTGTGATTTTATTTGCAAATACCGTTAAAGTGTAATCAAGCAGTCACTTTCCAGGGTCGTTAAGAACTTGCTGGTTTAGGGATATATCACTGGAACTCCATTAAAAATGACTCTAGGAAGATGGTTTCTATCAAACTAGATGGGATTACATCAAAACGGGCTTGGAGTATAATGAAATCTTCAAATGAGACAAATGTAATTTTTATAAAGATGGTGTTTGTCAACCTCATTGCTTCTTTTTGATATTTAAGCCACCTTACAGTTGCAGAGATTTTTTTTTTTTTTTTTTTTTTGGTCACTAAAAATATTTAGAAGACATCTAAAAAATAAAACTAACCCGAGTAGAAACTCTGGTGAGGAATTTCAGCAACACTATAAACACAAAGAAAATGTCTAAGATCTTTTTTTTTTTTAATTTTATGACTATTGCATGTTGATAAACATGTATGTCAAAGACTCTATTTCCAAATAAAAGGTGTAGTATTTGGTTAATTATGTTTTGGTAGAAGAATTACACTAAATAATCACCAAAGGCCATCATACTTCTATTTGGTTTCTTACTGCTATTTTTTTTTTTTTTTTTGGTAGAAGAAGAGCCATGCAAAATGATGGTGAATATTTTCAACATATTTCAAACAACAATAAAACATGACTCAAGCATCACCAACAAAGGTACCCACATTCTCAGGTTATATTTATTAGTCTTTTAAGAATAATAACCAGCGTCAATCTATTTAATACAGTCCTGATACATTAGAATTTCAGAAGATGCTATTCCTAGCTAGCAGATCTGGTGCTCTCCATCCCCCATATTAAAATATGGGGCTGTTTTGTCACAAACAGCTTGCTACACTTAAGGATTTTACTAATAAAACATAATGTTGTCTTAGATATTATGACTGTTGCCACAGCTGAACTGACTTGTCAAATCAATCCTAATATGGCTCCCACAGGCACATAAAAACCTTATTTAGCTATCAGTTATCCTAATCACTTTGTTCAGTTTAAGAATGCAATACTTCAAGACCAGCTCCTATTTATACATATATGCCTAGCCATTTAATAAAGTCTTGATTTATACAAATTCTTGTTTAAAAATATTTAGAGATGTAACGTTTTAGCATGTTGTATACTTGTGCATTCCTCCGTGTAAACATGTTGAAACCTACCGTGTGGTGTCGATGAGGGGACAGGGACGTTTAAAGTGGGGTACCCACGAGAAATGTCCTTCTAAAAGATACTAAGTGCCACATGAGACAAATGTGTCACCTAGCTGAAATCATTTGATGACCTCCGAGTCCACTTGTATAAGAAACTGGAAAAGTACTTTTATGAAAAGTACAACTCAAAGACACATGCAACGGGGAAATTAAGATTGATGAGGCACAGAGCACGCGCACGCGCGCGCGCACACACACACACACACACACACACACACACACACACAGAGACACACACACAAGCAGATCTTTTTCTGAACCTAGATATCCTAGAATGAACAAAATCATCTTTTCTCATGTTTGGAAACAAACCCACCTTTACATCTTCTTGTTTAAAGTTGTTGTTGAATATTTGTAATACTGTTTCAAAAGAGACTGTAAGAGGCAGCATGAAATTCTCAAATTCGTCCTCATCTTCGCCTATCAGAAAAACAATAGGGTCATCACGGTTTAAAATGCGTGCTATTGTCCATTAGCCTCCACAGAGTGCGCTTCATTCAGGCTTAGAAATGTTCCCGAGCAGGGGTCAGCCTGCATTCACAGCCACACCACATTTTCTGCTTTTGGCTCATTGAATATTCTGGTGTTTCGCCTTCTCTTTTGCACCAAATGAAATAGCAAAATTACTTACCAGCCATTTTTTTTTTCTGGCTCTTTATTGGATCAAACAGACACATGCCCCGGGCATCTCAGCCCTTCAGCTCTTCGGGCCCCCAGAGCTTCCCTGATGCCTCAAGGAAAGCCACTTTCAAAGCTTCCGAGAACAGGATATTTTTTCTCCTTCTCTTTAGGTGCCAAAACCCTAAAGGGCTCACAGACTCAGGTGCCCAGACAGCCCTAAGTTATTATTCTCTTTTATTTATGTTCTTTTTTTATTAATTTGTTAAATAGATGTCAGGGAAACTTTTATCCGCCAAATACGATAGAGTCCCTTATGGGTCATTTGGATTTTAAGACATTCTCCATGAGTACACTTCCTCTTACAATAAGCTTCCTTTTCTTTACAGAAAAGAGGGGAAAGAGGCATTTTCTATTGCTTTTTTTTTCACTTGGAAAGGTAGAATCTTCACTTAACACGCAGATATGCACAATTGACAATTTACACAATACCCTTTGCAAAGGCGGTTTCCTTCAAATGAGAAAGTTTTCTCATTCATCCTATGCCATAGGGAATTGTCAGTCTCACTTTACTGATGAAGAAACATGCAGAGAAATGTTAAGGGACTTGCTCAAGGTAGCATATTTAGTTGGAGGTGGAACTATACTGTCCAGACCTGATTTCTACGCTATCGGCTTTTAAACAGGGCAGTAGAGAGGAAACAAGGTCTCAGAGACCAATAGGTGTCAAAGTTTGGTCCTTGACCTAGCAGCCATCAGCATCACCTGGGAACCTGTTCATATATAAAATCCCAGGCCCCATCGCAGATCCAGCAATTTTTGTTTTAAGGGGCCCTCCAGGTAACTTAGATGCATGCAAATGTTTGAGAAACACTGACCTATACATTACTCTACAGATAAGGAGACTGAGATCCCAGGCCACACATACAGATCAACAGCAAAATCAGGATCTTTTGACTCCTAAGGCGTGGCTGACCTGGCTGACTCTGATCTTCTGTGATTTCTTTTTTCCCCCTTTAACTTAGATACTCGGTTTTTGGGGCCCAACAGAATCAGGGACTTAGCTTTGTTCATAGAGATGTCAAAAAGCCAATGAGCCTCTCTTGTATGCTGTTCAAGACAAAGGATCAGAGTACTAGGTTGAGGGTAAGGCAAACCAAATTACAGTGACCTGGTGGTACAAGGATGGCTCATCTGGCTCCAAACTGTCATCCCCGCTCTGTCAACTGGCTATGCGACCAAGTTATTCCAACTGGTGACAACATTAGAGAACTTCATAGAAGCCTGTTTTATTTTTCAAAGTCCAGGTCTAACGAGAGCTTTCCCCATGTCTGAGCTAAGCTCCCTTTCAACTACTCTAAGTTCCTACTCCGAGAATTCCCCTTCTCCCTTTGGGGTCACACAGCATTTTGTCTGATTATTTACCTTTGATTCTTTTTTTTTTTTTTTTTTTTGCTTTTTAGGGCTGCACCCACGGCATATGGAAGTTCCCAGGCTAGGAGCTGAATCGGAGCTGTAGCTGCTGGCCTACACCATAGCACAGCAACGCACGATCTGAGCCATGTCTGTGACCTACACCCCAGCTCTCTGCAATGCTGGATCCTTAACCCACTAGCAAGGCCAGGGATCGAACCTGCCTCATGGATGCTAGTCAGATTCGTTAACCACTGAGCCACAATTCTTTGGATAGCATTTACCTGTCTGCAGTGAACTGTAATGTGGCATATAGCTATCACCTACATCATTCCACCACTACCACCATTTGATGAGGGTTACTGAGGGGATTAAATGAGATAAAATTTATAACGTGTATGTAAGTTATTAGATCTATCAGCCTACACTGATAGTATCTTTGGCTCTGCTTCTAGAGAGCCGAGACTGCATCTCTGTGGTTCTCTGTAAAGGAGGATGATGTAGGGAAGGCTCCGCAATGAACAGCCCCCGTGTCTAGCTCCACCACATTCAGTTCAACTTTGGATATGCGGCTAATCACTTTGAGTCTCAGTTTTCCCATCTATAAAATAAGGATAAAAATGCCCATTTTTGAGGATTATTGCATATATTAAATAACACAGGGAAAATGGAGAATGCTTAATAAATATCACTGGTGCTATCGGTATTATACTATTAGCACCTAGAACAGTGCCTGATACATATGAGGGAACTACTGTAACTGAATGAGAAGCAGTTGCTCAATTAAAGGTAAATTTCAAAAATATCTTAGTTTCTTAACACCTAATATAGAAAAATGACTAACTGAAGGAAACATTGGCACATCCTTAAATATACAACATATACATACATTATATTTAAACTATGTAATCTCGCTCTTCTAAGATAAACTATTTTCTAAATTGGAATTAATGAGAACAGTGATAACGATCCCTGCAGGCAGATAAGGTGCCAGATAGAGTGGATGCTTCGAAAGTTCTATGCTTGAATCCTGGTTTTGCTACTATTAGCTGTCTGGTGTTGGATGAAGTCTCTTCACTCATCTGTAATTAAGAGACATAATGTATACTTCATAAAGTTAGCTGTGAGGATCAAGTGACAAAAAACGTGTACAGTCCCCTTGCTCAGTGTCTAGCACTTAAATGACAGCCATGAGCACTTTTGTGGTTCTGAGTTTACCATGGACTGAACAGAGGTGATTATGGTGAACAGATAAAGTGTGACCACGAGGCTGCCAGTCTAAGACCCTCCCTCGGGGAGCAAGGTAAAGCTGAGTACTCAGAACAAAGACAAACGCAGGACTCGACCACTGAAACTCTTCCCTTGGGCTACTGAGGGGCAGATCAAAAAACTTCCCGACTCCCTCTCTTTCCTCAAATTTTGAGGCAAATATGGATATATGAGACCAGCCACCAAAATGTGCAGGGAGACGTCAAGGAGCAAACACTAATGCAAAGCAATGTGAGCAGCAACTCGGCTTCAACGTCACTGCCTCAGAAAGGCCTTGCCTGACCACACTTCCTAAAACCATACCGCAGTGCCTGCCTTCTACCCTCAGCCACTTTGCGACCCCACAAATGACTTCCCTTTTCTTAGGGGTCTTGCTACGACCAGCTGTTCACTTACACTCTTTATGCCGTCTTTCCTACTAGAATGTCAGCGCCTTAGGGAAGGAACGTGGTCTGTTGGCTCATGCCTCCCCAGTGCTAGAAGAGGGTCTGGTGCTCAAGAAGTATCTGTGTCGTGACTGAATAACAGCAGTTATACCCTGAGTGCTTATTATGTGCAGGCATGAATTTACTCAACAAACACCCACGTAGCTCTTGCTATATTCAAACCACGGTTGCGAGTCATTAATGGTCACAAAAATCCTATGGAGTGGGAGGATGATCTCCTCCACTTTACAGGTAAACAGAGAGGCTGAGGACTTAAGGACTTTATCCGACATCCTTGGGCTGGTAAATGTCAGTGAACCAGGGTCCCCAGTTAGGTCTGCTTTACCCCCAACTTCGTGTTTCCCCCCCTATGTCTCTGATGGGGTGGAAGGTGCCAAAGGTGGCGACTGAAGTCAGGGTCACAGACTCTGGAGCTTGCAGTCGCATGAAGTTAGAAGAGGCTGAAGAACAATCATCTTGGTTCTGGTGAGCAGAAAGGAATTCCTCAGCAATCACTTGCGTTTAAGGTAGGCAAAAGAGAGACACTGGTGCCTTGTGCCTATAGAAATGTTCGTTTCGGTTAGCACGGTTCCTATTACTGTGATGGGATATGTTGTATTATCTAAGCTGGAAAACTGGTCATTTTGTTTATCTCATGCAAACAGTTTTATACAACATCTACTACAGATTTTTTCCTCATCTGTGTTACCCATGGAGGCCTCATTTATTGTTTCTGACACAAAAAAGAGAAAATATGAGTTTACTCTCTTATAACTTCATATTCAAGTACTCAATTTAGCATGCCAGATGTCTATGTGATCATTTTATGAATAATAACGGCAGTTATTTTCTAACAGCCAGTTTTTTTTCTAACAAGACAAGGGCTCAGACATGAGTATAATTTGAAGGTGAAGTGCCAATTTATAGGCTACTATTTTCACTGGCATCAGGAAAAGTAAATATTAATATAACAGCGTGAGTTCTCAGTCATGCATAGATAAGATAATATTCTTCAGCTTTTGGGGAAAACCCAGAGCTAAATCCTCTACTGAATTTCCAAGGATCTGATTCAACAGAAATTTATGCATTTTATGAATTTCATTTTTTTTCCTTCAGAGAAGTCACATTGAAATACAAATAGTAGCTCTTTCAGTATGTGGGCTCTTGGATATTTTATTTATAGGACACTTTGTTATTTTGTATAACTTAAAACCTAGGTTGGTGGGAATGTGTAATGGTGCAGCCAACATAATACGATGCAGCCACTGTGGAAAACAGTTTGGCAGTTACTCAAAAAGCGAAATACAGAGTTGTCAGATGACCCAGCAATTTTATTCCTGGGTATATGCCCAAGAGAACTGAAAGCATATGTCCACACAAAAACTTAACACATGAATGTTCAGAGTAGCATTACCACAACAGCCAAATGGTGGAAGCAACCCAGCTCTTCACTGACTGAGAGCTGGTAAATAGAATGTGGTCTATCCACACAGCTGAATGTTAGTCAGCCAGAACGAGGAATGGGGTACTGGCATCTTCGGAAACATGGATGAACCTTGACAATATTACGGTACTTGAAAGAATTCAAATACAAAGGTTTCGTGTGATATGATTCTACTCACACTAAATGTCGAAAATGGGCAAATCCATAGCGACAGAAGAAATCAGCAGCTTCCAGCGGCTGGGGGTAGGGCTATTGGGGAGTGACTATGTTAAGGCACAGGGTGTCCTCCTGGGGCAATGAACATACTCTGTAATTAAATAATCGTGAGAGTTGTACACCTTGTAAATAGTCTAAATACCACTGAATTGCATACTTTGCCAGAGTAACTTTTATAGTATGAGATTCACACACACAAAAAGCCAAAACCCCAAAACCTACCACCAACAAAAATATGGGTTTGCTTCCCACCATCCCCCCCCTTTAAATGTATACAGAACAGAGAAACTTATTTTCTCCAATTCAAATGCAAATAGCAGCTAGATTACTGGGGGACTGGGGGAGTGGCCAAGGAGAAGCAAGTAATACAAATAAAATGGTAATAATAAATGATGGTAGCCAACAGTTACTGAGAATTTATTGTATAATAAATATTGTGTGAAATATTTCGGTGTTAGTGATAGGTCAGTATGATAGGCTGAATAATGCTTCCAAAGATGTCAGCATCCTAATTCCTGGCAAGTGTGAATACGTTAGGTTATATGACGAAGGATGCTAATCAACTGACTTTAAAAGAGAAGATTAGGAGTTCCTGTCATGGCTCAGCGCTAACAAACCTGACTAGTATCCATGAGGATGTGGGTTTGGTGTAGATCCCTGGCCTCCCTCAGTGGGTTAAAGATCTGGTGTCGCCGTGAGCTGCGGCTCAGATGGCGTTGCTATGGCTGTGGCTGTGGCCAGCAGCTGCAGCTCTGATTCGAACCCTAACCTGGGGACTTCCATATGTGCAGGTGTGGCCCTAAAAACAAAACAAACCAAAAGAGAGAGAGAGAGAGAGAGGGAATGTTATTCTGGGTTATCCAGGTGGGTCCCATGTAAACACCTTGTTCTTAGCCCACATGGACTTCTGACCTCCAAAACTATAAAATACACTTGTAATATTTAAGCCATTACACTTGTGGAGATTCGTTAAAAGAGTAATAGGAAACTCATATATCAATAAGGATCAAGTCTAATGCTATGAAGCTCTTAATGAGAATTAAGAGGAGAGACAAACAAGAAGATACAAAGGAAACGAGTGAAGAAAATGCAGCTGGGCTTCCATATGCACTAGTTCCACATCCTTGAATTCAACCTATCAGAGGTCAGAAATATTCAGGAAAAAAAATTCTAGAAAGTTTCAAACAACAAAACTTGAATCTGCCATGGCTGGCAACTATCTACAGAGTGTTTATAGCAAAGGCAGATTTTGGTATCTAGGGGGTGGTCCTGGAACCAAGCCCTTGTGTATACTGAGGACAACTGTAATCCATTTAAACCAAGTACTGGAGAATAATCTTAGAGCCAGTGTCTTGTGCAGGTCTCAGTCCACATCATCTGCTGTTTCAGTGCTTCAGTAGGAGAGCACTTTGAAAGTTCTATTAGAAAAAGGCTTGAGAAATGTGCATGGCTAGACCTAACCTGGGCCCAAGTTTGCTAGAATGGCCTAGGAGTTCTACCTGGCTTTGAAATGACTTTTAGTTTCGGTCAGGACAGGATGCTCTAGTGTTTGTTAGGAAGTATTATCAGCTCTTGCTTCTATTGGAAAATAACAGCCCAAGTACTGAAGGCAGAGTAGGTGCATTAAGGGTACTGGATTTGCCTCATTTTGAGGTCCCAGAGTCAGTCAATGCCCAATAGTGCATTCAATAAATACCTGTCTAAGTTAACACGTACTGAGAACTTGCTTTGTGATAGCAACTGTTCCAGGCCCTTTTACACATCTTTATCTTACTTAAACCACATGACCACTCTTTAAAGTAGGTCTCTCCATTTAATAGAAGAGAAAATTGAGGTTTCCTTTAATTCCTCTCTCTAGGGAATCAGAATATTTACTTTCATTCCCAAAAGAAAAATACACCTCCTACTGCAGACTACTGTACTCCCTGTCTAAGAAACCGACCCTAAAAGTTTCATCCCTGAAGCCTCTCATTCCCTGGGGGTGCTCTGGACTCTCTACCCTCAGAACCAGGTAAGTTATTAAAATTGAATCTGGACTTAATGGGCTGCTTTCCTGCCTTCAGGGCCAGCTAATTAGTCTTAATTATCTCATTACAGAATCTAAGTATTTCCAGCTGCTTCTTTACCCCTTATTGCCCACCTCCCCCCCAACAATGTCTATATTCCAGATAGTTTCTGCCAAGTCACGGACACAGGTGATATATTGATGTATTCTTCCTATCTATCAGAACATTAGCCATTTCTGATCAAGTGTCTCACTTTCTAAATCCTCCTGGGATATCTACCTCTGTGTTCTTTTTTCCATGAGAAGAAATATGCTTTAGCCACTTATTCGATATAAGAACAAATTTCAAAAACTACACTTGACTTTCACTGACCATAGAACAGTAATACATCTATATAGGGCAAATAATAAACACGAATCTTATCTGTGTATTCGATAGAAGCTTGGAAAGTAATCCCTTCTCCCTTCTTCTCACTGCCCTCAAGCCTAAAATCAATCATTCAGTCCACATAGTCCAAATGAAAACAAAGAAGAAAAAGTTACACTTCCTAATTGATTGAGAATGTGAAAGGCGAAATAACAGCTTAGCAGAAGTGAACATGTGGTGAGAGGGCTACAAGTTATAGCACTGACCTTGGGCAAGTCATTTCATCCCTCTGCATCTCACTTTTCTAACAGGTAATGCAATAATACCTATTTCATATGGGCTGTTGTGAAGATCAAAGAGGAAAATGTATGTGAAAGTGGTCTATGAACCATGAAATTTGTCAACAAATGTTATTACTAAAAAGAAAAGGAGGGGAGTTCCCTGGTGGCCTAGCAGGTTAAAGATCTGGCATTGTTACCAATGTGGCACTGGGCTTGATCCTAGCTCAGGAACTTCCGCATGCTATGGGTGCAGATCAAAATTAAAATAAATAAATAAGAGAAAAAGAGTTTCTTTCCTCAGTGTATTTTCACTTCTATCTCTCCCCGCTGCCGCACCTTTTTTTTTTTTAGGGCCATACTTAAGGCATAGTTTCCGGGCTGGGGTCAAACTGAAGTTGCAGCTGCTGGCCTATGCCACAGTCATAGCAATGTCGCATCTGAGCTGCACCTGCAACTTACACCACAGCTTGTGGCAGTGCTAGATCCTTAACCCACTGAGGGAGGCCAGGGACCAAACCTGAATCCTCATGCACACTATGATGGGTTCTTCACCTGCTGAGCCACAACAGGAACTCCCTCACTTCTAACTTTAGCAGATATTTCTAGAATAGCTTTCTCTCTTTCTTTTTTTTTCTTCTTAGGGTGGCACCTGCAGCATATGGAAATTCCCAGGCTGGGGGCTGAATCAGAGCTGCAGCTGCTGGCCTGCACCACAGTCATACCAGATCTGAGCTACGTCTGCAACCCACACCACAGTTCACAGCAACGTCGGATCCTTAACCCACAGAACGAAGCCAGGGATAGAACCCGCATCCTCATGGATACTAGTCGGGTTCTTAATCCGCTGAGCCACAATGGGAACTCCTAGAATAGTCTTTTATTTAATTCATTTACTTGTTATTCAAAATTTCTCAAATTTAAGCTAGAGAAATATCTTCAGGTGCCAATTACCTGTTATAAGCCACAAGAGTAGTTGGATACTGTATTACCTTCATCCCTAAAGAGAGAACTGTCTTTTGATGTCTATAAACACCATTTGAATATTAGTATCCCCCGATCATTAAAAGTATGACTGCGTGCTAGGTTCTGACTATCTGAGGAAAGCGCTGTTCACTTAGATCCCATCAACATGATTCTCATCTGAGTAGTTCAATCTAAGATGCAATCATAAAATGTCCAAGGAAAAATCAACTGTGACACTGAGCAATTCTAAATTTATGGTTGGTTAAAACTTAATTTGCAACGAACAATATTCTCTATAAAACAAAAAGCTTTGTTGTAGTTCTTTCCCACACTTCCTCTTTCCAATATTTGTCAACGGAATTCACCTCCATTCAAATTAAACAAAATAGAAGGTTTTTATTTATTCAAGTATTTTACACTGAAAAGCTCCCTGGAGGTTCTCCATTTACTGGCTTGGGTAATATTATCTTTCCTTTAGTTTATTAGATTGACAAAGTTAATTTAAAAATAACCTTGGGAACTTTAAGTGATTCTTGGAAGGGCTAACTAACATGCATACACATATGGTCGGTCACCTATTTTCTTCTGTATATATGCTAGCTCATTAAGGGGTTTTTTGCATTAATTTTTATAATTTCTGAAAATACAAAAAATATGTTGCCAACATGAAACATCATCATTCTGATGATAAAATGCTTTTAATTCTGTTCTTTATACAAGTGAACATTTTGTCTAGTTTAGCCAAGGAGCAATCTGATAAAGTGGTACAACTGTTTATTGCCAACCCCCCTCCCCATTTTAATCTGAAATACAACCTGGGGCACATAGCATCTAATTAAATTCATACAAAGTACAAATTATTGAATAGAAACCAAAATGCATTTCAAAGTAAATACCAATTAATGTGACACCCAATTTCTTTCTCTTTTCTAGTCACTCCAATGTGTATGGCTTATATACAAAACATATTCAATTTCTTTTGTAGGATTCAATTAAAATATGCTTTATATTTCAATCTAATAATCACATCCAACACTTTGCAAGTAGGTTGGTTAGGCAGTTTTTCTATTTGATTCTTACAAAAAAACCCAATGACATAAAAAGCTCCTCTTCAAATTTTTCTTTGTTTAATTTGAGAAGAATTCTCATCACCCGATATTCCTTTCATATAATACGTGGATCTGTGCTTCTTTTGATAACGGCACTATTTCTTTTTTCCTTGTTTCCATGACAGTGAACACACAATAGAAAACTACAAAGCCATATATATAGGAATTCTGACAGCAACATCCAGTCAATCTAGTTTGTGAGACAAGGCTTCAAATAATAAAACTGTGTTCAACAACAGTCAACAAATGATCCCCTATAAAGCAATAACTTGAACAGACAGCAACAAGTGACTAATCGAGCACAACAGTGGCCAAGCGTAACTAATCACTTGCAAAGGTAATCAGCCACTTGATTTGTTTTGTTTTGGAGAGGCCAATGATCAAAGCTACTCCAGAGAGAACACGGCAGGCAGAGCTGGCTTCAGGAGCATGATCATGCCATTTTGGTTACAGTACACTTGTGTGTCATTCATTCATCAAAAACTAACTGAGCACCTTCAGTGTAGACATACTGAGATTGGTGCTAGAAAACATGAAAAAAGCAGAGTCTATACCTTACAGGGGATCAACATATTTTGGGAAGAAGAGCAACTCTGGTTCTTAACAAGGGAAGAAAGCTCTGGTAATATAGACCACAAATCATCACTTGATGCTTACAACATACATTTATTTATTTTTTTGGCTGCACCTGCAGCACACAAAAATTCCCAGGCCAGAATTCAAACCTGAGCCATAGCAGTGACAATGCCAAATCCTTAACCCCTAGGCCAACAGGGAACGCCTATGTTTCATTATTTTAAAAAGTGAAAAACACTAATAAATAAAGCTTCTTTTCAAATGATATATAATTTCCACGCGTGTAGTTGCTATTGTTTTTAATTTTATCTCTTTCCAGATTCAATATACTTATAATGAGCATCTACATAGACCAGGTACTTCCACACTGCCTCATCTTTTTCTTTTTCCCAAGGTATCTAAAAATTGTTTTCCATGTCATAGATATTTACCTAAAAATATGTGAATTAAAGAATATCAATTTATACAGTCTTGGGTTAAATATTTCAAATGAATCTAATCCTTTGAAACCTAATAATAGCCTATTATTCAAATTATATATTTTTACTTCAGTTTCTCGCACCTCATAGGTTACATTAAGCAATGCTAAATAAAAGTACTCTTCAAAAAGGCAATGTGTGGAGTTCCTGTCATGGAGTCAGCAGTAACAACCTGACTAGTTATTCACGAGGATGTGCGTTTGATCCCTGGCCTCGTTCAATGGGTTAAGGAGCCAGTGTTGCCATGACCTGTGGTGTAGATCACAGGCACGGCTCAGATCCCATGTTGTGGCTGTGGTGTAGGCAAGCAGCTGCAGCTCTGATTCAATCCCTAGCCTGGGAACTTCCATATGCTGCACTTGCGGCCCTAAAAAGCAAACAAACAAAAAACAAAAACAAAAAAAACACCACACACACACACACACAAAACTAAAGGCAATGGGCAATGCAGTGTCTTTTTGTACCATCGTGACTACCAATTACCAACGCAATGGTAGGAGTGCTGTCAATAGTGACAGTGCTATCCTGCAGCCTAAGGTACCATAGATTTATGAGGCGTTCCTTTGTCTATGCTGACCATCGGAAAAAGGGATCTTGACTCATTCCATTCCAGGTCCTGAAGACGTGGATGACAAGAACCTACTTCTAGGAAATCGCCTCCAGCTAGTTCTGTTTAACTTTGGTCTCCCCACTTCTTTCTCTGTTTGACAGGGTCAGTCAAAGAGCACTTTGAAGGCTTAGCTAATAAATCAAGTCTAGACAAGGGTTGCATGATCGCCTTTAATGTTTGGACAACGGCGCAAGCAAGACAGCTAGCTCCTTGAGGGCAGGGGCCAGTGTGCCTGACTGGTCTTTGTCTTGCCCTCAGAGCTCAGGGCAGTGTGCTCTCTAAACGGCTATGGAGGACGATGCTCTCCTGCTCTCCAAGGCAGCAGCCGAGAGGTAACACAGGCCAGTGTGCAGTATGCAAAGCTGTCACTCAGAGCTCAGCTTGCCGAAGGTAGCAGATGATTGGGTTTTGCATGCCTGGTTTACACTCTTCAAATATTTATAGACAGTTCTCTTTGCCTCAAGCCCTAGTTGTCACTTAGCCAAGTTATACATACATGGTTCTTTTAATCTTTCCTTAGAAATCAATCCCACTAAAGCTCCTTAATCATTCTGGTTGTATTTCTCTCAACTTTTGGCTGTTTGTCTTTCTGGTAATTTATTCTGTTGAAATGCATCTAAGTAATACAGATGTGGAGTGGAGACAGGTTTAGTCACCTTTCCATTACAAGGGTCAGTGCCTTTAATGAGCAAAATAAGAATATTTATCCTTTTTCTTTATGTACGATCATGTTTTAAAAAAAATTCATGTTTAAGTTGATGGATCAATCAATACATTGCAAGAGAAAGGAAGAAAAAAGTATCATCAGTATTATATTCTCTAAGGATGATATCGTCATTGATTGAACTCTCTCATGAGTCTATAAACTGATTAGTTTAGCCTGCAGTATTCAAACATGGGGGAAAATGCCAATCCAGAAAACATGGTCAACACAGAGAGGCTTAAGTGCTCATCCCAAGGTGACTGTCTACCTGTGGATACTCTGGCTAACTTCAGCTTTCCAATGAAGCAAATAAAGAAACAGGGGAATTTTCCCCATTATACAACTAATACAGTAAAGAAAATTTCAAATAACCAGAGATGACGGATAGTTACCTACAGTGCACAACCCACAGACAACATTTAACATTTTTGAAGAATTTCATTTAAGCTGTTTTGGGGATGCATTGTTTTTTCCCTCCCAGTGGGTATGCTCATCATCATCTGCACAGTTTAATATCTTACTTTTTCACTTAATATTATAACATTTCAGGTATTGCTTTGTCTTCAATTCGTAATTTTTAATGACTACAGACTATTCCATCAAGTAAGTAGATGTGCCTTAATTTTACAATTGCCTGTTGTTGGACATGGAGATCACTTCCATTTTTTCTGTAGGTTAAGTGTCATTACAAAGAAAGTCTTTGTGTTTAATAAAGCTTTTCTGTGTTTAGGATTTCTCTTTGATTTGGGGCAGTAAAATTAATGGATCAAAGGATACCTAGAAAATAAATTTTGAAGTAAAGCATTAATGTAAGTACTATTTGAAGTTTAACATACCACTCAATTACAAAGATGGGTCCTTTGGCTCTGATGCTCAAATCTTAGAAAGTTGTAAAAAAACTATCTAAGATGGAAAATTCCAAAAAGTTAAATGTGGTGATCACAAGTAGGCCATTCACACAAGTACACTGTTGATCCTCTATTAATTCAGCTTAAATTCTTAAGCCTTACCTAGATCTACCATCAGAAGACGAGTGAGGGCTGTGTAGAAGGTTGTTCGGCACCTGAAGTCACTGAGACTGTAACTGTCACTGATGCCAAGGAAGGGGAAGTGTTCACTCTAATGAAAGCAAAAGAGCATCCAAAGTTAATGCTTTACCTAAACTACCCAGAAAACTCTAGTCAATAATGAAAGGAAATAAGACTCACCGTGTGATTTTTTAACATGAATTTCACAGCATCAATCTTCACAAGTTTTTTTAAAAGGATATAGGTAATAGAAGTTAAGGAATCTGGGGAAATAGAATTGTCTTATCAATAAGTAATAGATCACAAAATAATTCTGAACTCTAATGGCATCAATTTCTATTTATGAAGAATAAATATTATTTCTAAAGAGTATTATTCCTATAGAAATGCCTTTCATTCTGTTAAGAATGATAATCCATTATTAACCAGTGCAATTACTTTTCCTATCTTATACATATTCTAGTTATGGAAAGGAGGAATGAATTTTATAATTAAGACAAAAACTTTACTATTAAAGCCTTGATAGTGGAAAATTAAAACTGACCCTTTTTACATTTTGGGGGTAACTTGAGAATTTCTTTTCACTTAATATTATTTCATAAAAAATAATTATGAAAGATCTATGATAGACTATCAAGAAAGAAAATTATTCACTTCTAAGGAACATGAGCTCAGTTAGCAGAAATCTAAGGAAATTCTGCTTTAGATGAAGAAAACTGGAATACAATTAGAAGGATATGGCAGACTGCATGTCATTAAGTATCAAAGGACAGGTTTAAAAGACCTAATATTTCTCATGTACCTACTAGGTGCAAGGCATTTTATATTTGTTAACTCACCTAATCATCACAATTGCACCATTGAACATTATTTATTGTGTCTAATCTGTAGATGAGAAAACAGAAGTTCAGAGAAATTAAGGTACTTGCCCAACGTTATGCAGCTATGGACTGAGACTGCTGAGATCTGACCTGAGGTTTGACTCCAAAGGGCATGTTCTTTCTACTCTACCACATTATCACCTGAACAGTTCAACTCAGAACTAGAAGAGTCGAAAAATCATAAACATGACCACAAAAAAGCCTAAATAATCTCTGCTTAATGGTGTCATCACAGAAGGGCTGAAGCGGGTTCTAAGAACATCTACTCAGTATACCAACACCCTCTGCTCGCACCTAGGGTTTCCTTCGTCATGTGTTTTCTACTCTAGCTAGGGTATCTCTTGGGCATATCCCTACGGATTTACTCACAGCTTGCGTCAGGCTATAAGAATCTTACACGGTTCCATTCATGTCCCAATAAAAACACTGGCTCTTTACCTTCACATTATTTCCAAATGTATGTTGCTTCTGTAGAGTGGCACTGATAGGCCTAATTTAAAATTTTAGTCACTCAGGTGTAGGTGTAAAAGAGAAGAAAAGACACTTGGAAGGAACACATGTCAGGAAACCCGGGCTTTCAGCTTGACTACACCATTCAGTCAGCTGGATGAGTTTGAGTACTATACTGAGCCACTCTTAGTCTGTGTTTCCCTCTCCAAGCAATCAGGATATCACCAAACTGTCTCGAGGGCTGTTGTGAGGATAGGATGATACAAATGTCTTAGCCAATTGTAAATCAGGAAGGAAGACACAAAGATGCAGAGCATGGGAGTTCCCATTGTGGCTCATCGGAAACCAATCTGACTAATAACCATGAGGACGACGCAGGTTCAATCCCTGACCTCGCTCAGTGGGTTAAGGATCCGGCATTGCCATGAGCTGTGGTTGCAGACGTGGCTCAGATCCCACATTGCTGTGGCTGTGGTGTAGGCCAGCAGCTACAGCTCTGATTTTACCCCTCGCCTGGGAACCTCTGCCGTGGGTGCGGCCCTAAAAAGACAAAAAAACCAAAAAACAAAAAAAGATGCAGAGGATGAACATTTACAGGTTAATTCTCACAATCCCACAAGAAACGTGGTATCATTTTAATTTTCAAATGAAGAAACAAAGTCAAAAAATGCAATAAAACTTTCCAAAAGACAGGCAATTAGTATGATTTAGATTCAAGACCCTCTGACTCAACAGCAACCATTCCAGTTGCATACTAAGCAACTGTATATTTAGCTTATCTCCTCATTAGACTATAAACTTTCTAAGGGTGCACCTATGCATTTTTCTCAGTACACTGCTCTCAGTGGGTGCTCTATGCACTGTGTTTCTGGCAGGCTGAAGGGCAACAAGAGCAGGGCTGACAGATACTGAGTCTTACCCTGCTTACAAAGATGCAGATTTGATGATTTTTCCTAGTGCAAATCACTGAGCAGAAGAACTGCCACTCAAACTTCCCTCTGTTAAACAGGGGTGGGGATCAATAAGCTAAGAAATATCTTAAGTAATTACCAAATACAATTCTCTTAAAATTGCAAAGTTAAAAGTGACAGGGTCTTTGGGTAATAAGAATGCTGCCATTAATAGGAATCTTCCTGTCAGTGCTGCTAATAAACAGCAAGTCATGTTTTGACAATAGAATATTTATGGTAGCAATAAACAGAACATTCACAGGAAGAATCTCATCTGCCAAAGACACATTTTCTGCAGAATTGCATCTGTGCACTTTGTACCAAGGCCAGCCTCACTGCCTTTTAATTATATTCTAAAGAAAAAAATGATTAAGAATGAATTTTCACTTTTTTTAATAAAGAAAAAAATTATTAGAGTTCATCTGAATATTTATATTCCCTTATAGGAATTCAATACAGAGCTAGTTATGGCCCTTAAGAGGAACTGTAATGTTAAAAAATGTAAATGGATACATCATCTTTATAATCATTATACTCTCATTTTCTTCTCCTCTAAGAGACTAGGGTTCTTGTAAGTTGCACCATTTTATTGGGTGGCAGTGCTTGGTTGGATTTCAGAGGGCTGTTGACAATAGTTCATAACAGGACACATGGTATGGCAGTTAAGAGTAAGAACAACAGTAATACAAGTATAGAAGAGTAAGAGAATTTAGTAAAAGTCACTCATGGAACATTTAAATGGTAGAGCCAAGATTCAAATCCAAAGTTCAAAGGTCTGTGTGACTTGAAAGTTAGCTCTTTCCCCTGGGTTACCTCTTATCTATCCATTTGATTTTGAAGAAGCCCAATGATTCTACAGAGATCACTATCTTCTTGAGATACAACTGAAACTGGAACTAGATCCCAGAAGGGAGAGGGAAACTGTTCTTTTAGGAGGCATCAATTCATTAATGAGCCTTCGTCACACCTAGGACTGAGCAAACTCCATATCCTGGCTGATACTAACTCACAAACAAAATTCTCAGAAAATCCCTGTCTGTATCAATGTGGTTATGACAACACTGATGAAGGTGAAGATGGCCTTACTGGTAATTAGCATGACAAATGGAGAAAAGCAAGAAAAAGTCAAAAGAACGGTATATCTTAGAGATGGTCAAAATTTTGAAAATCTATACCCTTTGAAGAGGAGGATAACTGAATTAAGAATGGTATGGTTTCTTTTTTCTTTCTTTTCTTTTCTTTTTTCTGTCTTTTTGCCTTTTCTAGGGCTGCTCCCGTGGCATATGGAGGTTCCCAGGCTGGGGGTCTAATCGGAGCTGTAGCCACCGGCCTATGCCAGAGCCATAGCAATGCAGGATCTGAGCCGCATCTGCAACCTTCACCACAGCTCACAGCAACGCTGGGTCCTTAACCCACTGAGCAAGGGCAGGGATCGAACCCGCAACCTCATGGTTCCCAGTCGGATTCGTTAACCACTGCGCCACAACAGGAAGTCCAAGAATGGTATGGTTTCTTAAGTTACAGGAGTACCACATACTTTAGCAGCTAATGGGCAGGGTATCACCAAGTATGACCTCAATTCATGGTATCATGTCTTTACTAAGTACCATCATATTTTATCAATCCTAAAATGCCACCAATTATAAAAAAGTCACTACTATATGTGTTGCTAAGAAAGAAAAAGTGTCTGAAAATACCATCAATTATAAGACATTTTATTTACGTGTTAAAATGTGAATACATTTCTGCTTTAGAATCAAAGAAGTGGTACTAGATGCATGATATTTGCTAAGCACAAGAGGGTGGATAATGGTACTGATCTAGGCAATTACATAAAAGCTGCACATATTTACAAATATTACAGATAGAATTAGATCCTGATAGATCAGATGTCTTTCTGATAGAAAAAAGTTCACAGATAAGACAACTACCCATCAGAAATTATGATACGTACATAGCATAATTACTGAAACACTAGCTATTTTAAAAGTAGAATTACATCCATGAACTCTACTAGACTAAAAAATTCCAAACAGGTATAACCAAAATAAAACCTCTTAAGGGACACTAATAATTACTTATAAGGAAGAGTTGGTTCAATAGGAGGGGTAATAATATGTTCAAATCCCTGTTATGTGGTGAAGTTTTGAAACAATAGAGAAAAGGAATCAAGAGTCCTACTCTAATAGTTTACAACTAAATAGGAGAGAGGACTAGCCAATACTAGGCTATAATACATGTATCCCTAGAAATATAGAAAAGAACTAGGTGGTCAAGAACATTAAGAAAAATAAAAGATGATAGGAACACCTACTATGTGACAGGGTCAGTGGTACCAGGTGCTTTACTGTTGTTAGATAACATGGGTTATATTATCGCATATTTATTATCTTATTTAATACTTAAAAAACCACAAGAGATAGACAATATTCCCTTTTCTACAGATGAAGAAATTAAGTCTCAGAGAAATTAAATCATTTGTTGGTGTTCTTTCAGTTAACACAGTGACTAAGGACTATAACTATTACAAGATGGTGCTACCATGTCTTTAGTAAGACATGAAAATTTAAAAGAGAACCTAATTGAGTTACAATGTGTCAAATGAGGAGAGGAGCACACATGGTGATTCAGTGAAAAATAATGAAGGGTGTTTCAAGGAGAAGATAAAATAAATTTTCTTGGCCCAAGTATAAAGTACAAATTGTGGTTGAGTGGTAGATCAGGAAATTAGTTATGGGAACTCAATAAGTCAAGTACCATTAAAGGATTCGAGTTTAAATCAATAATTTTACTTTGACCCAAGAAGCAAGAAGAACTGATTCTGGGCTTTTGGGAAGAGTAATGATTAGATCAAAACAATAGTCAAGGAAGGTAAACTTGTGAAGCAAGAATCTATGAAGAACTGAGTGAATGAAGGCCTACATAAGTGGGCTACTGAAGAAGAGTAGAAGATTCTCATAGCTGATTCTAGTGTAAAATCAAATAGAGCAGATAAATTATGAGATGACTTTTCCAACGATGATAGAGACAGCAAACAAAGAAATAAATCAACATTTCCTTTGATGAGCAATGTTAATAGAAGTACGCCTGAGGGATGTAGCTGAAACTAGTTTTATTTAACATTCTGAAAACCATCTGGAGATGGTGATATTCACTGAAATAAGGCAGTACATTTTAATACTGTTTCACAAAAGCAGAATCACTACTGTTTACTACTAAATATTTCCTGTAACAGACATACCCAGTTTTACTTCCATCCTTCACTCTTGTTTCATCTCTCATCATTTACTCTTTCCTGACCCTCCCACTTCATTCAGGATTCACACTCCAGTGCTGGGAAGATCAGTGACAAGGTGAGGATATCTGGTTTGCACATAATCAAACACTTAATAGTTTATCACTTAATAGTTAACACTTAATGATCTTTTTATTCAAGATCATTAGCTATCCCTAAATGATCTTGAATAAAAAGAGCTCCCTCAAAGCCACCATATCAAAATGTCACTCACCCACATTATTTTTAATGTGTAGATTTTCAGAAAATTAGTATATGATTAATTTGAGTCAAATTTTTAAAAAGAAAAAGAAACTATATTAATAAAACAATAGTCTGAGCACTTAGGAGAAATATAAGAAACGAATTAGGGAATCAGGATTAGTTCTGTTTAAATTTAAAATCTGTGAGGGGAGGGTCCAGGTCTCATTTGTCCTTTTGCCTTTACTTAGCAAATGTTTACCTAATATTTGCTGAATTGAAATAGGCCAGTAAGATAAAGTAAATCATTAAGATGAGTATGGACAGATGGCAAAAAGCACACAAAAAAATGCTCAACATCACTGATTATTTGAGAAATTCAAATCAAAACCACTATGAGATACCACCTCACACCAGTTGGAATTGCCATCATTAATAAGTCCACAAGTAACAAATGCTAGAGAGGGTGTGGAGAAAATGGAACCTTCCTAAACTGTTGGTGGGAATGTAAATTGGTACAACCACAATGAAAAACAGTATGGAGGTACCTCAGAAAACTCAATATAGAACTACCTATGACCCAGCAATCCCACTCTTGGGCATAGATCTAGACAAAACTTTTCTTGAAAAAGACACATGCAGCCATATGTTCACTGCAGCATTATTCACAATAGCCAAGACATGGAAAGAACCTAAATGTACATCAACAGATGAATGGATTAACAAGATGTGGTATATATACACAATGGAATACTACTCAGCCATAAAAAAAGAACAAAATAATGCCGTTTGCAGCAACATGGATGGAACTAGAGACTCTCATACTAAGTGAAGTAAGTCAGAAAGAGAAAGACAAATACCATATGATATCACTTACCTCTGGAATCTAATGTATGGCACAAATGAACCTTTCCACAGAAAAGAATCCCATGGACTTGGAGAACAGACTTGTGGTTGCCAAGTGGGAGGGGGAGGGAGTGGATGGACTGGGAGTCTGGGGTTAGTACATGCAAACTATTGCATTTGGAATGGATAAGCAATGAGATCCTGCTGCATATTGCAGGGAACTACATGTAGTCACTTGTGACGGAGCATGATGGAGGATAATGTGAGAAAAAGAATGTATGTGTGTGTGTTTGAGAGAGAGAGAGAGAGAGAGAGAGAGAGAGAGACTGGGTTCTTTTGCTATAGAGTAGAAAATTTACAGAACACTGTAAACCAACTATAATGGAAAAAATAAAAATCATTAAAAAAAGACGACTATGGAATTCAACTTAAAAATCACTAAACTATTCCTACTCAATATTAAATCTAGATAGGGATGCAGTTCTGGTTAGTACACTTAAAACATAGAAATGAGCAAAAAAAAAAAAGGTAAATGAAGGCAGAAGAGGTTTGGGGTTGCAAAAGATCATGGTGATCAAATGGCTTGACGTGGAAACAGTTTTCAGCTTGCAAAATGAAAACAATGGAAATAAACTAATAGATAGTTTTATGACGCAGGTGGATAGGATTTATATTCATCAAATCCTAGAGTACGGAACTAAGGGAGATAGTCTCAAAGTCTTAAGAAAGTTAGTCTGAAGCCAAATGGAAGGAATTATTTCTTTAACAGGTAATCTGAGCCAGCTTCATGGATGTCCAGACTATGCACTTGCACAGGGCCTGTGCTCATAGAAGGGCCTGAAATTCTTTTTTTCTTTTGTCATTTTTGCCATTTTCCCATGGCATATGGAGGTTCCCAGGCTAGGGATTTAGACAACCTACGCCAGAGCCACAGCAACTTGGGATCCGAGCCGTGTCTGTGACCTACACCACAGCCCACGCCAACGCCGGATCCATAACCCACTGAGTGAGGCCAGGGATCAAACCTGCAACCTCATGGTTCCTAGTCAGGTTCATTAACCACTGCGCCACGATGGGAACTCCTGAAATTCTTAATTTATGAACAAGGCACCCCACATTTTTATTGCGTATTGGGCCCCATGAATTATGAATGTGGTCTTGAAATAACATGAAGAAGTTAGTAATCCTAAGAATTGCTGAAGTTAAGAATATCAATAGGGTAAAATAAGTTTGGATAAATCCCTAAGTTAATGTAGAACTCTTTAATAGGGTCTGTTTTATAAAAGCTAAAGATACTCTGAGTTTTCTTGAGGTTTTGAGGATGATGTAATAAGGGCGGCTACCAACAGAGGGCCTAACAGAAAATGAAATTTCCTTTCTCGTTCACTATCTGAAACCCAGAGACATGTGACTGCTTAAATTTGAGTAAACAATGAACTGCAGTAGAAATACTGATCATTTGTTTCTCAAAGAAAGAAAAAATTGAAACAATGATGAATAAACAGAATTTTGGATGAAATGTAGCATTTCCTTTCCTCTTTCTCAGCATTTAAAAGAAGTAGTTATTTGAATGCTTGGTATGGCTCTTATTTTCTTCCCAGTCTTCCTGGTGGCTTCATTGTTCTAATCACTTGGACAATCATACGCCTTTCTCAGTTTGACAGAAACTACAATTTATGACTAGAAAACATTTCAAAGTGGGAAAAAGATCCCTAAGTATTAAACCTGACTGTGGAGAGCTGCCCCAGGACAGTCATTTCAAACTCTGTGCATGTTAGAAAAAGCTATTTAGAATCTGGAATTCTTGAAATTTAGCCTTTGAAATTTAAAGAGTATATTAAAAGCTGCTAGATATGTTTGTGAAATGTATCATAAATGCCCCATGTGATGAATCTGGTGGGAAAACAAACTTTCTCTCAAAAAGGTCACTGGAATTTAAAGTCACAATAAACAGTCTTACCAATTAAAAAAGCTTCAAGCTTACCAACAGAAACCTTGGGGTAAATGCAACAGGGTCTTCCAGTTAAAACCTGGGGACTTAAGGTAATGGTAGCCTCCTCACACACATTATTATTTAGAAAACCAGACTATTTCTAAAAATGTCATGTCTGCTTTTTCTAAGTGAAGACAAATTCCTTTGGAGAAGAGTCTATGGAAGAAATACGTGACTTCTCGGTTTAGGACATTCTGGTCTATTTTCTCATTAACTCAAAGCAGAGTCTTCAAAGTATGGTCCTTGAGCCATCAGCATCACCTGGGACTTGCTGAAAATGCAAATTCTCAGACTTCAGTCTAAAATCTTCTAAATCAAAATTCTGGGGCTGGGAGGGGGGTATCCATCATTTGTGCTTTAACAAGAACTCCAGTGATTATGATTATTGCTAAAGTTTGGGACTATTGCCTTAGGCAAGTAATAAACACAAGGCTTTTTCAGTAATTCCTAAAAACAAGGATCTTTTGTGATTTCCATTTCCAAACAAGCAGTCTGATACAAGAACACCAAAGTTCAGACACCGGCTTTGAGGACCATAAATACTGAGTAAGATTCACTCTGAAGAAGATAAAATAGAAAATCAAAGCAATAAGTATTTGAAGACATGTCTTATAAAAGGAATAAGAAATATTTAAAAACTTTATAGTAAGACAAGTTGCTTTTCATTTATAAGTTACTAGTATATTAAATAAAATATTAATATATAAACAGTTTCCCATTAATAGAGGCCCATTGATGATTTGAATCTTGCATAACTGTTTCAATCGCTGAAGAGGCCCATCTTATTTTTAATACAGAAATAACATATTGCTTTAAAATCAGGATTTAAAAACACATTACAATAAATCGATTAGAAACAACACCACAAGCATTAGGTAACCAGTAACTGCACGGAAATAGAAACACTACTCACATATTCCATTATGTAAATGAATTCAAAGATATTTCATGACTGATCAGCTAGAAGGGACATAATGATTTATAATTCAAATAACTGAGCACTGAAATCAAATTGAGTTAATATATATTTCTAAATATGCAAACCTGAAATAATTGTTAAAAAATATAAATCAATGTACCCAAGCCGAATTCATTCCTATCCCTTGGTTTAAAATGCTATAGCTTTTAAACTTTTATCTAATAAGCTTTCTGAAAATAAGATTTTTTTATTAACTTCAGGAAGAAGTGCTCAAAAGCAATAGTAACTTGTAAAATAAAAGGTTATAATCTTAGGATTAAAGAATTATATAAAAGATAAAAGGTGATAGGAAAGGATTATAAAGAGCAGATACAAATTAGGCCTTATGCAAATTATACAAAAAAGAATACAAATCAAATTAATTTTATATTTGATTTCAATTTCAACCTAGAAAATAGGTAAATCTAAACAACAGATAATGTGCTATAAAATAACACAGGCTTCTTTCCAGATAATATGCTCTCAAAGTAATTCATTGTGAAAAGGGCAGAGTTTGCAATACTAGGAGGTACTTATAAACCACTTCATATGTTAGAAATAAAGAGTATTTCAGTGTTATTATTAAAAAAATACAGGTTGAGTTTTTTTTTTTAATAAGAAAAAATACATATCTTAAAAAGCCAAAATGACCACTGGAATTGGGTTGTACATCACTTTCCAGTAAAAAGGAAAAACAGCCTGGACAGGTGTAATTTATCATTTTTCTGATTTAATATCAAAGAAATATATTAAAATAATAAAAAGAATCCTGAAATCCTCAAAATTTGTAGTGATAAATAGCCCTCCCTGTCTTTATTGCATTATACCTACTAACAGAAATATTGCATGGTGGATTTTGCCAGACAAGGACGATTATTTTCCAATAAAAAGTTGCATATTAAATTCCAGCACAAAAGTGGGTGTCTAATACTTTGGAAATCTTTTATGGTTTGCCAAGGAACACAATTTTAAACTTAACTAATACAAACATATTCCTGGAGTGAACCTACATTAAAGATTTCCATCCAATGCCACCCATTTTTAGAATGTTGTCATATTAAAATATCAGCTAATCTTAGTGGTTAACTAAACCAACACTAACACTTATTTTTCACAACTTCTATATATTTGATGGCTAATGTATAAAAGACAATTTATATGCCCCTCTCTCATTGGCAGAAACATCATAAACAGTATCATTTAGAATCTAATGAAAAAGAATGATTCTGGTTTTAGATTTAGAGGCTAAATAGAAATCTACACATTTAACGCATAGTGGGAAATATTTTAGAGTAAATAAGATGCTGATTTGGTGGAGGAAATAATCAAAGAAGTGACCAAAAACTTATAATTCTCTTTTTATCACTCCTTTGCGCCTCTTCATTAACGAAGAAAGAAATATTCTTTTCAACTGAAATGTTGACTCTTAGGAATTCAGTTTTTATAAAATAATATTTTTAGAACATTTTGACCTTCTTGAAATTAATTACAAGCTTTCTTTTAAAACAAGAACATCCTGACAATTATAAAAATGGATTAACATATGTGGTTGCATACCTTCTTATGAATCCATTTATAAACCTGGGTGGGTATAAACATAACTTTAACTAGTGAGAAATCTATATATCCATATAAATTCAATTCTGACTCTGAATACTTCATATGATGTAGATAATATAATCTTTCAAAAATATGCATTTATAGATAAAGCTAAAGGAAAGGCTTTTTATTAAAAAAACTTGAAAATTATAAATAGGGAAAATAGCCAACAGAACACACTTATTAGACTGTTATGTACATTATCAGATATAGTAAAAGGATATCCAACAGAAAGATCATTTAGGAACTGAAGGGTCCTTGAAATTACAGGCTCACATCTTCCCCAGTATTTAAGGTTTGTAACACTAGATGTGAGAGAAAAGTTTTTAATTATAATTAAGGTATTTGCTTGTATACAGAGAACAGGGAAATAACACATACATTCATGTAAGTTAGACGACCTAAATCACAAATATCTCACAAGATGAAAGGCAGGTTTAAATACCAATGGAACATTTTCTATTCTATTCTTTTTATAGCATATTCAAAATTATACACAATCAGTGCATAATGAACACTACTCTTCAAATGGTGTTATTATTCTATAAATTTTGCTTTTTTAATTAAACAGTTGCCTAAGTGTTTGACAAAAGAGACATTAAGTTTGTATCCAAAACAAACATATTAGAGAGTGACAGCAGGAGTTACAAAGGAAGTCAAACAGAGGCTCACAGTTACTGCTAAGAAAGGAACCATCAAACTTGAGGTTTCAGGACCCACTCCTTATGATCAGGATTGTTTATCTAGCTTTGCTCTCTGTGTTACCTATCTGTTACAGAGATGAAGTGAAATGCCAAGAGGAGGCACAGAAGTTTAGGCTAAACGTACAAAGTTAGGTCTACGACCAGAAACTGGTTAATTCTGCTAATATTGTAAGGATAATTTAAAGACAGGTTCCATGAAACCTCTGATGGTCATAGGTTTCTGTTGGAATCAATGAATGCTCTGTCTGAGGGCAATCAAATCTCTCAAAATGATCCAATTTGCAAGTTGGTCTTTAAAATTGCGTATTTCCTTTTCAATTAAAAAAGCCTGCCCAACTGAACTGAAGAGTCAAAGTCTGTAAACTTTGAAAAACTATGTTTTGATACTGCATACTGCAACTGTATGGCTACCCTGACAAGTAACAATGTCTTTTGGATGGTAAATTTTAAATAGGCGAAATTAAGTTTCAAATAAGACTGCTACCATTCTAAGAATTAAAGCATAACTTAAAAAGTCTTTTATTAAAATTAAATATTTATGAAGAGATTTAAGCATAGTAAAAAGATCTACTAGATTCAATGCAACAATAACAGAAGAAAAATCAAAGCAGGAACTCACATTTTTGTCATGAATGTTTCTAGAACATGGTTGTCATCTGTTATTCCTAAGACTTCTGACATACGGGCATACACCTGCATGAAAACATTTAATTGTTAAAAACTTTATCATTAACATATATTTTCAAAAAACTGTCCAAATTGAACAAGTGTAAAGATTTAATGCGTTGTGACATCCACAGTGATGTGCAAAGAACAAATTAAGAATTTAAAAATGTTTTTATAATTTAAAAATCTTTTCATAATTTAAAAATTTATCCTCCTCTTTTTCTTCCAGGAAGCACTTCCCTTATTTTGGAATATACACACACCCCTAGAAACCCACATTCACATACTCACTTTGTTCCCAGCATACCTCATAATTTTTTTCTCAAAGTGGTAATAAACCACCCCTTTCTCAAAGATGGGCATATATATGTAAAAGGCTGGAGAGTGGAGTGCCTCAATAAAAGACTCCAACATTAAAAATTTCCCATCTATTCCACGTTTTAGCAAACCACCAAATGAGTCAGGATTATGGTAGACAGTTATAAATAAGGATTTCAAATATAAGAGGAAGTTAAAGAATTTATAGAAATTCTCCTGAAATCCCTCTCAATAAGCTCCCCCAAATACAGAGATAAGTCTTACTTTCCACGCTGAAACTGAAATCCCAGGCTCAGGGATTCTCTGCTGAATACATCGGGGCTGAGAATCCACTAAGCTTCCAATTAGGGAGTGTTGGTGGCGGGGCTTGGGGAGTAACATTTCCGGTCCCAACCCAAGCCACACTAAGCTTATAAATACATAACCCACTTCAAATGGGAAAATGCCACTGGTAGCCAATGGAATACTCCCTGATAGCCTGGCAAAGCTGAGAGGTGGATTGACACCTTCACACTCCCTGATGCTCTGGTGTGATTCCAGGTTATCTCTGCCAGGCACCAGCTGTATGGGATTTCTCTTCTCTGAGTTGATCCCCTGTGATTGTGTTCTCTTCCTTTCTCCTCATCTATTTCCTGTGGTATGGCAACTCAGCGTTCACTCCCACTGCCTTCTGTTTTTCATACGTAACCACTACCTTGATAAAATGCCATAGGTTGTGAAGGAGAAATAAAAATCATAAGACACCACAAATCACCCAGAGTTACATCATACTACAAGGGAGGAGAGCTGTTCATGGCAGTGATCGCATATTTGGATTTTAAACACTATTCGAACTAGAAGCTTGTGTTCCAGGCTTTCTGACCTGAAGTCCCATGACCAGAGGTGCCTCAGGCCAGCAGAGTCAATCAGAGGGAGAGAGTGAGGGAAAGGAGGGTGGCAGATGCAAGATGGAACAGATGGGTAGAGAGGAGAAGCTGGGGCAGAGAACGAAAGGAAGACTGAGATTTAAATTCCTGTTGCCTCTTCTGCTAACTTCTGAGCCCTACAGAAAAGCATTTCAATTATAGTACCTGTGACTTTGCTCATGAGAATAGGCCTTCATCTCTTGTAAGATTGAAGCTATCACTGTACTTATAAGCTGCTGGCAGGGGAAAAGGGAGCGCGGGAGAAAGAACCCAGGGAGGTTAGCTGCCACCAATCACTGGAAACCTTTAAGCACACAGAATGCACAGAGGAAGAATGGTATGTAAAAAGGGACGTTTCCCTTATTTCAACAAGATCCACAAGCTTTCTCACGAATGGAAATAAACTCAGGCCCTTGGAAAATCTGCTACTGATATGATTAATGGTACACAAGGCCCTTCACGATTTGGCCCCAACCGACCTCATCCTCTATCATTTCCTTCAACTTGAAGCCACAATGAAATGCTCATGAACTGCCGAGGCTTCTCATCCAGTTACACATCTCTATGAGTTCACGTGCTGTTCATTTTTCCCAAGTCAGCCTTCTCCCTCTTCTTCCCCTGATTCTCATTCAAAAGTCATCTCTGAAGCCTTTCCAGACAGGGTGAGTCGCACTCTCCCTTATGTCCCTACAGCATCTAGCCCATTCCTCTGGTAAGGTGCTTTTCACATTGCAATTATCTGGGCGTCCATCTCCCCTACCACACTGTATTTTTGTAAAATAAAATTTTATGTTTTTCAAGACTTTATAAATGCTATTTTAATAGCAAAGATCAAAAAGAATCTAATTTTGACTTTGCCCTTGCCACACTGATTAATAAAAATAGAACATAAATGTGATTCTAAACATTTAAGACCCTTGAACATATTTAAAAAAATTTTTTTAATTGATAGTTCTTACAAGAAAGTTTTCTGTTGTGTCTGGCACTGAAGAAAGGAGGAAGCTAGCAGGCAGGTCAGTTGGGCTCTGCTGTCAAAACAGCTTCACAAAGCATCAGATTTGACCCAATAAGATAGGAGAAAAAACAGTCAACATTGACACATGGCAGTGCTTTAATCCACAATTATCCTTGTAACTTGCACCATTCCTTTTATCATCCATTAGCTTTGATTCCCATTATCCCATCTAGAACTGTGTCAACGCTTTTGTCCCTAGGGATTTCTCTCCACTACTAGGATCTGACAGTCAAGCCTGAGTACTAAACAGGATCATTACCTCTTAAATCCACTTATCTGATCTACTGAATAGTAAATTGAAAAGCTCATTAAGAGCAACAATCTGATTTGTTTTCACGTGTGACAGGGTCATTTAAAATCAATGTATGATTACTGCATTTCTTTTAAAAGACTGTCTCACATTTTCCAAGGCACCTTATCATTCAGAGAACATGCAAATAATATGAAAATGTCTTCAAACATTTGAAATGTAATTATACCACAGACATACATAATTTGGAGATGAGGAGTAATTTGTCTAGTAAGGAAATGTCTATAACACTGATTATCATACAGCACAAGCCAATGAAAGTTTTCAACAGAAAAATTCTAACACAATATTAGGGGTTTTCAACATTTTCTAAAATTATCACTTCACAGAAAATAATTTTTATGACAAGAAGAAACTACACTATAATACATATTTCTTTAAGGAAAGATATGTCTTGGCATAGGAATGAATGAAAAAGAAAAACAAAATCTCACTTTTGTTTTCACAGATCCCTAATCTTTTATTTCACAATCAATTAAGATAATTTGATCATAGTGAAAAATAAGCAAAAATCTAGGACTAAGCCCATTTGTGCTGTCCATCCTTCTCTGAAGGATTCAATGAAGTTGAATAAATCACTATACCTTTGTTTAGGTTTCACACAATGTGTTCACATAGATGCACACATTATAACCTAGTTTTGGCCTGTTAGCCTGTACCTTCTTCTCTCTCTTCTATTTTTTTTTTAATATACCCGTATCTCTCTATTAGAATATAAACTCCCTGAGGGCAGAGATGATGCTCTTTTATCTCCCACGCCTAATGCTTAATAAGTGTTTGTTAAATGGATAAAAAGAATGTAATGTTAAAATGAGCATTTTGGCTGATTCCATTTCATTCACAATTTTTTTAACAAAAGGAAAACGATCAAAAAAAGGTGTGTTTTTTCACACGGAGCTTTTCTTCCTGTAAAAATAATATATTCCCAATTCCACTCACTGAAGTGACCACTGGCAAAGTTTTTTATTTAAAAAGATGTAGTTTATCATTATTATTACTGTTGAAGAAAAGTTGATTTACGGAGTTGTATTAGTTTCAGGTGTATAGCAAAGTGATTCAGTTATTCATATATATAATAGATATATATTCTTTTTGAGATTTTTTTCCATTCCATCATAGGCTATTACATGATATTGAATATAGTTCTCTGTTCTATATGGAAGGTCCGTGTTGTTTATTCTACACATAAAAAGATGTAGTTTCCTAAGAGATTGGATGTAGTTCCCTGTTCTATACGGGGGAACTACATTCAGTCTCTTGGGATAGAACACGATGGAAGATAGAAGGAGAAAAAGAATGTGTATATATGTATGACTGGTCACTATGCTGTACAGCAGAAATGGGCACAACACTGTAAATCAACTACAACAAAAAAGATGTAGTTTCGATGTTTAAATAAAATTTCCGGAAGAAGCTCTCCCTGCGGACTCAATAAGAAGAACTCTCTATCCTCCTTTGGATATTCAGAGCAACACGGAAAAAGCATAGTCTTTGGTTCCAAAGATAAATGGATTTGAATTCTGAATCCGCTTAAAGTCTCTGAATCTTGGAAATGGGAACCTACTCCTATTCCTTTCTCTGACATAGGAATAATAATAATAATAAAAGCTACTTCATAGGCTTTTGGGAAGATTAAATAATGACATCTAATACAAAGCCTACCTACTCAACAAATGCTGATTCCTTTCCTACACCCTTTCTTAGAGCAGGTGCTAATACTGTCAACTACTACCTTTTGGGAGAGAAGGCTCATTACATAAAAATAACAGAAGGGTAAAAAGATGCTTACTTTGAAGATATTCACACGGAAAAAAAGTTAAAACAAAACCTTAAAATTTGTATTATTTAACTTTGAAATCTTTTTTTTTTTTTTTTTTTTTTTTTTAATAGCTGCACCTGTGACATATGGAACTTCCCAGGCTAGGGGTCAAAATCGGAGCTGCAGCTGCTGGCCTACACCACAGCTCATGGCAACACTAGATTCTTAACCCACTGAGTGAGGGCAGGGATCATACCCACATCTTCATGGATACTAGTTGAGTTTGTAACCTGCTGAGCCACTGACTTTGAAATCTTTATGTATATTCAGTCAACTAACACATTTTAATCATGGTCAGAAATGGCATTTGTTAAAGGCATAGAGCTTCAACATTTCATGATACAAAACCAAATTCTTTCTACTTCTTGTTATTGCCTTAGAAGCTAGAAAAATAACCCATTTTAAACAGTCATCCATCTCTCCGGCTTTTGAAATACTGGAAGTCATTAGAAACATAAGAAATTATCATTATTATAGACAAGAAGGCATGCTCCTAAAATACTGCCTTAACTGTTTGTTTTCTTATCTCTATTCATTTTATTGTGAAGGTACTTTTAAAGTCCAGAAAAGAGCATTCAGACATGTACATAATGCTTCAAAGACTCAACCTGTTCTCTGACTTCTCAACTAACCAAATGACAAATATTGCCTGTGCATATGCAGGTAGTTGACATGATCTTATATCTGGTTTTAAAAAGGGAAACCAGACAAGATAAGAAAACCAGACAAGGGACTACACATACAAATGGCAATAAGATTTTGAGCTGTAAATTTAATTTAATAAACCATAAAAGCATGTGCTGTGATAATTTTTAAAATTGCTTTCTTTTTCCAATCCTAATCCTTGGTCTTGGGTATCTGCAGTGTTGTCTCTAACATTCTGGTTATAACTCTGAAGAAACTAATTATGTCAATTCTTAAATTTGAAGTAGATTACAGAACTGGGAAACCCAGAATATTAGTTCCTAAAGGTTGTATGGATATATAATGACAGTCACAGAAATTCAATAACAGCCCTCTATGAAATGTACTCAAAAGCACCACATGAAACAAATTAAAAAGAACAATGAATCTCTCATTCTGCGCAAATAAGAAAATAAGAGAAAACACTAGTTCTATAGGTTTTCATATGAGTTGTTATAATGAATTAAGATTTTAGATAATGAATCTTCAGAAAATTGCAGTAAGTTAATACCCTGAGGCCTTCTATAAATGTTTAAGACGTTATAACTTCTCAAAGAGCTTTTATAAGTAGACTCAATGCAGAAAATTAGCAGTTCTGTGGAAATCAACAACAAAGTATTTTGCTATCAGATGATACACTTTCTTGAACCAACTGAGTAACAAATTCACATCCAATAATACAAAATGGATACCATAAAAATTAAAAAAAAACCGAAACAATTGTTGTGAATTTAATTAACTTAATTATTTATTCTGGTGATTTTTAAAGTATTGTTTCAATCTATTGAAATGACTTATAAATCACGATTTTTAACTGAATGCAATTTGGTAAAACAAAACCTGTCACTGGAAAGGATCCGATATAATAGAAGCATGAATGTTCCTTAGGAAAAGAACTTTGGAACTGAGTGTGAACTCACTCACTCTGAGTATGAATCTGATTTCCATATTTTTGTCTTAGGCTTCAGGTGCCCCTGAGGCCAATGCAGGGCTCTTTATGAGACCCATTAAAGTGAAAGGTAGGGAGAGAGGAAAAGGAAAGGTGTAAGGGAAACTAATAAAGCCTTTAATGACTTGGATCTAAACGGCTTGGAACTGAAGATATTGAGCTCTTTCATTAATGTCTGAAGCGGAATAAAACATGATCATCACCATTAACTTGTGACCACATCAAGAAAATTAATGGTACAAACATTGCTGCATGTTAACTATGTAAACGTAGTGAGACTGAACAGATCCACATTAATCTTGGCTGACTAATTCTTCTATATCATTTAAAATAACATCACAAGATACAGGATCAAAGTTAGGTAAAAAAAAAGAGTCTTTTGCCAAAACATAATTTAAATTTATGATGGAAATCAAGTGGTGAATGATTAGGAATCTTCTTCCCTCATTCAGTGGAATATAGAATGGCACTTGATAAGGAAAAGCTGGCCATGGAAACGTAAAATAAATATGAATGTAAAGTATTTATTTCAAGTAGAATATCTGAACCTACCATCTGTGGTGGCCATCTTGCTAAGGGGACACGTACCTAACAAATCTCTTAAGAGGCGTTCCCAATCTGCTTGAATGAGCTATTGTATAAGAAAACTTGGAGCGACCACTTTGGGCTCACATTTCCTTCGCTCCACATCCTGTGGCACAAAGCATGAACTCAGCAGGCTGGGGTGCAGGGCTGCCTGCTGCCTTGTGATAATCCCCTCTCCCAGTAGGGGCCTCCACTGATGCATGGCTAAGAACATGCTTCCTCTCTTGCTTGCACCCCAGTGGGGTTTCCATTCCTAACTTGGGCCCAAATCCAGACTGCTAAGGAAGGGCTCCAGATGCTGCCAGGGATATTTTTAGTTTCTAAACAATCATTTATCAGAAAGAGGAGTACAGGTACAGTGAGAAAACCAGCAAGACCGGTAATTTTGGAGAGATGCTTTCTCTCCCACCCCTGACCAGACCTAAGGTCTAACTACCACCTGTTCAACAGAAGCTGGCTGTTTGCCTCATTTTCCTTCAGGGAGCCACTGACCAAGGATCTCCACCAGCATGAACCTAATGTCTCCCGACAGGCCTTCACTAGCCAAGAGGGACCTGGGTCGAGCGCACCAGTTATTGGTCACAGGATACACAGCCCATAGAAAGACTCCTGCGGTGCAACCAGCTGAAAGCCAACTAGAGAAGATGGGGAGTGTGCATTTGTCCTGACACAGCCCTGCTCCTGCTGGCTGCCAACTCACTCTATGTCTGGGGCCAAGCTTCTGTTAAACTAGTCTTCTGTGGCTAAAGCCACGGTAAAGTCTTGGGTAAATATATGAACTTCCAAAGCTCATACAATAAGAAGCTCACCATGGCTATAGCACAAAGTTATCAGAAGAAAGCTCGATCAAATTTGGTAGAAGATTTTGAGATTATTGTTTGAAGGGGCTTTTGGGGAATTTTTACTTATAATTCTTTGCGACAGCAAATCTACACGATGACATGATTACATTTTAGAGCAAACAACTGATGCTGGATAAAGTTTGTGAGAAGGTGATGGCAGGGGTGGGGAATTGGGAAGTAAGATTTTGTTTAATCCCTTATACCTCTCAAAGGTGTCAGCCAGAAATGTATTCCGGCATAAGAGATACATGTGCTCTAGATACTGTTCAATAACAGATGCTATTCAATGCAGCCAAACACAGTTTTTTCCTTTTAGGTGTGAATAACTGTTAGAATTGGCCACTTCGGAAATGTTATAATTGTGAAACCTAGGCTGCTCTCATACTCTTCAATCACACTAAACTGAGGTTTTGCAGTTAATACTGCTTACTAATTGATGATTGAATATTTGGTTATAAACCATGCACATCATGTGCATAAAAAGAGAATTAGGACAATGCATTCTTACACTTATCACTACGCATGTGCCTATTTTAATAATAAGAATCTGGGGCTGTGGTGAGACAAGCATAAAGACTGGTGATCCAGCAGCTCAACTCACCTTAACTATTTTCCAAGCCTTCTCTGGAACTCTGGACACATCACTCCTCAGGCGTACAACCTAAAAAGCACAGAGTTTAGGGACCTACCACCTGGGGTCAGGGATTGGAGAGGAGCAGAAGGCCGTCCCACGTTCAGATACAGGGAGAACGGGGCTCTGGATCTTTGTGGCTGTCACTTAAAATATTCATGGGATTCTGATCTTATTCTGGAAGCTAGGAGCAGAGGCACAGCGAAGTGCTGTTCAAAGCCTGGATGTGGTTAAATGGATTACGATGGGTTTGCTTCCATGAAATAATTCAAGAAACCAATTACTAAAGCATAGCTCTAAAAAAGAACAAATTATAAATAATACCTGACAGCACGATTTTTAAGAATCTCTTAGTACTATTGTTTCCCACGAGGCACTCTCATTACACAAGTGTGGCAACTGGGGCTAATGAGGTAGGGAGGCCAAGTCAAATTTTGATGGGTGAAAATACATGTTTAGAAAATGAAATTCATTTCTGTAGCCATTCAGGACGTAAGTGAATCACACGGAGTCTTCCACCACTTCACCTCCTCCTCGCACACACACTCTGCCCCGGCCTCTCTTAAAGCACACCAAGTTGCAGGCACAGTAGATGTGAAGACTTCACCGGGTCCCACTTCCATCTCTAAGGTCTTTATTTTATTCAGCCTTGTTTCCTAATAATATGATTCTATTTCTGTCTCCACATTGCCTTTCTGTAACATGTCCCATTTCTTACACCCAAGCAACTTCTGTCCGTTCCTCCCATAAGGAGGCCTCTATCCGTCTGGGAAAAACACCCTGAAACAAAGAGTAGAGGAATAATACCCCAAGAAATGAAAAAAAGAGCCTCCAATGACATTGTTCATATTTTAACTCCTCTGTCAGATGAGCTGTTTTCAGTATGTTCTCAAACTTTACTCAAAAACATGGATTCTACAGCCCTTTGTATCTTTTACACTAGCCTAGCTAATGAAAACTTAATGAAACTTTAATTTACCCTAAATGCAGGGATCAGAGTTCCCCTTCTGATGGCTTACTGACATCTTCAAAAACTAATACTTGGCTTCTCTGAGCAGGCAATATCTTCATCAATAGGCTAAGTACTACTTTTATCCTAGTCTTCCTATTGAAGAGTTAATGTTGCAAAGTAACTACATCATATGCAAAAGTCTAATTGGTGAAACAAGGAAGCATATTCTTCTCTCCGTAAGAAGACAGAAATGAGCAAGTTAAGTGAGTATATATTTTAAGGTAACTTCAACTAGGAGGAGACACAGAATGCATGTGCAGTGCAGATAAATGTACACAGGGTTTTGAGTGAGACTCTGCTACCTGCTAGTGTAGCACAGTGCTCAGCAGGTAACAGGCATTCAATAAATACTTTTATTTAATGAATTAACTATAATTCTGGTTAAATTAGCCTCTCAGTGTCTCAGTTTCTTCACCTTTAAAATGGAAAGAATTGGCCTTCCTGTCGTGGCTTAGTGGTTAACAAATCTGACTAGGAACCATGAGGTTGCGAGTCTGATTCCTGGCCTTGCTCAGTGGGTTAGGGATCTGGCGTTGCCGCGAGCTGTGGTGTAGGTTGCAGATGTGGCTTGGATCCCGTGTTGCTGTGGCTCTGGCATAGGCTGGTGGCTACAGCTCTGATTCGACCCTTAGCCTGGGAACCTCCGTATGCCGCAGGAGTGGCCCAAGAAATGGCAAAAAAAAAAAAAAACAAAAGACGGAAAAAATAAAATGGAAAGAATAATATCACAATGAGAAATTAGAAGGCACTCTAGTGAAATGGTTAAAGTAGATTCTAAAGCTCAAGACTAGTTGGATTCCACTACTTACTGAGTGATTTACAACAAGTTGTTTACTCTTTTAAACTTAGTTTTCTCAAATATAAAATGAGGATTGATAGTAGGACCTAATTTACAGAATTTTAAAGAGGATTCAAGTCGTTAACATATGCAAAGCACTTAAAACAGTCCTGGCACATAGTAAAATTTCCGTAAAGTACTGACTATTATTATTGTCATTGAATGCTATGTTAGATACAGCACTGCAAGCATAGCATTAGGAACATTTGGAAAGTTTTTAGCACACAGTATGCATCAAATAAACACTAGCTATTAGCCATTAGAATAGGTGGTCAGGGAGTTCCCACTGTGGCTCAGCGGTAATGAACCTGACTAGTATCCATGAGGATGTGGGTTCGATCCCTGGCTCTGCTCAGTGGGTTAGGGATTCAGTCTTGCTGTGAGCTGTGGTGTAGAGGTATAGGTCACAGACAGGCTTGGATCTGGTGTTGCTGTGGCTGTGGCCAGCAGCTGCAGCTCCAATTCAACCCCTAAACTGGGAACTTCCATATGCTGCAGGTACAGCCCTAAAAAGAAAAAAAAAAATAGGTGGTCAGTAAATGGCCACTATTATTACTAAGATACAGTCAAGCATTAGTCTGGCATTAGGGTGATAAGGCAGGACCAAGATGACAGTCCCTTTTATGTGTGCTTTATCTAGATTAGATGCTAGAAAATAGGTATTTGTTCTAAACTGGTTTGTGATTTCTTTCCAGTAGTTAAAGAAGAGTGATTAGAGGGGAGAGAGCCCCAGTGAAAAACAGCCTAACTCCTAGTCTTATATCTTCTACCTATAACTTCTGTCTTATTGAGAGGAATGGGAAACGTGATGGGAAAGGGGACAAGAGGAAAACAATGCTCTGCGGCAGCAGGTGATGTTTCATCTCAAGAGCTCATCTCTATAACCTATGTTCCTGATTTCGAAGCCCTCATCTTCCTTCTCTGAGTCATCACAAGTTCCTATTTCCTGCCTCTATGGTAAAGCCTCATCTCACTGGGTAGATAGATGATTTACATCCCCATGTCCATAAATTATCAAAAGTATCCCCAATTCAGATAAATGAGACTCTTCAATTCTGAGTTTTCTTTGCTGAATTAAGTGCATGCAGACAAGGGGTTCCAGAACATCACTAGAGTTTTAAATTGTTAAAAAAGTTTTTGTGTGACAGGCCAGTAAGAACAGAAAGGGGTTGCCTTTCATATGTGAATGTAACATTGCTCTCTGACCCTAGACCATAGGTTGAATTGCTTCTCCTACAGTAGGGTGGGTTTTCTCAGATGTCTAGGATCTAGCTCAGTTCTCTTGTGACTGATGGCTGCCCAGAACTTTAGGTCCAATTTGTTGTTGTAGAGATGAGATTTTTCCCTTGGGAAGTAAAACAGCAAATATGGGGATGAAACTTGTGATGATGGTCTTATCGATAACTACACTTAAAACGGATCATGCCTGGACTCATGCCTAAACACATACACATATAATGTGATACAGTGGAAAGCAAACCTGGGGTTAGGGTAGGATGATTTGGTTGAAACCCAGGGTCTGACACTAAGCAAGTTTTTATTTATTTATTTATTTATTTGGTCTTTCTGCTATTTCTCGGGCCGCTCCCACGGCACGTGGAGGTTCCCAGGCTAGGGGTTGAATCGGAGCTACAGCCACCAGCCTACGCCAGAGCCACAGCAACGCAGGATCTGAGCCGCGTCTGCAACCTACACTACAGCTCACGGCAACGCCGGATCGTTAACCCACTGAGTAAGGGCAGGGACCGAACCCGCAACCTCATGGTTCCTAGTCGGATTTGTTAACCACTGCGCCACGACGGGAACTCCTGACACTAAGCAAGTTTTTAAACCTCTCTGAAATCTTTTTCATATTGCATAAAAGGAAGATAATTCTATGCACTAAAGGGAATATTGCTGAGAAGACTAAATGAGAAAATGTAATAAATAACTCCACAAAGTGGGATGAAGCACAAAGTAGAAACCCAACACAGGTTAGATTAAGACTGGAGATGAACGTGATCTTAAATGATATTTCCTAGGCAGTTCTTATTCCACATTACCTGAAAATACAGAATTTGTAACTTATAGCACAGATAGAGTTTTAATACCAGGGCCTTGAACTTTAGGAACTTCAGGAATGTTAAGGTTGAAGAATACTATTTAAGTAAGGCAGGGAAAAAGGGACCGTTGACATCTGGGGCCATCAAGCATGAAAACATTTCTAACGATTCAGGAGAGCGGGTTAAGAGGCAGTATGGAAGGAAGTGGTGATGTACACTGGAGATAGGGAAGGACAGCGAGTGGTCAAAGCCGTAAAAAAAAAAAAAAAGAGTTAAAACAAAAGTTGAGAATTGCAATTTCTTAGCCAAAGTAAAGCTACCAGTGCTCTAAAGTATTTTTGCACATCTCAGCATCATCCATCCTTTTACAATTTTCACCACCAGAAGGTATTCAGAAACTGTCCATAGAAATGTATTTCCAGTTTTGTAACGGAGTCAATCAGAAAATGTAATTGATGTTGGAGAAAGTTGTTTCAAAGCCAACTTTGCTTAGATACATCTATTCAGTAAAGCAGGGGACAGTGGCGCTGGGGAGCCACACAGGCCTCGGGGAAAACAAAATCCCAATAAGTATGCCAAATGTGCTTCTATTATTTCACGATTCCTTCAACAGAAACATTATGTGGAAGATAAGAATTAGGAAAATACTGAACTGAACTAATTCAAAATGTTAAGAAAATATTTTGCGTTTATGTTTTATAGCCAAGTGCTTTTCCCACATTTGTCCCAAGGCAGCAGATGAAGCGCTATATTCACCACTGCTAATACGAGCAATTGGAACATGCTCTTTGGCAAGGCAGAAATAAGATAATTGTTCAACATAGGCCGGCTTTTCAGAAATACTGGAAGCATTGCCTGTAATTATAGACATCTGTCACTGCTAGCCACTCAGTACTAACCCTGACATCAATATACAACCATAGCACTAAACTGCCTGCAGGCACAGCAATGGAGACCAGATACGCGAGGCAGGCAATCATCTGCTTCATCCAAACTATCTGTCAAAGGTTCCCAACCACAAATAGCTCTTACATTTTGTATCCTTAGGATAATATGTTGATTTATTTTAGATTCTCTAATATTTACAGTCTAGGCCGTCTACTAAAATAAAGAAACAAAACTTATGGCTAATGGAGGCAGTTACTGTTCACAGTCATCATAAAAGGTCATAGCTCAACCCTCAAATGTTAAAAATTGATGGCAGCTTTAACCATGTGCTGTCATACAGATGTTTCCTTTTGTAGAGGCAATTATTTTCAATAGCAATTCAAAATGGTAACTACAATCTTTCATCAGCAAGTATGTTGCCAACATTGATCTAACAGAAACGCTCATATTTTAAAACCTTTTTTGAGACGTGAAGGCAAGTTTCAAAGATGAGTACGGAAGAATCCAGATTGTCAGTTTGGGTTTTGCTGTACATAGAGTACCATATCTGGAAACAATTTTATGTATATAAATGATGTACTGTCCAAAAACTAGGAAATGATATTGAAGGCTAAAATACTTTGTTAATGAACAAGTCAACTGACATATAATTTTGCTGAATGTAAAGCTTATTGAAATATACATGCACATCTACATTCATATTTTTAAAAGCCCAAAGACATACTGCGGCTTTAAATGTCACTCTCTTTTTGCTTTTTAAGCAGCCAGAGAAGCAAGCTGAAAATTATTAGACATTTAGACTAATTAGGAATAAACACTCACAATTATCATAATGTGTTACTAAAAACCCAGATATTTCTTGGTTTGGTCACAACAGCCTATGCTGAAGAAAAACTATTAATTACTGACAGACAGTTAGCTTACAAGTGAGCTGCATCTTAAAAACCTCTTTTAAAATACAATTGCTAAATGCCTTACAGTGCTGTAATGTGAGACAGGTTCAAATCTTATTACTTCACTGAAATTAAAACCTAAGTTTTAATACTGTTCAAGTCGAACAATGATTCCACACTTTATTGCTTTTGAAATCCCTTGATGATCATAGGAAAAAATGCCCCCGAGAAAAAAAGACTGTTTTCGATAAACAGAAAATACAGTTTGCACTCTTAGCCTCTTTGTCATCACAAAAAAAGGATTTAATGCCAATTCTTTAAAAAAAGACTTTTTTTTCCACAAAATGTGCACCTTGTGTGCCATTTGTAAAATCAGTTCACTTTCTTTTATTTATTACTGCAGCGCGGCAAGGCAATAAAGAAGCTACCAATAGCTAATAAATTACATGCCTTTTAAAACAATTCTCTTGCTACAAAAGCATGTAACTACAAAGGTTTACATTTACATGGTACATCACATGAAATATCTATATTTGTGTCCTATTAACCATTTTGGAAAATTGTGGACTTTTACCAAATAGCTGATAGGAAAAAGAAAGTGATTCACAAATGTTGACATAAAATAAAAGGCTTTCTAGTAAACTATTCATATGCTATTTGTATTTTCAAAAAAATCCTCCAAAATTTATTTAAAAACATGTTTTGATAAATTATTTTATGCGTCAGAAAGGTATTCAAAGATGTTCCTTAATGGAGGTTAATTTAAACTTTACTCAGTGAATACTGAGACCTAACAAAGTACCTTTTTTCCCCCTTAATTTATGTTCTTAGTATCATGCAGTCTTAAAAATCATAGCTCCTAGGAGTTACTTAGAATAAATTATAAAGGGCAAGATCACTGGATGGATATAAGATAAAAAATGCCCCAAATCTGTTCCTTGTTTTGTATTCTTCAAAAAATGATACAGAAACTTGGTTATTTATTTAAGAAACAGTCACATCAAACATGTCCTGCTTAGTTGTAATCTTTCTTTTAAAAGAGTATGATGTTCAAATATCCATAAAAACTACCTAAAAACCTTACTTTATGAAAGTAAGCTGTTTTTTTTTCTTCTTCTTCTGGTTTTCTATATACAAATGAATTCTGAAGTATTTGTACTCTAACTCAGGATTAAATTGTTAAATTAATCAGGGTATCTGCTTAATGCTCTCATCCTCTAATCTCACGATGAGCATGTATTTATGAGGTAGTGTATTGTCTTTTATTATTAATTTCCTCCATTTCCTGTAATAGCTATCATAGCTGCGGCTTTTTTTTTGTTTGTTTCATACCTATGAAATTTCAACTTTGTTCAATTATGCATGATGAACACTGCTTCAATTTGCAAAGCACAAACAACTTTAATCTATTTCATATTTATTTCAAGGTGACAGTCCACTATACAAATGAATAAAAATTCTACATTCTATAGCACTCCATTTCTCCATTCAGACATACTTTCTCTCCCTTTCTTTTGAAATCAGCTTGATTATGATGATTAACAATTAGGAATTTGTGGAAGATATCTTTTCTGAAAAGTTCAATGAAATAATTTTATTTCATCTTCACATTTCATCTTCACAGACTTTTTAGAGTTGAATCATTACCGCCATAAATAATAATATTCTATAAACCACAGATCTTTACACATACAGAATACAGGTATATTTCTTAATTTATTGTTTGCTTCTTTTTGATAGTATTACTCATGTTTTGTTGAAATCATCACTTTTCCTCATATTATAGCTGACTTAAAATGATACAATTCTTCTTTAAAAATAAATTTTATTAGAGTATAGTTGACTTAGAAAGTTGTGTTAGTTTCAAGTGTACAAAAGGATAAAATTTTTGATTAGCAACCAAGAGGAATAGGTAACAAAATATCTACTTTCTCTATGGCTCTGTTCTCTTCCTCCTATATCTCACTAGAAAAATTTTATTTTAAATCTTTAGTTACTTGAACTATCCCTAAGAATGCGCATTCAAAGCAGGAAGGGCAGGTATCATGAACTCCATTTTTTTCTAAGTGGGGTGAGAAGGTTGCTCGAGATCACACAGTGAAATGGCTTGTTCTCCAACTTCCTAGTCACAGTTCTCACTATTTAATAACACTGCCTCCTAGCTACTAGGAAAAAATAGGTACTAATGGACATTTACTGTAGAAAGTCCAAATAAAACTTTCTATTGGGGGCTATTTCATTCAATGGATGGAAAATAGACTTCTGTTATATTGGGCACCTATCTGACAGGGTAGGAGTGGAGGGTGGTTCTTGATGTCTACTGAGATGGGTAGAGAAATTCATTTGTTTTACTAATTACCATTTTAGACGTGATAGAACATTTGCATTGTCATCAACCTCCTTAATTTGTTAAACAATCTGAAGTGTACTGATATTTAGATTTCTTGGTCTTGTTCTGCCATATTGAATGGGAACATGGACAGCATAAAGCTGGACTCCTCTGGCCTCTTTGCATCATTGTGCAACTTCTAGTTCTATTGCCTGTTTATGTAATACAGAGAACTGAATGACATTGAAATGCCAACCATACCCTGGAATCCTCCCGGAACCTCCCCAAGATCATATTATGTGTCTTTCTATATGTTTCCACTGCTGTTCTGCATATCAAAATCATTGGTCTTATATCAAACACTGATGACTGTCAGCTTTGTCTGTGTTCTCCATCTGTCTATAATGGCAGGACTATCTCTCTTTAGTGGATATCATGCCCCATTGTTTAACACATAGTAGGCAATTACACATATCTGTAATGTCAACATGTTTTTTCTTTCTTTCTTTTTTTTTTTTTTTTTTGGTCTTTTTGCTATTTCTTGGGCTGCCCCTGTGGCATATGGAGGTTCCCAGGCTAGGGGTCGAATCAGAGCCACAGCAACGCGAGATCCGAGCTGCATCTGCAACCTACACCACAGCTCACGGCAACACCGGATCGTTAACCCACTGAGCAAGGGCAGGGGCTGAAACCGCAACCTCATGATTCCTAGTCAGATTCATTAACCACTGCGCCACGACGGGAACTCCATCCTCCTTAGGTTTGATTAATTTGCTAGAATGGTTCATGAACTCAGAGAAAGATTTTGCTTACTAGATTACTGCTTTATTATAAAACTCAGGAACAGCCAGATGGAACACATGCTTGGAGCAAGGTATATGGGAAGGGTTGCAGATCCTTTTCTCATTTGCAATCCTTAAAAAGTGAACACTCGGAGTTCCCGTCGTGGCGCAGTGGTTAACGAATCCGACTGGGAACCATGAGGTTGTGGGTTTGATCCCTGCCCTTGCTCAGTGGGTTAACCATCTGGCGTTGCTGTGAGCTGAGGTGTAGGTTGCAGACGCGGCTTGGATCCCGGTTTGCTGTGGCTCTGGTGTAGGCTGGTGGCTGCAGCTCCGATTCGACCCCTAGCCTGGGAACCTCCATATGCCACGGGAACAGCCCAAGAAATGGCAAAAAGACAAAAAAAAAAGTGAACACTGGCCCTGTCTAATCCACTGTCTCCTAAAAAACACTGCTCTAATTAACAACACCTACTTCCAAAAAATAACCAGAATCAGAATAAAATTTCTGGAGTTCCCGTCATGGCTCAGTGGTTAACAAATCCGACTAGGAACCATGAGGTTGCGGGTTTGATCCCTGGCCTTGCTCAGTGGGTTAAGGATCCAGACTTGCCGTGAGCTGTGGTGTAGGTTACAGTTGCGGCTCAGATTCTGTGTTTCTGTAGCTCTGGTGTAGGCCTGTGGCTACAGCTCCGATTTGGCCCCTAGCCTGGGAACCTCCATATGCTGTGGGAGCAGCCCAAGAAAATGCAAAAAGACCAAAAAAAAAAAAAAAAGAATAAAATTTCTCTGCTTTTGTCACCATGAAATCTGACCATCTTACCTTACATAACCCATTTTCAATCAATATCAACATATATAAGAAACATCTCATATCCAGGATGTTGCTTCCAACCTCAAGAACCTCAAACTTTGTTGAGAAAATAAGAACACAGAGCAGAAAACACTTAAGGAGCATGACTGGGAATTACATTTGGTCATTTAATAAATTTAAAGTCAAATCCTGTGCATGCCATTTCCTACCATTGTGTTCCTAGCCGAGTTACTTCATGGCAGAACTGGAGTTAAGAACACCTTTATCCATGAAAAAATGCTCAAAATCATTAATTATTAGAGAAATACAAATCAAAACTACTATGAGGTACCACCTCACACCTGTTAGAATGGCCATCACTAACAAGTCAACAAATAACACCCTGGAGAAGGTGTGGAGAAAAGGGTATCCTCCCACACTGTTGGTAGGAATGTAAATTGGTACAACCACTATGGAAAACAGTACAGAGGTACCTCAGAAAACTCAATATAGAACTACCATATGATGCAGCATATATATAGAATCTATAGAACTATCATATGATCCATATGATCCAGCAGTCCCACTCCTGGCCATATATCTGGACAAAACTTTTCTTGAAAAATACACACAAACTCGTATGTTCATTGCAGCACTATTCACAATACCCAAGACATGGAAACAACCTAAATGTCCATCGACAGATGAATGGATTAAGAAGATATGGTATATATACACAATGGAATACTAATCAGCCATAAAAAGGACAAAATAATGCCATTTGCAGCAACATGGATGGAACTAGAGACTCTCATACTAAGTGAAGTCAGTCAGAAAGAGGAAGACAAACACCATACGATCTAATGTACAACTGGAATCTAATATATGGCACAAATGAACATTTCCACAGAAAAGAAACTCATGGACTTGGAGAACAGACTTGTGGTTGCCAAGGGGGAGAGGGAGGGAGTGGATGGACTGGGAGTCTGGGGTTAACAGATGCAAACTATTGCATCTGGAGTGGATAAGCAATGAGATCCTGCTGTACAGAACAGGGAACTATAACTAGTCACTTATGAAGGAACATGATGGAAGATAATGTGAGAAAAAGAATACACACACACATACATATATATTTATAATGTATATATGACTGGGCCACTTTGCTGTACAGTAGAAATTGACAGGACACTATAAACCAACTATAATGGAAAAAACAGAAATCATTAAAAGGAAAAAAAAAGAACACCTTTATCCTAAGATTATTTTGAGGTCTACAAGATATAATGCATGTAAAAGCTTATTATCATAGTGCTTGGCATATTATAAACAATAAATGAATGCCAGCATTCCCATTTTCATTATTATTTAACTAAGTATTAATGAATATGATCCAGGTATTCAGAACTGTAAGAGTGCACACTTGAACAGAACACTGAAGGATGGAGGTTGCTGGGAGGAGGGTTTGGGGAGAAGAAAAAAGAGAACAATGTGATCTAAGATAAAGATGGTGAGAGCCTGATGGAGGGGTTCTCTGGAAACTAATATTGGCTAGTAGCTAGAGCCAGACCTTAGAAGCTGAGGGCTGTTGACTAGATGAAGGCAACAGAGGGTCTCTGAAGTGGGAAGAGCTCCATGATGAAAGCGGTTTTTCTGACTACAGTATGTATGATGGAGCGTAGCCAGAGAGGTCAAGCGTCTATTCTCTTTGAACACTTTGTTGTCTCTGACATCACGTTCCCTCTTCTTCATATTCTTATCTTCGTGGAAACAGTATTCTATGGTTTTTCCTTTTTCCAACTCTGTATTTTCAGTTAGAAATTTCAGTTTTCCACATCCTTGAGCTGAGAGTGCCCTTATGCACCCAGTTCCTTATGGAAGGTTCATCTGCTCATAAGAGTTCAATTAAACATGCCCCCCTCCACCCATAGTTCCAAAAGTAAGTACTGAATGTGGAGGAGAACCCCCCCCCCCAGCTGTGGTGCTCAAGAAAAACAGGGCTGGGAATTGCAAAGAAATGCCAAGGTGACAAAATTGTAACAATTTTAGCTCTATTTCCTTGAACAAGAGGAAGGTTTGAGGTAAGCCAGGAACGTGAAGATTACAGCCTTTGTTAATTATATGAGAAGACAACATACCCACTAAAGGCTTATTTGGTTCCTTACTGTCTCTAATTATAACTCCAATAACCTACCCTCCAACCATGACCATTAACTTCAAAAGGTGAGAGATATAGCCCAGATATTTCTATTTTTCTCTAACTAGAGGAGAATCTTTCATTCATGGATTTATTAACCTATTTGTATTTTCATTTTGTGGCACTCCTTGGAAAAACAAATCCTGTAAATTTCATTATCTACCAAAGAAAGTAGACGTTTCTTCTTCTTTTCCCCGAACTTAATGTACAGCTAAGGGTACTCTTAAATATTTAGGAAATGTTTAAGTCCTACCGCTATCCTGATTAAAAAAACCCCAAAACCTGATCTTTCCCCTAAGGATTTAACTTTCTAGGCTAAAGAGGCCTATACTTTCATACTGCTGATTTCTACACTGCATATGTGAGCTATGCGCTAAGAAAGTGAAATATAAATTGAGATTATATCTATGAACTGTGCTTTTAAATCATTTGAACTATTGTATCTTTGGGGTCTGTTCTGCATGGACACATTTGTGGGTAATGACAAAGGTCAAAAAACATTTAAACATGTAAATGACACAGCCATTCAATTCTGACTACAATTTTGAGAGGCCTTAATGTTGACAGGCAGAAAGTTCAAGTTAAAACACAGGTTAGCTGTTGCAAATTTTTAGATAAAGACCGCATTTGTTCCTTCTTTTTTCTAAGTAAAAGCAGTTTTTAAAAAAACCTTAAAAAAGCAGAAGTAGAGGACCAAGTGCCAGTAGCACTTCTTAATGATAAGAGAAGAAAATAAAAAGCATACAGACTATCAAAGGCTAGAAAGAGTCAGGAACTTCACAAACCCAATGAAGCATGCTCCCCTGCAACTAAATGAAATGTGCCATCCCTGACTCCTTATGCAGAGACCCTCTCTCACACACTCTTTACACATATTATCTCTTTAACACATTTTTGCAAAACAGTGTAGACGAGCTAGAAAAACTAGAGCTCAAATCCCAGTCTCAAATGTGATCTTAAACTATTTTTTTTAACTTTTCAGAGAATCAATTTCTTCAGTCACAAGCCAAAAATAATAATATTTTCTACGTAAGGCCATTGAGAGGATTAGCAACAATTTGGACAAAATGCCTAGCAGTGTCTGGTGCACAATAGGTACTGCACTCCATAAATACTATTTTTATTGAGAACATCAGTTGCACATCTAGAAAACAAACAAGTTTATAAAGACTTAGGACTTTTCATTAAATTGTGTAGTGCTTTTTCTTTTTTAATGATATGGGATAAGTAAACAATCATTTATGCTCAAATACTATGTACCCGTTGCTAATGCATCACAGGATAGTAAATGTTTATTTTTAAAATTTTTAAATTAAAACATTTTTTTTTTCTTTTTAGACCCACACCTGTGGCACCTGTTCCCAGGCTAGGGGTTGAATTGGAGCTGCAGCTGCTAGCCTATGCCACAGTCATGGCAACGCCAGATCTGAGCTGCATCACTGGATCCTTAGCCCACTGAGCAAGGCCAGGGATAGAGCCTACATCCTCATGGATACTGATTGGGCTCTTTACCCACTGAGCCACAATGGGAATGCCATCAACTATCTATTTAGATAATTCAAATTCTGAAAATAAGAAACTGGAAAGGGAGAAAAATATTTTAATGACATAACCTACAACACACTGCACCTAAATTAAAAAGCAACTATTTCCTTAAGAATTAAATACGTCAAAAAAAAAAAAAAAAAAAAACAAAAAAAAAAAAAAAAAAAAGGAGTTCCCATCGTGGCGCAGTGGTTGACGAATCTGACTAGGAACCATGAGGTTGTGGGTTCGGTCCCTGCCCTTGCTCAGTGGGTTAACGATCCGGTGTTGCTGTGAGCTATGGTGTAGGTTGCAGACGTGGCTCGGATCCCGCGTTGCTGTGGCTCTGGCGTAGGCCGGTGGCTACAGCTCTGATTCGACCCCTAGCCTGGGAACCTCCATATACCACAGGAGCGGCCCAAGAAATGGCAAAAAGACCAAAAAAAAAAAAAAAAAAGAATTAAATACGAATATCTTAAAAGCACAAGTTTTTTAAAGAGTGGTATGGATTCTCAGCTTACTGTGAAAAATTCCCAATCACTTTTAAAGCTTTTTAAAAACTCCAAAATGGCTGAGAGTAAGTAAAGAGACTATAAAGGCAGATGGTTCGGATAGTCTGAATACAAAAAAGCAGGTGCTTAGCAAAACAGAAGCATGTGCCAATTTGCCAGCGCTGCTGGTTCCTGCTTCCATATCCCATTTGCTTCTCCCCCACATCTGCTCACTGGTGCCCATGTGATAGAGTCAATTGACTCGGAGGATGAAGAGCAACAACCTGCAAACCAAGAGCCTACAGAAGTCTGTTATTTAAAAATGAAATTTCCTTTTCTTTGCAGGTTTCTCTCACTATTTTAAACTTAGGTGGAAAAATTATCTTTCTTCAAAGTCAAGACACATTTCTTACATTTAAGAAAACCCCTTTAACAACAGCACAATAAAGGCTATTAAAACCTAGCTTAGGGGTCGCATTGATATAGACATATGCAATCTAACTCAAACCTTAAATCACATTTGCAGATTATACTCTCTATTGCCCAAGTACATTAAAAGAAGAAACGGCCATAAATTAGCTTCTAGAAACAGAAAGAAAGCAATTGCAACATCTCTTTATTACATGCAGAACCAAACTGCACATTACTTTTCACAAAATATCACTTTTGTTTTGCCTCTGAACAAACTAAGCGAGGAACTTCAAAGGAGACTATGATATAATTTAGAAGAAGGCTGAAAAATACAGGAAGTTAAACAAATAAAATGAGTAGTCATATGGTGAGAGGACCCAGACAGGAAACAGAGTTCTCTCCTTTCAGATTCCCTTAACGGTATGATAGGGGGTTTTGGGAAAAAAACAAAACAAAACAAAAAAAACCCCAAAACCAAAACTATACAACTACTTGGCACTTTTATGGACTCTTTCATGAAAAAATGATCGCAACTCAGGCATCAATAAAAAGGAGTAGCGTAAAAGATCCAGAGTATCTCCAAAAGGGGTTTGGAATGCTGGGAGAGGATGTTGGTAGCTACCAAACTAGGAACGAGATCTTGCAGCGTGGGGAGGGAAGCTGAGGGGGAGTTTATGGAACTGGTGAAGGCAGCATGTCATGTTAGATGGCTTGTCCATGCTGGTTACAGAACCCATGGTCAGGATTACTTTGCTAAGAGTCTCCTAGTTGGTCACTCTAGTTTTTACCCCACCACTGGTGAGTACTAAAGTTCCAGGGACAGAGATGACAATGACTATAACGAAGATAATATAAACAACTATCACTTACTGAGTGTTTATTATTTGCTAGGCACTATCCCAAGTACCATATATGCTTTACCTCATTTAATCAATAGATAACTCCATGAAGCCAGTAGGTATTAATATCATAATTTTACTACTATAAGAAACTGAAGCTCGGAGTTCCCATCGTGGCTCAGTGGAAACAAATCTGACTAGGAACCACGAGGTTGTGGTCGATCCCTGGCCTTGCTCAGTGGGTTAAGGATCTGGTGTTGCCATGAGTTGTGGTGTAGGCTGCAGATGCGGCTCGGATCTGGCGTTGCTGTGGCTGTGGCTGGGAGCTGTGGCTCCAATTAGAACCCTAGCCTGGGAACCGCCATATGTCATGGGTTCGGCCCTAAAAAGACCAAAAAGACCAAAAAAAAAAAAAAAAAAAGAAAAGAAAAGAAACTGAAGCTTAAAGAAGTTAAGTGAAGTGTCTATTAAGTCACATAGTTTATACATGACAGAGGTGGGGTTTGAACCCAAGTAAGAATAATGCCAAGGACCACACTCTTAAACAATTATTTTTACATATGATGATGAAAAACTCTAAAAAATAATATAGTTACATCAATACTAAATGGTATTAAAATATAAAAGTTTTTACAAAGTGCACATGAGAGCCTCAGACATGGCTTCATATTCACTTATCATAAAGTCACATTCTTTAAGTGTTCTTTTCCATATAATAGTGAATTTCTGACTATTAATTAAAGTAGTTTATTAGCTGATATTATTTTTTTTAACTTTTCTTTAGCTGCTCAGAAAAGATGAATCGCAACTTCACTTGTTCTTTCATGTTTTTCTTAGACATTAACATAAGAGCAAATATTTACTGAAACGTATATGTCAGCCACTGTGCAAGACCAGGGGTTCTCCACCTTAGCAGTAATGCCATTTCTGTCGTGGAGGGCTGTCTTGTGCTTTGTAAAATGTTTAGCAGCACCTCTGGCCTCTATCCACTAGATGCCAGTAGCACCCCTCCCCCAAACTGTGACAACGAAAAATGTCTTTAACATGGTTGGTCAAATGTTCTAGGGGAGGTAAAACCCCCCCTGGAAAGAACCACTGTGCTACTAAGCATTTTACATACATTTACTATTGAATGCTCACACCTCCCGAGGTAGGTACTCCTACTATTGCCGTGTGCAACGAGGAAACTGACATGGAGCGATGAGGTGTATTTGAGGCAAGAGAGCAAATAAGTGGTAGAGCTAAGGTTTAAATTTAAGTCATGTTAACTCCAGATCCCATCTTCTAATCCAGTACACTAAACTACTTCTCTAACAAAATAAATTAGGCTTCTCAGCCCTTCTCAGAACTGTGAAGAATATTTTTTTTCCCCTCATTTAACTTACTATTATCACCTAGGAAAAAGTTTAAAAGGAGAATATGAAACAAGGCCCATTCAGTTCCAATTTCCTCAGCCTGTCCTTCTTAAGGTGGCATCATTTAGAAGTTCTTAACTTTAGGGGCCCATGAACTCCTTTGTCAATCTATTAACGATACACAATCTTCTCCCAGAAAAATGTACACGTACAACATTTTACATACCTTTTCTTTTTGGTGTTACACGATTTGACACGTTGAACTTAGTTTAATCCTGATTCCCAAACCTAGTACCTTTAGGACCTGGAGGAAGTTATTTAACCATCTCACCTCCAGGGTTCCCACTGTAAATGAGGAAAAGAGCACTGTTCCTCCATCATTACTGGGAGGCTCAAGCTGATCATGTGTGTCAAGCTCCTAACAGAATATTGGCATCTAGAAGTTACACGATAAATGGCATTCCCCCTCTTGATAATTCTATCTTCTTGTTCTGCTCTTTCTATAAAAGAAAGCCTCATCCACTTTTCAATATACACTAGATTTGGGGAGACATACTGCTCATTATCTATGTCTTCCTTCAACTCTTTCATGCATGTCATACAAATTTGCTCTTTAGTCTTATTCGTTAGCCTTAATTGTTATTACTACTTGCCCCCCTCACCCCACTGCCCAAGGTAAAAGGCAAAAGGAAGGGAAGAGAAGGAAATCTTGGGTGTCATTCCTTACCAATGTCAGAAGCAGAATTTCATGAGATTATTGCAAGGAACAAGGAAAATCTTTGTGAAATGCTTGGCCCTGAGTATTAAAGGTGATGGGTACTAAGTGAAGTAAGTCAGAAAGAGAGACAAATACCACACAATATCACATATCTGGAATCTAATATATAGCACAAAAGAACCTTTCCACAGAAAAGAAAAATCATGGTTATAGAGAACAGACTTGTTGCCAAGGGGGAGGGGAAGGGAGTGGGATGGATTGGGAATTTGGGGTTAATAGATGCAAACTCCTGCCTTTGGAATGGATAAGCAATAGGATTCTGCTGTATAGCACTGGGAACTATATCCAGTCACTTATGATTGAGCATGATAATGTGACAAAAAAGAACGTATACATGTATGCATGACTGGGTCACCTTGCTGTATAGGAGAAAATCTACAGAACACTGTAAACCAGCTATAATGGAAAAAATTAAAAATCATTATAAAATAAAAAAATAAAGGTAATTGATAAATGTTTATTCTTTCTCATGGGGCCTATTAGACGCAGTATGAGGGCTCCTTTGAAATGCTGTCCTTTGAGTACCTAAAAATCCACCTTAATAAAAGAATGCTTTGCCCTTTTTTGTGCTTATTTTGTTTAAGGAAAGGTAAGGATTATGCAGCCTAGAAACACCATTTCTAGAGAATGAAGTATACAGAGCCCACCAAGTAGTATCCTCATGTTTAGGAGGATAAACATGAAATGTACTTTGGACCTGTCTTATTAGTTTCATTACTGTCCTCAACTTTTGTTGCGAGACTTCCTGAAGCTGTATAACTGGTTCTTTCCTGTTATTTTATCCAATCTTTCTCTCTCACACTGATAAAAAATCCATTTCTTTATTTTTGGTACTACCAAAACATTTAGAAATCGCCAAAAGGGCTGCTGAAAAAGTTTAGAGAGCCAGAGAACAGCGGAATCTTAGACAGAAATAAGGGAAACAACACCTGGGGTTTTAGGATATGAATGTGTCCCTAGGAAGTTATACTAAAGAAAAGTTTCTGCTCCTCTTTTGTGTTTCTTTAGAGAAAGACCAAGACTCTTGCTTAGGACAAGGTAAAAAGAAATACAGATTTTATCTTAAAGGTATGGCCTAAGAGGTGGATTACAAGGCAGAAGATGGTAAGATGCTAGCTTACCCGGAATGCTGGTTGAATCCAGGATATGCCAGAAAAAATGACCCCAAAGACAAACCGTTTGGGGCTTCTGATGAGAAAGTAAGCCCTGAGTTTCTTAAGAACCATTGCTAATGTGACTAAGAAATCTGGCTTGACCTTTCTCTGCACATAGAAGCCCTGGTATTTAATGTCCAGTCTTCACAGTATATGCTAAAGCATTTCTTGATAAAGCAATAGCCTTTTTGATTTAATATCATGCAAGCACCACACAAATTATTTAATAGTGTATTTAGTCACAAAAAAGCCAAGCGAAACAAAATGCTCTCCTAACTGTCTGCTTCCCCATCTAAGCCTGGAGCCAAAATCCATCACAAGTGAGAATACTCAAGAGAAAAATCATAATATAAAAATGTGTCCTTCTCATTCTCAGTATCTAAGAACCAATGCAGAGTGCACCACGGTCTCTGACATCCAAAAAAGACGATGACAAAGGAAACTAAAAATTATCCTCACAGTAAGTCATAATGTCATTTCAAAGTGAAGCAAACACAAATTTCCAGGGATTTCCCAGAGAGTCAAATACTCAGTTTTAAAGTGTCCTGCAAATCTGATCTATGCTGTGTTGTGACAGGCAGATACTCTAAAGGACAAAACACCTTAAAAAAACCATACTATGAACTCTTGATGCCGTTGAGGAAGGGGCTGGGGGTACTGTTTGCAGAGACTAGTAAGTGAAAGAGGCTGAACTAGCTAAAAGGTAACATACAGTTTATATTTTTTTCCCTTTAGGATTAAGACACTGTCACCAGAAAACTTTTTTGAAATACATAAACGATCAATCACTCCTCTTACTAATTAAAAGTCTTCAACGGGCATCCTGTTTCCTACGGAATAAAACCTTCTTTCCCTAACTTGCTGTGGAGCACTCTTCTTAATCTGGCCCTTCCCAAGTACAGTAGTAACCTTTCCTCTAACTTTCACCATATAGCTCAGATCTTTACCCCACCAAGCCCTATGCAGGGGCTGATTATGTCGTGCTTTCAAACCTCCATGGCTTTGTATGCACTGTCGCCTCAGCAGGGACTAGTCATGCTCCCCTTTTCAACCTGGCAAAATCATCTCCATCTTCAAGACCCAGTTCAAATGTAACTGCGCATGGGATGCTTCTACTTCTTTTATATGGGACTTCATCGACTGTCTTTGTCATACGGTGCTGTCAATGATTTGTCTGTCCATCTCTTTTTCCACTTGTCTGTGAGTTCTAAGCATAGTGACTGGGACACAGCAGATAATTCAATAAAAGTTTATTGAAGGAATAAACACGTTAGTCAGCAAGGGAGATTATCTTGGAAAGGTAATTTGCTTCTCTGGGCCTTAAATTGCTATCTGCAAAATTAGGACATGGCAAAAAAAGTGCTTTAAAGATGTGAAATTGTTTCTTCAAATAAGGGCCTACCTGGAAGACTAACATGAGAGACAGACTGAAGCAGAGTGCAGTTTCACGGGAAGGGGGGATGACTTGATAAGTGCGTCCTCCTGTTGCTGGAACCACAAAAGCAAGCCGGAAAACACACGTGTAGACCACATGTGTTCTCTTTACTTCCAGTTTTAATATTCTACGGTTCTATGATGTTATTCAGTGTTTCAAAGCAGCACATATAAGGATTATTAAGAGAAAAATTTGATTGTTCTACTGTCCTTTAGGAACAAACCCCTCAATTTGGAACCTTATGTTCCCACAGTGAATTATTTTGTAGGTCTATCAAATCTGGGCTCACTAACTGTGCTACAAAACTGAGTAATTATGGAGCCATTTATCCTACTAGCTTACCAGATAAAATCAGGTTGTTTGTGACAATCATTCATTTTAAACACAAAATGTTGTAACCGATAAAATAAATTTGAAAAATTAAAAGTCAACTGTTTTATAATCTTTTCAGACACCAGGACTTTATCACTTATTCCTGGAAAGACAAAGTGGACACCTATAAAAACTTCAGTCATGTGCCTTTGTAGTTAAGAATTCTTGGTGTCAAACACTGCTGCACGATTCATTAGCTATTAATGACTGTCATTTATTCTGAGCCTTAATTTCCTCATCTCTAGAACTTGTACAGTTCTTGCTTCACCAGCTTCAACAGTTACAAGGACCGAAGTAGATAAAGAATCTAGCATACTGACTAGCAATGGTAGGCCTCTGAAACAGTCTATATTTTATTCCCTAATGAATACTAATGAACTCAAAACCACAAGTTTTTCTAGAGCTCTACTAAGCAAAAAACTTATTTGTTTGGTCATAGGTAACACTCACAATCACCTATGTTGCCACTGGCAATTTGTTAATATGAAAAGACCAGGACTGAATACACTCAAAATTGCATCCTAACTGAAAAAGCAAATTCAAAAGAATTCCGTATGTTCATGATGGGTATGACACAGGTAGGACATCTGGTTCAGACACCACCACCAACCAACATGGTCTGGACTCCAAGACCTCACGACAAGGGCAAATATTTATAGACATCCAGTGAGTGACATAGTGCTGTACAGCTGGCCTCTGACAATATTTTTTCCTCATTACAGTCTGAATAATTGAAACTACTTTTTAACAGAAAATTACATGAAAAAAGAGATCAACCTCGCTTTTAAGAATCACCTATTATCTCAAGAGTCTCTATAAACCTTCTAATAGAGCACAGAAACCAAAACTAGTTTTAATTCTGTTCTTTCCCCAAATTGTTTTGATTATTCTTTTTCCTGTGCATTCCCAAATTTTATAAATTATTTTCTTGATGTCCATGCCAAATCCTGCTAGGATTGTGACTGGAAATGTAATGAATATATAAATGTGGGATCAAACCCACACTACAGCAGTGACCTGAGCTGAAGCAGGGACAATGCTGGACCCTTCACCTGCTGAGCCACAAGAGAACTCCTGATTTAACATCCTAACAATATTCAATCTTCCAGAAGCTCCCTGGTGGCCTAATGGTTAAGGACTTGGCATTGTCACTGCTCTGGCTTGGATTCATTCCCTGGCCCAGAACTTCTGCATGCTGCAGGCATGGCCAAAAACATATTTCAACTTCGGATCATAAAGCCTGTGAATACCTGCATTTATTGAGGTCTTTGATTTCTTTTATCAGTGCTTTATAGTTTTAGCATACAGAGCCTACATATATTTTGTTAGTTTCATATAAAATATTTCATTTGGGGGATACTATTTTCTATGCACTTTAAAAAGTCAAGTTTCAGTTGTTCATTGCTAGTATAAAGAAATGCAATTGAATTTTGTATTCTAACCTTGCATCCTGCAACCTTGCTAAACTCATTTTTTAGTTCTAGGACTCTTTCTTCTTTTTTTCTTTTTTTGCAGATATCTGGGCATTTTCTCTATAACTATGTCATCTAGGAATAAAGACAGTTTTACTTCTTCTTTTCCCTTATGTACATTTAAACATTTCTGTCTTACTGACCTGGATAGACTTCGGGTATGATGTTGATGAGGAGCAGTGAGGCAGATACCCCTGCGTTGTTACTGATCTTAGAAGGAAACCATGCAGTCTTTCAGTATTAAGTCTGATGTTGGTTTTTCACGGGCAGGCTTGATCTGATTAAGGAAAGTCCTTCTATTCCTGGATTACTGAATTTTTACTAAGGATGGGTGTGAAAAACTTTTTCTGCATCTGCTGAGATGATCATGTGGTCTTTCTTCTTCAGCTTGTTTAATAAGGGAATTACTTTGACTGATTTTTAAATGTTAAACCAACCATGAACCCTGGGCGTGATTCCATTTAGTTGTCCTGTATTAACCTTTTGGTATATTGTTGTATTTATTTGTTTTTTTGAGTGTGTGTGTGTGTGTCTTTTTAGGGCCGCACCCGCAGCATATGGAGGTTCCCAGCCTAGGGGTCTAGATAGAGCTATTGCCACTGGCCTGTGCCAGAGCTGCAGCAATGCCAGATCCGAACCACGTCTGCCACCTACACCACAGCTCATGGCAACACTGGATCCTTAACCCACTGAGCGAGGCCTGGGATTGAACCCCCAGCCTCAATGTTCCTAGTCGGATTCATTTCCGTTGCGCCATGATGGGAACTCCTATATTGTTGTATTTGATTTACAAATATTTTGTTGAGAATTTCTGCGTCTATGGTCATGAAGGATATTAATCATTTTTTTTGTAGTATCTTTGATTTTGGAATTGGACTTCATAAAACGAGAAGTTTTTCTTTCCCCTCTATTTTCTGGAAGAGATGTGCAGAATCAGGATTTTTTTTTTTTTTTTTTCCTTGCATGTTGGGTAGAATTCTCCAGTAAAACAATCTGGGTCTGGAGTTTTCTTTATTGAAAGGTTTTAAACTATGAATTTAGTTTCTTTTTTTTTTTTTTTGTCTTTTTGTCTTTGTTGTTGTTGTTGTTGTTGTTGCTATTTCTTGGGCCACTCCCGCAGCATATGGAGGTTCCCAGGCTAGGGGTTGAATCGGAGCTATAGCCACCGGCCTACGCCAAAGGCACAGCAACATGGGATCCGAGCCGTGTCTGCAACCTACACCACAGCTCACGGCAACGCCGGATCGTTAACCCACTGAGCAAGGGCAGGGACCGAACCCGCAACCTCATGGTTCCTAGTCGGATTTGTTAACCACTGCGCCATGACGGGAACTCCCCAGTTTCTTTAATAGATATAAAACTATTCTGGTTATCTATTTTTTTTTTTTTTTGTCTTTTTGTCTTTTGTTGTTGTTGTTGTTGTTATTGTTGCTATTTCTTGGGCCGCTCCCGCAGCATATGGAGGTTCCCAGGCTAGGGGTTGAATCGGAGCTGTAGCCACTGGCCTACGCCAGAGCCACAGCAACTCGGGATCCGAGCCGCGTCTGCCACCACAGCTCACGGCAACGCCGGATCGTTAACCCACTGAGCAAGGGCAGGGATCGAACCCGCAACCTCATGGTTCCTAGTCGGATTCGTTAACCACTGCGCCACGACGGGAACTCCCTGGTTATCTATTTCTCCTTGAATAAATTTTGGTAGTTTATGTATTTCACAGAACTGGCCCATTTAATCTAAGTTGTCAAACTGTTTTACCTTATTATCTTTCAAATGCCTAAGGAATCCATACTGATATTCATACTTACATTCTTGATGTCAATTTGTCTCCCCTGCACCCCCCTTGGCCAGTTTAGATATTTATTCATTTTATCTTTTTAACTAGCTTTTGGTTTCAATAAGTTTCTCAATTGTTTTTAATTTATTGACTTGTGCTCTTATCTTCATTATTTTCTCCCTTTTTCTTGTTTGGAATTTAATTTGCTCATTTTCTAAATCAGAGGTATGCAACCTATGACCCAAATGCTAAACCTAGTCCATGACTTTCTTTTTTTTTTAATGACCCTCAAACTAAGAATGTTGCTCATATTTTTTAAAAGTTGTAAAAACAAAAGAAGAACAAAATGTGCCAGAGACCATATATGGCTTTCAATGCCTAAAATATTTACTATCTGGACTTTGACAGAAAAAGTGCTAATAACCCTTGTAACTAGATTACTGATTTGAACACTTTCTTGTTTTTCGAATATGGCCACTTAAGCGCTATAAATTTCACTCTAAACACTTCTTTAGCAGTATCCCACAAATCACAATATTTTAGATTACACTTTCATTTTCATTCAGTTTAAAATATTTTTATTTTACCTTCAGAGCTCCTCTTCGATCCATGGACTACTTAGAAGTGGTTGTTTTATTTCTAAATATTTGGTAATTTTCCAGATATCTTTCTTTTATTAAGTTTAATTTTTTTTATGGTTTGAAAACAGACGTTACAAGATTTATATTCCTTTAAATTTGTTAACATTTTGTTTTATGGCCCAAATTCTGCTCTATTTCAGCGACTGAACTATGCGCCTGTGAAAAGAATGTATATTCTACTTTTGTTAGAGGAAGTGTTCTATAAATGTCAACTAGGTCAAGTTGGTTGATAGTATTACTCATGAAAAAATTAAAAGAACAACTATTCAAAAGCTATAGCTTGTTCTTTAAATTTTTTTCCATTCTTTTTTCTATTGGTGTTTCAGTTTGGGTAATCTCTCTTGACCTATTGTCAAGTTTACTGATTCCTCCCTATTGGAGGGAATAGGAGAGAAGGGTTCAGGTGGGGGTCTGTGCCCCTTCACTGTTATTCCCCTCATCTAGGCCTGTGTCCTGAAGGATGCTTTCTCAGGACTCTTTCCAATTTTTTTGGGTAGGAGGGATTGCCTGGTGGGGTGTCAAGTGCACGGATGAGGCCTTTAAAGGCATTCTTCATCTCTGAGTTTTCCATTTTTAACACTTCTATTTAACTTTTTTATAATATTCAACTCTGCTGAAATCACCCATCTGATCTTACTCGTCCACTTTTAACATTAGAATCTTTAACATGTTAATCATAGTTATCTTAAATTCCTCATACAGTTTTAACATTTGTGTCATAGCTGAGCCTGATTTTGTTATTTGCTTTGTCTCTTGGCAGTGGGTTGCTTCTTTTTTCTTTCTTTCTTTCTTTTTTTGTCTTTTTAGGGCTGCACTCGCAGCATATGGAGGTTCTTGCGCTAGGGGTCGAATTGGAGCTGTAGCTGTCGCCCTACATCACAGTCACAGCAATGCATGATCCCAGCCACGTCTGTGACCTACACCATAGCTCATGGCAGTGCCAGATCCTTAACCCACTCAGCAAGGCCAGGAATCGAACCTAAATCCTAATGGATGCTAGTCATATTTGTTTCTGCTGAGCCATGATGGGAACTCCTTTTTTCTCCTTTCCTGTAACTTTGTTTTGTTGAAAGTCAAGACTTCTTGTGGTTTTTGCTCCTGGATGTGTGTGTCTTTCTGCTAGGCCTTTTGTGTGAAGCTTTAAGAGTTAGGAGCTGGGTTGAGTCTGAGTTCTTGTGTTATGTAATTATCCAGAGTATGTCATAGGCTCCAAATTACTCTAGCGATATCTTTTATTTAGAGTAGGGGCTGCTTCTCAAAGAAGGATTTTCTCAATGTCTGTTTCACTTTTAGCATTAGGTTTCTCCTCTGTGCTATGCCTTAGAATTACCTATCTTAATGTTCTTGTAATGCTCCTAGCAATATTCCATTATTCCTTGTTATCTGACACTTGTCAGTCTGGTGATGGGGGTGAGGGGAGTGTTCTCTGCTGTTTCGATTAGGTCTTAGTCTCGGGCAGGCACTGTGGTTCTCGGTCATGGGGATGTGACCTTCTCAGCGCTCCTGCCGCTCTTCCAGCTGTAGTTCTGGGCCCGGCACGCATTCCTGTCCTCTGCGCTGGGCAGAGCTGTTTCTCCACCTGCCACTCACACCGTGTTCCCTTACGTTAGCTGCGATGGGTTTTCATTCACTGTCTTTCTTACTATATAAATTAATACTTTGGTGGGGGGGGTTGGAAGGAATAGAGGAGAAGGGTTCAGGTGGGGGTCTGTGCCCCTTCACTGTTATTCCCCTCATCTAGGCCTGAATCCTGAAGGATGCTTTCTCAGGACTCTTTCCAATCTTTTTGGGTAGGAGGGATTGCCTGGGGGGGTATGTGAAGAGAGAACCTGCAAGAGGGCACAAAATCCTCCATATATTTAAGGCTGTTAGGTGCTCCACTTTCCCTTGCCAGCCCACACTATGCCTCCCATCAATTCTTTAAACTAGAGCCCGATCCTTCTTAATGGTATTTGCTGTACATGTCTCAGGTAAAAAAGTACTCATGTTCCTTCTCTTCTAGCAGACAATGCTCTCTTCTCACCTCAGTTTATGACAGGTTCAAGAAAAGTTATAAACGTGCAGTCGTTTTAAGGGTGGGAGTGATGTACCTTCCTGCTTTCTCTAGTCCCATACGCAAACTAGAAGCCTACTGTTTTCACTCCTAGAATTTGCACCAAAATGGTCTCAGAAGCATTGTGATTCATTGATTTATTTTACAACTGAGAATACTGAAACTCTAAAAGCAATGAATTCTTTGGATATTTATTGACAGAGTCAAGGCAATTTCACTTATTTACACAGTGACTCATTATACATGGTATTTGGAGTGATGTATAGGAAAACCAGAAATTAAAAAGTAAAAGAGGAATTAAAACGAAACATGAGAGGAGTTCCTGTCGTGGCTCAGTGGAAATGAACCTGACTAGTATCCATGAGGATGCAGGTTCGATCCCTGGCCTCACTCGTGGGCCAGGGATCCCGTGTTGTCCTGAGTTGTGGTATCGGTCACAGACACAGCTCAGATCTGGCTTTGCTGAGGCTGTGGCATAGGCCGGCGACTGCAGCTCTGATTCAACCCCTAGTCTGGGAACCTCCAAATGACGTGAGTGCACCCTAAAAAGGGGAAAAAAAAAGAGAGAAAGAAACATGAGGACCAGGTATAATATAATGTTAAATAAAGGTGAAGATGTGTGTGTGAGTGTGTGGGGGGGGGATGAGGGAGGAGAATGATAAAAATTGAAAAAAGCAGATTATAAGGTTTTACACAATGGCATAGTTGAGCCATAAGTTGATGCCAAATTTCCAGATGTCTAAAGTAAAAAAAGTAAAAATTATATTATAGTCTTTATTATCTATTTGAAGAATATATATGCATTCCTTAAGCAAACAGAATCATATCCTAGTACTAAGTTTTAAAAGAAATTTCTTTCATGTGGTTTCATATAGGGACTGCTAAGAAATATGATGGGACAAGGCTCTCAACTGCATCTCTGAAGCAAATAGTTATCAGGTTTTATACAAATGCTGAAGTCAGACCTCAGGTAGAAGTGTTCGGTCTTCAAATCCAAACCTATTTTTACTTCCTTATGCAGTTTATTCTACCAGCAATTCACGAGGATAGACTGCTTTATACAAACTATTAGTGATCACTGGTGACTCAGTTAACATCAGTCAAAATAGGTACGTCCTAGGTTACAAAATTCTTTCAAATTAGAAGGTTCTCCATTACCTTGTCTTATCATCTCATTTTAGATATAAAATAGATCGTGATAAATACTTTCTTGTAAAAAATGTTACAGGCAAGTTCAATTCCTACTCAGTTTAGAAAGAAGTTTTTAAAAGGCTTAGCTGACAAGACATTTTCTCTTTAGGATACTACTTATGTCAAGAAGGGAACTTTATAAATATTTAAAACTAATTACTAGGAATCAGAGACCAAAGAAAAGAAAAACAAAACCCTTAAGTCTTTCTGCACTGCCAACAATTTATTGGAGTGAAAAAGGGTCAAAATCTAGACAGAAAGACTAAGAAACCATGAGGAAAAAGAAAATGAATAGTCACTTCAGGAATAAGACTTTCAACAACCGCTCAAACTATTTAATCTCACAGCTCCAAGTTTCAAGCCTATGATACATTTTTATTTTATATACATCAAAGGGAAAATAATTTCAATTTCTAATTAGCCACTCAAGGCAGAGTGAGTGTTAGGGTAGGAAGTAATTCATAGCTATATACACCAAAACATTTTAAAGAGACTCTAGTTGAACATGACTATAACTGGAAATAAAAAAGCCCTTCTAAAATGATACTCAGAGTCTCACTTTAAGAAGAGTCCTTACAGTCTCTGAAAAAACACGAGATTGGTTTTGGATACTGTTCAAAATGCACTTGCTGCAAGTGCTGGGAAGACCACCTCTTTATAATATAATCTTACCTAAAATGGATCCTGATTTATGGACCCAGGAGACAAAAATTAAAGAGACAGCTTGCTCTCTCTTTAAAAAAAGGAAAAAGAAAAAGTGAGGAGATTTGAGGAATATGAAAATTTTATATAAATATGTAGATATGTTATATACAGACACTATTACAAATACGAACACTCAGTTAATATTCTTGGCATCTTGACAAGGAAAAAATAATTTCACTTCCCATTTGGCATTAGCTAACTCATGCCTGAAACAAGTAAACATTTATGAAGAATCCTCACATGAGAAAATATTTATACAAATTAAAGGGAAAGAATGTTATTTTGGATCTACAATCCTGTGGCCTTTCAGCTGGAATATTAGTTGATCTTAATGAGAGAAACTGTGTGATTCAAGAATCAACTAAATAGAAATTAAAATGAACATAGATGCACAAGAACAAAATTAACTGTATAAGGCAAATGCATGCCTCACATGCATAGCACCTGTCCTCACATGTAGAAAAGAACATCAGCCTTTGACTGATTATTTCTTTTTGACATGATTTATCACCCGGTATTCTTTAAACTTGATAAAGCAAATTAATCTTTGATTGCAGGCGGCACTGGAGGTTGCCATTAGTCATGTAGTTTGGTGAGGTTCCTTGTGTTTCATTTACCAGGCACACAGAAAGAGAGCCCAGAAGCAATTGCCTCAGCTTTGACTTCTTTCCCTATCCACCCAGGAGAAATGATCAAAGAATTCAATATACGGTATTTTAAATTACTTCTACAGAACTGACCAACAAGGGGAAAAAAGGAATTTTCTCTTTACTCTATTTTTATAATTATTTTTTAACCGAGGACAAAGGGACAGTTATAACTTGTGATTTTAACATTAACAACTTAAACAGACTTTTTCCTTTGTTTCAGGGACAAGGGGTGCGAGTGGAGAGTGATTAAGAATTACAATTTTGAAAACCAGAATCTTAAGAAAGAAAGGACATTTAGGAATCAACTATTCAGGGACACAGAAAGGGCAAATAGATACTCAATTTCTATTATGGAACTAAATATACATTCAATTCAATGAAAAGATTTTTAGATCAAAACCATCATTCCCATCTTTTATGAAAAAAGAAACATTTTCCAAATTAGTAAACAATCCATCTTGAATATTATCCAATTTTTGCTTTAAAAAAAATCAGTATACAGTGATAGGAAAACTGTCATGATTTTTAATGCTTATTCTTTTCGAGCTTTTTATTTTATAATTTACCATTCGAAGAGCATTTCACTGGCCTAATACTCACCATTACTCATCCTAATAAGTCAGTGTGCCGAGGAAATAGAAAGATTTATCTGATGAAATAACTACCAAGGAACCCTGCCCGAGTTAGGAAAACTTTTGAGCTTTCCGTTTTTGTTCCTTTACTTAACCGGCAATGCCCATCAGAGACATTTTCCACAATCTCAAAAACACAGATCCTTCTGCTATACTAACGTTAACAAATCATCAACACATATATAATCTGATTCAATCTAGCCTTAAGTATAAAATTGAAAATTTGACCCCTAAAAGGTGAACATTTCTATTAGGCTAAATATTAAATCTTCTAAAATTGTGAGGAAAATAATTTGAATATGCTGCTAGAGAACTTACTAAACACCCAATATTTACGACAGCCTCACTTTCCAACTAGTTTGCGTGGAAGACATTTCTATACCTAAAGGGAAGGAAAGCTTCTATGTTTAGACCCACCTTTTAAAAATCATTTGTTATTTTAAAAAGGAATCCAAAGAATACATGAATAATCATTAAAAATATCAAATTGCATTTAAGAATTTATGCATTTTTTTTTTATCTCCAAAAGATAATATTCTGTTAAAATTAACTCGACTGAAGTAGGCCTAACACCAACGTTTCAGGTATTTATTTTTAGGTGACATCATTTGTTCAAAAAACAAAATTCTGCAAATTATGTAAATGTGTAAATAAAGGCATTAAGCGTGTGGATGCTTAAAAGACCTTTTTCTTCAGAGAATTGTGAGAGCGTTGTTAAGCTCTGCAATGCATAGGAACAAGCTAAAAGCTCAAGGACAACAATGCTCTTTAAAAAAAAAAAAAGAATTGTTGATGTTCTTAACCCAATGTTTGATAAAACACAGTCTAACCAGATTCCTGGTCATATATTTAAGCACAAAATATTAAATACAAGAACTAGGTTTCTGTCAATTTCCCTACTATCTTTATATGAACTGAAGATTAGGGGTAGCTAATACACACAGATATTCACAAATTAAGTAAGTCTATGATCTTTTAAAGCATTTATGAAAATAGCATCACAAAAACCTCATTTCCTAAAAACAATACAATGTTTTCTCTTTGCACATCTGCAAGCTTATTGGAGCTATAATTTTGTAAATAAACTGTAAAGAGTTAGGGATAAATTTTTGCAAATGATTATACTAAAATGCAGGAATTTGGCATATACTATTTCTAATTACAAACAAAATATTAATTTGGTAGTATTTATGGAAACTTTAGAAAGCTGGTAGTATTAATTAATTATAACATTAATAATAATGAATTATGAAAACTATATATCTCCTTTTAGCAAATATTGCCATATTTAAACAAATAAAAATACATATGTAACTGTATCTTATCTTTCAAAGTATATATGTAACTCTACCTTATTTCCACATTTTAGCTTAATTTATTAAAAGGCAAAAACTGATTAATTTCATGAGTTATTTAATGAACAATTTAGTTGAAACATTTTCTTCTAGAATTATTATGAATAATTACTGTTTAGAAATACAGAGCGCATGAGAAGAGCTGAAAAACTGTCAGAATTGTGTGAGCTAAAGAACTTCAAATCCACTATATTAAAACAAATTTTAGTCTTTCCCCAGCATATAACTCAAAGGAAGTAGAAGTTAGAAATAACCTGGTCTATAATAAGGATTTAAGCCTGCTTTCTCTCTCTCTCTCTTTCTTTTTTTGGGATAAAGAAGGGCATTTCAGAAAAAAGTATATTCGGTGTGATGATTAAAACTATCTTTCCTTTTTTATTAACTCTAGTTGTAATTTATATGCTGATTTACAGCAAGTTCACATGTAACAACTTACTATTTATATATGAATATACACTTACTGCTTGGCTCCATTGAGAAACTATAAATTTCATCTATTGAACATTAGCAAAAAATTACATGTGTTTATCATCTGGATTATTCTCAGATTAATAGAGATAAATGACAAAACATAATCAGTAGCAGCTCTGCAACTTAATCATTGCATCTGAGCTATAGGAAGCACTTAATTACTCTCATTTACTAGGTTCAATCTAATGAGAAAGCATTAGCCAAATGAAAAGAATGCAGTACAAACAAACAAAATAGTTATACCATCATTAAAAAGAAACTCTGACAGTGCAGGTGACAGCATAGGCAGGATAAATTACCATAATGTTCTAAATGCTGAGCTGTCAGCATGCTAATGCCATGATCAGATACCCTGGGAATCTCAGCACTAGAGTTGTCAGAAACAGGTATCATAAATCACCTCTATCTACTGTACTGCTCATTATCACAGCTATAGTGTACATGTTTTTCAGCATACTTCAGTACAAATTTGAAGGCAACACTCATTCTTATGAGTGGGTCTGTTTACTCTTACAGACACTGTAGACAATTCTTGCCTAATAAATGGCTACTTTCTTTTGCAATAATTACAAGATCTCAGAACATGATAGACCTCTGCTTTTGATTCATAAACCATCTGGATGAATGGACTGCAAAAACAGCACATTTTCCCAAGCTGTACATGCACAATATATACAGTAGCAGTGAACTAAATAAATTAACATTATCCCATTTAAAGGAATATTATTTTGAAGCCATTCCCGGATCTGGAAAACAATGGTAGTAGACACAAATTAGAATCACTTCAAATGCCTAGCATCAGGAGTTCCCATCATGGCGCAGTGGTTAACGAATCCGACTAGGAACCATGAGGTTGCGGGTTCAATACCTGCCCTTGCTCAGTGGGTTAAGGATCCAGCGTTGCCGTGAGCTGTGGTGTAGGTCGCAGATGTGGCTCGGATCCCACGTTGCTATGGCTCTGGCGTAGGCTGGCGGCTATAGCTCCGATTAGACGCCTAGCCTGGGAACCTCCATATGCGGCGGGAGCAGCTCAAGAAATGGCAAAAAGACAAAAAAAAAAAAAAAAAAAAAAAAAAGCCTAGCATCATTTAAAGGAGCGATCTATAAAATGAAAAGGCAACTTACAGAATGGGAGAAAATATCTGCAAATCTTTTATCTGATAAGGGATTAATATCTAATACATATAAAGAGTTTATACAAATCACTAGCAAATAAGGTCAGACAATCTAACTAAAAAATGTCAGAGGGAGTTCCCGTCGTGGCGCAGTGGTTAACGAATCCGACTAAGAACCATGAGGTTGCGGGTTCGATCCCTGCCCTTGCTCAGTGGGTTAACGATCCGGCGTTGCCGTGAGTTGTGGTGTAGGTTGCAGACGCGGCTCGGATCCCGCGTTGCTGTGGCTCTGGCGTAGGCCGGTGGCTATGGCTCCGATTCAACCCCTAGCCTGGGAACCTCCATATGCCGCGGGAGCGGCCCAAGAGATAGCAAAAAGACAAAAAAAAAAAAAAAAAAAAAAAAAAAAAAAAAAAATGTCAGAGGATCTGAATAGACATTTTTCTGAAGAAGACATATAAATGTCCAACGGGCACGTGAAAAGGTGCTCAAAATCACTCATCAACAGGTAAGTGCAAATCAAAACCACACTGGGGTGTCATTTTACACTTATTAGAATTACTATTATCAACAAAGACAAAAAATAACAAGTATTGGTGAGGATGTAGAAAAAAGGTGCACTACTGTGTTTGTCGTGCACTGCTGGTGGAATGTACATTGGTGCAGCTGCTATGGAGGTTCCTAAAAAAATTAAAAATAGAACTACCATACAACCCAGCTATTCTACTTCTGGATAGCTCTTTGAAGAAAACAAAGACACTAACTTGAAGAGATATATGCACTCCAATGTTCATTGCACTAGTATTTACAATAGCTGACATGGAAACAACCTAACTGCTCATAAACAGATGAATGGATAAAGAAAATGTGGTATATACATACAGTGGAATATTATTCAGCCATAGCAAGGAGACCCTGCCATTTGCTACAACATGGATGAACTTTTGTGGGCACTCTGCTAAGTGAAGTAAATCAGACAGAAAAAGACAAATACTCCATGATCAATCCACTAGTATAAGAATCTAAAGTGGATTGATCATAGAGTATTTGTCTTTTTCTGTCTGACATATATATGGAATCTCAAACCAAAAAACCCAAACTCATAGATATAGAGAGCAAACTGGTGGTTGCCAGAGGTAAGGGACAGGTTTGGGGGGAGGTGGGTAAGATGGGTAAAGGTGATCAAGAAAAAAAAAGACATAATATTTTTTAAGAGGAATGCTTTATTTTATAAGGAAAAAGACCTAATATTTTTGAGAGTTTATTCTGTGTAACCTCCTTTAATCCCTACAATAGTCTTGTGAATTAAGTAGTATTATTCTAACTTTCAAAACAAGAAAACTGAGAAAGCTACTAGGCAGTAGAACTTTGTTTGAACCCAAGACTGTATAACTGAAATCTGCAAGCCCTTATAACCAGTGGAGTTAGCAAAAAGATTTTGGAGATGAAAGTCTAAAAACACACGAAATAGTACAGATTTCTCAAAAAAGATGTATGAATAAAAACATGCATACTGTCTCTTCATTATAAATAAAATGGTATCAGAATGCTAATGTCCACTCAACAAAAGGAATGGCTAGAAGGGAAGCTGGCTTTCCATCTTCACAACATAACTTGTAATATAATTGTGCCAAGGTAACAGTTGCTTATGATGATATATTTGTATTCCCAAATCAGTTCTTATAAAAAGGACAAGATATGTTTAAGAGATAAAATGGTGTTTTTCATTCAAAGCATTTTAAAGTATTTTGATTCAGCATAAAAATAGAAAGAAAAGAAAAAAATTGTGGTGTATTCAGGAAGAAATGTGCAATTTCCAAAGAAAATGAAAATGAAAGACATTTTCTTATAATCTGTTTGCAGATTCTCTTGTACTTATTCTAAGAAGGGAATTATGTTTCTTGTTGACTTTTTGTGTTTTGATAGGCGACAAGTGATGGCGGTAAGTGTCACAAGAATTGTTTTAATGCTCTTGAGCAAAGTGCGATTTAATTACATGTTACAACCTCAGTCAGTTTTACTTTGAAGATGATATAGTTCCACTATCTTGAAACCAGAATACTCATTAATGTGATTTTAAGTCCTTTCCTGATGTAGATATACACCATAGTATGAGTTTTCTTTTGAAAAGTAGAGCTCTGGCAGCAGATACACAATATTCATTTTCTTCATGTTGCATAAAACAGTTTTCATTATTTTTGTAGAATCTGACCTTTTTGGGGGCTCCATCTAATTCTATCTATATGATGCTGCTGAAACATAAAGATATGATTCACTTTTAGGGGCTTATTATGTCCCAAGCACTTTACACATTATAATAGAAAAAATCCTACCAGCCCAGATGGTGGATCTGAACCCAGGTCAGTTTGGAATAAAGCTTGTATGATACTGTTCACTGAATAATACTGTCTTTTGCCATGAGTGTAAACTTTCTTTCTTAGGTTGCCATGAGGAGAGAACTCTACAGATCTCATACCCATTTATTTCCGACATAATTTTTCAGAATTGCTAACTGGAAATGGGGAGAAGAGTTCTGAAAGCACTAACGCTGGACACTTTGGTGAATCCCAGGCACAGAATCACTGCTCGCCATCACCTCCCCTGACCCCTAGGTGGTGCTATGGGCACAAAGGCGGTGCCAGACTGAAGTAACTGGTGGAGATCCAGGCAAGGTTTGGGGCAAGAGAAAGTGGAAGCAGAACAAAGGGAAACTGTCCTCCACGTTAAAAGCCCACATAATTTCCCTTAATTATAACCCAGCTATACGAGTCAGGCACAAGCAGAGCTATATCTCACCTTTGCAAGAAACGTGGGGCAAGAGAATTGTTATGAATTGATTCCTATTGACTTACACTGTAATTTCAGAGGTGAGATGGATAAAATTGCATTTTCATTTTCATTGCTTTTCAGAAACAAGGCCTGTGAGGTTTGTAGCTCTATGTTTCTCCATCCATTCTTCCCTCTTCCCATCACCATGCGGTCAGTGATTAAAAAACAAAACAAACTTCTATGACACAGGAAAGGCTTTTACTAGAGAAGTGGGATAGAGAGACAAAGACTTTATCCACTAGTGTAAGAATCTAATCTCATCAAAGCGGATTAGCAACTCACTGAAGGCAGGGCTAGGGCGAATTAAAGACTCAATAAATATCTGTTGAAAGAATAAGTTAGCAAATATGATGTTCATTGTTATATTTATGAGGTTAGAAGGCAGAGTTTTAATCCTTGCAATTACATTCAAAGTTTTTCTTAAAATTCATGGACCAGTGACAGTGTTCAGGACTGGAATCCACTCTGGCCATTATATCAGTGTCACCTTATCATTCTCAGACTTGTCACACTTCTCCCCCTCCTTCTACCATTTGATAAACATAAAGTTCTCAACTCACTTCAGATACTCTCCAAGTCTGTCTTAGCAGAGGGGATGGGGGAGAACTTGCACTTATTCCACAGCGGGGGTGGGGGGGTAACATTATCTTCATTAATCAAGGTTTTAATGAGCTTTCTTTCAGTTGTAGCTGGGGTGTTACAGACAACAAATGTTCTATTTTACAAAAATTTCCCCCAACTTAGCAATATAATATGGAATACTTTTCTAACTATATCTCTTCTCCTGTAATGAACAGTAACACCAAACTAAGAAATTTTAAGTGTACTTGCTTTTAATTCTCTTTTTAAGAAGTTAGTGAAATTATCAATTCTCATGGCATTAAAAAAATTCATATTAGAAGTTCCTGTCGTGGCTCAGTGGAAACGAATCTGACTAGCATCTATGAGGATGCAGGTTCGATCCCTGGCCTCGCTTAGTGGGTTGGGGATACAGCACTGCTGTGAGCTGTGGTGTAGGTTGCAGATGTGGCTCAGATCCAGTGTTGCTGTGGCTGTGCTGTAGGCCAGCAGCTGTAGCTCTGATTTAACCCCTAGCCAGAGAAATTCCATTTGCTGCGGGTACAGCCCTAAAAAGCAAAAACAAAACAAAAAACAAAACAAAAAAAAAAACAAAACAAAAAAACCCAAAAACTAAAAAACAAAAACCCAAAAACTTCATATTAAAGCCACAATTTCATTAAAATGTACCTCTGTTCTTCTTCATTTTTACTGGGCTCTAGAAACTCTGTATAATCTGGATGATAATATCACGGTTCAGATGCTGTCTTAGCTTTGCTTGACACTTCGTACCTAAAAAGTGTTAGCTAGTCTTAGCTCTCATTTCATTTGAATAAAATCTGTAATAGTAAAAAAGTATCAGGTTTTAAAGTATTTTGAATTTTGTTCCTAGACAAACTGCCCCCCATGTTCAGGTGAATGATATTTGCTATAAAGGCGTCTTAAGTCCCTCCGACCATGAAACACTAGTGATGTTTGTTGGAATACTGTTAGGTTGAGCACTAGGTATATAAGTAAGGTAGACTCATAAAAACATTCCTAAATGCAAAAATTAAAACTGAAACCACTTCCCCAAGCATAAATGGGATATTTGCTATAATACATGGGTGTTAAAAATTTACACCTAAATGTTTTTCAACTTTCTGGGATATTTAGGTTTTCGTTCTCTTTCATGACTATACGTCATTAGAACTCAACTTGGCAATCAACTCTGTCTTCTAGCAAACATTTTCCTGGTCCATTTTACAAATAAAGTAGGCAATTTTATCTCATTGCATTCCAAGGGAGATTAAAGAATATTTAATCATTGTTTGAAAATACGTTAGCATTGTATTAGATCTCAATTTCTATTTCATGGTGGAAGTAAGATTTTATTAATGATTAAACTATATCCATATAAAATAGGCTACAACCTTTAATTCACATAAAATCAGTGAAGAATGAAAAAAGATGATATTTTTGAGAAGTTTTACACCAGGTCTGGCAAAAATACTTTTCGTTTGTTTTCTTTTCTATCTCATCCACCTAAGTTAAGAAACAAGACTAGCTAGCCTTTCCCCCATACTTAAACAAAGGGTTTGGTAATATGCTTAATAACTGCTAAATGAAAGAAATAAAGAGTTCTTTGGGAAACCATTTAGTATGTCTGTACTCCACCAGGCTTCTAAAAGGCTGGAAAATACAGGATAGATAAATCTTATATAAAACACTCAGCAATTTCATTATATAAGATAAAAAAGGAGATAATTGCTTTTTTGTGGTTGGATAACTTCTGAAGGTGGTGATATAGTTGCAATACAAGTCATATACTAAAATTTAAGGTTTAAACATTCAAACACAATCTACTTTAATTATAATGTAATTATTTCTATGTAATTCATATAAGCTAACCTTGGAAATTTGACTCAAGTACACTAGAATCATGATATTCTGGTACTTTGTTCTGTAAGCTGTTTGAGAAGGCAATCAGGCTCAAAGAATAAACAAAGATCTCAAACACTGCTAATGATTTGGACAACTTATACGAAAGTATTATTCTTGAACAGGATTGTAGGATTTTCTGAAATTGGGAAGTCAACTTGAAAGAGCCAAAAGGTATACTAAAAGAAAGGTTCTAAAATATGGGGTAACAGTTGAGGACAGTAGTTCTCAAACTTTTCAGTCTCTGGATTCTTTGACACTTTTTAAAACTATTGAGGAAGAATCCAAAGAGCTTTTGTTTATATGGGTTACACTGATTGATATTTACCATGTTTGATTAGAAAAAATAATAAATCTATTACATGTCAATAGAATTAACATAGGCTATATTTTCTAAAACAAAAAATTTAGTAAAAAGAGTGGCAATGTTTTACATTTTTATAAATCTCTTTCATATCCGGCTTAACTGAAGTGGAAGTAGTTGAATTTTATGTTGGTTACTGTTTTCAATCTGTTGTAATATCACCTGACATAGCTTTTAGAAAACTCCCCTATACATTCATTAGAGTATGAAAGTGAAAAGGTTTTAATACTGTGCTACTATCATTTTGAAATTAGTTTGACCTCAGTGAACCTCTGAAAGGATCTCAGGATCTCCAGGAGTCCCTGGACCACATTTTGAGACCTGTTTGCATGGAGGCTAAAGCCACAGGTTCTAGACTGAGAATTGCTGGGTCTGAATCCCAGTTCCTCTTCTTATTTGCTATGTAAACTTGGGGATATCACTTAACTTCTTTGGGTCTCAACTTCCTCATTTGCAGAAGAAGGTTAATAATAATGCCTATTTTGGAGGAACTATTGTTTGAAATAAATGAGATTAACTCACACCAAAAGTAGTGACTTTAAGTAATAACAAAATAACTATCATTAAAAAATCTGTTGCTTTAAAATAAGTGTTTGCTGAGTCCAGCCATTAAAATTTTCTGAGTCCAGCCTTTTACCAGTGTGATATTAATGCCTATCACAATCTGGAAAATACTTGGAACACAGAAGATGCTCAAATATTTGTGAAAAAAATAAATGAGTGAAAAAAGAATTGCCCATATGCAATGAACACACGTATATTCCAACAGAAACACAATTTATTTCACAAGAGCGTTAGAATGGGTAATGACTGCTGTGAACGCTTAAATTTTAAACAACTAACTATCTGTAGTTTGGGAAAAGATGTGTGATCATCCTGAAGGGGAGACAATGTGTAGTGACTGTTTAAGTATGGAGAATGAGAGTATCATGATACATCTTCAGGTCTATTTGCAACCTACAGTTTGGTTGGGCTCCTTTATAAGAATTATACTATACATATGCCATGGGGGGAAAGTAGCAAGGAAGAAAGGGAACCTGCTTTTATTAAATATCTACTCTGTCAGCCACTGTTTTGAGAAGTAGGGATTTTACAAAGGGGAAACTAAGATGCAAGTGAGTTATACACCTTTGCTTGCGGTTGCATAGCTAGCATATTTTTCCTACTGTTTCTTACAATAATCCTAAATATTTTCCTGGAGTTTCATCTAATTCCTTGTACACTATATTCAACACATGTTTACAGGATGAAGATGGCAAACTGTATCCAATCCAAAGGAAGTAAAAAAGAAAGCAAAACTGCATCATGTTAATGCAGGATATCATGCAGCAAAGCCGGTCACCAACAAGGGCCAATACTGTTTTGGCAACACAGACTCTTTAGAAAGAGGCTTATATATTATCACCAGACTCATAAAAAAAGAAACACAGAATGACAGATATGGTGAAGAAGCATCAGTGTAAGGCATGATTTTGACTTTAGCTTTGTTTTGGAGAAGAGTGATCCTTTGAAGATGACCATTATTCCTACTAAGCAAGTATTACATGAGTAACTTTTCTAAGTCAGTGTTTGCATCGTGGTTCACAATTATGAACAAAGAGGCAAGAATGACTTTTTTTTTTAAATTTATTTTTTCCCGCTGTACAGCATGGGGATCAAGTTATCCTTACATGTATACATTTCCCCCCCCCCCACCCTTTGTTCTGTTGCACTATGAGTATCTGGACATAGTTCTCAATGCTACTCAGCAGGATCTCCTTGTAAATCTATTCTAAGTTGTATCTAATAACCCCAAGCTCCTGATCCCTCCCACTCCCTCCCTCTCCTGTCGGGCAGCCACAAGTTTATTTTCCAAGTCCGTGATTTTCTTTTCTGTGGAGATGTTCATTTCTGCTAGATATTAGATTCCAGTTATAAGTGATATCATATGGTATTTGTCTTTGTATTTCTGACTCATTTCACTCAGTATGAGAGTCTCTAGTTCCATCCATGTTGCTGCAAATGGCGTTATTTCATTCTTTTTTGTGGCTGAGTAGTATTCCATTGTATATATATACCACATCTTCCGAATCCAATCATCTGTTGATGGACATTTGGGTTGTTTCCATGTCCTGGCTACTGTGAATAGTGCTGCAATGAACATGCGGGAGCATGTGTCTCTTTTAAGTAGAAGAATGACTTTTTTAAAAAAATTAAAGTACGGCTGACTTACAATGTTGTGTTACTTTCTGATGTACAGCAAAGTGATATATATACATCTTCAGTTATATATATATTCTTTTTTAAAATTCTTTTCTATTATGGTTTATTATAGGATACTGAATATAGTTTCTGGGGCTTTTACAGTAGGATCCTGTTGTTTATCTATTATTCATATAGTAATTTGTATCTTCAGAATCCTAAACTCCTAATTATCATTCCCCCATGCCTTTTCCCTTTTGGTAACCATAGGTTTGTTTCCTATGTCTGTGAGTCTGTTTTCTGTTTTATAAATAAGTCCATTCGTACCATATTTTTGACTCTACATATAAATGATGTCATATGATGTTTGTCTTTCCCTATCTGACCTTCTTCACTTAGTATGATAATCTCTAGGTCCATTTATGTTAATAAGAAGGCATACAGATGGCCAAAAGGCACATGAAAAGATACTCAACATTGTTAACTATTGGAGAAATGCAAGTCAAAACTACAATGAGGTACGTCACCTCACACCAGTCAGAATGCCTATCATTAAAAAGTCCACGAATAATGATGGCCATTCTGACTGGTGTGAGGTGGTGTCTCGTGGTAGTTTTGATTTGCATTTCTCTAATAATCAGTGATGTTGAGCATTTTTTAATGTGCTTGTTGGCCATCTATATGTCTTCTTTGGAGAAATGTCTATTGAGATCCAGCTGTATAGCACTGGGAACTATCTCTGGTCACTTATGATGGAGCATGATAATGTGAGAAAAAAAGAGTGTATACATGTATATGTAACTGGGTCACCATGATGTACAGTAGAAAATTGACAGAACACTGTAAACCAGCTTTAATGAAAAAAAAACAAACAAAAGTAATTTTACATGTATATATAGTCCACAAATAATAAATGCTAGAGAGGGCGTGGAGGAAAAGAAACTGTTGGTGGGAATGGAAACTGGTGCAGCCACTATGATGAAAAGTATGGAGGTTCCTTAAAAAACTAAAAATAGTTACTAGCAATCCCACTCCTGGGCACATATTCAGAGAAAACTTTAATTCAGAAAGATATATGCACCCCAGTGTTCACTGCAGCACTATTTACAACAGCCAAGACTTGGAAGCGACCTAAATGTTCACTGACGAAGGACTGGATAAAGAAGATACGGTATATATACAAAATGGAATACTGCTCAGCCATGACAAAGAATGAAATAATGCCACTTGCAGCAATATGGCTGGACTTAAGAGATTATTGTACCAAGAAGGATTCTTTTTAAGACAAATTATTAGCAGAATAGTGATGGTGTGATGGTGGGACAAGGTGGCTCTGCTATGTACATTAAGAACAGGAGAATAACCAATAACAGGTATTATTTTATAAGAAACATTATTCATCACCTATAACTTGCTATTTTTTTTTTCCATCAGGTTTACTCCTTCGTTCAGAGTTTACTGGGTGACTGCCATTTTTCTAGGCACTAGATACACAGAGATGAGTTAAGTCATGGTCCCTGAATGTAAGGGGCTCCCAAGCTAAAGGGGATCAGAGACAAGGACACAGACAATTAACAGAGTGTGATCAAAAACTTTTACTGATTTGTGCCATATGCTAATAAGTCAGTCTGGAGGAATATCTAATCCACAGAGTTATCACAGAAGGTTGGACAGCATTCCATAGAAAGGAAAGCATATATGTGAGGGCACGAAAGTACTGAAGGAGCACCGCATGTTCAAAGAATTGCAAATAATTCAGGGAAGCCAGTGTGAAGTGGACTGAATATGGTCCAGAGGCAGGATTAGGTCTCTGGGTGACTGATTTCACCTTGAAAGCATGAGGACTTACTGGAAACTGACACTTCAGAAAGAATGCCCCAGCAGCTTTGTCTAGGATGTCTGGGGATGGGAAAGTCAAGACCAGAGTTAGTAGATGAAAAATACAGATGGTCTGAATGTGGTAGAAGGGAAAGGAAAGACAGCAGAACTATTCAAGAGAATTTAGGAAGGGAGAAGGAGTCCAAATGACCCGCACGTCTTCCGAACTGGAACTGAGATGAGGACGACATTCTCTAGCGGGAGCGGGAAATGTCTGGGGAGAAGGTGAATGGTTAAATCTTAGAGACGATGAGCTTGAAAGAGCCCATGAGACATAGGTAAGTAGAGAAATACAGAAGGAAGACAGATACGAAAGCTAAAGAGCAGGTGCACAGCTAGTAGAAAGCACAGGCTGTGTGGATAGCACTAGAGGGTCTGTACCCAGAAGATTATGTGTTTACTTTGTGTAACTTCACATATAGGAACCAATTTAATCTTCAAAACAACCCTGTAAGATAAGTACTTCATTATCCCCATTTTCTAGATGAGGACATTGAAGCATGAAGCAGTCTACAAAAGCATACTGCTCAAAGTCACACAGCTCAAAAACAAGGGAGCTGGAATTTGAACCATACTATGTTGTACTGCTGCTGAACTGAGATTAGAAAAACAATAATTTTAGTAACCTGGAATTAATTTTTAAACTATTTTTCTGAGAATAAGAGTGATACTGTTCAGAAATAGTACTACTTGGAAAAATATAATTTACTTTTAAATATAATTTATATAAATATTGTTATATATATTTTATACAATAAAATATATAAATAAGAAAAAAGCCGTGTACTACTACCACCTCAAGGAAGCCACTACTCACATTTTAGTACATTTCTTTCCAGTATAAAATGGCCTTTCTATTACCTTGGGTATACAATTTTTTAGTCTATTAAAAAAATTCAAAATAACATACCTATTTTCTCAGAATATTAAAATTTCTACCTTATGATTATGTTAATTCTTCAAACTGATGTATACAATGTACTCAACCAATATCTTAGCATTAGACATTTATGCTGTTCTCAATTTCCCACTATTATAAAATTATTACAGGAGTTCCTGTCGTGGTACAGTGGTTAACGAATCCGACTAGGAACCATGAGGCTGCAGGTTCGGTCCCTGTCCTTGCTCAGTGGGTTAAGGATCCGGCGTTGCCGTGAGCTGTGATGTAGGTTGCAAACGTGGCTCGGATCCAGCGTTGCTGTAGCTGTGGTGTAGGCCGGCGGCTACAGCTCTGTTTCGACCCCTAGCCTGGGAACCTCCATATGCTGCAGGAGCGGCCCAAGAAATGACAAAAAGACAAAAAAAAAATAAATTATTACAATGAACACCTCTGCACATAATGCTTTTTTCTGCCCATAATTAATTTAAAAATAAATTCTCTCAAGATAGATTCATAGATAATTTCAAAACATGTATAGTATAACAGACAACAGTGATTGTATAAGTAAAACCTAAGTATAACTTTTTTAGAAGTATAACTTCTAAAACATGATCATGTAACTTCAATAGAAAATTCTTTTAAAAACTGATAATAAAGATAACATAACAAATGGAAATATAGCTAAAAAGAAAATAGCTTTTTAATGTGAGGAGTTATTTTTAAACTGTAATATTCCATCTGAAATATATTAAAATAGTAACATTTCCTTGATGTGGGTTGGCAAATAGTATTTTCCGTTTTATGTGATTAACAAACATTCTGTTAAGTTTTCCCAAAATAAGTGAAACTGTCATCAGCCATTTTTCCAGTAAAATTATTTGATTTTCATGAGATATTGAAAAAGAAGCATGATGCAAAAAAACTTAACATGATTGCACCTGAACTGTAATTGTTTAAATGTATGCTTAATGTATGATGATATGCTAATCTATGCATCCTTCCTATTATGATTTGACATATCATGTAATTTAAAAAATCTCCCTTAGTAGTTATACTGCTTTATACTCAAGAAATTGCACAACTTAGAATAGATTTACAAGGAGATCCTGCTGAATAGCATTGAGAACTATGTCTAGATACTCATGTTGCAACAGAAGAAAGGGTGGGGGAAAAACTGTAATTGTAATGTATACATGTAAGGATAATCTGACCCCCTTGCTGTACAGTGGGAAAAAAAAATTATAACAGCCAAAAGTTGTAAACAAACAAAAAAAAGAAATTGTATAAAATTGGGACCAAAAAGCAAACTGAAGCCACGAAAATCCAAACTGTTACTAACATCAGTTTTTGTTTGGTAAAGCATCTGGCTTACAAAAAGTTCTCTCTCTAAATGTAAAAAATGGAATAATTTGCTATGACAACTTGATTTTTTAATCAAACAATGGAAAGATGAGTAAATTATAATATCCATCACCAATAAGTGTTCTTTGAGTAGGTATCAATTGACTCTGACCATAATTGATAACCTAAGCCAATAGCACATTCTGGTACAATTCCAAGTTCAAAAGGTTAATTATGGCCTGGCCACAGGCTCATCCGGAAACCTGAAACTGATTGCTTTATGCCTTCCTAATGAAGACGTACTGCGTGTATTATAGGAGCATACTGACAAGTGACTGGAACCTCTAACATCGATGTAGCAAGTAAGCAGGAACCTTCACCATATCAATTTAACTGTCACTCTCACAGTTTATATCTCACCCAGCCTTTTTATTCTCTGAGAAAAAAAGTGTATGATAACTATTTCCTTTGCAAAGGCAAGATTTCCCCTTTCATTCTAATGAATATAGAAATCAATAGTGGTAAGTCAATTCAAACTACATTATGAATTAACAATACCCAGGAAAGTTAAGACACGATTAGAGTGATGATGAGAGTTATCATTTGCCACCAAAATCTTTAATTTGCATGTAGATTTACTGCTGCCATGCACAGAGTGTTAGAAAAATATCAGCATCTTTTCTTTCCAAGAGGTACTTCACTGTCCCCCTATTTACAGGCAAAAAAAAAAAGGAAAATAGCAGGCTGAATTATGAGCATCCAGTCACAAATAAAACCAACTTAGCAACCTTCACTGCTTGCACCCAATGCTCACTTTCAGAAAAAGAAGAGGAACTAGTGTGTTCGAAAACAGAGTGGTAGGAACTAAGATACCTGTAATACAGCACAGGTTCTGAACAGATAATATGACAATTATAAGCAACGAAATCATTCCTTTAACGGGCAATGTAGAAGCAGAGTGAGGTAATAAAACGAGCACTAGAATACATGAGGCTGACAACGTAATGGCTGTGTTCTTTACTATCTATGTGGCCTTTTAACAAAACATTAAACCACTTTGGGTCTCAGTTTCTCTACCTGTAAAAGAAGGACAATAATTCCTGCTTAGTTTATCTCACAGAGAAGAGGTTTTCAACCACAGCTATATACTAGGATCGCACTGAACTTAAAAAAAATAAATAAAAGAATATAAAAATGCCATTTGTAGCAACACAGACGGACCTAGGGAGATCACACTAAGTCAGAGAAAGACAAATATTATATGATATCACTTATACATGGGATCTAAAAAATAATACAAATGAATCTATATAAAAAAACAGAAACAAACTGACAGACATAGAAAGCAAACTTAAGGTTATCAAAGGGGAAGTAGGGGGGCAGGATAAATTAGGAGTGTGAGATTAACGTACACACACTATTATATACAAAACAGATAAACAACAAGGATTTGCTGTGTAGCACAGAGAACTATATTCAACACCTTGTAATAACCTATAATGGAAAAGAATTTTTAAAAAGAATACATACGTATAACATATATATTTACATGTATAAAACTGAGTCACTTAGCTGTACACGTGAAACTAACCCAATACTATAAATCAACCACACTTAAAAAAAAAAAAGACATCTTGGTCCTACCCCAAGAAATTCCCATTTTTTAGTTTATGGAGGGACCCACACACATGCACTTTTTTTTGGTGGTGGTTATTGAAAAAACTTCTACATTTACATTTAAAACTTCTTTGTATGGAAACAGTCAAAAGTACAAATATAATTAATACTATAATGAACCCCAGATACCCATTACCAAGCTTCAATGACTATCAATAATTTGCTAGTCTCATACAATCTATTCCTCATCCCCCCAACATTTAAAAATTTCTATTGGAATATTTTATAGCAAATCTACGTTGGTATTAAAAAATTCCTCATATGATTATACTGTAGAGCCAGTACTGAGAACCACATGAGAATTATGAAAATACTTTCCATACTATAAAAGTGTAACAATAAAAACAAATCCATGCCCAAAAGGAAGCATTTTTACTGAAACTGATTGATCAAGTCAACAGAATAAAATAGTTTAGTGAATACTATTTTTTTTTCTCCTTAGGGCCATGCTTGCAGCAAATGGAAGTTCCTAGGGGTCGAGTCAGAGCTACAGCTGCTGGCCTACGCCACAGCCACAGCAACGTGGGATCCAAGCTGCATTTGCAAGCTACACCACAGCTCATGCCAATGCTGGATGGAGGCCAGGGATCAAACCTGCATGCTCATGGATCCTAGTTGGGTTTGTTAACTGCTGAGCTATGACAGGAACTTTCATGAATACTATTTTAATCATTTCCTCCTTTGAATTGCTCTTTCACAAACCAAATCTTCCAAGGCCACAGAAGAAAAATTTCATTTCTTCCTTCGTGCCCTGTGTCTCCATCTTCACTCCACTCTCTAATAGTTCCCCAAGTGAGTTGCTCCCTCAACCTGGAAAATTTATCCCCTCCGGGCCCTCACCACCTTCCTATCCAGCCACCTCCCATTCGGCCTTAGAGCCCAAATACTACTTAATCATCATGAAGTCCTCTGGCTCCTCTCTCCCCTGCCCTGCTCTCCTCAAGCCCAAGGAAGATGTCCCTCCTGGGGGCTGCTACAGCCCTATCATCACTTCAGACACAGCTTTACTTTTCGGTACTGTTTCTTGCCAGTCTCATCATTAAATACAAGATTCTTAAGGATAATGATGATTTCACAATAGGTTTGGTCCTCAACAGGCATTCAAGATGTGAATGCCTGAGTATTCAAAACCATTGGTCAACCACTTTCTCTAGGAGCTCAATTAGATCTGCTTAAAGTTTGCTCACCCAGCCTACTAATATGCCTCAATTGACCACCTAAAGGGCAACATGCAGGAGTGGCCACTTAGTAGATAAAATACAGAGAAATATAAGAATTTATGGTCAACCTTAATTACATTTTTTTTTTCCAATGATATCTTCAATCTCAGAATGGCTTACTGCAGAGAACCTTGGTTTCTTTTTCAGGCTATCATTTCAAGAGAATGATTCTAAACAGTACATACAGGTTTTTGTTATTCAGAGATATAAAATAGAGGGATGTTATGTTTTCAAATAATGAAAATATTTCTTTCCTCTTCAAGAGTTTTAAAGATATTCACAACATGCTAAGAAGCAAAGCTTATTAACCTATAAAATATAACACATGGACACCACTTATATACACACATCCCCTATAATTATTTCTTAGTGATTTTTCTTTGATTTATTAGACCACTGGGGGAAAATTAGTGTATCCAATGATGATAATAAGAACAGTTGTAATAATAATCACAATAACAACACCAACAATAATAAAAATGTCTAATTCCTAACAAGTACTTTCTATGTGTCAATTAATGTGCTAAGAATATTATCTCAATCCTCACATCAACCCTATGAAGTAGGTATTACTGTGCACATTTTAAGACATAACTGAAGCTCAGAGAGCTAAGGAATTTTTCTTTTAAGAAAAAGAGCTAGGAAGTAGTAGCACAGAGACTTAGTTTGTTTAACACAGAGAGAAACTAAAAAAGGAGGCAACATGATTCCGATTTCTTCCCTCCGTTGGTTATTCATGGCCTGAAACAATTTCAGCACCAGATTTAGAAAAATCACTAAGGGAAATTTCTTTAGCAGCAACTTGAAGCAGAAAGTCAAAAGTTCTTTTATAAAACATCAGTTTACAAAATAAGAGGTCACGAATCACAAACTTTAATTATATGGTCATAATTAACATTTCAAAACATTATCCCAAAACCATCATAATTCCTTTTGTACTAAAGTATGAACCTCTAAAAGTTCTACCACATTCTTAGAACTTTCACTAGATCTCAGAAATAACCCATAAACATCCCTCCCCTCTCTCCTCCACTCACACTTTTGCTGTTGTTGTTGGTAAACTAGCCTTTTAAGGTAAACACTGATTTTTAAAAGGTTAGTAAGAACTTAGCCCCTTCTTTACAAACTCAAAATTCTGGCCCTATCCTGGCCACATTATTATTTTCTTAAAATTACTTTTCCCTTGTAAGTTGCCACACTTATGCTAAGTACTCAAAATGAAATTAATTCATAATTTCTCATTCTAACTTTTCTCTTTTCATTTCATAGAAAATATTTCTCCAGATCTATAGTATATTATTCTCTTTTAAAAATCACTCCTATTTGCCAACAGTAACAATCCAATTTGCACATTTAATTCCGTCTCTGAGGATGTGCCTCCTAAATATTTGCTGCCTATGCAGCAAACTAATTCAACATCTTTACAAAATATTTTCCTCCTCAGGCTTCCTTTCACTTCATTCCTCTTGCCAATAATAACACCTTCTTGCCAATAATAATATAATAATGAGTCAATGACTTCATTAGTGACCTCTGCTTCAAATTCTTTTTTGGACAAAGACAGGCAAAAACAAGTTAATAAATATACCAACACTTAGTCTCTCTCCTTAAAGTATCAAAGACCACTAGTACTGTATAATCATAGATTTTTAACACTTTTCATGGATGATGAAGAAAGTCCTCATGTCTGTATTTCACATTATTTCATCTCATCTTTAAGCAATCCACTGAAATAGAAAGGGCAGTTAACACATCCATCCGTTTTAGACTAGAAAGAACTACGGCCCAGAAAGCTTATGACCTGTCAAAAGTAACTGTATACCCAAAGCCCTTCTAAATTTCTATGCATTTTTATCCATTTTCTAATGGATTTCCTTTGGTAGACTATAAACCTAATAGCAGATGAAAAGGACTGTGCTTTTCATTTATAGCTAGTAATATCTTAGATAAGCTCAGCTTCAAGATGATAAAAGTGAAAAGACCCACACAGTCACAGAAAGTCTATGGCCTATGTCAGTTCCAATTATAAGCTTCTCTTTTCCATGAACAATTCTAAACATGATTAAAGTCATCACACATGATTAAAGTACATCAAGATGATAGAGAGTAGAAGCTCTCATGGTGGCTCAGTGGAAATGAACCTGACTAGCATCTGTGAGGATGTGGGTTCGATTCCTGGCCTTGCTCAGTGGGTTAAGAATCTGGCTTTGCCATGAGCTGTGGCGTAAGTCGCAGATGTAGCTTGGATCTGGCATTGCTGTGGCTGTGGCATGGGCATTGCTGTGGCTGTGGCTGCACTCCGATTCAACCCCTAGCCTGGGAATTTCCCTATGCTGCGGGTGCTGCCCTAAAAAGACACAAACACACGCGCACACGCACACACACACACACACACACACAAAAGATAAAGAGTAAAGAAAACAAGACAGAGTAAATAACAAACCTCCATGGTATTATGAATAACTTAGTGAGACTTGATTTGAAATTCATACAACTGACTTTATTAGGGCTTAACACATTTTGAAAAAAAATAATAAGAGGATGTGAAATTAAATGAAACTTTCAGAAGGAAAAGAAAAGTAGGGAAAAGTACAAGAAAACTGCCAGTATGAGTAAAGTAGGATTGACAATCAGATAAAGATTAGACAAAGCGAATGTATTTCTCTTGGGTAAACTGCAGATAGTACCATGTACCATGATCAGCCAGGTGGTAAACGTCCATAATTCCTCTACATCAAGAGAGAATAGTTCTGCCAGATCAGAAGAATCAGTGTTGCAAGACAGACGTAGGTAGAACGGTATAAAGTTAAAAGCCTACAAAATCTGATGAAGCAGTTCTGCTCTCAGATACCTAGAGAGTTTCTGTGACTATCTATAAAGGATTTTCTTAAAGGAACAGAAAAACACTGGGAGGATCCACAAAGGGATAAACCCACCTTAAACACATAGATCATTAAATAAAGATGATGATGATAACAACAGTGAAGTCAGTAATAATGTGGATAAAAATAAAACCTTCAATTTATAGAAGAACTTACCAGATGCCAGCCTCTTGAATCTAGTTATTTTTTAAGGTATAATCACTAATCCTCTTAATAACTTTGCAATACAGTCATTACTGGCCTATTTTCACTATAGAAAATTTTACAGACGCTGAGTACTGAATTCATCCAGTACTCAGTGACTTGCCTGAGGCAGAAATCTCTCATCACCTAATATACAGAATTAAAAATCATACATATGCTGCTTGCCACCAACTATACTGGCATCTGATGATTATAACCTCCCATTAAACAAAAAAGCACAAGGCCTTGCAACAGAGATTAGCTGGTTCTTTCATTCCTTGGTGTGTTTTAGAACCTACTATGGAACTAACATATGCCAAGATACATTGCATGCCAGTAATCTGTACTTTGAAGCAGTGAACTTCACATCTTTAAAATAATTCTCACAGCTAATGATTATTTTTAACAATATACTTTTTAAACTAAAATAACATTAACTACGGTTTATAGAGAAACTTAACCATAATTCGGTACCATGTTTAGTGTTTTAGGTATGTTACACCTCAATTAGTGGAGATCCAGGCCTATATGATTACAAAGCTAGGAATCTTTCCAACTCATCATCTTGGCTCAAGCCTTGCTTTGATTTAGTCTGCATCAGTACATCATTCAAAGCACTAAATTAGACTGACATAGACAGGGGATTACTGTTACAAGTGAAAAAGTGCATGACATATACACACTGAATATGATTACATTGCTTGAAAACTAAACTGAAAATAACCAATAAATTTTCTACGGTCATTAAAAATATAGAACTATTCAGGGTTTCTGAAAATTACAGCAGCAATTATGATAATATTTGTCCTTTATCCCTGAAGTAATGTAATAGACAGTGACAAACAGCAGGTATTTTTCCGGAAATTCCCCTGTTATATAAATTATCACATACAACTGAGTTCCTGAGTTCTTGATGCTCCTTCTTGTAGAGAAGGATCATTACAATGGTAGTGATTTTTTTCAGTAATAATTCAGCTATTATACCATATCACGATTGTTCTAATCATCAAATTAGTAAACATCATTGACTAATATGTGCTAAATAGTAATAAACACTAGAAGGAGATTAAAAAATTAATAAAATAGAGCTTCTAACCTCAAGTAGCTTATAGTCCTTTGGAGACAAGGCCATATATAAACACATATTTGACTGGCTGTGATGTATAAAAATGTGTTTATCTTTTATAACAAATTTTAGGGACTAAACCACAGTGACAAGGACTTAAGTGTTGGCAGAGAGTAGGGATGGTAAAAAGCCACAGTACACTTGTCTTTCTACAAATTCAAAGACAGAGGTATAGATATTACATACATGTGAGTAGTTTTCATTACATGGAACCCAAACCAAACTAAGCATTAGTAGGCATTCACTAATGCAAGCACCGAGTTTAGTGATTTGAGATTAAAGGCGAATACCAATTCTTGTCAGGATGGAAGAAACACTTGGTAGGGTGCCGTTCAGGTTCCTCGAGCACTCTACTGTGGGACTAAGAACAAGATGGGCTTCCTAAGTTATTTCAGAAGCAAGATGAGCTTCAGAATAATCCTGTCACCATGATGCAAAAAAGGCTCTTGGCAAAAATAAATATAGGTGACAGATACTGTTGAGCTCTTTTGGTTGAGAATTTTTTTATCTACACAGTCCTTAGCAAAAATCTAGTAGAAGCCCTCATTTTATACACTCTTAGTTTATTATGGTGACACTATTATGAAAGGTGACTATTTATTATGGGAGCAAATATGACATGACAGACCATCGGTCACAAGTTAGGAGCATTTTTGTTTTAAGAATCATGGTAAGGGAACTTGTCTATGTAGTCACAGAGCAGTTTGGGTAAGCACTTTTGGATCTTCAACATAATTTGAAGTATTATTCAATATACTATTGGGAGTTCACTAAATGTCCAACCCAGAGCTCAAGAACTAGAGATCAATGGTAAATAAGATGTCTCAGAATGTAAGAAACTCCTGATGGTGTGTAGAACAGACATGTAAATGTACAATATAATTGGTGCAAAGAAGAATATACAAAGAGTCATGGAAAGAGAAAAAAAGTAATACTGATTCTGGGGAAATTCTGTTTTGATAGAAACTGAAGACTGTTAGGAAGTCATTTAACAAGCACAAGCACAAACACTATTTTACATACCTTAAGAATAAAATATTAGAAAAGAGGAAACATAGGTGTTCTTTAAAAGGAATACACGTAAATAGGCAGGACCAACAAAAACCAACCATCATAAGTGACCGGAACTTAACATTAAGTCAGATTCTGGAGCAAAAAAAAATCGGTTTTCTTTTCTTTTTTTTTTGTTTGGTTTGCACCCATGGCATACAGAAGTTCCTGGGCCTGAGATCAAACCCAAGCCACAGCAGTGACAATGCCAAATCCTTAACTGCTAGGCCACCAAGGAATTCCTGCTTTATTTTACTTTTTAGGTATCAAATCATATTTTGCCACTGACTTCAATAAATTTAAAGCATGTTCTTTGGCAAAATTTCTGGTCCCCAAAACAGATGTTATTAATTATATGAACCATAAACACGACCTCATCAAAAATCCAATATTTAAACATAAAAACCGGGAGTTCCCGTCATGGCTCAGTGGTTAATGAACCCGACTAGGAACCATGAGGTTGCGGGTTCAATCCCTGGCCTCGCTCAGTGGGTTAAGGATCCAGTGTTGCTGTGAGCTGTGGTGCAGGTTGCAGATGCAGCTCGGATCTGGCGTTGCTGTGGCTCTGGTGTAGGCCTGCAGCAACAGTTCTGATCAGACCCCTAGCCTGGGAACCTCCATATGCCGCGGATGTGGCCCTAGAAAAGACAAAAAGAGAAAAACAAAACAAAACAAAAAAACAACAACATAAAAACCTATCATAACCAATGCAAAACATAAACGTAAAGCAACTAGGAAATGACTATATTTAATGAGAAGGTTAAAAGTTCAAAGATAAACCAGAAAAGGAACTTGACTAAAGAGAACACTATACTGATAAGTCCTCTCTTCATTTGTTTACTCTGTAATCCCTGACATGTTGAGGAAGCTATCGTCTTTTAAAAAGACATGTTTACTTCATAACAGAGGCAAAGTTAAAAACTGTGAGATAGTAAGCAATTTTTTTTTAAGAAATTACATCTACACATACCCAAAAAGTTGGAGTATAAGAATTTGAGCTTATATATCAAGCCCAGGCAACAATAATTTATACTAGTAAGAAACCTAAATAAATTATTGTCTGACAAAGCAGCAGTTATTTAGGAGTTTGAATGCTTTCACATATGCTAATTCAAGCAATTCTTACAATAATCCTATTTAGTAGGTTTTCCCTATTTTCCAAACAAGAAAACAGGGGCCTCAAGAGGGTAGGTGATCAAAAAAATTAGTGAGAAGAGTCAGAATAAATAGTTCTTGATTTCTACTACCACACTTTTTTGAGGTCCTGAGTCAGCATAAAGTTGAGCAAAGGGGATCCAGGACCACAACTTTGATTCTGAGATATATGTGTTGCTTCCATACTGAGACTGTCCGAGAACCACCCTTTCATCACAAGTTCAAGTAATTCCTACAAGTTCAGTAGTAAATCACCCAATTAAATTGACCTATCAAATACAGAATTAATCACCAGGTACCTGAAAGCTTTGGGCTCCCAGAGAACAAAAGAAAATGGTTGGTCAGTCATTCCTTGATTAGCACTTTTAGAATGCCTAGAGAAACAATGTTTTATGTTTTTTTTTATATGGGAAAGAAAGCTAAGTCACTCTACCTGAGGTCAGCACAAGTCAGGTGAGCAATACAGTAACACCAATCCAGAGGGCATCATTAGATATTAGGAAAAGACAGGCTTTTCAGGAGTGAGAGATGGAAGCCATAAAATTCTTAGCAAAAATTGTTATTAAAATTGTTTTATTACTTAAAACTATGTGATAGAAAAAAAAAAGCCTTCTAACCAAAATTATAAACCTAAGGAGTGATAGAACTTTAGAGTTAGAAGGATCCTCACAAATTTTAGTTTGTTTCAATTTCTAAGTAAGAAAATGAAGGATTCTACAAGTTAAGAGACTGTTGCTTGACTATTTTAGGCAAAAGAGTAGGGAATGCATCTCTCATCTGATGATATTTGCATTTAACATATCTAATCTGTATTACAATAAACTACAAAAGAGCTATCTCCTCTTTTTTTTTTTTTTTTTTTAGGGCTGCACCCAAGGCATGTGGAAGTTCCCAGGCTAGGGGTTGAATCCCAGCTGTAGCCGCCAGCCTACACCACAGCCACAGTAACACAGGATCCAAGCCACCTCTTACACTACATCACAGCTCAACACAACGCTGGATCCTCAACCCACTGAGCGAGGCCAGGGATCAATCCCACATCCTCAAGGATACTAGTTGGTTTAACCGCTGAGCCACGAGGGAACTCTTCTTTTTAAAATTCTTATTAACTAAAGCAATATATCTTTAAATCTAAATTTACATCAAATCAGGAAGTTCTGTTTTATTTACCAATATATGTTTCCTGATTACTTATTACTAAAAACTGAGTTTGGCATCCTTAGTTTGAATTAGAAAGAATATTTACAAATTGTAAGATAAACATCTCCCTTTCTCAAATACATGGAAAGCCAACTGTTCTATAATGACAAGTTTTCCATGTTTTAAAGTATTTAGAATAAAAGTATTTAAAAAATGAAATCCATAATTCTATACCTTGAAACAAAGGACACTGCATGACATGTATGGTTAATATTTGAACACTTGCATTGAATTCTGTTTATTGTGAACATACTGCTAAATGCTATATCACCCTAATATCTTATAAATCATTCATGAAAAACAAATCTGGAAGAGTATGTTGGGAAGCAGTTCTCAACCTATATATCTTTATTCAATGACCATGGTATAGCTCTTATCTTCTTATTAAATGATGTGGAGATCTGTCACTTAAGTTAGTTCTACTGACCGAGAGAAAAGACAGAAGAAAGCAATAAGACACTAAAGAAAGACAGTCAAAGGTGAGAACACCTATTGAGTGCCTGTCCTCAGAGATGCAGTTCAAAGAGTGGTAAAAGCATAAACTTCAAACTCTATAGATCGGGCTTTTATATATTAGTTATGTCTATAGTTAGATGATCTCGGACAGAGCCTCTGGGCCTCAATTTCATCATCTATAAAATGGAATCATATCATCTACCTTAACAAATCATACAGCAAAGGCCAGTAGAATGAAGGTGCCCAATAAATAAAAATTGCTATTATTGTTTTGAGGAAAAAGTTTGTAGTATGAATTACACATAAGACAGAACAAAATGGTGAGAAACGGTCCTCTTTTTTTCATACGAAAATGCCCCAAAAGGCTCTATATTACCATGGGCAGTCATACACAGTTTCTTCCTTATAATAATGATGAAGAGTGTTCTATGCAGAATCTTCTGTTTGCAGCAGTGATTCATTGTGTGCATGGAAAAAACTGCTGACATGTTGGGAAGATATTTTCCCGTAAAAGGTTGAAGTCCTTAAGCAGCAAAAAACACCAACGTCCATCATCTTTAAACCCTATTGATTTCTGGTGAAGATTTAAAAGGCTGTTTACTTATTTCCCATCATTTCTGTCAGAGCTGTAACAGTTCTCTTCCCACTGAATAAACCTCTCATGATCCTCCTGGTGATTAAGGTCAGACAAAATGTCAAACTCCTAATGCTAAGTGCTTTTACATTAAAAATTCATATCAAATCACCAAGTAAAATCCAAACAAGAAGTCAGACGTGTAAACAGTTCGAAAAAAAAAAAAAAAGGTTGCAATGACCATTACAGAATATAGGTGTAATGTAGATGTGAAAAAAAAAAAAAGTTTGGCAACAGGTCAAAACTTCCTGTTCCTCCTGGAATATTCATTGTTCTTTCCTATTTTAGAACTAGCGGCCAAGCTGGACTTGCATGTGTATGTGTGACAGAGAGAAAGAGGGAGACAGAGAGGAGAGGGGAAGGAGGGAAAGAGAAGGAGGAAGAGTAGGACAGAGGGCGAGAGGGACAGAGGGGAAGGGAGAGAATATTACCAATGTCACCTCAAATCGTTAGTAGCCAATTGGTTCTACGATTTCAGTATGGGCTTTGGTTTTAAAGCGGGGCATGTGGATGGAGGGAGTACCTGCTCGGCATCTAAAATAACCATTGCTAGTTCCTCTTGTAAGCACGGTTGGATCTTTGGATCCAGAGGCTAAAGAGTCTCAGGGTATCTTTTTACTCCTTTCATTCACTTTCAAACTGGCTTTCTGAACATAGAAGCCCATATCAGCTCAAGGCTTACATTTTCCCAGCTACAAATTCAGTGGAAAGAGAGCCTCTCTTTCCAGCCAGTTTCAACAGGTCTCAGAAATTAAACCTCATGACCTTGGACTTGGTTCATATGCTCATATTAAACCAATAATTGTGGCCGGGGAATAAGAGTGATTTGATTGGCCATGTCTACATCAAGTCAAGTCTGCATTCCTGAAGCCAGGAAATGGGGTCAGTTCGCCATGGACTAAGAGTAGCAGAGGCTGCATGGAATTTACTTGATAAAAGAAAACAGTGCATAACTAAAGTTTCTGATGGGCCCAACAGAAGAGTTTAGTTATCATTTAGTAGTTACTTTGGCAAGATGTGCTTTACTTCTTAGAGCCTCAGATTCTTCAACTTTAAAATGGAAATAAGAATCTACCTTCAAAGATTAAATACATAGGTAAAGCACCTAATTTTGTGTCTAACTCACAGAAAGTACTCACTTTCTGTGTATAACTGGATCAACCAGAAGATGTGGTAATATCATCAAATCAGTGTCATGTTACATGATGAGTATACATGAAGGACCCCCCTCTTAAATCTTTCAGGTTTTTTAATTTCCACATGCCTTCAGATAAGATCTTAGCCAGAGTCTCAGTAAATATTCAAGAGAAAAAAATGAAGCACTGACAATACTTGAGTACATTCTACTTACAAATTAAGCCAAAGTCCCTATTTGTGTGCTCTGATGCATGAGTACAGACAACTTCTTAGTTATCCTGAAATCTATGAAGAGAACCATTTCAATGGTACAGTTCTTTGATATTATAATTCTCTGAGGTTCATAAAATCAATAGAGGTGAGTGATGGATCTGGAACATCGGAAATGACAAAACAACCAAATGCACCATTATAGGAAAAAATGTATACACTTAACATTTACATATACCCTATTGTTATATATTTAGAAAAGCAAAGACAAATTTTATCCTCACAACATTAAAATTGATGGTATAGCAAATATTCTCCTTTGGTAGGGACAGGTCTCTGAAGGAAGAGTTCATTTAGAGAGATGAAATTCCCAGAAGAATTTCGGTATCTCCTCTGACAACCAAAACAGTTTTCTCACTCACATGCTAGGGTGCCATCAATTTTCCATAAATGATTATACTTCTGGGTTAAACTACATTTTACTTTTAAAATGCAAACACTACTGAGGAAACAGGATATTTTCTTTTTAAAAAAATATACATAAACGAAGTCAAGACACAAACAACAAACTAGGAAAAACTATAACACATGACAAAGAGCTCCTATAAATCAATACAAAAAAGGACAAAAATCAAATAGAAAAATGGACAAAAAATATAACTAGCTAGTATACAGATAAATAAAACTACATAGAAAATAAAGACATGAAAGAACACTCATAATTCTAGAAATGAAATTAAAGTATCTGTGAGAAAATATTTTTCACCTTAAGAGTAGCAAAGATAAACATGATCTGATATTTGCAAGGTGCATGGGAACAAAAATTGTCAGACACTCTTGGCAGTCTTCAATTATTATTAAATAAATAAACTGTAAACAGATGAAAGTCTCCGCATTAGAAAAACAATTCTTAGGTGCTATGACAGCTATAGAAGGGGGAATATTGTGTAATTTAATACGACAAATTCAGAGAGCAATGTGGCAATTTCTATCAAAATTTTAAATGTACATTGTGTTTGATATAACAATTCCTCTTATGTAATAGTTATCTTCTAGCATTTATGTAAGGAGCAAATAGCACAAATACATAAATATAAGGACGTTCTTATATTTATATTCTTATAAATGTTCTTACAAAGAAATATTTGTAAGAGCAAAAAAAGAACTTGATTATCTATTCGTAAATACAACTGGTTAAATAACTTATTGTACATGTGTACAAGAGGACAGAGGTATAGGATATACATACTACTTGACAATTAAGAATACGAATGAAGTAATCCACATGTGCTATGACAAAATGAGGTTTAAAAAATATTATGTGGGGAAAAAAGTAATCTTCACAATTATATACATAGAGGATTCCACTTGCATGAAAACAAGTACAAGAACATATACAAAAACTTGAATACACGTATGACTGTCTGAAAGAAATATAAAACTGTATGTTGAGCTTACCTCTGGGGGGAGGGAGTTGAGCTTTTACTTTTCAATATTTTTCCTTTGTCTTTTTAAAAACAAATTTTAAAACATTACTATTACTTTTAAAAACAAAACTAGTGAAAACAACTCAAATGGCCAACAACAGGAGAATGGATATAAACAAACTGTGGTACATTCATACAACAGAATATTACTCAGTAATTAAAAGGAAAGAATAAATTACTATATGAATGTCAACATGGATAAATCTTAGAAACCTTATGTTGAGTGCAAAGAACATCAAATTTGAAAGAGGACATATTGTATGTTTCCATTCATCTAAAATCTTAAAAAAGGTAACATTAATCTATGGTGGTAAAAATTAGAAAGTGTTCATCTCCTAGGATGGAGGAAGAGGGACACTGACTAGAAAGAGAAATGAGGATATTTTCTAGGTGTTAAAACCACATAAACACTGATGGACACATTTGTTAAAACTCATCAAATTGAACACTTAAAATCTGTTTGTTTACTGTAAGAAACAAGATATATCTCAATAAAGTTAAAAATAGCTGCTACAACCATTTCTGTAAGAAAATAACTCTGGTAAACACAGTCTAGAGCTCAGAAATAACTCTAATCACCTTTCCTGAGAGAACAGTGTCCATGTCCATTAGGCAGGCAATAAAGAAAGACACTAGAGAAAAAGCGTAAGAAAAGGGAGGAGGTTAAGCAGAGAAGAGGAAAAGCCATAAGGATAAAGATTTTCCAGCAGAGAGAACACAAAGGAGGAAAGTAGAGGTGGATTCAGATAGCAGAGAACAGCCTAAATGCAGAAAGGAGATGAACTCAGAAGGAACTACACAGAAAGAAGGCAGACAGTATTTTAAGGAGAAAAAGGAACTAGAAAAAAAAAATCATGAAGGAGAAGAGGATTAAGGGATGAAACTGTTGTTAACACAAATATTAAATCACTTCATGCTGATGACAAGATTTGCATATAGAAAAAGAATCCACTAAAAGCTATTACTAATAATGACCTAAATAAATGAAAAGATATCCCCCATGTTCACAGATTGAAAGACAATATAGTTAAGATGGCAATAATTCCCGAATTAAACTACAGATTTAGTGCAGTCCCTGTCAAAATCCCAGCTGACTTCTTTGCAGAAATTGATGTTAATCCTAAAAATCACATGAAAATCTTGAGAGATCTAGAAAAGCCAAAATAACCTTGAAAAGAATAACAATTCCTGAAGTTCCTGCTTCCTGGTTTCAAAGTTTATGACGAAGCTACAGTAATCAAGAGAGTGTGGTATTGGAGTTCCCATTGTGGCTCAGCAGTAACAAACCCGACTAGCATCTATGAGGATGCAGGTTTGATCCCTGGTCTCATTCAGTGGGTTAAGGATCCAGTATTGCTGTGGTGTAGGTTGCAGACATGGCTCAGATCCACACTGCTGTGGCCGTGGTGTAGGCCAGCAGCTGCAACTCTGATTCCCTCTAGTCTGGGAACTTTCATGTGCTGAGGGTGTGGTCCTAAAAAAATAAAGTAAAATAAAAAGACAGTGTGGTACTGGTATAAGGACAGATATATAGGTCAGTGGAATAGAAATAAAAGTGTAGAAATAATAATTTAGACTCTACTCTAGAGTCTGGAAATAATTTTTAGAGTCTAGAAATAAGTCTTCAGATTTACAATCAACTGATTGTCAGCAAGAGTGCCAAGACCATCTAATGGGCAAAGAATATTCTTTGCAACAAATGGTATTGGGACAAATGAATGAATGAAAGCAGGCCCTTTCCTCATATTACATACAAAAATTAAGTCAAAATGAATCAAAGACCTAAATGTAAGAGTTCCAAATACAAAACTATTAGAAGAAAACATAGGAGTAAATCTTCAAGACCCTGGATTAGGCAGTGACTTAGTTACAGTATCAAAAGCTCAAGCAACACAAGAAAAAATTAAATAAAACTGGTCATTATCAAAATTAAAAAATGTTATGCTTCAAAGGATACCATCAAGAAAGTGAAAAGATGGAGTTCCTGTCATGGCGCAGTGGTTAACGAATCCGACTAGGAATCATGAGGTTGCGGGTTCAATCCCTGCCCTTGCTCAGTGGGTTAAGGATCTGGGGTTGCCGTGAGCTGAGGTGTAGGTCACAGACGCAGCTAGGATCCCACGGTGCTGTGGCTCTGGCATAGGCCAGCGGCTACAGCTCTGATTCGACCCCTAGGCTGGGAACCTCCATATGCCGCAAGAGCAGCCCTAGAAAAGGCAAAAAGACAAAAATAAAATAAAAATAAAATAAAATAACTCCCATCATAAAAAAAAAAGAAAGTGAAAAGACAACCCAAAAGAATGAAAGAAAATATCCACACAGTTATATATCTGAAAAGAGACTTGTATCTGGATATATAAAACACTTAAAACCCAATAATACAAAAGCAAATAAACCAATTTTCAGGTGGGTAAAGGATCTGAAATCATATCTCTCTAAAGAATATAAAAATGGGCAATGAACATCTGAAAGATGCTCAAAATCATCAGCCACAAGGCAAATATAAGTCAAAATCACAAAGAAACACTACTTCAAACCCACTAGGACGACATAAGAAAAAAGACAGGTAACAACATGTGTTGGCAAGGTTTTGGACAAACAGAAATCCTCACACACTTTTGGCGGGGATGTAAAAGGGTGCAGCTTCTTTGGAAAACCATCTGGAAGTTCCTTAAAATGTTAAATATACAATTAAAATTTGATCCAGCAATTCTACTCCTACGTATATACCCAAAATAACTTAAAATATACATCCACACAAAAACTTACACATGAATATTCACAGAAGCATTATTCCTAAAAGCCAAAAAGTAGGAACAATCCTAATGTCCCTCGATGGATGAATGGACAAATGAAATGTGGTACATCCACATGAAGGAATTATTATTCAACGACAAAAAGAAATGAAGTATTGATACCTACTATAACACAGATGAACCTTGAAAATATGCTAAATGAAACAAGTTAGTCACAAAAAGATTACATACTGTGTAGATTCCATTTATATGAAATATCCAGAATTGGCAAAGCGTAGAGAGAGAAAGCAGTTCATTGGTTCCCTAGGGTTGGGGACATGTAGGCTTACAGGAGCTGAAGAGAATGGTGTTTCTTTCTGAGTGATGAAAATTGTGGTGATGGATGCATAATCCTATTAATATACTAAAAGTTATATTTGAAGTGTATTTGAAGTACACTTCAAATGGGTGAATTCTATGATATGTGGATTATATACTAATAAATATATTTTAAAAAGATTGAATGCCCAACTATAGCCTGACTCTAGTGGGATATATATCCTAAAGACAAAAACAATTTTAAAAATAGTAGCATTTGCTATAATTTATATAGTAGATAGTACAGTTGATATTACTCTAAAATTATATAAAGAGTATTTTGTGATAAAATAATAAGTATGTATGTTGGTATAGTTGAAAACTGGGATTTGGGGATCTGGAGAAAGAAGAATGAAGAATGATGAAAGATGTTCAGATAAATATCCTGAAGTGCCAAATTTCTACTGAAAGCATCAGTATTGTCTTATATTGATTTTACCTTCAAAAAAATGTACATATCTTAGTTCTGCCCACTGAACAGGCCTAGAAATAAGGAGCACTCCAGCAATAATAAAAATTCTTGGAGTGCAGGTTGCGGTCTACCAACACCATTCTCCACTCAAAGGAACAATATCTTGTCATACTAGACAACAAGGAAGGCATTAAACACTACAAGGTTTGTGTCAAAAGGATTAAGGAGAGGCTGAATCTAAAACTGAATCCAACTTGAAGAGGTTTGCTTCCAACGGCCAAAGGGGATAATTTGAGTATCGATACTAATTTCAATTATGTTCAAATCCACATGTTCATAAAGACACTAAAGAAAAACTCAATTGAACAATATTAGGGGGAAAATTCAATATTTACATATACCTTGAATGTATCAATTGGGGTTAAGAAAATAAATGAGCTGAGGAATGTTTCTCTTTTTGGACAAATTCAACAAATAAATGAAGGAGGAATGACAGACTATCAGCAGTTTGGCAATCTTTAATGATCTATGCCAAAATCATCAGGGGCTGTTAACGTTAGTAATGGAGAGACAACCAGACATTACATGGCTTCTAAAATAAGTATACAACCTAACTTACAAAGTGGGATTGATGGAAAACAAAACAAAACAAACAAAGAAAATCAAGTCTGAAGTCTATGTATCTTACTCCTAAAACACAGGAAACAAAGGAACACAGGAATATGCCAAACTGTACCACGGTGATATAATCAGCAAAATCTAAAAGTGGGGTAAATTTTGTAGGACAAATCACCTAGTTTGTTGATTACATATAAATCTGAAACACCTTTAAAAGAGGATGTTATAAGCTAAGTCAGAAGACACACAAAATAAACATGTATAGAAGAGCTCCATAAAAATACACAAGAAACTGCTAACTCTCATTTCTAGGAGCTAGAAGTTGATGGCTGAGGGACAGAGCGGAAAGATAAATTACTTATCAAGGTACATTCCTCTCTGTATTTTGCACTTTTATACCAAGTGACTGTAATACTTTTTTATATAAACATTTTTTAAAAGACACCTGAAAACACTAAAATGACATATTTAAATTATAGAAGTATATTTTTATTCTTTACTAGAATGTTAATCAGAGCCTCACTCTTCCACCATTCCCTTGATATCAGGGGCTCAATATGTAGACAAAGATTTCCTGAAGGAAAAAAGTGTGTGTGGGGGGGAACTCAGAGATGCTAGAGAAACAGAGGTGGGAACTTTATCTAGTTTGATAAAGTTGTCCTATCATATAATTCTGTTTAATGCTAATACATTTTTAATCATATTTACTCATTTAACAAATGTATGTATTAAATGCCTACTTACCAATGACAGTATTCTGGAAAATAAAGAAACTGGGGTATAAAAAACACAATCTCTGATCTTTGTAGGTTTACAAGCTTTTAGGGACACAGGTGAATAGAAAAGGCAATTATTGGAGTTCCCATTGTGGCTCAGTGGTTAACGAATCCAACTGGGAACCATGAGGTTGCAGGTTCGATCCCTGGCCTTGCTCAGTGGGTTAAGGATCTGGCGTTGCCAGCTGTGGTGCAGGTTGCAGACAAGGCTCGGATCCTGCGTTGCTGTGGCTCTGGCGTAGGACGGTGGCTGCAGCTCTGATTCAACCCCTAGCCTGGGAATCCCCATGTGCTAGGGGAGAGGCCTAAGAAATGGCAAAAATTCCCAGGCTAGGGGTTGAATCAGAGCTGCAGCCACCGTCCTATGCCAGAAATCTATACATAGAACTTCCATATGACCCTGCAATCCCACTCTTGGGCATCTATCCGGACAAAGCTCTACTTAAAAGAGACACATGCACCCGCATGTTCATTGCAGCACTATTCACAATAGCCAGGACATGGAAACAACCCAAATGTCCATCGACAGATGATTGGATTCGGAAGAGGTGCTATAGATACACAATGGAATACTACTCAGCCATAAAAAAGGATGACATAATGCCATTTGCAGCAACATGGATGGAACTAGAGAATCTCATCCTGAGTGAAATGAGCCAGAAAGACAAAGACAAATACCATATGATATCACTTATAACTGGAATCTAATATCCAGCACAAATGAACATCTCCTCAGAAAAGAAAATCATGGACTTGGAGAAGAGACTTGTGGTTGCCTGATGGGAGGGGGAGGGAGTGGGAGGGATCGGGAGCTTGGGCTTATCAGACACAACCTAGAATAGATTTACAAGGAGATCCTGCTGAATAGCATTGAGAACTTATGTCTAGATACTCATGTCACAACAGAAGAAAGGGTGGGGGAAAAAACTGTAACTGCAATGTATACATCTAAGGATAACCTGACCCCCTTGCTGTACAGTGGGAAAATAAAAAAAAAAAAAAAAAAAAAAAAAAAAGAAATGGCAAAAAGACAAATAAATAAATAAATAAATAAAAGAAAAGGCAATAATTAGTCAAAACAATAACTGCCCAAATCCATAGTAGCATAGGGTTCTAAGAAGGGACATGAAGGGGAACCTGATCCAATCTGGGCACGGGAAAGAGGGGGCAAAGAAGGCTTAATGTAAGCTGTCACAGTCTACTGAAAACTTAGTTTAAACTTAACAAAGGGTCAAAAGCAGAAGGGAAGGCAATACTCGGAGATCCTATATTAGAGACATACCGCACAAGGAACTTGTGTATACAACTGGCCTTCACAAATGCCAAGGGTGGCATTTAAACCTCTGCCTTCTGAAAGAAACCTTATGGTCTTGTACAGTGGTATATACTCTAAAGGTGCCATACCTGCTTATCAAGTAACTACAGACAAATCAATAAAGTCCCTTGCATCCAAAGCATGATGGGTGACCCAGGAAGAGCAGGGAGAGGGAAGTGAATTTATAGTTTGAACAGTTTGTTCAATTGTTTGGTGTTTCTTTTGATTTACATATTTTATTTGAGTAGAAATTTCAAAATAATGTAGAAGACAAACTTTTTTTTAAATTTTAAATCAAAGGAAGGCTAAGGATTTAAAAAGGTTAAGAAATGCCAGTATAAAATCCCTTCCCTCTCAGCTTCCATTGGTAAACTGGTCCTTGAAGATACAAATTAGGTATCATTTTTAGAAGCCTCTCCCACCTCCTCCAAGTTGTCCAGCAGGACTTTCTGAATTTCTTAGAATTCCAGCGTTAGAAATTCAATGCCTTGGGTTAGGTGTCAGATGTTTTTAACAAAAAATACTACCTGAAGGCACTTCTTAGGTAACACTGTAACTCTATATTTTCTCTTCCCCACTAGACTGTCAATCATAGAGGGTGAGCACCATGCGATTAAGCCTGTGTCAGACACCTAGTGTCTAGGTGGTACATGCTGACTGAATGAACCCTAAATCCATAGTCATGAAGCAGAAAATGATCCACAGATGAGCTTTGTGGACCACACGAGTAATGATACATAGATGTAATCTCATCAGCCATACCTTCAGAAAGATGGCAGCACCATCAGTAGGATTACCTTCAAGTAAAGAAGATAGCAACTAAGAAAATAATTTAAAAATCTAATTTTTATAAAATATAATTTATAAAAATACAAAATGGTATACTAGACAGTAAAAAACAAAATCTCCTGAGGCGTGGTAACAATTATTCTAATATCATTCTTCTGTTATTCAGACACTCAGCTCTAAACTGGGCTTGAGGGAGTTCCCATCCTGGCTCAGTGGCAATTAACCCAACCAGTATCCACGAGGATGTGAGTTTGAACCCTGGCCTCATTCAGTGGGTTAAGGATCTGGCTGTTGCCATGGGCTGTGGTGGGTCACAGACATGGCTTGGATCCCATGTTGCTGAGGCTATGGTGTAGGCTGGCAGCTGCAGCTCGGATTCAATCCCTAGCCTGGGAACCTCCATATGCCACAGATGTGACCCTAAAAAGCAAATAAATAAGTAAATAAAATGGGCTTGAGCATTTCCATTAGTGCTCTCTTACCTCAGCTGGTCCTTACAGCTACCTGCAATTAATTTTTTGTTAATCTGTAGTTTACTCTGCTGAATTTCCCAGAGCTTTTGTTCTAACTTTCCTCCACTTTCTTTGATGTCCTAACTGCAGTGTAGTGTCCTTTATTTTCAGGACTGCCTCCCACTTGGTTGAGATGCTACAGGCCCTGTGAATTTTTTCCAAATCCCCTCACCCCCAACATCCTCTGTCATCTACTAAAACAAAGAAACAAAAAACTCTGTGGTTGACCTTAGTTCCCTATAAGCAACTATCCTTTTTCTTTCCTTCCTCTCCTATGAAATATAGAAAATATATATACTTGTCTCTATCCCTAGTTCCTGGCACTGAGCTCCTAAAACTCTAGAAATTACCTAGATAAGAGCACTAGGAACATTTTTTCATTCTAATATTTGGCCTTTGACCCTGGCTCCTGACACAGAGCTCCTAAATCCCGTGGAATTCCTGGATGGCAGGAATGTCTTTTGTTCTAATGGGGCAAATCTGACTAGGCTCCTGAATACCTTTAGGATGTCATATGGTCACCAGAAAGATCAGATCATGATTAGAAGCTTGGAACTTTCATCCCTACTCCCATCTTCTAGGAAGGAAAGAGAGGCTGGATACTGAGTTAATGATTGATCATGTTTAAGTGATGAAGCCTCCAAAAAAGGTATCGAAAGTATGGGGTTTGGAGAGCTTCCAGGATGCCAAACACATGGAGGTGCTGGGGGAGTGGTATACCTAAAGAGGGCATGGAAGCTCCACACTGCTTTCCCATACCCTGCCACATGTCTCTTCATTTGTATCCTTTACTATATCCTGTATAATAAACTGCTAAGTGTGTTCCTCTGAGTTCTGTAAGTCACTCTAGCAAATTATCAAATGCAAAGAAGGGGTCATGGGAAACTACGTTTTAGTAAGAGGTACAGGTGAGTATGCGGAATGTGCTGTTGGCATCTGAAGTAGGGGGCAGTCCTGTGGGACTGTGCGCCCTTAACCTGAGGAATCTGAGGCTAATGTTAGATAATGTTAGAACTGAATTGAACTGCAGGATGAAGTGAAGTGAAGGAGTAATGTGAGATAAAGAAAAAAATGGACTTTTTCCAGGATGCTTTCCCTTTTCAAAAATTAATATTGCACTTAATCTTAGGCCCCAAATTAGGGGCTGCTAATACAGATTTAAAAGAAACATAAGCCAGAGTTCTTGTTATGATGCAATGGGTTAAGAATCCAATTGCAGTGGCTCAGGTCACTGCGGAGGTACAGGTTTGATCTGGAGCAGTGGATTAAAGGATCTGGCATTGTTGCAGCTGTGGTGCAGACTGCAGCTGCCTGGAGCAGTGGGTTAAAGGATCTGGCATTGTTGCAGCTGTAGTGGAGCAGTGGGTTAAAGGATCTGGCTTTGTTGCAGCTGTAGTGGAGCAGTGGGTTAAAGGATCTGGCATTGTTGCAGCTGTAGTGGAGCAGTGGGTTAAAGGATCTGGCATTGTTGCAGCTATGGTACAGATGGCAGCTGCAGCTTGGACTCAGTCCCTGGCCTGGACACTTCCATAGGCCACAGGTGAGTCCATAAAAAAATAAAAATTAAAAATAAAAAAAACATAGGCCATTCTATTATGGAACTCAGTCTGTAAGGGAAGAGAGATGTGAACAAACAATTATACTATAATATGTCATCTGATATTTGCACCATCAGTTACTTCAAAGAATCCCTCACAGGTAGATTTAACAAACTTAATCTCAGGCATCTCCTTATTTTGAAATTCAAGGCTGACATTCCATTCTTTTTGCATTTTCCTTTGGCATTGAGAATATCAGATTTTCCTGATTATTTGAGGCTGATACTTAAGTCAGTTCTTAATAATTAAAAGAAGAAAAAAGTTAGTGTAAACTAAGGGAATGTAGCTACTATACTTTATCCATAGGAAGACATTTAGGATCTAAGACAGTTAAGTGAATTTTTGCAGGTACCAAAATAAGAAAATACTATTGAACTAGTAATCTCTACATTAGATATTCTGATACTTATTTCTTTAACTTTAAAAATGTGATCTAAATTAGTCTATATTATTGTATAAGCATATCTTATGAAGCTCCCCTCTTAGATAATGACTTCCTGAGCACACAGCCATCTCCAGGCACATCCCTAGACGTGGCCCTGGCCACCAGAGGACCAAAATCCAGTTTCACCCACCAAGGGGCAGGCACCAGCTCTTCCTCCAGGAAGCCTGCACAAGCCTCTAGACTAGCCTTGCTAACCAGGGGCCAGACACCAAAATCAAGAAAACTGTCATCCCACAGACTTCAGACCAGGTCCCCAAATGCAGGCCAGACAATACACTGGGACCAGCTGGCCCGTGGCCCTTAGGTGATGGGGGGGGGGGGGGTTGGGGAAACGCCCAGCTGGTATACACAGGATGTCTCCTACAGAGAGCCATTTCTCCAAGGTCTTGAAATGTAACCAAAGTACTACATGTATAACAATACAAATACCAATTTAGACAAAATAAGGTCAAAGAGAAATATGTTTCAGATGATGGAACAAGATATAACCCCAAAAGAACCAAGTGACATGGAGACTGGCAATCTGTCTGAGAAAGAGTTCAGGGTAATGATCATAAAGATGATCAAAGAACTCAGAAGGAGAATGAATGCACAGAGTGAGAAATTATAAGTTTTTAACAAAGAATTATAAAATATAACCAAGCAGAATTATAGCATACAATAACTGAAATTAAAGACACACTATTTTGTTAAAAAAAATATACTAGAAGAGATCGATAGTAGACTAAATGAAGCAGATGAACAGATCAGTGAGCTGGAAAACAGAGTATTGGAAATCACTGCTACTGAACAGGGGGAAAAAAGAATAAAAAGAAAGGACAACAGTTTAAGAGACTTCTGGGATAACATCAAATACAGCAAGGTAAGTATTATAGGGGTCTCAGAAGGGGAAGACAGAAAGAAAGGGCCTGAGAAAATATCTGAAGAGATAATAGCTGAAAACTTCTCTATCTTGGGGAAGGAAACAGTCACCCAAGTCTGGAAAGCACAGACTCCTATACAGGATTAGCCCACAGAGGAACACACCATAACACAGTGTAATCAAAATGACAAAAATTAAAGATAAAGAGAGAATATTAACAGCAACAAGGAACACATGACAAATAAAATATGAGGGAACTCCTGTAATACTGTCAGCTGATTTTTCAGCAGAAAATCTGCAGAACAGAAGGGAGTGGAACAATTTAAGGTGATGAAAGTGAAAAATCTACAACCAAGAATACTCTACTCAGCAAGGCTCTCATTCAAATTTGATGGAGAAATTTAAAGCTTTACATACAAAGCTAACAGAATCCAGCACCACATAAGCAACTTTACAACAAATGCTAATGGTACTTCTTGAGGTGGAAAAGAAAAAGCCCACAACTAGAAACAAGAAAATTACAAAAAGGAAAAGCTCGCTGCTAAAGGCAAACATACAATAAAGGTAAGAAATCATCTACACACAAAGCTAGTAGGGAAGTTAAAATACAAAAGCAGTAATAAAATCATGTATATCCACAATAAGCAGCTAAGGGATATATAAAACAATATGCATTTGAAATTAAGAGATCAGCAACTTAAAAAAAGCACATTATATATAGGCTCCAATATAAAAACCTTGTGATAACTGTAAAACAAAAATCTATAGAAGCTATACACACAAAAAAGAAAAGGTAATTTAAGCATAACACTAAAGATAGTCATCAAGTCGCAAGGGAAGAAGGAAGAAAAGTGGGGGAAAAAAACCCCTACTAAAATAAATCCCAAACAATTAACAAAACGGCAATAGGAACATACATATCAAAAATTAAATTTAAACAAACTAAATGCTCCAACCAAAAGACACAGAGTGGGTTGCCTACGAGACACTCACTCTAGATCAAAAGACACATATGGACTGAAATCGAGTAGATAGGAAATGGTATTCCACACAAATGTAAATCAAAAAGAAAGATGGAGTTAGTTGCAATACTTATATTAGATAAAATAGACTTTAAAATAAAGACTGTTATGAGAGACAAAGAAGGACACTATACAATGATCAAAGGATCAAAATAAGAAAAAGGTATAAAAATTATAAATATATATGTGCCCAACATAGGAGCACCTCAATATATAATGCAAATGTTAACAACATAAAAGGAGCAATTGATAGTAACAAAGTAATGGTAGGGGATGTTAACATCCCGCTTACTTGAATGGACTAATCATCCAGACACAAAATCAATAAGGAGACACAGATCTTGGAGTTCCATGGTGACACAGAGAACTAAGGATCCAGCATTGTCACTGCTGTGGTGCAGTTTAACAGTTCCTGGCCTGGGAACTTCTGCATGCCTCAGGTGTGGCCAAAAAATAAAAAAATAAAAAAAATAAAAATAAAAAGGAAACACAGATCTTCAATGACGTATTAGACTAGATTGACTTAATTGATATCTATAGAGCATTCCATCCAAAAGCAGCAGAATACAGATTCTTTTCAAGGGCACATGGAACATTCTCCAGGATAGATCACATGCTGGGCCACAAAGCAAGCCTTGGTCAATTTAACCATAAATTTAAATCACAAACTGAAATCCTATCAAGTATCTTCAGGCCACAGCACTATGAGGCTAGAAATCAACAAGAAAAAAACCCTGAAAAAGGAAACACATGGAGGCTAAACAATATGCTTCTAAACAACCAACGGATCACTGAATAAATCAAAGAAGAAATCAAAATGTACCTAGAGACAAATAAAAATGAAAACATGATCAAAACCTATAAGATGCAGCAAAAGTAGTTCTAAGAGGGAAGTTTATAGCAATACCAGCTTACCTCAGGAAATAAGAAAACCCTCTCAAATAACCTAACCATATGCCTAAAGCAACTAGAGAAAGAAGAACAAACAAAACTCATAGATAATAGAAGGAAAGAAATGATAATGGTTAGAGTAGAAATAAATGAAATGGAGACTAAAAATATTTATAAAAATCAGTGAAACTAAAAAGCTGGTCCTTTGAAAAGAAATAAAATCGACAAACCTTTAACCAGACTCATCCAGAAAAAAGGGAGGGCCCAAATCAATAAAATCATAAATGACAAAAGAGAAGTTACAATGGACATCACAGAAATACTAAGGATCATAAGAGGTTACTACACACATCTTCATATACCAATAAAATGGACATCATCTTAGAAAGGTACAATCTCCCAAGACCAAATCAGGAGGAAATAGAAAATCTGAACAGACCAATTGCCAGTACTGAAATTGAATCAGTAATTTTAAAACTCCCAACAAGCAAAAGTCCAGGATTAGATGGTGTCACAGGTGAATGCTACCAAACATTTTGAAAAGAGTTAAAACCTATCCCTCTGAAACCATTCCAATAAATTGCAGAGGAAGGAACATGTCCAAACTCATTCTATTCTAAGAGGCCACCATCAATCACCCTGATCCCAAAACCAGACAAAGATATCACCAAAACCAAAACCAAAACCAAACCCCAAAAAAACTACAGGCCAGTATCACTGATGAATACAGATGTAAAAATCCTCAACAGAATACTGGCAAACTGATCCCAACAATACATTAATAGGGTCATACACCATGATCGAGTGGGTTTATCCTCAGAATGCAAGGATTTTTCAATATCTGCAAATCAATCAATATGATACATCACATTAACAAACTGAAGAATAAATACCACATGATCATCTCAACATGTGCAGAAAAGCCTTTTTTTGATGAAATTCAACATCCATCTATGAAAAAACTTCACAAAGTGGACAGAGAGGGAGGGATCATAAAATGATGAGGAAGAGCAATTCAAATGACTATGGAATTTTCATCAGGAACCATGCAGTCAAATGAAAGTGAAACAATATTTTTAAAGTGCTAAAATTGTCAATATAGAAGTCTACGTTCAGAAAAAAATTCATCTATGATTAAAGGTAAAATGATGTTCTCAGATGATAACTATGAGAATTCATTGTCAATACCTGCTCTGTAAGAAATGTGAAGGAAGTTCGTTAGATGTATGGGAAATGATATGAGAGAGAAACCTGGAACACCAAGAATGAAAGAAGAAAAACAGAAAGAATAAATATTTGCATAAACAGAATATAATTATCTGCTTATATTCTATAAAATATGTATAGTGGTTCAAAGTAAAAACGATAACATTATCTGAGGGTTTTTCAATGTATGTAGGTGTAATACATAATGCAACATAAAGAGTGGAGGATAAAGGACCTATGTTCCACTTTAAGTGGTAAAATATTAACTCTAAATAGATTCTGAAAAGTTAAATATGCATATTATAATCCCTATGGCAATCATGAAAAAAGTTTAAAAAGATATAGTAAGAAACACAACAAATAAAATGGAATGCTATAAATATTTAAGTAATCTGAAAGGAGTAGAAAAGAAGAAACAGAAATTATAAGTAGAGGGAACAAACAGAAAACAAGAAAAAAGAAGATGAATCCAAATATCAATAATAATTAAATGTAAATGGTTTAAATATTAAAAGATAGAGCTTCTGAGAAAAGATAAAAATCAAGACTCAATGATATGCTATCCACCAGAAACTCATATTAATGTAAAATACATTTTTTACATTTAAATGTATATTAAAAGTAAAAGGATAGAAAAAATATCCCAAAAGACACACAAAACTATACAACTTTTAGAATATCTTTGTGTCCTGGGATCAGGCAAAGAGTTCTTATACATTGCTTAATTGTTTTTTTCTTTGCTTTTTGGGGCCATACCCGAGACATATGGAAGTTCCAAGCTAGGTGGTCTAATTGGAGCTATAGCTGCCAGCCTACACCACAAACACAGCAACAAAGGATCCGAGCTGTGTCTGTGACCCACACCATAGCTAACGGCAACATTGGATCCCCAACCACTGAGCAAGGCCGGGGTTGAACCCACATCCTCACGGACACCAGGTGGATTTACCTCCACTGCACCACAATGGGAACTCCCGAAACACTGCTTATTTAACTATGCATGACGCTAAAAGCATAATCCATTAAAAAATGGTAAATTAGATTTCACCCAAATTAAAACCTTTTGCTCTTTAATGGACAATTTAAGAAATGAAAAGATAAGCTATATACTAACAGAAAACATCTGTTAATCACATATCCAAGGAGAAAGACTTGTATCCAAATCTATAAAGTACCCTCAAAACTTAACAGTGTGAAAACAAATGACCTAATTGTAAAATGTGCAAAGGACTTGAACAGACACTTTTCCAAAGAGGATATACAGAAGACAATTAAGTGCAAAAAATAATGTTCAACATCACTACCTATGAAGAAAATGCATATTACGACTATAATGAGATACAACTATAATCCCATTAAAATGGCAAACCACAACATGTTAAGAAAAAGAACCCAAAAAACCAAAACCAAAACAAACTACCAAACAAACAAAAACCTTGCTGAGATTTTTATTTTTAAATTAGGACCACACTGAATATATACATCAAGTTGGAGAAAACTGATATTTAAACACTACTGAGTTCAAATGCACTAATATTTAATGAAATACAATTTAAAATAAGGATGAGATATTTTCAATTACTACACCTGCAAAGATTGCAAAGAAGGATAGTGATGGCAAAGTAAGAGCATGTACAAATTGGTTCAATATTTTTGGGACAGCAAATTGCAATCTGTAGAAATTTTTTTTTGGTGTTTTTTCTTTCACCTGGGAATTTAATTTCTGAGAATTACTGGAATACATACGTGCTGAAAAGACATGCAAAAGAATGCTTACTGAAGCCTTGAATATAATGTTTAAAAAATTTATGCATCTATGTTGGAGACTGGTTAAACAAAATATAAAGCATCCATACAATTACAATGCAGACATTAAAAAGAACTATATGCATGAGTAAGGGGGAAAAATCAAGTTCTAGTTATGATGTGGTTATGCTGAAGGAGAAACTAAGTTTCCATATGGCCAGATCATTTATTTTAACAAATTGATATTAGTGTTACTAATTTGGAGAGGGGCAGAAGGAAAACAAATTACTGATACTACAAAACATGGATGAATCTGAACAGCATTATGCTGAGTGAAAAAAGTAAGTTTAAAATTTCCAACACTATATATTCCGTTCTAGAAAAAGATAAAACTATAGTGAGAACACATCAGTGGTTGCCAGGGGTTAGGAATGGGGGAGGAAGATTTTTCTTAGGGGAAGGAACTATTCTGTGTCCTGATCATGATAGTTCCCCTCCCCCCCCGCCCCGAGACTAAATTATAATGCTGTATTTTTCAAGATTAAACCCTTTTTTAGGTTTTCATTTATTTCTGATTAGATTAGCTTGCTAAGCGGAAGTGATTAAGAAGTACATTGTTTTTGACATCCACAATGAGTTATTAGTATAAATTTTTCTGAGAATGTAGAGTTCTTTCTATCTATATGGTAAAGCATGAAGAAAATGCTTCCACCTTATAAAATAATAATCAAATCTCTTACGCTATATCATATTTTCAAGTGTCAGGTTAATATTATATTAAGATAGTATTATCTTCTCCTGAATGAAATCTGTTCATTCTTTTCATACATATAATGATGCCAATCATTATATTAGATATCAAGGGGATTTTATTCTCTATTTACACATGAATAGCCATTCTTTTGATCTAAATTTGTGTTAAACCTTTATCTTCATGTAAACTAGAAATGATGTTTTCTTTTGCACAAGAGAACATTATAAGCATCACAAAACTGTTCAAATTGTTAAGTTATACATTATAATTAGTTTGGCAGAGCTAATACAAATCACATTTACAGACTAACAATAATAAAATTGAAGTACCAGTTAAATATCCAAAATAATTAAAGGAATCATTTTTAGCCTGGCATAATTAGCTAATTCACTTTACAAGCATTTATTAAAATGAATTCACATGTTATTATTCCATAGGTAGTTACACAATAGTGTTTATACAGGAAAAAATAATGAACCAAACTCTTTGTATCCAGCCCTCCACAATTAAAACGAAGACTCCCCAAGTAATATCAATCTAGGATAGACTAATTAAGTTTGGTTTGATAACCATTCATTTCTTCTATTGCCTCTGAGCAAATTGTTTATTAGAGAAAGTTATTTTACACAAATCAAATCAAACTGGGTAAACCATTATATTTGAGGGAAACTTTAGCCATCAGTCAATTAATCCATCATTTTCTCCAGACACTATTGTTTAACGAGCTGATCATATTATCAACAATTTAGATATCATATGATTCAATTATAACGGTAAATTTATTGACAGTTTCGCTAATACTTTTATTATGAGTAAATTTGGATTTCTCCCTACCTTTGTGAGCAAAGCAAAACCAATTTGGGTATTATAGTCAAATATTAAATATAAAATTCTCTACAAATTTTATAACAGTTTGGAAATCCATTATTATTGTAAGGAAAAATAAGCTTTAATAAATTAAAATTGCTAGTAAAGTAAAATAAAATCTCAACATTAAAAGTAACCATTAAAATATTTTTTAACATGCTGAAATATAACTATATGACCTTAAAGTTACATTAACAATATATTTTAAGAATGGACTTAGGAAAATACTAAATTGTGCTTCCAAACAATGAGGAAAAATTTGTTCCTCTAATCTTGATGTTCAAGCTATATGCCAACTGAATTTATATGAGCTATTAAAGCCACAGTTTGGCTTATCAGATTTCTAAGAATACAGATTTCATAGACGGTATTAAAGTAAAAATGTCTTATTATTAATATTTACAGACAGTATGAGAAAAAAATAACAACTTCCTACACCTGCTGGGAAGACCATTATTTAAGATCATAATAAAGCAACAGGATTGATTTCTAATTCTTAGGAGGAAATACATATGTGTGTAATTTGCTAGTTTATCTTAGATGAAATATCATTCAAGCAGGAACTTTTTTTAATCTAAGAATTCAAAAATAGACCCTTTCTGTATACATTTGTCTCTTATAATTTTGGTTCTCCATGTCCAAAATAACATACTAACACCTTGTTAATAGATTATCTCTAATAATTATATTAGATAGTTTTATCTTACCAACCTGAGTTTAAATACCTCAGAATTGTGGACTGTGACTAAGAGTTATTCTCTACCTCATCTCAGAGAAACTCTAGATTCTCCATCAAATGTCAGAATGGTGGGTGCTTGTAGGCATTTCTGACATGTCCTCACCCAATTCTCTCTCACTACATATAAAGAAATCGAGAATAAGAAGGGTCTGAGCCCCTATGCCATACCTCAGTATCAGTACTAACTAGATAAGAATGTTGAATAACAACTTGTGCATACATATTCTTGTTGAACAACTCTCGTTGCTGGTGGTTAGCCTATGTAATCTAAGTGACACCAAGGCAGAGTCATTCAATAGCCAAAGGAATAGCATATGGCCTATGAGTTACAAATTCCTACATATGTCCACAGTTCTCAAAATGCACTCCTCAGAGGCTTAGAATGCCAGAGAGCACTTCAGAGTCACCAAAAGAGAGAGTAAGAACTGAGCCACTGGAACATCTGGCTCTCTGCAATCACTGTATCTTCATTTTAGTCAGAGTCATTCACTTCTGTGTAAGATTTCATTGAAGAAACAACTGATTATAAACCAGTTTGAAACCATTATCTTATCCTATCTTACTTAAAACAGAAAGATTCCTGGACTCTTTCTGCTTTAAGTAAGAAAATAAGTGACCCTAAGGTTGTTTAATTAGAAAGAATAATACTTCATTTTACATATTTGCCTCATTTTATAGGAACATCTGAATGAAAATACTGTGGTCATTCATTTGATAGAGGTTGATATTTGCATGGTACAAACTGTTTACCTTTAAGTATAGGAAAGCAGTCATCTGTCAATACATAACATCAGCTATATCTCTTTTTTGAAGTCATCCCATATTCAGCCACTTTTGTGCCCATTAAGTATTCTTATTTTTAGTTTATTTTAAGCAAAGTACTATATCCTCTTATAAAACACTGCAGAAAAGACTTTATATAGCTATTTCTTCAAACATCTAAATTTATACTCCCTTCAGAAAAAGCACACACTTAAGAGTAGGGGTCTTGGAGTTCCTGTCGTGGTGCAGTGGTTAACGAATCCGACTAGGAACCATGAGGTTGCGGGTTCGATCCCTGGCCTTGCTCAGTGGGTTAAGGATCCGGCATCGCTGTGAGCTGTGGTGTAGGTTGCAGATGCGGCTTGGATCCCGTGTTGCTGTGGCTCTGGTGTAGGCCGGAGGCTACAGCTCTGATTCCACCCCTAGCCTGGGAACCTCCATATGCCATGGGAGTGGCCCCAGAAAAGGCAAAGACAAAAAAAAAAAAAAAAAAAAAAAAAAAAAAAAGAGTAGGGGTCTTTCTGTGACTTTAGTTTCCCTGACAAAAAGATGATGTCTCCCTCTAGAGTGGGTTATTACAATCATTAAATGGTTCTTAAAAAACATTCAGCTCTCTGTAATTTTACATGTTTTTGATTTACAGTTATAATTAAGAAAAGCAATGCAAAAAAGACACTAGTTAGAACCTTTTAATCCAAAGATGATTCAAATGCAAGCGCTACTGTAGTTAAAATCATTCTTGATGTGCCTGCTCATCCTCAAGATATCATAGCAAAGGGGAACATCCTCTTTGACCCCCAAAACTTGGCATCATTAATTAATCATCTCTTTCACCACAAATATTTCAATAATACTGAAAACAAATGTATTTATGTACAGCATTTGTCTTTGACGGTGTACTTCAAAAATGATTTCAATTGGGATATATAGGACTTCCTTCAACAAATAAAAATACACTCTCATGCTCATAATTTATCACAAGTTAGACTGTTAAGGCAGGGGTGATAGGGTGGCGTTTTTATTTGTTTTGGGAGGTGTTGCTTTGTGCTCAGTGATGATTCAAAAAAACTGAGAAATCACAATACATAAATGAAGCAAATGGGTGACATCAATTACTGAAATGGCTCACTGCTTAATAAATATCACATAATGTATAAGCCTTAATTTTTACAGTAGCTTTCTAGGGGATAACTTGAATGCCTTTAGATAAGGAATATTTCCCACGATTTCCTAAGGTTTTTTTAAGAACCTAGGAAGAACTAAGGAATGATGAACTGAATCAATTGCTCAGTGTTAGGCCATGAGAGAATTAAGATTTGAACCTAGTTATCCAGTTCTCCAAGACAGAGGAGTCCTCACATGATCACACTGCTGCTCTCAATGAACACATGTTGCGCATATACCTATGATGCATGAACATTACTGAATACCTACAACAGGGCTGAAAATTGTGTGAGATGTCTGTATCTACATTCATACTTTAGGCTCTCTTTAGGTTCCTCTGATATTACTAGGTAGACTTTCTGACTTTCAAAAATAGTAAGGCTCAGAGGAATGATAAACCTACTTATTTTTTAATGTTTTATCTAAAAATTACTACAGATTTACAGATTAATTGCAAAAATGGTCACAAAGAATTTGTATATATTCTTCACTCACCCCTATATGGCCACAAAGCTTTTAAGAGATGTGCCTAGGACCCAAAACAACTTTCTGATTCCAAGTAATATGGCTCTTTCAACTACACAATCATTTCAACTACACATGAGCCATGGAGGTATAAGAAATTATAAAACCCTATGAAATGTCATTGCCACATGACCATGTGAATGATCTATGCAAAAATGATAGGCATTTTGCAGAGAATAAGCTAATTAATGATAATCACACACTAGAATCCAAAACTACATACAGTGATTTTCAATACTAAAGAGACCTTTACAAGAACCAGCACTAACAAGCAAAAGTACTGCAGCATAGTTTTCACATCTGTAAGTTCTTACGGTTTTGGATTTTCATATGGATGAAAGTAATGACAGAAATAGCTCGTGTAGTGCCTGAGACATAGTAGACACTGGGTAACTGGTAGCTGCTATTAGTGATAAATATTCCGTATAAACACATTTTGTGATTCAGGCTATTATGATACATAGGAAGCTGTTACGTATTCACTGCTTCCCTATCACAGGAATCACATTATTCAGACAGAAAGCCTTAGATGTTACTAGGCTTGCTAAGATGACAACGACTAACAATAGTTGTTCAGGTTGGGGAGAAAATGTTACCAATTCTTTGCCACTACAAAATGCCATTTTTGCATTTGGAAGGGCAATAGGTAGGAGTAGTAGCATAACAATAACATTTTCTTACGAGAATTTTCAACATACAGAAAACTTGAAAGAACAATAAACAGCCATGTATCCACATTCAAGATTTTATAATTAGTTTTTCTATAGTTTGCATTATTATATACCTTGCCATCCTTCTATCCACCCATTTAATCTATCAGTTAGAGAAGTTTTCAAGTCCTTATAGATTCATAAAAATTTTTGGAAATTACATGTGTAAAGCTCCTGTTAGATAGGCTCCAGAACCTCAAAATTCTAATCAGCACCAAGAGCACAAGTTTCATATAAAGTCAATACAAAGTGCAAAGCCAGACATTACTACTCTTTTAACTAGAGTCATAGTAAAGAAGCCTAGACCAGAGATGAGCTGCAGAGTCTCCTATTCAGGTCTCAGGCTCCTTTCAGCCAGACTTACTCCCTGAATTTGATCATGAGATCCTACTGCTCAACAATGACATAAGGTTGGGAAAATACAAATTCTGGAAAACTTGCATTTTAGGATTGGGAGAAGACTCAAGAAAGACTATCACCATTTCCTCTTAACTCCAGAATACTAGTTTCAGAGCACTAGGTTACAGCTTCTACATAGATGAGCTGGGCTAATACTGGTGTATGTGTGTGTTGTGGGGGGTGGAGGGGGGATAAGTGGGATGGTTTTAAAATATGCCCATAAATTCTTCGATATCTCTTTGTTTTTAAGAAGTAGAGCTTACTCCACTCCCCTTGAGTGTGGGCTGAACTTGACGACTCACTTCTAACCAACAGAAAATAGCAGGTATGAAAAACGTGTCACTTCCAAGGTAGGTCATAAAAACATGGTGGCTTCCTTTTTGCTCTCTCCCTTGGTTCACTCACTCACTTTGGGGAAGTTAGCTGCCATATTATAAGGAAAAGCAAGCAGCCCTTTGAAGAGCTTCATGTAGCAAGGAAGTGAAGCCTCTTGTCAACAAGCAGCAAGGAACCGATGAGTCCTCCTACCAACAGCTAAGTGAGCAAAAGTCCTACTGCAAGCTGATCCTCCAACCCCATTCAAGTTCTCAGAGCCTACAGAGCCTTGGTTGAATCTTATGAGCTAGAACCTAAGCTAGAACTACTCAGCTAAGCTCCTCTCAAATTCCTGTCCTCAGGAATTGTGTGAAGTAAAATATATTTTTTCTTAAGTTTGGGTGAGTTGACCCTTGAACAACACAGGGGTTAACTTGAATATAATTTAAAGTTGGCCCTCTGTATTCATGGTTCCTCTGCATCCATGAACTCAAGCAACTAATGAGTATTTACTACTGAAAAACATCTGTGTGTAAGCGGACCACACAGTTCAAACTCATGTTGTTCAAGGGTCAACTGCAATTTGCTATGCAGCAATACGTAACTAATGCAAAATGCAACTAGAAAGAAATTCTCCAGCAGCTTTCCCTCCTCTGTTTCGAATTTAACTTTTAACTTCTTGTCTTTCTTTGAACCTCAGACTTCTCTTAGGGTCTTCTCTTCACCTGTCTTCCCATGTTTGGTTCATTTTTTCCTCACTTTCTGCCTTAGAAGAAGGCAAGTAATTCTCAAAACTTCTTCCATATTAAAGACCTCTTCTACAGGATTAAAGATCTCCCCAACTCCACATCTCATCTATTTCAATTTGCCAGTAACTCGAATAACTAAAACAGCAAGATTTCATAGGCTTTAATGGAGCTCTGGACTGTTTTGGAAGGGCTGTTAAATAATGTCAATTTTTACCAAGTGCTAGAAAAAAATTGAAAACCTATCTACGCCAATAGTAAAAGTGCAAACACTTCTCAATTATAATCTCTAAAAACATATAGGAAAATCCATGGTTCAAACTCTAAGAATTTCTTTCTTTTTTTTTTTTTTTTTTTGTCTTTTTTTGTCTTTTTGAGGGCCACACTCACGGCATATGGAGGTTCCCAGGCTAGGGGTCTAAACGGAGCTGTAGCTGCCAGCCTACACCACAGCCACAGCAACACCAGATCTGAGCCGCATCTGTGACCTGCACCACAGCTCAGGCAACGCCAGATCCTTAACCCACTGAGTGAGGCCAGGGATCAAACTCGCATCCTCATGGTTTCTAGTCAGATTCGTTTCCACTGTGCAATGACGGGAACTCTGCAAACTCTGAGAATTTCTGATATAACTTACCACAAAAAATCTAGATCCTCACAGAACATATACATGGTAGAGCAAACATGTTAAAAGCATATTTAAACAGTTAAAAATCATTTCTTGAAATATTAAGAAAGCTATTGGAAGCATCATTTGAGTCTGAACTACCCTTCTAATAGCAAAAACCTAATCAAACAAAAATCTTTAATGGTATTAAATTCTTAACAATTTTAAAAATTACTAAGGCATTATTTTTAATTTCTCATGATTTATCCCTTACTTTGCTGAGCCACAGTGGCCTTGCTTTTTTGCAAACACACCAAACATACTTCTGTCTAGAATCTTTCCAGTCACTGTTCTGCGGCATTTTTACCACAGATACCGTTATGGCTTGTTCTGCACTTTACCCAGATTTTTACTATAATGTCATCTCATCAGAAAGGGCTTTAATAAATATCCTACATAACAATCCCATCTAGCACTCCCTATCCTATTTTTCTTCTAGCACTTAGTGATTATTTTTATTATTATTTTTGTAATTTATTTGCGACTCTCCAACTAGACTACTGAAAACAATAAAAATTATTTATTCATGTTCTCCCTTGTTCCCCAAAAGATTCTGAAGCAGGTAACAAATTTAATACAATTTCAAATCATGCTTGAGATTATATTAAGTGTAAAATGAGTCATCGGTAAATGATTTCAAAGACTTAAAATACATCTTTCTAATGTCTCCAAACTTTGCTTCTACTATTCCTGGCATTGCGCTTTTGCACTGCTTCCTCTCTTTGTTCTTAACATGGAAAATGCTCCCAAGAAGTGATGACATGAATGAGGAGAAATTCACAAAAATATTCATATAGTACAAAATGGCTGTGTCATCTGGCAAGTACGGAATGAAGTTGGTTAGTTAGGAGGCTTCACAATTTCTTACATTGTAAGAATGCACTAGAGTTAGGTAAGGCATAGATTAGGCCTATGTCCTCTTTGTCAATTCTGTCAATTCTGAACTCTCCTTTCATGTAGCACCTCTCATTGCAGTTGAGACACACTTTGACAAGTGTTCATGTTTTATACCAATGCAATCACTATATAAGGAAAAACTATCATTTACCAAGAGGATGGTACCTACATCATGACAGGCATAGAATAATGGCTAAGGGGCTTGTGAAACTACTATAACATAAGAACAGAGTTACCCCTCTTGGAAGAATATGTTGTCATTTCTAACTTAGCAGGTGCTTATTACTGCTTTAGCTAAGAATTTATATGTATAGTGCTTTATAATCATGAATACATTTTATGGTAGCATCTGTTTTTTGTTTTATATTATTTTCTATTTAAAGTGTCATGGTGTCAAGTCACAACGAAGCAGAGATAAGAAAGCCACTTTACACTGGGCAGAACTTTTAATACAAGCAATGATCTTAGCTCAAAAGTCAGTGTGCTGGGCTTTTTGCTGTTCTAAACAATGCTCTCAGTGTTATAACTCATAAACAAGACTCAACAGAGAAAGGATGAACATATGCACAATTTAACTAAAAAGTTTTAAGTCTCATGGGATTTTTTTTCTTTACTATAGAGGCAATATATTTCTTCCATTTCCCTCTTTGAGACATCAAAAGCCTTTTACAATCAGGGTCCAGGCAATTTTCCCATATTTTACCTCTCTTCATTACTTAGAATACTGTTGCATTCAAATGTTCATTATTTCAACTGAAGCCCAGAATACTACTGACCTACTCACACTGTTAATAAAATAAACAAAGTACTGAAAAATAGCCTGAAGTTTAAAGGGTAATATCCACCCACAAAAATTTCAGATTTAGCAGCAGTTTAAAACATCCAGTCTCACAAGTGGCAAGATGCAGATTCCAAGTCCAGCCCTGAGCATTCAAAGTGCATTAGACTGCAGACTCCAAAAAGATATATTTGCAAAAAAAAACTTTACAAAATATTTAGAGGGTATAATTCATGTCATGTATAAATAATAATATGAGCATAACAAATATATTTGACCTTTAAAGTAATAAAAACAAAGGTACAAAGAGTCTCTAGTTTTCTATTACTGCTAAGTTTATTTTCCTCCTAAGTTTCACCCATTTATTGTACAATAATCCTTCATTACTGTAGCATAATAATGCATGGTCTAAACCCACCTATAGTTGTCTTGTGTCTATTTAGCTTTATAGCAAGCAAGCAATTTGAGAATATGGTAATAAAGCCTCAATCACAGTAATGATGTATGATGGGCTGTAATTTCTCTGTGCTAATGGGTTACAAACAATATTACAGTGATGACGGGAATCTCATTGATTGATCATATGACTGCAATGATATCAAAAGGACTTAATATAGATCACTATTAAGTCATGCACATGCTACTAACAACCTCTATATTTCACTATATAGATATATAGGGAAATAAAATTAATACTAGTCTTTCTATATAAAAGTTCACACAGCACAAAACATTTTGTGTTGAGTACCCTAAATCAATGTTTAAAGTTGGAATTACTGCATTGAACTGGTTCTTTGAAAAGAAAACCATTGATTTTAATCTGCTTGAAGCAATCAATTACTCCCTGTCCTCTTTATTCCAAACTGTAATGAAAACTAAACTGCGTTGTCTTGAAAACTAAATGTGAAGATGATCATAAACAGAATTTAAACTCCATGGATTATTCATATCTACCCATTTAGATTTGCCATTTCCATTATGAGTACATTTGCCACGAGCATTTAATGGACATCTAAAAGGGAATTCATTAAAGCAGGAGCTGTTGGCAGCACTTATGGGCTTCAGACTGCTTTATGCTTGCCTTTAATAGCTCACTATTATAAAAGTGATATATTGTGTTCATCCCATTAGTAGTTTGCAGAAAGGTCTGCAAGAGATAACAAACCCTTCTGAATATTTTCAGAACTGAAAGTAAATCACAGTTTATTTGTTTGGAGTATCATATCCTAACAATATACAATTTTAGAGTCTACTAAATTTAGTTGTTTGAAGCCAAATAAGATTTCAGCAACCACAGATACATTTTATGAAGCAGGCACCATCTTTTTGAAATATTCTATGGTTATTAATATAAGACATTAGTAGCCAACAGGCAATCTGATCAATTACATGAAGGTACAGTCGGGATAATAGTATAATATATATTTCTATGAGTTAATGGCAAGACATCACCAAAAGCAAAGCTAGGTAGACTATTCCTATACAATTGCATGTTGCTACTCTTCAGGAGGCATGAAAAGACTGTTTGGCATCTTGCATGCATTAAAAGGGCTTCTTGGAAGAATGACACTCATTGTTTTGTTTTTATTTTGTTTTTGGTTTTTGGTCCTAAAGAGGACACAGAAAATGGAAACAAAGAAACATAAAACACAGTTTTAATGTTAAAGCTTATTTGAGTAACACGATCAAATACTAACTGGGAAGAAAGACTAAGGGAAGGAACCCCCAATTTCTGTATGTAATTTCTATAATGTCTAGGTCTAAGTTATGCTTTATTCCAAATTTAGCATATTTTACTAAAAAAGATAACTCAAAGCTTACAGTGGGTCAGTACCATGCCTTTGTCTTAGAAAGGGTAGGTCAATCCTATCAGTGCATGGAAGAGTTCAAATGTCATATATGGTTTTGGAATTCATCAATTACTTATTTTTCATAGTAAATTTGCCTTTCTAATTTTGTTTTGTTTATAGTAATAGGGGAAATTAGCTACCATGTCCCTTATTACATGTACCATGTGACTCTGAAATATGCTAACTGGTGTAGAATGGAAATGTTATCAAATCTAAGGTTTAAATTTATACACCTGAAGTCTTTAAATCTCTGTGTAGGTAATTAAGAGCTAAACCTATTATGATATTTTAAAGACTAAGAACTGATCTTTTAAATCTCTTATTTCAGTTCATTTGTTTAATGAAACAGATATTGCAATGATTTCACTGCTGTAAATATGGGATTGTCTGAAGTTCACACATACATCTATATAAAAAGTGGGTCATACAAGTATAAGAGTAAGAGAAAGAGAGATACAGGAGATCTTTTAAAAGTATACTCTTTAGATATGCATATACTGCTAAAGGAAATCAAATACTCAACTTTCATTCACAGTTTGCTAATTTCTTCAAAATTACAATCTCTTGGAGTTCCCACTGTGGCACGATGGGATTGGCAGCATCTTGGGAGCACTGGGATGCAGGTTCGATCCCCAGCCCAGCACAGTGGGTTAAGGATCCAGTGTTGCCACAGCTGTGATCCCTGGCCCTGGCCCGGGAGCTCCATATGCCATGGGGCGGCCAAAAACACAAAAACAAACAAACAAAAAAACAAACCCCCCAAAACAAAACACCTCCCCCCCACAAAATTATAATCCCTCAACAATGTAGTTGACTACCCTAGCCCAGAAGCAGCATGGGAAATCTGTGCCAATTCCTAAGGCTTTGAAACATGGCCACTGAATTTATTACAGTGCAGATTCTAATCCTTAGGTTAACCAGAAGGTTAAACAATTCAGATTTCTAAATATTTAAGTAACTTTATATGATTGGATTCAGATATGCTCACATACTCATAAAGTACACATATAGGAATCTAATCATATTAAAACAGTTAGAACTTAATGGGAAATAACTTAGAAGCAGAGTTAAATAAATACCTTTCCTGTTCAAGGTAGATTATATTATAAATATGACTTGATACCCAATGGATATTTTCAGTTCTTCTGCACGTTTTACACTAACCATAAGGGGATTAAAAAACTGGAGATCTGTAGCAAACAAAGTCTATGTCTGAGGCCACACTAATTTAATTGTACTGAAAGAATCAAGGAAACAACTATTTGACGTAGGTTCCAGTGGTAAAATGTCAGGTGGTTTTGAATAATATGTGCTTGAAAACCTTGCTTTCCCTAGCCAAGGAAAAGTTCTCCTGCTCAAAATTGGCACTAACATTTTTTTTAGTAATAAAAAATGCATCTCAAAAAGTCAATACTAGAGGGTAGAACAACCTCTTGGCATCATGGCTGGCAAAATCTCTCAGAGGAAGACAATCTTTTCTTCCGAGTAACGAAGGTAAAAAGGAGTCATTCTTTACTGTAGCAAATTCACTGAAGTATATTAACTTCAGTTCATAACTTAGAAGTCATCTGGAGAATTAGCCAATGGAAGGAAATAAAAGCCCAACTCATTCCCATCTGTGTGTTGGAAAATGGCAGAGACAAGGTACTGCATAGTAGAACTACTTTTTTTTTTCACAATTGAATGCATACAGTGTCATTATCAAGATCAAACAAATTAGTGTTTTATAAGATTGACAACTAATTTATTAGAGTATATAAAGGGTCACCTGTAAAACGAATTGCATATAATATATGAGTACATTTTGAAGGAAAGATTAGCAATTTCAGAATACAAGGAAGATTTTTAAAAAACTAAAAAATCAATCCAATTTAAAAAAGCTTTTAAAAAATCAGTTGTCTTGAAAACATCCTCATAGCCACAGACCTAATCCACCTTCCAACTTAAAAGACAGCATCAAGGTGCAAAACCAGACTTCAATTAGCTAAAACCACTTGCCTGAGGAGCAATCATAAATTTCTTCTAATAACCATCATATGGAAATTGGATATAGAACAGGGAAATTCCTGCCTCTGCCCTTAATCATTCTGATATTAAATGAAAGAATCCATGGCAAGACAACAAAGCCTTTCATGATGATCATGCATGTAAATGTGAGCTCTAATATTAGGAATCCACCTCTGATTTCAAGACATCCACAAACACAGTTTAAAAGTTACTAAAACTACAAGACACAGGAGGACATACATACGCTAGATTGACTTTAAGTTGTTCTAAACTCTTACGAGTTCAATAAAAATGGAGACAAGGATTAGCACTAAAATTGCAACTAGAAATACGTATTTGTTTATAATATGTTTTTTTGTCTCATTACACACATAGTCCTTTCAAGATTTCTGGAATTTAAAATGAGTAAGTATCCTAAAATGACTGTATTATTCAGCAAAGGGAATTTTTAAATGATGTGATTAATCATTAATAGTTTAGGTGGGTCCTAGAATTAATGGACAGATGAATTGTATCTCTCTCTTGGGACTAAGAAGCTTTAAAAAAAAACTAAGGCTGACTGATGCTGGGTGACATCATGCCTGAGTGTGACTTACCTGACCAGAAAAGAAAATGGCTTAACATATAGACTGACTTGCCCTCACCTGGACCCTTAGAGTGTGATCCCTGGTTCAGATGATGATGGATCAGATCGTTCTCAAGGAGGAAGAAACCCGAGCTGAATAGGTTTGCCACAAGCCCTTCACAGGAAGATGTCAGTCTTCTGTGCAAGACAAAAAAAGAAAAGAAAAAAAGGTACAGTGGCAGTGGATGAATTCTCCTTTCTTAGGAGAGAAAAAAAAAAGTCAGGTATGCATATTCTCCATTTAACTACCTATTTTCTATACATAAGGCAAAGAAAGTCTCTGCAAAAGTTGGGAGAGACACGGTATCAAAAGTCTAAATCATGTTGGAATGGAGGTTATAATAATAAAAATGTGAATTACAATCGATCATTTTCATGGCCCCTTTGAAATTGATTTTGGGAAGATCAATGATAAAAAGTTGGCTTTCCTGGGCAAAATAGTTAGTCTTAGAATATTTCTAAAAATGCTTAAGAGTGGCTATGGAAGATGTCAATCCAAATGATTATTTTCAGATATTATAGGTACTCTAATGGTGATTTAAAAGAACATATCTTTTCAGAGTTCAAATTATCTGACATTTCAAAAAACAGTACTTGATATGTCTCTAACATGTTCCAACCACATTTTCCACAGGTATAAAATATATATCCTTATTGAAGTTTTCAAACAAGAATTCTAAAAACTTTGTGTTTCTCCAAAACAGATTATTTACTTCTTTTAAGAATCTATATTCAAAAATATCATGTTAGTCTTTTTATAAACATCCAAAGTTTTATTTTAGAGAAAGAGTAAACTCCAGAATTTTACAATATTTATACTGCTCTCCTAAACAGAGTTTATTTTTGTTTTTTATTTAGAAACATTTACTTAGTTCTTTTTGGCAGTGCCATATATGTCTGATAGTAATTTAACTGTTTTCCCTCATGGGCAAGTCTAGAATTTCAATGTTTTGTATGTATAGGCATCATTTAGGCTTTAATCTTAAAAAAAATAAGCAAAAAATTCCATTTCACATGAATAGGATAATATAGTGATATCATACATAAGCTAATAAACACTACTCAGAACAAGACTGGTTGCAAAGGTTCAATAGCTACTATAAAACTCTAATAGGATAATAATTAATAGCTGATAAATTTATATGAAATCAAAAATCCCATCCTCAATTCTAGTTCTCACCTCTCATTCTACAAAATAAATAGGAACTACTAGGTCTAGTAGTTTATATTTCTATATAGTTCAAATGGCAAATACTAAAGTTTATTTCTGTAATGAAAATCATTATATGAGGCTACAAAGTTTAGTACTTAAGTTTAAGTGTGAAAGGAAATTATGAAGCAAGGCTTGATGACAAAACATTTATTATTATTATTATTAATTAAATATGGTGCTACTGGGGTTAGTTCAAATGCTTTTACAAATTCATCTTGTATGTATGGATATATGAGTTTTTCATAAAGGGAATTTTTTAAATGTAGAAAGTTCCCCCCAGAAGCTATAAAAGTCTGCGAAGCTCACAAATAGAGAAGGGGCAAAATGTTTAGATCTACCAAAGTATCATAGGTAATTCCCTATATGAACATTATAAGGAGATAAGTTGTATCATGGCAAAAATGAGTTTACCAATGCTGAAAGAAAAGACAAAAAAGAACTCTTCATCTAATTTATCATAGAAAGAGTAGAATCTTTAAGACTCCTAAACCATGTGGTAATAACAGAATGAAGCTAAGCTGCAGTTTCTCAAAGCAGTGCCTTGCCCTATGGGATAAACTCATTTAAGAAACAAACCCTTAAAGATCCATTCAAATTTTACCATATGTTCTAAGGCAGAGGAAACATGAAACATTCTACTATTTAATTCAAATATATATCTTCTCAATTTAGGATTAAAACTATAATGACAACTTAAAAAAAACCCAGAATGTCAAATGCAATAAGTTCATCTGTAGTCTGGGTGTAATTTCTTCATAACTATTTGAGAGCATGTCTTCAAAGATTGAAACCAAATTACTAAATTTCAGTATTCAGTATTTTACAGATGTTTACTAATCTAAGAAGTACATGTATTTTACAATCATTATGTGAATATTAACGAATATAGGAACTAGAATGTATAGATACTAACTTTAACCCCTTTGGTTAAATGGAGAGTAAAAGGGAAAAATTAGCTGAAGGTTGGTGGTACAGTTAAAAACTGCAGGAGTTTTTCCAATAATAATCTGGCTAGGAGGCTGTAACACAAAATGTAAGAACATAAGAGCATCCAGAGAAAGATCGATTGGGTTTGAATCATGGTTCTCCCACATACTAAGCTGTGTGACTCTCAACAACCGAGAATCAGTTTCCCCATATAAAAATTAGGATAAGGCTAACTACATGGTAGGGTTGTCGTGAGGGTTAGAAGATGTGTATGTAGCAGAATGAATAGCAAACACATGTAAGTTGCTCAATAAATAGCAGCTATTATCATTTTTCTTTACTAAATATTTCCCAAGGAATTTAAAAGCCTCCCAAAGAGGAATTATAAATTATAGGGACTTTGTGATAATTAAAACACATAACATACTCCACATTTATTATTTCATTTCACAAAGTATTTACTGGTTGCCGGAAAATAATGGTTGGCACTGGGGACACAAGGGTGAACAAGACAGACACACCTCCTTCCCTTTCGGAGTTTATGGTTTTGTAAGAAAGACAGTCAAGTAATTACATTAGTTACAGCTGTGAATAATCACAGTGTGATAAGGCCTTTGAAGGCCAAAAACTAAGTAATATGACTTCATATAACTGGAAGCCCTAAGCTAGGAAGGAAGGGTGAGGGAAGGCTGTCCAGAGAAAACAGTGCAGGAATTAGTGAGGCGAAGAAGGGAGAAAGATCATTCCAGGTAGTAGAAACAATACATCCAAAGGCCCTGGCAAAGTATTTGGAGAACTTAGGAACCGAAAAATGCCAGAGTACCTGGAAAAAAGAAGGAAAAAAAAAAAAAGGAAAATGGTACAGGATAAGGCTAGAGAGGATGACAGAAGAATTCAGCAGTATCTATAAGCCACAGAAAAGATTTGGTCTTTATCCTAATAGCATTGGGAATCCACTCATTTTCCCTGTAAAACAATCACTTTGGCTCTGGTAAGTGATGAACCATTTTGAGGGATGCAAGAATGGATATATGAGCAGACCATTAGGAAACTGCCACAGAGGTCATGCAGAGGTGGCTTAACTTACGGTTGCTAATACAGATAAAATTACATAAAATCAAATACTTAGAACAGAGAACTGAAAGGTCCTAACGTTACAACAATGAGTTCTAGGTTACACACAGGAGCATCATATCATCAGATGCCATTTACTAAATAGAGACATCTAAAGGTAAAGCAGTTTTTTCATGTGACAGTCTAAAGTTCAGAAGATAGGCCTACCTAGGGATATATATTTGGACTCTTCAGTAAATAGATGGTAACTGAAGACACAGGACTACATGACTCTAGAAAGAAAACAGACAAGACAGACATGAAGACCTAAGCCCAGCCCTAAGAAACACATTAAAGGTCAGATTTAGGAAAATTAGTACACAAAGAAGCTGAGAAGGAATTAGCAGAGATTACAATAAAATAAGAGAGCATGGTGTGGTGTCAGAGAAACTGAGGAAAAGGAGAAATTGTTTCAAGAAGGAGAAAATGGTCAATTATGTTGAGAGCTGCTAAAAGTTCATTAAGGGTAAAAAAGTATATTAACAGCTTTTTAAATACTACTGTCACTGGAGGTTTCTGCTTATGCTACGCAAAATCAGATAATAAATATTTCAGGCCTATAGGCCAACCACTCAGCTTTGTCATTGTTGCCCCAAAGCAGGCATAGATGATATAAAGGAACAGGTATTGCTGTTTTCCAATAAAACATTATTTATAAAACAGGAATTGGCCTTAAGATCATTGTTTGACAATTCTTATTTTATATCAATCAAGTCTCAGGTCAAATATTACTACTTCAGCAAGACCTTTCATGTTCTTCCAATCTAAAACAGACTCTTCTTTCCATCTTTCTATCATATCATCCTCCATAACTGTCTTCATAGCACTTACCCGGTATCTTAAATTACCTTTTTGATTTGCTAGTTATTAAGTATTTCTCTCTGCTTCCTCTGGAATGGAAGTTTCATGAGAAATAGAGATCAAGCTTGTATAGTTCATGTTTTTAAATCTCCAGTATATAAAGCAGAGATGTTGTTCCTAGTACAGTCACTGAATATTTATTATTTTTATTTTCTAAAAGAATGAACTTGCTCTTCCAGCCATGATGCAATAACAGGCTCCAGCTTACTCTTTGGCCTAAGCAACAAGAAAACTGGATTAATTATAAGAAGCAACAGTTTTGAGACAATGGAAAACAGGCAGTGTAGGACTTGGATTCCTACAAAAAGGAAACAAACAAGGTGAGTGTTCTGGACTGCAGAGAAGAAGAGTTAAGAATAGTAAAGCTGTTTCACTGAGTTGAGGAGACAAATACAAACGTTCAGATTCTGAGCTAACTTGAATTATCAGGACAGAGTTCCAGAAGGAATTTCAGAATGTTCACAGACTTCTTGTCAGAGATTACAATGGCCAGAAGATAATGAAACATATTTTTAAATTACAGAAGGAAGGAAAATGTCAAATCAGAATTCTATACTTTAATAAAAATATCTTTCAAAAGGGCAAAAAGAAAAAAAAAAAAAGAATTTTTCAGCCAAAAGGAAATACGCTGAGAGAATTCTTTTATCTCAGAGCTGAACTACAAGAAATGTTAAAGAAAAAAAAGTTTTTCAAACGGAAAATAAATATAAATTTAGGGAACTACACACACAAAATGAAGTGTCAAATAGCACATATGTAGGTATATACAAATGCTTTCCCTTTCATACTTCAATTTCTCTAAAAGATAACAGACAACTAAAAAATAATAACAATGTATTGAAGGTTTATAAATGTATAAGCAAAATCTATGAGGACAAGAGCATAAAGAACAAAGGGCTTAAATGGAAGTATATTGTTATAAAGTTCTTACATTACATATGAAGTGCTATAATATCATTTCAGGGTAGGTAAGTTAGAGATACATATTATAAACCACATAGAAACTGTTAATAAGTTAAACAAAGAGGTATAGCTAACACACCAATAGTAAAGTGGAACAATTAAAATAATAATCTAAAACTGGCAGGAAAATGGAAAAAAGTAACAAAAAAATAGAGGGGACAAATAGAAAACAAGTAGTAAGATGACAGCAATATTGATAGTTATTCTAAAAAGAAATGGTCTAAACCAGGTTCCGTGATCTACAGACCCCTGCCCAAATACAGCCCACCTCCTATTTCCTTATGGCCCATGACCTAGGAATGGCATTTACACTTACAAATGGTAGAAAAACATTTTAAATAATTGTATTTCATGAGATATGACAATTTTTGAAATTCAAATTTCAGTATCCATGAATATAGTTTCTTTGGAACAGAACCATGTCAAATCATATTGTTTATGGCTGATTTGCACTGAATAACATAATGAAGGAGTTGTGACACAAACTGTCTGCAAGGCCTAACATATTCATTATTTGGTCCTTTACAGAAAAGGTTTGCTGATATCTAGTCTAAACACATCATGCATAATGCAATGATTGGGAGATAGGACACTGTCTATCAGAAAACCAATTTAAATATAAAGAAATAGGTAAGTAAAAAGAAAAAAAAAATAGAAAAAAGTAAAATCCAGGACTTCTGCCAACATGGAGTAATGGGGGTTTTATTTATCCTCCTGCCTGAAATAACTAAAAATTCAGACAATTTAAGTATATTGAACAATTTTCAAAACATTAGAGTTAGGCAACAAAAAAAAACAGAGATCCCTGGGATTGGTCCAAAGAGGTGAAATCTTGATGAAGCCTAGAAGACTCCCTAAATTGAGGAGATAAAAATGGTAGTCCAGAACACAGGGTAGCCAGAGTTTGCAGGAACAAGTACTGGAAAACAGAGAGCTATAAAGAGAGAGAACTTGTGAGGACTGAATCTTCGGTTGAGCACTTGTCAATCCACACATGCATTTGCAAAAACTATATTACAACATAGAAAACTACATTACTACATATAATGTTAGAGAAAAACACACCAAAAGGACTAGAGAGGATAATACCTGGAGCTAATAGAGGGCTCCCAAATAGTTCCTATACCCAAGAGCCACAGCTGAAAACCTTATAGTTCATGGTGTATTGAGTGGAATACTAAGAAAGGTTTTGTTTTAGCAATGAGGCAAAATTAGTCCTATACAACATGCCTTTCTGACTTTGCATAACAAAGCTGAAAAGCAAGATCTAAAAGAATCTCACTGTTTCCAAGTAATCTAATTGCTACCCAAAGAGACCCCAAGAGCATTTATAGAAATACAAAAATATGTCTGTCATCTAATAAAAAAATAGGAGTGCAAGGAAGACAATTCTATAAATGACAGAATCAGTAGACAAAAATAAAAAAAGTGTTAAGATAACATATGTACTCCATAAGTTCAAAAAGTTAGAGTAAAAATGTGAAGTAGAGACTTAGAAAATATACAAAAGGCCCAAACTGACAGAGAAGAAAACTAAAATGTCTGAAATGAAAAATACACTGGCTGTGATTAACAACAGATCAGACATTGTAGAAGAAAATACTAGTGAACTGGAAGACAGCAATAGAAATTATTCAAAATAAAATAGAGAAAAAAAGACATTAGTAAGCTGCTGGACAATTCCAAGTAATCTAAAATATGTATAACTGGAGGCTTCTAAAGGGAGAGGGAGAATTACAGAAAAATACCTGAAGAAACAAAAAGCCAAAAGTTTTCCCAATTCTAAGAAACTAAAACTTCACAGATTTAAGAAGCTCAACAAATCCCAAACACAGGAAAAATGAAGAAAACAAACAGAATGCATATGATAATCAAATTGCTTAAAACCAATGATAAAGATAAAAGAAGGCAGAGAAAAAGTGCAAACTGCATACACAGGAATAAAGAAAAGGATTACAACAGATTCCTCATAATGAACCCTACAAGTGAGAAGGCAGTGGCACAATTTCTTCAATGAAAACAAACAAACAAAAAAACTATGAACCTAGAATGATATCGCCAGTGGAAATATCTTTCAAAACAGAAAGCAAAATAAATTGCTTTTTCAGAAATACAAAAGCTGAAAGAATATGGCATCAGGATTATGTGCTACATAAAATTTTATGAGAACTCTTTCAGATGGAAAGAAAATGGTGCCACATGGAAATCTGGATTTACACAAAGGACTCAAAAGCACTTGAAATGCTAAGTACAAGAATAAATATAAATGATTTCTCCTCAATATTTAAATCTCTTTAAAAGATAACTGACTTTTTAAAGCAAAGATACTATTATTGTGAGGTTTATAAGTAGAGGTAAAATGTATGACAACAAAAGCACAAGGCCAAAATGGGGGAAATGAAGTACATGGTGAAGTGATACAATGTAACTAGAAAGGAAACTGTGATGAACTAAAGATGTGTACTATGGGTACTATAAAATCTAACGAATGACTACCAAACTAACAAAAGTTATAGTTAATAAGTCTAAAAAGGAGATAAAATGGAATAATAAACCGTACTCAGTCCAAAGGAATACCAAAAAGAGAAAAAAGAAAAAGAAAAAAGGGGGAAGCAAAATCAGTTGAAGCAAACAAATAAAGAGCAAGATAATGCACTAAATCCAACCATATTAACAATTACATTAAACGTAAATGGTCTGAACAGCTTAATTAAGTAGCAGAGATTACCATTTAGGTTTAAAAAAACAAGACTGAACCATATGCCACCTCAACCCCATTTATATATAATTAAAGACATAGTAAGGTTAAAGGTAAAGGAATGGTATCAGTAATCAAAAGAAAGTGAAAGTAGCTATGTTAATATTAAACTAAGTAGATTTCAAAGCAAATAATATTACCATGAATAAAGAGAGTCATTTTATAATAATAAAGGGTTCAATTCATTAAGAGGACGTAACAACCATAAAAGTTTTTGGACTGAATAGTACAATTTCAAAATATATGAAGCCAAAACAGAACTGCAAGAGGAAACAGATATATCTCCGAGATTTCAACACATCTCTCTCAATAACCAACAAAACCAAGGAGCTAGAAAATCAGGAAGAGTATAGAAAAACCTCAATATTATGAAGATGCTAGTTCCTCTTGAATAAATCTATACATACAATGTAATTTCAACAAATAGTGTATTTTCTATAATGCTGGATAAGCCGATTGTAAAATCTGTAAAGAGAGACAAAAACTACAATGGCCAGGGAATTTCTTTTCTTTTTTGAGTATCAAATTTAGAGGACTTACACTACCTGACTTTAAGACTTGCTAAAAGCTACAGTAATCAAAACACTAAAATACTGACATAAACTAGTCTTACAGATCAATAGGACAATAGAGACTTCAGAAACAAATGTATACATGTATAATCAATTTTTTACTAAGGGGCCAAGATAATTCAATGGAAGAAAGCACAGTCCTTTCAGCAACTGGTGCTCAAACAACCTGATAGCTATATGGGGAAGAAAAGGAACCTTTACTCTATCTCACATCCCAGACAAAAATTAACTTAACATGGATCACAGAAACAATCATTGAAACTAAAAATAAAATACTTCTAGAAGAAAACATAGGAGAAAAGGGTTGTGATCTTGCAATAGGTAAAGATTTCTTAGTACACAAAAAGTAAGAAACAAAAAAGAAAAAAAAAGATAGACTGGACTTCATCAAAATTAAAAATGTTTATCCTTAAGAGAATAAAACAATTAGAGTAAGAAGACAAATAGCAAGTCTCAAACAGTATGTCTGACAAAGGACCCATATACAGAATTTATAAAAGACTAGTCTATAATAGGAACTAAATATCTCCATAAGAAATAGTCAAAAGAGGTGAACAGACACTTCATAAAGGGAAATATAAATATATAAAAGGCTAATAAATCCATGAAAAGATGCTCCATATCATTAGTCATTGGGAAAATACAAATCAGTACTACAGTGAAATTACACCATACACTATAATAGCTAAAATCTTAAGGCTGACAATACCAGACTGACAATGTTGGCAAAGATGTGGAATAATTAGAACATTCAAAAAGTGTTGGTGAGAATATAAAAGAGTACAACCACTTTGGAAAATAGTATGACAGTAACTATCTTCTATCATATCACTTGATAATTTCACTCCAAGAAAATGAAAATATATGCCTATAAAGATCTGCAGCTTTTTTCATAACAACAAAAAAGAAAAATGAGAAAAAAGCCCATCGACAAGTAAATATGAATACACTGTAGTATCAAGACAATAGAATACTACTTAGCAATAAAAAGGAACAAACGTAATTACATGGAGCAATCTCCAAAACATTATGCTGAGAAAAGAAAGCGAGACACTACAGAGTACAGAGTATGTGACTGCATTTATATGAAACCCCAGAAAATACAAATCTCATCAACAGTGAAAAAAGCAGATCATTGGTGGCATGGGCCTGGGAGTGAAGACCGAATGGAAAACAGCATAAAATGTACTATAAGGAAATAATGTGATCATTACATGTTCATTATATGTACATGTATACCTCTGTCATAACCCATCAAATTGCATATTCTGTATATAAAACATCTCTCAATAATACTTTTTTTTTAGGCCCACACCTGCGGCATATGGATTTTTTTTAGGCCCACACCTGCGGCATACGGATTTTTTTTTAGGGCTGCACCTGTGGCATATGGAAGTCCCAGGTAAGGAGTTGAATCACACAGCCTACATACATCAGAGCCACAGAAACGTGGGATCCGAGCCACATCTGTGACCCACACCACAGCTCACGGCACCACCAGATCTTTAACCCACTCAGCAAGATCAGGGATCGAACCCGCATCCTAATGAATACTAGTTGGATTTGTTTCCACTGCACCATAATGGGAACTTGCAACACTTATTTTTTTTATGCAAAAAAGAATGAACTAGAAAGGGCTGAAAAGAATGAACTTGAACTGGCTGAGAAATAAGCAGTTGATGAGGGCATGGCGAGTGTACAGACAACACTTCTAAGAAGTATGGCTAAGAAAGAGAATTTACAAATGAGGTAGCAATCAACAGAGAAGCAATGTGGTTTCCCAGTAGAGAAGCTGTTGGGTAGTGGTCCAAGGTCCAACAGTTTACAGGGCTCTGCTACAGTTTGGTGCCCTGCTGTGGTTGGGAGCTGAGGTGGTGGCAGCAGGTCAGGCCAGACAATGCCTAGCATACAGCAGATGCTCAAGATAAGAAGTTGGATGCTGGAATCATCTTTGAGTTCCAGGAGCTGTTTCATAAGGAACTGCAAGCAGTAACAACTAAATGACTGTTCAGCAGTATTACTGTGCCATTTTAAGGCAGTTCCAAAATGAATATGCACACAAACCCAATGAAATAAAGCTTCTGAGATATAAGTTTAGAATCAAAATAGACATTCAAATCTTCTAAACATCTTTTAAAAACTGACTTTTCTTTGGGTTAAGCGGAAAGCTGACTGATGAAAGATAAAGCTATATAAGACATCTTAATGTGATAAGAGAAACTAAAATGTGGATTCATCATATTTGCAATAAGAATATCATTCCTGTTTTTAAAAAATATTATTTAAAATTAGAATCTAAGTGAAAATTTTAGTTTGTGAACAAAGTCCAAGTTAGAAAGTGATTATTTCAGCCTACTAAACTATTGAGAAAATCATGAGGCAACTGAAAATAAAACAGACAATAATGATTTAAATAAGACAATAAACTCCTAACACTTTCTCCTTCTCTTTGGGTAACACTGAAAATTTCTCAATAGATATTTAAAAGGTTTTACTTTCTCTTACAAGAAGCATATTCTCAAAAGATGACCAGATACCTTACCCAAATGCTTCTTGCCTATCAGTAGAGAGTCAGAATATTGATGGAAAATTGTTTTTCAAAAACATCCTACCAAAATGTTAAACAGTAACTGTAATATTCCAATTCTAGAAAACAAATTTTTCAGCGAGGGTCCATAATCTAAAGAAATTATGAATTTTAAAATAACCATTGACTTTTATCTTGGAAAAATCCTAATTATCTTATTTCCTACATATAAGACCAGACAAGGGTTTGCAGGACCTATACTGATATTCCCTTTTCATTCCTGATACTGGTAATTTGGGGGGGGGGGTTCCTCTTTTTTTTTTTAACTCCTTAATCTGTCTTATAGGATTTAATACATTTTATTAATCTTTTCAAATAACCATCTTGTCATGCCATTAGTGTTCCCTGCTGATTGTCTGTTTATATTTCATTGATTTCTACTCATATTTTAGTGATTTCCTTTCTTCTACTTATTTTGGATTTAATTTGCTTATTTTTTTCTGAGAAAATAAGGTAGACTACAATGATTACTACTGACAACAAAGTTCTTGAGTAAAAAAAATTTTTAGAAAGAATTATCTAACTCTGGCCACACTGAGGTTGACTGTATAGCATATAATCAAAATTTTATCACTAGAAAATAATTTGAGATCACTTAGTTTAATACTTATCCTTTTGGAAGATTCATATACCACTTTAAGAATCTAATGAACACTACAAATCTTTTCAGAAGTATACAAAATGAAAATATTAGCATATTATTTAAAGAATCCTAGCACCCATTTATCCTAGTCCAGTTCTATCCTTTCATTTTACACAGGCTAAATTTGAGATTTAGATCATAAATAATTTAACCCAAATATAAATAAACTACACAACTAAATCAATGTTAATAGGTATAATTGAGGGAACACCAATCTGCTTTTCTTTATATTTATTATCTCTAACCCTCAAAACAACCTTTCAAAGTGCTTTATAGTGTTTTATCTAGGAAAACTGATATCTAAAGTTAGGTAAACTGACTACGGCCACAGATCTACTAACTGACAAAGACAGGCACTGAAACCAAGTTAATCAGATTCTAAAATGAAAATATTCCCTATCACAAAATCACAGAGACAAAACTAGACAGCAAGTCTCTTGACCCTGTCCTCCTCATTGTATGGCTTAGAAACATATGTCTACACCAGGACATTGACATGAGAATTGAGTAGGGCCAAATAAATTAAGTAATGTTATACTGCAACATGCAAATTATATAAATTAGAAAGGTACATTGTAGGAAATTATGAAGCACCTACATGCAACAGCTGTCAAAATACCCTTCTAAATGTGGTAACAGTAAAACAAACAAACAGAAACATTAGTACTTATTATTGGAAAGTCCAGGTAGATTTCAATAGTAAATAGAAAATATTCAGCTATAAAAGCAATTTTGCATTGGTAAGTCCCAAAAGACCTTCTAAGTTGAAAAGCTTGATTACTTCAGCTTTATTATGCATAGAATATACATGTATTTTATTTTATATGGATAGAAGACTTCCATTAAAAAACTAACAAATATTGGTAAGGATGTGGAGAAACTGGAACCTTCATGTGCTGGTGCTGGGAATGTAAAATGGTAGAGCCGGTCCACCCTGAACATGCCTGATCTCATCTAAAATGGTAACCTCACTGTGGCAAACAGTACGGACGTTCCTCAAAAAATTAAAAATAGAATTACCACAGGAGAAGAGATACTTGTAGACTTATGTTCATTAGCAGCATTATTCACAACAGGTAAAATGTGGATGCAATCCAAGTGGCCACTGACGGATGACTGGATGAGTAAAATGTGGTATATATACTCACAACAAAATATTGTTCAGCCTTATAAAGGAAGTTCTGATACATGCTACAGGATTGATGAACCCTGAAGACATTAGCTAAGTGAAATAAGCCAGTCACAAAAAGACAACTACTGTATGACTCAGTTACTTATATGAAGCACTTAATATAGTCAAAATCAGACCAAAACAGAACGGCAGTTACCAGGGCTAGGAGGGGAAAATGAAGAGTTACTGTGTAACAAGTATAGAATTTCAGTTTTGCAAGCTGAAAAAAAGCTCTAGAGATAGACTGTGGTGAGAGTTGCACATTAATATAAATGTATATAATACCACTGTACTTTTCAAAATGGCTAATATAATACATTTTATGTGTATTTGGCCACAATAAAAAACCTTGGGAAAAAAAGATACCAGTACAATTAATATGTATTAGGTTGTAGTAACTGTATTAAAATTCATCTATCTCAAATCACATCTTTCAATCATTTTTGAAAATTCCTACCATATTTTTCTAAGCACATAAGAAACCAATCAAACTGAATATATAGTACTCATTTTTATGTTTGCAAAAGATGGTATCAATTCTGAATCATTTAAATATTAGTTTACAAATATTCTTATAGCTTAATGGCATTGTGTAGATGTAGCTTCAGAGATATTGGCTCTAGACAGTAATTATATACTCAGCCTAATGTTTCAGTTAATGGACGTGCATTTCAGTGATAATTGCAATGCTTGAACATAATGTGCCTTTATTAGCAGTATAAAATAAAGCCAGCTTATCCAACTGAAAAAAACAGGCTATTTATTTTTACAATTGCTTAATTTTTATTGTAAAAATATTATCAAATGGCAAAAAGAAAACCTACAATAAATACTAATATTTTATTTACAATTACAGAGATATACTTAAACTTTTAATTATGGTGAACAATGACATAAGCTGAAGTTGTGAAAAATGTATTAATGTAATGATCTAAGAAGATACTTCTATAAAACCACTACATTAGGAAAATAAAAGCCTAGATTCTAGTTTTCTAACACTTGCAAGCTATGAGAGCTTGGGCAAGTCATCTACTCTGGCAGGGCAACAGTATTAAAATAGGGTTAAAAAAATTAACTGCCTCAAGGTGGCAGATGACTTATAAAGAGTCTTTCCAGTTATGAACTTTACAATGCCATTTTGGTATTTAAATATTAGGGAGTTTCCATCATGGCTCAGCAGTAACAACCCAACTAGGATCCATGAGCACATGGGTTTGATCCCTGGCCTTGCTCATTGGGTTAAGGATCTGGTGTTGACATGAACTGTGGTATAAGTCATAGATGTAGCTTAAATCCCACATTGCTGTGGCTGTGGCATAGGCTGGGAGCTGTAACTCTGATTCGACCCCTAGCCTGGGAACTTTCATATGCCGCAGGTGCAGCCCTAAAAAGCAAAAAAATAAAAATAAATAAACAAATAAAAATCTGAAAGTAAAATATTCTAACATGTGATTTTCTATCTAGGTTCACAAACATTTCTACTATCTAAAAAAAAAAAAATACAAATAATGAATTAAAAAGAAACCTCTGGAATTTCCAATAAGAAAAAAAATATAGACAAATTAAGAATGGCAATTCCATGTCCTGTGACACTATTTTTTCATTCAAACTGTTTAATGGTTTAATTTCCCATCAGCAAAAGGATCTGGATAGACATTGAAGATATGAGTAAAAGCACAATAAAACAGACCAGTCAGTAGGCCGATTTTTAATTAGTAGCAGTTAAAATGCCTCAAGGACCTCAACAAGACTATTAAACTGTTGAACGAAAAGGGCTTAACACTGAATTAATATTGCTATCAAAGACCTGCACTACTTTTAGTACTGATACTATTTCTAATGTGAATATATATTTTTCATATTATATGAACACACACAATATTTAAATACCATGACATAATCATAATCATTTTGTTAATTTTACGTAGATATGTATGCCTAAGAATGAAATAAATTTTTAAAAAGTCAAAAGCCCAAGGTTTATAAATGGGTTCCACCTTAGAATGGCCAGAGGGTTCCTAATTATTTGAAATGGCAATTGCTCTAACCAGACAATTATGTTCAAAATGTTATACTGAAAAAGGTATGCACACAACAATAAAATTCTCCCAAGTCAGTGAGGAACTAAAAAAATGACAAAAAGCATTAAGATTTAAAATAGCAAATTCAGGTGCATTTGGCAGACTTCACAGTATACTGCGATATATACTAAGTATGATAGTAATGTTAAAATCCTCAGACTTTCACCTTATAATCAAGTTAATTGCAAAGACAAAAAAAAACTTGTTATTTCTAAATTGATATGTTTCTTTTAAGAAGAAACAATGTTTTAATAAAAAAGAAGAGGAAGATTTTCAAATTCTCTTTAATTGTCATGAGAGATAAAGAAAATGAACGTTTTGGTTCATTTCCTCATAGCCCTTTGGTTCCTCCTTTTTTCATATAGCGATATTTTATTATGTTTGTAATACTATGTACTAGTAACACAAAAGAAGCATTTTTTTCAAATGATCTCAGATTTCATGCTGATAGATCTATCTGTTTATACTACATTTACTACCTACAAATACCAAAGCAATGAGGATTGAAAGTTCCTTATAACAGGAATGTTCCTAGACATGGCATTACCAGATTAAAAGGTAAGTCCATTTTTATGGCTCCTAACTTGGTCTGCAAATAGCTTAACAGGAATATTGGATTACTATGTGGTTTTTTTAATCATGTGGGATAAAAGGCCCAACATCATGGATGTCACATATCTAGTCAACTAGCATTTATTTAACACAAGAGTGGGTTTGTACAACTTCATTTGGCCAAAGAGGCAAATGGCAATCTAAATCAAGCAAGCTAGAAATATCTCTGAGTCAAGAGTTATTCCTCACCCCTCAGTAGTATATCCTGTATATGGACTAGGAGGTAGAACTTCTGAAATAGAGTTGCTTAAAGTGAAGTTCAGGGGTCACCTACATTAAACTCAGTAGGAGTACTTATTAAAATAGAGATTTCTGGATCCTGCCCCAAATCTACTATATCAGAATCTCTAAGAGGTGTGGGAATCTGCATTTAACCAGATCCCACAATAGGATTTTTATATACACCATGGTTTGAAGAACCACCTTTCTGGAAACATCGCACTGAGGATTTAGAGCCATAATAAAACTTTTAGGCCTTAAATGAAATTAGCTTTTCTTTTGCCTAACAATTCATTTTCAATTTTTTTAGCAACCACTGCATAACAAATAGGAACACAGAGAAGTATTTTTCTCTTTAGCAAAGCTAGAAAAAGGTAAATCATTCCTTTCGTATCAGGAAAGTAGTAATAATGACAATGTAACTTGGGATTTATCGTTTAGTTCCACAATCAGACAGCATGTCCTAGGTGGAAACTGGAGTCCTAAACATGATGCATCTACAGAGCAAGAAATCTGGGGTCTGGCTAAGCTAGGTCTGACTGAATTCTATCTTTATTACCACCTTCTATTTGTAAAATCTTTTGGCATATTATAATTACAACATCAAAGTCCTCCAGAAAAGAAAAGAAACTTTTCTTCATATTCACTTAGTATAGTGGTTGAAAGCTCTTGGACAGAGAATGAATGAAATAAATTCCCAATTTCAAATAACCAAAATAACCAGTCTCATGAAGATCACGTTTGTTTTCTCAAAGGTCAAGTTAGGTATTACTACAATCACTCCATCAATTCACTTTTCCTTAAACCATTTTTCCACTCCTCTTATCTTTTCTATTTCATTATCATCACTCCATCAATTCACTTTTCCTTAAACCATTTTTCCACTCCTCCTATCTTCTCTCATTGTCATCACATCTACTATCCTAATCTTTTCACCCACTGCCTTGCTTTTTAGGGGAAAATAACCTCCACTAACATTTAAATTTAGTAGCAATCAGAAAGAAGAGGGTCCTTCAAGCACCCTATCTTTCAGACTTTTAGATTTCCAGCCCTTTTGTTATAGAAAGACTATCCTTTATTCATAAGCTTTAAAAAAAAAATTGCTATGGGGCTGTGGAGGGTAACTGAAAGTTTACAGACCCAGACATAACATTTTAATATCTTTCCTTCTATTTTTCTTGGATGAATTTTTAAAAATGTATACAATTATAATTTTTTGTTCTTTAGAAAATGTAACATATCAAAAGCATCATATCAGGTCAATAAAATTTTTCACTAAGAAAGTATAGAATGATGCAGTGGTTATGCCTGGAAAGAGGGAGTACAAGGGGCTACAAAATTTTTTTGATTTCAGTCTAAACAAATTCCATTGTCTGCCCAATATTTCATCAGTGCCACATCATAACTTATTTAACCAATCTTCTACTCTTAAACATCACTGGGACAAACAGCTTGGTATACAAAGTTTTGCCTGCATTTCAAATTATTTCCTCTGGCTAAACTTCTGGACATAAAACACTGGGTCAACAGATGTGAACATTTTTAAGGACCTTGACATTATCATTGTATTTTATTTGGTTTGGTTTCTCTGAAGCAAAACATGAAGGAAAAGTGGGTTACAAAATAAGCTGGAAAACAACAGGTAATGGTATTATTACTCTGGAAGTCAAATTTCACAAACATACCTTCAATTTAATACCTTGAGAATCTATTCTAACTGACAACATGTAATAAAAATGCTAAATGTAAAAATGTCTTCATAGCTTGGTATTAAATTTCAAAGTCTTAATGCATATAACAAATTTCAGAAACTTTCACCTGTTATACATGAAATCCTCACGAAAGATCATAAAAATCTTTGTTTGTGATAATATATAGTTTATATATATTTCTTTTTCCCAGATAATGTCTGAATTCCTGAAACTGGTTTTCAACTATGAATATTTACTGGAAAGTAGGCATTTTAATACATATCAGAACTAATTCTTATTTCATTGAGAATTCTTACTGTCTTTATAGGACTTGACTAGGTATCAGCTATAAAGGCTATGCTTTTCTTCCAAATATTATCCATATTTTTCCAAAATTTCCCATGTAGAAATTTTTAGATGTTTACTGACATAAAAAGATCTAGGTTTAAGTTTAAATTATAGGCAGCCTGTCCTTTACAGTGACTCTAACAGAGTTGTGATCAAAAAGTAAGAACCAAATTTAATGAATCATAAGTTACAACAGAGAACTTCATGTAGCTTGCTGATAATCAGTTGGGTTGACTCAAATGACTCTATAGCTACCTTAAGAGAGATTTCTGTTAACTGCTTAAGGTAATGGCTACTACAGAGTATTTAAAGGGAATGAGGTATTTAAAGGGAATGCAACAAATAAACCAATAATATCCTTCCCAAATATACATGACTTTAAGATGTAACTTTCTTGTCATAGAATTGGTATACTTTAACAATCTTTTTGCCAATATATACAGATAATACTTAGGATCCAAAGATTCATACAAATCTATAAAGATCCATGTCTGGAAACTCAGTCTATTCACATATGGTCTAGCAAAGATAATCTACCATGCATTTACAAATCAAAATTCCCAGGAGCATGAGAATCTGCATTTTTAATAAGTATCATGAATTCTCTTAAAATCAGAGAACATGAGAGGAACTATATAGGAATTCGCTCTCATTCCTCTTCTTTGCCATCCTATATAATAGAATCATCTCCAATTTTCCACTGAAAGCATTTTCCTTTCTACATTAAAATCTGATTAGAAAAACAAATGAACATGACTAGAAAAAACAGCTTTGGGTCCCAAGCTCAGTCTATTGCCTTGTGACCTTAGGTAAGTCATCAATTGCTATAGAATGGGGTCGAGGAGATGCTTTTTTTAATCTATAAGAGTGGTTGGTCTAGAAAGCATTTCCTAGATTATATGTCACAAAACCTAAGGACATATTCCCATAGAAAAGGCTTCTATGGTTAAGTAAATTTGTTATATGCCAAGGGTTATTTAAGATGAGACCTTCTTAAAATCTTTAGTATGCGAACATGCACTACAAATTTCCAAGAGAGAAATACACAGGCTTTTCCAAATTTCCAAATTTATATGGCAAAAAATCCTTTTAAGTGCTATTAACTTGTTAAATTCTGTTATCAAGAGCCTTGTGATAACAGGGCTTGTAGAAAACATCTTGGAAAGTACTCATTTAAATTAATATCTGTAGTCTCTTCCAGATTCTAGCATTTTACAAGTTTAAAAACAATGAGCAGTGGCTAAATTGAAATAAAAAATGGAGAGCCACATTGTTATAGTCATCGTCATCATCATAGTAGTTAACATTTATTATATCAGGCACCGTGTCAACTATTTTATACAAACTCTCATTTAATCCCAAAACTTTCCTACGAGGTTGGCACTATTATTCTTATTTTCCAGATGAACAAAGAATGGCTTAAAGAGATTATATATTCATCAAAAACCACGAGGCTATTAAGAAACAAGTCTGAGAATTAAATCCAAACAATCTGACTTTAGAACAGAAAAGAGTGTGACTTCTGACCTAATCTTGCTATAGTCTCTGAAGGACTTTTATTTAAAAATATTAATTTAAAAAAGTTAATGAGCCCATAGATCACTAGCAATATCACATATAAAACATGCCAAGGATAGGAAGGAGCCACAAGATTTGAGACATTAATTCAGACCGTAGTTTTCTTTTAAAAAAAATATATTAAGAAAAATTTTTAAATAATTTTAATTATAATATTAAAGTAAATGCTGAAAAATAGGGGTAAGAACAGGATAACGCAGAGTTTATTATATGTACTTCATATAACTGCACATGTTTTAGTTCTTGAAAGACGAGAACAAAGATCTTATTGACTTACATATTCCCCTATATTATTTTAGCACAATGTTTAACAGATAATGAACGATTGGGCATTTTCCCCTTACCCTTCACTAGAGCTTAGGTTAAAATAAAAGCAAGTGGAGTTCCTGGTGCGGCTCAGCGGTAACAAACTCAACTAGTATCCATGAGGATGCAGGTTCCATCCCTAGCCCCACTTAGTGGGTAAGGATCCAGTGTTGCTGTGAGCTGTGGTGTAGTTCGCAGACATGGCTTGGATTTGGCATTGCTGTGGCTGTGGCGTAGGTTGGCAGCTGCAGCCCCAATTCGACCCCTAGCCTGGGAACTTCCATAAGGCCAAGTGTGGCCCTAAAAAGACTAAATATAAAAATTAAAAAAACAAAAGTAAAAGCAAGAAAAGAGCACACATTCAGGTTAAAGGGGCATGGGAGGAGAAAGTTATAAACATACATACCCAATTCCTTACAATGATTTAAAAAAAAAAAGCATCTGTCATCAAGCAAATAATTCGGTGGTTCTCAAACTTTAGTGAACATCAGAATCACCTGAAGAGCTTGTCATAACAAAAATTGTTGGGCTCACTCTCAGAGCTTCAGAATTAGTAGGTCAGGTGCAGCAGGGCCCAGGAATGTGCATTTCTAAGCAGTTTCTAGGTGGACCAATGCTTCTGATTTGGGGCCTCAGTTTGAGATCATGGCTATAATTCTATATCTCTAACTTTTAAAATTGTTTCCTCTTCTGGTGAACACAAAAACCTCACCTCCTTTCTTATATTCTGACACTCTCTCCCACTCTCCTATTCCGTCCACAGAAAGAAACCCACTAATTTTCCTGCTCACCACAATTACACTTGAATTGCTCTTTCTGGTTAGTATGAAAGCAGGTGAAACGTAGTATGATCATTTTTCATGTAATATGGTGATACAGACAATGCTTCATAGTTTACAACTTGTTTTCACATATATTCATTTAGTTAACATTTATAATTCTGAAAAGTAGGGTGCCAGTGCTTATGTTTTAAGATAGTACTAGAATTTATATCTTGATAAATTATAAAATCCTCTTGTTCTTTTCTGGTGATCCATTCTTTTATTAATCTATTTGAACTATTTATCTGATTTTTCTGACAAAAGATACAACCTAATTGATTTTGGTATGACATATTGATATAATTCATTACCAAAAAACAATGAATATTTTGAATTTTATTTTCTAACAAGGAAAACAAATTTAGAGAAGTTTAGTGTCACAGACCTAGTAAGTGGCCAATGTGCTGCATGACTATAACCCAAAAAGGATTGTAGACAAAAAGCAAAAGAGGAGGGAGGGAACACAAATCCAGCATAAGCATCTAAAGCAAAAAGAGGATTGAAAAATAGAGATTTTAAAACAAATTATAGATTTGATTTAGGTCAGAAGCCACACTTTTGTCTCCTTCTAGAGGGATTTCAGAATTAGACTGTCTGGTTTTAATTCCCAGTTCTGCCTGGCATTTTGGAAAAAATATGAACTTGAATTATCTGCCAATATTATAATGACTGTAACTATTTGCCCCAAAGACGAACTGTTTCCAAATTCTCCACAAAAAAAAATAGGTTTTGTGTTGACTCAGTCGAATTCCAAAATAGATCAGAAATTATATATTACATTCTACAGATTTGATTACATTAAATTCTTTCAAGGAAAATTTTCCTATCACATGAATTTACAGAGATTTTTTTTTTAATTTAGTCCTATCTTCTTAACAATATCAGCAGATTTTTTTCTTTTGGGTATCTGCATTATTAAGTTCTATGCTAGGTACTTCTCATATCTCTTACCTCACCCTCAAAATTCTCTGTAAAAGGTATCTTGCCTATTAATAGGTAAGGGAACTGATAGGTAGAGAAGGTAATGGATTTTCCAAGGGCAGTTATGAGATAGGAGGAGGATCACAGATCAGGCTTTCTGATTTGACTGAAAGTCCAAGCTACTTTCCATTAGAGCACTGCATCTTTATTCTAAATAGAGAAATCCTTTATCTAGATTGTTTGATAGCTACCTTATTTGGGGGAAGAAAACAAAATCACAAGTGAAGTTTCTAAAATATATAGCTCTATCTCTCCAGCACTGCCTACCAGAAATAAATAAGTTGACTGCCTTTACAATTTCTACTTGGGTAGCTTCTTAAAAATTCAAAATAAATAATCATCTTTATTTTACTGGAACACATGACAGAGGTTATATGCAGTTCTCATTATGATGCTTTTCTTAAACTCTAACTGCTAAACTTAAATGAGAGGCATTTGGTACAATCTGAAAAATATTCAGTTCAATTAAAAGTAATTGATGCATAGTGAAATAATTCTTCCCAAAGCTGCTGTAAAATCTTCAAAAAAATAAAGCTACTTAATAATTTTCATCTCCTACAGGCTAGAGAGAAGCATTATTGCATATTAAAAATTGGAGTGTAGTTTTCCCAGAGGTAAAAGAAAGTTATTAAAACAACCTATTTATTGTTGATATAACTATCCATTTGTGCCACACAAAAAGTAACAAATTTCAGTACATTAAAAGAAAAGCTAATTAAGGTATAATTAGTATTTTCTGTATTTTGATAATTAGGGGTTAGTTGGCTATTCCTTTTCAAATTTCTATTTGAAGCACCCCAACAATGCCTTTAATGAGCAACTAACGCTATTGAATCCCTCATGGCAGAGGAGTTTAGTGACCACTACTACATTACTTTCATTTATCACTGCCTCTTTACCTATAAATTAATCTAGCCCTGTAGCTATGTTGATCTACTTTATATCAATTTCTTCATCCATATCAGCTGAATATGTATGGCATTAACCTCATTTGCTAGTTGAGAAAAGCAGAATTAAAATGAGATCTAATTTCTCGTGCACAGCACAATTTCAAAACTGCCTGCTAATTTCCACCACCTGTCAGTGTGAAGAGCCTTTACTTTCTTGTAATTAAATAAAACAGTATATTTTTTAGCAGCTCTGAAAAATGCTAATCTTTCAAAAGTGTTCAGTGATCATTAATCATGAGGACAGTAAAAGAGCCTTATTCAGAACCCTCATTTATCCTTTGTTTAGGTTAAAATTTTTTTGGCCTTTTCACAGAAAGAGAAAAATAAATGTAGTAGGTGGAATTTAAAAATTAACTATTATAATCCATGCTACTAAAGTTTCTACTTGTCTGGTTTACTGCCACATGTTGGTAAGAGGCTTAATATTACATAACTTGGAGGTAGCTAGTTTGATAAAATTAAGCAGGAATGTAATAAGCACACAATATGCTCTAAAATCAGTAGGCATCTAATAAAGGCACACTGCATCTATCTATGCATAGTAAAAACTAAATTTACATGACTCAGAATATGATATAACTGGAGGATAATTTTTGACAACACATTTAAACAAGTTCATCCAATAAAATGCCTACTATGCCACACATTAAATTGTTTCCTAGAAGTATCATTTGACCAAAGACAATGTCATTTAGACTAGACCAGCATAGTTAAGCACGTTTAATTTGACTTCACCAGATTTTTAGGAAAAATCTGAAATTACTCAAAAAAAAAAAAAAAAGAAAATGTTACCTGTTATTTTAATATTAAAGTACAGCAAATTAACATTTTTATATTTCTTTTTATAAAACTGCAGTTGTTGGTTTTACACCACTGTAATCACATTACAGATGTGTATATAAGTTAAAATCCTGTAATTCTGGCTTATCATTCATGTATGTTTTTCAATAAGCCTGCCTAATTTTTCTTCTTAGTTATTAGATAAGAATATGAAATAGCAACACACAATATATATTTGAAGAAGGAAAATATGAACACATGCACATGAATATATTATTAGTATCAGGCTCATGCTTAGGCTAAACATATCTATTCTTCAAATACCAACATGCCTTGGAAATAATATGATCACTCTTCCTTTTTTGACCACACGTCTGTGGCATGTGGAAGTTTCCCAGGTCAGGAACTGAATCAGCACCATGGTTGTGACCTGCGCCATAGCTGCAGCAACACCAGATCCTTAACCCACTGTGCCACAAGGGAACTTTCTATGATCACTTCCTTATACTTATCCCACCAAAAAAGCATAACATATTAGTACATAAGTGATGGAGTGATTAATACAGAGAGTTTTTAAAGAGTTAGTAAATACATAATTAAAAAATGACCCGTAATACTTCTCATTCATATTTAAAGAAAATATTTGATGCTATAAGATCACTATCTCAAAGCCTAAAACTCTTTTGGAAATATTTCAACCATATTTATTTACAAACTTGTAGCTAAAATGACTTTCCTATCAATCCAGTTGATTATCAAGCCATTCTAATACACAACAGGTGTTAAGCATTCCTTGAGCTAAAAGAAACAAAGGTGTGGGATGGATTATTTACAAATACTACATAGCTTCAGGGTTTCTGCAGCAGAAGTAGGATGGATCTTCTCTCATTCTGATTCCTTTTAAGCAAGCTATTTAAAATAATTATCAATATTAGAGAAGAAAATACTTTTTTTTTTTTTTGGCTGCGCCCAAGTAACGTGGAAATTACCAGGCCAGGGATCGAACCTGCACCACAGGGAGAGACCCAAGTCACAGCAGTAACAACAATGGATCCCCAGTTTGCTAAGCCACCAGGGAACTCCAGAAAATACTCTCTGGAATCAAGTGGGAGATTCTCATTGACAGCTACTTGAAACTAGAAACTAAATAATAAGAAAGATAACCAACTTCACCAACACCATCACAGGTAAACACATTTCCAGTAAAAACTCAGCACATTTGCATACCTTATTTTTTTTTTTTTTTTTTTTTTGTCTTTTTGCTATTTCTTGGGCCGCTCCCACGGCACGTGGAGGTTCCCAGGCTAGGGGTCAAATCGGAGCTGAAGCCGCCGGCCTATGCCAGAGCCACAGCAATGTGGGATCCGAGCCTTGTCTGCAACCTACACCACAGCTCAGGGCAATGCCAGATCCTTAACCCACTGAGCAAGGTCAGGGATTGAACCCCCAACCTCATGGTTCCTAGTCAGATTCATTAACCACTGAGTCACGACGGGGACTCCTGCATACCTTATCTTTTGATTTGTAGGGAAAGATCATCTTGTAAATGATTTCCACAAGACCCAATGCCTAGTAAGAAAAACTACAGACTGATGTGGAAAGAAAAGAAATTTTTGAGCTGTATCATTTAAAAACTAAAACCTCTTTAACCTGAGTGTTCTTTAGTGCTGAAAACTCTTCAAAGATATATCTTAGTCACTTGCCACATATCTCATTTATTATTCCTATCACAATAATTGCTCAGAATCATTAGAAAAATTTCAAACATCAAAAGATGTCAGGATAAATAAACCTGAGGTGGAAAACTCACCACCTTCTGCCTTATTTTTAAAAAATTAATAGAGAACAATTCAAAATGTGTCATTCATAATCCAAATGCACATGCAGTTTTACTCTGCGCATTTTGTGCTAAATGTCAATTATATAAATGCTTCAGAACTTATAAGCATTTCAGATAAATGGAAAAAATAAGAAAATACAGATTTAAAATACTCTGTGGGTAAGCATATACTCTATCAAGTAATCACAAAGAATCATTATCTCTGTATTCTTCTAGGATCTAGCAGAGTGATCAGCACAAGAGAGACAGTAAATGTTTAAGGAATGTATGTATAAAGAATTACATGATTACATACAATTCACGTAAGCTTTGATGCCAAATAATGGTATATTTGATTCAATATGATAAATAACACATAGCTGTTTAAAAATAATAAATTAAGCCCATTATTTTTCCAATTTAAATCCCATATTTCTCTAAATTACATCATAATTTCAATTATTAATGGTTGCTAAGACTTTGTATTTTTCTGCTTCAAACCTCCTTGTCTAGTAGTTAATGCTTTTGAATCAACACTTAAAGGCACTTAGGGAGTGGAGTGCCAAGTATAACTTGGCAAATCCATTTATAAAGCAAAAGCATTTTTAAAAAATTATGCCTTAGTTTGCTTTGCTCAACTTTCTGTTAAGCAGAGACATAGAATGTGTTTTTTCAATAGTTAATAAATACTATCATGTAAGATGAATTAAGTGGGAAAGGGTATAGAAAAATCATCTTTTCTTTAAAGGGCCTATCTGAATTCTGGTATGTAAGTAATTAGATGTATTATATGACAATTGAAAGAACAAATATTTGAGCAATAAAACAATTCAGCAGTATAAGCATTAACTTGGACTATAAGCACTGACTATTATCCAAGAAGGAAACTGTAGCTAGCTCTAATAACACTCTATCAGAAAAATTATGATATATTTACACAGGAAATGTGAAAGCAGCCCAAAATGAAAGTTTGAAAAGTTTTGTAACACTTAACAGAAAAAAAAAAAAAATCCCCAAAGTCTGTGATTATTATTCCCTAACACTCTAAGTTCAAAAGACAGTCTTAACTTTTGAAGGTAATTTCCTCCCCCTATAAACTGCATGATATACTTGTCACACCAGAATATTTTTACTGTTAAATGTTTACTGTTTAAAAGTTTTAAACCTGCTACTTACTTTTCACCGGAGTGAAAATTTTATGCACAAAACAGTTTTCATGGGATTTCTTAAATGCTTTCCCCTAAAACTGTGTTATTAAGTACAAATACAAAAAATGTTTTGCCAAAAATTGAAACCTATCCAAGTTCCCTGGAAAAGCAGCAGGTACATTACTTCAAAATTGGATTGCACTTATAGTTATAGCTGTCTGCTGAAGTTACTGTTAAGATGTTTTTCTGTTTCATTATTCAAGTGCTTTCCTATTCAATTTACCAGTAACTGTTAGTAACATTCTACACAGGAGGATCTAACAATTGTAGGGAGAGAATGCCATCTGCTGCTTCATGTGGTACTCAACAGGAGAAAAGCTTGATAACAGGTAGAGTAATTACAAAAAACAATTTAGACATCTATATACAAAGATGGTACTTGAAAGTTGAAATAGTCCCATTTCCATTATGGATGTAACTTGAAAATACATCAAAAGGTACTTAACTGTCTTAGTACAAATTCCAAGTTATTCCACAGGATAATAAGGATACAATGTACTTATACATCACTAGTTCATGATGATTATAAATATGGTTTTTATTCAGGTATGGAGAGACAGAGAATCAAAAGAGAAGGATAACTTGCCTGGCCCCAACAAAGTTATTTCCTATTTATGAATTATTATAATATCCTATTTATGAACATATGACATATATAAAGTGACCATTTATAACTTATTGTCCAAACAGGAACACTTTTGAGAGTGAAAGGTGGAGCAATTAACTATCAATTACACCAGCGCAACAAGTGTGTACTGGGACAATCCTAGGCAAGTCTGGATGAATGGTCAGCCCATTTATAAATTATTATGCTGCCTTCAATCCCTTTGGCTTCATTACAATGCCTGGAGAACTTTCCTGGAAAGTAATCTGGAAATTTTTAGCAAAGAACTAATTTAGGAGGATGAAAGCAAAAAAAAAAAAAAAAAAAAGGTGAGGGGGTGGAAATAACATGAGAGTACATTCCCAAACCATATAATGCCCCACTCTAAATAGCTACCTCAAAAAGCCCGATTTTTTTACTTACTTCACTTTGTTATACTCTTTGAAATTCTTTGGTACTAATAAATATATTCTACAGAAAAGGCAAATATTTGCAAGGTAATTCATTCATGCATTAATTGGAATTCTTCCCTTTTGATAACTAGCAGATGCTAAGTAACTGGAAAGAAATCCAACTGGTAAGAGAGGTGTGTGTGTGTGTCTGTGTGTGTGTCTGTGTGTGTGCATGTGTGTGTTCCTGTGTGCATGTGTCTTGCTGTGCATAGCGGGATAATGGAGAAAAAAGAGGTACAGATCATTTTAGAGAATGAAATATTTCTGGTAGTGACTGACTGTATAAGATGTAGAAACAGAGTTAAGAAAGGGAGCGAAAAACTCTAAGAATAAATTTTCTATTTGAAATTTTATATCTTAACAGAGAAAGGGAACTTCCTTCCTCCTCAATTTCTGGTGTCCTTGTTTAGGAGGCCAAAATCCAGACAATTTCTATTAATACTATGGTTTATCAGTGTCATTGACTAAAGAGTTCTTAGTAGATCTATTTTCAAAGGAAAATACATTTTAAGATCTAAACTACATTTTAACATTTGGAATTTAACTTACTGGTGAGATTTTGTAACCAATAAAAGCAAAATTGACATTTATGGTAGGGCTGGCCTGAATAAATAAAGAGAATTAAAAATGAAGTTCAGAATTTCCTCCTGTTAATAAATATTCAAAAGCCAAGATCTGTGTGTGTATGCATATGAAAAGGTTACTCCTTATCCAATTTTAAAATTTACAATCCAATTTTTACAATGGGTGATTCAGCTCCTGATGAAGTAGAAGGACATGGAACTTATGAACACACCAAAAATATATCGCATTTGAGAAATTCTCACTTAAAACTAGTTGGAGACTTGGTAAAAGACTTGTACAACCAAGGCTGTAAGAAAGATCCATAGTGAATCACGTAGGAAGGAAAGAGAAGTGACCAGGTCAGCACCTGTGCCCCTGGGACCGGACAAATAGGAGGGATATCCTCTTGAGGGAATGAGAGGTTCAAACCACATATTAGGTGCCCCAGCCCTGTGGTCCAATACCAGTAAGACAAGTTCTTTTAGCTGGTCAGAAAACCAATGGGACTAAGGAAGGCCATAAGAAACCTATATCCTGCTGCTGAAGGGCATGCACACACCTGACTATTCCTGAAATAAATTAAACAAGAGTGAAACTGTACTAGACTCTTGCAAGTTTCTTGACACCATCCCACCACAAACTCCAACTTCAGTGCCCACTCTGGCCCTGTTTGCTTCACAGCACACCTCCACATTAGAACTAGACCTGTAGCAGCTAAAGAGAGTGCTCAGTTGTGAGGGCAAAGGTGGCTTGAATGCTGCACAAACAATGAATGAGGTGGGGGCAGTCATTACTGGCGCTTATGGAAGCAGTTTGACAGAAGAGATCCAGGATTCTGACTGTAGCTGAGACTTTCAAAGTCCTGTTGCCCAGATCCAAGGACCTGCTCCAGCCCTTCTTGCTCCAGCACTGTTCTCCTCTAGTGCAAGGGTGACACTTCTGGAAGGAGGCAGAGGACACACGTAGAGGAAACAGAACCAGCTCAGACCAGATCTTTAGAGCTTCTATTTCATGAACTTGAGACCCACCCCTTCCCCCAATAGGGTGGTGACAGCCTCTCAGCAGAGAAGTAAAAACTAAGAGAGTCCATCAATATTAAGCCTCCATTAAAGAAATGTAAAGGGTCTTCTCTAAATATAAAAGAAAAGTATATAATAAGAACCGAGTATCTACAGAAAAGGAAAAATGCCACTAGTAAAGATAAATAGATCATAAAGGCTGAAGATCAGCCATTTAAATAAGCTAAAACAAAGATTAAAAGAAAAACAGTATAAAATCAACTATAACTACAATAAGAACTAAATGGATAAACGCATGAAGTCGTAAAATATGAAATCAAAAGCACAAAATGTGGGAGAGGAGAGTAAAAAAATACAGATCTTTTAGAATGAGCTTGAACTTAAATGAATACCAGTTTAAAACAAGTAGATAAAATTATAGGTCAACATATTTGAAACCCCATGATTACCTATAATAGTTAGAAACCTACAATATTTAAACAAAAACTAGAGAGAAAGGGACACAGGCATACCACTAAAAAATCATCAAACCAGAAAGGAATTAACCAAAAGGAGAGAGGAAAAGAGCTACAAAGACTAACAAAAGACAAAGAAGGGCATTATAAAATGATAAAGACATCAATACAAGAAATGTATATAACAGTTGTTAACATACGTACAACTAAGACAGGAGCATCTAAATATATAAAGTGACTATTTATATGTTTACCCAGACATACAAGGAGAAGGAAACAATAATATAATAATTGTAGGAAATTCTGACACCCCATTACATTAATGGGCAGATCAGACAGAAAATCAATAAGGAAATGGTTAAATGACACATAAGATGAGTTGGATTTATTTAGCAGATCTCTACAGAATATTCTATCTAAAATCAGTAGAAAACACGTTCTTTTCAAGGGCACATGGTTGTTCTCCAGGATAGATCAAATGCTAGGCCACAAAAAAGTGTCAACAAATGTAAGAAAAGAAAAACTATACCAAGCATTTTTTACAATCACAGCAGTGTGAAACTAGAAATAAAGTATAGAAAGACGATGGAAAAAACAGAAACACATGGAAACTAAACAACGTGCTACTAAAAACCAATGGGTCAACAAAGAAATGAAAGAGGAAATCACAAAATACATCGAGAAAAATGAAAACAAAAACACAACTTTTCAAAATCTATGAGACACAGCAAAAGCAGTTCTAACAGAGAAGTTTAGAGCAATATGGGGGCTCCTTAAGAAATAACAAGAATCTCAAATAAACAACATAAGCCACCACCTAAAGGAATTAGAAAATGAAAAACAAAGCCCAAAGTCATCAGAAAGAAAAAAAAATGAGAGGAAATAAAGACCAAAGGAAAAAAAAAATCAATGAAACAAAGAGCTGGGTTTTTTAAAAAACATAAACAAAATCAATAAGCCTTTAGTCAGGCTAAACAAGAAAAAAAGAGAGGACCCAAACAAATAAAATCAGAAATGAAAGAGGAGAAATAACAACTGATACCATAGGATAAAAAAAGAAATTATAAGAGAATACTACAGTTACGTGTCAATCTAGAGGAAATGAACAAATTTCTAGAAACATACACCCTTCCAAGACAGAACCAGGAACAGACAACCTGAACAAACTCATCACTAGAGTGGAATTGAATTAGTAATCAAAAAACCCCCAACAAACAAAACTCCAGGACTGAGGAGCTTCATAGCAGAACTCTACCAAACACATAAAGAAGAGCTAATGTCACTCTTTCATAAACTAATGTAAAAAACTGAACAGAAAACTCCCAAACTCATTCTACAAGGCTACCATTACTCTAATACCAAAACCAACAAAGAGACTACAAAATATTTTTTAGACCAATATCTCTGATGAATACAGATGCAAAAATCCACAACAAAATTTTAGCAAACCAAACCCAACAATATATTAAAAGGATCATACACCATGATCATACACCAGGGACTCAAGGATGGTTTAATATTTGCAAATCAATCAATGTGATATACTACATAAACAAAAGGAAGAGTGAAAATCACATGACTGTATCACTAGAAACAGAAAAACACATGACAAAATTCAACGTCCATTCATGATAAAAACTCTTATCAAAGTTGGTACAGAGGGAACATATAACATAACACTTATAACAAACCCAAAGCTAACATCATACTCAACAGTGAAAAACTGAAAGATTTTCCTCTAAATTCAAGAACAAGACAAGGATGCCCACTCTCATCACTTCTATTTAACATAATATTGGAAGCAGACAGTGGATCAGACAAGAAAAAGAAATAAAAAGCATCCAAATTGGAAGGAAAGAACTAAAATTGTCACTAACTGCAGATGACATAAAACTATATATAGAAAACCCTAAATTCTGCAACAAAAAAGGATAAGAGCTAATAAGTGAATTTAGTAAAGTTGCAGGATACAAGATTAATATACAGAAATTTGCTGCTCTTGTAAACACTAATAATGAACTATCAGAAGACGAAAGCAAGAAAACCATCCCCTTTAAAATGGAATCAAGGGAGTACCCATTGTGGCACAGTGGAAATGAATATGACTATATCCATGAGGATATGGGTTTGATCCCTGCCCTCACTCAGTGGGATGGGGTTCTGGCATTGCCATGAGTTGTGGTATAGGTTGCAGTTGCAGCTTAGATCCCATGTTGCTGTGGCAGTGGTGTAGGCTGGCAGTTGTAGCTCCAATTTGACCCCTATCCTGGGAACTTCCACATGTCATGGATGCGGCCCTAAAATAAATAAATAAACAAAAAATATATATAACGTAAGCAAAAATAAATAAATAAATAAAAATAAAATGGAATCAAAAAGTGTAAAATACCTAGAACAAGACCTAACCAAGGAGGTGGAAGATCTATACTCTGAAAACTATACAACATTGATGAAGGAAACTGAAGATAATATGAAGAAATGGAAAGATATTCCATGTTCATGAATTGGAAGAAATAATATTGTTAAAACATCCACATTACCCAAAGCAATCTACAGATTTAATGTAATCCATATCAAAATATTTAAGACATTTTTCACAGAACTAGAATAAATAATCCTAAAATTTATATGGAATCACAAAAGATCCAGAATTGCCAAAGCAATGTTGAGAAAAAAGAATAAAGCTTGAGGTATCACCCTCCCTGACTTCAGACTATACTACAAAGCTACAGTAATCAAAACAGCAGAGTGCTGGCACAAAAACACACAGATTAATAGAAGAGAATAGAGAGCCCAGGAATAAACCCATGTATCTGTGGTCCATTCTACAATGAAGGAGGCAAGAATACACACTGGAGAAAAGACAGTCTCTTTAACAAGTGGTGCTGGAAAAACTGGACAGCTATATGTAAAATAATCAAACCACATACAAAAATAAAATCAAAATGGACAAAAGACCTATAGGTAAGACCCAAAACCCTAAATCTCCTAGAAGAGAACACAGGCAGGGCACTCTTTGACATAAATCATAGAAACATGTTTTAAGATTTGTCTAAGACAAAAAGAAACCAAGGCCAAAATAAATAAATGCAACCTACTTAAACTTAAAAAGCTATTGCACAGCAAAGGAGACCATTGACCACACTGAGAAAACATCCCACTGAATGCAAATGATAGGACCAACAAGGGGTTAATATCCAAAATACATAAACAGCTCAAACTCAATATTTTTTAAAAGCCTGATTAATAAATGGACAAAAGACCAGAATAAACATTTTTTTTTTCGGGGCCACACCGATGCATATGGAAGTTCCCAGGCTAGGGGTCTAATTGGAGTTATATCTGCTGGCCAGTGCCACAGCCACAGTAACACCAGATCCAAGCTACATCTGGGACCAACACCACAGCTCAAGGCAACACCGGATCCTTAACCCACTGAGTGAGGCCAATGATCGAACCTGCATCCTCATGGATACTAGCTGGGTTCACATCTGCTATGCCACAACAGGCACTCACAGAATAAACATTTTTCAAAAGCAATTACACACGTGGCCAACAGGCACAGGAAAAGATACTCAATATTGCTAAGTATCAGAAAAATGCAAATTAAAACCATGAGATGTATCAGAATGACTACCACCAAAAAAATCCACAAATAACAAATGTTGGTGAGGATGTGGAGAAAAAGGTGCAGCTTTGGTAGCAATGAAGATTGGTGCAGCCATTATGGAAAACAGTATGGAATTCCTCAAAAAAACTGAAATTAGAACTTCCATATTACCCAGTAATTCCACTCCTGGGTATGTATCTGAAGAAAATAAAAACACTAATTCAAAAAGATACATGCACTCCTATGTTGAGAGAGCACTATTTACAATAGCCAAGATATAAAAGCAACCCAATTGTCCATCAACATATGAATGGATAAGGAAGAAGTAGTATACACAAACAATGGAATATTAATCAACCATAAAAATGAATATAATTTTGCCATTTGCACCAACATGGATGGATCTAGAGAATATTATGCTTAATTAATAAGTCAGAAAAGACAAATACTCTCTGTTATCACTTGCATGTGGAATCCAAAAAATAAAACAAGTGAAAGAGTATAACGAAACAGAAACAGATTCACAGAGAAACCAAACTAGTGGTTACCAGAGGGGAGAGGGAAGGAAAGAAGAGCAAGATAGGAGTAGGCAATTAAGAGATACAAACTACCATGTATAAAAGAAAAAAGCAACAAGCATATACTGTACAGCACAGGGAAATATTGCTATTATTTTGCAATAACTTTAAATGGCATATAATCAATAAAAATACTGAATCACTATATTGTATACCTGAAACTAATAATGTAAATCAACTATACTTGAATTAAAAATAAATACATATATACCTACATAGTTACAGTGAACTTTTCCTAATGAATGAACATCAAATTTTAAAATGTAATATTTAAAACTGTTCTCAATTAAGGCATTGTATAATTATGGTAATGGTGGCATCCACCATAAAATGAGACCAAAAAAGCAGTAGCAATACTTACCAGAAAACAACTGATATAAAAATAAAGAAAAAATACTGCAAAAAATTCTGATTTAACCTAAGCAAGATTCTATTACATTTAGAAGAGTTTGAATATTTTAAATTTGTATCCTAATATTCTAAATGGTTGATCTATTTTCATAAACAGTTTAACTATTAGCCACACTTTTTGTTAGCACATTTTCAAGAATATGCTGGATTCTTGTATTTATACTGTTACTGAACCTCATAACAGATTATTTACGCATCTCAGAAACAGTCCGTGCAGTTGGACAACAAGCTGGTCAGTTTGTAGAGGTCTGAATTTGCTGTATCTTCCTACCTAGACTTCAGGTGCTCTAGATAAAAGCAGGCTGCATTTCACTGCCATGTGTCTCCTTTCTCAGATTTTTCATTCTTAAAAAACCCTTTTCATACATTAGTTATATACTCATTAATGCAATAAACTTTTACTGAGAATCTAATATTGTTAGGCTCTGTAGTGGTCTCTGGGGACACCTCGAACCCTAGCTATATTAACCTATTTGGACTTCTTCAAATGCAGAACCTTTGAGGCTTCGTGCATTCTGCTCTGATCTCTTAGGATATGCACCCTGCTTTCCTTTCTTTCCCATAGCTTCTACTCATTTTTCCAGATTCCACTGGGGAATCAATTCCCTTTGCCAGGAGCCTTCTCTGACTCCCAACTTCTGAGCTAATACTCTTTATGTTCCTATAATACCATTATCACTACATTAAAAAATGATCATTGCAATTGCCCAAATTAATCTGCATTTCCATTAAAATTATACACATATATTAAAAATCAAACAGTAATAACGAAAAGCTGCCAACCTCTCTCACACATACTCCTCCCTACCTGATTCCAATATGCAGTGAACCCACTTTCAACTCTTTCAGCTGTTTGTTTTATAATCTTCATCTATTCTTCTAAATAACATACTCATATAGCTACTTCTTGAATTCTGGATCTTAGATCTTTGACTCGCTTAATATATTTACGACACTGTACCTATTATTCACGACTAAGCTACGCAGTACTATGACTGGGATTTCTGTTCTTTCTGTCTTTGTAGGACTTCTTGTTCTTATACACGAGTTTGACTTGCTTTTCATTTTACCTAAGGTTTCTATGTTTCTGCTACTGCAAATAGATCCTAAAACTCTTATTTATTCTGTAAAACCCCTCAATTTCTCTGAGAGTGATCCAACACATCAGGCAATCTACCTGGTCCTTAAAAAAAAAAGAAAGAAAGAAAGAAAGAAAGAAAGAAAGAAAGAAAGAAAGAAAGAAAGAAAGAAAGAAAGAAAGAAAGGAAGGAAGGAAGGAAGGAAGGAAGGAAGGAAGGAGAAAGAAAGAAAGGAAGGAAGGAAAGAAAGAAAGAAAGAGAAACAAAGAGAAGAGAAAAAAGAAAACAAAAAAAAAAAAAAGAAAAAAAGCTGATGATCTCCCACCTGTTCCAGTCTGAACTAGTCACTCTGCTTGAGGCACAGCTGTCATCCTAGACTTTCCTTTGGCCACCAAGCTGGAAATGCCCTCTGCCCCTTGTGCTGGATTCCCTGATTCTCAGATCCCAGGCACTCGTTTCTTCTTTCTGTGAATACTCTTTTAATTGGGTGGAACACAGCCTCCACCAGCTTCTTGGTAAAGAGTGTAGGGGAAGTAAAGTTTGAGGCTTTGACTGAAAATGTCTTCATTCTATATTCATATTTAAGTTTGGATATAAAATTTTAAGTTAGAAGTAACTTTTACTCAAAACTCTGAGGGTATTATTTCACTATCTTCTTTTCCTCGTGTTGTAACTGACAGGGTTAATATAATTTTCATTCCTAAGTCTTTGAATGTGACCTGTTTCATTTCTCTGTTTTAAGAATCTTCCTTCCCCGCCTCCCTCCAGCCTCAATAATGTGAACTGATAATGGATCTTTCTTCACTCACTTTGCTGGACCTCTACATAACAGACACCCATGCAAACCCACCAAGCAGTCTAAGAAATAAAACATTCAACAACAAAGTTGAGATCTCTCGTGCCTTCTTCCCTAGTCTATGCTTTTAATTTAGTGCCTACCAATCTCAAACACATCTTTTTTTTTTTTTTCTTTTTTCTTTTTAGGGCCACACCGGCAGCATATGAAGTTCTGAGACAAGGAGTCAAATCAGAGCTGCAGTGGCCGGCCTACACCATAGCCACAGTAACTCTGGATCTGAGCAGCGTCTGTGACCTACACCACAGCTCACTTAATGCCAGATCCTCAACCCACTGAGCGAGGCCAGGGATCACCTGCATCCTCATAGACACCAGTCGTCTCCCACTGAGCCACAAAGGGAACTCCCTCACACACATCTTTTATTTTTACTATACAGAGAATTCATGAACATATATTATTAACATCTTTAATATATTTAATATACAGAGTATCATATCAGAGCTTTTTTTCATACAATAATGTGAATGTTTTGGGGGATTACTCCAAAATGAATTTTCATTGCTATACAGAATCCCACTGCATGACCACACAAAAATTTACTTATCCATTCTCCTGCTGATGGACAAATTTATTTTCCTTTTCACAATTACACTTTAGGCTTCCATGAATAATCTTTTGTTAAAAAAAAAAGTGCATAGATCATTATTTTGAGCACAATGACCTTTTTTTTTTTTTTTTTTTAATCTTTTTAGGGCCATACCCATGGCATATGGAAATTTCCAGGCTAGGGGTAGAATCGGAGCTACAACTGTCAGCCCATGCCATAGCCATTGCAATGCCCAATCTGATCCGTGTCTGTGACCTACACCACGGCTCACAACAATGCCAGATCCTTAACCCAATAAGCGAGGCCAGGGATCGAACATACATCTTCATGGATACCAGTTGGGTTCATTACCGCTGAGCCACAATGGGAACTCTGTGTTTTCACTTTTTTGATGGTGTTTTTTGAAACACAAACAAACAAAAAAAAACATAAATTTTTAATTCTGATGAAGTCCAATTTATGTTAATTTGGCCACTTGTGCTTTTGGTGTCATGTCTAAGAAAACATTGCCCAACCCAAAGTCGTGACTATACACTCCTATTCTTTCCAAAGTTTTAAATCTTACATTAGCTCTGACTCATTTTGACCTAATTTTTGTGTATGATGGGAGACAGAGATCCAAACTCGTTCTTTCACATTTGGATATCCAGCTGTCCCAGTACCATTTGTTGAAAAGACTATTCTTTCACCACTGAATTGTCTTGGTATCTTTGTCAATAATAAACTGACTGCAAATGTGAGAGTTTACACTGAGACTTAGTTACATTTCACTGACCTATACGTCTACCTTTATGACAGTACTACACTGTCTTTGTAATAAGTTCTGAACTTGGAAATATAGTATGTTCTTCCTTTCAAGATTGTTATGGCTATTTCTGGCTCTTTGAATTTCCATATGAATTTTAGGATAAGTCTGTCAATTCCTGCAAAGAAGACAACTAAGATTTTGATAGAAACTGTGTTGAAGCTGTAGATAAATTTGGATAGTATTGCCTTTTTAACTATATTTAAGTCTTCTGATTCAGGACCACGGAATCTTTCCATTTATTAGATATTCATTAATTTGTTCCAATAGTGTTTTGTAGCTTTTGGTTTACGTTTTGCACTTTTGTTAAATTTATTCTTAAATAGTTAACTCTTTTTGACACTACTATTTTTTATTTTTTGTCTTTTTTTTTCTAGGGCCACACCCGCGGCATATGGAGGTTCCCAGGCTAGGGGTCTAATCGGAGCTGTAGCCACCAGCCTACGCCCACAGCCACAGCAACACCGGATCCAAGCCGTGTCTGCAACCTACACCACAGCTCACGGCAACACCAGATCCTTAACCCACCGAGCAAGGCCAGGGATCAAACCCGAAACCTCATGGTTCCTAGTCGGATTCGTTAACCACTGAACCACAACGGAAACTCCCGACACTACCGTAAATGGAATGTTTTCAGGTTGTTTACAGCAAGTATATAGATATTCACTTGCTTTCTTATATTGATCTTCTATCTTGCAAATGCACTAATTTTTTTATTCTAATGATTTTTCAGAGGAGTCTTAGAATTTCCTATATACAAGATCATGTCATCTGTGAACAGAGATAGTTTTACTTCCTCCTTTCCCACTTAGGTGTCCTTTATTCACTCTGCTGTCTAATTTCCCTGACCAGAACATCTACTATAATGTCTAACAGAGACTTCTTTTTCTTGCTCCTGATCACAGGGTAACACTTTATAAGTTTTTGGATTCAGTTTGCTTATATTATTTTTTAGGCTTTTTTTTTTTCCCATCTATATTCATAAGAGATTGGCAAGTAGCTTTTTTGTGTGTGATTCTGGCATAAGGGTAAACTGGGCTCATAGAACAAGTTGGGACATGTTCCCTCCTCTTCTACTTTTTAGAAGCATTTATAAAGAATTGGTATGAGTTCTCTCAATGTTTAACAGGATTCACTAGGGAAGCAACCTGGACTTGGCTTTTTCTTTGTGGATGGTCTTTGATTACCAATTCAGTCTCTTTAGTTGTATGTCTATTTAGATTTCTATACCTTCTTGAGTCAGTTTCAGTAGTTTGTCTTTCTAGGAATTTGTTTATCTCACCTAGGTTATCTAACTTATTAGTATTCAAGTGTTCACAATATTCCATTCATTAAAATTCTTTTTATTTCTGTAAGGTCAATAGTAATGTCCCCTATTTCATTCCTGATTTTAGTACTTTGCATTTTTCTCTTTTTTTTTTTTTTTTTTTTTTTTTTGGTCAATCTAGCTGAAGTTTGTCAGCTGTTAATCTTTTTGAAGAACCAAATTTAGATTTCAGTGATTTTTACTATTATTTTCAAGTTTCTATTTCATTAATTTTAACCTTAGCATATTCTTCCTTCTGCTTGTTTTAGGATTAGTTTTTTCCTATTTTTCCAGTGTGTTGAGGTAGAAGTTCGACTATTAAAGTTATGTTTCTTCTTCTTTTAATGAAGGTGTTTACAGTTATAAACTTACCACTAAGTACTGCTTTAGCTGAATCTTACGAGTTTGGGTATGTTGTGTCTTCTTTTTCTTTCATAAGGAAGCATTTCCCAATTTCCCTTCTTATTTCTTCTTTGACTCATTGGTTATTTAGAAGTGTATTACTTAATTTCCACATGCCCGTGAGTTTCCCAAATTTCTTTGGTTCTTTGAATTCTACTCATTCCATTGTGGGTTGGAGAATATATTATGAATTATTTCATCGTATGTACACTTATACTTGTCAGACTTTATAATTGTCTCCAGCTAATAGGTGTCACATGGTAATCTCATTACAGCTTTAATTTGCATTTCCCTGAGTTCAGGAAAGGATGAACATTTTTTTTATATTTATTGGCAACTCTGATTTCCTCTACTGTGAATTGTTTATTCACATCTTTTGCCTATTTTTCTACTGAGTTGTTTTTCTTTCACTGATTCATAGAGAATGTTTATATAACTGAATATTCTCTTTGCATTGCGTGTATTACAAATATCTTACAACCTGTCTACAGATTGTCTTCTTACTTTGAAAATGGCATCTTTTTGATCCACAGAAGATTTTACTTTTAAAATGTAGAATTTATCAACCTTTGTGTCATAGTTTGGGCTTTTTAAACTTAGAAAAATCCTTCCCTGTCTCTAAATCTTTATCTCCTACTTTTCACACTAAGAATCCTCTAACTTACTTGGATTTGATTTTTGTATGATTTTTGTATGCTGTAAATAATACAAACTTTTAGATTGCTATAACCAAATGTTCCAGTACATTTAACAGTCTGTCTTTTCCTTATTTACATACTGTTTCAATATAGAAGTGTGCCAAGCGTCTAATTTTTTTTTTTTATTTACCATCTTCCTCTTTAATTACTAAATTTACTGGGAAGATGGACCATCCTTTCTGCCTGACACACACTAGTTACTTATTAATATTCACTGGATAATGAGTAGAAATACACAAGTGGGAAATACACAGCAGTACATATACAACACGTCACGGAGGAGAATGCAGTGTCACAAGAAAAAGCTGCAGAAGTAGGCAAAGACCATAAGAAGAAATTTATTTTGTAAATAATAGGGAATCAATAATTATTTTAAGCAGAGAAATGGCACAGGGAGAAATGTGTTTCCTGAGGAATGGTAAACTTCAAAATCTGACAAAAGTAAATATTATGACAATATACAGCAACACATACCTGCTGTGCTGGAGGAGGAAGAATAAACTATTATAATACTAAGAAGGGCAACTTGATAATACCTTGTAAAGCTGAAGATATGAACATTCCACAACCTAGCAACTATATTCCTTCAAGAAACTCACACATATGCATGAGGAAATAGGTATTAGAATATGTACTGCAGTATTTTTGTAAACTTTAAAATTGTAAATGTTCAACATACATTAAAGAAAAAAGAATATGTAATTGCACAAAAATATACTATAATAACATGCAGTAGTTAAAATAAGTTAATTAGAACTATATGTATTATCATGGATAAATCTCAAAAACAATACTGATGAAAAAAGACAAGTTCCTGCATAATAATTTTCTATAAAGTTAATAGTGCTATGTTTTATTTGTAAATATACAGAAATGAGGGAAAGAACAAAATCATGCATGAAAATAACATTAAACTTAGGATAGTGGTTACTTTTGGGCAAGAAGTGAGAAGAACAAAATCAAGGCAGTATGTTTTTAGTGTTTAAAATATACAGGCCCGAAGCAAAGAGGGCAAAGCATTCTGATTTGACAAAGCTGTAGGATGCAGATATAAGTGTTCATTGCACTATTCTCCCTGGTTTTCTACTGAAGAGAAGATTACTCTGGTGGCAGTAAGGAAAATGGACTGTGTGGGAAGAAGGAAAAATGGAAACAAAGAGTACAAGCAGAAGACTTTTGAAATCTAACATGATATGAAAGCAGTAACAATGAGGATGAAAAGGAAGGAGCCTGAGAGATATTTAGAAAATAAAATCAGCAAGATTGGGTGTTAGGTCAGATATAAGAATTAAGAATGAGGTGGAAATTTGGGGTTCAAAACCATTCTCAGAAAAGTAGGTAGAAAGAGTTTTAGAAGACAGTCCCGTTTTTTTTAGAACCTCTTGAGTTTGAAGAGCCCATTCAATATTCCAACAAAGATCCAACAGTAGGCAATACAGCAAAGTAGTTAGCAGCCCAGGCTCTATCAGGTGTCCTGGGTTCAAATGCAGATTCAACCACTTAATCACATTCATTAACCATCTCAAGCCTCAATCTCCCTATCTGTTAAAAGAGATGGGAGAGTTAATAAAGATAACTATTTCCATGGAGTTTCCATGAGATGAAATTAGATGCCTGTCAAGTGCTGAGCAAAATCTTTGGCACAGACTAATTGCTCAATTAATGCCTATAACTACTATTTATGATTTCTCTGTCTCACATTTAGGACATACTTCTATATACATCACTTAGGACAATTCAATGATTCCTACCTTGGTTCCTGAAGCCTTTATTTCTACAAATTATATTGTTTTGCATATGCAGGCTTTTATAAAATTTTTAAGATGCTTATTAATGGTATACCTTATTTAAAGTTGCCAAACAACTTATTAAAGTCGGCATCATTTTCCAACTCAAGAATATTCCCTTTATTACCTGAAAATATTATACATGAGATCTAGTATTATACATGCGATCTAGAATTCCTATGAAATTCTACTAAATATATATACATTTAACCATTATCAAGTACAACACAAGCAATATGCAAGCATGTGGAAATGATAACAATAAAGGAGACAGAAACAGTCCTAACCCAAATTACAGTCTATATGTGTTTTGCTGACAAATAATTATAGCGCAGTATAATAATGTTAAAGCAGAGGACAGAGAAGAGGAACTCCCCCAGAATTTAAGTTAAGAAGAGCATCCTGGAGTTCCCGTCGTGGCGCAGTGGTTAACAAATCCGACTAGGAACCATGAGGTTGCGGGTTCGATCCCTGCCCTTGCTCAGTGGGTTAAGGATCCGGCGTTGCTGTGAGCTGTGGTGTAGGTTGCAGACGCGGCTCGGATCCCGCGTTGCTATGGCTCTGGCGTAGGCCGGTGGCTACAGCTCCGATTTGACCCCTAGCCTGGGAACCTCCATATGCTGCGGGAGCGGCCCAAGAAATAGCAACAATAACAACAACAACAACAACAAAAAAGACAAAAGAAAAAAAAAAAAAAAAGAAGAGCATCCTAAAGGATAGGGTATCTGGTGTGAAAGATAAGAGGAGTTAGCCAAGTAAGGCAGGGAGGTGGAAGCTGGATTTAAAAAAAATAGTGTCCTAGGCAGAAGAAACATCATTTCACAAAAGTCCAGAACTGACAGAGAATGTAGACAGTTTAAAGGAGCTGAAAAAAGTTTAGTATACCTGAAGTATGCAATACAAGTATGGAGTACTGAAGCATGAAACTGATGACATACATAGAAAGAGACTGGAAAAAACTTTACATCATACTCTGTAAAATCCAATTAAATGACAATGACTAAGTTCCTGGTACACACTAAACATTATTTGCCTACTGATGCTCCCCCACCTTTTATTGCCACAATCTGGAATGCAACAACACTTTCAGCAAAAAACATTTTCCATTTAGTCTTCCTTAGTTGTTTGAAAGAAGAATAGTATAGCAGAACTTCTAAACACCTTAGTCTGTTCTTTCATTTGTAAAATGGGAACAATAATACCAAGGTTTACAGGTTTGTTAGGAGACCTAAGGAGAATGTGAGGAGTTCACACTCAGAGGACATATTTCTATACATCACAGAAAAGTGCCAGGACACACATTCAGAACCTCCAAAAAAGCTACGAAAGCAGATAAGCCAAAAAAGAAAGAAAAAAAGAAAAGTGGAAAGCTTTGGTTTCATTTTAGTGTTATGAAGTAGGAATGCCTTAGAAATAAAATCACCTTATTCTCTTTGAAAACAGGTAAGACACATACATCAAAAGTGTTAGAGTAAAATTAAAATAGAAGAATCAACACTGGTCTGATGATGTGTTCATTGTTTTCCTAATATGCAAGCAATTTCAAAAAAGAAAAACTGATCTTTTATAATTCACCCTTTTCACCTGATATATTATTACCTTATATTAAAAGTCATATACATAACAAGGATCATTGGGGAAAAAAATTCTAAAATCCCATTGCCCTACAACAATTGTTTTCATTTTACTATTTCTTTTTCAAGTCTTTAAACACAATAATTTGAAGGCTTTTCCATTTCATATTAAACTGTTCTGATTTAAGACCCAGACCAAATGGATATTAAATAAGTAATGTTTCAAGAATACTCATCTTTGCAAAAGCAAAACAACAAACTCCCTGGGTACATTTAAAACAAGTCAATTTATCATAATTCAATTTACACTCAACTGTGAAGTAACACAACTGGGATTTTAAAAGATGTGTATCCTATATAAATTTCATGCCATGTAATTTTCGTCTTATTCTAATTTGTCTTACTGTCAACCCAAAACGTTTATATCTAGCGACTCCTTTTTCTCCCTAGTGGTCTCATTCAACATCAGCTTAATTCTATGAAAACTGTATTGATATTAATCTTGAATGAAAAAAATTTTCAGTGGAAAGAAAATATCACAATATTATTTCATAAAGAAAGCATCAAGCTCCATCAATTTCTTAAAAAGCAAAAAAAAAAAAAAAAAAAAACTTTGCCTGAACTATATTAAAGGAAGATGTTAACGAAATCAAATACTTTTCATACTACAGACAACTACTATTAACAGAAGATCATAAATGAACTGAAGGTTAAGCTAAATTTCCCAGGAGGAAAAAAAGCTCAGTTCAATATTAAAAGTTTATTCTAAAATTTTCAAATAAGAAATGCTTCAATATTACTAATACAAACTATAAATCCAAAGGAGATAAGAATATCTTTAGGACTTCCTACAGAGAAGGTTTTGGAGAGTTATTATTCCAGGAAGAAAAACAAACAGAAAAAAACCCTCACAGATCTTACTCAGTGTCACAAATTCTACTAAATATCTGGTTAGGGTTCATATAAATGCCCTCAATAATACCTTAATGCTTTAAGATCAATTCATCTAAACTTGCTGATGCTAAACTTTTAACTACCATAGCACAAGTGTTCCCTTCTTTAGGTGAGTTAACTGTGGCCTCTCATAGGCATGTCTAACTCTTCTTGTCTTCATCTTTTATCACGTAAAAATGCTGAGGAATAAGTAGAAAATACATTGGAAACCACATAAATATTAAAACAAAAAACCCTCCTAAAAGAGTAAGCCTGATGTTTTAAACCTTGAAATACAATATAATAAGGCAAAATCTATTTAGGTGTTTAAAATAATCTTAACTATATAATGACTGGCCACATTAAAAATATTCACCAACTCTGTCAATCAATCTTTGAAGACTATGGTAAATCTAGGCATAAAACAAGCAGTCTCATATTGCCTTTGATACCAATTAATCAATTTATTTCAATTGTTCAATTAAACTTCTTATGTAGAAATGGCTCAAATATGTCCTTCAGCTTAAAGCTGAACATCTTCCTTCATCTTCAATATCATTAGTTTCAATCTCTAGTAAAAACCTACCTTTGAGGTTCTTTGAAGTTGATCACCAACATATGTTTTACGAAACTGATCCAAGAACCACAGAATTGCAAGTTCTATTTTCTCATTAGAACACTGAGGCAATCCGGTATCCATTAAAGATATAAGCTGAAAAACTCTTTTCATGAAGGGAAAAAAAAGCTTCAGTAAAAATTCTTAGAGAAACATTAAAACATTTACCATCAATTTTATATAATACATAATCACTAAGAAAAGTTGAAAACACAAACGTTTATAAAGAAAATATTTTAAAAATCATTTGAGAACCTACTAAGAGGTACTACAATTTGATCTAATCCCTTCTGAACTCACATTTATTATTTTACTAAATATTTATATGTAAATACTTATGGAGTATATAAATATATAACATATACATAAAAATCTACAATTATAAATACAATATAAACATAGATACTACCTTATATACTTATGTATATATAAAATAATTTAGTAAAGGAAGAATGATATTGAATGTGTATTTTACTCTTTTATTTCAACATATTTTCATGTAACTATATACTTCAGGGTCACAAAAAAATCAAGAGTAACACTCATCAAGCTATTATCACTTTCTTAATGAGTAATAAAATCTTACCTGGAACCAATTACAAGATGATCATAACCAAATCAACTATTTTTAATACAAATATGCAACTATTGCTATCAAAAATCATAAATGAACTAAAGGTTAAATTTCCTAGAGAAACAGCTTAATAGAAAAGCTTAGTATAGAGTTTTCTGCCCCAAATCCTATTATTTAGCTGTTTTCATTAAAATTTTCCAGTGAATGGCTGCCAAGTGACTGGTGCTAACAAAATAGCCATAACAATCATTTTCAGAGACAGAGGAAGTTCTGGAGGAAATGGCACCTTTTTCTCCTTTTCTAATTGCAGGAAGGCAGCAGCTATGCTTAGCTCTAGCCACTCCCTTCCATTTATGCTCACAAGAACATAAACACACACACACAGTTATAGTCTGTGTCTTTTCTGAGATTTTTTTAATGTATGTATAGGTAAATATATATTCTCTTCCCAACTCCTTTACACATATGGAGCATTCTATAGTTATACTGTTAAACGTGGCTGTTTTCATTAATAATATATTTTACAGATCTTTTCATGTCAGATACAGTTTCCTTATTCTTTTTGCAGCTGTTTAACATCCCATTATATGAATGTACCATATTATTTTCAAGCCTTCCCCTATCGATGGACACTAAGGTTATTTACAATTTTTTGCTATTACAAAAATGTTGCAATTAACAATCTGGAACACATCATTTCACACATGTACAGTTACAATATATATACTTCAAATATACTTCAAAAAGTCAAATTACTAGCTTAAAAATATTAATTTTATAATTTTGACAGTTATTACCAAATTGCCTTCCAAAGAAATCAAAATAATTTATACTCCTATCATCAGTATATGAGAGAGTCTATATACATACAGATAATTCAGGGTGTATTAAACTTTAGAATCTACCAGAATCTGAAAAATGGCATCTTAGTGAAGTTTTAATTTGATTTCTCTCATGAAGTCAAATTTTCTCCATGTTTCTAAAGCATACATTATGTCTTTTTGTGTGACCTTTTTGCCCATGTCCTTTGTTGATTTTTTCTATTGTGTTTTTATTGCTAATTTCTACAAATTCTTTATATATTAGAAAACTGAGCCCTTTGCCTTTGATTGAGATGTAAATATCTTCCCCCATTTTTTCACTGGTCTCTTGATGTTGATTATAACTTTTTAATACCATGCATAATTTTTTCTTCTTATTCAGAAAATCTATCAATTTTTTTGCTTGTGGATTTTTGCGTAATAATGAAGTCTTACCTGAATCTGAGGTGTTTTTATGTTTCATCTTTTTACATCTACCTCTAGGATATATTTAAACTTAATCTTGACCATATCTTGTGAGATATGGATCAACATTTTTTTCCCAGAGGTCTACCCAGCTGCTTCAATATCACTTCTTTCTTGTATAGTTTATCTTTTGCTCACCATTTTGAATTATCCTTTATCATATATACTAGGTCTGTTTATGCATTTATATCACTTACTGAATCTTTTATTTTATTCCACTGATTGGTCTCACAAAATATGTCTTGCCCAATTACTTTTTACCTAATCTTTCAAAACATTACATAATATTAAGGCCATGTCAAATTTTAATGATCTCATTTTGAATATAAAGTTACATTTCAGTGAAAAACAACTGCTGTCCTCTTCCCTAACTGCAAAGAGTTCTAAGGCCAAAATGTCTAGGTTACAGCAAATTAACTTTAAAAAACTTGGTCTTATTGCTGAAGTGTTATGAAATACTATTTGGACAACTTTTACTTACTAAATATCATTAAAATTCATGAAGGAAAACTTAATAAAGATAAAATTTAAGAATCAGATTAATAACCAGGTTTGTTTGTTTGTTTGTTTTACCTAAGAAGATGTGTTTTTTTCCTCTAATTCTGAGTAGGGACAAAGCTGACTTTTAAAGTCTGTGTGTTGGTGAATGCACAGACTGCTGAAGCAATTTTCAGTTAAACACACACACTAAACTTTATCCCTGGATCCAAGTGATTTTTCAAGTAACTTAAAGCATATCTTACTTTTAAATTCTTTATTGAGTAGACCCACCCCTGTCCTATTCTAGTTCTTTGTTGATTCTATGCAATTGCTTGTTTACTTTTATATCCTTTTTATAGTATACATCCCACAAATCTGAAGAAGACATAAAACCAAAAGACAAGTTTGCTGGGGTGGCTTTACAAGTGGGGTGGTGAAAAGGCAATGACATCCCCAGTAGAAAAAGAAAGATTTCCCAGAAAGGTACATGATCCATTTGCCAAACCAGCTTTGATAGTTGTATAAGAAGTTCAGATACAAGTGCTTGAAAGCCAAAATTACATTTGCTGAAATAACACATCTATTTCTAATGTGTTTAAATATATATATACATTATTTACATATAAATATGTACATTATATTCTAATATATTTATTTCTCTCTCAAGCAAAATTCCAAGGCAATGCTCTAGGACTAGTTGGTGCTCCATGGTATATCAGAAACTCAGGTTTCTTCTGTTTTGTTGTTATACCTGCCTCCATTCACCCAATCACTTTTTGGTCTAAGATGACTTCTTCAGCTCCACCCATGTGTATAAATGTTATGCATACCATATTCACTTACACTCTATTGCCCAGAACATAATCACTGAACCATACCTAGCTGCAAGAGAGTCTAGTAAACCTAGCCTTTATTCAGGTGGCCAATGCCAAGCAAAACATTTCAAGTATTCTATTACTTCAGAAAACAAAAAGAAAGATACAGGACAAACAGTTTCTATTGCAGTGCCTTTCAAAAATTTGTGGCCACCTCCAACAAATGCTTAAGACCAAAGCTTGTATTTTATATACGATATTCACTTCTGGTCTCAATTTACTGTCCTACATTTACATTTTACCTTTATCTTAAATTATCTTTGGGGCATAGAGGGAATAAAAGGATAAATACACAATTAAATAATTTTGATCCAAGTATGATATAAGCACACCATTTCAAATGCAAAGAAATGAATTCTGGACAGTCAGCTATTTTATATTTCCCTGAATATCCAATTACATAACTATTCATTCAGTCAACAAATATTTGAGAACCTATTATGTGGCAGGTATGTGTTAGGAGTTCAGAATACAACAGTGAGCAAAACATATATATTCTTAGTCATCTAGAAATCTATAGCCTATGCAGAGAAAGACAATAAAACAAGCACTTAGAATAAGGAATGACAATTGCTATAATAAATATAACAAAGAAATTAGAATTCCTAATATTCTAGGATGGAACAGAGCAAAGAGTGTGTTGAGAGAAAGGAGAACGCATGTGTAGCTCTTTAGGCACAGAAGAAAAAGCATGGCTCATTTAAAAGCTGAAAAAAATTCAATATGGGTATGAAGCAGTCTGTGGCAGGGGATGAGGCTAATGAGACAGGAAGGACCCAGATCATGAAGAGCCTGATAAGCCATGCTGCCTTTAATCCCAAGCGCAATGAAAGTCATTGCAGAGCTTAAGGAGAGCACAGATAAAATCAGATCTATATTTTAGAAAGCCAGCGAGGAAACAAGATGTCCATTTAAAACTGCATGAATCCAGGTAAATGATGAGAGGATGACAACAGGGATGACAGAAATAACTGGACTAATTGGGATAAGTAGAAGGTAGAACTGACAGGATTTCATGACTATACGGATGCTGGGGGGAGAAAAAAGAAAAAGTTAAGGAGAACTCCCAAGATTCAGGCTTAGGCAGCTGAGTGGACAGTGAGGAAATACGTGAAGAGAATCAGGGTTAGGAGTAGATAGAAAAGACGAGTTTAATTGTAGTCATTGAATTAGAGGTACCTGTGGGACAGAAGATGCAAGTCAAACAGTTCAGTACATGTTTGGAAGTCAGACGACAATAATTTTAAAACAACATAGAATCACTGAGCAATATCACTGAGTGATATCTTAGTTGGCAAGGGTACCTATCTACAGATGTGTGCAATTTCTTTTATCACTCAACAAATTAAGAGAAAATTCTGGATTCTTTCAGAGTTTAGATTTTGCCCAGCAGAAGAGATAAAAAATACAGCAGTGAACAAAGGAAATAAAGTATATTCCTTCCCTAAGTTAGTGGAATAAACAAACATCAAGAGGTAACAAGTACTATGAAGAAAAGTAAAGTAGGATGGGGATGTTATTTTGGATACAGAGGTCAAAAGAGGCAGAGACATCTGGGTACAGACCTGACTGAAGTGACGGAGAACCGCACGAACATCGAGGAGAAAGCACTCCTAGCAGAAGAGAAGCGCAAGGGCTCTAAGGCGAAAATGTAGCCGTAATACTCAAAGAGTAGCAAGGAGGCCCGTGGATGTAGTTGAGTTGAATAAAAAAGGACAGGAAATAAGGTCAGAGAAGTAGTACAGTAGGCTTTGGGCCATGGCAAGAAGTTGTAATTTGTCTCATGTGTGACAGGAAGCCACTGGATGTTGCTGAGTAGAGAAGAGAAAGCAACACTCTCTGATGGGATAAAGGTTGAGGTCATCTCTACCACAGCAAGGTTTGGGACTGAGAGTAAAACTCTGAGCTAGCTGCCAAGGTCTTCAAGGAATAATGAGGGGGTGACTGGGAGATAAAGAGGTGAGAGCCACACGGGAGAAGCAGAGGGCGGCCCGAGAGGAACAAGCCTAAAAGAAGCAGCCACCCACTAGCCATTAGAGAAGATCTGCACTAGCAAATTGACAGGATACAGGATTAGACAAAATCCCTGGGAAATCTCTCCAGAGGAAGAGGAGTCTGGTCATGATGAATGAAACTGAGATGATTACAAAATTATCTTTACTCAATTAGAATTGTGTGGCCTGAGCACAAATACATTTACTTGCTACGTTTAAATGTTAGGCATGGTTAAATATGTTGAAGTAATATGTTTTAATAATAATTATCACAGTATTGAAAGCTTTTATGAATAGCAGCCTTTTCTGGATAAAATTACACATAGATTTTTTGGCAAGAGTTTCTCAATGTTCTAATTCAGCAGTGTTCTCCCAGGAGTGAAAAAGGTCATCACACACAGAAGGCAACAACAGCATCACAGTTCTCGTTACTTGGAATTTCTTCACATGAAATTGATATTTTACATTTTTACATAAAACGTCATTCTTATTTTAAAATCTCAGTATGTTAAAACACCTATTTATGTTTTTTCTGACAAAATATGTTAGTCCCAGTACATACCCCACCTCGAATCTGCTCGGCCTTGTTTAAATACCCACCAATCCCACCACCACCTCTCAGCCCACTCTGGGCTCAGCCAACCATTTGTCTTGTAGTCCCGATAAAGACTGACCCAGTTCCTACACTGCTGAATCCTCCCTCGGGGGAAAAGGAAAGGCCTACCACAGCTCCAGCCAGCCCCCACGTCCCAGCAACAGGACAACAGAAGCTCTGGCTTCTTCAGCAGCTTCTCAAAGAGGTCAGGGAACACAACTAAGAAGTAGGGAAATGTTAAACACTCCAGGGGTAGGTTTCGACCACAAAGAAATGGGACCCAGAAATAAGTGAGGAGGTAAACTGCTTGTCTTTAGGACTGTTTTGAAACACAGTGGTTCCATGTGGTCTCTGGGGGAAAACTGTAAAAGTGAGCGACCAGATGTGTAATGACCCTCATTTGTAGTAGTTATGTTCTATAAAACTGCTGTGAAAAACTCAAGTAGCAAACACTAAACCACTTCTCCTGGAGGAAATACAGGAATAGGTTCCTGAGGACGTTGGTCACAATACTTTCATCAACTAATCAACACACACCAGTTTTATGTGTGTGTTTAAAGACACCTTATTTAATATTTTTGTTGATGATTCATTAATATCAAACTCATAACCAAGAGCACTACAACTTGTGCCTGAAGAAAGCTTACCTAACATGCGCATTTGCTCTGTGAGGCACATTACATCCTTCTGGTGCTTGGGAGCCCTAGACCACGCTTCAGCACTATGCTGGAGGGACATCTTAAACAGCAAAACCGCCAACAAAAAAGCACAAAAACGTCAAAAATACGGCACTCAACTGATAGCAAAAAGGACACATTTACTGTGTGAGAGCAGATCAAGAAGACAGAGCATCTATTCAACCTCAGATGGGAAAGTGTGCACTGGGCAACTCAAATTTTCCACCACCACGCACACAATCAAGAATGACTACAGCAGCATGTTATTGGTTTGGGGGCTAACAAACTTTAGCAAGTATATAAATTCGCAAAAATGGAATCTGCAAATACTGAGGATTAACTCTACTTGTTTTCTCTCATTCTCTCACCTGTCCTTCATTCTTCCCTCCCCGAAAGTGTATTCTTTACCACACCCCTCTCCCCAAAATCTTAGCCCATAAACTTTACCTAAGGCTTTGTTTTCTAGGGAATACAGGCAAAAACGCAGAACAAATCTTATTTACACCCAAATATGTTTGCTGCTTAAGGAAAAAAATTAAATTTTTTCACATGGTAAATGCACACTGCTTTTGTTTATCTCCAATTATATACATTTTTCAGGAAAAATAGTGCCAGTGGATATTTCTCTACTTGCCAGTGCAAACTTTAAAAATTCAAACTACAGAAAAATTTATACTTTATTCACACATTACTAAATATGTAATGTTATGTTAAAAGATGATACAGAGAAAAGTTATTCACTCGGTTTAAAATTAAAGCATTTTGATGGGGAGTTCCCATTGTGGCACAGCAAAAACTAATCCAACTAGGAACCATGAGGATGCGGGTTCGATACCTGGCCTTGATCAGTGGGTTAAGGATCTGGCATTGCTGTGAGCTGTGGTGCAGGTCGCAGATGCAGCTTGGATCTTGTGTTGCTGTGGCTCTGGTGTAGGCCATCAGCAACAGCTCCAATTCGACCCCTAGCCTGGGAACCTCCATATGCTGTGGGTGCGGCCCTAAAAGGGCAAAAGACAAAAAAGAAAAAAAAAATTAAAAGGATTTTAAGAATGTACCCAGTCATATTTTAAAGTAGTTTTATTGGAAATAATAAATATTAGAAAATTTAAAAATATTTATGTTCTACTCAGATTCAAATTACATTTGAAACTGTTTAAAGGTTGAAAAGTGTATGGAATGAGAAAGAAATTTCTATTAAAAATGGCAACAGATGTATTAAAGATTTAAGAACATATTTAAGAATAATAATGAGGAAGAATATCACACTAAGGACTTTAGTAGGGTGACAATGGTGTACTAAATAATAGACTTCCAAGATCAGTGGAGAGGAATGAAAGGCCTAGAAAAAGACACAAGAATTTTATGAAAAATGTAAGTGGCATTTCAAATCAGCAGAGGGTGGGGTAGACATTAAATGGTTAACACCTTGGAAATGTTTCAAAAGTCTATAAAACAAAATAAAGTCAGGTACATTAAAAAATATAAAAAGCCAAACCATAAAAGAACAAGGAACAGATATAGGTGAATATGTTTTGTCTAGGTGTGGAATAACTTTCTCAAATATGAACACTGAAAAAAATGTGAAAGAAAAAATTCACAGATCTGAATACATAAATATTTAAAGCTGGTAAAAAAGAAATTTCTAAAACAAATTAAACATATAGAGAAAACACATTCAAAAGAAATAGCAAAATATTACAATCTTAGATATATACTGAGTTCTTATGGAAAAAACAGGAAAGATGATGGTAAAAGAAAACCAGGTGAATGATACAATCTGTATATAATACAAAAATCACAGAGAAAATTAAAATGACAAAGAAAGGAATGGAAAAGAATGTTTGACACAATTCATAAATGAAATACAAACTAAAATGAGATGTTCCTTACCTCTAAACTGGTAAATAAAAGAATCCTACTACCTAGTGTTCAACTGTAGAAAAAAAATGATAGCCTCTCACAGCCTTTTCATTCTGAGGATAGATAAACTTCTACAACTTCTCCAGAAGGCCATTTGGTAATGTGCATTGAAAGCCTCCATAATACTATATACTATTTAACCAGCTATTGTGCTCTTAGGACTTTTATACAATTACTTTGATCTACATAAAGAAATAGTTAAAAGAATATTCACCTTTATATTTGAGAAAATTTGAGTAACAATCTAAAATTCCAGAAACAAAGATCTATTTAAATTATAGTGCAGCTTAGAATACACCATATCTAGGTAAAGATGTTCACAAAATTGTTTGATTTTTTTTAAAAAAGAAGTGTTTGGGGATGTTCGTTTGGTTTTTTGGTTTTTTGGTTTGTTTGTTTGTTTTGTCTTTTTTTGCTATTTCTTGGGCCGCTCCCGCGGCATATGGAGGTTCCCAGGCTAGGGATTGAATCGGAGCTGCAGCCACCAGCCTACGCCAGAGCCACAGCAATGCTGGATCCAAGCCGCGTCTACAACCTACACCACAGCTCACGGCAATGCCGGATCATTAACCCACTGAGCAAGGGCAGGGACCAAACCCGCAACCTCATGGTTCCTAGTCGGATTCGTTAACCACTGTGCCACGACAGGAACTCCGGTTTTTTGTTTTTGTTTCTGGTTTTTTTTTTTTGGTAATCCAGTGCTTACTATATACCAGGCATTGTTCTAAGCACGTTAAAATTATTAACTCATTTAATCCTTATGACAGCCCAAAATGAATTAGATATTATTACTATCACTCCCTCTTTGGTTTACAAGACAATATTATAATATAATACAATTTCTGTTGAAAGAAAGTTGAAAAATACACATGTAATATATATATACATTAAAAAGATTCTTGACACAGATGGAAAGACTCTTGGACTGGAAGAGTTAATATTATCAAAATGACTATACTACCCACGGCAATATACACATTCAATGAAATCCCTATCAAATTACCAATGACATTTTTCACAAAACTTGAACAAAATATTTTAAAGTTTGTTTGGAAGCACCAAAGACCCAGAATAGCCAAAGACATGCTGAAAAAGAAAAATGGAGCTGGAGGAATCAGGCTCCCAGACTTCAGACTATACTACAAAGCAACAATCATCAAAACCCTATGGTACTGGCACAAAGACAGAAATATAGATCAGTGGAACAGGATAGAAAGTCCAGAATTAAACCCACACACCTACAGCCAACTAATCCATGACAAAGGAGGCAAGAATATACAATGGCAAAAAGACAGCCTGTTCAACAAGTGGTGCTGGGAAAACTGGACAGCCACATGGAAAAGAATGAAATCAGAACACTCCCTAACACCATACACAAAAATAAACTCCAAATGGATTAAAGACCTAGATATGACCAGACACTATAAAACTCTTAGAGGAAAACATAGGCCAAACACTCTCTGACATAAACGACAGCAACATCTTCTCACATCCAACTCTTAGAGTATTGACAATAAAAAGAAAAATAAACAAATGGGACCTAATCAAACTGAAAAGTTTCTGCATAGCAAAGGAAACCCTAAACAACACAAAAAGACAACCCACAGAATGGGATAAAATCTTTGCAAGTGAATCAACGGACAAGGGATTCATCTCTAAAATTTATAAACAACTTCTGCAGCTCCATACCAAAAAAACAAACAACCCCATCAAAAAATGGGCAGAAGATCTAAACAGACAGTTCTCCAAAGAAGACATGCAGATGCCAAAAAACATATGAAAAGATGTTCAATATCACTCATTATTAGAGAAATGCAAATCAAAACCACTCTGAGGTACCACCTTACACCAGCCAGAATGGCCATCATCAAAAAGTCTACAAACAATAAGTGCTGGAGAGGGTGTGGACAAAAAAAAACCCTATTACACTGTTGGTGGGAATGTAAATTGGTGCAACCACGGTGGAAAACAGTATGGAGATACCTCAGAAAACTAAACATAGAACTACCATTTGATCCAGCGATCCCACTCCTGGGCATCTATCCAGAGAAAACCATGACTCGCAAAGACACATGTACTCCGATGTTCATTGCAGCACTATTCACAATAGCCAAGACATGGAAACAACCTAAATGTCCATCGACAGAGGAGTGGATCAAGAAGATGTGGTATATATACACAGTGGAATATGACTCAGCCATTAAAAAGAACGAAATACCGGCATTTTTAGCAACATGGATGGACCTAGAAACTATCATGCTAAGTGAAGTCAGCCAGACAATGAGACACCAACATCAAATGCTTTCACTGACACGTGGAATCTGAAAAAAGGACAGACTAAAGTTCTTTGCAGAACAGATGCTGACTCACAGACTTTGAAAAACTTATGGTCTCCAAAGGAGGCAGTTTGGGGGGTGGGGGAATGTGCTGGGGTTGTGGGATGTAAATTCTATAAAACTGGATTGTGATGATCATTGTATAACTACAAATGTAATAAATTCATTGAGTAAATAAAAAAATAAATCAATAAAATTTAAAAAAAAGATTCAAAGATCTACTAAAATGATGATAGTACTTATCTCCAAATTAATACATAACTTTTCCTTTCATTTGAATTTTTAAAGTGTTCAACAAAAACATATATTATTACTTCGCTATAAACAAAGATATTAAAAATAAATTAAAATATATGGAAATCCAGTTCACTCATTATTCATACAAATATATTTGACTACACTACTTATTAGAGATATGACTCCTACAAATACCTTAACCTCTAAGCCTTGGTTTTCTCATCAGTAAAAAGGAAAATAATACCTTCTTCAAAAAGTCCAAGTACAAAATGCTTTAGCTCTTAACACCAGCTGAATAACTAAATTTCTAACTACTTAGTAAATTTCTGTAAATTATATGGCTGCTACTTACCGACAGGATAATTCTCCATCCATAGCATCATGTTCATCTGTACTGGTATATGTTAATCTTCCTCCAACAACTGTCCCAACTAAGTATACCAGCCAGGCAAGACGTCCTAATATACAACAGGAAAAAAGTTTAGAAGTATTGACAGAAACAAAGCTTATTTTTTAGAAAACTCCAAAATTAGCAAAATAACCTATTCTTCCAAACAACTGATAAACTATCGTGAACTCAGTTCTTGACAGAGAGTGAAGAGTTGCATTTTAAGGTAGTGCAACAGTGAAAACAACATTTTAGAGCCACATATAACTATGTTTGAATCCCAGTTCTACCAATTTGCTATGTGATCTTGTAGAAGTTACTTACCACTTTAAGTCTTAGGTTTTTATTTGCAAAATGGAGAAAATAAGATCTACTGTGAAGACTTAAGATTAAAATAAATTTGATAAAACATCAAATGTAATGTCTACGTCAAGGGCCATTAGTAAGTACGAGTACTGATCCAATGGCCAGCCAGTATCTTTTCTGAGTAGTCAATGTCATGATAGCACCTGCCTGATCTTTTTTTTTTATTTTTAAATTTTTTTTAGGGCCACACTCTTGGCATATGGAAGTTCCCAGGCTAGGGGTCGAAGCAGCTGCCAGCCTACATCAGAGCCACAGCAACACCAGATCCGAGCCACACCTGCGACCTACACTCCAGCTCACAGTAACATCAGCTCCTTAACCCACTGAGTGGGGCCAGGGATTGAACCCAGGTTCTCATGGATACTAGTCCGGTTCATTACCCTTGAGTCACAACGGCAACTCCAGTCTGATCATTTTTAATATTGCCCAGGCTTGGAAGATAACAGATGGTAATAAATTTACTCCTTTTATATTTTTATGCATAACTTTTTAAAAATCCCAAATTTTCACTATGCAAATTATATTGTTTGACAACCAAATTAACTTCATGGGTAACAGCAGCAAAGGACTAAATAATTTTACAACAGTGGAACTAATGGCAACACCTACGCTTTTCACAAATCTTACTTTGGAACAGCCAAAATTGATTGATTTAGAAATGCTGGATTTATTGAATGCTTTTTGTTCAGGCATATTACTTTACATCTTTAGATTCATTGATCTATGTATCAGAGTCTCCAAGATTTTTGAAACCTTGTATGAATAATTAACAATGAACCAATTATTTTGATAAAAAGAAATTTTGTGCTAATCTTGGAGATTGACTTTTCAAAGATGAGCGGGTTATTTCATAACAATAAAATAAATTACGTCTCTGTATTAAGAAACCTTTTCAAGTAAACTAAAATGTTTTTTTTTACAAGGTATTGAATTGAAGAGTTATAAAAGAGACTATGCTTGTTAGAAGACATAGGAGGGGTAAATAAATGGAAAAAAAGAACACATTCTTCCTGTATTCCTGTAGATTGAACTGGTCACTACTATTAATCAACAATTTCTTCAAACTTCTGGAAAAATATAAACTTACTGAGGTGACAAAACTTCCTGTACATTAGAAATATAATCCAATAAAGTACCCACATCCCTTAATCTGTTACAAAACCATGAATAAATCAGAATTGAGTAAGTATGCGGCCTTGTATATCAGCAATGTAAGACATTAAGCAGGAGAAATAAGAACACTTTCATCAAGGAATTCATAAAACAGACTCAAGATATGTATAATTAGTGAAAAAAAGGCCCATGCAGGAAACTGAAGATATCAATAAAGTTACCAAATGCAGTTCTAACGTGTTTTATGAGCAACATAATGCTCTCTCCTGATGATCGTACTTCTTCTGTGGACCCTCTCAAACAGCGGCTGATTTCTCTTCCACACCTCTTGTAACTTAGGCCTTGAACACAGACTTGATGGTCTTCATTTCTACTTCCAGAACATTCTCCCTCTCTACATTATAAAAGTACTCAGCTTTACCTCTTATGTCTCCTAACTATACTACCAAATTCTCTTTCTAATTGCAATTATCTAATCTCCTTCGGGTTATGACTCCTTATTTTCTGAACATGTTAGTTTTTGGCTCATTGTCACACTTTCCAACAATATTTTATCATAACTGGTAGTGATTTCAATATCTACAAAAATGAATCTTCTGACTCCAACAATCCTTTGTTCTATGGGGAACCTCCAATCACTTGAACCTGCCACTTAAACAACTTCACTGAAATATAATTCACATACCATACAATTCACCCACTTAAAAGTACATAATTTTTTAAAAATAAATTCACAGGGTCATACAACCACCACGACCACCATGATCTAGTTTTAGAACATCTTCATCTCTCCCAAAAGAAATCCCACTCTGTAGTCATTCCCTCCAGCCCTAAGCAACCACTGATCTACTTTATGTCTCCTCTGATATTTCCCATTCTATTTCATATGAATGGAATCATACCATATGTGGTCTCTGTGATTGTCTTCTTTCATTTAGCATAATATGTAAAGACCAACCAGGTTATGGTTTGTATTGGTACATCACTCGTTTTCTTTTTTCTTTTTTTTTTTTTTTTTTTTGTCTTTTTGTCTTTTGTTGTTGTTGTTGCTATTTCTTGGGCCACTCCCGCGGCATATGGAGGTTCCCAGGCTAGGGGTTGAATCGGAGCTGTAGCCACCGGCCTACGCCAGAGCCACAGCAACGCGGGATCCAAGCCGCGTCTGCAACCTACACCACAGCTCATGGCAACGCCGGATCGTTAACCTACTGAGCAAGGGCAGGGATCGAACCCGCAACCTCATGGTTCCTAGTCGGATTCGTTAACCACTGCGCCACGACAGGAACTCCCATCACTCGTTTTCATGGTCAAATAACATTCTATTGTTTGGGTATATCACATTTTGTTTGTTTATTTATTTATTATTTATTTAGTCTTTTGTCTGTTTAGGGCCGTACCTGCGGCATATGGAGGTTCCCAGGTTAGGGATCTAATTGGAGCTGTTGCTGCTGGCCTACGCCAGAGCCACAGCAACGCCAGATCCGAGCCACATCTGTGACCTACACCACAACTAATGGCAATGCCAGATCCTTAACCCACTGAGCAAGGCCAGGGATCAAACCCACAACCTCATGGTTCCTCGTTGGATTTGTTTCCGCTGCGCCACAATGGGAACTCCAACATTTTGTTTATCCATTTAGAAACTGATGGGCATTTAGGCTGTTTCCACCTTTTGACTTTATCAATTATGCTTTTATGAACATTCGTGTATGCATTTTTAATGTGGATATACGCTTTTATTTCTTCAGGTATACCCAAAATTGGAAATGTTGGGTCATCTGATACCTGAATTTTTAACATTTTGAGGAACTGCCAAGCTATTTTCTAAAGCAACTGGACCACTTTACATTCCCACCAGCAATATATGAAGGCCCAACTTTTCCAAATCCTTGCCAACACTTGTTATCTTTTTTATTCTTTCCTAGTGGGTACGAAGTGGGATGTTGTCATTCTGACATGCCTTTCCCTAATAACTAACAATGCTAAGCATCTTCCATGTGCTTTCTGGTCATCTGCATATCTTCTTTGGAGAAATGTCTATTCAGATCCTTTGCTCATTTAAAAATTGGGTTATTTATCTTTTATTACAGAGTTTTATTATTAAGAGTTCTTCATATATTCTAGATACGAATCCCTTGTCAGAGTTATGATTAGCAAGTATGTCCTCCCATTCTGTGGGTTATGTTTCATTTTCTTGACAATGTCACATTTGAAGCCCCCACATTTTTAATTCTCGGGGGTACAAATTGCTAATTTTTCTTTTGTCATTTCACCTTTTAGTGTCATGTCTAAGAAACCACTGCCCAACCCGAAGTCATGATTTACTCCTACATTTTTTTCTAGGAGTTTAATGGTTTTAACACACACATTTAAGCCTATGAGTCATTCTGACCTAATTTTTGTGTATGGTGTATAGGGGTCCAACTTCATTCTTTTGCATGTAGACATCCAGTTGTGCTAGCACCATTTGCTGACAACTTTCCTACTGAATTATCTTCCTAACCCTGTCAAAAATCAACTGATTACAAATTGGAGGGTTTATACCTGAATTCTCAATTATATTTCATTGGTATAATATCTACCTTTATGCCAACATCACACTGTCTTGATTATTGTTGCTTTGAAATAAATTTTGAAATCAGGAAGTGTGAGTTTTGCAGTTTTGGTTTTTTTCAAGATTATTGTGGATATTCTCGGTCTCCTGGATTTCCATTTTTTTCTTTTTCTTTTTAGGACTGCACCCTTGGCACATGAAAGCTCCCAGGTTAGGGGTTGAATCAGAGCTACAGCTACCAGCCTACACCACAGCCACAGCAATGCAGGATCCAAGCCACGTCTGCAACCTATACCATAGCTCACAGCAATGCTGGATCCTTAACCCACTAAGCCCTCAGTCAGGGATCGAACCAGCACCCTCATGGTTACTACTCAGATTTGTTTCCAGGGCACCACAACGGGAACTCCTCCATATTAATTTAAATATCAGGCTTACAAATTCTTGTAAAGAAGCCTGCTGGGATTTTGACAGAAATTAGGTTGAATCTGTAGGCCAACTGGGGAAATATTGCTTTCTTAACAATATTTAACTCTTTTGAGTTGTAACCACCGATGTCTTCCAACTGATTTAGATCTTTAATTTCTTTTAAAAATGTTTTAGAGTGTCAGTTTATAAGACATATGCTTCTTTTGAAAGTTTTTACCTACGTATTTTATTTTTTCTAATGCTATTGTAAGTGGACTTGTTATCTTCATTTTTTTTTTAATGCTCTCTTATTATTTTTTTTTTTCTTTTTAAGGCTGCACCTGCAGCATATGGAAGTTCCTGGGATGGGGTCGAATCGGAGCAGCAGCTGCTGTCCTACGCACAACCACAGCAATGCTGGATCCATGTCCCATCTGTGACCTACACTGTGGCTTGCAGCAATGCCAGATCTTTAACCCACTGAGCAAGGCCAGGGATTGAACCTGCATTTTCATGGATACTAGCCAGCTTATTAAACCACTGAGCCACAACAAGAACTCCATTATCTTCATTTTTTGTCTTTTTTTTTTTTTTGGTCTTTTTTGCTATTTCTTTGGGCCGCTCCCGCGGCATATGGAGGTTCCCAGGCTAGGGGTTGAATTGGAGCTGCAGCCCCTGGCCTACGCCAGAGCCACAGCAACACAGGATCCGAGCCGCGTCTGCAACCTACACCACAGCTCACGGCAACGCCAGATCGTTAACCCACTGAGCAAGGGCAGGGACCGAACCCGCGACCTCATGGTTCCTAGTCGGATCCGTTAACCACTGCACCACAACGGGAACTCCCATTATCTTCATTTTTGATTTTCACTGCTATATATAAACCCACTGTTGATTTCTGACTACTGCTCTTGTATCCCACTACTTTGCTATCTTTTATTAGCTCTAATAGTCTTGGGGAATCTGCCTTTTTTTCACTCTCTTACACCCTTCTCTACCCTGCTTATTTACCTTTAGTTCTACTGTCAAACATTATAATTGCTATCTTGCATGTAATTTCAGTATCTTTTTTGCTCTAACATACTTATGTTACAAAGTCGTAACTGTTTAAATCAAATTCCATACCTTGCCTTTACCTATCCTCACATAGTATAATATAACTAGAAAAAGATACAACCATGCTGCCTAGTCTTACTTTAAATTTACCTTCTCAGTCAGGCCTTACAGTGATACCCTTCAGTTTCCAATACCTAAAGTATGGTAGTGTGTCTTCAAGATATTCATCATCGAATCCTTCCATCCATGTATGCAACTTCTATCAAGAAGTAGAGTCTATTTGTCCAATCCTTCATAAGTCTGGCTTGGATTGTGACTGCTTTCACCAAAAGAATATGGTAGGAGTGACACTTATTCCAGTCCTGGGCTTAATCTTTAAGAGAACTGGCAGCTTCCTCCAGTCTCTCAGGGCATGTTTGCTTAGGGGAAGTCATTCACTATGTATGAAGACCACATTCCCTGAGACCATCATAGAAGGCTAGCCATGTACAGAGGGTAGTTAGAGAAATGCCCGTCTGCAGTCCACTCATCAAGCATACCAGCAAAGACAGCAGACTTACAAGTGAAAAATCATTCAGGTGATGCCAGCCCCAGCTGTCACCAGATTATAATGCCTGAAAGACCCAAAAAAGAACCATCCAGTTGAAACTTAATCTCAAAGAATACGGAGAAATAATAAAATTGTTATTTGATATGTCACTAAGTTTGGGGCAAAAGATAACCAGAATACAATCTGTCAACATTTCCTATCTCCCTTTCCTGCTTTATTACCTTTTAAAATTTTAGCATGTATCACTTGCTAACATATTTTACTACTTATCTTGCTTTGTTACCTGTCTATCCCAAGAGAATGTAGACTGCCTGATAGCTATTTTTTTTTTTCTGTTCAGTTGTCTATTGCATATCCAGAGCTCAAAACAGTGCTTGGTATATGTCAGTTATCAAATAGACATGGATTACTGAATTAAGAAGTCATTACATAGAAAATATAGCATGAAAGAGGCAAGAAAAAGTTAACATTTTATTATCACTTTAGTAAAAATTAAAATTGAGTTGTTATTAAAAATAAACATTAGTGGTAGATACATTTCTACTGCTTAAATAAAAGCAACCTCTCAATCCACATTCAATACAAGATACAATCCAGGCTATATTTTTTGCAAACTCATCCACTTGGTAAAATTTATTTATAACCCCAAAATCAATACTAGCGATCATTTATGGACAGATGCAGAGCAGCAAATAGTCTGAGTTGCCCAATGTGCACATTTCAAGCTTATGTAAAACAAAGCAACAATGTTTTCCTGTTTTATCTCTCATACTATAAACACGTAAGTACTCCTTTTTATCTTTTTGCTACTACATTGTTAATGCACTTTTGTGCTCTTTGTTGCTAATTTTACTGTTTAAAATGGTCACTAAAAGTGTTGCCTTGTCTTCCTAAGTGGGAAAAAAAAAAAAGGCTTACAGAGAAAATAACACCTGTTAAATAAGCTTCGTCCAGACAGGAGTCGTAGTGCTACTGGCTATGAGTTCAGTGTTAATCAATTAACAATACATATTAAAGAAGGTATCTTTAAGTAGAAACACATAGAACAAGGTTATATGTTGTTCGGTCAATAGAAATGGGACCAGAAACCCACAGGAGCCTAACCTTGTATTTTTCCCTAGGAGTAATGATTTAACATTTGGTAATTCAGTGTTTACAGAAACTTTATAGAACATAAATACCAGAAAAGGAGAATCGACTCTGATTCTCAGAATCTGACAAAGGTCATTCTCAACAGGCTATGCTCCAACTATGTGTGAAGCGTTCACATTTTGTATAATGGACATGAATCTAAAATATTGTGACCAGGAGTTCCTTTGAGCTACAGCAGGTTAAGGATCAGGCATTGTCACTGCAGTGGCTCAGGTCACTGCTGTGGTGCAGGTCCCAATCCTGACCCAGGAACTTCCAAGAGCCATGGGTGTGGCCTTCCAAAAATATTGTGACCATAATCTTTGGTTTATGTAGTATAATAATTTACCTGCCCTGTGGGAGTCATTATTTTTAAAACATCTTACCATAAATTATTTCTCAAAATGAAAATTATTTAAATCTAAATATTAACTTTCTTTATATTTTATCTATTCAGACTTTTAATTAGATAACTGATTTTGCTTCAAGTAAGCTCCACTAGTACTAAAAATAATGGCAAACATTTATGCAATACTTAATATGCACTAAGTACTATTTTAAATATTGTATCTATTATCTATAGCCATATTCATTTATTGTCACAAATCACTATTAAAGAGTATATGATTCAAACACAGGCAATGGACTTCTAAGAGTCCATTCTCATACCATTATGAGATATGTACCACTTCATCTCAAGACTGATTAAAGGAAGACTTCAAACAACACTGCTGTCAATCAGATAGACCCTGATGATTCAACAACATCTTAAGTGTTTGTTTAATACGTTTTATTTCCTAATCCTGATTGTTCTCTGTTTCCCAGATTTTGACTACAGATGAGACTGCACCTGCCTTTGGGATCATTTCTAGGGTATTCGCACGTCTTTTGATTTCCAAACCACTTATTAGAAAACCAAGTAACACAATGAAACAAAAGTTTGTTGAATAACTGAATCTAAAATAAGTAAACTTACTTTTGGAGCTTACTACCAATGCAAGTGCTGAAATATCTGCCTACTAGCTCTTGATAAAACAAGCCTACTTAAAAACACACTGATTACATTTGCTATTTTTATATTTCTTTGTTGGAAGATCAGTATTAAAAATGAGGGCAGTACAGGGAGTTCTCGTGGTTCAGCGGTAATGAACCCAGCTAGTATCCACGAGGATGTAAGTTCGATCCCTGGCCTTGCTCAGTGGGTTAAGGATCTGGCACTGCCATGAGCTGTGCTGTAGATATGGCTCAGATTTGGCATAGGCCAGCAGCTGTAGTTCTGATTCAACTCCCTAGCCTGGGAACTTCCATATGCTACGGGTACAGCCTTAAAGAAAAGCAAAGAAAGGAAAGAAGGAAGGGAGGAAGGGAGGGAGGGAGGAAGGGAGGGAAGAAGGAAGGAGTGCAATTTAGCTACCAAGAGTACAGCCTGGGTTAAATTCTGCCTCTACTATTTATTATACTAGTTACTCAATCTTTTTGGGGGGGGGCTTTAATTTCCTCATTTATTAACATGAAGGTGATAATAATAATTGGCTCATAGGTCTGACAGCACTGAATGGTATTCTACATGTACTCATAATAATTCTAGCTATAAATTCTGAGTAAATGTTGGCTATTATTACTACTACTACTATTATTAAATAGAGCCATTTTAGTTCCTTCTATCAGCTACAAAGCAATAAAATATATCAACATGTAACACTTACATGTTCATTCTTTTATTTTAAAAGCTATTCAAGAAAATTAAGTCACACAACATTTAATAATTTTTAAGTTCTTTCCTCCCTATCAAAAAGGCTTGTTGCAATTAAAGCTACTTACAGTTAGCTAGTATCTACTTTCTCAATGTTGTTTATAAAACAGACCAAAAAAACACTGAACTGGAAAAAAATTCAAAAGAATTTTTAGAAAACTCATTTGCTAATTATCTACTATGTACCATGTTCTACTCACTGGGATATAACAAAATATGTATGAGGCAGAGTGAAAAGGGAGAGCAAGACCCCATGCCCAAGGGTCTGAACCTAGTGAGAGAGATCAAAGAGGAAAAACAATTTTTTCCAATGTGGTGTGATAACTATTATTGTCTAATAATAAGTACTAAACATAAGAATGAAATTCTCATTTTTTTTTTTAATGGCCACACCCATGGCATAAGGACATTCCCGGGCCAAGAACTGAATCTGAACCACAGCTGCAACCTACACTGTAGCTGCAGCAATGCTGTTCCTTCATCCCAGTGAATTGGGCTGGGGATCGAACCTGCACCTCCACAGTGACCCAAGCCATTGGAGTCAGAATCTTAACCAACTGCACCACAGTGGGAACTCTTCAAATCATGTTTTTTTTATTCTTTAATTCATTTCTTCTGCAACCCTGAAATGAAGGCTCTGATATCAAAGAATGCTATGCAAAGATAGCACATGATCAACTCTGAGCATTCTTTCTAAAATTATGAATAGAAGTTATTTATTTAGAGAAAAGTACAATGTATATTTGGTCTTTCCTTGTTTTAGAAAGAAGTGATTTCTTGTACAAGACAAGCAGGCATTTTTAACCCAAAACTTAACAACTGGTTGAATAAATTAAGATTAGTGTTAGACATAAACAATGAAATATAAAGGCATTTTTATTAAGCTATCAAATACAATTTTCATATTTAACTAAATGAGAAGTGGTATTTCTCATACACATTAAACCTTCCCTTAAAACTACAATTTTAGAGAGACATAGAGTTTAAAATAATGTTAAAAAGTTACATTACAGAATGCTATACACAAGTTTTAAAAAAACCATGTAAATCCAAATATTTAAACTGCATTTAGAAATTTAAAATATCCTACACATTTCATATCTATGAATTTAAAAAAAAATCTCATCTTAAACTAAATTTTCATTATAGTTTTCCATTTTTCTATTTATTCTGAAATGTTCAGGGCACTTGTTTTAGCAGCTGTTCAAGAACAGAACATTTTTTCCTCTAACAAAATAATTATTGCTGTAATAATCTGTAATTATGGTTTATAACTGCAATAATCCCAAAGAAATCAGTCATTACCATAGATCACAAGTAATCGTTAACTACTGTTAATGACCTATTTCTTAGGGATTATTGTTTTCGTAAACCATGACCATATCACCACAAATATGGAAAAGCAAGACAATATAATACAAATGAGATCATAATACAATAATAAACTTATTTTGTAACATTAAAAGCCATTAAGCATCTAAATTAAAGCACACATAACGAGAGCATATAATTTTCTTTGTTCAACACTAACTGAAGTCTTTAGTCTGCACAAAAGAAATTGAACACTACTACATACAGCGGTACAAACTAGAACCGCAAATATAAAACGATTTTTTTTTTAGTAGACCACAAATATTTTTAAATGGCACACAGATTCCTTCCCACTGACCTTCTGACTAGAAGAAAGGAAAAAGCAAATATTTAATAAACATTTTCTATGTATCAGGCATTATGCTAGAAACTTTGAAATGATATGTATTAAAACCACAACTATAAAAACTCCTCGAATTTATAGCAATCAATAATTAGGTATGACATTTTATTCAAGACCTATTTAATTTCAATAAACTATTACATTTCAGTTAATTCCATGCATATATCTAAGAACAGCTATACTTTCATTCACTACCCTTTTGTAGAAAAACAAGTCTTTGATTTTACAACTGAATCTTTTTACCCTGTAATATAATATTTGCTACATATGAAAGAATATATGTAACAGATATGAAGTACAGTCTTCCCTCAGTATCCACAGGGGACTGTTTCCAGGACTCTTGTAAATAGCAAAAGTTGCAGATGTACAAGTCCCTAATATAAAAAGGTATAGTATTTGCATATAATCTATTAATACGTCCATATGCTTTCCATCATCTCTAGATTACTTATAAATCTAACACAATATAAATGGTAGGTAAAGAACTGTAAATACAATGTAAATGCTAAGTAAATAATTTCTGGCACCTGGGAAATTCGAGTTTGGCATTTTTGGAACCTTCCGGAATTTTTGTGTGTGTTGAGGGGGGGATAGTTTCTGTCTAAGGTTGGTTGATCTTGCAGATGCAGAAACCTTGGATACAGGGGACTGACCATATAATAAAACAAACACATGTGAACCCCCTATTCAATTTAACAACCAAGGCTTTACCAACACTGTCACATCGAAATCCATACTCCTGTAGCTTGTTCCCTTACTTCACACCCTAGAAGAACCATATGTATTTCATGCTTACCAATTTCTTGACTTTTTTTTTTTTTTTGGTTTTATCACTTACACATATTTCCCTAAACAATATATTTTTGGTTTTACTTGTTTGTGGGCTTTATGAAGTGTTTCATACTAGATATCATTTTCTGAGAATTGCTTTTTTTCCTAAGTATCTCTGAAATTCATCTTTAAATATATCTGTAGTTGATTCATTTTAAGCATTATATAATATTCCATTGTATAACTATATTATGATCTGTTTATTTACTTTCATGTTGAGGGCATTTGAGCTTTTTTCCTTTATTTGTCTTTAAGAACAGTCTGTCTATGAACATTCTCATGCACGTCCTCTTGATGAGATGAGATTTTCTAAAGGACATACCTAAGGGTAGATGTGCCCAGTTAGCAGGTATTCAAATGTTCCACTTTTCAAGATAATACCAAATTGATTTCCATTCTATTTCCAGCTGACAAAAATCCTACTAGAAGTACATAAGAATGACCTTTGATCTACATTCTCCTGTAGGATTTATTTTTGCCAATCTATTGGAAGTAAAATGTATCCCATGTGCCTTAATTTCCATTTCTCTTATGAGTAGTAACATGCTTATTTGCAACTATTGATTATTTCCCTAAAGAAGTGCTTGATTTATTGATTTCTAGGAAATCTAGTTAACATCCATCCTACATTCACAAACTTTATTTTCTTATAGTGAGAACTTTTAAAATCTACTTTCTCAACAACCTTCAAATATGCAATACAGTACTATTAGCTATAGTTCCCAAGCTGTGTTTTACATCATGATTTATTCCATAACTACAAGTCGATACCTCTTGGCCATCTTTTTCTATTTTACCCACTCCTCAACCCTCACCTCTAGCAACCACCGATCTGTTCTCCATATTTATGAGTATAGTTTATTTTTCAGATTCCACATATAAATGAGATCATATAGTATTTGTCTTTGTCTTATTACACTTAACATGTCACAAGTGGCAAGATGTCATTCTTTGTTTATGATCAAATAATAATCCTTATATACTATACATACTATATAATAATTATATATACATATGTTTATGTGTATGTGTGCATGTGTGCATACTACATTTTCTTTATCCATTCCTCCTTCAGTGGATACTTAGGTTGCTTCAATGTCTTGACTATTGTAAATAAGTCCATAGTGAACATGGCGGTACAGATATCCTTTCAACTTACTGTTTCCACATTCTTCAAATAAATATCCAGAAGTAGAATTGTTGCATTATATGTGTAGTTCTGTTTTTAATCTTTTGAGGATCCTCCACATTGTTTTCCATACTGGCTACACCAATTTACATTCCCACCAATTGTACACAGGGTTCCCTTTTCTCCACATCCTTGCCAACACTCATCATATCTTATCTTAAATAACAGCCATTCTAACAGATATGAGGTGGTATCTTACTGTGGTTTCAATTTTCATTTCCCTGATGACCAGTGATGTTCAACATTTGTTCATGTACCTGATAGCCATTTCTGTATCTTCTTTGGAAACATTCAGAATCTCTGCTCATTTTTCAATTGGTTTTTTGCTATAGAGTTACATGAGTTCTTTACATATTTTGGAATGTTAGCCCCTTATCAGATATATAATTTACAGATATTTTCTCCCATTCAGCAGTCTGCCTTTTCTGATTGTTTCCTTTGCTGTGCAGAAATTTTTTAATTTGATGTAGTCCCATTTGTTTATTTTTGGCATTTCTGCCCCTGCTTTTGGTGGTAAATTCAAAAATCATAGCCAAGACCAATGTCAAGGAGCTTACTACCTAAGTTTTCTTCTGTTTCATGGTTTCAGGTCTTATGTTCAAGCCTTTAATCCACTATGATTTATTTTTGTGTGTATGATGATAAAATAAGGGTCCAGTCTCATTCTTTAGCATGCAATTGTACAGTTTTCCCAGCACCATTTATTGAGACTATCTTTTTCCTGTTACATATTCTTAGTACTACATCATAAATTAACTGACCATATGAACATGGCTTTATTTCTGGGCTCTCTATATTATTCCATTGATCTATGTATCTGTTTTTATGTCACTGCCATATTATTTTAATTACTGTAGCTTTGTAACACAGTGCAGAGTCAAGAAGTGTGATGCCTCTAGCTTGTTCTTCTTGGTCAATTTTTTTAAAAACATGCCATGTGTTATATAGAAAACAAATATTTGGTTACTCATTATTGGTTACAGAATTTTATATACCTCAATTCAAAATCTGTTAATCATATTGTTCAAATTCTCTCTAAATTTGCTGATTTCCATACCTTATTTATCAACAATAATTGGGAGAAATGTACCACAAATCCCCATTATAATGGAACATATGTTAATTTCTCCCACTGGAAAAACAATTTTTGCTTGATATGTTTTGAGACTATTTCATTAGGTATTAGATATCTGAAATATCTGTACATTCTTAGTGCACAACTATGATCTCCAGTTCTAATAATGCTTTTTATCTACTGTCTCGTTTGATATTAATATAACTACCCCAAATTCCTTTAGGTATTTACACAGCATATTTTTTAAAATCCTTTACTTTCAACTTTCTGGTTTTGTGTATACCTCTTATAATGAACTTTGGTTCAGTGAAATATTTTTTAATATATTCAACTTTGGGAGTTTCTGTTGTTGAGCAGCAGAAACGAATCTGACTAGTATCCATGAAGATGAGGGTTCAATCCCTGTCCTTGCTCAGTGGGTTAGGGATCCGGCGTTGTCATGATCTATAGTATAGATCTCAGACGTGGCCTGGATCCTGCATTGCTGTGGCTGTGGCAGAGGCCGGCAGCTGTAGCTCAGATTAGACTCCTGGCCTGGGAACTTCCATAAGCTGCGGGTGCAGTCCTAAAAAGCAAAAAACAAATTCAACTTTGCAATTTGGCTTAACTCTAAATTTAACCCATTTGTGTTTATTAGATTAATACATATCTGGAATACTCCTACTATTTAATTTTTATTGTTGTCTTTCTCTTTTTCTTTTCTTTGCTTTTTAAAAAATTGAATTTGCTTGTTTACCTATTTCATTATTTTCCCTCTACTGCATTATGGAAGTTAATCACATGATATCTTATACTTTTTGTTATTACTCTTGAAATTTTACTATCTTCTCTTCCTAAATAAAATAGGGAATAAGACAATTTTAATTCTTATCACTCCCCTCTCTCATCTACTATTGTTTATGGTGGTTTCTTTTTTAATTACAAGTTAAACAGTCTTTTTAAAAAAATATAAGGTTATGTTCGTTAAGATTTATATACGTGTTTACCAATTTCCTTGTACTCCTTTCTTTCCTTCTGGAATCATATCCCTCCTTCCTGAAAATAATATTTGGAATATTTAATGAAAACTTTTAATGAAGAATCTCTGTAAAGATCTACTGGTAGTAAGCATTCTGTTTTCATTTGTCTAAAAATGGTTTTGGTATTCCTGTTCATGAAAGATATTTTGCTGACATATAATTATAGGATAGCCATTATTTTGACTCAATTTTTGAGAATAATATTGCACAATCTTCTGACTTAACATTTTCACCATTGAGAAATGAGTTTGTCAGTCAATGCTACACTCTTCTTGCTGCTTTTGAGATTTTCCACCTTTGGGCCTCCACAGTTTGACTAAAATTCTGTTTTGTGTTTTTGACTAGTATATATTGAGTTTGTTGTATTAACAGATTCATGTCCTTCATTAATTCTGAAAAATTCTCAGACAGAATGTCTTCCATGATTGCCTCTGTTCCATTCTTCTTTCTATACTTTCTGGGATCCAATTTGACGTATGTGCCCCTTTCATTCTATCTTTTAACTTCCCTTTCAGTAGTTACACTTTGCTTGTTTCTCCACATTCTTGAAAATTTCTTCAAATCTAAATGCCGATTTGCTAATTCAGCTGGGTCTAATTTACTATTTAAAACACTCATTAAATTTTAGATCACAAAAATACTTTCTTCAACAATAAAAGTTTTGCCTGAGTCTCCTTCAATCTGCCTGGTAATTTTTCATTTTCTTGTTTGCTCATTTGTGATCTATTTTTTTCTTTAAACATTTCATAAGTAATTATTTATCTTCATACAATTTCAATATCTTAAGTACTTGGGGAGAGCTAAGTCAAAGAGATAATTCATTGTTTTTGTTAGTACTAAGTCATGGTACTCTGTTTTGTTGTTTGTTTGCTGGTTATTTTTTAAATCATGAATAGTTATTTGATTGCTCTTAATCTGCAGGATTCATAAAGCCCTAAATCACGGCTGCTTTACTTTAAAAAAGATGTTAATTTACTTTTTGTGCTGAAAGCCAAGAGGATCTACCAGTTTCAGACCACTATATTACCTCCTAAGGATCCAGTTTAACATAAAAATCCCAATTTCAGTACACTGAACTTGCTACTAGCCTAAGTCTTTGATGACAATTTAATCATTGATAATTTACCTTTAAAGGCAACCCTGCCCTTTGCCCTTGTTTGCTGCCAACCAGCCACATTCTGGCTAAAGTTCATTTTTTAAGAAGTATATAGAAGAGAGAGGGACAGAGAAATGGAGAATAGCAGGGTGGAGGAGAAGGAACCTCTGAAATTACACAAATTTATTTCAAGCCGAGAGGTGCATTAAAAGTTTATCCAGGGTCTGACTGTTTTGCAGCTCAAAGGCCTTTCAGAGCATCTAGTTGACCACAAAGAAGTGAAAGTTACTACTAATGCTTTACTTTTAAAGAAGCTAACATTAATTGTCTGTGATGTAAAAATAAAAACAAAAATGTGATTTTTACTGGTAGCTAGTTAAGCAAGAATTAACTTAATCCGAATTAATGTAAAAAATTGTATTGGGGAAATAACTATTAAAAAAATAATAATAAAAACCAAGTAATTGCTGGGAAAAAAAAAAAAAAAACCCTGAAAAGATATTACATAAGGCTACCATTATGTCATCAGGGAAAAAAAAAAAAAAAAAAAAAAAAAAAAAAAACAACACTGTAAGACAGGCTTATAGGGCAACCACCTAGCGACAAAAAGATACTTAACCAAAGGGACAAGCGGTGACTGAAATCCAGCCTGTACTCTACTTACCAATCTATGCACCCTAGTGAAGTGCTACAACACTTGCCTAGAAGAAAGGGTGCCTTTTTCTATTTTACACAAAGGTACCAAAATATTACTAAGTTGATAAGAAAGTAAAAAAAATCTGGAAAGGTCAAAATAGATGCCTAGGCTGAAACTGACAGACATATGCATGGAAAAACTAGAGAATTTCTTCTCCTTTGAAGGACAAAGGGCAAAGCCTAGGGCATGCCCGATATGAGGATCCAAAAGGAAATTCTTATGCCCTTAACTAAAAAATGACCTGGGGTGGTGGGAGGTGGGGGGAGAACTCTTCCCTAGACAAAGAAAGATAACACAGAAAACTGTTTAACTTGACTTCCATTTGAGTCAGAGGGAAGGAGGAAAAAACTCTGAAGTCAGACTTCACATGGCTTGCGACCTAACTACAGACTACCAGTGTGATACGGAAAAACTTTATTCTGAGGGAGCAGTTTAAATGGTATTGAATTGATAGTCCTCCTCTACCCCCTTTAGCAGATGGACGAAACACTTCAATTAAAAGACAGAGATGGTCAGAAGTGATTTTTTTTTTTTTTTAAAGAAAGAACTACATGCTGTCTATAGTAGATACACTTTAAAAACAGAGACACAGACAGACTGGAAGTAAATGGATAGTGAAGATCATCCTACGTAAACAAAAAGTAGAAAAAGACACTGGCTTTAGTAATGTCAAAGGTGGCAGACTTCAAGATAAAAGGGTCAATTAATAAGGAAAGCAAAAAAATTACACACGTCTAAATGAAGCAAAAATTGAAAATTAAAAGTAGCACAGACAATTCCACAATTCTATTTGGAGATTTTAATACTTCTTTCTCCATAAATAGTAGAAATGGACCCAAAACCCCACAAAAAAAAAAAAAAATCAAAAAGACAATACCTGCACAATACTATTAACCATCTTGACTTAATTTCTACTTACATAATATGATACCCAACTATGGTAAAATATACATTGTTTTCAAGTATACATGGTAGACCATATGCTGAGTCATAAAATAAGACGCAATAAACTTAAAAAGTCTGAAATCATACAAAATGATATTTGCCCAAGGTAGAATTAAATTAGAAATCAGAAACAGTAAGACAACTAGGAAAACCTTAAATATTTGGAAATAAAAACATACTTCTAAACAATCCCTGAACAAAAAAAGAACAGACTAGAAAATACTTTTTAACTAAGTAATAATGAAAATAAAAGATCAAAAATTCATGATATGCTGCTAAAGCAATGTTCAAAGTGAAATTTATGGCTTTAAATATTCTAATTAGAAAAATACAAAAAAATATAAAAATCAAAAGATGTGGCACCTTTATTCAAAATTAGAAGGGAAAAAAAGACCAAATAAAATCGAAAGTATAAGGTGGAAAAAATAAAGCCCCCCCAAAAACTTATGAAATACAAAGTGAACAAACAAAAAAATGAAAATCAGTGAAATTAAAAGCTGATTTCTTAAAAAGATTAACAAAATGAATACCTAGTTGAGTCTATCGGGGAAGAGAGAAGAAGGGCAAAAGTTCTCAATATCAAAAATGAAGGGAGGAGGGGTTTGAAATGGTGAAGGGGTCAACAGGAACAAACTTCTAGTTACAAATGTCATGGGTATACAATGCCTAGCATGGTGACTATAGTCAATAATGCTATATTGCATATTTGAGAGTTGCTAAGAGAGTGGATCTCAAATGTTCTCATTACAACAAAAAAAACCTGTAGCTATGTGTAGCTATGTATAGTGACAGATATTAACTAGACTTTTTATGGTAATCATTTCCCAATATATACAACTACTGAATCATTATGTTGTACAGCTGAAACTAATATGCTGTATGTCATGTACACCTCAATTTTAAATAGGAAGAATGAAAGAAAGGACATCATTTCAGATCCTATAGACATTAAAAGAATTAATAGAATTTAGAAAGAACTTTATTCCAGTAAATTTAAAAATAGGACAAATTCCTTGAAAGACACAAATAACTAAATGTGATTTCAGGCAAAAAAGAAAATCTGAATAGTCCTATATCAACAAAATTTCATTCATAATGGTAAACCGTCCAGGCCCACTGGCTTCACTGATGAATTCTACCAAACTCCTAACAGAGAAATAATATGATTACTATACAAATTCTTTCAGAAGATAACAAAGGAGGAAGAAACACTTCCTGACTCATTTTATGAAGCCAAGATCACCCTGTTACCAAAACCAGTCATCACAGAAAAAACAAACTATGGACAAACATCCTTCATGAACATCAATGTAGAATAAAATTTTTGCAAAGTGAATCTAATACTATACAAAGGAACAATATCATAAGCACATAGGATTTATCCTAGGAATGCAAAGCTGATTGAATACAGAAGAATAAATCAATGTAGTTCACTAAATTAGTAAAACAAAAAAAGAAAACAAAGGTCATTTGAGTAGGTACATAAAAAAGCATTCAAAGAAGTCAACACCTGACTCATTATAAACAGCTGAAGAAACAGAAGAGAACCTCATCAAATGCATTATGAACACCTTTAAAACACCAATAGGTAACATCGTACTCAATGGTAAAATGTTCAATGCGTTTGATGTACAAACAGTAATAAGGCCAGAATATCCATTCTTACCACTTTTGTTCAACATTGTACTAAAGGTCCGACAAGTGGCATAAGGAAAGAAGAAGAAATAAAAGGCATGAAGACAAGACACAAAATTGTCTTTATTTGCAGATGACAAGATCATATAAAACAATCCTAAAGAATCTATAAAAAAAAGCTACTAGAGCTAATAAGTAAATTTAACAGTCATAGGACATAAAAGACAAAAATCAATTTCTAATCTTGTACAAAATAACAGAGTAATCAAAATTTACAATAGCATCAAAAATATATAAGAATAAATTCAGTGAAAGATTTTCAAATCCTGTGCACTAAAAACAATAAAATATTGCAAAGAAAATTTAAAAACACCTATATTAAGTGGAGCAATAGACTATGTCCTTGAACTTTATATAAAGATAGTCCAAAGTGATAAATGGATTCAGGCAACCTCATTCAAAATCCTAATGAATTATTTTTTTAAAAAAAACTAACAAGTTGATGTTAAAATTAATACAGAAAGCAAAAAATCCAGAACACAAAAATAATGTGAGAAAGAAGAAGAAGACTGGAAGAGTTAAATTACCTGATTTCAAGACTTATAAAGTTATGGTAACCAAGACAGTATAATCATTGGCATAAGGACAGTCACATAGATCAATGGTACAGAAGAGAGTCCAGTAACAGACCCTACCCTTTTATGGTCAATGATATTTGACAAAGGTACACAATACTTCAATGGGAAAAGAGTCTATTCAGCAAATGATGCTAGAACAACTTGATATGGGTTGGGGAAGGAGGTCGTATCCTTACCTCACACCATCACAAATTAACCCAAAGTGGATCACAGACCTAAACATAGTAGCTAAAACTATTAAACTTCTAGAAGAAAAACACAGAACATCTTTGTGACCTCAGTTACACAAACCATAAAGAAAAAATTGAAAAGGTTTATCATCAAAATCTAAAACTTTTGCTCTTTAAAAGACAGTTGAAAAGACAGATAAGAAGAAAATATTTGCAAACATTCACCTCAAAAAGGGACTGTATACAGGATATATAAAACACTCTTACAATTTCAATAATAAGAATATGTACAAAAGAACAAACAATTCAAGTTAAAATGGGCAAAAAATGTGAACAGACATTTCACAAAAGAAGATATTAGAAAGGCCAAAAAAGCACAACAACATTAATTATCAAGGAAATTCAAAGTGACACACTACTACTGGAAACTGAATGGAATGGCTAAAGTTAAGACAAAATCAAACGATGATGAAGACATGGAACACATGAAACTCTCATACATTGTTCATGGGAATGAAAAACACTTGGTAAAACAGTATAGCAGCATCTTATAATATTAAACACCCATTTCTCAAAAGACCCAGCAATCTACCTCAAGTATTTACCCAAGAAAAATGAAAATTAAAGAACATACAAAGACTTGTCTGCAAATGTTAACAGCACCATTATTCACAACAGCCCAAAACTTTAAGTGTAACTCGAATGCCCATCAAGAGGTTAAACAACTAAGCAAACTGATGAAAAAGCCATACTATGGAATACTACACAGCAATAAATAGGGACAAGATATTTATATATAATATATTTGAATTTCAAAAGTATTATCCTAAGAAAAGTCAAACCCAAAAGACTTATTTTATAATTCCATTTATATAGAAATCTAAAAGAGATGAACCATAGTGACAGACACCAGTGGTTACATGAGCCAAGAGTTAGGGAAAAGGATCAAAAGGCATGAGAAAATTATTTACAGAGTGAATGAAGTGTTCCCTGTCTTGAATATAGTAGTAGTTACATCGCTACGTATCTGCTAAATTCATCAAGCTGCACACTCAAAAAAGAAAAAGAAAAAGAAAAAAAGGAAAAAGATACTTTCAACTCCTAACACTGACAAGGGGCTCTTGCAAATCAGTGAGAAGGAGGGGAAAAAAAAAAAAAAAAAAAGAAACAACCCAATAAAAAATGGTAAACTTAAGCTTAACATCATTAATATGAGAATGTTAAATTATATTGAGAAGTCTTTTTTCACCCACAGGATGGCCAAAATCTCAAAAAGCTTGGTAATATTGTTCTGTGAAGGCAATAATATGGAACACTCGTAGATTGCTGGTGGAAAAGTAAATTGGTAGAGTCTTTACAGAGAGAAATTTGGCAATATTTATAAAAATTACAAATACATTAACCTTTCCATCCAAAAGTAATTGCACTTCCAGAAATATATCTTATAGGTATATCTGCATACATGTAAAATGATAAGCACAAGGTTAATCTGTATAGCATTAATTTAAGAGCAGAAGATGACAAACAACTCAAATGACTTTCAATAATGGAGAAAAGAGTTAAACTATGATACATTCAAAAAATATTACACATCTATAAATATTAAACATTCTTTACAGACTCACTAGCAAAAAGCTATGGACATACATTATTAAATTAGAAAAAGCAAGAAGCAGAACATGACTGTGATATGCCACATTCTATGCAAATAAGGGGATAAGAACCTTATATGCATAATTTTATATACACACAGAAGCTTTAGAAAGATATAAAGCTAGTTAAGAATTGTTACTAGAGCTATAGGAGGACAGATTATAGGACTGGAAAGGAACACATTTTCATTTCTTTTTTTTCTGGACAATGTAAATGTAAGACCTCTTCAAAAGATGAGGTGAGTTAATTAAAATAAAATCTGACATGAAACAACTAAAAGAATAGACACATTTAAATTACATGTAAAGACAGGCCGCAAATGGGGACAATATTTACAATTCAAATAACTAAAGGATTAGTGTTAAAATATATATAAAGGGTTCAATCAGTAAGAGAAAGACCATTATAAGCCAAGTGCTGAGGGGGAAACAAACAAAAGTCATGAACATACTGATCTTGACACAACCAACAGTCAATAAACGTAAACCACTAAACTTCATTAATAATCATGGGAATGAAAAGTAAATTATAGACAAGGTATACTACTTCAACTACTTTGACAAAAAGTCTAACATTATGACCTGCTGGTAAGAATCTGCATCATGGTGGGTGAGATGTAAAGTAGTAAAATCACTTTGTAAAATACAGTTTGGCATTATTTACTGAAGCACTAGGTAATGAATATATAAAACAATCTTTACAGCAGCATTCATAGCAGTAGCCAAAAAAAACAGGGAAAACACAAATACCCACTGACAAGAAAAGGCATAAATCAATTTCAGTATATTCAAACAACAGAGTGCAGCAGTGCAAACGAGGGAGTGAAAGCTAAAGCATTAACACAAACTCTCACAAATGTAATACTGACAAAAAATAATGAAGCAAGTTGTAAAATAAATAGTTTGACTCCATTTATATAAAGATCAAAAATGCATTATTTCAAAATATATACAGATGTAGTAAGACTATAAGAAAAAGCATCAATTGACAAACAAACAGCAAGAATTTTCTGCCAAGAGGAAGGAGGGAGTGGCAAAGATCATAATGGCAGTGATCTGTTCTTTAAGTTAGGTGGTGGGTTGGTTACTGCTAGTTACCATATCTCAAAAAAAAAAAAATATATATATATATATCCTTTTATATGTACATTATATTTAATAATTTTCAAAACTCTACTAAAGATGATTTCTTTAGTAGATTTAGCAGATTATCATGAAGACAAAATGCTATGAACCAAAATGTTAGCTCTCTCCCACTGAATTTATAATGTGATGTTAAAAAAAGAGAACATTTAAAGTAAATTACTCCATTATCTAGCCCCTCAGCACTACTGTGTGACTCAAAAAGCAAAACAAAAAACAGATAAATAATGAATAAAAGGCATCTTAAGAAGACATTCTATAAATACATAGGATAATTTTTCTGAATTTTTTTTTAAAGTTTAGATGGAAAATCACTGAAACTAAGTTTGACTATCATCTCTTGTCACTCACTTTCCAAACAAATAAACAAATACGAAAGAAAAAAATCCTGGAACTATAATTAAAATACCTCCTATTAGAAATATATATAATTAAAAGAAATGTATATAGTTATTTCCATTCTTATAAGTCATTCGCTTAAAAATCTGTAAAGTATGTTTAATTCGCTATGTTCCTAAAGAATTTAAAGAACTATACATAAATAAATAAATCTTCCTTTAGTAAAGAATGAAAAATAATGAGGAAACTGAGAAATTTAAGTATACTAAAGCCACGGTGAAGGCTAATAAACAAATGCAAAACCATGATGAGGTCTTAAGAAATTTTTTTACTGGCTAAAATTGGGCCCTGAATTTACAAAGGGCTCAGCTATAGCAACGAAGGAAACATGCTTATTTAAAGATAGTTATAAGTTAATAAACTCTACTCAAAGATCATTATCAGGTTCCTTTTTTAAATACTGATTCCAGGGTGAAATACTCTCCACAAAACTTTTTTTTTTTTTTCCTTTTTTAATGGCTGCGCCTGCAGCATATGTAAGTCCCCAGACTAGGGGTCAAATCAGAGCTGCAGCTGCCGGCCTACACCACAGCCACAGCAAGGCAGGATCCAAGCCGTGCCTGTGACCTACAGCACAGCTCACAGCAAGACTGGATCCTTAACCCACAGAGCAAGGCCAGGGATCAAACCTGCATCCTCATGGATATTACTCAGGTTAGTAACCTGCTGAGCCACACAGTCACTCCCTCTACAAATCTTATAAGGAACTAAACTCACCAAGCCACCAAAATACCCAGAAGGTTAATAAAATTAATGACTTCTTAGAAGACCAGAAATGGGGACATACATAAAACTAAATTACGCTAATATTATTAAATAATTTAATAAAGCTACTTAAAATTCAACATAATACCATGTAACAATCATATAAAATTTACTGACCTTCCTGAATTGCCATGTCCATAGATAGCCCAGAGGCTGAATGCAGAAGCTTTTGGTAATTCTGAGCATTTTGATCAAACAACTGTATAAGAAGAGCACATGTCTTTTCATATTCACATCTGCTAACAGTGCACAACTGCTCCAACTGCTGAAACACAGTGGCAGTATCATCCAGTGGATCATCTAAATTATCTCTGTAAATATATAACAATAGGATTGCAGACATTAGAATAAGATATACTTTTATTTATCATAAACAAGCTTTATGTTAAATAAAAACTTTATCACGGATAAAGAAATAAAGACATAGACTGGAAAGTAAGAAATAAAATGTCTGTATTTGAAAGTGACATGGAAAAATTACAAAGAAATCACAAAAAAGTAACCTAACAGGTAAGCAAGCTTACTAAGACGCTAGCATACACGTCAATATACAGAATTCATTACTATATACGAACATGAACAACTGGAAATTAAAATTTTAAAAACGCTATGTTCTAAAGGCACCAGTAAGGATTTCCCGTTATGGCTCAGCAGTTAATGAACCTGACTAACGAACCTGATCGAATCCATGAGGACATGGGTTTGATCCCTGGCCTCGCTCAGTGGGTTAAGGATCTGGTGTTGCCTTGACCTGTGGTGTGGGCTGGAGGCTACAGTTCCAATTGGAACCCTAGCCTGGGAACCCCCATATGCCTCAGGTGCGGCCCTAAAATAAAATAAAATAAAATAAAATAAAGACACCAGTAAATACAAAGTATTAATTAAATCTATTTAAATATATGTAAGATCTAAAGACTGAATACTACAAAACACTGATGAAAGAAATCACAGAAGGGGGTGGGGGGATGTGCTTCGGCTGTTGGATGGAAATCCTGCGAAATTAGATTGTTATGATCATTTTACAACTATAGATGTGATAAATTCATTTGAGTAATAAAAAAAAGTGAAAAAAAAAGAAATCACAGAAAACCTAGATAAATTAAAAGATAAACATGTTCACTGGCTGAAAGACTTGAAATCGCTGACATGTCAATTCTTCCCCTGAATTAATATACAAATTCAATGTAATCCTAGTCTGAATTTCAGCAGGACTTTTTTGTAGACAGTGACAAGATGATTTATACAGAAAAACAAAGGAAGTAAAAGAGCCAAAACAATTGTGAAAAGAGAAAACCAAGTTGGAATGCTCAAACTATCCTATTTAAAAGCTTACTATAAAGCTACAGTTCTCAAGGCAGGGTATTGGCGGAAGGAGAAACACATAGATTAATGAATGAGACTAGAGCCCAGAAATAGAACCTTACTTCTGTGGTCAATTAATTTTTGAAAACAGTGTAAAGGCAATTCACAGAGAAAGGATAGCCTTTTCCACAAATGGTGTTGGGATAACTGGTCATCTACATGCAAAAAGAAAGAGAGTAAGAAAGAGAAATTAGGGAAACCATCCCATTTCCCACTGCATCAAAAAGAATAAAATATCTAGGAATAAACCTACCTAAAAAGACAAAAGAACCATATTCTGAAAACTGTAATATGCTGATGAGAAAAATCAAAGAAGACACAAATAGATGGAAAAATATACCATGCTCTTGGATTGGAAGAATCAATATAGCCAAAATGACAACACTACCCTAAGGCAATCTACAGATTCAATGCAATCCCTATCAAATTACCAATGACATTCTTTACAGAACTAGAACAAAATATTTTAAAAATTTGTATGAAAACACAAAAGACCTCGAATAGACAAAGCAATATTGAAAAAAAAAAACCAAACTGGAGGAATCAGGCTCCCTGACTTTAGACTCTACTACAAAGCTAAAGTCATCAAAAACAGTATGATACTAGCACAAAAACAGAAAAATAGATCGATGGAACAGGACAGAAAGCCCAGAAATAAACCCAAGCACATCTATGATAAAGGAGGCAAAAACATAAAGAAAGATAGTCTCTTCAATAAACGGTGCTAGGAAAACTGGACAACCACATGTAAGAGAATGAAATTCAAACATTTTCTAACACCATATACAAAAATGAACTCAAAATGGATTAAAGACCTAAACGTAAGGCCAGATACTATAAAACTCCCAGAGAAAAACATAGGCAGAAAGCTCTTTGACATAAACCACAGCAACATCTTGTTTGACCCACCTCCTAGAATAAAGACAATAAAGACACCATGGGACCTAAACCTAAACCAATGGGACCTAATTAAATTCAAAAGCTTCTGCAAAGCAAAAGAAATCATTAAAAAATTAAAAACACAACCCACAGAATGGGAGAAAATTTTTGCAAATGACTCAGCCGACAAAGGCTTAATCTCCAAAATATACAAACAGCTCATACAATTTGACAACCAAAAAAACAAAACAACCCAATCGAAAAATGGGTAGAAGACCTAAATAGACATTTCTGCAAAGAAGATATACAGATGTCCAGCAGGCACGTGAAAAAAAGTGTTCAACATCACTAATTATTAGAGAAATGCAAATCAAAACAACAGGTACCACCTCATACCAGTCAGAATGGCCATCATTAACAAATCAACAAACGACAAATGCTAGAGAGGATGTGCATTAAAGGGAACCCTTCTCAGAGTTGGTGGGAATGTAAATTGGTACAACCACTATGGGAAACAGTATGGAAATATCTCAGAAAACTAAATGTAGAACCACCATATGATCTAGCAATCCCACTCCTGGGTATATATCCAGACAAAACCTTCATTGAAAAAAATACATGCGGACTTCCCATTGTATTGCAGCAGAAACGAATCTGACTAGGAACCATGAAGTTGTGGGTTTGATCCCTGGCCTCACTCAGTGGGTTAAAGATCTGGCATTGCCGTGAGCTGTGGTGTAGGTTGCAGACGTGGCTCGGATCTGGCATTGCTGTGCCTATGATGGTGTAGGCCGGCAGCTGTAGCTCCGATTAGACCCCTAGACTGGGAACTTCCACATGCTGCGGGTGCAGCCCTAAAAAGCAAAAAAGAAAAAAGAGAAAGAAAAAGATACATGAACCTGTATGTTCATCACAGCAGTATTCACAATAGCCAAGACATGGAAATAACCTAAATGCCCATTGACAGATGAATGGATTAAGATGTGGTACACATATACAATGGAATATTACTCAGCCATAAAAAGGACAAAATAATGCCATTTGCAGCAACATGGATGGAACTAGAGACTCGCATACTGAGTGAAGTCAGTCAGAAAGAGAAAGACAAACACCATATGATACCACTTATATGTGGATCTAAAATACAGCACAAATTATCTATCTACAAGACAGAAACAGATCATGGACATGGAGGACAGACTTGTGTTTGCCAGGGGGAGGGAGTGGGATGGACTGGGAGTCTGGGAGTAGTAGATGCAAACTATTCTATTTGGAGTGAAAAAGCAATGAGATCCTGCTGTATAGCACAAGGAACTATAGCCAATCACTTGTGATGGAATAGGATGGAGAATAATGTGAGAAAAAGAATGTGTGTGTGTGTGTGTGTGTGTGTGTGTGTGTGTGTGTGTGTGTGTGTATAACTGGGTCATTTGCTGTGCAGCAGAAATTGGCAGAACACTGTAAATCAATTATAACATTTTTTTTAATTTCAAAAAAAAGAAAGAACAGACTCTTACCTCCTATCATTTACAAAATTAACTCAAAATGGACCATGCACCTAAATCTAAATTTTAAAACTATAAAACTTGTAGAAAAAAAAAAAAAGGATAAATTGAACTTCATTAAACTTAAAAACTCCTACTTTTTGAAAGATTCTGTTAAGGAAATGAAAAGGCAAGCAATGGACTGGGAGAAAACATTTGCAAAACACATTATGATAAAAAGACTTGTGCCCAGAATAAACAGACCTCTCAAATTTCAATCAAAGAAAATTAATAGTCCAATAAAAAAAATGAGCTACAGATTTGACAGGTATTTTACAAAAGGGTACATACAAATGGTAACTAAGCACATAAAAAGATGCTCAACATTATTAGTCATTAAGGGAATGCAGTTTAAAATGACAATGAGTATAAACCAACTATAAGAGAAAAAATAAGCATCATTATAAAATAAATAAATGAATAAAATAAAAGCACAATGAGGCACCACACTTATTAGGATGACTAAAATTTTTAAAAACCGACAATATGAAGTGCTAATGAGAATGCAGAGCAACTGGATCTTTCATACATTGCTGGTGGGAATGCAAAATGATATAGCCACTTAGGAAAATGGCGATTTCTTATAAAGTAAAACACACACTTACCATGCAACCCAGGAATGTCACACCTAGGTATTTACACAGACAAATAAAAACTTAGGCTCATACAAACATGTGCATGGGAACACTTACAGCTACTTTTTTCATAATGACAAAAATGGAAAGAACCCAAATGTCCATCAACATATGAATGGGTTAATGAACTGTGATATAGCTGTAAAATGGAATACTATTCAGCATAAAAAGGAAAGAACAACTGACACGAAATGGAGGAATCTCAAATACATTATGCTAAATGACAGAAGCCAGACTAAAAGGCTACATACATTCCATTTATAAAACATTCTGGAAAAGACAAACATTTTAGGGAAACAACAGGTCAATAATTGCCAGAAGCTGAGGGTAGGGAATGGCCTGATTACAAGGGGTCCTAAAAGAACATTTTTGGGTGATGGAACTATTTTATATCTTGATTGTGTTGGTAGTTATACATAACCATATGCACTTGTCAGAACTCACAGAACTGTATACTAAAAAGAGTAGTTTCTACTATAGGTAAATTATACCTCGATTTTTAAAAAATTCCAAGATACAGATGACGGAAATACAACAAAAACATTTAGTTTTCAATACCTCACAACTATGGCAACAGATTCCAAGCGAGAAGTGATAAAGGCCTCCGTGATTTCTGGTGCGTAAGTGTCTAGTAAGTGGGGTTCAGTTGATTTCACAAAAGGAACCGACGCTACCATCCTTTGCCACAGAGTTAATAAATAATGAACACTGTTGGGAGCAAATTCCCAGTGCTACAAAGAAATAGAGCAAATGTTATTTTAAATTATATTATATCTTCCTAGAATAAGAATTACAGAGGCAAAATTACTAAACACACATTTTAAAATAAATTTTTATTCTGACTATATAACCAATGACCATTTAACATAGCTTTTTAAAAATTTTTTATCACAGTTGATTTACAACGTTGTACCAATTTCTGCTGTACAACAAAGTGACCCAGTCATACATATATGAACACATCCTCCTTTCTTATATTATCTTCCATCATGTTCTATCCCAAGAGATTGGATATAGTTCCCTGTGCTATACAGTAAAACCTCATTGCTTATCCATTCTAAATGTAATAGTTTGCATCTACTAATTCCAAACTCCCAGTCCCTCCCACTCCCTCCCCCCTCCCCCCTGGCAACCACAAGTCTGTTCTAACATAGCAAATTTTGTTAAATTTTTCCATACTTCCTTCTAGTCTTCTTTCCATGAATATTTTTTCAGATTGTTATCATGTGGAAAATATGGTTTTAAAACTTCTCCCCAAACTTATAAAAATATTTTTTCCAAAAACTCATCTGTAAAACATTATTTCTTCACATAGATTTTACTACAGCATTTCAATTCAGTCTTTAATTATTAGATATTTAGGTGGCCTCTAAATTTTTATTATAAAACTTATTACAAAGAATTTAACCTAAAATCTTGCAATAAACATTTTTAGCACAGTGCTCCAACAGATGTTTTTTAAAAATCCCTCCCAAATCTAGTCCCAAAGGTGTTTCAGAACTATCTATGCTTTAACATCAAATACATATTTTTATTTACCTGTAGGCTAGTAATGGTAAAATTAGCAATCAATCTGATAACTTCAGGATACTCTTTCACCATAACTAATTCTCCCAGCTGATAATTTGTCTTTAAACGAGCCAAAAATCGACAAAATTCATGATAATTACCTGGATCAGACAAACCCTAAATTATGAGACAAAAAGAAAGACTTTTTTAAAAATTTAAAAACAAACAAAGCTAATGACCTATTATACCATCAATAAAATTCTGAGAGTATTTTATTAAGTCTCCCAAGTTTTCATGCGTACTTATTGTTGTTATACTTTGTATCATCTGGGTAGATATCAATGAGATAAAAGAATGATTACTGTTGGACTTAATATTATCATAAATGATTAATAAAAGGTATCCAAAGCAGAGGCTTTGGAGGAAGCTTTGACAACGATGACTAAATCATGTCTGGGAACTGATCATATTACACACAAAAACTTGCATGAGAGAGGGAGAGAGAGAAGAGAAAGAGAAGAAAAGAGAGAGAGTGTGTATTGTGGCTTAAACAGAAGTCAACATAAGACCTAAAAAATATTTACAGTGGAAAATAAGAAAGGACCATTAAGAGCAATCCCACTGGACTTTTAGACTTAGGTTAAATTGCATGTGTGCATGCAAAAGTAACAAGCATCTTTTAATACCATGAATAGTTCTTGAGTACCTACAAGCATTACGTCCTCAAAAAACTCCCTGTCTCTAAGTCATTAAAATAACCTGCTGAAAGGCAGAACAGAAAGATTATCAAAAGTACAAGACAGAGGTAATTTTGGGAGGAAAGACAGATTAAAAGGAAAGACCTAGAAAGGTGCACCCAGTGAGTTCGTTGAAGATAGGGCATATGTGTTATTATCTTTAGAGTCTGAAAACTTTGCACTGTAGCTGGCATGAAAGAGAATTCAAAAAAAAATCTGTTTGGAGTTCCCGTCATGGCTCAGTGGTTAGCAAGGCCGACTAGCATCCATGATGAGGAGGGTTCAATCCCTGGCCTCACTCAGTGGGTTAAGGATCCAGCACTGCCGTGAGCTGTGGTGTAGGTTGCAGACACAGCTTGCATGCTGTGTTGCTGTGACTCTGGCATAGGCTGGCGGCTACAGCTCTGATTGGACCCCTAGCCTGGGAACCTCCATATGCCACAGGAGCGTCCCTAAAAAGACAAAAAGACCACACACACACAAAAAAAAATCTGTTTAGTACTGAAAGAGTTTGTAAAAAATTTCATTCATAGGAGCTCCATGAAGGAATATAAAATAGTTTCTAATATTAAGGACCAATTTAAAAAATGCATTTTGTATTCAAGAATCTTTTAATACATACTTATAATTCTAAAAATATATTATTAAAAACCAACTTTTACAACCATAAAGCATCAACTCAAGGATGCTGGAAAAATCAATTAAGCAATTTCTCTGATACTAGCATCATATATTTATTGAAGATAATGAGTTAAATGACTAAAGATTTTGAAGTATATTGGTAAAAATCCCATTTATCAGCAAAATATGTAAATTTAAGCTATGCTCACAGTGAAAAGATAAAACGATTGCACAACACATAAAAATACTCCTTGGAATAATCTGCAAAAGCAACTGTTCTTTATAGAGTAAGCACATTTTCTTTATCTATAGATATTACATGTCCCCCAAAGTTACTAATAACCAAGAGACTTAGGTAAACCTCTTTAAATCATTTAGACCCTTAAAAACTGTACTTTCATTACAGATATTTTAAAGCAAAAACAAAATAAAAGTGAAACAAATTTTATCTAAGCACTCAAAATCATTGATAACAGCTTTACAATTCTCTGAAATGAATATTGCCATTGAAGATCTGCAGTTAACGTAGAGAGTAGATTTAAAAACTACAAACTCTTACTGTCCACAAGAGGGCAAGAAGATATAATTCATAATTTAAAGCCACTTACTCCAATATTAACATTCAGAATTGTATCGTCTTCTAGTTTGGAAGGTAGATATAACTCTGAATTAATCACTTCAGTAGTTTAAGAAGTTCAAGCAAAGTACAACAGTAAAAGCAGAAGCATAATAAGACATACAACCTCTACTCATATTCATCTAAAAGAATGGGAAAAAGGTCAACGCAGAAGTCAGTCAAGAAAACATTTAAATACTACCCATTTCTACTACAAATGAAACCTAAGAAAGAAGAATAAAATACTTATTTTCTTCTAGGATGATAACACAGTCATAAGTTTATTATGCACCTTTCAACAGAAAAACTGTATTTCTATATGCTAAGTATTAATTAAATTACTTCATAAATACCTGAGGGTTTTCAAGTATCCTTTTTACACCCTTAATTAAATTACCAAGGTACTTCGCACGTTCAGGACTGCTAAATAAGGACCTTCTTGTAGAAGCAAACTGAACTAAACATGAAAGTGCCTAAAAACAGGAACAACAAAATTCATTTCAACTTTAAAAGTAACTATGGCCACATGTAAGGAACACTACATGTCATGTCTAGGCTTTAAATTAAAAATATTTTTTAATTTTAGTGATAAAAAAGCATTATAGAATCCCGAAACAAACATCATCAATCATTACCACGATCCACAACCCTTCAATCCTATTACTAGAATTCCTACTAATGTGTAAAATCTCTCTAATTTTTTTTTTTATATGTGAAAAATGTCAGAGCAGAACCTGGACATCAGTAGACTCAAAAGGCTCTCAACCACTTCTGATGCCCAACCTGTTTGTAAACCAATCAACCAAGTGTTTCACCTAAAAAATATATGGTTTTGTGGTAGAATGCTGCACAATTCCCACTGTGGTATCCTGCAAGGGGGGAAAAAAAATCCTATAACTTTACTTAATCTAGCATGCCCCATATTTATTTGGTGACAGACATCTTGCCCACACTATTTATTAATATCTCAAGGAACAATTTGGAAAATGCTGCTAAGAGTTAGATACCCTATAAAAATCCCTTACAGAATATCTGTGGCCTAGTTCTAGTCTTTCTGAAATTAATACTCTTCCAGACAATTTCACTATTCTGGTCCTTAACTCCACTACTGGAACTCATTAAAGACTGATCATTAAGTGAGAGGTCTAAAACTGGCAACTTGCAGGATAAACTGGCCCATATATATTTTCTTTTGATACACATGTGCATACAAGCCTTCTTTTAAAAAAAAATTATTATAGTTGATTTATAATGTTACTTCAATTTGCAAAGTGACTTGGTCATATATACATACACATATTCTTTTTTTTCATACTATCTTATATCATGTTCTAACCCAAGAAACTGGATATAGTGCCCTGTGTTGCCCACTTTTTAAAAAAATTAGAATTATCTGTAAATATTTAAATATTGCAGTTAGGAGATTTCACACAAAACCTCTGGCTCTTTCGGCAAGGGTGAGAATAAGGACAATCAGAGGATAATTTTTTTAGATGTTACCCAGTTGGCCACAGTCCTTAATGTTATAAACAAAAAACAAAAAAACCAAAACTCCTTTCTGATGTGTAAAAGGTTTAAGAACCACTACTGTAATAAAAATATCCAGGGGTTTTGAGTCAAAGCCACCTGGGTTTGAATCTCAGCTCTGATATTTAGTTTGCTGCCCTGAAGAAAGTCACTTTAGGTATTCTGGATCTGTTTTCTCGTCTACAAAGTGAAGATAATAATACTCACCTTGCAGCGCCACTGTGAGGATGAAGTGAGATAAGCACCCTATGATAGGGCATGCCCAACAAATGTTAGTTACATTCCCTTAAAGTAGTTGTTTTCCACTTTATTTTTTAAGCGCTGGTAGCTTGTTTGTTCTATCCCAAAACAATTGTACATGAAACCATGGCTTTTAAACAACTAAAAACAGGACTATTCTGGTTAAAAGACAGAAGGCTGAGGTTCCGTGGCACCATCTGGACACTGTGAAACTCAGTTTAAAAACTGCTACCTTAAAACCCTAGATTTGAGAGCTTTTTAAAAACATGCTTTTTAAAAAGGAGAGGGGAATGTTTTTGTGAATTTATCCCTCCCATCTAGGAGATAACGTATCCAAACAAACATCCTGCTAATATGTACTTTAAATCTGGAACATCTTTTTTCAGGAAAGGGCAAAATTAGAATTCCTTTACTTCCACAAGCTTGGATGTTAAACTGACAACTTTTTCTTTCCTTTTCTTTTTTTTTCAATCTTAGTCCCTTAAATCCCACAGAGATGGGACCCAAAGTCGCAAAGTTCTATATAACCAAAGAGTTTTAAGAATTTTTTAGCACCCAACAGAATTTGATTTGAAGAATAAATAAACAACTAGAGTAGAGAGCACAAAATCAAGTGAGCAGATCCCCTGTTTCTCATTTGGAGGTCTCTAACAGGCACTGTGTGGCAAGCCTGACATGGAGCTAAGCAGAGTGGAGAGAGTCCGAGAGATACCAAGAGAAGGGAAGGTAACAGGTAGGGTGGCTCACCCCAGACGAAGAGCTGGAGACTGAGCAGGAAAAAAGATACTTGGAGGCTGATAGGTTGTCTTGGAAGATGGGCAGGAACTAAATCACCAGTAATGAGAATGGGGCTTATCAGTAAAATGGCAGGAACTATGGACTATGAATAGCTTAGGCAATATAATCCCAGATGATGTAAGAATTTCTCATGAGAGGTAAATCTAATCAAGAATATAAATAAATATGTACCACTCAGATAATTATAACAGGTAGCTTCTAATGATAATAATGAATGAGTTTTACTTACTAACTGAGATAGTAGTGGTGGAAGTGAATGATACAAATTAAAGAAAAGATCCAAAGTTTCTGGTTCCAGGAAAACTGAAAAAAAAAAAAATTCTAATACCATTACTTTCAATTCAGTGATCTAAGCATAGTAAGACATTATCATACAAAGAACAAGAACACCAAGACCTCTGCATGTTGCCACTCTTTCCATTTAGGCTTAATTCCTTTTTATTTCCCACCTATTTCCTTTGAAAGATGAAATAATACAAAGATAGAAATTAATTAGCTGTCTCTTATTTCCGTGTAGCATCCACAATTCTTATTGAGAGAACCTTCTCACTATTTTAAAGTAACAAACATTTAAAAATTCAAATAGCATCAAAAAGTAAACAGTACTAAAAAGTATACAGTACGTAAGCAGCTGTACCCAACCCCATTCAACTACCTTTCAACTCTTAGCTGTATTTACACACATTTCCAACTTACATGCTATATTACATGTCTTTGATTGTTTTACTTTAGACGTCAAATGAATTCCTGTTACAGGATATGTCTAAATATTCACCTTTCTACTCCCAACACTCTTTTCACAATCCATACTCTCCCCAAAATCCATCCACTATTACAGAAACTGGGGATGAAATCAATTCTAAGTGTTTACTTTATTATGACTCGATAAATAATGTTAATGGCTGAGCCAAGTACACTCTGATTATATCACATTTTAACACTCCCTGGATTTAATTATAGCATCTTTTCTGTGCAGAGTTTTCCAGATAGATATCTGCCCCTAACGCTTTCCAAATGCTCTGACAGATTTGCAAAATGTTCTTCATGCCGTTTTCAACATGATCAGCAGCATCAAATAACCTATCAGTTCCATTTTCCCACCCCTTTCTCCCAGAAGCTTCTTCATCTTAGACTGGTTGTTCCAAAATGCTATGGAATTAGCTCCTTTTTATGTCTGCTGATTGTCACTTTGTGTTAAAGCTCCCCCTTCCAAACCTCATATCCTCTATTTTTGTGGCTTGGTTATCAAGTAGCTTCCTGAAAGCCAGTACCCAAGAGATAAGTTTCTAGAGGATCTGCATGTCTGAAAATATCTTTATTCTCTTATACTCAATAATTTCAATCTAGGCTGAAAATAATTTTCCCTCAGAGGTCTGAGGGTATTACTCCATTGACCTCTAGCTTCCAATGCTACTACTGAGAAGTCTAACACCATTCTTGATCCCAATCCTCTGTAGGCGACTTTCTTTCTAGTAGATTTTAGGATTTCCTCTTTAACCTTGTTATTCTAAATGCCGTGACTAGAAAGCTTAGCGTATTTTTTTTTCCCCATTCAGTATGCTGGATACTTATGGGATCTTTAAATCTGAAAATTTATGTCTCAGTGATGAGAATTTTATTTTGGTATTGTTTGCAGGTTCCCTTCTATTTTTTCCTGTTTGCCCTTTCTTGAACTAATAGTAAGATGCCAACCCTCCTATTTTCATGCTCTAATATTCGTGTATCTTTTTCTCCTATCAAATCTCCTCTTGCTTTTTCTATTCTACTTTCTGGGATATTTCCTTAACATTATCTTCCAACTCTTTTACTGAATGTTTTACTTTGGCAACTTTTTTCTTTTTTCCTTTTCTTTTTTTCTTTCTTTCTTTTTTTTTTTTTTTTTTTAGGGCTCATCTGCAGCATACAGAAGTTCCCAGGCTAGGGGTCAAATCAGGGCTATAGCTGCCAGCCTACACCACAGCCATAGCAACACGGGATCCAAGCCACGTCTGTGACCTACACCACAGCTGGTGGAATGAATGCCAGATCCTTAACCCAATGAGTGAGGCCAGGGATTGAACTCACGTCCTTGTGGATACTAGTTGGATTTGCTACTGCTGAGCAATGATGGGAACTGCCTAGTCTGTGCAATTTTTATTACATGTTGGTTCATGTATTCATCACCACTCTCAAGGTACTAAATCTCTTTTAATTGCTTTAGTCTCTGATTTCTATGTCAGAAGTTTTCACCAAAGTATGGTGTCTCTACTACATCTGATAACCCTGAATGCGAAAGCTCTGCAGTTTAATTTCTCAAGGAAAAAAAAAAAAAAAAACTTGGATCTTGGGAATCAAGAGACAAGTGCACATAGGGAACAAAAAGGAAAAAGCAATCATGGAGCTGCATGGGTGGTACAAAAGATCCCAGGGGAGTTCATGCAGAACACAGACTTTTCACCAAGCCCTTTCAGCCTCATTCCCCACCTCCAACTTCAGGAAAACCCTCTGCCATCATCTTTCTGGGATGTGTGAGAAAAAATGAGTCTGCTTTTTTTGGCATCCTTCTCTGTAAGAAGGTAAGCTGCAATCTGCTCTGCTAAGTGAGCTATTCTACTTCATTCTCTTTATAAATTTTAAAAAATATGTTGCTATCTCCTGCCAAGTGTTAAATCGTCTCCCACTCTGTTTATCTGGAATTTTCAAAACAGAACTCATTTTCTCCCTCTAAACTTATTTTCCTCCAACTCTGGAGCTGTCTTCTCTTTTTTCCAAAATCAAAATACAGAAGTTACTATGGTATGAATTTTGGGAAAACAGATTTCAACATTGGGTATTACAATTGAACTATTCAATTGTCAAGTAAAAAACAGAGATAATTAAACATATAGCAACTATATTGCTTAATTCTGTGTCTTTCATGTTGACAATCCCTTACACTAAGCTTTTTTCTTACTTGTTCTCCAAGTTGTTGGAATCTGTACTGTGCAAAGATCATCTGCAGATTCATCTGCTGAACTGCCAATGAAGTCAAAGTTAAGGCAGTTGAGGACCAGTTTTAAGACTTGCATTACTAGATTTTGTTGACCTTGATCTTGAAGATTTAAAGGCTTGGCCAATACCTGAAAAATGTTCAAAGTCAAACAAAACGTTATGAAATATGTCAATTAAAACATTTTTACTCAACTAATTTAAATATTTCTTCAGTGCCAAATTAAAATTAGTTTAAAAAAAGATGTCACAAAAAATTGTTGTCATATGTATTAGAAAAAACTAATATTGCTATCAACAAAAATCTACAATAAAAGACTATTTTTAAATTTAACCTTATTATATGGGAATATAAACCTTCACATTTAACTGCAAACTGTAGGTTACCTTCTAAAATTGTAAGAAGTAATTTTAGGACAAATACTTTACACAGCACAAATGTATAAATGTATAGGACTGACTCATTAGCTCAAAGGAGCAACTGGAACAAGCTGAAAATATAAAGGAAAAGTGGGGGCACTCCATGCATAAACAAAGTTCTGAGAACTTTGTAAACATGGGAGGACACTCATAACCTTCTGGAGAACAATCCCAACCCCCTCAAAATGTTCATTCTGACTTAAGAGCATAGATTACTTCTCCAGAGATACACTGTGAAATATTTGTGGCAGAAATGATATGAGGTTTGGGGTTCTTTTTTTTTTTTGTCTTTTTAGGGCGGCACCCACAGTATATGGAGGTTCCCAGGCTAGGAGTCAAATCAGAGCTCTAGCTGCAGGTCTACACCACAGCCACAGCAACACGGGATGCGAGCTGCATCTGCGACCTACCCCATAGCTCTCAGCAATGCCAGATCCTTGAACCACTTAGCAAGACCAGGGATTGAACCTACATCCTCATGGATACTAGTTGGGTTCATTACCGCTGAGCCACAATGGGAACTCCCTGAAGTTTGGGGTTCTATTTCAAGAATAACACAGAAAGAAAGTGGCTCAAGGACAGAGATGAAACAAGACTGAGTTGTTAATGCTTAAATAGACCCAAGGGAATTCATTATACATTCCATCTTCTTGTGTATATGTTAAAATCTTCCATACTAAAAGAAAAAATTTTAAATAATAGAGGAACTTTCATTCTGGTCTTACGGTGTCAGTTACCATATTACTATACCACGGACCTGAAATAAATGGAAACTAGTGATTAGTGGAACGTTCTTTGGGAAATGCTGTACTACATCAGTGAACAAGCTTGAGCAGAAAGATGGAACCCCTATTTTATGAGAGAACACAATAAAATTATGAATCATACTATCCCTAATGTTCAACAGGGCCCTGGGAACTAAAGGGAAATTATTAAAATTAACTATCTTGGCTCAAATATGAATAAATATTGATAAACAATGAACTAGGAAAACTTGCCTCATTTCATTGCTCATCTGCACCCCATTAAAATATAAGCAGGGCAATAAAGAAAACAAATCTCAAATAACTTCTGCAAATGGTCTACAGTAGGAAGACAATGAAACTAAAGACAAGTTACTAAATTCCTTTTGGATTTTACTTTACTATATCTTTATTAAAAGAAAGTGAATTTTTTGGACAAGATTTGTGCTAACCTACTGTACTTAAATTAAAATTGTCCACAATAACTTCAAAAAGGCAGAATGGGGAGCAGGGTGATTCATCTGAAATTCCATGAAACTTCAAATTTCCTAGACACTAACTAGGATAACTTACCTCTTTTAGAAGAGAGCATGCTAGCACTAAAATGTCTTTAAGAGAAGTGTCACGAAATGAGGTAGCTATTTTCCTGTGTTTTGCAGAAGGTCTAGAATAATCAACCTAAAAAAAGATCAAGATGAATTTATTTAACCAGACTTATCAAACAGCAAAGCAAAATTTTACTATGTGAGAAAAAGAATGAAAATAATGATTAAAGAATCATAAAGTATAGAGCTAAAGGAGTTTAAAAAATCTGCTAGGATGAGTGATTTCAGGTTATTCAACGAGCTAATAACGGCAGAGTCATGATGAGAAGCCAAGTTTCTGGACTGCTTTAATTCAGTGCTCTTGCTACAAACCATACTGATCCCCAAATTAAAAACCAGAATCGATCACACATTCAGAGGCAACATTAACCCAGATTAAAAAATAATATATAGATACTATCAACTCCAGAGCCATGCATCATATTTCACATCAGGCAAGTAATAACTTCTTTGTTCCTCAGACTCTACCTATAAAATGAAAAATCTCCATGATAATCTTTAAATTCAGCAAACTGAATCCATGACAGAAACTTTCTGCTATATAAAAGTGATATTTGTATATATGTCATTGATTCATATATTTTAATATTGTAAAAAGGCAGAAATTATAATCAGCAATCTGATTTATTACATAAGCAACAGTATATTCCCTCTGAATATTTTATTATTTAATAATAATTTTTAAGAATAAGTTTACTAAGACTAGCTCTTGAGCCTTTAATCCAAAATATAATATAGCAGAAACTATATTAATTACCTAATGTCACTAATATTTCCATTTATCATTAGGAAATAGCAAACAAAGCTGAAATCTGATACCTAAACATTTATTAATACTGCAGGCCTCAGGTGCTATAGCATTCCTTTTGCTATCTGGAAGATGAAAATAAACCATTTTCCTTGCTGATGTTTATAGATCTGAAAAAAGTAGTGAGCTCAAAACTCATTACCTGACACTTCCTAAACTCCATCATAGAATTGAGACTACACCTAAATGCCACATTTACTTAAATAAAAACATGAAAACATAACTGAAGTCCAAAGTGATTACAGAAAGCAGTTACTGGAATCTCTATCCAATATGTAATATCCAAATTAGCATTTCTAGCATTCCTTCCTTATTTTAAATCAAACTTCCATCTCTTTCTGCTTCAACAGGTCTGTGTCTTCAGTTCCCTCAATATATAAAAAAGATTTTCTCCTTAATAAAAATTAATAGTGGCATACATCACTACAATCTCAATTTATGTACTCTTCACATATTTCACTAAATCCTCAAAACTAACCTGTGAGATATATATTATTCTTTTCACATATGAGAAAATGAAAGTTTATAGGCATACCATATAGAGAAGACTGCTGGGACCTGTGCTAGTAATTTATCTAATCTTAATAAGACCCATGGAAAGTGTCATTCTCACTTTACAGATAGTCATATGTAAATTTAAAGACATTAAGAAGTTTGTATAAAGTAAAAGGCAACAGGACTAAAGCATAAACCCAGATCTTATTTCAGAGTTATCTTCAAGGCATACAAGCGTATTTCACTTGGATTTTTCATTCAGATATCCAATATTTTGAGAAAAGGGATTGTGCATCCATCTTCTACTGCATAACAATAGAAAATGCCTCTACTATGAAGGCAAAGAATATTTTACATCTTAATAATTATATACTGAATAGATAATATATGGAGTATATTGAATATACTCCACAAACAGTAGACTTAACTTTTACACAAGCAGGATAATACATAATTCTCAACTTTTAGGAAACCTCAAATTTATATCTTTTTCTTAAAAGATACATTCTGTTATTGACCATATAGGAGTTTACATGGCTCATATGACAATTATATTTGATTTTCATTATGCATTGTAGATCTCCTTACTGCCTGGTTCAGAAGTACTTCAGAAATGCTAGCTGGAGTTCCTGTCGTGGCTCAGTGGTAATGAACCCAAGCCGTATCCATGAGGTCGTGGGTTTGATCCCTGGCCCTGCTCAGTGGGTTAAGGGTCCAGCATTGCCTTGAGCTATGGTGTACGTCACAGACGTGGCTCAGATCTGGCAATTGCTGTGGCTGTGGTATAGGCTGGCAGCTGCAGGTCCAATTCAACCCCTAGCCTTGGAACTTTCGTATGCCATAGGGGTGGCCCCAAAAAGACAAAAAAAAAAAAAAGAGGAAGGAAGAAAAGCAAGCTGAAATTATTAATGCTATAAAATCAGGCTGAGTAAAACGTCTCCATAGAAACCATGTATTTTTTACAAAGCCGCAATCACACTTCAGATCTTGAGGCTTTTTTCAAAAGGTACCTGGCTCTACACAAGGTAAGCCTGGAATATCTTGTGATAGGAAGTAGGAAAACGTTCACAGAATGGTGAGTAAATGTGAAGTGAACAGAGATGCTAGCTTGAACGGGCTCCTAATGCCCAATCTGGGCATCAAAATAGAATGTCAGTAACAAACTATAACCTATCGGATAAAGTAGGAAACCAGGAATGTATACTGATAAAAAAATAATAAATTAATAAATTGAGAGTTGGATGAGGAACACAGTATTTTCGGAGTCTTAAAGTACCTTCTCACAAAATTTTTATTATTTACAAAGGGGCAAAGGACTATATCTACAATTGGAGAAGCGTGGTGGAGACCATCTTAGTCGAGTGACCCAAGTGAACATCGTTAGTAATGGAACAAATCAAATCACGTGCTTCCTGAGAGGAGGCAATGAGAAGCCCATGGTATCGTTTCTGCGATATTCCTAACAAGTATGCATAATCTGAATCTAATAATGAAGAAACATCAGACAATCCCAAATTGAGGTACATTTCACAAAACAACTGGCCTGTAATCTTCGCCAGTGTCAAGGTCAACAAAGTGAAAGAAAGATGGAAGAATTTTTCCAGATGGATGGAGACTAATAAAATGTCAAATAAATGAGATGCATAATTCTAAACCGGTTCCTTCCTGGGGCAACCAGTTCAAGTTTCTGGGTGAAACTCAAATGGAGTATGAGGATAACAGTAATATATCACTGTTTATAGGTGTTAATCATATTAGCTAGTCATGTTAACCTGACTTTAATGATTGTACTGCAGTTATGCAGGAGAATGTCCTTAAATGTAGGAAATATACTGAAGTATTCTGGGATCATGCTAGCAATTTACTATTACATGGTTGAGAAAAATACTTTGTATTATATTCACAAATTTTTTGCAAGTTTATGACGGCTAATTAAAAAATTAGTTCCTCTGTAATAAAATCACACTTTTTATTAAAACTCCTTATTACGCAGTCTTGTCTTAGGAACAGTTTAAACACAGCAAACCCTCACTGCCAGGGCAGTCTTTATCCTGTTGTGCTATGAAGTAGAAAATGAAGAAGAAATGCTAGTGTTAAAATTAGCAAAAGTTGTAGTTGCATAAGTTGGATAACTGGTATATGGGGTTGTTGTGCTATTCATTCTTATGAGATGAAATATTCATTCTAAAATTATTTTAAAATATATTTTCATTTTATTTATTTATTTTTTTTTTGTCTTTTTGTCTTTTGTTGTTGTTGTTGTTGTTGTTGTTGTTGCTATTTCTTGGGCCGCTCCCGCGGCATATGGAGGTTCCCAGGCTAGGGGTTGAATCGGAGCTGTAGCCGCCGGCCTACGCCAGAGGCACAGCAACGCAGGATCTGAGCCGCGTCTGCAACCTACACCACAGCTCACGGCAACGCTGGATCATCAACCCACTGAGCAAGGGCAGGGATCGAACCCGCAACCTCATGGTTCCTAGTCAGATTTGTTAACCACTGCGCCACGACGGGAACTCCTAAAATATATTTTTAAAAAGAAAACTATAGGAGTTCCTGTCGTGGCGCAGTGGTTGACGAATCCGACTAGGAACCATGAGGTTGCGGGTTCGATCCCTGCCCTTGCTCAGTGGGTTGACGATCCAGCGTTGCCGTGAGCTGTGGTGTAGGTCGCAGACGCGGCTCAGATCCCGCGTTGCTGTGGCTCTGGTGTAGACTGGCAGCTACAGCTCCGATTCGACCCCTAGCCTGGGAACCTCCATATGCCACGGGAGCGGCCCAAGAAATAGCTAAAAAAGACAAAAAAAAAAAAAAAAAAAAAGAAAAGAAAAAGAAAACTATAGTTCTTTAGACATATTTAGAGTCTAATAAGATTAGCCAAAGTCCTTGTCATAATATCCCTTTCAACGCAGTAACTCTGTTCCAATTACTATTACTAGTCCTAAAGATAGACAGCTAGATACACACACACACACACACACACACACACAGACATACATCCATAAGGCAAGAAATCCATTTAAATGTTCTGGGGTGGAGGAGTTGGGGAGGTGACAGGTATGGTAAATTAAGAGATAACTTTAAATTTATGAACTCTTTCCAATAAATCTAGAAATATTTTCTAATGTCTGATTGAACATAGGAAAGAGTTATTGGGGGTGATTTTTTTTTTCACATGCACTGTCACTCCAAAGGGAGCTGGCAAGTGGTCCTGGGTATGTAAGTTCTTACATATACTTATGTATGTATGTACATGTGTGTATATGTATACATATATGTATGCGTATATTTATACACACACACTAACACAGACATTTCAAGATGATGAGAAGTCTAGTAAGGAAGTCCAGATCAAGAGGGCAGAATAGGAAGATCCTGAGCTTGCCACCTCCCATGGACACACCAAAAGCACAACTACACAGAAAATAACTATCTCTGAGAATAATCCAAAGCTAGTGGGACAGATTTTCTACAAGTAGGGATATAAAGAAAAGGCCACATCAAGATGGGAGAAGGGGGCATAGAAGTGGTCTAGGCAGAATCCATAACCCTGGTGCAGTGACCCACAATCAGTAGGGATATCACAACCACAGAGGATCCCCCACCCCTCTGGCAGGAGTGAGAGGTCCAAGTCCCAGGTCAGGCTCCCCAAATGGGGGACCTGCACTGGGGAGACATGCCCCCATAACGTCTGGCTTTCAAAACTATCTGGCCTTATGTCCAGGAGTGCCAGGGGCCTGTGGGTACCTGAGACTCTGCTCACCCTCTCCAAGTCCTAACACAGAGGCAACAGCTTGAAAAGTATCTACATCATACAAGAAGGACATTCACTGACTCTAAAAGTTGGGCGCCAATGAAACAGGAATCTGATAGAACATTATTCAGGGACAGAATGCTGGTGGGCATCTGGTTTTTTTTAAACTCCCCTTGCACTTGAATGATCCAGGGCTAGTGGGCACCATTTCTGTCAGTCTCAATCAACCTAACACCTGCACCCTTCCCTGGCATTCCCCCAAGGGTCCATCCTGCCCAATTTGTCTGTCCTGGCCAACTTTTCCAAAACAACTCTCATCCCATCAGGCAGACAATCTCAGCTGGCACTGGCATCCCCCAAAAGCAGATCCCCCTCCAAAAAGTCAGACCCACACAGCAGCACACCCACAATAGGCATCACAAAACCACTGCACCAAGGACCAGCACTGCACATCAGCACACCCACAGCACTCAGAGCCAGACCTTTCAGCCAGGGCCAGGCCCGAAAACCAGCATGCCCAAAGCAACCTTGGCCCAACCACAATAGAAGCGCACACACAACCCACGGGGAGATGGAACACTGGAGCACCTGACTCTGGTAACCAGAGAGATTGTGCCACTGGGCCCCCAGGACATTTTTTATATAAGGCCACTGTTTCAAGACCAGGGATATGGTGGATAAACCTATCACAAAAAAACAAACACAGAGAGTTAGGCACAATGAGGAGACAAAGGAATACCTTCCAAATGAAAGAACCAGAAAAAAATCCATGAAAGGAACTAAACGAAATAGAGACAAGGAACTTGCCAGATTAAGAGGTGAAAGTAATAGTCACAAAGATGTTCACAAAAACCAAGAGACAAACAGATGAACTCAGTAAGAATTTCAACAATAAAATAGAAAATATAAAAAAGAACCTGGGAAAACTGAAGAATACAATAACTGAAATGAAAAATACACTAGAGGAGTTCCCGTCGTGGCGCAGTGGTTAACGAATCCGACTAGGAACCATGAGGTTGCGGTTTCGGTCCCTGCCCTTGCTCAGTGGGTTAACGATCCGGCGTTGCCGTGAGCTGTGGTGTAGGTTGCAGACGCGGCTCGGATCCCGGCTCGGATCCCGCGTTGCTGTGGCTCTGGCGTAGGCCGGTGGCTACAGCTCCGATTCAACCCCTAGCCTGGGAACCTCCATATGCCGCAGGAGCGGCCCAAGAAATAGCAACAATAACAACAACAACAACAAAAAAAGAAAAATACACTAGAGAGAATCAATTGCAGATTAGAGGAAGCAAAAAAAGAACTGATCAGGGATCTGGAATAGGGTAGTGGAAATAACCCAATTGGAACAGCAAAAAGAAAAGAGAATTTTTAAAAACGAGGATAGTTTAAGGGACCTCTAAGACAACTAACCTCTAAGCATACTAACACTCACACTATAGGGGTCCTAGAAGGAGAAGAGAAAGGAGCACAGAAAGCATTTGAAGATGTAATAGCTGAAAACTTTCCCAATCTCAATTATCAAAAAAAAAAAAAAAAAATCTGAAAGACTTGCATAGACATTTTTTCCAAGGACAATATATACATGGCCAAGAGAAATATGAAATGGTGTTCATTATCACTAGTCCCTAGGGAAATGCAAATCCAAACCACAATGAGATATCACCTCACATCTGTCAGAATGTCTACTATTAAATAGACAGCAAATAGACAGCAAATAGCAAGTATTATCCAGGATGTGGAGCAAAGGGAACCTTTGTGCACTATTTGTGGAAATGTAAACTGGTGTAGCCACTATGGAAAACAGCATGGAGGGTCCTCAAAGAATTAAAAATAGAACTACCATATGATCTAGCAATTCCACTTTGGGTATTTATCCAAAGAAAACAAAATAGTAATTCAAAAAGATATATGCATCCATATGTTCACTGCAGCATTAATTACAATAGCCAAGATATGGAAGTTATCTAAATGTCCAACAATAGATCAATGAATAAAGAGTATGTGGGGTGTGTGTATGTATGTGTCTGTGTGTACAATGGAATATTACTCAGCCATAAAAAAGAATGAAATCGTGCTATCTCTGATGACATGGATGGACCTAGAAGGTATGCTAAGTGAAGTAAGTCAGACAGAGAAAAACAAATACTATATGATTCCACTTATATGTGGAGTCTAGAAAACAAAACATAAAGACTCATAGATACAGAGAACAAATTGGTGGTTGCTGGGGAAGGGGAGCTTTGAATTAAATAGGTGAAGAGGATTAAGAGGCACAAAATTCCAGTTATACAATAAGTAAGTCTTGGGGATATAATATACAGCATAAGGAATATAGTCAGTAATACTTTAATAACTTACTATAGCAACAGATGTTATTAGACTTACATGGTGATCAATTCATATATACATATATATGTCAAATCACTGTTATACACTTCAAATTAATATAATATTGTATACCAATTGTACTGCAATTTAAAAAAAGAGGATGATGGAAGTTCTTAAGTGCAAATACTACATTCTTCTTTAGTATAACATTATTCCATATAGAACCCAACTTCGGCTTCTGCGTGTTTAGAACCATGTTAAATACAAAAGTAAACAGGAGCAGGTAAGGATGTGCTTGGCTACTGAGCTCATAAAGGCACTGTTGGGGGGAGCTTCTGCAAAGTTCCCTTGTATAGAGAGTGAAAACACATGCTAGCAAGTGACAAAGTGCCAAATACCTGTTCTCTGATGAGTCCTGCAGTTTATCCATTATTGAGAATCAATTCACCAAACCACTTAGCTTGTATTTGTAAGCAAATAAAGGTTTCTCTTTTGCATATAATTTATCTTTATGGTTAGTATGTTACTATATGTACAGAGGATAAAAAGACAGTTCTCAAATGCCATAGTGTGAGGTCCATGTCTAATTTCCTGTTCTTTGTAGTACTTCATACTGTTGCTGTTATGTTCAATAACAATGAGTGTTCTTAATTATTCCACCAATAAAACAGATGCCCCAAAAGACTTGATTATTCAGTTTTATGCCACACAAAGATTTTATATTCAAGAAACAGCATTACTTAGCAAACTTCATGTCACCATTAGATAGAAAGGCTTACCAGGTTCATTTCCTGAGTCAATTCTGAAAGTATTATTACTCCTATTACGCAGTGTTCCACAGTACCCTGCGGAGAAAATAACCTAGTTTAGCCTAAACGGAGACGTGTGATTGGTTCTTAATGTGTAAACCAGGTAATATTTACAAGTAATTAAATAATGAAACATCCTATTTTCTTAAAGGAGACATATTAAAATATGTAGAAAAATCACTATAAAGTCCACAAATAAAAATAATTTCAAGCTCATTCTTTGAAGGATAAATTTAGGTATACAGAGTTGAGTGGGGGGGGGAAACTCACCTACTTTAGAACTGCATGATACATACATTTTAAGCACCTATGACTTACAATGAACTAAACCTCAAAATGCATACTTTTCATAAGACCATAAACAAGAATGAACAAAAAATAATTTTTAGCTCTATGAATTTGCTTAAAGCTGAGATAGATGCATTTAATAAATAATTAATAGCTTAGGATCTAATTTAAATCCCTCAGATAAGATCATTTAGGCCCTTTTAATATTATTTAACAGTGCATGTGTATGCAGTTATTATTTATCTATAATGAAGGCCTGTGAACTGCCCAATGCAGTGGAGAAATGCATGACTATTAACATGGTAGGATGTTTTAAGTTAGCTTCCAATTCAATCTCAGAATTTTCCTTCAAATCAAAATTCAGATTTTATACACACATTATCTCAGAATAAAAAAGAGAAACATCTATAATTTTTGCATTTTAATCTTTATGGACCTTCAGGAAAATCTGAACTCTATGAACTCAACTACAGATTTTATACTATGGCATCTATCTTTGCTTTGCACCAGGCCAATGCTCCTTAAAGTATCATTTGTTTCCTGGCCAACAGTTGGTCTGTGAATCTGCTGGTGGTCTGCAAACTCAGTTCTTATCCAAGAATGGTTTGGTATTGGTCCATGACAAGATACAAGAGTTTGTACCAGAATATAAAACAGATAAGTCAGTAAGTACACTGTTTAGATCAGCTGGCTTTTTTTCACAGCAATTCTTCCTTGATAAGCCAAGTACCATGTTGATTTACATTGTGACATAAATTCCTTATCTTGATGTGGCCCAGCAATTTGAATAGCACTGCCCTGGATGACAGGCGGATCTGCTGGGTATGTATATAGAAAGCAGGTCCACAGGCGTTCCTGTTGTGATTCAGCAGATTAAGAACCCGACAAGTATTTATGAGAATGTGGGTTTGATTGCTGGCCTTGCTGCGAGCAGTGTTATAGGTCACTGATGGGGCTCAGATCTGGTGTTCCTGTGGCTGTGGCATAGGCTGGCAGCTGCAGCTCTGATTTGACTCCTAGCCAGGGAACTTCCATATGCCACGGGTGTGGCCCTAAAAAGAAAAAAAAAAAAAAAAAGAAAGAAAGGAGGTACATAAACATTAGAGGTGTAGCAGCAATAAGGTTACAATAACAGAAAAAAAGAAGAAAAAGAAGATATACAAAATGTCAGGCCTTTAAAAATTAGACAAACTTAAAATAATTTCTACTAAAAAAATCACAGAAGCTATTAATACACAAAGGAACCATGTGGTGCTATTTTAGAGTAGTAAAATGCCAAGTCTATTGTCTTTCTCATAAACTCAATGTTAGGTTAAGTCGTATGCCCAGAAAACAAGTACCTTTTGTGTGATACTGTAATAAAATTTGACGATAAAACATTTTTTGTTTATTCTGGGCTTCCAAAACTGACAAAAAGCCACTAAAGCCCAACTTAAGCTCAACTTATCAGACACGGAAAAAGAGCTTGAGAAATGTTAGCCAACAAGAATGATTTCATTGTTTTCAACCTTGATTTTAAAAGAACTCTGAAGTCTATTCTTGTCTACACTAATGCTTCTTGATGAGCTATGTACAATCTTAGTAAATGACAAGAGAGGGGTGCTATTGTGTTAGTCAAAATTATATGGACAACTATAAAATGAGAAACTCAACGCATTACTGAATAAACTATCCTTCTGCCCCAGAGCCCATCTCCTTAGAGCTACAAATACCCTTATTCCTGTGATGTTTTAGATGACCAAGTATCTGTTAACCAAATTTTAACTGAATAAAAGAGAAGCAGTATAGTCTAGGATTCTATATTCTGAGTTTTCTAGCATTACTCTATATGATGGAATTACATCTTACACATGGATTAAACTTGAAAGTCACTAGCTAAGTAATAAAATCTCAGAAAATCCAAATTGCCCTTAATTGCCAATAAACCAACACTGAACCATCTATCGATTAACCCAAACTGCCAGTTTTTCCTTGAGAACACTAACGGATCACTGCTTCTTCAGCAGAGCACAAGCTAAAGTACTTATAACATTTGTAATGAAGAAGTGTGTATCTTTAAATATCTGAATCATATTAAGCAGGGCATGATGGTCATGCTAAGAGGCTCACAGGAACAGAAAAGAGCAGATTTAGGTTTCCCATATCACAACCCAGAACATAACACACTGTGTGGAATGGCAAGTGGAATCACTGGCACAATTCAAATTATTGTCCTCTTGCTTTTATTTCTTTTATCTTTTTTTTTTTCAGTCCAAATACCTGAATTTGTTTAAGTTAAATGTGCATATGCTATAGCTTTAATCACTTAAGGTAAAAAACATTCTTGAGAAACTAGTATAAAGCAAAAACTTTTAAAATATATATCAAGTTAGAAAGCCTGCTGAAGTACTAGCGCTACACTTTACTATGTCACTATGCAAACTTATACAAATTAGCTAACTTTTCTAAGCCTCAGTATTCTCACTTATAAAATGTAATTCACTTTACACAGATGTAATGAGCATGAAATTTGATACTACATGAAAAACATCATATACATGTTTTGCATAGATGCAGTACACTTACAGACACATATGGTTAGAAATGACTGAACATGTATTTTTAAATTAGAAAATATTCTAACTTGCATTCTTCTGGTTTGGAAGTTATATTATGACAAGATCCTCTTTTTCAGGCAATAAAAAATACAGGCTCCAGAGAATAAATACTAAACAATAATTAACATGGTACTGCTAATCACAAAACAAACCATATAGCTTTAAGAAGGCAGTTTTTTAAACCAAAAAAAAAAATAACAATTACTTGTTTTTTGTTTTGTTTTGTTTTGTCTTTTTGCCTTTTCTAGGGCCACTCCCAAGGCATATGGAGGTTCCCAGGCTAGGGGTCAAATCGGAGCTGTAGTCACCGGCCTATGCCAGAGCCACAGCAACAAGGTATCCGAGCCGTGTCTGCAACCTACACCACAGCTCACGGCAACACAGGATCCTTAACCCACTGAGCAAGGCCAGGGATCGAACCCACAGCCTCATGGTTCCTAGTCAGATTCGTTAACCACTGCACCATGAAGGGAACTCCACAATCACTTGTTTTTATAATGTAATGCCTTCTTACCTGAAGAAACTTCTTCACATCAGCAATAATTTCTCTGAAGACAAACTGATCTTTCTGAACCTCAAACCATCCCAATTTAGTGATTTTAGCAATGACTTGAATTAGAGCTTGGATGACAAAGGGAGCCAGCTTGAGTTGTGACGCCACATAATTAAGAATGTAGTTTCCTGTAAAAAAAAAATTCTGTGATCATTTGGACTTTGCAGTAACATAATGTGAATCATGTAGTAAAGACACATTCTTTGACAGAAAGTTAATCCCCTTCTCTGAAATATGTACTTATTCATATAGTCGGTTCTCCCATGAGTCTAATTTGGAAAAAGTAAATTTGTTTCAATTCAACTGGTATATTAAAGGATAATTTGAGTATAATGCAAATATCACTTTTGTTTTTGCATAATTTCATTTAGGAAAAAACACTAGGTGAATACAGAAAACTGCAACCAAGCCAAATGAATCAAGTCATACTCAAAATGCATACACCGCAACATACTCAAAATGCATACACCGCAAAGATCTACTAACCGTCTCAGTTCATCTTGTGTGCTATCAGACTCATTCATCCTTTCTGGTGTTATCATTTTCCATCCCATTTCATATCACCTTCCTTCCATCATTTCATTATAACTCACAAACTGCCACCCTTTGGAAGCCCACTCCCATAAACAAACTTCAGGTCTTCTTCATGATAAATAAAATGTCACATTTATTCCACTATTTAGTGTTTCTTAACCATTTAACATATATAAAACTCTACTACACCTTTTATTAGATTTCTTAATTAGTTCATTTTTAATGTGTCACTGACAAAGTGTTTGAATTTTATTTCCATAATCCCATTTCTCTAATAAGCCCTATGGTTTTAATGCATTATACTGCACGGCACTGTCACTTTTAGGAATGTCTATGTCATGTTAGCAAAACTGACTACATACTATCCTCTTTAAGTTGTAGAAAAAAATAAAATAGTATAATATGATAAAATAAGTATATAAGTTAAAGAAAATATGAATAGTAAGGGCAAGCCTGGAACAAAGTTAATACACCAAAATCATTAAAACTGGGTAGTGAATTCAGCTATGAGCATCCTAATGGAGAAGTAATTGAGGTAACAAATATGCCACCAAGTCTATCAGAAAAATATACGGAAAAAATTTTAAAAGGAAAAGATTCCACTTCTAATTCCGGCCCCAAAAGCCAGGCTACCATTTGAAAAAAGAGTGAAGAAAAAGTAAATACTTCAATATTTAACTAAAAATAGCTTCAATGGAAACAGCTCCAAAATCCAAAAGCACTGGTAACAGCTGTTTTTGACAACTGTAGTGAGAACTTTGACATAAAAAGGAAAAGTTCTCATGACTAGTATCTTTCAACCTCAATTTTTATTAACATTAAAATTACATAGCTATACAAATAAAAAATAAGATAAAGCACAGATTTTCCTAGCATTAAGATAAATCTGTAAGAGGTTCCTCCTATGGCTTATAGCAATATGGTTCTCCTAAGCTTCACTACCTGCTATCTTTCATTTCAATAACAAAACTTAAGAAAACGACATTGTCTTCTGAATATGAAAGAAAATCTGGTTTATTTACTTCCAGAATTTTTATGTTTCATATCTTGAAAATTTTTAACCCGGAAAGGAAATGAGGAATCCATATGTGGGTAGTGGTAACCCCTAGGAGGGTAATCTCAAAATAATAAAACAACCAAATGGGAGACAAACCAAATTTCACATTTAAGCTAAGTACCAATAAGCACACCTTCCCAAACTGCCTGAGCAAAGGTATTAGCTAATAAGTTTATTACTGAAGGCAAAAAATTTTAATAGACTGTATTTCTATTATTTTAGTTGAATGTGTTTCTCATAAAATATTCTCACGTTATGCTTATTACATAACCTATTATAGCGTTTCAGCTCCGTAAGCAAGTGCCAATGGTAACAAGTAAAACAGCAGCAATCTCATCATCACCAGGCCAAGATAACAGGGAGAAGCCCCACCAACAAGAAAATGCATGTTCAGAAAGACACCTGGGAGAATGAAATAAAACAGCTGGAAAAATTCCCAGGCAAAAGTTAATAGAAAGTTGGAAAGCAATGCACTAGAGGCTATTTAAAGTGTCAAATGCCTATAAGACAATAACAACAATATTTAGCATTTATGAAACAAATTAGAATATAAAAGTGCTTCCTAGGAAAAAACCTTCCTTAGCTCTCACAGCAACGTGAAGACACTGCTACTGTATTACTATTACCATTATTCTCTTTCTCTGACAAAAAATATGAAGGTCAAAGAGGTGAAATGACTTGTCACAGTGGGCAAGCTGGGACTGACTCAGGTTGTTTTGATTTATTTTAAGTTTCTGTTGGCCTGTTGCTTTCAAATGTGGGCGAAATCATATATTTCAGTAATAATCAGTAACTCAAAACTCTACTGAGTCCAAACTTATAGACAGTCTTTTGGAGTTTACTATCATCAGACTGATACTTTAGGTATTACCGCACTATAGAAAGTTAATATGGAGTTCCCGTCGTGGCGCAGTGGTTAACGAATCCGACTAGGAACCATGAGGTTGCGGGTTCGGTCCCTGCCCTTGCTCAGTGGGTTAACAATCCGGCTGTGGTGTAGGTTGCAGATGCAGCTCGGATCCCGCATTGCTGTGGCTCTGGTGTAGGCCATTGGACCCCTAGCCTGGGAACCTCCATATGCCGAGGGAGTGGCCCAAAGAAATAGCAAAAAGACAAAAAAAAAAAAGAAAGTTAATATGAAATACTTTTTGACTAACTGAAGTCAAGCAAAAAATATATCACAAGTCTATCAGAAAACATACATAAAAGAATATAAAAGAAAGATGGAAAATTCAATCTCTACTTTGGTCCCAAAGGCTAGCCAGTTATTTAGGAAAAAAATGAAGAGAAGGGAAATACCTCAATATTTAGCTACAAATGTTTTGATGGAAACAACACCAAATGCTGTGAAGACAAAAAATTTGATCTATAATCTTTGCCTAAAGGGCTAGCTTATGAAATGTGTGGAGAGAAAGAATACATGGGGAAAAAAAAAAAAAAAACTATACAAGAAGATCAAGATAAGACTTATGAGGTGGAAGATGTGGAGAAACTAGAACTTTCACACATTGCTGGTAAGAATGCAAAATGGTACACGTACTATGAAACACAGTTCGGCAGTTTCTGTAAAAGTTAAGCATAAGGTTACCTATGACGCAGACCTTCCACTCCTAGGTATCTACTCAAGAGAAATAAAAATACATGTCCACATAAAGACTTGTATGTCAATGTTCATGGCAGCATTATTCACAGTGGTGAAAAAGCAAAAACCACCCATATGGCCATCAAGTGGTAAATGGACAACAAGCTGTCATACATCTATATCAGCCAATATTATTCTACAATAAAAAAGAATAAAATATTGACACATGCTACAACATGGATCGACCTCAAAAACACTTTGCTAAGTGAAAGAAGCCAGATACATAAAAATGACATATGGTATGATTTTATTTACATGAAATATCCACAAAAGGTGAATCTCTAGAGGCAGAAGGCATCTTTGAAGTTGGTGGTATGGGAGCAGGACTAACTGTACATGAGCATGGGGTTCTGGGGGGGAGGATGGAAATGTTCTAGCACTGACTTGTTCACACAATTCTGTAAATTTACTAAAAATCAAAATTTATACACTAAAGTGAAACTTTAATGTAAATTATACCTCAATAAAGCTGATCAAAAGGAAGTTAGGAAGGAAAAAAAGAGGGAGTGGGGGGGGAGGTGAGGGAAGAAGGGAAGAAAAGAGGGAGATGGTGAAGGAGAATTAATTGATTTATATAGGTAATTAAACTTAAGCTATGCTTTTTGTGTGTGTGTGTGTGTCTTGTCTTTTTAGGGCCACACCCGTGGCATGTGGAGGTTCCCAGGCTAGAGGTCTAATTGGAGTTATTGCTGCTGGCCTACACCACAGCCACAGCAATGCATCTGCAACCTACACCACAGTTCACGGCAACTCCAGATCCTTAACCCACTGAGCAAGGCTAGGGATCAAACCCACAACCTCATGGTTCCTAGTCAGATTCGTTTCCACTGTGCTAGGATGGGAGCTCCACTTAAGCCACACTTTCATTTGCACAGAAGATTAAAAAGATAACATTCCAAGCTGGAGAAACAATATAAGAAAAGGCACTAAGGCAAAGATAACATGACATGAAAAAAACACCTTCTGGCAACTAATATGCTTGTAGCAATAAAAATATAAGGCTACAAAGGCGATCCATCAATTACAAGCTCATGAAAGTACTTGACCGTAAGGCTGAGGAAATGGTATTTAACTGCTGAGCAGTAGTAAGCCATTGTTAATTATAGCAATTAAGGTAGAAAGTAGTGTGCTGGACACAGAGAACAGGCCATAGAATTAACGTGAGAGGTAATGAGGTAGGTAGTCTGGCACCATATCATGAAAGACTGAGAATTTTGGAGCTGATGTAAAAAGAGAGTGTGAATATTAAGGCAATCTTCACATTTTCCATTTTAACTGACTGCCAATTATTCTACTGACACGTCACACGTCATAACATTCTAATCTACTTGCAGAAGCCAGAGTAGTAAAACTCAAGAAACTCATAAAGGAAACAAACACATCATTTTTTTGTTAGAAATGTGTTGTAGGTTTCCACTTTTCTCTTTTTTCCAAATTTCCTTTAGTGAGTATTCCTTTAAAAAGAAAAAAAGTGTCCATTTAAAAGATATAAATCAAAGAGACAATCTGAATAGGCCTGCATCTTTTAAATAAATTGAGTCTATAGTTAACAACCTTCAGAAAGCAAAAGGCCCAGAGGGGTTCACTGATGAATTCTACCAAACATTTAAGAAAGAAATTATACCAATTCTTTACAACCTCTTCCAGAAAAAAAGAAGCAGGTGGAATTCCTCCTAACTCATTCTGTAAGACCAACATTACCCTATTACCAAAACTAGACAAAAACATTACAAGAAAAGTTGTAGCTGAGCCAGTATTTCTCATCTATGTGGAAATGAAAATTTTCAACAGACTATTAGCAAAGCATATCCAGCAACGTATAAAAAGAGTTATACACCACACCTAAGTAGCATTTACCCCAGGTATGCAAGCATGGTTCAACATTTGAAAATCAATTAATGTAATCCATTACATCAACAGACTAAAGAATAAAAATTACATGATCATAACAGATACAGAAAAAAGATTTCAAAAAATCCAGTACCCATTAATGATTAAAAAAATCTCAGCAAACCAGGAACAGAAGGGAACTTTCTCAATTTGATAAAGAACTACAAATAAACTATAGCTGATAAATAAAATCAAAGAGCTAAATAAATGGAAAGCTATACCATGTTCATGGACAGGAAGATTCAATGTTGTCAGGATGTCAGTTCCCAAACTGATCTATATATTTCAATGCAATCCCAATCAATCAAAATCCTAGCAATTTATTTTGTAGACATTGACAAACTTATTCTAAAGTCTCTACAGAGAGACAAAAGATCCGGGTAGTCAACACAGTACTAAAAGAGAACAAAGTTGGAGGTCTGACACTACCTAACTCCAACACTTATTTTTATAAAGCTACAGTAATCAAGATTGCATGGTACTGGTGAAACAGGCAAATAGATCAATGAAACAGAAAAAGAACCCAGAAACAGACCCACATAAATACAGTCAAATGATCTTTAAAATGGAGCAAAGATAATCTTTTCAACAAACGGTGGTAGAACTGGACCTCAATGTGCAAAAAAAAAAAAAATCTAAAGGGAAAAATTATACTCCTTAAAAAAATTAATTCAAGATGGGTCACAGGCTTAAATATAAAATGTAATTACTATAAAAACTCCTAGAAGATAACATAGGAATAAAATCTTGAAGACCTTGGTTTGGTGATGACTTTTTATAAACAACAAAGGCTTGATTCGTGAAAGAAATAATTGATAAGGTGTACTTCATTAAAATTAAAAGCTTCTGCCCCCTGAGAGACAATGTCAAGACAATGAAAAGACAAGCCACAGACAGAAAAAATTCTTTGCAAAAGACCTATCTGATAAAGGACCATTATCCAAAACACACAAAGAACTTCTAGGAGTTCCCACTGTGGCTCAGCTGGTGAACAACTCAACTAGTGTCCATGAGGATATGGGTTCCATCCCTGGCCTTGCTCAGTGGGTTAAGGATCTGGTATTGATACAAGCTGTGCTGTGGTCTGAAGATGCAGGTCGGATCTGGCAGTAGTAGGTCTGATTCAACCCCTGGCCTGAGAACTTCCATATGCCGAGGTGAGGCCCTAAAAAGAAAGAAAAAAAGAGACAGAGAGAACTTCTAAACCACAACAATAAGAAAACAAACAATTGCTGTAATTTATGTCAAAGAGTTAAAGCAAGAAAAGAAAACAAACCACCTGATTTAAAAATAGGCAAAAGATCTAAACAGACCCCTCATCAGGAAAATATACAGATGGCAAATAAAACACATGAAAAGATGTTCGACATCACCTGTCATCAGGAAACTGTATATTAAAAACAAGATTCTACTATACACTTGTAAGGACAGCCAAAATCCAAAACACCAAAAGCACCAAATGTTGCCAAGGATGTGGAAGATATGAACTTTCATTCATTGGTGGCAGGAACGTGAAATTAGTACAGCCCCTCTGGAAGGCAGTTTGATTTCTTACAAACTTAAACATACTCTTACCATACAATCGAACAATCACTATCTTTGGTATTTACCCAAATGAGGTGAGAATTTATGTCCACCAAAACCCCTGCTTTATAGCAGCTTTATTCATGCGTGCCAAAACTTGGAAGCAACCAAGCAGTACTTTAATAGGTGAACAGATAAACTGTGGTACATCCGGACAATGGCTTACCAGTCAGCACTAAAAAGAAATGATCTACCAAGCCATCAAAAGACATGGAGAACTTTAAACGCATATTACTAAGTAAAGAAAGCCAATCTGAAACAGCTACACACTGCACAATTTCAACTATATGACATTCTGCAAAAGGTGAAACTATAGAAAGCAGTGAAAAGATTAGTGGTTGTCATGGGTTAGAGAGGAGGGCGGGATGAATATTTGGAACATCGAAGTTTTTTAGGGCAGTGAAACTCTTCCATGTAATACTATAATGGCGAATATGTGTCATTTATACATTTGTGCAAACCCACAAGATGAACAACACCAAGAGTGAGTGGTAACATAAACCCATAAACCCATTCTAGTGCAGGATGCTAATAATGGGGGAGCCATATATGTGCTACTTTTTGCTTAGTTTTGCTGGGAGCCTAAAAGTGCTCTAAAAAATAAAGTCCACCTAAAATGTGTGTGTGTATAAACAAAATCACATTGTTATCATAGGTTTATAATATATGAATCCTTATTTTTAAAATTATAAATTTTCTCTTTTGCTTTCTGAAGCACACAAGTCCATGAGCGCATAGATAAATCCTCCTCTAGGTTTGTTTAATCTCACAGGTTTTTGGTAGATGTTCTTTATCAAGTTGAGGAAGTTTCTCTTTGTTCTTAGGTGCTTAAGAGAAATATCAAATATATGAGGCAAATGACAAATCACTATGGGATTTGACCATTCAAAAACTGAGCTTAAAGAACCATCATACAAAATACTAGATTTTAACTTTTCTGTTACACGAACATGAATGATGTGAATGTGAGGCGAGAGAGCAGAAATAAGTCAACAGTCTATTTCTAATATGAACAAAGATAACAACAAAATCCCAATATACCTCAACTATTAGAGCTTTGTCCACATGAAAAGCAAGCTCACATACACATAAAATCTTAAAATATTACTTCTGAAAAACATATTGGTACTTCATAGAATCAATTTCCTACCACACTAAGTTCCAATCGCTGTTCATCCATACACACATTATTTTTCTATAAGGAGAAATATAATACAGAAATATGCTTTTGATTTTTATATGCATTCCATATGATTCTGATATAGCATCCTGAGAAATACTGGAGAGTAGATTTTTTTTTTTTTTTTTTGGTCTTTTTAGGGCCTCATCCGAGGCACATGGAGGTTCCCAGGCTAGGGGTCCAATTGGAGCTGTAGCTGCCAGCCTACACCACAGCCACGGCAACACCAGATCCTTAACCCACTGAGCGAGGCCAGGGATCAAACTCGCAACCTCGTGGTTCCTAGTCAGATTCGTTTCCACTGTGCCATGATGAGACCTCCTGGAGAGTAGACTTCTTTCCCATCATTTAGTTGTATATGAAGTTAAGACAATTGCTAAGAGCATGGACTCCACACAAATTGTGTAAGTTTGAATCAGCTCTACTTCTTGCTAGCTGTCTGATCTTGGGCAAGTTACAGAGCCTATCAAATTTAATTTCCTCATTTATAAAATGAGGATGATAACAGTACTCATCTCAGGAGTTTGGTAGATAAAATGAGACAGTGCAAATGTTAGTAAAAGTATAGACAATAAAGTGCTAGTTATTGTTTATTATCAAACGAAGCAAATGCTTTTTTGACTACATTTTTGTATAACACATCATTATTCATCACTCTCTGCATTAAGGAGACTTGACTACTCATCTTTTAAAAATGACAATAAACTAACATTCCTGTTAACAATTTAGCTTATTTAAAAGGAAAATTTATTTTTTTCTTGGCTGTGCCTGTGGCATGTAGAAGTTCCGGGCCAGGGATCAAACTCATGTCAGAGCAGCGATCTGAGCTGTTGCAATGACAATGCTGGAGCCTTAACCTGCTTTGCCACAAGGGGACTCCTTAAAGTGCAATTTGATAAAGAGCATAATAAACCACTTACTGATATCTATTCTCTGTTCAATTGGCAAAGGACTGACTCGGCTAACAAGTTTTGAAAGACATGTTGCTGCAAGGAGTTGAGCATAGGAGGTCTGCAAAGAAAAAAAATTTTACTTATTATTATCATGGAAAAATCAAAACACTACAAAAAGAACTTATCCCTAGCAATAATGAGAACTTCTCTGGTTTTCCAAACTGGCACATTTACAATGGATAAAATACACATGCACACCTGCATAAAACCCTTCGTAAGGGTTGGGTAGTCGAGGAAGGTGCAGGCAGCCTTTTCCAAGACCAAGTAATCGAAAGGGAAAAAATGATTATGAGCAAGTTCAAATAAAACACACTCACCCTATCTCTGTAGCCCTCCATGTTCTGGCCTCCGGTTATCTCTTCCAATCTAGTTCCACTCTACTCTCTCCTCTGACCACAACAGCCCTCTTTCAGTTCCTTTCAATGCTTCTCCCACCCTGACCTCCCCACTCCTTTACATCCATGTTGACAATATTCACTTTGGCCACAAACTGTCTTCATTTAACAGTGTACTCAATCCTTCAAAATTTGGCTCCATTATTCACTATACTCTCAGCAATTTCTTGTAAAGACAGTCCTTTCTTCTCTTCTCTAGACCAGAGGTCAGCAAACTAAGTAAGTCCCCTGGACCAAATCCTGGCTGTTTTGCAAGGCCCATGAGCTATGAATGGTTTTTATTGTTTTAAACAGTTAGGGGGAGGCGGAAGATTCAGATAATACTATTTTGTTATTATTATACATGGAATCCATATTTCAGTGTCCATAAATTTATCAGAACACAGCCAAACTCATTTACATAATATCTATGGCTGCTTTCAGACTGTGACAGCAGAATCAAATAGTTAAAACAGTATATGGTGCTCACTGCCTCTCAATGCTGCTCAATGCACTTTTATAAACTGCAATGATGTAGTTATAACACTACAGCACGCCTGGAGTGCCGTGAGTACCACCAAAATGTGACATGTACCTTTCAGTGTTACCAGTGCATACCCAACATGTCAAAACAAGAAAAGATAGACATGGACTTCAAATGTCTAACTTTTAAGGCATGGTGGAATGTGAATTATTTTGTCACTGAATTAGATAGCAAAGCAATGTGCATTTTATGCAATGGCACTATAGCTGTCCTAAAAGAATACAGTGTAAGTTGATCACACCAGACTAAGCACTGGTGTCAATATTTCTAACTCACAGGAAATCGACAGTGGAAAAAGGGAGAAAATGTAAAACAGAGTGTCTCAGAGTAGTGGAATTTCTCCACTACAAAAAATAAAGTGAGGCCGCAACCAAAATTAAGTTTCAAAAGGGCTCATTTACTAGCCAAGTAAGGAAAGCTACTTACGAACAGAAAATTAATTAAATCACCATTATTTCACTGTAGTAGCCAAAGTTATATATGCAGAGAAGATAAAACTTCAGACTACCAGCCATATAATGGCCATACAGTTGAAGATATCCAAACAACATCAAAAGTCAATTTGAAACAAGGCAGATGATCTGGAGGTTCTCCTTAGTTCTTGATGATTTCATAGTTACCAACATGCACTGCTCATACTGTTGCCAACATTACCTATTTATTCCAGAAGTCAACACTAAGTTTGAAGTGACTAAGGAATTAATCTCTATGAAGAGACTGCACGCAACTACTGGCAAGAACATTTTCAAAGAAGTTGAGAAAACACTAATTCTGTACAACCTGAAGTATATTTGCTAAAATGTGTCACGAGTGGTGGTAAAAATATATGGAATAGAAAAGGCGTAGCTGAACAAATATAAAAAGCTCGTAAAAATGTAAGAGTCTAGAGTCTGTGGTTATTCATTTTATTATTCAGCAGTAGATACTCTGTAGTAAATAGTTGAATCTATTATGTATTAATGAATCAGTAGTGTTAAGAGTGGAAAATTCACTTTCGTGAATTTATCTTCACCTCTGGGAATTTCTGTCAGCTATAAAGCTGAAACTTCTGACTTGCTCTACCACACAGTAATTCAATAGCTTGGCAATGGTAAAGTTTTACTGAATTTTTTTTTTTGTTTTTGGCTCAGGACTGAGACAAATTTTTCTGAATGAGAATAACCATTTTTATCCACTACTGTTGAACATCAAATGGCTTATGAAATTAGTTTTTCTGCAAACTTGATAATGTCTTTTAATGAATTCAACCTAAAATTACAAAAATGCCTAAAATGCCAACAGTGCTTAGGATTTAGTATTTCTATGAAACTTACAATGCAATAAAGTCATTTCAATAACAACTAACATGAATTGAACCACAAGTAATATCAAGCTGCTTTATACACTTTCCACAGTTAAAACATTAAAAAGAACAGCAGTCTCTATTCCTGAGTATATTTTCTGAACTCAAACCATGTTCCAGCAGCACTTTTTTCAGACTTTGATGCAAGTGCAAAGGAAATTTTCATACTTCAAAATCTATTTAACTGAGCAATTGAGGAGCCTCCACCTAACCTTTAACTGGAAGTGATTAATATACAGTGTAATGACATTCTAACAGGGAAATATCAAGAGAAGTTTTAAGAGAACTTTACACATGCCTTCCAAGAGATGAATATGCTTAAAGTCATATGCTCATGACTGATATCAATATTCTGCAGTACCTATCTATATGAAAAGACATTTTCAGAGATGAAACTTGTAAAATCTCATTACAGGTCAGTATTAACATAGGAACATTTGCAGTCAATGCTGACGACAGGAAATACTAACACTGAACCTCAGGCAAAATGTTATCCCCAAAGGAATAATTTCATACTCTTTTCATTAACAGACTTATTTAAAAAACAAACTGTACTCAACTACCATATTTTAAATTTCATCAATAAAATTTTGTGGAAATTTGTTTTTTTTTCTTTTCTTACAGACATATTTACAAAACATGCTTGATTTTGCCTCTTGGCCACAAAATCTAAAATATTTATAATCTGTCCCTTTACAGAAAGTTTGCCAAACTTTGCTCTATAGACGCTATAGTCTCTTACTATAGTGCTTATCATATCACCCCATAGTTCTTCATTTATACATCTACGCCTTCTCAGCTAAACTATGTTACTTTAATGCATGTGCATGAAACAGGTAGATAATAGTACGGTGCCCAGTTTTACAATGATAGCAATGACGTGGTAATACTTATTACTGAACCTATACCACTAACCTACATGCATTCATTGACACTGACATATATCTAATGATCTTTCATTGTTAATTGCTGTTATCAAATACTTACTGTTCCTTGTTCTAATAAAAGTTGACACTTGCTGAGACATTCTGGGCTGTCAATAAGTTCCAGGAGTGCTTTCTCAGCCTCTATTCTTTGTGTAAGATCAGTCCCTATGTAGAGATGAGTACATAATACTTCCAATTCAGCCAAACTCTTGAGAAGAAAAAAAAAATGAACATTTTACTTGAGTGAAAAAAAAGTAAATGTATTAATCACAGGAAACAAGGGAAGCAAATATCACACCTGTATACACTAAGTCAATAAATGCTTATTGAGCTACCACTACTTATGAGGGGTCACAGTGGTGATCAAAAAAAGTTGATCTTCTATCTCCAAACTGTTTAAATTGATAGTTCTGTGATGAAAAAGGAAGAGTATAAAAAGAAGAGAACTTGCCTGATTCAAGGAGTTGGAAAAGCCTTGCCTGAAGGAGTAACATTTATGCTGACCTAAAAGGTAAGCCATATGAAAAAAGACTAGACAGCAGCCCAGACAAAGAAACAGCAATTACCTAGGCCCCAAGTGGAGCTTAATCATTTTAAAGCATTAAAAGGTCTGTGTGACTGGTAAAAAGACAGCAAGAAGGAGATGCCAAATGAAGCTAAGGAGATGAGTGACGGAAATTATCATGTGCAGACATTATGCCAATTTACATTCTTTTTCAAATGGTAAGAATGTCAATGGTTCCAGATATAAAAAAGAAAAGATATATATGGGAGTTCCCGTCGTGGCACAGTAGTTAACGAATCTGACTAGGAACCATGAGGTTGCAGGTTCAATCCCTAGCCTTGCTCAGTGGGTTAAGGATCCGGCGTTGCCGTGAGCTGTGGTGTAGGTCGCAGACGTGGCTCGGATCCCGCGTTGCTGTGGCTCTCGTGTAGGCCAGCAGCTACAGCTCCGATTAGACCCCTAGCCTGGGAACCTCCATATGCTGCGGGAGTAGCCCTAAAAGAAAAAAAGGCAAAAAAAAAAAAAAAAGAAAGGAAAAGATATAAATATATGCTGATGTGAATCTTCTGAACTAATGACTTTTAGTGCAGCAGGTAAACTACAGCATGACTTTTAGGAACTATGACTCGACCCTATGGTTTATAGCAGTGTAACGACTAGGTATCATGTTGCACGCTCTTATTTTACAGACACAAAGGATAATTCATTCTGGCTACCATCAAAAAACACACACCAAAACAAACAAACAAACAAAACAAAACAAAAAAAACATTGATGAGGATGTGGAGAAAAGGGAACCCTCCTACTCTGTTGGTAGGAATGTAAAGTGGTGCAGCCACTGTGGAAAACAGTATGGAGGTTTCTCAAAAAACTGAAAATACCACTCCTAGGTATATATCTGAAAAAAATAAAAACCCTAATTCAAAAACATACACATACTCCCAACGTTCATAGCAGCATTATTTACAATTGCCAAGATATGGAAGCAACCTAAGTGTTCATCAACAGATGAATGGATCAAGAAGATGTGGTGCGCACACACACACACACAGGAATATTACTCAGCCATAAAAAGAATGGAATTTTGCCATTTGCAGCAACATGGATGGACTTAGAGGGCATTATGCTAAGTGAAATAAATCAGAGAAAAATACTAAATGATATCACTTACATATGGAATCTAAAAAATACAACAAACTAGTAAATATAAACAAACAAAACAGAATCAGAGATAGAACAAAATGGTAGTTAGAGTGTGTGTGTGTGGAGAGAGGCAATACAGGGGTACAGCAGTGTGAGATACAAACTACTGGGTATAAGACAGGGCTACAAGGATGTACTGTACAACACGGAATACAGTCAATGTTTTGTAATAACTGTAAGTGGAGTATAACCTTTACAAATTGTCTAAAAATATACATGGAAGAAAAACAAATTTTATAAGGAAAAAAGAATAATTCATTCTGTTTATAAATACAATCCCATCTAAAGACATAGGTCACACGGATAAAATCTGAAAGAAAAATTTTTAAATGAGTTCAGTATTCCTCTTAGCTTTAGAGAATTTTTGTTAAAGGCATCTTACTAAAACAAACTACTTGGGAGAATTATTCTTTGAAGGAGGAAAAAAAAGGGCACAGATTTCATCATCAGGTGGGCATATGAAGGTAACAAGATAAAGAAATGCTATTCTTTTTAACCCTTTCTGGCCTGAATTTTTATGTGGCAGCCATACAGCTACACTAGCCTAAACATTCCCTCAAATGCATATATCTTTGCCTAACAGGAATATACAAGAAACACTGACATGAAACCTCCTCTAGCTTCCTTTATTCTTTTCACTTCTCTCAACTTTTCAGTTTCTTTATGGCATTTCCCACTTCCCTACTCAAGTCAGAGCCCAACATCCCAGACTAGGATGGCTTTTCCGCTACAGCAAAAAGAAAAGTATACGAAAGTTTTCAAATTTAGATTAAGGACCTCAAATGAACCACATTTTAAACATTTTCTTTACCTAAATTGACCCAACAAGCTCTCAGAGTGCTACTACATACTATTCATAATACAAAAATTCACAGAAAATTTATAGTTTTTGAATATGTATGAATTTCCACATATTCTCCAAGGGTAAAAAAATACAAAAATGAAGAGAGCTACCTTTCTCCTCCCATGACTCATAATCAACCTCAGAAGATTTCTCCTTCATCTAATAAATCTGAAGGGTTGAATTTCAAAGCTGATAATACCCAGAATAATTTAATGATAAACTGATCCTGCTGTCCATCATGCATTCATCTAGGTCTAAGAATCTCTGAAGAAGCAGACTTTGAGTATGAAAAGAATGAGGCAGAAACAGAGACAAGACCTAACTGTTTAAAAACAAAAGACAACAAAAAAGTGAGACTAATAACAGCGTACCTCAGATTTGTTGGGAAGTTTAAATGAGTTTGGGCCACATAACTTCTGGCACACATTACACACGATAAAGTCTACTTGTTTGTTATTGGCATTACCTAATAAGCATATTATAATAGGTGAAACTGTACCCTCCTAAAAGATATATCCAAGTTCTAATCCCCAATACCTCTGAATGCTCCCTTATTTGAAAACAGGGTTTTTGCAAATCCTTAAATTAAGAATCTGGGATGAGATCTTTCTGGACTTGGGGGAGGCTCTAAATCCAATGATTTAGAGAGGGCCATGTGAGATGCAGAGACACAAGGAGAAGGTCATAGGAAGAAGGAGGCAAAGACTGGGGAGATGCACCTACAAGCCAAAAACACCAAGGACGGCAAGCTGCTCTCAGAATATAGGGACAAAGCGTGGGACCGCTTCTCCCTCAAGACCTCCAAGAAGAGACCAACCCTGTCAGCACATCAGTGTCAGACTTCTGGCCTCCGTAACTATAAAGGAATAAATTTCCATTGTTTAACCCGCCTCCAGTTTGTGGTCATTTGTCACAACAGCCCCAGGAAAGTGACGAAACCATATTAATCAATTCAATGGTACCTAAGTAAACCTATTTGGAAAGATTCTGGAAAAGTCCTGGAAATTATTTTCTATGTTTTGCTGTACTGATTTAGAGAACCTCAACACAGAACAAGTCTGGCGTGGAGTTAAATAGTGTTTACTTTAACAATGTTACCCATTACCCTTTTTCCCCCAAAGGTATTTCAAATTATTAGCATTGAAAGTCAGTGCAAGATAAAAAGGGAAAAGTTTGAACTTTCTCTTAAGATTAAAGCTGGGGGGGGGGGAATTAAATTATTTTTTCATTGTAATGAGAACAAGTAAACAAGTGCCTGGCATACTAAATCCTTTTTAGAGATAAGGATACATAGATAAAGATCCTTATCCTGTTGGACAAGCATTATCTAAACATTTCAAACAGTTAAACTCACAATGTGATGAATGCTGAGTGACTAAGCAATCTTCTGATTAGCATCTGATTTTCTAGAAAATCTATCTATAGATGGAGACTTTATTTTTCATGGTGAACCGATAAACTTCATCCTAGTTTTATACACTGATGTCTGAGAATATGGTTAACATAAGAATGCCTCAGAGAAATGGATCCCTTCTCAATTTGTTGACAAACCAGGTTTGAGTTATGAAACCTTCTATAGGGCTTCATCGAAACATCAGAAGCTCAAATAAATAACAGGTAGAACAAGTGGAACTGGACATCACTTAACTCCCACAGGTTAACTATCAAATACAAACAGACATCATCCAACTTCCAGAACCTAAGAGACAATGACATAATCCTGCCTACAGTGTAAACAGGGATCTCCCTAATTATTCCGGACTCATCTCTACCCTCTGTCCTTGACATACAATTTACCTCTAAATGATGTGACTTCTTTCAATACCGTAATTCCTATCATGTGTCCATTAATAGGTAAATGCTTAGAAAGAGATTTAAAAAAAAAAGAGTACATATTGTATGGTTCTATATAAAAGAAAGCAGGTCAGTGGTTTCAGGTTTGGAGGGAGGAAAGAGGGGAAGAGGAGGATGGGAAAGCAGCAAGGGGGAACCACAAAGGCGCTTTGGGGGTGACAGATATGTTCGCTATCTTGATTTCAGTGACAGTTTCACAGGTCCCTACTTATGTGAAATTCATCCAACTGCACATTTTAAATATGTGCAGTTTATTATTTGTCAATTATACCTCTAGAAAGCTGAAAGAAATGAAGGGCTTTTTGTTCTAGAGAAAAATGCCCCTAATAATAAAATAAATCAATGTACCACAAAAATCCCACCTCAATTAAATTTAAACTATTTTCAATTACTTCCCTGAATCTTTCCTGCCTTCTGGAATTAAGCTACCTGACATCCATTAATAGAAAATGCCTTCATCTTGAAGTTACTAATTTCCCACAAACTCTTTGTGTTTTCCTCCCCTTACCATCTTTTCCTGAACATACCTAAAGGCTTATTCCTGAGCCCCTTAGAACTGCTCCTTCTACAATGAAGTAGGTAGTATTTGTTTTAGTGCTTTAGTTTCTCCATCTTCTATTTTTAAAATCAATCCTAAAAAGTAGACTCCAGTAAAACGCATATTTTTAGCACATCCATTTCACAGACAAGAAAAAACCATGGCTGAGAGATCAGGTAGACATGTGCTGCTCAAGATAAAGTAAATGATCCGTTCTGATCCCAATACGAATCCATAGGCCCCAAGTACATGTTGTCTCCTAACCACCCTGCCATCTTGCCACCTTTTTCTTGAGTCATCATCTACCTGCAGATATGTCCTAGTCCATACTTCCTACCCTGTCTGTTCACCATCTTTACCTTTATCTACAAAGTTCTTCTTCTTGGAAAGGCAGAAATGTGTTGGAAACAGCTCCAAAGAATCAGAAAACGAATTGAACATATTTCCCACAGACTTCCACATCACGTGTCCCTTTGTTTTCAGTGGTTTCGGAAGTGTAGACCTGAATCTAGATTTACAATCTTTTTTTTTTTTTTTTTTTGGTCTTTTTTTTTGCTATTTCTTTGGGCCGCTCCCTCGGCATATGGAGGTTCCCAGGCTAGGGGTTGAATCGGGGCTGTAGCCGCCGGCCTACGCCAGAGCCACAGCAACGCGGGATCCGAGCCGCGTCTGCAACCTACACCACAGCTCATGGCAATGCCGGATCCTTAACCCACTGAGCAACGGCAGGGACCGAACTCCCAACCTCATGGTTCCTAGTCAGATTCGTTAACCACTGCGCCACTACGGGAACTCCTAGATTTACAATCTTGATGTTATCATTTGTTCTTCCCTCTCTTTAGTCCCTCCTGTAAAAGAGAGTTAAGAGTTTGGCCTTGCCCAAAGAAAAGTTTGGCCTTTGGGAGATAATCTACGTCTGTGATTGGGTGGGGGGAGGGGGAGAAGCTGATCGCATCCCATAGTTTTAAACTGGTTGCTGGCCACCCCAGAAAGAACAACCCACTGGTTTTAGGGTGGGGACTTACATATGTGGTTTTTGTTGTTGTCTTTTTAGGGCCACACCCAGGCTAGGGGTCAAATCAGAGCTGCAGCCACAGGCTATGCCACAGCCATGCCAGTTCCAAACTGCATCCACGACCTATGTCGCAGCTTGCGGCAACGCTGTTTATCATTAACCCACTGAGTGAGGCCAGGGATCAAATCCGCAACCTCATGGATACTAGTTGGGTTCTGAACCTGCTGAATCACAAGGAACTCCTAGGGTAGGGCTTTAGATCATCACATGGTATCATCTGACTAAAGACCATGATCAATCATGTGGCAATCAACCAGTCAATCATGACTACCTAAAGAAGCCCCCATAGAATTCCAGAATTTAAAGTTCAGGTGCACTTCTGTGGTTTGCAATACTTGGTGCTTATTGCCACGGATACATGCTAGGAGAATAACATGTCCTGAGGACAACAAAAGCTTTGTTTGGAACCTCCCAGGCACTGCCCTGTGCATCTCTTCTTTAATCAATTTCAATCTGTGTACTTTCCCAATAATAAAGTGCAATCCTGAGTATGATAACTTTCAATGAATACTGTGAGTCTTTTTGCTAAACTATGAAAACTGAGGGTGGTACTGAGAAACCCCCAAACATGCAGTTTGTATCAGAAGTGAGGGTAGTTTTGTGAATTGTGCCTTCAAACCTTGAAGTTTGGCTAATTCCAGGTACATAACCTAAACTGTCATAAAGTCCTACCAATTCCTTTAAAATAAAGACTCGGGCTCAACATCTTAACTTGATATTCATAGACAGTAGAGCCACAGAACATTATTTTCTGTGGCCTACAGTGCCCCAGATTTCTTTAAGGGCTTCTTTGAGAATGAGAGTGGACACTTTGGAATCTGTCCAATTACATGACATTAGCAAATTATTTAACTTTTCTTAACTTCACTTTTGAAATGGCAGGTGATAACATCCACCTTCCAAAATAACTGTGAAAATTAACACAGAAAAGACGAGAAAGCTTAATCCAGTGCCTGGCGCACAGCAGATCTACATGAATTGTAAATAATCCTTTCAGTTAATTATAAAATACCATGTAGCTCTTCTGTCTATAGTTTCCCCTATTCAAATCTATAATGTCAGGATGATCTTTCCCAAATCCATTTCATCAGGTTACCATTCTATTCAACTATAAACATTCACAATCACTTCTAGATCAAATCAGGTAACCTGTCTAGGCATTAAGAAACATGACTAAGAGTTTCTGCTGTGGCACAGGAGGTTAAGGATCAAGTGTTGTCTCTGTGGCAGCTTGGGTTCGATCCCTGGCTAGGTGCAGCAGGTTAAGGATCCAGCAGTGTTGCAACTGTGGCTGATTAGATCCCTGGCCTGGGAACTTTCATATGCCATGAGAGCAGCTGAAAAAGAAAAAAAAAAAAAAAAAAAGGCAGCAGCAGCAGCATGACTATAATCTCAGTTTCTGGAATAACCCTGAAAGCAAAAAAAGAATCAACCAACTACATCTCCTTCATTTTTCTTAATGTTATCCTTTTAAATCATCTCTAGATTACTTATAATACCTAACACAATATAAATGCTATGTAAATAATTGCAAATTCAATGTAAATGCTATAGAAATAGTTGCCAGTGTGCAGCAAATTCACGGTTTTTTGAATTTTTTAAAAAATATTTTCATAGTTGGTTGAACTAACAGATGCAAAAAAAAATACACAGAGACAGCAGGTCAGCTGTGTATACATACCGCTCAAGCTAGGTGTGTGCTCAAAATCTACCACAAGTGTGTGAAAGTTCACAAAGTGCTAGGTACCAGTTATCCTAAGTAATAAATGCTCCTTGGGTTAACTGACTAAGAATATGATCCATATGCTGAAAACAAATCAAACTGAGAAGGTTCACAGGTTTTTTCTGGCCTCCCCAAACAATCAGGTCTTTTAGCTGCCCAACTCCACTTTTAAGCTGCCCAGAGCTCCTGTGAAATCCATTCCTGGGAAACCAAGTTGGGAAGTTTTAGCATTAGCAGCTAATTTTTCCAACATTACCTAAATATGAAGAAATTTTCCAGACTGGGTGATTTACTATTTCTAAGTCTGAAAACGTCACAAACAGTTTCAGTTTAGTTCTGTTTTTGTCTTTTTAGGGCCGAACCCGCAGCATATGGAGGGTCCCAGGCTAAGGGTCTAATCGGAGCTGTAGCGACCGGCCTACACCACACCAGAGCCATGCCAGATCCGAACCGCATCTGCAACATACACCACAACGCACCGCAACACTGGATCCTTAACCCACTGATGGAGGCCAAGGCTCGAACCCACAACCTCATAGTTCCTAGTTGGATTTGTCTCCACTGTGCCACGATGAGAACTCCAAATTTTAGTTTTTAATTCGTCTTCAAGACTTACACCTAAACTATGAACATCTGTTTGCCTATTTACAATCCCAAAGACTTTCACGTGAGATTCTTCTTGTGAAGATATTTCCCAGAGGGCATATTTACTAAAGTGGTAATGACACTACTTTGACCTGGAGACCCTCAAAATGGCAAGGAGTCCAAAGGTAAGGTGTGAGACTTAACTACCTCCTGAGTTGTCAATTACCTCACAGGAAAGTGGGTGGTTTAAAAGATCCTTAGGAAGAATCAATAATTAAGTAAAGAGTCATTGTATCACAGGGGGTCCAAAGAAGTCTACAAAGGGATGTGACACTGAGATCACTGCCACCCTACTATGAAAATTGCATATTTCTCCTAACTCATCTCCTGCCATGCACAGCCTCCCCTGCTCCCTTTCCTTTTTATATGAACCCTATGCTCCAGCCAGACTTCCTGCAACATGCAACGTTCTTCCACAATTCTTTGCTTTGGCTCACACTGTCCTTTTGCCTCTATACCCTTTCCTTCCTCTTCGCCCGGCCAACTCCTACAATTCTTTCAAGATCCAACAGACTGCAAGTTCCCTGAGTGTACAAATCATAAAGTTTTGCTAGAGCTGTATCTTAGGTGCCTAGCAAACTAGGAATTCAATAAATAAGTAGATGAATGGAAAATCAAAAGTCTTGCCTGAGAAGCATAGCTGTCTCACACCTTCTCCACACACACACACACACACACACACACACACACACACACGGCTGATTGCTCCTTTTCAAAGTTCCCAAGATATCCTGTGATTAATTCTATCATATCATTTTTCACATTTACTGTCATTATCTGTGAATTTCACGAAGGCAAGAATGGTAGATGATGTAATCCTTTACCCCAGAACTTCTTACAGTGCTTGAAACACGTGGAGGGCGAGGGGAGGTTCTATAAATGTTTGTTGAATGAATAACTGGATGCAGATGCCAGAGTGCCCAAGAATACAGGAGCCTTCCTTCTCCAGCCCGCGACCCATCCAGACTCTCCCCGCGCTCCTAGCGCGCCCTGCCCCCGTTTCCTCCTCCAATGAGGCTGCAGCAGAGCTCTCCTTCGCAACTCCCCACACATACAGCCCCTGCCCGCTCTGGCCAATTAAAGTCCAACTGCTACGCCGATCCTCTGGCGGACCCAGGCCCCCTCTCGAGCTCAGCCCTAACTGTATGAAGGCAGACGATGGAACCTTGGCTGGCGACACTGCGGGAAGGCTGGTCCCGCCCGGCGGAGCTCCCACCTGCTTGGGCATCGCCAAAGCCGCCCACAGCGCCGTGCGGCGGTACAGGGGAAAGCGGGCTCCGGCGCCGCCGGTCTCCGGCATCCCACCTCCCCCGCGGGGCGAGCTCCGAGCCTGGTCTCTACCCCTCCACCCCTCGCCCCCGAGCTCGGGCCGCCCCTTCCTCGGGCCCGCTCCCGAGGTGTGCAGCCCAGGCCAGTGTCCGGGTCCCCGGCCGGGGCTGGAGGCTGGGGCTCCGAGGTGCCAGCCCCGCGGCCCCTTTGGCCTCCGCCGCCGGCCTAGGCCCTCAGTCTCCAGACCCCGGCGTCCCGCCGGCTTCCCGGGGTGGCGGAGCGCGGACCCGCGGCAGAGCCCACTGACCTGGAAGTGCAGCGCCATCTTCCCGGGAGGCGGCGCCGGTCGGCGCCCCGAGCGCCGGAGGGAAGGAAGCGTAGGCGGGCGCCGCGGAAGCCCCAGCAGCCCGCGGGGTCCCAGCGCCGCTCGCTCGCTTGCGAGCTTGGCCGCGGGGCCTTCGCGTTCGAAGCTCGGGATGGGGCGGGACCGGCGGGGCGGGGCGGGGCGACGGAGGCGGCGCGCGCAGGGCGGGCCCGAGGGGCGGGGCCTAGGGGCGGCGAATCTTAACCGCCCCCTGCGTTCAAGCTTCAACTGCCGCTGCCTCAGGTGGGTCTTGACTTCTGACCCCTTCCACTTGACACAACTACCACAACCCAACTGTCAACCACGACCCCTGACTTTACATCTCCCACAGGCTCTCTTGACCTCTAACCCCTACAAGCACAGCTATTGCCCTTTGCTTCTGAATACCCCGTCTCCGCAACCTTTCTCGTGGCCTAACACCCACCTGCACGTAACAGATCACCCATAACCTTTGACTCCCACGTGCCAACTGCTGTCCTTCACCCCTGTCTCCCAGAACCCACCTTTCACTTGTTTTAAACTTTATTTTGCTTAAAATTAAACTGACAGTCTCTACATTATTGTTAAGCTGTAAAATTCTAGTTCCCCTCTTCTGGTATACATTTCATTTAATATGAACTTATATTTTACACGAAATGATTCCATTGGAATGAGAATTTATTTGAGGAGAAGTAGGTCAAAATCACTGCTTTCTGGTGTTTCAGAAGTTTAACACTTCTAGTTGAGGGACATTGTACTTTAGTGTGAAAAATTACTTAAAAACCCTTATAATTTCAGGTTTACTAGTGGCAGATTCTCTTGGCTTTGTTAACATGAGAACATCTTTATTTCACCTGCATTTTGTAAAAGGATAGTTTTGCTGGGTATAGAATTCAATTTTTGGATTTTTTTTAAACATTCTTTCAGCATTTGAAAAATGCCTTTCTTTTGATTTCTGGTTGCCATTGTTTCTGTTCAGAAATGAGCCATTGGTCTGATGTACTTCTTTGAAAGTAGTTTGTCTCCTTCTCCCACCCATGCCTGCTTAAAATTTTTTCTCTTTCTTTTTTTTCTTCAGCAGTTTGAGTGTGATGTAACTCACGTGTGTGAGAGAGAGAGAACCTGCTTAGGGTTCATAAGGCTCCTTAAATATGAAATCAGTGGAGTTCCCGCTGTGGCACAGTGGCTTAAGACTCTTACTGCAGTGGCTCAGTTCTCTCCAAAGATGTGGGTTTGATCCCCAGCCCAGGAACTTCCATATGCTGTGAATGCAGGCAAATACACACACACACATACATATGAAATCAAATATTTTTAATCAGTGTTTCAAAATTTTTGGTCAGTATTTCTTTAAATACTGCTTCTGTCCCTTTCTCTTTTCTCCTTCTGGAACTCCAGTTATGGGTATTTTCAACCTTTTGGAGTTTTCCATATGTCTCTTATACTCTTTTCTGTATTTTGCATTTTTTGTCTATTTTTCTTAATGTGCTTTGATATGTATTTTTTACTGATCTTTTACCCAAGACAGTAGTAACTCTATTGTTATTCAATCCCTCTATTGAATTCTTAACTTTAATCATAATATTTTAAGTTCCAGAAGTTTCATTTGATGCCTCCCTTTCCATTCTTCAAATAGATCCCAAGGCTCTGGTGAAATTCTGTCATTCCTCTATTTTCTCGAATATTTTAATCATATTATTTAAAGCTTCTAACTTGTAACTCCAGTATCTGAATCTGCTGTGGGTCCTCCTGGGTTTTAGTATTTGGTCCTATTTTTTCAAGCATGCCTCTTAATTTCTTATTGAATGTCAGACAGTGTAGGAGAAAAACTGTAGAGGTTCTGGATGATAACAGCTTTCTCCAAAGACGGTTTTGTTTTATTTTGTTTTATTGTAGTAGGCAGATAGAATACCAGTGGATCACTTTGACCCTATTGAGACTTGGCTTTAGGCTTTCAAATTTGGGTTATTTCAGTTTTACCCTTATTCCTAGGTCATGGTCCTTAATAGATCTGACAATAAAAAGCCTAGGATATTTACTAAGACACCTTCACCCTATTGACTTGAACTCTAATCTTTGTCTCCCCAACACTGTGAAGCTGCTAAAATCTCTGTTCAACTCTTTAGATGCTGCAATTCTGAGTTTCTTAAAGTCTCTCCCTGCACATATGCATCTTAAAAATTGACTGATGGGGAGTTCCCGTCATGGCTCAGTGGGTTACCAAACCAACTGGTATCCATGAGATGTGCGTTCAATCCCTGGCCTCACTCAGTGGGTTAAAGGATCCAGCATTACCGTGAGTTATGGCGTAGGTCAAGATGTGGCTTGGATCTGGTGTTTCTGTGCCTGAGGTGTAGGCTGGCAGCTGCAGCTCCATTTCTCTACCCCTGGAAGGAGAACTTTCATATGCTGCAGGTGTGGCCCTAAAATAAATAAAAGAATTGACTGATGATTTGCAGGATCTGTACACAGATTTTTGTGGGCTCACATCTCTGCAGTTTGCTCCTCCTAGAATTTTGTGCCTCAAATCTCAGCTTCCTTTTTTCCAAAATTCCCTTGTCTGCTTCTAGCCTTCTGAGATTGCTACTGCCTATTTAGCTGTGTTACTCCTTGTGCCATTTGGAAAATTCTTTCTGGGGGAGGAAGGATGGAGTGAAGCTGAGGTGAATGCGGATCTTGCCCTTGCTCCTTTCATGCCCAAAGCTTGAAGCCAGTCAAGTCCCGCCTTTGTTGGTTGTTCTCTAGTTCTCCTTCAAGCAGATCTTAAATGTGTGTGAGTGTGTGTGTATATGTGTGTGTGTGAGAGAGTTGTGAATATATATTAAATTATTGTTAAATATATATTTTTTGGCCATGCCTGCAACATGCAAAATTTCTAGGGATTAACCCTGTGCCACAGCAGTGACCCAAGCCATAGCAGTGACAATGCAGGAACTTTAACTCTCTCAGTCACCAGGGAATTCCTATAGTTTATTTTTTTAATAGTTGTTATATATGCAACATAGTTGTTAAATATGTATGTTTATTTTTATTTATATGTATTTGTCCTGTTTTTATCATTGTTTTCAGTGGGAAGTCTAATCCAAAATAAGTTAATTCATTATGACCAGACTATTTGCATCTTCTATTCTTCACCCTTGATTTTCATGGCTCACCCACAAGCCCATGAATCCTCATCCCCACAGCTCAACTCCTAAAATCTTCAACGCCTTCATCCTGCCATTTTGTATTCCTAAATCCTAAAGGTTTTGATTCCTGTATTTTAACTTTTATTTCCATGTCCCAAGACTTTTTATATCCCATCTCATTTGTGATTCCCACATCCCAGCATTTCTGACTCTCCCACACCAAGCACCAGTGTTGATTTCTGACTTCCCTGTTGCACCTGGCACACAATAAATACCCCATTATTTTAACTGCCTATTGCCTTTGCCCAGCTTCCAACTTCTTGGTCTCCACCACATGTTAAAGCTATTGTTTTAAAGGAGCACTTCTATTACCACAATTTTTAGGTCCTTTAGAGAGGAACAGTTACTTGAGACTTGACCATTTGGCTTTTTTTTTTTCCCCATTCCAGAATATCCTTGGCACAAATATAAGCTTGTGACAACAACAGCAGCTGACTATTATGTGGATTCACCAGGTAATTCTGGAAATGAGAAGCCCAATTATTTTTTCCTTTTAAATTTCAGTGACCACTTAAGATTTCTGCTTTAAACACTTTTCCCATGATTTTCTGTCAACAAAATATGCACACAACTCCATACTTTTTTTTTGTCAATTAACAAAATTTAAGATAGAATTGTGTTACTACAGCTATTAAAATTAGCACAGAAGATGCTCCAGGATGTCAAATAATTCATTTCTATCACAAAACCCAATTAAAGAGGGACATTTAGAGCCCTTAGGAATTATAAAATTATCTTCCTTTATGGCAACTAGCTTTCTAAAAAAGACAGATCCTTAATCTTTGTATCTTTTCAGAGGATTCAATTAACATTTGTAATTCTAGTGCTTTAGGAAATTGACCTAACAACTCTGAATTTTGATTTGTTATTTCTAAGATCAGGACAATAAATCTATAATTCAAAAATCTTACAAGAGGTAATATTGAGATGAGACAGTTGAGTATGGTGGATAGGAAAACAGACATGGAAACAAACACCTGAATTAGGGTACCAACTCTATCACTTACTAGTTGGTAAACTTGGTGAATTTATCTAACCTCTCCATGCCTTCATTTCCTCAACTGTAAAATGGGCACTAATAGTACCTATCTCATAAGTTGCTGTTATGACTACATGAGTTAATATACATAAAGTATTTAGTGTCTGGCATATAAGTACTACATACATACAAATTTTTATTCTCATGTAAATTCATATTATTCTCTGAATATAATATTTAAAAAATATTTCAAAGGGAATAGCATTATAATTTTAATCAAACAATGAATTATTCTACATTTTTTTACTTTGTAAATTTATAGTTAAGCTAGCTATTTCCTCATTGTCCCTCCTACCCCACCCAACTTCTCAATCCTGAAAATTTTTGAAAGGCTAAGACATAGCCTATATTAACAGCATTTCTGTTTCATGTTTTCATAAATGGTAGAACTGAAACTTCAAAATATCCAACTAAAATTCTCACTTAATGAATACTTAAAATGTAAAACCTGTGATCAGTAATTTACTTTAGTAGCACATATAAACAAAATATAGGAAGCATTTCCCTTAACTTTTTCTACAAATGTAGTTTTCTTAAATACACTTTCTAAGACTGCTTAATACCTCAATAAGATTGGGAAATCCAGCAGAGGGCAGACAGAAATAGAAGAATACATCCAAACAACTCAGATTTTATGTAAAACCCTCCAAAACACAACGTTAGCATAAAGTATTAACTGGGATATATTTCTTTCATGCCAATTTCAACTGTATTTTTGTTTGTCAAGTCATTAATTTTAAATTTCATTATTTAAATACCCAGAGTGAAACCAAAGAAACAAAACTTTTTTTTTTCTTCTCTGGTGATATGGACATGAGTTATTTCACAATCATGATTATTACATAGATTTTAAAACCATACATAATTTTATTTAAACAATTTTCACTTTTAATTCACTGACAGTAAGGGTATACTGCTGTGCATAGTATAAAATAATAAATGCCATTATTTTGACCAAATTAATATTTCTCATTCTGTGCACTGCTTTATATTACTTTCATATTAGTTCTTCCACATAACAATAAATAGTTTAAGGCATCAGTTGTGTAAGTAAGATAGTATCGTTATTTAATATGCATTCTTAAAATTACTGCCAAGCAGGATCATAATAAAATGTGACCTGATATGCAGTGCTATTAGATAAATAAACCAGTATAACCTTTCTGAAAAGCCATTTGGCAATATATACCAACAACCTTCATTTTCACCCAACTTCTAGAAAGTGATTCTAAGAAAATAGCCAAAAATATTTTTTAAAGTTTTTTATGCAAAGACGTTTATTACAGTCTGACTTACAATATGAAAAAACAGCTTAAGTAAATTATGGTTCAGCATATGGCAGAGTCCCATAGGATCATTAAGAATTATATTTATGAGAATCTCTGCTGTGTGGCATAGTGGGTTAAGAATCCAACTGCAGCAGCTCAAGTTGCTGTAGAGGTGCGGGTTCGATCCCCAGGTGCAGTGCTATAGGTTAAAGGAGTGTTGCTGCAGCTGCAGTGTAGGTTGCAACTGTGGCTCAGATTCAGTCCCTGGCCCTGGAACTTCCATATGCTGTGGGTGCAGCCATAAAAATAAAAAAATAAAAAAGAATTATTTTTATGGAGAGTTTTGTAAAAAAAAAAAAAATTCTGTGTTATAAGGTTACGTTTAAAAGGAAAAGTGGAACAATTTATCATTTAAATCAAATTAAAAATACATAGAAAAAAATGAATGGAACACAGTACAACCAAATGTTAATAATGCTATCTTGTGAATGGTGGGATTATTAGGTGATTTTTTTCTTCATCATGTTTCTGTTTTCAAGATTTTCTAAATTGTACATTATCCATTTTCATAATGAGATAAAAACTTATAACAATAATTCATACCAAAATAGATTACTGTTAATCTCATTAAAGAAGTACTGATGGCAAGTGTATATGTTTGGAGGAAAGGCCAATTAGAAAAGCTGAACTTGGATTTCCCATTGTGGCTTAGCAGGTTAAGGACTTGAAGTTGTCTCTGTGAGGATATGGGTTTGATCCTTGGCCTTGCTCAGTAGGTTAAGGATCCAGCATTGCTGTAAGCTGTAGCATAGGTCACAGAAGGAAGGCTCAGCTGCAGCTCTGATTCAACCCCTAGGCCAGGGGCACCATAGGCTGTAGATGTGGCCGTTTAAAAAAGAAAGAAAGGAAAGAAAGAGAGAAAGAAAAGCTGAATTTGACTAGACAGACACTACCGCCACAAAATTTTTTTGGATAAGGCAAAGTATGGATGTTGTGTATGTGTGCACATAATTTTTTAAAATAATGCAAACTTAAATTGAAATGGAGAGTATTAAATGTGCAAACCCTAGGGGAATAGGGCAGAAAAAAGAGCTATCTCCAGACATACCCCATTTTTTTGCACATAGCTACTTTCCAGAAATAGGCATGTCCCCATTTCAAGTGCTTTCTTCTAAAAGATTTCCATAAAATACATTTAAGGCCATATCAGAGAGCAATACTGTTTTTAGAATAAAATTAATTTGGACTAAAATATAAAATTAAGTCCTTCACATATTAATATTACTTGGAACAAGCAAAAGGTTGTACCATTTCTGAGAACCCAAGTCTCTTCCTTAAGGGTCAACATTTTCCTTTCACTAAGAGTTATGTTTTAAATTTACTGTGGGGATACCCAGCTGACCAGGCAGGCCTCGTCCTTTAAGGAAAAATGAAAGCATCTAAGAATATCTCAAGGAAAACCAAGTTGTCAACTTTCGTCTTGCTCCTTTCTTTTCTGCCTCCCATTGCTCTTGCGCCAATACACATTAACACCATGCCCACAATTAGGTTATATCATGCTGAGGAGCTTCGGGGAGACAATACTCACATTAAATCCTTTCAAATTGCTGCAGTTTATTTTAAAAGAGTGTTTCAACCATTTTCTCCTAATTATAGAAACAATCCATGATTTTTGCATAAAATTTAATGGTAAATTTAATTCTAAATTTATAGAATTGTATAAAATCAAAAGTAAAAATGACCAAGAATGGCAGTCTCTCTAAAATAACCTATCTTAATATAGCAGCATATGTCCTTCCATGCCTTTCTTTCTGCACATGCATATGTGGGCAAAAAACATATTTTTTTGTACAAATGAGATCATGCTATAAAACTGTTTTTACCTTGATATTTCTGCCTAACAATATATACATTTTATGTAAATCAACAGTACTTCAATAAACATTTTTAGAGAACAATACATGCACTTTAGATATTTTTTAACATCAGTATTATAGACCTACCTTGTTTCTTTTTTAACAACTCCAAATTTCTCTGTATGTATATGTATGATGATTTATTTAATCAGTCCTCTACTGAGAGAAATTTAAGTTTGATTCTTCTCACTATCATGACTAAAGCATATAATAACACTGTTAAGTGAACTCTCAGTGTTCTCTATAACTAAGAGAGACAAAAGAGACAAAACTTTACCCCCCGGGTGTGTAAAAGTACTGCTCCAAAAAAGCTTTCCCAGGTTGACCTGTAGATAAGTCGATTATGCATATTGTTTTATATTGTATGTTGACTTAACACATACAGTTTACTGTTTAACAAGCACACTTTTGAAAGTAAAAGGGGGAGCTATTAATGTATAATCTGGGCTAGTCCTGAAGCCATCCAGTAGGGTGGAGCAAGGTTTTTACCAGCTGGAGCAAAAGAAGGTTTGGGAGAGCCATTGTGTGCCAAGAGGGATGAAGAAGACTTCTGTGTAGGAGCTGGTTGGCAAGCCTGTCAGAGCCTGAATCAAGTGAGGAGAACCTCTGGTCATGAGTGTGGTCCTTCTTAGAGTGTCAGAGAGTAGCAGGGAAGAAGAGTATCTGTACAGTTTTGGCCTATTGTGGGATTTTGGAGGCCAAGTTATATGAAGAGAGTAGCTGGGCATTTAAGGCATGGATTGGGGGTATAGTTTAGGATTTTGAAGTTCAACAGGCCTGAGAGAGTCATTTATGCAGGGATGGGGTAAGGACTAACTAGGCATGGGGATTCAGAGCCTAAGTAGGGGGAGGAGGATGTTCACATGGAATAGTCCTCTGTAAGAGGTATCAGAGGTCAAGAAGGAGAAGAGGATATCAATGCAGGGGAGGAGTTAGCACTAGAATTGGGAAACATTACATACTGGGGAATTGATGAAATAAGTACATTAAGAATAATGGAAGTCAGGTTCCTCACTATGGAAAAAGGGAGTTACAAATATGGAAAGAGGGAAAACTAGAATGAACCCTGTGTCACTGGATTGGAATTAGAAGTATCGGTGAAAATTTAAAATGTTTTCAATATGTATAGATAAATATAGAAATACATTTAGATGTGTATGTACTACATATATGCCCTATTGACAGTTTTTGAGGTCAACAATACCCCAATAGTAATGAGCACACCTAACATCCAGAACTTGGCCTCTAAATATTATTTTCCATTCACAGGAACCAACCCCTTGGAGAAACAGCTGATTCCAAGTTGGGGCATGTAAGTATGTCTGAAATATCTTGGGATGCCAGAAAGTAAGGAAATCCTTAAAGAATGAAGGGGGCTTGTCAAAAGGACACAAATTCCAGCTTGAAGGGGCTCCCACTTGCCAAATCTAGGAAAATTCATGCATCAAAATAATGATAGTAATGGATTATAACTTACTGAATACAATAAGAAACCTTAATAGTAACTAATATTAGTTCATGCTAATATAAGTAAAGAAATGAATAAATTGAAATTTTTATGAGGAATGAAATATTTACATGGTCTCATTGTAGTTCCTCACAAAATACTTACTAATTAGAGAAACAAAAAAGAGTCACTTTCCAGTACAAAGTTTTGTCATTCACCACCCTGAGTGATTAATGTGGATAATGTTAGTAACGGGACAAATCTAAATCATGTGCCATTTGATAGAATGTAGTAAGAAAGTAAGAAACCATTTTGTAATAGTCTCACAAAAGATGCATATTTTGAATCCAGCGATGAGACATGATTAACATCAGATGGAGTAAAATTGGGAGAATTTCTGCAAAATAACTGGCCTGTAATCTTCATAAATACAGGGTAATGAAAGTCAAGGAAAGACTGATGCAGCTAAGAAAACTAAAAAAGAAACAATAATTTAAATGCAATGCATGATTTTCTTAAAGCATCTTTATCTAGCTTTGGTATCAAGTAAATGCTGACCTCATAATATGACTTTGGAACTGTTCCCTACTCTTCTATTTTTTACAAAACTTCGAGAGGATTGGTTTTAATTTTTCTTTAAATGTTTGTTCGAATTCGCCAGTGAAGAACCTGCCCCTGGGCTTTTCTTTTTTGTGAAGCTGTTGATTTCTTATTCAATCTCTTCACTAGTGATTGATCTATTCATACTTTTAATTTCTTTATGATTCAGCCTTGGTATATTTTATGCTTTTAGGAATTTATCTTTTTCCTATAGATTATCTAATTTTTTGGTGTATAATGGTTCACAGTAATTTCTTTATATCTTTATGCTTTCAATTGTAATGTCTTTTCTTCATTTTTAGTTTTATTTATTTTGGTCTTCTCTTTTTTTCTTAGCTAGTCTAGCTGAAGTGTTGTCATTTTTGTTTATCTTTTTTAAAAATCAGCTCTCAGTTATATTCATATTTTCTCTTATCTTTTTAGTCTCTAATTTATTTTGTTCTCATCTATTATTTTCTTCCTTCTGCTAATTTTGTGCTTTTTTTTGGTATTTTTCTAGTTCCATGAAAGCTAGAAAAGAACTAGGTGGTTTGTTTGAGTTTCTGTTTTTTTCTTTATGTAGACATTTATTTCTATAAACTTCCCTCTTGGAACTGCTTTTTCTCTATCTCACAAGTTTTGGCATGTTGTGTTTCCATTTTGATTTGCCTCAAGATATTTTTTGATTTTTTAAAAAATTTCTTCTTTCACCCTATTGGTTGTTTAGGAGCTTGTTTAAACAAGCTATAACAAACGTGCTATTAATATCATGTTTTTGTGAGTTTTCCAGTTTTCTTCTTGTGATTGATTTCAAGTTTCATAGAATTATGGTTAGAAAAGATACTTGATATGATTTCAGTCTTTTCAAATTTATTACGACTTGTTTTGTGGCCTAACATATGATCTATCCTGGAAAATGTTCCATGTGTGCTTGATAGGAATGTGTATTCTGTTGCTGCTGGATAAAATGATTTCTATAAGTCTCTTAGGTCTATCTGGTCTAATGTGTAGTTTAAGTACAATGTTTCCTTACTGATTTTCCTTCTGGATGACCTATCCATTGTTGATAGTAGGATATACAAGTTCTCCACTATTATTGTATTGTTGTCTATTTCTCTCAGAAAAAATATTCTTTACAGAATAATTCCAATCTATAAATATGAAAGGAATGCTAAAATTACATCACTATTTTATAAGCCCTAATGAAAGAATTGATTTTGGCAATAGTCATCAGTTGGTTGAAAGTATTAATTGATAGGTGATGAGGAGCTTTATCATAGTATGAGCAGGCTTTTACTTCCTGAAATAAGTGACCACTATTAGCATTACTAAAAGTGGGACAGCCAGATATGGAATGCCTTCTACTGTGATGCAGTAAGAAACCCACAGTGCTTCTATGAAGGGCTTTTGCCCAGAAAGCTGAACCTGAATCTAAATAAGTCTCCAGAACAAATGTCCACTCATAGGAAATATGGAGGAACAGAAAAACAAGTTGAATAACCACCCCCACCCCAAGGAAGCCCATAGACAAATCCAAAACAATTATTCTATGTAAACAAATCACCTAATTTCTACAATAAGATGATGACATAAAAAACAAGGATTAGAGGAGGGCACTTTTCTTGATTAGAGAGACTTGAGAAACCATACCAACTGTAAAGTACAGACTGTGTTTTGAGCCTAATTAGGAAAACCAACTGTAAAAGGACATTTTTTTAGACCATTTGGGAAACATGGTTATGAACTGGGTGGTCGATAGATGATGCCAAGAAATATGTTAATTTTTTAGGCATGATAAAGGCTTTTGGATTATGTAAGAAAGTGTCATATATTCTATAGCTACATACTGAGTTATGCAAAGTGAAATAACACAAAAGCTGAAGATTGCTTTAAGTTATTTTGGCAAAGAAAAAAGTAAAATGAAAAAGAGATGGATGAGTCAATGTGACAAAATCTTGGTAATTATTGCATCTGAGTTATGAGTTTATAGAGCTTCATTATACTATTATCTCTATTTTTGAGGATGCTTGAAAATTCTTACAATAAATAAAAATAAATAACCCTGCAATGACTTCATGGCTTACTGTGAGAAAATCGAATTCTGTGCTTTGAGTTTAGGGGTCCTCTTATCTAGCCCAATCTGACTTTTCCAGATATACCTATTACTACTTCCACTTGTGGATTCCTCAAAGTTGTAGTGAATGTTTTGGTTGAATAATTATCCTCAAAGCTTTGCTTATACTGCTTCCTCCACTCCCCTCTACCTGTTATTCCGAGAAGAATGCCCCAGAGAGGTGGTTTAAAAAACAGATAATAAGACAGTCCTTGACTTACAACAGTTCCACTTACAATTTTTCAGCTTTACAATGGTGTGAAACTGATAATACATTTGGTAGAAGCCATACTTTGAGTTTTAAATTTTGATCTTTTTCTGGGCTAGCAATATGGAGTATGATTGCCCTTGTGATGCCATGTGGTCACAAATGTAAGCAACCAGTACACTTCCAACCATTCTGTACCTATACAACCATTCTGTTTTTTACATTCAGTATAGTATCTAATAAAGTACCTGAGCAATTAGCAACACTATTATAAAAAAGGCTTTGTGTTAAATAATTTTTGCCGAACTGCAGGCTATTATAAGTGTTCTGAGCCTGTATAAGTTAGGGGAGTTCCTGTCATGGCTTAGTTAGTATCCATGAGGATGTGGGTTCCATCCCTGGCTTTGCTCAGTGGGTTAAGGATCCAGTGTTACCATGAGCTGTGGTGTAGGTCACAGATGTGGCTTGGATTGTGTGTTGCTGTGGTACAGTCTGGTTGCTACAGCTCTGATTTGACCTCTAGCCTGGGAACTTCCATATGCCATGGGTGTGGCCCTAAAAAGACAAAAAAAAGAAAAAAAAAGCAAAGATAAGTTAGGCTAAGCTATAATGTTCAGTAGGTTAGTTGCATTAAATGCATTTTTGACTTTGTATGTTTTCAACTTATGATGGGTTTATGAGGACATAACTCCATCGTAAGTAGAGGAAGATCTATAATAACTACTCCACGCATACCTTAGAGATACTGTGGGTTCAATTCTAGACCATTGTGATAAAACAAACATCACAATAAAACAAGTAACATGAATTTATTCATTTCCCAGTGCATATAAAGTTATGTCTATACTATACCATAGTCTATTTAATGTTCAGTAGCATTAGGTCTAAAGAAAACAATGTGCATACTTTAATTTGAAAACGCTTTATTGCTAAAACATGAGAACTGTCATCTGAGTCTTCAGCTAGTAGAGTAATGTCAAAGATCACTGATCACACATCATCATAATAATGATAATAACAGTGAAAACATTCGAAATACTATGGGAATTACCAAAATGTGACGCAGAGATATGAAGTAAGCAAATCTTGTTAGAAAAATGGTGACAATAAAATGTTGGACACAGGCCTGCCACAAAACTTCAATCTGTAAACAATATGATACGTGTGAAGTGCAATGAAGCAAAGTTCAATAGAACAAGATATGCTTGTATTTATTGAGCACCCACTCTGAGAAAGACAATGTGCTGGGTGATTTACATATATTCATTATTAAACTATCCTGACATATTCCTGAGAAGGTGAGATAACAGGACCAAAGAGGTGAAGTAACTTTCTCACAGTCTTTTACATTCTGAAGCATATTATGCTATTTATCGACCTATTTATTTAACTATACCAGTGGTTCTCAAACTTTAGAATGAATCGGAGTCACCTGGAACAATTACTTTAAAATGCAGATTCATGAGGTACACCCCCTGTATCATCCTCCTTTTTGGCACAGTTGGGTCTGGAGTTGGGTGTTTCACCAGCATGTCAGATGATTCTATAACTTGTGGCCTTTGAGTCGCACTTTGAGAAACATTGCACCACCATTTTTTTACTCTGTCTCCATGTGCAGACCTTTGAGTCATATTGATGAGATGACTTTGTAAATCTAACTCCTAAATATGTACGGTATCACTGTATTGGATGACATGATTACAATGGAAATATTTTAATATTTCAAGCTTGCATTTTAATCTGGAGGAGAGAATTCATTAATATTACCAACAAATATGTTGACTGTGTGAACTGTGCAAATAATTCATTGAAATATGCCTATTATCAACAGGAAGGTACATTTTGTCTGTATTTTTCTTCTACTCTGGATGTGGTATTGGATAGACTGAAGCTTTGCAACAAAAAAATGGCATTATTTCAAATGAAGTTGTCTGTATTTTGAGGAGGCAAAGAAATAATAGGACCTACAAGAAAAAAATAATTGAGAAATTTGTGTTTAAAAAATGACTCTATTGTCTAAATAAATGTTTTTGGAAATAATTTGTGCATGTATAAATTCACTTGGCACAAATAATTGAAGGCTTTTAAAATTCATATAAAAAGTCAGTAGACTTTCAGCCAAAATTGCTGCAAAAATACACATGGCTCACTTATGGACAATTATTCTACAACAAAGGAGGCAAGAATATACAATGGAGAAAAGACAGTTTCTTCAATTAGTGATGCTGGAAAAACTGGACAGCTACATGTAAGAGAATGAAATTAGAACATTCTCTAATACCATATAAAAAATAAACTCAAAGTGGATTTAAGACCTAGGAGTTCCCACTATGGTGCAGTGGGCTAAAAATCCAACTGCAGCGACTTGGATCTCTGTGGAGATGTGGGTTTGATTCCCGGCCCGGTGCTGTGGATTAAAGGATACAGCATTGCCACAGCTATGGCTTGGATTCAATCCCTAGCCTAGGAAGTTCCATATGCCACGGATGAGGCCATAAAATTAAAAAAAAAAAAAAAAAAGACCTAAGTGTAAGACTAGATGCTCTAAAACTCCTAGAGGAAAACATAGGCAGAACACTCTTTGACATAAATTGCATCAGTATTTTTTTGGATCCATCTCACAGAGTAATAGAAATAAAACAAAAATGAACAAATGGGACCTAATTAAACTTAAAAACTAAAAAGCACGTAAACAAAATGAAAACACAACCTAAGAAACAAGAGAAAATATTTTGAAATGATGTGACTGACAAGGGCTTAATTTCCAAACTATATAAACAGCTCATATAACTCAATAATAATAAAAAAGAAAAACAGAATTCAGAAATGGTCAGAAGACGTAAATGGACATTTCTCCAAAGAAGGCATATAGATGGCCAACAGGCCCATGAAAAGATGTTCAGTATTATTAATTATTAGAGAAATACAGATCAAAACTACAATGAAGTATCACCACACACCAGTCAGAATGGTCGTCATCAACAAGTTTAGAAATAATAAATGCTGGAGAGTGTGTGGAGAAAAAGGAGCCCTCCCTCACTGTTGATGGGAATGTGAATTGGTGTAGCCACTGTGCAGAACAGTATTGAGGTTCCTTAAAAAACTGAAAATAGAGTTGCCATGTGATCCAGCAATCCCACTCCTGGACATATATCTGGAGAAAACTCTAATTTGAAAAGGTACATGTTCATTGCAGCACTACTTACATACAATAGCCAAGACATGGAAGCAACCTAAATGTCCATCAGCGGATGAATGGATAAAGAAGGTGTGGATATTCTTCACCTATAAAAAAGGATGAAATAATGCAGCAACATGAGTGGACCTGAAGATTATCATATTATGTGAAGTAAGTCAGACAAAGAAAGGCAAATATCATATGCTATCACTTGTACACAAATCTAAAAAAATGATATAAATGAACTTATTTTCAAAGCATAAACAGACACACAGACATGGAAAACAAAAGTATGGTTACCAAAGGGGAAAGTGAGGGGAGGGATAAATTAGGACTTTGGGATTAGCAAATACACACTACTATATAAAAAACAGATAAACAACAAGGCCCTGTATATAATACAGGGAACTACATTCAATATCTTGTAATACATAAAACTGAGTCACTTTGCTGTACACCTGAAACTGTAAATCAACTATACTGCAATTAAAAAAATACACATGGTATTTATACAGCATGGAAAGGTCAATTCCAATGACAAAGAAACCTTTCATTATACACTTATTCAGAGATGTTTGTCATTCAAATGAATATGGACCATTTAGGATGGGGAAATATTTTTGTTAAAATTTCTAAAAGGACTTGGCAAAAATGAAAACTGTGAAGAATTTTGTATTAAGTCAGGTGGGAGATGCTGAGGAGGAGAAAAATAAGAAAATAATTAGGAAAAAAGGGCCCAAATATCTGATAAGGGACTTCTATCTACAGCATATGGAGAACTATTACATCTCAATAATAAAAGACAGCTCAATTAAAAATGGACAAAAGATCTGAATAGACATTCCTTTGAAGAAGAAATACAAGTGGCCATGAAAAGATACTCAACACCATGAGCCACTGGGAAAAGCAAGTCAAAACTATGAGATATCTTTTCCATACACTGTGATGGCTATAATTAAAAAAATAAAACGATAAGTGTTGGTGAGGATGTGGAGAAACTAGAACCCTTGAAACCTGGTAGGAATGTAAAATATCGCAGTGTTTTAGGGAGCAGTCCAGAAATTTCTCAAGTGGTTAAACAAAGAGTTACCATATGATTCAGCATTTCTACCTGTTAGGCATATATCCAAAAGAAATGAAAGCATATCCACACAAAATCTTGTATACTAGTGTTCATAGTAGCATTATTCCTAATAACCAAAAAGTGGAAACAACCCAAATGCCCATCAACTGAAGAATGATCTTTAAAATACACACACACACACACACACACACACACAGACACACACACACACACACAGTGGAATAATAGTTAGCAATAGAAAAGAATGAAGTACTAACACATGGTGCAACATAGATGAACCTCAAAAACCCCATGTGAAGGAAAGAATTCAGGCCCAAAGGACCACATAGTACACAATTCCATTTATATAAAATGTTTAGAATAAGAAAGCCTATAGAGACAGAAAGGAAAGTAGCAATTGTCTAAGTCTAGGCAGGATGGGATGATTGTAAGGTGATGACTAAGAAAAGTGGGCTTTCTTCTTTTTCATTTTTTAAAGTTTTATTGAAGCATAGTTAATTTACAATGTTGAGATAATTTCTGCCATACAACAAAGAGATTCAGTTATGTATATATACACATCCGTTCTTTTTCCATATTGATTATCACAGAATATTGGGTAGAGTTCCCTGTGCTATACAGCAGGTTAAAGAGTGGGGTTCTTTTGGGGGATAATGAAAAGATAAATTGTGATGGATGCAAACAAAGCTCTGTGTATTTGCTAAAAGCCATTACATTGTACATTTTAGAGGGGTGAATTTATGGTACCGGAGTCATATCTCCATTAAAACAATTTTTTTAAAAAGCTGTATCAAAAAATACAAAACCTATTTTTTGGAGTTCCTGTGTGTGGCTCAATGGGTTAAGAATCCACAATTGTCACTGCAGTGGCTTGGATCACTGCTGTGGCACAGGTTTGATCCCTGGCCTGGAAGCTTCTGCATGCCACAGGTGTAGCCAAAAAAAGGAAAAAAGAAAAAAAAATACAGAAGCTATTTTACATAATATAAGGGATAAAAATAGTCATTACTCCAAGATCTCACATTCACTTTGTGGTTGAGAGAAGAAAAAATATATTTGAACACTATGTACCAAGTTTTATACAATTCTTATTTAACACTACCAGTTAGCCTGGAAGTATTTTCTTAGTTTCATGTGACCTTGCCTAAGGTCAGTCACATAGTTAAGTGGCAGAGTCCAGAATTAAATAAGGTTTGTCTGTCCGCAAAGTAAATATTTTTCCCATTACAGCATTTTTCCCATTATATGATAAGTAGCTTTATAATTTTATTTCAATAATGGAGCTAAATCTAAAACAGACTTTTATTCAGAGATGAACTACAACTGAGAATATGGTAAATTCTACTTTGGTGTTATTTTTATTTTTTCTTTTTTAAAAATTTTATTTATTTATTTATTTTGTCTTTTTAGGGCCACACACTCGGCTTATGGAGGTTCCCAGGCTAGGGGTCTAATTGGAGCTGTAGCTGCCGGCCTACGCCAGAGCCACAGAAACACCAGATCCAAGCCGCATCTGTGACCTACACTGCAGCTCAAGGCAATGCCAGATCCTTAACCCATTGAGCGAGGTCAGGGATCAAACCTGCAACCTCATGGTTCCTAGTTGGATTCATCTCTGCTGTGCCACGATGGGAACTCCTTATTTTTATTTTTTAAAATTTATGTATTTATATATATATATATATATTTTTTTGTCTTTTTAGGGTTGCGCCTATGGCATATGGAGGTTCCCAGGGTAGGGTTCGAACTGGAACTGCAGCTGCCATCCTACCCCACAGCCCTAGCAACGAAGGATCCAAGCCACATCTGTGACCTACAACACAGCTCATGGCAACACCGGATCCCCGACCCACTGAGCAAGGCCAGGGATCAGACCCTTGTCCTCATGGATACTAGTCGGATTCGTTTCCACTGTGCCATGAGGGGAATTCCCTGTTGTTTTAATTTTTTTAAAAATTACATTAAAATATGCTAAACTTCTATGTGTTGCCTCAGAGGATATTTTCATCCATTTTGAGGATAAAAATTTTTAAATATATTTATATTTAATTAATATTTAATTATGTACACTTAAAATTCTTTCTGAAAAATTATGAAATATCACTTTTCCATACGTGACACAACATCTTAGAAATTGACTTTTATGGTCCAGGGTACAAAAATTGAGTTATCTTTAATCCAGCTATGTGAATTTTCTTGCTCACTTATTTAACTATTTGTTGCTATCTATATAGCAGTTGATAAAAGCCAACCCTGTATGGTTATTTAATGGCTGATTTGGTCCTTTAAAGGCAGATAGCTTTTATAAATTTTATATTCGATAGCTTCTGTTTCTTAATATTAAGTATGTTTTTCATTAACAGTAATCTCGGGGAATCAGAATCAGCTATCAGTCAATTTAACATTAAAGTAGTTTTTCTTTTTTGTTCTGGGAAAGCAGGAATGTTGGTGCCAAGAGGACCAAATAAGAAACCAGAAATCGCATAAATCCACCTTTTCATGGGCAGAACTACTCTATGTGGCCCTTGGAAGTATTAGTTTGTGAACATCCAATCGAAAACAAATGGGATAAGAAATAAAACAAAAAGTGAGCTGCTGTTAAATTGCTGCTTCTCAACATTAGGGAGTACATTTTATATCAAGAAACTAATAAAGAATAGATGATTTAGCTTAGCTCTCCTAACCACCAAATTCTCTGTCCTAGCTTGTGCTGAAAGCTTCCAATATTTGGTAACACTTTTCTTTTTCATTTTTTCTCTTTTGGGAGTTCTTTATGACTGCTAACAATAGTAACCTTTTCTTGGACTTAAATGAATCAAACCTATTTAGTTGTAATCCTGAATTGTCAACAAATCAATTACTTCATTCTTGGCCAAAGGAAACTGATATGATGTGACTTCTGATATGACTTCACTGTTCCAGCTAACGCCACATATTAATCAGTGAAGCTGGCCCTTTAATTTTCCTGTACATTACAAACTTAATCTACTCACAATAACCCGTGCTAATATCACTCATGATAAATCTACCTGTCTTGTCGGCAAAAGGTCTCACAGACTTTCCATAGCTCAAGCATGATCAAAGTTCAAACTCAATCTATCATATTATCTGCCAGAATCCCAAAGAAAATCATACCCCATGGACTGTTAAACCACATTAGGTTTGTATTATTTAGGTCAAGAACATCGAATTAGAGTTAAGTAAAATGCAGCTTTGAAAGTCTTTAAAAGGATTTTTAGCTTGTTTCTGGTAAGCATATAAGTATATTAAAATAACTGCCAATTGTTTCTTATGAATGTAGGAAAATCATAATTATGTTAGCGAATGCGTCATTTTGCAAAGCATGTGAATTCAGACCATTACAGGAAGGTATTAACATAAATTAACAGAGTATTGGTTAACTATGTTTTTGTAAATGTGCATTTTTAAAGGCTTGTCACAAGATTCTGAAAGGATCCTACTTGCTGAATTAATGTTCTTATATTTTAACTTCCAATATGTTATTATTCATGTAGAAATTAGAATTTAGAAGAAGTAACCAAATCAAGAATGGTAAGATTTTGTATACCCAAATCACCGACATTACCAATCCTTTTAGTTTTATCTTCTCAGCCTTAGGAACTCAGAAATTACCCTGAAAATTTGTGAACATGATTAGAAATGATGTAGAAGATTTCTGAAAACTAACTTTGATGACCTTAAAAATGATACTGGAAGAGAGCTACCCTAATTAAAATTTTTTTTAAAAAGTGGACTCAGAAAACTTAGTGTTATGAATATCTGCTAATAATAAATATGATAATGATATCAGAATCACTGCATTTCAAGTGTCGCTGTGGTTCTAGTACTCTGGAGAAAACACCTATTGTTTTTCATTTACGACAGAATACATTTGCAGTAATAGGTGAGAGCTGATTAGAGATATTTTCAACACGTGGACCTGAGGCAAAAATATTCTCTTTGCTAGGCAATGTAATTCTCGAGAGTTTTGAGTTTCAGCACATCCGGCACTGCAGCGCTCTGCAAACTGCATCTGTATCTGCAATTCTAATACTGTGTTAGAATGTTTTGACATTATTACAGTGGAGACATTGCTGGTTAAGCCTTATGTCATTCTGGGAATCTGCGTTCGAGATCTCAAGTTTTCACTTGTCAGAAATAAGTGTAGTGAGGAAAATTGTACCTATGGATTTTTGAAAACTAAGTAGAATGATCATATTCTGAAATGCAAGTGTTTAAGAGTGCGACCATTACATGCAGTAGATTCTAGGTACTGTGATAACTATTGAATTTGCCCTATTTCATTAATTGCTATCTCCAGAACTATATTTTGAAGTGTTTGGTGAGCAATTTAGAGCTCTGGAGAGCATGCATTAGGACATTTGAAGATCTATAAGAAATTGGAATAACTCGCTTTTGAAGAATGGATTATATTAATAGGGGGCTGCTAAACTATCTCTGTGGAAGTTGCTGTTGTAATTGCTTTATTTTTCTTCATCTTTCCCAATGAGTACAGTACTTTTATGTTTACATTGGCTTTATCCTATCAAGGAAAATACAGCCTTATAAGAACTTTATTTTGTCTTGTTATGGCTCTTAAGAGCACTAAAATAAATACAAATGGTTCCCATTGACATAGGAAGTATTTTCTGCTTGTTTCTTAAGTATTGTAGATTTACCATCTATTTACATGTAGTTCTTCCACATGGTATAAGTTTTGACTCTCACACCAAAATGAAATTTAACATAGTCTATTACTTGAAGTCACATGGTCAAACTCTATTATAGTTAATTTTTTTTTTTTTTTTTTGGTCTTTTTGCCATTTCTTGGGCAGCTCCTGCGGCATATGTAAGTTCCCAGGCTAGGGGTCGAATCGGAGCTGTAGCTGCCAGCCTACGTCAAAGCCACAGCAACGCGGGATCCGAGCTGCATCTGCGACCTGCACCACAGCTCACGGCAACGCTGGATCGTTAACCCACTGAGCAAGGCCAGGGATGGAACCCGAAACCTCATGGTTCCTAGTCGGATTCGTTAACCACTGCGCCATGACGGGAACTCCTATCATAGTTAATTTTTTGATTCTTGTGTAATATTATCTATGGAGCACCACTAAATCAAGCCCTGGATAACTAACTCCACTTACTTGAGTTTTTTAGATCTGTTGGAAGTCAAATTACCCAGAAATTAAGTCAGATTATGACCACAAATAGATATCAGACTCGCTTCAATACATGCAGTCCATGGTAGAAATAGAAAAACATGCAGAGACGTATATTCTTTATTCTTAAAAGCATTCCACCAAGTGGTATGGGGATTCCATATTAATTGATTCACAAGGTCCTTTGTGTTTCATGCTAATATTGGTGCTCTGCTGAGAGTTTAGCTCCTTAAACTGGCAGACATTCTCACAAGTCTTTCCTGGGTCATACAGAAGCATCATGGCTCGGGGGTGTCTTCATCCATCAGCACCTCTTCATCCAGGACATGTGCCAAGTGGTGCCTACACTGACAATAGAGATGACTGTTCTGTCCAAGTCACAGAGGTGACCTTCTACCTTCCCTCATTCTAAGTAGCTGTCACAAAGAGCTAACATAATCCCAGACAAGCAGTTTGCAGGCTGGGAGCAGAGTTCTAAATCACATTTTCCTCAGTCACCACCTCCCCTGAATAATCTCAGCCAGCTCTCATGATGCAAAGTCACGAGACTTTGCAGATGATGTAGCTGTGCTGCAAAGACCACTGTGCTTGCCAGAGGCTTCATTTAAAGCAGTGAACACGAGCCTTGCAGGTCCAGTTTTAAGGCAAGAGGGGGAGGAGAAGTCCCCATTTCTTCTTTTTCTTTTTTCTCTTTCCTTTCCTAAAATAAATCACAAATCTGCCACACAGATGATTTCAAGCCAATGTTTACATCAGATTCCAAGTCTAGAGAAGATAAATAGGGTATTTAAACATCCACAAATGCTCTTCTGGGATGCAGTTTTTATAAGGACAGCTTTTGGGTTTTAAACAAACTGTACTCTTGGCAATGGAAGTGTAGTTTTTGCTTCCTGTTCTGGAAGCCAAATCCTTAGACAGTTATTGTATGAGAACAGAATTATTTTACATCACTTAATAGTGAGGCCCAAGAAATATTAATGAAGAAAAATTATGTATATTATAAAGTTTATTATCATGTATGATTTTTAAAAAAAGATTTAGGGAAAGACATTTTATTCTGTCTTTTTTTCCTTCTTCCTTCTTTCCTCGATCCCCCTGCCTTCCTCCCCTCTTTTCTTCCGTCTGTTCTAGTCATAAGAGTTAGACCAACATATTTAGTATAGTGAGGCTACTGTTTTATAAAATACAAATATCTATGTCCTATGTAACTGGCCTCTGTTTATTTGAGAGTCAAGTGAGAGAGTCAGTTTTAGGCGTTTCGTTTGTTTGTTTGTTTAAGGGCCACACTAATGGCATATGGAAGTTCCCAGGCTTGGGGTTGAATTAGTGCTGCAGCTGCCAGCCTGTACCACAGCCATAGCAGCGCCAGATCTGAGCCAGGTCTGTGACCTATACCATAGCTCACATCAGTGCCAGATCCTTAAACCACTGAGCAGGGCCAGGGATACAACTCGCATCCTCATGGATACTAGTGGGGTTTGTTACTACTGAGCCACAGTGCAAATTCCTTAGGCCATTATTTAACACGCTCTGATTCTAAAATAACTGATAAACAAGAATAAAGCATGGGACTTGGAGTTCCCGTAGTGGCGCAGTGGTTAACGAATCCAACTAGGAACCATGAGGTTGCGGGTTCGGTCCCTGCCCTTGCTCAGTGGGTTAACGATCCAGCGTTGCCGTGAGCTGTGGTGTAGGTTGCAGACGCGGCTCAGATCCCGAGTTGCTGTGGCTCTGGCGTAGGCTGGTGGCTGCAGCTCCGATTCGACCCCTAGCCTGGGAACCTCCATGTGCCGCAGGAGCGGCCCAAGAAATAGCAAAAAAAAAAAGAAAAGACAAGTATGGGACTTGTAGTTAAACATGGTAAATGAGTTCTCACATGTTCCACCCTCAAATCTCACTAAAATGATGGTGAAGAAATTTGAAAAACACATACTGACAAGGACCAAGAGAACAAGAGAGGGCTCCATAGCCAATGAGAAAATCAACATAATGTTGGAACCTGGGAAGTAAAGTAAAAAAATCTTGGAACAGGTGGTAACTGATTTAGCATATCAGAGAGAATAGAATCCTGGATATCTGTCATGGGAGACGGTAAGCCAGCTACATTGCACTGCACAACTCCAGAATGTCAAGACTTGAAACCAGTATGAACCTCTGGGACCAATTGTAGAGTGGGACTAAAAACAGGGATGCTTTGAAAGTGCATAGAACAGGAGTTCCTGTCATGGCTCAGTGGTTAACGAACCCGACTAGTAACCAAGAGATGAGGGTTCAATCCCTGACCTCACTCAGTGGGTTAAGGATCTGGCCTTGCCGTGAGCTGTGGCTCGGATCCCTCATTGCTGTGGCTATGGGCCGGCATCAACAGCTCCGATTTGACCCCTAGCCTGGGAACCTCCATATGCTGCAGATTCGGCCCTAAAAAAGACAAAAAAAAAAAAAAAAAAAAAAAGACGAAAAATACCTGCAGGAAATAGACAATTTAGGGAAGAGAAGAAAACCTTTAAAAATAATCAGAGTATTAGGAGTTCCCGTTGTGGCTCAGCAGGTTATGAACCTGACAAGTATCTGTAAGGATTTGGGTTCGATCCCTCGCCTCTCTCAGTGGGTTAAGGACCTGGCATTGCCGTGAGCTGTGGTGAAGGTGCTGTGAGCTGTGGTGTAGATTGCAGACGAGGCTTGGATCCCATGTTGCTGTGGCTGTGGTATAGGCTGCAGCTAAAGCTCCAATTCAACCTCTAGCCTGGGAACTTCCATATGCCATAGGTGCAGCCCTAAAAAACAAACAAACAAAAATTATGATATCTTTAGAGAGAAAAATTAAAATTTTGCATCCCTGGAATAAGCACTAAATCCCATAATAAAGAAACATTCAGGAGTTCCCATTGTGGAGCAGTGGAAACGAATCCGACTAGGAACCATGAAGTTGTGGATTCAGTCCCTGGCCTCGATCAGTGGGTTAAGGATCCGGCATTGCCATGAGCTATGGTGTAGGTCGCGGACACAGCTTGGATCTGGCATTGCTGTGGCGCTGGCATAGGCCAGCAGCAACAGCTCTGATTAGACCCTTAGCCTGAGAACTTCCATGTGCCGCGGGTGTGGCCCTAAAAGGACAAAAGACAAAAGATTAAAATTGTACAGTGGGAAAAGAAAAAAAAAAGAAAAAAAAAAGAGAGAGAGAGAAACAGAGAAGAAGAAATAAACCTTAGAAATGAAAAATGAAATAGAAAAATAAAAAAAGTTAGTTTGAAGGAAAACTTGAAGAAATCATCCAAAATAAAAAATAAAAAGGCTAAAACATAGTCAAGAAAAGATGATATAGAGGATCTTTTCTGGAATTTCATTCTTTAACCACAGAAATAAAGAACAGAGACATTATCTCTGTTCAGGGATAGGAAATTATCAAAGAAATCCTATGCATGCCTCTCTAGGTTGAAAGGCCTCCTAAGATCTCGATACAATAAAAGAGGCTAGCTTCAAGAGTGATCAGTGTAGGAGTTCCTGTGTGTCTCAGCAGGTAAAGGATGCGGCATTGTCATTGCTATGGCTCAGGTCGCTGCTGTGGCGGGGGTTCAACCCCTAGCCCAGGAATTTCCACATGCCGCAGGTGCAGCCCAAGAGAAATAAATTGAAAAAAAAATTAAAACTTTTTTTTTTTTTTAAGTGACCACGTGGTTTGGGGTAAGTTAGGACTCCGGATAAATGTTGGGAAACTACAACAAAAAAATGGAGTTCTCTTTTTTTTTTTTCATATATATACATTTTTTTCTCACATTATCCTTCATCGTGTTCCATCACAAGTGATTAGATATAGTTCCCTGTGCTATACAGCAGGATGGCGTTGCTTATCCTCTCCAAACACAATAATTTGTATCTACTAACTCCCCAAACTCCCAGTCCATCCCACTCCCTCCCCTCTCCCTTGGCAATCACAAGTCTGTTCTCCATAAACATAGAGTTCTTATTGTGACTCAGTGGGTTAAGAACCCAACATATTTTCCATGAGAATGTGGGTTCCGTCCCTGGCCTCGCTCAGAGGGTTAAGGATCCAGAAGCTGAGACATGGGTCGCAAATGCAACTCAGATCTGGTATTGCCGTGGCTGTGGCATAGGCCTGCAGCTGCAGCTCTGATTCGACACCTAGCCCAGAAACTCCCATATGCTGCAAGTGAGGCTTTAAAATAAAAAACAAAAAAACGAAACAAAAAAAAAAACCCCAAAGCATGAACATACAGAAAAAATGATAAATCATTTGATGCATTTGACCATACCGAGAGTTTTATGGTTCTGGCAGAGAGCTAATGATGAATTAGTAATAGAAACATAAAGTACTGAAGAAATGGAATGGCAATAGAATTATTAATGCCAGGGAAAACTGTTATACTAGAAAAACTATTAAGGTACACTATTATTGTTGTTCATCTGTGAATAATATTTACATGTCGAAAGCAATGTAAATATTGACTATCAGTTTAGCCAAAAACTCTTATATTTTTATATTAGAAGGAAGGAGGGCAGATGTGGGAAAGGCATGGTGGTTGAGAGTTTACCTTTCATAGCAGTAAGCCAATTATAATTCAAAAATTAAAAAATTAAGAAATAGCAATAAAGTGTATTTTAAAAGAAAATATGGTAGGAAGAAAAAGCAGTTAAAAGAGGTTTGTTCTGGGGAATGGGAATTAGAGGAGGGGCGGGGCAGGGTGGGAGCCGGGAACTGTTGCTATTCATCTGAAGTCCTGAAGAACTCTCTCATATTATCTGCACATGCTACTTGGCTAAATGTATTTTTTTTTTTTTTTTTGGTCTCTTTGCCACTTCTAGGGCCGCTCCCGTGGCATATGGAGGTTCCCAGGCTAGGGGTCTAAACGAAGCTGTAACTGCCAGTCTACACCAGAGCCACAGCAACCTACACCACAACTCATGGCAACGCCGGATTCTTAACCCACTGAGCAAGGCCAGGGATCGAACCCGCAACCTCATGGTTCCTAGTTGGATTCGTTAACCACTGCACCGCGATGGGAACTCCCATACATTTTAAATGAAAAGTAATTGTAACAGAACACAGTCAGATGATTGCTTATGGCTGTGTTTGAATCTTGGCTCTGCCTATCACCAGCTCATGACCTTGGGCAAGTAATTTTGCCAACTTGGCCTTAAAATTTTCTTAAAATTGGAAAACATTTTGCAGAATTGTGATGAAGATGAAATAAGATATCTATGTAGAAGCTTCTAGGGGATACAGAGGCACTTAATAAATAGCAGCTTTTCTTTTTTCATTAGTTCATGGCAATCAATAATTATAGTAAAAGCAAGTCTTCCTAGAATAATTAACCTACTCTGGCACAGTAACCTTTGGCCAAACATCACTCTGGGCAGAATATTATATTGTCTTGCTTTAGACGCTTGCTAAGTGGCCTAGCTGTTGCCTGAGAAACAGATTTAAGCTAGACATATGGATTTCTGTCTACATATGATAGATGAGGTAAGATAACAGCTGAAAAAGGGGGAATCTCAAGGAAGGGGAGAGGTGGGAAGGGAATTGATTTTGGTTTGCTTTAAAGGGCTGGTGTCATTTTTCTTAGATTTGTCATCATGTCTTGTTTGATCACTTGAAATCTAGGTGTCAAATACCAGCTGCATGCTTTACAAAAGCAGCAGGTTTTAGAGAAGAATTTGAAAGGTTTGGGAAATAAAGAGGAGATAGTGTCTGATATCAGTTTCCATCTTAGAGAAGGATAGCTATCCTAGGATGGGGGTGAGGGTGGAGGGTAGGAAGGCAATGAGAAATCCCTAAACAATGAAGTAGGTTGAGGGGGCAGTTGGATGTGAGTGTGGAGGGGACACAGGTGAAGTGTCCTTTGTGTTCCAAGCCTTAGCTTGTCAACTTCCTTTGAAACCTCACGACCCCAACCTTAACCCAAATAACCAGCTCACGATCACCTCCCCCCACTTTGAAAATTTAAGCAAAAAGTTTAAATAATTTCTCAAGATTGAATATTTAGCAGAGCTGGAACTTGTACCCAGGTGAATCTCACTCCAAAGTCCACCTACTTTTTTCATTCTATCATTCTGGGTCTCTCTCCAGATATGAACTTATTTTTGTGAAATAAATGCATGCACGCCTTTGTGTAGCATAAAGCATTACATAAATCCAAGATATTTTTGATCTTATTTTAATGTGTGAAAGGCAAAAGTTACCTGAAAATCAGAGAAGCAGTTTTGCTCTATAACACTCAGGGTATTTTAGTCTGTGGAGCAGGTTGAAAAAGAGGTGGGAAGAGGAGGCCACAATGGAGATGCAGTGGAGACAGGGATGAAAGATGGTGAAGTTTAGTATTTCAAGAGAAAAAGAATAATAAAATTATGTCTGAGTAGTAGAAATTGCTCAGTTTAAACATTCATTTCTTGCATGAGAAATTATATAATATGAATTTTCTGGGTATAAGTTAAAAAGGGATTATTTTGAGGCTGATCCACATTTAGGTTCTAGCTACTCAACATGTGGCTCAGGATTGGGAGCTTACGTGGCTCACCTGGGAATTTGTTAGAAATGCAGAATCTGGTCCCCACCCAAGTCAGGGTGGACAGAAGAAACTGATCCCCAGTTCATTTGTGTGCATATTTCGGTCTGAGAGGCATTGCTTTAGGCCAAAAGCCAAAGATTGTGGATGAATAGAAAAGAGCATAAGTTTGGGCAAGGAGTTTGTGGGGTAACATATCATTTACAAGAAAAATAAATTTCAGGGAATATCCTGAGTATTTTTTTATAACTAGTCAGTATGACTGATTCATTCCGCTTGCCACAAAAATGACTGGACTGTGGCTGGGCAGTGGAGGTAGGGAGAGGGAAGTTATATTGTAAATAAAGCACATTAAACAAACAGAAAGTTTGGGTATTAAAAGGGACTGGAACATTTACTTCAGCCTACCATTTACCAGCTATGTTTTAATATGTTGAGAAGAGTTTAAATGAAGTCCTGAAAAAATTAGCTTAAAAATTTCCCTCTAATAATGTTATACATGTTTTGAATAAAATAAAAGCAAAACTTCATGGATTTCTTGCCTGTCAATGCAATTCAGTATTTCATAAAGAAGTTTAGTTTCTTTTACTCTTTTAGTGTGCTAAAGAGGGGGGAATAGGTATCTGGCACTTTGTGAGGAACCCATCAGTGGAGCAGGAAATGGTACCCTTAGATCTCCTGAGTCCCCATTAGGGGATAAGTTGCATTTCCTGGCAGCCTGTCCAAACCTTTCGTGACTGCACTCTCAGCAGAGCATCATACTGGAAGAGTTTGGTGGAGATGTGATTTAGGGGGACAGAGATTCAGGGATTCACAGCTATAGCTTCAGGTCTCTGACCTAAAGAAAATTATAATCCCTCAAGTCGTCAGGGAGCAAATTGAGAATTTACACTCTTTCAATCAAGTCATTAATAGTATTTAATAAGCACATACTTTGTGAACAGCTCCATGCAGTATGTCAACATATAAGCCATAGTTCTTTTCTTCCAGAATTTTTAAATTTCCATGACAGAACTGGCAAAGCAATTCATGGAGGAAAGAGTGATGCTCATTTGGTTAGGAGGGGGCACCATAATAATACACTACCTGATTTAGTACCTGACAGTAGACAAAGCACATTTAGAGTCAGAAGTAGTCAGTTTTCACATTTTGGAGCTGTGCAAACCCACTTGAAGAAGTTTGATGATCCACCCAAGGTTATCTTCCCTGGAAAGCTGGCAGAGCTGGAAATAAAATCCAGATCTTCCATTGCTTAGTTCCATGAGGAAGAGGAGCTCAGAGGATGATAATGACGATGATGATGATAGCATTGGTGATGATGGTGATGGCGGTGTTACCGAGTCCAAGCTCATACTGCTTGCAGCTCAACAAAGTGTTGGGGCAAAGAATAGTAACTTTATTCAGAAAGCCAGCAAACTGTGAAGATGGCAAGCTAATGTCTTAAAGAACCATCTTAACTTGGCATAGAATTCAGGCTTCTTTTATGCTAAGGGAACAGGGGAAGCAGGAGAGTTTGAGATTAAAGAGTAAAAGTGAATTGTGGACTTCCTGGAGCCACCTGGTCTTCAAGGGAAGCATGACATTTCTTTGTTCTTCCACTTGCTCATGTTGGCTGGCTGGATCACAAGGCTAAGTTGTTAGCAGTTATTTTTACTTTATCATTCTTATCTCTGCTTATTTGCAAGGTTTCTAGGCTGAAAGTGAATTTATCTACAACAAGTAAGAGCCAATAGTAACCCCAGACTGTGGGATGGGAACTTTCTTCAGGGAACTTAATGAACTCTTTTGGGTACAGGCAACGTTTCTCTAATGTTTAACTCTTGATGTGCAGGGCTAAACTAATAGAATACCTAGGCTGAAGAACAAGAGAGGCAGTTTCAATATGGCGTGAGTTCTGTTCTTCCTCTGTTACAGTGTTAAGGAAGGGTGGAAGTGGAGTAAAGCAGTGCTAAGGACTCTCCTCCTTAAACAACAAAAGGCACTCCCAGTATTTCTTCTACCAATGCTATTCGTTCTGGCTGAAAGAGACAAATGAGTGTCTTCAAGGGACTAAAACTGAGGACCAAAAGAGGGACTTAGATATCCCAATGTGATCTTAGCATATATGGGGCTTCCCAGAGCTCTATGAAGTAGATGTAAGTGAATAATCCTTATTGTAACCCACAACCGAGGTTAAAAAAATCAGGAGCTTCACTAAACGCATCTGGCAAGTATTTCGTCTTCCCTTAAATAAAATAAATTCCCTTAATAAAGCCAATGGAGGCAGGGTTGGTGGCAGGGGTGGGGGGTGGAGAGGGTGTATATGATTTATTGTGGAGCAAGGAGAGGGCCTTGATGGCTCTGAACTATCTATTTAGAACTGCTGGTTCTAAAACCAAGTTGTACATTGGTTTCTCTTTTTGTGCCAATCTTACATTTTTTAAAAAATATAACTTTTATGAATATCATCATTAGTGCTATAAGCATAGGGAAGTATAAGTTAATTCTACAGTAAAGTGATTATTAAATCCATTAGTCATATAGAGGGAATCCATAATTAACTTATTCTCCAGCATCAAGTAAATGATTCTACTGTGTGCTTTAAGAAAGCAATTGTTCACTAATATGCAAAATACAGCAGAACTATTAGATCATAAAGCTATGCAATCTTATAATTAAATTATAAATTTTACATATTTTAATAATGTGCTTTATATACTTTAATTGTTTTCTACGCAAGATTAAAAGGAGGTGCCATGGTTTTTCTCAGACATATTATATCTTGACCTGAACCGTGCAATACTTAATAATAATTGATGAGTATCTACCAGGGATGACAGCAGTCTTTCAGCAGCATCAGATATTTCTTTGGATTATTGCTGAGGACAAAAATGAAGATATGCATTAGTCTTAAGTGGAGTCGTAGCTATACCCTTGGGCTTTCTTTTGTTTTTCCCCCTTTTGCTGCTACAACAGCCACAGGCATCCATGTCCTCTCTTCCCAGAATGCGCTGGCCTCCATTCTCACTGCCTTGGCTCTACGTGTGGGTAAAGGCAGCATGCACATTAAATTCTCTGCAGGGGACCTATACGCCTACATGAGCAATCTATTGTTGTTATTGTAGTTTGGATTAAATAATGATGCCATTCTTTTCCATGTGCACAATTAAATGTGTTTGAAAGGCCTGGGAAATACCACAGCTCTGTGCCACGGGGGTGCCTCTGTAACCTTCTGTTTTTCCAAATCCTGATTGCTGCAGTGGGAATTGTAGCGCTGCTTTCCTTTATTCTCCTTCGGAGGGAGCCAACCTTTCTCAGATTGTTTCGCTATTCCAGCCGGCTTTCCAGTTTTTAGAAGTAACACTGCACCGAAGATGCCCTCCACATAAGCAGAATAAATGGTTTATTCATTCAGCAAACACTTACTGAGAGTTTGCTATATGTCAGCCCTGAGCTTAACACCCAGAGTATAAAGATTTAAAATGAATAAGTTGTCTTGACTTAAGTCTGTGAATCAGGTGTACTATGTGAGGCTGACACAGTGAATTAGTTTGTTAGAGCTGTCATAAGGTGCTTCAGACTGAGTTACTTAAACAACAGAAATTTGTTTTCTGGAGTTCTAGAGGCTGGAAGTCCAAGATCAAGGTAACAGGTTTGATTTCTTCTGATACCTCACTCCTTGGCTTGCTAATGGCCACCTTCTTGCTCTACCTTCACGTTGTCTTTCCTCTGTGTGTGTCTGCGTCTTAATCTCTTCCTATAAGAACACAAGTCATTTGGGTTAGGGTCTGCCAGAATGACTTCATTTTAATTTAATCACCTCTTTAAAGACCCCATCCCCAAATACCATCACAGCCTGAGGTACTGAGAGTTAAGACTTCAGCATATGAATTTATGGGGTAGGGGGACACAATTCAGCCAGTAGCACTAAGGAATCGCCATTACCAAATCCAGCCTATGGTGGGGAAGGCTTCTTGAAGTGTACCTCTGGTCTGAGTGTTGAAAGATGATTAGGAGTTACTCAGATGACGTATGGGGAAAGAGGGTAGGCAGTTTAGCTGGATGGGTTTGAATATGACCAGATCTGAGTGTGAAATGGGTGGGGGAAGAGACTGACACAGTGTTGAGTCTGGAAGGTGAGCAGAAGGCCAAGGCTAGAGGGTCATGGTAAGGGATTTGGACTTTATCCTAAGGCTCTAAGAAACCCCTGAGGAATTCTAGGCTGGGGAATGGTGGGATCAGTTTTATTTTTTACAAAGACAGTGGTATATTTAGGGGCCCAATAGAAGGGTCACTTGTTAATGTCCCAAAATATCTTCCCTATGTGATTTCCCATGGTACCTGAAATTCTCAACACAAAAGAAGTATTCCTTTGGGTCATTATCTTATGGATGCAATCCTATTTATTTTCTTTGTGGCATGAATCAGGATCTGTAATTATCGAATTTTTGTAGTTATTTCTTTGATGGTCTGTTCACTGTATATCCTCTGCACCTAGCACAATGCCTGGCATATAGTGGGATAGCGGGTGCTCAGTACATATTTGCTGAAAGAATGAATGAATCCTACTGGCATGAACAATACACTAAACCAATAAATTGACCCAGAGCCATTGGGGATAAGACAAGGATCAGATATGTTTCGGTGATGGTAACCAGGGTAGTATATGCCAGACCTAGGTGAAGTTTGGTAGGGTTAGCCAGTGGGAGGAGCCAACACATTGGCCACTACCTCATTGAGGGGCTGGATGGGTGGGAGATGAGAACTAATTGAGATAATGCACATGGAAATGATTTGCACACTGGCCTAGATGGCCAGTTGGAATCACACCTCTGCCCCTCAATAGCCTTGTGGCCCTGGGTAAGTGGCTTACCCTCTCTGGAGCTCCATGTCCTCATCTTGAAATGAGAATAATGATAGTTCCTACCTTTCAGGTTGTAGTGAGGATTAAATGAGTTAATATAAGAAAAACTTTTTTTAGATGATTTCACTTTATTTACCAGTTTTCAAAATAATGACAGTACATCTACAAGATGACCTATTAGATTTTTTTTCTTATTTTATTAAAAATTTTTAATTAAAGTATAGTTGATTTACAATGTTGTGCCACTTCTGCTGTACAGCAAAGTGACCCAGTAATACATATGTATATATATACATCCCCTTTCTTATATTATCTCCCAGCATGTTCTATCCCAAGAGATTGGCTATCATTCCCTGTGCTCTGCAGTAGGACCTCATTGCTTATCCTTTCTAAATGTAATAGTTTGCATCTACTAACCCCAAACTCCCTGTCCATCCCACTCCTTCTTGCACATCATAAGTGTTATGTCAATCTTGGTTACTATTATTATAATGTGTTTTTAAAATTTTCATTTGAGAAGGTACAATTGGTCTCCTTAACTCTGATCTCTATTCCCTTTTCTCCAGCTTCTAAGGTACTCCTATTCAATTTCTAAAACCTAAATCATAGAGTGCCCATCATGGCGCAGTGGAAACAAATCAGACTAGGAACCATGAGGTCATGGGTTCGATCCCTGGCCTCACTCAGTGGGTTAAGGATCTGGCATTGCCGTGAGCTATGGTTCAGGTCACAAATGCAGCTCAGATATGGTGTTGCTGCTGCTGTGTGGGGTAGGCCGGGCAGCTGTAGCTCCAATTGGACCCCTAGCCTGGGAACCTCTATTTGCCACAGCCGCGGCCCTAAAAAGTCAAAAGACAGAAAAATAAAATAAAAATAAATCATGTAACTTCCCTACTTAGAAATCTTAGGCTTGAAAAGAGATTCTTTAATTTAATTTAATTTAATTTAATTTTTTTATTACTCAAATAAATTTATCACATCTGTAGTTGTATAATGATCATAACAATCTAATTTCACAGGATTTCCATCCCACAGCCCAAGCACATCCCCCCACCCCCCAAACTGTCTCCTCCGGAGACCGTAAGTTTTTCAATGTCTGTGATAAAAAGAGATTCTTGACTTGAGTTCAGATAATCATACATATGTTATGTGACTGTTATATTCCTCTTGGAATAGGATGTGAAAATATAAATGCACAAGTGCCTTCTATTGATGACTTGGTATTGTTTCCAGCAGTGTTTCTCAAAATTTAGTCCGCAGATTTCCCATTAGCATTTCTGGTGCCAAACAAAACTGCAGTAATATAAGTGCCCAGAATAGAGGACAGAGGTCTAGGGCTTGACACTGTTGTGGGGTATGAGAGAAAGTTGTAGAAAGGAGCAGTAGTAAGTGGGACACTGAGAGCTACAGTGTTCTTCCTAAGGAATTGGTCACATCTGTTATACCACCCAGAAGAGAGCAACTGAGGCTGAGGGAGGTGTAAGCTCTTGGGAAAAACGCAATGTGAGAAGAATTCAGACACTTCCAGGCCTCCTTACTTAAACCCTCCTACACTGTGGCTAACCTAACCAAACTTGGCTTCCTTGAATTGGCTGACAGAGCAAGAGCCTGTTTAATTTGGGAGTTCTGGACACAAAATCATTCTTTGTGGCAGCTCTGATATTGGCAGATGGGAGATTTAGCTCCGTCCTGTTTATATCACAGCAGTTGATAGATAGTGACTTCATAGTTGGATATTTATGAGAGGTTTCATTTCAAATAATATAGTTTTGGCCCGTGGCAATGCGAAGGCTCTTACCCATTATTACTGAGAAGCTAAATCTTTAGGATATTGTAACTATAACTGCAGGGTCTGTTTGATCTACCCGGAAGAACTGGAAAAGTTAATATTTTTCAAAGCAATGAGAGCTTTATTATAAAAAGTCTCATTAGGAAGTTATCTGTCCCTAAAACATATAGGCTATCAGAAGGTCAGGTATAAAAAAAGCAACTTTTCATACTTTTCTTTTACCTTATGACTTCTATCACATAACAAGGTAATTAAAATGAAAAAAAAAAAAGTTTCCTACTCTCCATTACAGAAACCAAACACCTTGCCGTGCCCTCCAGCCAGGTTCCAGCTCTGAGGTGAGCTAGTGAAGTCCATTCCTCACCCTTTCAGGACAACGGCCTTTGCCATGTTAGGAACTGAGGCTTCTGCTAATGTACTGCTGCTCCCAGACCTGGAAACTGTCATCAAATCATGAGTGTCCTCTGTTTCCTTCATTGTAAAGGAACACTACCCCCAGCGTAACTCCACCTGGGCGGATCTTCTAGATTCTATGAGTTTTGGAGTTCCCATTGTGGCTCAGTGGTAGCAAACCTGACTAGTAGCCAAGAGAGGATGTGGGTTCGATCCCTGGCCTTTCTCAGTGGGTGAGGGATCCAACGTTGCCGTCAGCTGTAGCGTAGGCTGGCAGCTGCAGCTCTGATTCAACCCCTAGCCTGGGAACTTCCATATACTGTGGGTGTGACCCTAAAAAAACAAAAACCAAAAACCAGGATCTGTGGATTTTGAATCCTTGTAATGTGATGGGAGATTCTTGACAGATGGGTCAGGAAAAAAATAGGTGGGTAGGGTGGTACAAGAACTCTTTAAGACATCATGTCACTCAGCTCATCTCAAAGCGACACTGGCTGGCCCACAATGGCCCAAGTCACAGGGGCTCCTTTGATTTGGGGGAGGCAGAGTAAGAGCTGAACGGCTGGAGGAAAGTTCGGCAGGTAACAAGGGTGATGGATTCAGCAGAGGGTTTACATTTTTTCCTTTTCCTATTTGTAAGGCAGGAAATTGAGCCAGATGCACATAGAAACTCCTTACTTTTTTAGGAGGCCAGTGAGGGAAGTTATGCCAGTGTTATGGGACAAATTGGGTCGCCCTCCTCATCCCTGCCCAAAATTCATTTGTTGAAAGTCCTAAGCTCTAGTACCTCAGCTTAGGGCTGTATTTGGAGATAAGGTCTCTAGAGAGGTGATTTCATTAAAATGAGGTCATTTGGGTGATCCCTAGTCCAATATAATGGGTGTCTTTTAAAGAGGAGAAAATTAGGACACAGACACATATAGAAGGAAGACCATGTGCAAACATAGGGAGAAGACAGCCACCTCTAAGCCAAGGAGAGAGACCTCAGAAGATGCCAACTGTGTGGTCATCTTGATCTTGGACTTGTAACCTCCAGAACTGTTATTGTTTTAGCCACGCAGTCTGTGGCACTTTGTAATGGCAATCCTAGCAAACTAATAGAAGTGGTGAAGTCAGTTAGGGGAAACAGGAGAAAGGCAGACTTTAATTTAGAACCTTGCATCACCATGAACAATGTACTTCTTCTCAAAACAAGAACTAAGAGGAGAGCTCTACCTTTTCTTGTGCCTGGATTCTTGTACAGGCTGCAACAGGCTTCTGCTGCGGACTCTGCTCACAGGTACCACAGGGCTCTCTTACCTTGGCCCAGGTAAAATGTTGGGCTCTAAAAGTTTGAAATTGATTTTTTTCCATGTGTTTTATGTCCCATTAATTATATTTTAAGGAAAAGTTACTTTCTTGTTTTAGTCAGAATTTCTTCAATACTTATAATATTAAAAAAAAATTTGGTCCCAATTCTGTTTCTTGCTCTTTTGCTACTATGGGATCTAATTCAGCATTTCCAAGTGTGTTCCATATAATATCCATGAGATACTCTAATATATTTTATTCACAAAAAATATTTTATTTTCAAATACATTTGGGAAACACTGTGGGTTATGTTCCCCTCTTAGATATTCATAGTGTACATTATGTATTAAAAACTCTGAGAGTTCCTGCATCAAAGAAAGCCCTTTAATTTTATTTAATCCTGTATCTTCCAAAATTATTTGACTAAAAATGCCTTTTTAGCCTGAGATCATCTTGCCAAAGTGGTGTTTCTAGAACTATAATAACACAAGGTTATATTTGCCCAAGTATTGTTATGTGTAGGGCATTGTTTTATGCAGTGCATTTATTTTCATTCATTTTATATTGCTAATCACCCAGGGAAGTAAGGACTAATACTTTCCCCAATTGATAAAATTAGGCATTGAAAGAGGGATTAGTTTGACTAAGCTCACTCAGCTAGTAAACCTCAGTTAAGTCTCAAACTCAGGCATTCTGACTCCAGGAATTAGGGAAACTGCTCCAATCTCCAGGGACAGAATTTGGTTCAGTGTTTCTGGGTTCAGTGAATGTATTCATTCAGTCAGTGAATGTTCACTGGACACTTTTTATTGGGAGGCCCTCTGCCCGGCGCTGTGGATGCTCAGTGAATAAAAGCAGAGTTCTTGCCTGTAGAAAGTGTGTATCTCATGAAAAGACAGCTAGTAACCAATAGATGTTTCAAATGGGTGTAAAATTACAGCTATGGTCACAGTTATGGGACTTTTAATGAAAGGCATATACTGCTATCGTCTACAAAATATGGAGACTTGAGTTGTTCAGAGAGAGAGAGGGAAGTGAAAATTAAGCCTAAAACGAACTCTCTAAAGACCTAGCCCTGTGGATAATATTTGGTAAAACGAAACAAAACGAAACACACACACACACAAACTCCCATAAAGACTTGTTTTAAAACATTTTGCTTATTGGAAACTATAGTTTTTAACCTTTAATATGAAACTTTATGTGGTGCAGCTGTTGGTCAAATGTCACTTCTAAATCCCAAGGTTCTCAGCAGCCTCATTTTCCTCCCCACGTCCCTGCCCAAGCATCTCCCATTCTTCTTTCATCCCTTAATAAATATTTTAACGCATGATCTTTCCCAGGGGACCACTACATTTTCTCTTGGATTAAGCCATAAGCAAAAAGACTGAAGGTCTAGTAGAAAGAGCTTTCTTCAGCAGAAAGAGAAGCTTTCTTCTGTTGAAAGGTGGTCTCCATTTCAGCTCGGCATGTGGCTGGCTACTACTTTGTTTTCATTAATCCTATTTAGGATAATTTAAAACAGAGAGAGTGTGGGAATGGTGGAAATGAAAACTAAAACTTTATTATGTAAAAATAAGAAAAGTTGGGATGTGCATTTTAGGGTCTGATTATTAATTAGAAATTCTAGGGACTCTAAATTCACCCTCTTGGCAGCACCAGTTTCCCACTTAAAATGGACAGGAGAAATCAAGCAGGTTCTTTTTGAGCTGCCCATCTAGACATCAGTGTTAGCTGAGCCTAAACAGGAGCGTCTGTTCTTGAAAGTACAAACCCAGTACTTGATATCCACTCTTTGTTTTTAAGTCTCACTTAAATCAGTAAGTGCAAAGCCATTAGGTGCCAACAAAAACCAGTTAGACCAGAAACTGCAATTTTTAAAATCAATAATGTGTCTTTTATTTTTGCGCAGCAGCCTGACAGCAAAAGCTCTAATAAAATATAGATAGCATTTATTGAATGTGCAACAATATACCAAGTATAGTGTTAAGGATACTGTATGCTTTGTGTAATTCAAGGCTACAAGGATGTTTTCCTATTTTTATAGAGAAGGAAATAGGTTCAAAGAGGTTAAGTGGGGTCACACAACTAACTCGTCAAACCCAGGTTAACTCAGGTCAAAGCCATAGCTCTTACTTTTTGGAGTGTACTGTTTGGATTTCTCACAGGGTCAGTTTGCTTTCTCTCATCACCTTGTGAGCTACTGGCTTTGGAGGTGGAAATTTCAGTGGATATTTCTAAAATAGGAAGATGAAGGAGACATGTTCCCATTACTGTTTGCATTTGTTTCTTTCCATAGTATCATCTAACTTGGATCCAGATTCTGGATACTTCTAATAGCTCATTGTAAGAGGGAGGGAGTATGGTGCAATGGCTTAAGCCTGGGTCCTGAGATCAGGCAGACCTTGGATTCAAACCTCAGTTCTGCCACTTACCAACTGTGTAGCATTGAGCCAAGCAGTCAGTCTCACTGAATCATGAATTTTTCATTGTTTTTCTTATCTGCAAAATGGGTGGACAGCATTTACCTCATAAGATTATTGTCAGGATGAGAGACAGGGGAGGTTAGGTGTATGTGATTGACACTTACTAAATTGTAGCTCTTAACTCTCATTTATACACCAGGGACTCCTGTCCTTTTGTGTGACTCATAACATCAAATCTATCTAAAATATCTGGGAAGAGGAGAAGTGACAAAAATAAGAAATGAGAAAACCGCTGATGGACTGCATGGTGGTGATTATTCCTAATAATTTCCCCCAGAAGATTGAATAAAACTTATTTTATGCCTATGTTCTATTTGGAAAGCATTATAAAACTTCGAGTAGACAACAGTGGTAATAGCACAGTGCTTACCAAAGCACTGTATGCTTTTCTGATAAAGATATAATTTTATTGCCCTTTATATACTCTCTTGGTTAATAAAGCAAGCAAATGGAAGATAATTTGAAATACCTTTTCTACCATTTGTAGTGTCAGAACATACAACTTACCTTTAAAAATGCAAAAGATTCATTGCAATGAAAGGTATGGCTTATACATACAAATGCATTTTTAAAACAATTCACCCGTGTATGCTGAGAGGCTTCCTGATCTGAGATCTTTCACCTTTGCAGAAATGAAATAGAATTTTCTTGCTAACTGCATTTGAGGAGCAACTAGCCAAGTCAGAAGTATGTTGTGTGGGCAGGATGCCAGCTTTTGTGATCTTCTCTGCAAGGACTTTTAGAAGGAAGTGGTGAAAAACTGGGTCCTATATGCTGAAAAATAACTTCAGAAAGTCCTTTCTGGGGAAGAATGGTCTTATTTAGTAGCAAAGATTCCAGAGATACTCTGCCTTAAATTTCTGGGGGTAGAACAGTCCTGGAAGTTTGAGAGAGATCTTTAAGACATAGGCCACAGATAATGCCATTAACTCTGAATAGGGTTGTGGCTTTTTTTTTAACAATACTGTAGGTGCTATAATCTTGTAGTGCTGCTTCTGCACAGGCAGAGCATGAAGCTGTGTGCACCGAATCATTTGAGGAGATGATATAATCAGCTAAGAGAAAACTGGGCTTAGCAGACATGGCTTCTAGCACTGGCCGTGTCCTATGTTTGGTCTCAGAAGCATCCTCTGTTGCCTTTGATCATTATGAACTAAAATGTCATATAAGCTGATCAAATGCCATGAAGTCCCAGCTATATCCCAATTCTGATTGTCTAGGGATATGTGATATGTGCATAATTATGTGTCAAACTAATTAGAACCCACTGCTATTACACATTTCCAGAATTCTTGCACATTTATAATCTCATTTTTAATTCTATCACAAACATGAGATAGGCAGGGCAAATATTTTTGTTCCACTTGATATATTTGTAAATTTGGTAAATGTAGATTAAGGTAATGGAAGAGCCCAGATCTCTTGACTTTCACTCCTGGGTTCCCATGCTAAATGAAACTGGATTTGGTCTTTTGTGATATGTATAAAAGAGAATGCAATTGAATTCTTTGTGGAAAAAAAGATAACTGGGTAAGTTATGTTAAATTACTACAGGAATAGATAAAACAAAGTTCTATTTCCCTTGTTGAGAATTTGCCTTTGATTCCCTCTGCGAAACGGATTAGAACGTTTTGTTAGGATGTAAGAAATAAACAAACCCAGAAAAGGTACATCTCATATTCTTTTAAATGAATAATTTCTCCTGGGACTCCTTTACATTCTGAAAATTCACTTTATTATTACATTCTGAGGTTCATGGTTTTAAATGCCATGGCATCTGAGTCTAACTTTTATTGGTGATATTTGTGGTTATAACTTTCCACTGTCATCCTCTCCCATTTCCTTTGTTTTGTTCTGTAGATACGATTTGATTTATGAATGGGGGCATTTTGATGCTTCAAGATATATTTTGGTGAATTGGTTCAATAACTTGTTATTGAAAAGCAAAATCCATCAGGGACATATTTGCCTACTTCTCCTAAAAAAAAAAAATTTCTCATCAAAATCAACTGTTTATCAGTCATGCCACATTTCTGTACGTTATGAGGATGTATCCACATTTTTTGGATTGTTAAATATATTGATAAAAGTATTCAACCTAAAAAGCCAGCTTCAAGACTACTTCAAAAATTTGGCAGGGAGTTCCCATTGTGGCTCAGCAGAAACGAGTCTGACTAGTATCCATGAGGACGCAAGTTGGATCCTTCACCTCGCTCAGTGGGTTAAGGATCTGGCGTTGCCATGAGCTGTGGTGTAGGTTGCAGACACAGCTCGGATACTGTGTTACTGTGGCTGTGGCGTAGGCCGGCAGCTACAGCTCCAATTCGACCCCTAGCCTGGGAACCTCCATATACCACGAGTGTGGCCCTAAAAAGACAAAAATAATAAAATAAAATAATTTTGGAAATTAAACAAGTGTCTTAATCCATGAGATAATAGACACAATTGTAATTTGGATTCCTGCTAAGCTTGCAAGGCCTTCTTTTGGTTTAGATACAGAATAAGTTGGTGAGCCAGACTGAAAGAGGCCCTAAGAATGAGAAAGAAATTCAAATTTGGATGTCACAACTTTCAATAATATCATACTTCTCAATTAAGTCTTCTCCTTCTGTCATACTGAGAGTTCTTAGTGAAACTTTGGGGTCATACCCCTAACTTCCGGGAGAGCTACCTTCAAGCCTCATTCAAGCCAACTGCCCCTCCTACCCATTGCAGAAGCCAAAGTCTTTGGTTGCATACAGTCTAATGGTTTGCTTTCCTGTGAAGGTTTTTTGGTTCATTTCTAGGTTAAGGTTTAGTGTTTCACAAGCCAGGAGTTGCAGTGAAAAACTGCTGCATCCCCATATACCTGCCTAACTATTCAAACACATATTTTTCATTGGGTGTCTTTTTGTCATGTTGTGACCATATCAGGAATAATAACTATGCTGCTCCTTCTTGGCACTAACATAGAAGATTCAATGAGACAAGGGAAAAACTTTGCTTTCTGTCTGCTGTATACATTATTTGTATTTAATAATCATATCGAGTTGGACTCCTCCCTTCCATATGGCAAACAAACTGTGTTATTTTTTTCTTAGAAAACATGGCTTTAATGCAGCTGTTGTCTCTTCCACTGAGGCATTTGGCATCTGTCTTCCCATCTGACTTGACATCAGAAACATCTGGAGAGCTTTGAAAAATGCAGATCTTGAGTTCACAGGTCTGGGATGAGATCTGGAGTGAATCTTCTGATCAGCCAGATTTGGGAATCACTCCTCTTAAGCATGTGTGTCAGGAGTCTGTGAGACCACCCATAGGTTCAGTGATTCTCTAGGAGAACTCACAGGTCTCAGCATATAGTGGTGCTCATGGCTATGATATATTACAGCAAAGTGATAAAGAACAACAAGCTCAGGGAAAAGGCACATGGCATGAAGTCTGGACGAAGCCAAACATGGGCTTTCAAGAGTTTTCTCCCTGTGTCCTTCCTAGGACATCCTTAATTTTTCCAGCATGGAATTGTGACAACATGTGTGGAATGCTATCTATGAAGAAATTCATTAGAGATTCAGTGTCCAAGATTTATATTGGGGCTTGGAACATAGGCACCCCCTACTTAGCAGGATCCAAAATTTCAGACTTTCAGAAGAGAAGTGCATGTTTAGCATGAACCATACTGTTTGTACAAATAGGTCAGGCCCATTGAGCCACTCTTAGCACTCCTATCAATTGGAAAATATTGGGAATTCTTCCCAAATTCGAATTCCCAGATGCCAGCTAAAGGCCTACCTTGCAAAGGGACCATTTTTAAGGATAGTAGTCTCACGCCTGTTATGTTAACGCTTTTTTACATAGTATGTGAACCAAGTTTCTTTTTTTTTTTTTTTTTTTTTTGGTCTTTTGTCTTTTGTTGTTGTTGTTGTTGCTGCTGCTATTTCTTGGGCCGCTCCCACGGCATATGGAGGTTCCCAGGCTAGGGGTCGAATCGGAGCTGTAGCCACCGGCCTACGCCAGAGCCACAGCAACGCGGGATCCAAGCCGCGTCTGCAACCTACACCACAGCTCACGGCAACGCCAGATCGTTAACCCACTGAGCAAGGGCAGGGACCGAACCCGCAACCTCATGGTTCCTAGTCGGATTCGTTAACCACTGCGCCACGATGGGAACTCCTGAACCAAGTTTCTTAATTGGGTAGGAGGAGTACTTCCAGATGAAAAATGGAGATTTATGTGATGAAGTGCAAAATCCTACTCCTTGAGGAATTTAACAAAATTCATGCCCTGACTTGACTAGGAAGCAGGCTGTGAATACAAGGTATAGACCACTTGATTCTCCAAGACTGTATCCCTCTTGGCTCTAGTCTGGGTTTATTGGAGAAGACATCACTGGCTTGTAGGTGCAGATGTCCTCAAAGATAGCATACAAATTGGATCATTGTGCAGCTACTCATTATTATGTTCTGTTTCCCTTTCCTGTTTTCCAAGTGGGATTCCGTCTTCTCTAATTTCGGGAAAGGCACAATTGTAAGTAATGAGATTGGATGATCAAAGCCTATTTTACTTCCAAATCACCAAAAGCTGTGAGTCGCGATTCCCCTTCAGATCCCTCCAAAGAAATCATAATTTTGGAACTCAACCTTATGAGCCATCAGGAATATTCTTAGGCACACATTCTCTGTCAGCAATACTTGGTATGACACATTAATTTTCTGCAGCCAGAGGCATCTCTCTGTAACTACAGCCTCCTAAGATTACCTACCAGAACCTTCTGCTTTCAGGCATGTGGATGGCAAAATCAAAGGGGGAGAAAAGATCATTTGTTTTCATGGGAAGTTTCCAGATGGAGACTAGATGTTTATCAGAGCATTTCATTATTCAACCTGCCTATTTTCTTTCTTCAAAACAATTAGAGTTTCTTTTAAGTTTGTTTCTGTCTCTTTACTTTTATTCAGTTGACTTATTCAGGTGAATAGTGGAACAGCATGTCTCTTATACAAAACCTTTCTTGAACCTAATAATGACAGTTATTATCATTAGGTCTTGCTTTTCAAGGTACAAAAGCTCCTTCTTATTAGACTTGCTTTCCGTGTTTTTAATCACTTCTGCTATTTTCTTTGAATCTTTTCCCATTTCTGTACATCCTTCTTAAAAAGTGGTGGCCAAAACTGGACTCGATATTTTTCAACCTAAATATACCATACTCTGAAATATATCTAAATTCTCTACAAAAACTTGTATAATTTTAAATTATTTAAAAACATGAGGTGTATTCACATGTCCTTTTCTTCTTTGCTAAAGTCATTGGTACAACTCATAAGTTTCATTGACCACATATTGGGGTACAATTCCCTGTCTGTTAAGTCTCAAATTTAAAAATGTATACTAAGAAGCAAGGATCTTTGGCAGTAAATATATTTTGAACTGGTCAAAATTAACTATGAGCAAGCAGCTGAGAAGAACTTCTCTGATGCGTAAGAGTGATATGCATCACCAAAGAAAGACCACACCTCGGTCCTGATGGTCCGTCGTCTTTTCCTATCACTCTACTTTTCTGTTCCTGAAAGTCCATACTTTACTTTTTCTCCCAATGGTACTCCTCTGCGTTGCTCACTTATTTTCAGCTTATAGTCTACTGTAATCTCTAGCTCTTTTTTGTTATGCTCATTTCTCCATTTCTCCCTTCTTTCATTTGAAATTAACACTCTGTCATTTACTTGTTATTTTTAGGTCTGTATCTATATATCCATCTTACTATATTGAGAATATTGATGTTGATATTAAAATTGATATTCTCAGTGTCAAAATAATTAAAAATTATACTTCCATGACTTGGGATATTCTCATCTCTACCTAGTTTCATATCTTTGGGAAATTTGATGAGTTTGGTTTTTTTTTGTTTTTTTGGTTTTTTTTTTTTGTCCTTTTGCCTTTTCTAGGGCCGCTCCCGCGGCATATGGAGGTTCCCAGGCTAGGGGTCGAATCAGAGCTGTAGTTGCCAGCCTACACCAGAGCCACAGCAATGCAGGATCTGAGCCGCATCTGCAACCTACACCACAGCTCACGGCAGTGCCGGGTCCTCAACCCACTGAGCAAGGGCAAGGACCGAACCCGCAACCTCATGGTTCCTAGTCGGATTCGTTAACCACTGCACCACAACGGGAACTCCATGATGAGGTTAATCTTGATATTTTTCACTCGAGAAAGAATACTTTGAATAAAGCGAGTCCTGGGACTGATCTGGGTAAGTAGGATATGTGGGACAGATATAGGATATTAGGAGTTCTTACTGAGAACTCTAACACTGTAGCCTATATAAATTTTAAAGTGATACAAAAATCCAAGAATTTTTTTCCCTAAAAGTGTATTCTCAAACTATAAAAATGTCATTCAGCAAAAACAAAAGAGAATTCCAAAATACTGAAGAAGGCTTGGAAGGGAATCTGTGATATTTTTTGAAAGGTGGATCTTTCAATACCACCATGCCCAGCTGTTTAGTGCAAGGCAAGTATTGTGGCACAGTGGTGTCAAAGAAAGACAATGACTATGTCACCAGTGTTTATCTTCCTCAGTAAGAAATAGATGTGTATGTGTGTATCTGTGAATATGTGTGTGTGTGTGTGTGTGTGTGTGTGTTTGTGTGTGTATGCATTGTCTGGGGTGAGAGGAACATGAGGATGGAAGGTTGTGAGTCCACTGAGTTTGTATTATGATGTATAGCTCTTCAAAATGTGACCTTAAGGGAGTTCCCGTTGTGGCTTAGTGGTGAACGAATCCAACTAGGAACCATGAGTTTGCGGGTTCGATCCCTGGCCTTGCTCAGTGGGTTAAGGATATGGCATTGCTGTGAGCTGTGGTGTGGGTCACAGACGTGGCTCGGATCCTGCGTTGCTGTGGCTCTGGCGTAGGCCGGTAGCTATAGCTCTGATTCGATCCCTAGCCTGGGAACCTCCATATGCTGTGGGAGCAGCCCAAGAAATGGCAAAAAGACAAAAAAAAAAAATGAGACCTTAAAACACATATTCTTTAGACAACCACTTGATTTGGTGGGTAGCTAATATGGTATATTTATTTCATAGTTTCATAGCTTTTAAAAAATGTAATGCTTGAATGGGGTTTCAGGGCATTTATTTCCTTTTAAATCTTTTTAAAAAGAATCACAAATATGGTTGAACCATACAGTCATATTCCACCTCTTTAAATTCTCCCATTCCCATCAGAAACATTTTGTTAAACACTCAGGTGATCAAACTCATGGAAACTGTATGCGAGAAGTATCATAAAGGGAGGAAAGGATGAGAGCCTAGGGTACAGGGGATTCTAGAAGAGAGATGATCCTCCAAAGCTATGGTTTATTTCTGAAAGGAAGAGTAAATGAATACACGTATTATGAAAGGAAGCTAAAAAATTAAATACGGTCAAGATTCTTTGAAAACACTGAGCCTGAACCAAAAGCCTTTGTCATGGCACACTCACCAGCCACCATTTATGGTACTGTTGGCTGAGCTCGGCCAAGAGTCAGGGATGCACATAAGGTGCTTCTTACATTAGGGTGAAGGCGGCTGGACTTGGAAGATGGCTCACCTGTAGCCAGATGTAGGTTCTATAACAAGTCCCACTATTACTCAGAAAGCTCAGGACCCAGGACCAATATTCTACTCATGCAGGATAAGCCACTCAAAGTAGTCCAGCTGGAAAGATCATGGATCTGAGAAAGGCCAAGTTGACTTGTGATAAGTCACTTGTTTCTGAGTAATGCAGTTCATTATCTAGTAAGATCATTCCTGATCATGGCAGCCTAGGCATAAAAGTGCCTCTTGGAAGGATGTGAGGATCTGCTGCTGGCAAAGTGTTCCTTGGTGTCAGAGTAGCAAATAGAATTGGACTTGATTCTGCAAGGCTTCCTGGCAACTGTCCATATTAAGATTCTTAGCATAAGTAAAAAGATGTTTCTCTATTTCTTCCCATGATGTGGAGAAAGGGCTTTAGCATTGTTTAGGACTGGCTAGCATATAATAGTAAAAGAATGAGACATGTCAAATGGGGGGAAAAATTTCCAGAGCTTGGGGAATCTATTCTATCTTAGAAACAAGAGATTTATGTTTGAAATTACTGCCCCACTAAATTTTTCTTCACTTACATTTGTTTTTCAGTGGTAGGACTTGTTGGAATATGGGGACAGTTCTGCTGTGGCATTAAATACTATATGAAAAACTCATCTTGGTATTTAATGCAGTGACTTCCAGTGAATGGACTTAAGCCTGCATTTCATTTTAATCAAAACAAAAAAAAAAGACAAAAAAAACCAAAAGCTGGAAAATGTTATCCCCCTAAATAGGCAACAATATATTTTATAAGCATGGTAGAGATTTGGTAAATAGTGTGTATGATTAATTCAGAAACAACCTCTGACACTTGACTCAATACATGTAATGGCCTCTTTCTTGTTTTTTATATGAGATAAATGCAGACCAGGGAGCACTGGGCAGTAGGCCTGATAAGTTTGTAATCTTGGGCTCCAAGGAGATGTCTTTCATAAGGATGAAAAGGAATAGGTTGATATTTCTATTACAAGACTCTGTAATGCTAGGACTTCTACACATGTAAATAATCCTTGAGGGTCCATTCTTTGCGGAGAAATGCTCAAATGTTATTTTAGTCACTCGTAGCACCACTGGGTTAGGGTGCACATTTGGCTTAGAATATCGTTTACATCATTACCTTATTCTGCTGAAGACCTATGGCATGCAAACAATTCACCATACTTTCAAAAATACATATAGTATGCCCAGTAAAATACATTGGCTAGCATAAAAACCAAAGGAAAGAGTAGTTTGGAATATCGATCAACATTACTTGGGTTTTGAATTGTGAAGTAATCCACAATCCTGCCCATTTTATCTCGGAAGACAAACTTGAACTTGTCACTGGTTTTCATTGTCAGGTCACTGTAGTCAACGTTGTCACCAGAAATTTCAATGCTGGCAAAGCTGATCTTCCTTTTAAAGCTGGAGATGGAGCTGTTGATGATGTTAGTAATGTTAACTTCTTCCACTTCCTTCGCCTTCCCCTAGTTCATAAACAGGACAGTTAGCTTGATAGACTGGACTCAGCAAAATAGATAAGTGGGTGTTTATATACTTAGAGGTTTGAATAATTAGGTTTAGGAGAGAGCGGTACTGAGTGCCTCATAAGTTGGCTGGTAAGCAAGACCTGGCAGTCCTGTTAACCTACTTGTAGGCACCCATCCCTAGGTCATCAGCTTGTACAATGGGAGGAATAACCATACCCCATCTAGATATCCTGAGCCATGAGCTCCATGTTAATTGTTCAGGATTCAGGCTTTCCTTCCTCAATTTCCTTGCCTGTAAAACTTTGATGATATTAATACTTAACCTCTTGAGACTGATAGAAAGACTAAATGGTATAAATTATGTAAAGCATTTAGTAGGTGTTTGATGAATTCCCTTCTATGCTAGGGAGGAGGCAGTGATTGATTATGAGAATTAATAGAAATCAGCAATGTCTTAAAGTCTTTGCCACACAAGCAGAAACTGTGATGCTCTTGCAATTCTATAGAGTTTCCATTCTCTACCATGGCTGGGACAACATACCATGGGATGCAGAGGCAACCCAGTCCCAGGGCAGATTCTGGGTGGGACAGCAGTGCCACTGATAAACTTACTCAAGTAGCGCATCGGAAGCAACCCAGGACTCTGACAGTGGCTAGTCTACCACAACTCACCTTCCACCCATACACACAGAGTCCAAAGGGGTCCTGCTTGCCCTGCGGTGCTGCTCCACAAAGGGCAGGGGGGCAGAAGCCAGAGGAGTTATTGGCTATGAGGGACAAAGGGATTTGGACCCAAGGCTGCATGGTACTGTCACAAAGACACACGGATCAATGGAACAGAATAGGGAGCCCAGGAATAAACTCACCTACCTATGGTCAATTAATCTATGATCAAGGAGATGAGAATATATAATGGAGCAAAGACAGTTACTTTAATAAGTCGTGCTGGGAAAACTGGACAGCTACATGTAAAGGAATGAAATGAGAACATTTTGTCACACCATATACAAAAATAAATTCAAAATGGGAGCTCCCGTCGTGGCGCAGTGGTTAACGAATCCAACTAGGAACCATGAGGTTGTGGGTTCGGTCCCTGCCCTTGCTCAGTGAGTTAACGATCTGGCATTGCCGTGAGCTGTGGTGTAGGTCGCAGATGCGGCTCAGATCCCGCGTTGCTGTGGCTCTGGCGTAGGCCAGTGGCTACAGCTCCGATTCGACCCCTAGCCTGGGAACCTCCATATGCCGCGGGAGCGGCCCAAAGAAATAGCAAAAAGACAAAAATAAATAAATAAATAAATAAAATAAAAAAATAAATAAACTCAAAATGGACTAAAGACCTAAATGTAAAACCTGAAACCCTAAAACTCCAAGAAGAGAACATAAGAAGAACACTCTTTGACATAAATCATGGCAGTCTCCTAAGACAAAAAGAAACAAAAGCAAGAATAAACAAATGGGACCTAATTAAACTTAAAAGCTTTTGCACAGCAAAGGAAACCATTGATAAAATGAAAAAACTTACTAAATGGGAGAAGATTTTTTCAAAGATATGACCAACTATGGATTAATATCCAAAACATATAAACAACTCATACCACTCAATATGAAAAAAACCCAATAAAAAATGGCAGAATACCCAATAGACATTTTTCCAAAGAAGACATATAGATGACTAAAAGCCACAAAGACACTCAACATATCTAATTATTGAAACAAGCAAATCAAAGCAACAATAAAATATCACCTTACATCTGTCAAAAAGTCTACAAATCACAAATATTGACAAGAATGTAAAGAAAAAGAAATACTTGTACATTGTTGGTGGGAATGTAAATTGGTGCAGCCACTGTGGAAAGCAGTATGGAGGTCCTCAAAAACCTGTAAAAAGAACTGCCATATAACCTAGCAATTGCACTCCTGGGTATACATCCAGAAAAAAAGGAAAGCACTAATTCAAAAAGATATATGCACTCCAACGTTCACAGATGCACTATTTACAATAGCCAAGATGTGGAAGCAACCCAAGTGTCCATCAACAGACAAATGGATAAAGTAGATGTGAGATATAGATATATAATGAAATATTAGCTAGTTGTAAACATGAATGAAATGCTGCCATTTGCGGTAATGTGGATTGGCCTAGGGAATATTATGCTTAGTGAAATAAGTCAGAGAAAGACAAATGCTTATGATATCACTTATATGTGGAATCCAAAAAATAAAACAAATAGATATAGATAGCAAAACAGAAACAGGCTTGCAGATGCAGAAAGCAAATTAGTGTTATCAGTGGGGAGTGAGAAAGGGGGAGGGGCAAGATAGGGGTATGGGATTAAGTGATATAAACTACTATGTATGAAATAGATAAGCAACAGGGATATATCACACAGAAGAGGGAATTATAGCCATGATTTTATAGTAACTTTTAATAGAACGTATACAAATACTGAATCTTTAGGTAAATGAAATCGATATTCTGTGGCTGGCACGTATGGTCATTTGACTTTGGTACTTGAGTAATATGACTGTAGAACATTGTTCATAATAGTCAAACACAAGAGAAAAGGCAAATAGATCTTTGGGCTATTCTGAGTCCTTATTTCCTCACCATTAAACCCCGTGTGGTCCTGGCACTTTGCTAAATGTGGGCAGCTCTTCTGCACTGGATCCCTGTCATTTTCTTGCCTGTTATCATGAGCTGTAGTATGCCAATGCCTGTCAAGTTGGGCTTCCAAAGAATCCCAGGGTTCCACGGGCCTGCAGAGGATAATAGTTAAGGACATGGTCCATTGCCCACTGCAAGTGGGAATAACGACAGGTGTCAGACTTTGGAGCCAAGCAGATTTAGGTTTGAATCCCAACTCTACCTCTTATTGTCTAGGTCCCCTTGGCTAGGTCACTTACCTCCCCATACCTCAGATTCCACAGCTATAACAATGGAGATAGCCTTACTGTGTTGTTATGAGCAGTTACAATGATGTAATGTTTGCAAAGAGCTTGTGACTGTGTCTGGCACATAAGTGCTCCATTGATAATAATCATTATGATTCTGAGAGCTGGACCACGCTGTTTCTGCGAGTGAGCAGAAAAACATGCTAATCATGAAATTTGCCACAACTGGACTTTCCCAGACATTTTCAGTAAACCATTGCTTGTATAATTTAAGAAAACAAGAATACAACAAAAGAATAAATAGTAAATACATATTAATCTAAAACATATAAGCAGCTAATCATGTTTGGTTTGATACTGGGTTTTTCATGGATGCTTGTTCTTGTGTTTGCGATTTTATGCTGCATACACATAGCACAGTTATTTTCTGCTGGAAAATTAAGCGTATTAATATCTCATTATTTGAAAAGGAGTCACGACTTCCAGATTTCTCTACCTGAACAAGGATGAGAGTCACTGGTGCAAAGTGAATCACCAGGGGGCAGGAACCAAGTCCAGATCATCTCTACAGACCAGCTTATGGCATAGGTGATGAATGATATACAGGGCCCGCCAAATTCTTACCCTATCTTTGGCTGCCATCTGCTGTAAGGAGCTGTAGTGGGCAACGGCATATTCCAGGAGGGCCCCAAACACGAAGCTAAAGCAGATTCCCAGGTACACATCAATGGCCTTTATGAAGCAGTTGGTGTTAGGAAGAGAAGTGCGGGACCCAATCATCAGTGTGGTCATCGACAATACGGTGGTCACTCCTGGGAAGGCACGTAAGCAAGGTACCCGCATCAGTGGTCAGCCAACCTTCCAGCATCGCCTGGCAGACTGTCTCCATTTGGGAATTAGCAAGGTAGAGGCAGGACATGGACGTGGAGCACAGCTCATTTTAAAAAGTCTGTATCCTTCTGGAACAGGGTTGATTTGCCCATATTGTACAGATACGAATGATATGATTTTCTAAATGTTTTGCCTTCTATCTTTTCATTGGAGGGGGTGTTCAGTAACCCGAATAACTAGCAATAGACTATCTAATCACAATTCTCCTTATCTATCACTGCAAAACACAAGTTGAAAAGTACACTATCGCTAAAGTAGTCTGTCTTGTTTCTGTCTTTCTGTCTCACTTCTCTCTCTATAAAAGAGTCTATCAAGAAATCAGCTCCTGGAACTGCCCTGTGAATATCAATGAAAACAATGACAGAAGGGGGAAAAAATAAGGACCTGATAACACAGTTCTTAGAAATCTCCAGCTGGAGCTACTTACCAATGCAGGTTCTTGCAGGAACTGAATCAAGGGAGATCCAAAATGAAACCCAGGATAATACCACCAGGAAAGTGGAAGGAACATAGGTTTCCAAAATGAAATATAGGACATTCCTCTGAAGTTCAAATTGTAAGACCAATCGTGTATAATTTCCTGAAAGGGTGAACAAGGGATAGGAAATCATGTCTGCTCACCTAGTGGGTGGAGTGGTTTCCCTGTGGGATGTTTAACTTAGCTATCCACATGAAACCATCTGTTGTTCACCAAAACATAGTAAATCACGAGCTGTCATAGTTTTAATGAAATTGCAGCTATGCAGAATGGGATTTATGGGAGTGCTATTGCCTCTACCCATAATCCTCTTCTGGTGCCTTTCTCTATCATAGTATTCCTGTAGCATCAGTAACTGCTGGTTTCCTTGACATCTACCTCATTAGACTGTGAGCTTCTTGGGGACCATTTCAGTACTGGGTGTGGGACAGGTAAATGTGTCAAGCCCAAATCTTACTGCTCTATCATACTGTGGAGGGGTTCCTGGGTCCTGAAGGGTCCAAGTGGAAAAGAGATGATATTTCTGATTCAGAATGCAACTCAGCTATTTTGCTTTTGTGCAATTTGTCCTAGAAGTTACCTGTTTCCTGCTGCGATCTGGTAACTAAGGTGAAATATTGTTGAATGGTGTACTGAGCAAGCCGCAGGTTTTCCAGCCCACGCACAGAGTCGTTCCCTCTCAGCCAGCTGAACTCCACGTCGTTGCCATCATAGCCCCCTGGCGAGTGAAACAGTGCCCTGGTCAGTGCAGGAAGGTAGCAGATTGAACAGATCTAGAAAATGCTGTGACATGGCCACAGCAGAAGCTCTGTTTTGATGGTGCTGAGACTGAAGAGAGTCCCATGCAAAACTTGGCATGATTTCTCAAGTGCGATTGCAGAGACTACCCAGAATGAGATGACCTGCTAGGGCTTTTTACCATCAATGAGAACCAGCTCTATGTTAAGCATTGTATAGATCTGGCAGATGATAAACAACTAGAAGTAGCTTTTCTTATTATTTTAAATGATATTTATTGAACATGTATCTGTGAACCCATGAAAGTCTATGCTAGAAATTGCCTTTCAGGACAGTCTTAACACCTCAAAAGAGGTTTCAGTGACTTTACAATTGGTCTGTTCATATTTCCAGATTGGCATAAATGCGAAAACAAAAAGAAAAAGCCTGCAGCCAGCCATTTTATTGATGTCTGAAAATATAGGTGCTTGATAAATCTCAAACACCTATGTAAATATCTAAATATATAGATATATAAAAATCTATATATTACCAATATAGTTGATAATAGTAATAATAGCTGCCTTTTATTAGGCATTTATGTTGAGTCCTTTATGCATTATGTCTGTTAGGTTCTCATAAGCTTCCAAGGTAGATCTGTGTATTTCTTTTTTCTTTTTTTTTGCTTTTTAGGGTTGCACTTGCGGCATATGGAAGTTCTCAGGCTAGCAGTGATATCGGAGCTACAGCCTCTGTCCTATGCCACAGCCACAGCAATGCGGGATCCAAGCCTCATTTGCTATCTACACCACAGCTCATGGCAGTGCTGGATCCTTAACCCACTGAGCAAGGCCAGGGATCAAACCTGTGTCATCATGGATTCTAGTTGGGTTTGTTAACCACTGAGCCACGAAGGGAACTTCTGTTTCTTTATTTTTTAAAACTTTTTTTGGTGGGGTCACCTATAGTATGTGTAAGTTCCCAGGCCAGGGATTGAATCTGAGCTTCAGCTGTGGCAATGCAGGATCCCTGACCCACTGCGCCAGGCCAGGGGTTGAACCGGTGCTGCCACAGAGACAGCTGGATCATTAACCCACTGAGCCACAGCAGGAACTCCTAACCTTTTTTTTTTTAACTATTTAAAAACTGAAATGGATCTTAAAGTTGACATACATAAAGGAAAGCTTATATTTTTCCTAAAGTGTTATCATTCAATACATGCTGTGCCTTAGAATTGAGGAACTGTAATGTTTTAGCGATTTTATACATGAAAATTACCAGATGTGGAGAGATTGCATGGCTTTCTCAGGATAACAAGGCAAATGAAAAACAAAGCCAGGCTTATACCTCAAGAAAGTTTAACACCAAAGCTCATGGATGATGATACCGTCTGTCATTTAGTAAGCAGTTACCTAAGTGCTTTACGACATTATTAGCTCATTTAATCCTCAAATGATGTCTTTGAGAAGATAGATAAATGGTTAATAAGCACACAAAAAGATACTAAAAATCATTAGTCATTAGGGAAATACAAATCAAAACCACAAGAAGAATCCACTCCACATCCATGAGAATGGCTGCAACTAAAAAGGCAGATAATAACAAATAGTAATAATGTCGAGAAGCTGGAACATTGCTGGTGAAAATATAAGATGGTGCAACAACTTTGGAAAACAGTTTGGCAGTTTCTTGAAAACTTAAACCTAAATTTGACCCAGCATTTCCGTCATAAACATCTGTGCAAGAGAAATCACATCATGGTCACAAAAGGGCTTGTACAAAGTGTTCATGGCAGCATTCGTCGTGACAGCTAAAGGTGGAAACAAGCCAAAGCAACTTGTGCTACTTGTATTCTTTTGTCGGGAATAAAAGCAATAAAAAGAAATGAAGTCCTGATACATATTCCATCATGTACGAACCTGGGAAATGTTAGCACGTTTCAATAAGTGAAAGAGGCCAAATGCAAAAGACAACATATTGTATGACTCCCTTTATGTGGAATATCTAGAAAAGACACATTTGTATAGAGCCAGAAAGTAGACTAGTGGTGGCCTGGGAGCTGGTGGTGGCAATGGGGAGTGACTGTAAATGGGCACAAGGGGTCTCTTGGCGGTGATGGAAATGTTCTAATAACAGAACGTGGCAATGGTTGCACAACTCAGAAAATTTACAAAAAACTTTGAATTGTGCACTTAAGATGGTTGGATTTTAGGGTATGTAACTTATACCTCAATAAAGTTGTGAACAAATAACTCTTTGAGTGAAATATTATTATTTTTCCCCCTTCGCTGATGAGGAAACAGGTTAGTTCTATTCTCTCAAAGTCACACAGTTAGTGACTGGAAAAGCCCAGTGATTCTGGCACCTGTGACCTTAAACATGGAACTTATTTCGCTAGGCTACTGCCAGTGTTGAGACTAACATTTTGTTAAGACTTAGCTTGCGGTATCCACTGTCTGTCAGTGGTGACGTCCCCCTATGTAAGGCAGAGAAGTAGTCATGAGCTCTTAGAGGATTTCCGGGTAAAAATTGTCTGTGAGCTTTCCCTTGAAAGCATCCCCAAATTTACTGAAACTAGCTTTCCAAATAGGCCTAGAATCCCAAAGGGGGAAAAAAATCTAGAAAAAGTAAGTTGTACAAGCTTCTACTTAATTTGTTTTTACAACTAGTAAATACTCACAATCATTACACTCTCAATGCTGCTCTGTCCCTGGGTGGATGTGGGCAGTTGTGGGATGCTGCTTTCAAGGGATGGCATTCAGGGAAAAAGCCCTTGGTGAGGTTTCTGTACCCCAACTGCTAATAAACATTCAGTGAAAGCGTCCTCTGCTCACTGGGGTTGGTATTTGTATAAGCAGAGTGCTGAAGTTTCCAGGAGAATCTCACTCCTGGGATTTCAGATGAGCACAGCCACCCATGGAGGGCAACTGCTTCCTAAAGACGAGAAAATGAGTTCTCTTTTTGATAACCTCAAGTTTTTGCCTGCCCCCAAACAGCTGTATTACTTCATGAAGATCTTGCACGCATTTAATCAATAGGGTAATTAATCTGCCTGCCTAGGTCTTTAATTAAATGTCTACCTCTGAAAAATGACTGCCACCTCATAATGGTGCTTCTTGGACACTGGCCACTTGTGTCCTCATGTAAGAGGTGCCCACTGGTTTCCAGCACCTGACTATAGTTTCTGCTCCTTACATAGCCATGCTTTGATGCCTTAATAACTCCTGTATGCGGCAATGTCTCTGCATGGTGGGTGTGTCAGAGGGGCTTACTAAGGAACCATGGAGTTCACTCAGGTGCCAGTAATTCATTTGACACCCATCCTTATTTCCTCATCATAAGCAAATCCCCAGATTGCAGTTTAGATGCCCACTTAATTGGCATTACTGTATTAAGCTATATGTATATATATCTGTGTGTGTATATATATATGTGTGTGTATATATATATACACACACACTTATGTATATATATGTGTGTATATATATATACACACACTTATGTATATATATTTATATATGCGTGTGTGTGTATATATATATTTATATATCAGACAACTTCTTTTATAAGTTGGAGGCCATTGTGTGATAAATTGTCAATGATTGCTGTGTATATTTGCCATTTCTCGTCTCTGCTGAATTCTTTCTGGCGGCCATGCTTTAGCAGATTCTGAGACCTCCTCCTAGTCCTATCGACCCCATCTACTTGACTGTCTTGTCCACTTTTAGGTGGAAATATTTGGAGCCAAGGCACGGTGATCCTCTCCCAAAGATGTAACATTGGAAGGTTTGTTTTTGAGCAGTCTCTAAATCTCTCTGGATGTATACCTGGAGGGGCTGAACCCATTGTAATCACCATCAAGAAAAGAAAGGCCACTATGTATAGGGCACTCTTCATAAATACACAGACCTAAGTCACCCCAGAAAATCATCTCAGGGACCCACATGATATATACTCACAGCTTTCTAGTTGCAGCTTGCATGTCTGTGTGTCCATGGGGTATTTAGACAGGTCCATGTTACATGCAACGGTTGTTGTGATTCTAAGAAAGGAAAAACGGGTTCATAGAGAGTGTTATGAGGATGCTATAGCAAGTATATATTCCCTCTTAAAGGCCTCTCCAAGAGGACTTTCACCTTGACTCTTGAGTATGGTGAACGTGTGACTTGGAGCCTATAGTCAAAGCATTCCTTAGTTTTTCTGGGCTAAGCAACACCTGCAAGACTAGTTTAAAGCTGGGGTCCTGAGCGCAGGAAGTTAGAATGTTGGCAATTCAGAGGCCAGCTTAGCACAATATTGCAGAACAGACTCATTCATTGACTTTTTGAGATGTTTTTGTGTCTATGTTTTAAATTTAACTTCAGGGCAAACTGGCGAGGAGCCCATCTCTGTGAAAAGTGCTTCATGTGCATTATCCCTTTGAATTTTTATAACAGCTTTATGAGTTAGAAAGTATTATTATTCTCTGAGTAAGGAAGTATTCTCCTTTTGCTGCTGAGAAAACTGGGGCTCAGAGAGTCAAGTAACTTGCCTAAAGTCACAGAGCAGGAACTTGTCGCTAGATCTGTCTGACTCTAGAGCCAGGCTATTAACAATCATCCCTTTTTTTTTTTTTTTTTTTTTTTAATAGGTCGAACCCATGGCATATGGAAGTTCCCAGGCTAGGGGTCGAATCAGAGCTGCAACTGCTGGCTTATGCCACAGCCACAGCAACACAGGATCCGTGTCACGTCTGTAGCTTACACCACAGCTTATGGCAACGCCAGATCCTTAACCCACTGAGCAACGCCAGGGATCAAACCCACCTCCTCATGGATACTAGTCAGGTGTGTACTGCTGACCTGTAATGGGAACTACATCATCCATTATTTGTAATCCATAAAAAATCCTGTTTTATGTGACTTAATACAGACAGACAGACACACAGACACACACATACAAACACACACACACACAGAGCCAAGGGAACAAAGGGAAGAGGGATGTTAATACTGATTAGAGTTGGAGTCAAAGGAGAGGTCTATTGGACTTCTTGAAAGAGATGTTGGGGGTTTGGCTGTTCTTTGTAAAATTCAGTGCAGCTGAGGAATTTCAGGTGAAGTCTAGAAATTCAGTTCATCGCTTAGCTCGGTCCTTGTTTCATTACTTCAGCCTCTTACTTGGGACTTAAGATCAGTCTCATTAATTATTTGGCTCCTGGCCTTCTCCTGAAGGCCTTTGGGATTGTTGGGTCTGCAGTCTTTGTCCAGGCCTGACGCAGGCAGCCCTGAGTTCTCCACTGGGGGGCTGCCAAATGCAGCACCTCGGGGGCACCTTTCCTGTTCCCGCCCACCAGTAGCCTGGGGAACAATTAGATGGAAGTTCTGACCTCAGGGATTTGGACCAGGGGCAAAGGGGAGCCCGTGACTGCAGGTGGTGAGGTTTAGGGGACTGTACTTTGTTTTTTGGCTGTACAAGAATGACTCCGGTAAGTAAACACATGTTCTGGAGCCACCCCCACCCCACTGAGCCCATGAAAGGAATGTTCCTTGTATTACCTCTGTGTTTGCTCTCGCTGTTTCCCTTACCTCTTCCCTGGATAACTTCCTTCTACTCTTTAAGACTCAGCTCAGAGTCCTGTGAAAGAATCCTCTTATATCACCCCAAACCACTAACCTACTCCTCGCCAAGGGCCCCCAGAGCCCTGACTTCCTTTGCGTATGTGTCTATGTCAGGACTAAATCTTATTCAGCTCTGCATCCTCAGGTCCGGCACTGGCCTAGCATGAGCACATGTTCTCAGTAGATGCTTGTTGAACCAAACTGGACTGTGCCTTCTGCTCTGGGGACAAAGATCTAAGCAGGCAGGCACATAAGAAGGTAGGGGTGGTTATTCAAGTGCTGGTCAGAATACCCAAGATGTATTCCTGCTTTTTTCCCAGCTCTTTCCCCTCCAGCCCTGAGGTCGCAGGTGACCAATTACCTGAGAGCATACAGGACTGTGCCATTGGAGAAGAGGCGGATCAGCCTGTTTCCCACGGTGACTTCGTGGAGGAAGGACTTTTTGGACTCCACGATGTAAGTGTCCGGCACCCAGAGGAACTCCACCAGGCGTGCATCCAAAGTGAAGCTCTTGTTGCCTTCAAACACTAGCCGCTGATCCGTCCAGCGCTGTCTGAGGTATATGGTGGCCGTGTAGTCCTGGGGCGGCCACCAGGAGGAGGAAATGGATGGGGGGAGAAAGACTCAAGAAATGGAAGGAAAGGGGTCAAATCTCACTCCTCTTCCCACCTCCACCAAGGTAAAGAGCACATACTAGAGTAGACATGGGTGAATAGAGTTTGTCTTAGGGTGGTGGCTTGTAGCAATAAGAGAACAAAACACCTTATTTCTTTTAAATAAGAATGCCCACTGCCAAAAGGGAACCCCACAAGATCATGGTCAGGGCCTTAACGTACTTGCCCTCCATCACAAAAGCCACACCAATTGTTGAAAATTTTGATGAGCAAAGGATTGTCCAGGATTTACCTGGAATCCACAGCAGACCCTCTTGGCAAATTGCCTATAATGTGTTCTCTTAAGTGAGAGGATGGTAGGTTGAAAGCAGTTATGTGATTACTGGTTTTCATCAGCTTGTCTCCCACTCTGTGAGGGACCATGTGATATTCAGGCTCCCCTCCCCCCCACCTCCAGTACTTTTATTCTTTTCCTCCATTTTTAATTCCTCACCAAATGCACCCACTCCACTCCCTCGCTTCTCCCCTCCTGGCCTGTGAATTCACTTTCCCCCTGATATTCAAAAAATCTGTTTTTCAAGATGTCTTCCATTGTCTTAAGTTTCAGGATAGGTCTCCAGCTTCTGCCATTCCGAGTGAGTCTCTGTTCTGCTTTGAGTAGCTAGAAGGTATATCCCCATAAAACACAAGGAAAGGTGCTCCTTGGGTGGAAGATAAAGGGGCCACACTTACCATGTTACTCTCTGAAATACTAGAAATACTTGCAATGTCCAGGGTCAGTGCTATCTGAACAGGTTCTCCTAAGAAAGGAGAAAAACCAGAAAGACTTCCATAGAAACACAAACAGATTTCCTAACAAAACATTAGCACAATTAAATATATATAAATATATGTATGTATGTGTGTGTGTGTGTGTGTGTGTGTGTATGAAAATTATAGAAATAACACTTGCCTGTTGGAAAATTTTAAACAATTTAGAGCTATATAAAGAAAAGGTTAACTAGTATCCTCTCCCTCTCAGGAGAAACCATTGTGTAGAGGGTGCCTCCCTTTTGCATGAAAAAATGTACAAATATCTAGTTAGCTAAATACATGTAAGAGAGAGACCACACTATATTCATTAGTGTCTATTTTAAAGAATGTGGTGGTATTTGCTACTTCTTACCTAGAGGATTTTTCCCATGGTGCTTGCGAGGAACTCATTATTTAGAAATGTAATAGGGATTTTGGGATTCATACACAAATATATCTCCCGCCCCAACCAGGTGAATTTACCACAAGATGGCATTCAAGACTGCTCGTGGTTCAGCTCCCGCTCACCTCCTGACACTTTCCTCCTCTTCCTTTACTCTCCAGGAGCCCTAAACTATTTAGAAATGCAGTACGGTTCTCCCTTGGTCTGGTGCACAGATGTTGGGCCTCCATCCTGGAGTCTCGGCAGACGGGCCGAACTCCTGAGAGCACCTGTCTTAGCTCTAGAGGCTGAGGCCTGGGAACCACCATTCTGGGCGGCTAGGCCAGGCCGGGGATGTTTACTCCTCTTTAGACTGGAGATGTGGAACAAAGTCCAGGAGTCAAAAAGATGTGAGTTTCAATCTGGGAAAAGTTACCAGATCCTTCACGCCTCCAGTTTTCTCACCTGCAGGTGTGAGTAATGCTAATGACATCAGAGGGTCACAGAACGGGTTAAATGAGATGAGGTGTGTGGGGACGGCTTCTTTGCAGGGTGGTGGCAAGAGGGATTATGTGTGAAGTGCCTATCTAGCTGGATATCCAGTTAGTGCTCAAAAACGGTTATCTGTACAAAGCCCCAGCATGGTTCCTATCACGTGATACCAGGCACTAAGCAGAGAGCATTTCCCCTTCTTTCCCCCTCTTGTCTGTGACCCTAGCTAATTCTGGAAGAGGACCAGCTTTATGGTGCAATAGCATTCACTTGCCGTACATAACTGGGGGTGCTTCCGGCAATGCCTTAACCAGGAAAAGGAGAGGCAGAATTCAAAGGAAGCCTAAAAGCATCAGACTGGGGGGAATCACAGCAACCTAATTATTAATTGAAGGAAACCAGGACACAGAATATAGGTAAGATTTGGAATCAGAGTTTTCAAGTCAGTGCAGTTAAAAATAATTAACTTACTACTTAGTGTTACTACTTGGTGGAAAAGGGGTAGATCTTTGCGAGTGGACCCTGGAAGGTGCTGACGGACTTAGGGTGCTGAGTGCCTTACTGCATCTCCAGGCAGCAAGGGGCAGTGTCAAGAAGAGGGGCTTAGAGTCAGAGTGTTTAAATCCTGTGCTGGCCACTTCACAGCAGTGTGATCTTGAACGAATTGCTAAACTTCTCTGTTCTGCAGTTTCTCACGGGTAAAATAGAGCTACAATGCTAGCCATCAGGGGTTAGGTTGGGACGTAGGACCTATTTTAAGTGCCTGGAACACAGTGGGCAGTAGGCTGCTGGTTGCCCTCCTGAGGCGCATGGAGAATGGAAAACACACAAGAGCTTCAGCCTCGCTGTAGGTTTTGGATCTGTTCAGTTTGTTTCAAGGTAGTCTGGTCTAGGCTTTGCCTCAGTTGGCTTTGTTATGGACCAGAGCTTCCTCTTTCTTCACGTTGAGTGATAAGAGCATGCTGTGCCACCAGAGGGCAGCTTTCTCCTAGGAAAGAGGTCAAAGGCAGGTCCTGAGCAAGTTCAAGAGGGCCGGCTCGCAAACCTGTGCAATCCAGCTCGGTCCCTGAAAAATCAAGGCCCTCAGGGTCCTAGAACCGGGGAGGCAGACACTACAGAAAACTGCAGGCTGCTCGTAAATGTAGGTTCCTTTAGGAGGCGGGGTGCCAAAGGCTCGTGACAAGGGGTTGTGCCTTCCCTTCCTCTTGACTGAGGACCACTTGCCCCATTTTCACCCCAGGTGGATCTGGGCCTCGTGTTCCCTTGGGTCCACTCCAGGTTCAGAACTGGTACCTTGCCAGGGGCCCTATACCTTGCTGGCCCATGAGCAGGCAGCAAGAAGGGCAGTGTCCTAGCCTAACTCCTTGGAATTTGGGAGCCAGAGAAATTACTGAGTGGACCTAACAAGATTTGCAGACTCACATGCTTATCATTAATGTCCAGTTGGTCCTGGGAAAACCAGGGGCAGTCAATCCCCCTCTTAGGTCCCTTGACATCAGGACCTAATCCTTATGTATGGCCTAATTGTGAGGCCACAAAGATGCCTCTCTCAGATCTCTAAATGAAGGGCCTGTGATTGGCCCCAGCTTCTGTGCTCTGAAATCTTTGACCAAGCCTGCCCAGAGGCCACTCTTCCCATGGGCTGCATCCCACCAGGGCCCGAGCGAGGCAGGAAAATGAAGGCAGGCCTGTTCCTGGAAGGCACCGAGACGGGAGACTCCTCTGATGGGCACTTTGGCTCTAGGTTGTCCCTGGTGGCCTTTCCAACACACTTAGAACTAACTGCACTATAGTCCAAGACACCTCTCACAACTTCCTTCCCTCTCTCCCTCCCTTCTTCCCCCAGGCTCAGACCTGCATCACAGTCTGACAACTCCCCATCCTCCTTCTTTTCCTGTCTCAAAGTTCATCATAGATATGGCCCCGATAAACATGTTGCACAGATACTCCCCTCTCAGTGTCTGGTTCCTTAGAGAACCTGGCCTGACCCACTAATCCTAAGTCTGACCAGAGAATTTGATCATCTGAAGAGAGGAGCGGAAAGGAAAAGGGATTAAAATAGACTGCACCCTGATGATGTGTTTAAACACTTTGTCTCCCTGAAGCCTCCCCGTGAGACAGATGAGGTGCTCCCAATTACAGAAAGGGAAAGTGAGGCTCAGAAGGCTAAGGTGCTGGCCCCAAAATAGAGCCAAGAGGCAAACTCAGGTTTGTCCAACTCCAAGACTCCTTCTACCACTTTATGCTCGAGGTAGCAAGACATTAGTGACCATGTTTGTTCAATCTTGCATTTTATAAAGAGAGAAACTGAGGCCCTGTGAGGAGGTATGTAGCAGCCTCATTCTTTCCCTCCTTGCCTCATTCTTTCATCAAATATTAATTGACAACTTGCTATATGTCAAGTGCTGTGCTACTGCTGGGGTTAGGGAGGTAAATGAAGCCCCTAAGGGGCTACAACTTAGAGCTGAGACAGACATAAAACCAGCATCTGTGACAATATAAGTAGGTTATGGTTATAATTTGGAGGTATGGTCAAAATAAAGAGAGTAGAAAGGGGATGGGGCTTGGAGGAAGGAATCAGGGCAAGTTGCTCAGAAGAGGAAGCCTTTGATCTGAGACATGCAGGAAAATCAGCATTTTGCCATGGAGTCAAATTGGACAAGCCATTCTCAGAAGATAAACAGTCTCAGCAAAAAGCACAGAGACCAGGGAGGCCAAGGAGGTCAGGGGCACGCTGGTAGCAGGGCACAGGGGGAGGAGTCGGGGAGATGAGACAGACGGACAGATAGAGGCTGATCTGAGAAGGGCCTGGCGTTCCAGGCAAAGGGCTCTGGGCTCTATACTGAGGTTGCTGAGAAGCAGGCAGGTGTTCTGAGCAAGCAGAGGACCCAGGTGGGTCATCCAGGAGGCAGAGGAGAGGGTTAGCCTTGAGGGGGCAGGCTGAGGTGGGAAGAGCAGGTGGAGTAGTCCTGATGAGACATGGTGAATTCCTTGAGTAATGACACTGGAAGTGCAGGCAGAAGGCAGACAGTGTGTGCAAGGTTGTTAGCAGGCCCTGGTACCCTCCTCAGTGGGGAGGAGTATTTCTCTACCCTGTAGGTGGAGAGCCAGAGAGAGTGCTTTCTCCAGGTTCAATTATAACCTCCTGAAACCCTCATCCGCATATTGTCTCTGTTCCCGTCTTTTTTGAATTGACGTCCTGGGCAAAAAAAATGACCTACCGCCAAAATTGGGCCTGAGAAACTTGTTATATCCTGCTGTGAGATTCTCAAAGCCAGGCAGGGACAGCTTGTCACTTCTGCTGGCCTCGACGTGAAACTGATTCTCCCGGATGCACATCCTGGAAAAGAAAACAGGCTTTGTGCACATGCTTGTTTATGTGTGGACAAACACGTGTAACTGGAACTTATGTCTGCATCTATGTGGTTGTACCCAGGTACCAGCCATGACTTCCCCAAAGAGAAAGCCCTGATCTTCAGTTGCTGAATTAATACACCTCCTTATTCCACTCTGTTTTGTTTGTTTTGTTTTGTTTTGCCCTACATCTCAGTGGCACGGTAATTGGGAACACTCCAAGAATCTTCCCCCCAAACCCAAGCAGTTGGTCCATCTCTGACCACTTTGGAAGCTTGAATTCTCCAGCTAGAAGCCATGGCAGGAAGTTATATTGTCCTGGTACGTCGGGGAGGTGAAGGGACTATAGAAAGAGCTGGTCCCTCCACATGCGAAACACAAAGCAATTCAGACCAAGGCCACTGCGGGGTAGCAAAGCTCACCTGCCAGTGAAGAGAGTCAGACACAGGAAGGTCCAGCGGAGACTCTGCCTCATGTCGAGGGCTGCTTACACGGAGCAGGGCCAAAGTCGGAAATCACCTGGGGAAACAGATGCGGCCTGTGGGAGGCAGACCATCCCAAAGGCTCCCCTCCTCCCAGCCAGTGGTTCCGTCTCATGGGGCATCACTTCCAGCATTTCCCTCCACGTCTGGGGAGCAGCCTCTCTCCACACCTGTTCATTGCATCTGCTTCCAGGAATGATTCGTTTTACATCCAACCAAATAAAGACTGAGGATTTGTTTCGAGCGTGGTTCAACAGACCAGAAATGTAGCTGGTGCATCCTGAGCTGCATATTTGGGGAGCCCCAGTACTGTCCTTACCCTGTCCTTGTCCTGACTTGGCCAGGAAGGACATCCTCAACAATATACTCCCCCCCAAAAGTGCCACTTATACAAGGGTCCAAGATCTAGGCCTGTTAAGCAGGCCATGGAGACAGGAAGTGAAAACTTGCCAAGGACCTCCACGTGCCAAGGAATGTGTGAGGCACTTTCCCACCAATCTTCTCACCCTATCCTCACAGTGGCCTTGGGAGGTTAATCCCCTGAGGTAACAGAGCTCATGAAGAGCTCGCCGTGCTAAGTGAATGTCAGAGGAGGGCTGGCAGCCTTGAGACCCAGGCCACTGGCTGCTCTCCCAGCCTCCCCCACCTGCTCCCTGGGTGCCCTGAAGCTGTTCAGCCGTGGTGGGTGGGGGTGAGCCTCTTGTATGCGTGCAGATTGTCAGGTAGGCAGGGCCCAGGGGTCTGGCCTCTTCTGGTTTGGGAGCTACTGTCAGCCAGGCAGGCGAGCCTGTGACCCATCATGCTGGTGACAGCAGAGTGGGGGTTCTCAGGACTGGGCAGAGGGCTCAGGCCCCATTCCCAGGCAGGCCTAGGGTGAGTCCTCCCCCTCTCAGTGGTAGCCTCTGTAAACCAGGCCACCTTCTGGATTCTAGCCACTCTGGGGCTTAGTGTGCAATTCAGCCATTAATTACCATTATTTTACTTAGAAAACAAACACATGCCTATCATAGACATGAAAATGAGATAGAGAGGTATGCAGTTAAAAGTGTAAGTCTCAATGATGTATCGATGTAGGTTTATCAGTTTGACAAATGTACCACTCTGGAGGGGGGTGTTGATGGGGGAGAAGGCTGAGCATGTGTGGGGGAACTCAGTTTTGCCATGAACTTAAAACTTCTCTAAAAAGTAAAACTCTGTTTTATAACCGTGTAACTCCCTCCCTCACTTTTTCTCTTTAGTCTGGTATCTCTGAGATAACCACTGTTAACATTTGTTTCATCCATATATCCGGATATATATTTATATACACATATATTTTTCCATGAAGGAAAAGATTTAAAAGCAAAATTGGGACGATAGCATGCGATTTTTTTTTTTTTTTTTTTTTTACTATTTACATTTTTCACTTAATGGTAATAGAAAATCTTCTTGCATGCTTGCACTGTGCTTAGAACCTCTTAACTTCTCATAACAGCCTTTTGAAGTGGTGGCTACTATTGTCCTCATTTTACAAATGAAGAAATGGAGGCTTAGAAAGTATCCTAACAGTCCCAAGGTTACATAGCACCTGAGGGGCAGAATGAAGCCAGGGAAGCTGACCCAAGCATTTTTAATCACCTCACCACCACCTGCGCTCTTTCCAAATGTCAGTGGGACTTTTTCAATATCAGTTCCTATGGACCTGCCTCTTTCTGTCTAATGGCTGCAAAGTATTCATAAGATTAGTGTACCAGCATTTATATCATACATATCCTGTATGGATATGAAGTTAGCTCTAACATTTTTACTGTTACAAAATCAGTAATGAGCATCTTTGCACATATGTAAGCTCCGATAATTCTTCCCTCTGTCATGTTTCTCTGTCTTTTCCTTCTCATGCATCACCAACACCAGCTATAAAATCACCATTATTAATCCACCAGTAGTCATAATCAAACTTTCTCCCCAATAGCTGTCCTTCCCCTCTCCCCAACCTCAGATTTAAGAAGGTCCACAGAGGGACACTTACGATCTCTATCCTTTCATTCAACTTTCCAAAGGCTTAACTAGATCCTCCTATGAATCGGACTTGTGTGAGGCATCCCTCTCGTAGGGGAGAGGGGTGCAAGCAGTGAAAGGACACAACGTTCCCTGTGACTGTCCTGCGTCAGGGGCCGAGGCAAAGCGATTCAGGGGAAGAGTGCAAAGGAAGTGAGTGGTCAGCTCCAGTGGGAGAGGGTGGGACAGTGCTAGCATGGAAGTCGTAGAGAAGGTCATTTGATTCTTGGGGAATGTGTTTGCACTTGCCAGGTCAATGAAGGAGGGCAGGGGCTCTCCGGATGTTGGGCGTAGATGTGGAGACCTGCCTATGGATGTTCTGCTACCTACTGTGCTCAGTCTCTCCCCTCAGCCCACAGCCATTTGCAACTTTTTTTTAGTCTGGCCTGAATTAGCTCCATTCTCATTTGGGGATTTTCCTCAATCCTTCCTTCTCCCATAAGAAACCACCCTTGATCAAGTAAACTGGGGAACTCTCCAGTCTTCAGCTCTAAGACTTCCATTGAATTGTGTTTACTCTGTGACCAGCCCTAAGTTAGGAAGAAACAATGTCTGGGCCCTGGGCTTCTGAATCTTCCCTAAGGAGTCTCATGGTCTGAGAAGTTTTGCCCGGGCTGGACCCAGACATGCGATCCCATCTCACCCTGCTAGCTCTGGTTACACTGTGGAAACTGCCTCATTTTGTAATGGAAGAAGAAAAAGTAGAGAAAACGCTCTAAATGTCTGCTAGGTGCTAGGTGCCATGCTTGGTGCTTAATCTCATTTGATTCTCATCACCATCTGACCCAGCAGGTGTTAATTTCCAGAGTTGAATCTTAGACCGGTGAAAGGTTTTGGCTGCGGCCACATAGCCATTAAGTGCCTGTGATTTGGACCCAGGTCTTCCAAGTCCCTATTCTATGCACTGCCTCTTAGAAGAGAGCCCCCAACTCCCTCAGCTGAATTGGATTCCACTGGGTTACCATCCTTCTTACACCAAACCCATCTCTGGGATAAAGTGCTGCATCCACTGCATGGCCCAAGTGGTAATTGCCTTCACCCCATTTGGCAGAGGAGCCAACTGTTAAATGATGATTTGTGTATCCACCTGCCTGAATGGAGACTTTAGCCACCAGTTCTGATACAGACACTGGGAACGGCATTTGGCTGAGCCCTGTACAGAGCCACCAGAGGGCAGCACCCAAAAGATTGCCTCTGCAGCCACAACTCAGATATTCTTGCTGAAACCATCATTTGATTCTGCAGAGAACCTGGTACTCAGGAGGTCCTAGGGGGCACCTGACTAGGGGCAGCCTATGCACTCGAACCTTATTCTGAGGGGATAGTTGCCAAGATCTGGCCTCTACTGGTAGAAGAGAGCTTGAACTTTGGATTCAAACACACCTGAGTTGTTTAACCTCTTAGAGCCTCAGTTTTCCTGTCTGGTAAATGGGAACAGAAAGCACTCAATGAACGTTAATTTTCATTCTCCTTTCCCTTTTGTGTCTTCCATGGGGACTTTAGTGATCCCACTATGACCACAAGAATTCAAAGCTCAAGCTCTTTCTAATATACCCCATGCTGTTACCCAGGGCGTGGGCTGACTCTAGTGTCATTTTGAGAGTGCTCAGTTTGGCATCACCTCAGGAAGGACAGTGGCAGACACAGGACCTCAGAGTCACCATGGTGGCTGATACCACCTTTTTCTGAACTGGCTCTGAGAAGCAGAGCTAATTCCAATATGTGCAGGTTTCCACCCCCATTCCCAGAATCTATCACGTACATACTGTGAGCCCCAAGCTTGTCATACCCTAGCCTCCTTCATATACAGGCACTGTTCTCCTGTCGTCGGTCCCTTTGCAATAGACAGAACCATTGCTGGGAAGCAGGAGTGGAGCCTGAATTAGGTTGTGGTGAGGGAAGGCGTTATTACCACGGGTGCCCTTTAGGAAACCACAGAAGGTGAAGTGGTGCGGTGTGTGTCCTGGATGGCAACACCAGGAGGAACACCCGTGCGTATCAGACAGAAGGTGCTCTAATCTTGTCTGCACCTGCTCTGAGATTATATGATTTCTCCTTGAGGTTTGGTTCCCTCTACTGTAAAAGGGATGAAATCAGTAGTTCTTCAGATAATGGTGAGACCTAATACAAAGTAGGTTCTCTGCAAATTCCAGGCCTGGCCCCTTCCCTCAGTCCCAGCAGGGCTTGTATTTGGATTTCCTCCCCTTTCCTCCCTCCAGGCACCAGGAGGGGCCAGCAATTTCCTTACCCGGCAGCTGCCAAGGCTCTGTTAGGACAGGTCCTTTAGGTCTTCAGGCTGGGCTTTCAGGTGCAGCATGGTCTTCTGGGCCTCTGAGATTCTCTCCATCATCAGCCCTGACCCCTGGGATGCAGGCGCACAGCCACTTTCCGATGGAGTGGCTCTCCCTGTGGGAAAGACTGAGCTGCAGGACAGACCAGATAGGCAGGTGGGTGGGTGGAGCCTCTCAAAGCCCCTCCCCCTGGGTGGCACTCTGACCAGGTCCTAGGTATCTGTGGGAATCCCCAGCTTCTGCTGTGGCTGCTGGCTACCAGGGGATGGATTCTGAGTTGTGCCCCAGTCGTGTGCTCCTGCATCACAGCCAGAAAAGATTCTTGAGTAAAAAAAACCCATGGAAGTCAAATAAAATGGATAACCTCACCCATCATATCTGGAAGAGGAGTCTCCGGTTCTGAATTTGGAAGAGACCTCTCTATCCTGGTATAATGGAATGGGAGTTAGCAGGAGGTATGACCTTGGGCAAGCCACTTCGCCTCTCTAGTCCTCAGCTTCCCAGCCATAGAGTGGAACTTGACCATTTCTAAAGTTCTGATTCCTAGTTATGCATTTTAAGTGCTTCTTTGGGATCCACAGAAATCTGCGTCTGTGTAAAAGAGACTTGCAGATCCCAGTGTGCGTTCCACTCTGGGAAGTTTCCAAAGGAGACATAGGGGTCAAGAGAATAGGGGACAAAAGCTGAGCAGGCCAACCCAGCAAGAGATGAAAGAGACACTGGGAGAAATTCAGCTAGACTTCTCGATTGTTCTTCCTTTCCCATCCCCACCCTCACAAAGAGGCTGTTCCATTCCCCACAAAGTCCATTTTAGGAGCATTCTTCTTCCAGCACTTCCTCTTAACAGAAGTGCTTCACCAGTGTTCTCTAAGCCTGGAGTCCTCCCTATCATCATAGCCAGTGGCCTCGAAACTCACTCTCGGCTCCAGCCCTGTGGGAAGGCACAAGAAAGTCCCTGGAGGCTTGGCCTGGCACCCTGAGAGTGCTGGGAGCCAGAGAGGGAGGTCAAGGGAGAGGCCCAGGAGAGAGCCAGTCTGTGGCAAGATGCCCTGCAGCACCTCCCACCCGCTTGACGTCATTGCTGAGCTTCTGCCCAGACCCCCCGCCAGCCTTGGGGGTGGGAAGTGGGGGGATGGGGAGAGAAGTAGAAGAGAAAGAGAATGCAGCTTCTGGAAGTGAAAGGTGGTAGGAAGGCCGGAGTGGGGCCCCCCCTCACCCCCCCTCAATGCCCCGAGGACGCCTTTGGCTACAAATCGGTTTCCTTAGTGTGCTCCTGGAGCCTGGCCAGCCTCAGGCATTTCTGTGCTGGTTGGTAGGGAGTAGGTGTCTGAAGAGAAAGCTCTTTGATTTTTCCTGAGAGTCCTCACTTTCACCTGAGAAACTTGAAGCTGGCTGGAACAGGAATGGCTGAGGATCCAGTTTCAGGTTCTCAATGAATGGAAGTGGTTTGGGCTATTTTCAGAATCTCCAAGGTGTTCTCACATAAAACAAAGGCTCAACAGTAACAAAGACAATTCAGAGCTAACAGTTGGGGATGGGAAGGGTGGGTATCCTCTGACTCAAGAACGGTGAGCTGAAAGAACATGGGCCGGCTAGCTGGGTGGCTTTAGGCAAATTACTTAACCTCTTTACACCTCAGTTTCCTTATCTGACAAATGGGGATTATGGTTCCTCACAGTGTAGATGCAAGAATTCAGTAATGTTAGTTTTAATATCACATTGAAACTCCCTGGCATATTGCATCTGGCATCAATAAATTGTTCTTTTTATTTGATGTTGTTAGCATCTTGTCATGTTTATACTTACATATTCAATCCTCATCCAAGTATCTATCAATCATTTACCATTCCTCTATCTATTGTCTCTATCTCTAGCACTAATCTACTGTCTATTACCTATCATCTATCCAATCATCCAGTGTTTAATCTTCCCAGCCAGATTGTTAATGCTTTCTTTTCTTTCTTTCTTGTTTTTTTTTTTTTAGGGCTGCACCTATGGCATATGAAGGTTCCCAGGCTAGGGTCAAATCAGAGCTACAGCTGCCAGTGTACACCACAGCTACACAGGATCTGAGCTGCACCTATGACCTACATCACAGCTCACAGCAACACCAGATCCTTAACCCACTGAGTGAGGCCAGGGATCAAGCCCGCAACCTCATGGTTACTAGTTGGATTGCTGCACCATGAAGGGAACTTCCTGTTAAAGCTTTCATTGCATGGGCTTATACTCTACTTCTATGGACATTATGTTGCACTTCTATGTAAGCATTCAGTAAATATTTTAATAGAATGATTATATCGGGGTCAGGGCAAGCCAGACCTCAAGTTAGTAAAGTAGGTATGATAAGGCTTCTTATCTCCCAGCTTCAAACAAGCCTTCAGTCTAGTGCTAGCTTCTTTCTTCACTTTCTTTCAGATTAACTGGAGAAATGCTTAGGGTGGGGAATTTCCAGAAGAGCCACATTCTTCTCCAGAACATGCAGCACCTTCTGCAGCATCCAGGCCTCCTGGTTTCCAAGCATGATCTCTGGTCTCCAGACACCTGAGGTCAGTGGTATTTCAGGATGTTCAGCTATGCAAACACACTGCCCACGGGTTACTCATCCTGGTTACACACCCTCCTAGAATGTGTCCCAGAGAAACAAAAGGCCAGAGTGAGGGCCCTGCCTGGTCCTTGATCACTATGTACATAGTATTCCAGTAAGTCACAATAATGCCATGCATTTATGTCATGTTTGGAAGTTTTCAGAGCCTTTTCACATGGCCGTGCCTTATCTGATTTGAGCTGCATTGTAATTCTGTGAGGCAAACAGGGTTTTTCCCTTTATTCGCAATTCATAGATGAGGAAGCTGTGCCCAAGAGTCACACAGCTACTAAGCATAGGCCAACGCAGACTAGAACCCAGGTGGTAAGACTCTCAGTCAGCTTACCTTGCACATCTGTTCAAAGAAGATGGGCAGTATAGAGGAAGAGAGTTCAAGTGATGCAGGGTTTGGAGACAGCCCTGGGCTCTTCCCTTGGCCTAGGAGGCCATGGTTGCACAAGGCTCCCGAGCACCTACTCGTCAGACTGAATACCCCACCGATCTGCAGCCCCAGCCGGAAACGGTAGGCAACCCTCACAGCCTTAGCTTCCCTCTCCCTCCCCCTTGTCATCACCTGATTGACCCCCACCCCAGGCACATTTTCATTTGGTCCTCTCTGCCAGTGCCTGGCTCAGCATTGCCTCACTTGACTCAGCATCATCTCACCTTTGGAGACTGTGGTCTCCAAAAAGAAGCCTGCATGAGCCAAGGCCTGTGCAAGAGGAGCCCTTGGGGTGTGGGGAGGAAATATTTGAACTTCTATGGTTTCAAACAGTGGGGATAATATTGCACTTTAGTAGTATTTACTGTGTGGATGGATGCTGGCCTCTCACTGCTCTGTTTGTCAAACTGTCTGGGGTCACACAAACCTGAGCATGGAGCAGAGGCTCCAAACATGGAGAACTTGGCCCCCACTCCTCTTCTTTCAGTGTAACTTGACCTTCTGCAGTGCACGTGGACCAGATTAGATGGACTTATGATTTGTTTTCATTAAATTAAGAAATCGCTGAAAAATGAGTCCCCTGTTAAAAGAAACTACTGAGAGAAGATAGCATTAATAATGCAAACAGAAACAAACAACAAGAAAGTGGTAGTGTTGACACGTCACTTACCTAATGCCTACCCTAATTAAACATCTTCCAAATGAAGAGTTTTCATGGTTTTCCAACGTTTGGTTTAAAAAATATAAAAAAAATGCAATTAACAAGTTTGCAAGAACAATTGATCAACATTCAGAGAAGAGAGAAAGTTATGAGCTGAATTTAAACAAGGCCTTTGCATAGTTGATAAGACTATGCAATAGAAAAATTACTATTTTAGTAAGCACAGCCAATGTAGCATATTTCCATTTGGATCTCTGAACTTTAGTGAGGTATCTTTTCAATTCTGAAAACTGTTAGTACCAAGTATCAAAATAATTCGAACTTAAAACCAAATGGTGTAGGAGTTCCTGTCATGGCGCAGCAGAAACAAATCCAGCTAGGAACCATGAGGTTGTGGGTTCGATCCCTGGCCTCGCTCAGTGGGTTAAGGATCCGGCATTGCCATGATCTGTGGTATAGGTCGCAGACATGGCTCAGATCTGGTGTTGCTGTGGCTGTGGTATAGGCTGGCAGCAACAGCTCCGATTAGACCCCTAGCCTGGGAACCTCCGTATGCCACAGGTACAGCCCTAAAAAGACAAAAGACAAAAACAAACAAACAAACAAAACCCAAATGGTGTAAATATTTGAATGGTAGAATGTTAATATGAAGGTAAATAAACATATAATAAAACATATCAACCACATTGCACTTACTACAAATATTAGTATTCAGAATAATTCCTTGTGTGATTAACAAAATAAGAGCTTCAAAAGTAGTATATATACACATTTTTTTTTTTTTGGCCATGCATGTGGCATGTGGAAGTTCCCCGGCCAGGAATTGAACTTGAGCCACAGCAGTGAAAACTCTGAATCTTTAACTGCTAGGTCACCAGGGAACTCCTCAAAGTAGTGTAATTTCGTCTTTAGTGCATCCATTGAAATACCTTTTTCTGTCTATGTCTTATTGGGATATTGTGACTTATAATAAGAAATATGTATTTGGTTTTCATCCTGTTCCTGACACAGAGCTCTCAAAATCCTTGGAACTTCTTAAGTGATAAGAGCTATAACAGTGTCTTTTGTTGTGAGGTGACTTTTGGACTGACCCTAGGTCACCTAGGGATGAGGGCTTATTACCAGAGGAGCCAACTATGTGATTAGAGGTTTGGAACTTTTAGTCCCAAGCTTGACCTCCAGGGAGGGAAAAGGAACTGGAGGTTGAATCAGTTATTAGTAGCTAAAGATTTCATCAATTATGTTTAAGTAATGAAGCCTGCATAAAACCCCAAAAGGACAAGGTTCAAAAGCTGGGATTAGTGACCATGTGCAGATTGGGGAGAGAGATTGGAAGCTTCCTGCCCTTTCCCTATGCCTTACCTTATGCATCTCTTCCCTCTGGATGTTCCTGAGGTATACCCTTTCACAAAAAACCTGTAGTCTAGTAAGTAAGGTGTTTCTCTGAGTTGTGTGAGGTGCTCTGGCAGATTAACTGAACCCGAGGAGGGAGCGCATTGGAACCTCTGATAATATAGCTGGTTGGTCAGACCCACAGGTGACAACCTGGACTTGAGATTGGCATCTGAAGACAGTGGAGGGGAGGCAGTCCTATGGGACTGGGTCCTTAACCTGTGGGATCTGATGCTATCTCCTGGCAGATAATATCAAAATTGAACTAAATTGTAGGACACCCAGCTGCTCTCAGAAATTCACTTTTAGTGTGGGAAAGAAAACCATAAAAACCATAGGAATTGGGTGCAGTCATCACTAAAACATATATAATATATCTTAATATATTAGGAAGTAAGACGTGCACATGGTTTCTAAGTAAATAAATTTATGTATATGGAGGGTATAGGATCAAGAAAGTTTGAGACCGTTATACCAAGCTCTTGAAAAAGTTCCTGGCTGTTCTTTCAGCTCCCAATTGTATTTCATCTACTACATATTACCTAACGGATCTTCATAAAGACCCAGAGGGGATCAAATTACCACTCTGATTTCTGCTCTCTGTTGAACCCTCCTCTCCAAGAAAGAGTGGCAGTCCTGAATGCCTTCAGGGGCTGGGCGGGCAACTTGATGTAAGAAGTGGGCCGAGGGTAAGACATGGTGGGAACCGTGGTCAGTAGGAGAGTTCTTTGCCTAAAAACATCCCAACTTAAAAAAAATTGGACAGACAAGAGAAACTCTGCTGTGGCCTGGCATTTGTGACCCCTGAGCAGGTCAAGGTTGACTTTGGACAATGCTGTTCATTGCTTGATGTCTCCTCCCAAATGCTTTCTACATCATCATCATTGCCAGTTTGTGCTGATCTTTGCCCTGTGCTATTCCCTCTTCCTGGCCAAGTGCTTTAGCCATCTCCTCTGATCCCATCTCCTCTGGTCCTGATCCCATCTCCTCTGCGGAGCTCTTTGACTTTCCTCCCTGGCTCCCCTCACACATTGCTTTGGTTGGGTTTAATTGTTCTCAACATGTTACTCACCCGTCTGTCTCCATCACTAAGTTGGATCTCCTGAAGGTCAAGTTCTTTGTCTACTCAATTGGTTCATCCTCAGTACCAAGGTCAGTGCATTGGTCACATAGCGGGTTCTCAGAAAGTCTGCTGAGCCAGTGAATGAATGTAAGCAATGACACTTGAACACTGGGTAACAGCAGTGTATTACAGGTTTTTATATTTGCTTCTAATTCCTAATAACGATAAATACATACCTGCTTCCTTCACCCTTTCATGCTCTCCCTGCAACCCCCCTCATCTCCAAGGCATAAACTTTCAGACTTTATCTGCTTAAAGGACTGGAAAAATGTGAAAAGGCAAGTGGTGAAAGTTCCTTTCTTGGCAGTGTCTCTGCAGTGGAGAGAAAGCGTGCCACTGAGACAGTGGTTCCTAAATCAGTGGTTCCTGTGTCAGAATCACCAGGGGTACTTGTTAAAAATGCACCTCCCCAGGCCTGTCCCCAATTCTGCTGAATTGGAATCTCAAGAAGTGAGGCCAAGGAATCTGAATTTTAATAAGCTCCTTAGGGTAATTCTTATTCTTTCTACAATTTGAAGATGATTGCTGCCAGTAGGGCTCCCATCTCATTCACTTGCTGATTCAGTGAATCAGTATTACTCAAAACCTACCAGCCCTGGGCCAGGCACTGTGCTGAGTGCAGGTGGGACATTGCTGACTCAATCAATCACACCTGCTGTTTTAAAGCTCACATTTCAGAGGTGGAGACAGGAAATAAAGAAGTAAAGAAACATATTCAACTACAACTTGTGATAAAAGCTCTGCAGGAAATAAATAGGCAGTAACAATGGGGATTAAGGAGGGAATGTCCTTTTGAGAGGTTGACATTGAAGCTGATTCCCGGAGGGTGGGAGGGAGTTGGCTTCATCAGGAGGGCAGGGGAAGTAGGGTGGGTTTTGTGGGGACACCTGTGGGAGCCCCTGTCCAGGGAAATGAGTTCTCACTGGAGAAGCTGAGGGCTGGCCTCACGCCTCCTCAGGGACCTTCGCTTCTCAAACTCTTGGAAATCTGCAGCACCATACACCCTAGCTTGACTTTGACTTTTCTCATTTCTTGGGGTTCAACCAGATTCCCATCGTCTAAGAATCCCAGAAGCCAAGGGAGGCTCCGCTCCCTTCCCCCCCCCCCCCCCCCCCCCGGTTGCTTTGTTCTTGTGCTCTCAATCAGCCTTTTCTTCTGAGTGGCTGGGTGACTGGCCCCTTTAGAAGACTGTGTCAGAAACAGAGAGTATTGAAGACCTCAGATATCACTCCCAAGCTGCAAACACAATCACTGGCACTGCTGGCTTTAGGGCAGGTGGAGAAAGGTGGGCTGGACGGACCGGGAAGCAGTCCCTAATCAGGATAGTCCAGCCATACCCACACACTCGCACTCAGTACACTACCTTTATTTGTCAAAATGATTCCTCGGTCAGTTTCCAGGGGTCCTTGGATTCAAATATTCCTTTTCATTCCCTGCGATATTGCCCAGGTTTTAGAGCCCAGTGCTTTGAAGGGATCCAGAATATGGCACAATGGCATAAAATTATTTTCAACAGAAGGCATTTGGATTCCTTAAAAAAAAAAAAAAAACTTCCCCAAAACAAAACAAAAATCTCAAAAAACCCTTCCCTCAGAATAATCAGAAAGATCAAGTCTTTAAAAAAATGTTTTTAATAAAGTATAGTTGATTTACAATGTTGTGCCGATTTCTGCTATACAGCAGTGACCCAGTCATACATATATATAAATTCATTTTCTTATATTAGAAAAATTGATTCTTAAGCACCAGAGATAAGAGGTTTCCACATCACACCTAAATAGGCACTGTTACAAAGACTATTTTATCTCCCATCTATTTTCCTAATCATTTATCTTTCCTAAAAGTCACTTGTCTTTCCATAAGTGCCTTTTCTCCCCATCCTCCACACTTCTAAGAGTGGTATTTTCTGTAAATGCCCTTCTTTTCAACCCCTTCCCCTATAAAGATGGTAGATAAGCCTCCAATTCTAACCGCCTCTTTGAGTCATATTTCTTTGTGAAATCCCCTATGTATGTGAAGAAAAATCTGTCTTTTCTCTTGTTAATCTGTATTTTGTCCATTTGATTCACAGTCCCCAAGACACTAACATAAGAGGATAGAGAGACCCATTCCCCCAATCATTGCAGTTCATTTAGCAGCTTGGCCCTGCCCACCCAGGATCCTTAGCATCTTCCTCAGCAGTCATGAGGAGTCTCTCTGGGTGAGAGGGGCCTGAGGGTCTATATCACAAGGGGATGAAAAGTGTCTTTGGTGAGCCCAGCAGAGCCCAGGGGACTGGGCCTTGTATGGGATTAGAAGTTTCAGTTCACTGGTGGAATAGAACAGAGCACAGGTAGTGGAGTCAAATCTGGGCTCCAAGGATCACGTGAGCAGAGGAAGGAATACATGTGTATGTGGCTGGGTCAGTTTGCTGTACAGTAGAAAATTGACAGAACACTGTAAACCAACTATAATGGAAAAAATAAAAACCATTTAAAAATAAAAAAATAAAATCTGATTCCTTATTAAAAAAAAAAAAATCTGGGCTCCAAGATCATGGCTCTGATGCTTCCTATTCTATAATCTCAGTGAATCACCTAATCATTTTTGGGCTTCAGTTTTTCAACTGTACAATAGGGATAATAGTACCTACTTTGTGGCATTCGCGTATGTGGAATACCTTGCCCTATGTCTGGCACACAAGTGGTGCTTAATAAATTAGTTTTTATCTGCACCTCAGACCCAGGGCCCTGAGTGGCCAGTTGCACCCTCCCTCCCTCCCCGAAGCACTAGGATCAGTATCATGGAAGAGATCTTTGCAGGACCTGGTTCTCAGGGCTCTGCAGTGACAGCAGCCTGCCCAGGTGGGTCCCGAGATACACATCTCACATTCTGGCAGTTCACTTCCCTGACCTTCAGAGCAGCTCATTACCACCCTCAGGGCCAGCCCAAGTCTGCTCAGCTCACTGCTTCAGATAAAAACAGGCTGTTTCCAAATTCTCAGAAAGATAGGACTTTTACTACTTGTATTACTTTTCCTTCATCCATTCCAACAGAATTTGAGAGCTTATAATGTGTCTTTTAGGTGTTGGGGACGCAGTGGTAATTAAAACAGACGAAGTCCTTGCTCTCGTGAAATATCTGTTCTAAGGAGGGGACACAAACGGAAAATGAATACATACCTAAGCAGATGCTACAGAGATGGGGAGGCAGGGGTTCTGTTTCAGATGGGGTGGTCAAGGAAGGCCTCTCTGAGGAGGTGACGTTAGAGGGAGGCCCAAGGGAAGAGACATCTGCCCCATCCTTCCTCCAGCCTCTTGTCAATTCCCTCCTGTCAACGCCTGTTCTGAGATTCTATTACAGTCAGATGTCTTCTCTGCTTAAAAACCCTTCAGTAGATGTTTTTTCTGAACAAAGCCCTTTTGGCACAGCATTCAAAAGCCTTTAGGATCTGGCCTCGAAGATACTCACCCTCCACCACTCCCTTCTTTTGCAGTTGTCATTCCACACTGGCTCACAGGTCCAAATGCCCCCCTGGAGGGTTCCTGTTCTCTCTCCCCACCCACCTGTCTTTGCACATGCTGTTCCCCTGCCTGGAACATCCTTTGTCTTCTCCATCCCATCCATCAGGCGAACCACAACAGGTCCCTGAGCGTCCCTCCTGTCCTGCCAGGTTTGCTTCCTGCCCTCTGTGCTGACCTTTCTCACAGCATCTATCACGCCGTAAACTGAAGAATCCATAGCTTGTATTCCGCCTGCCCCCAACATCAGACTGTGAGCTCCTAGAGAAACTCTTACTCCTTAATGTACAGCATAGAACCAGATACATGTGGGGATTGAATGAATTAATGATGGAGAAAAGGATTTGTTCTCTATCACCTTATTGAGCCCTTCCAGCATGGCTTATTTAGCAGGAAAACTAGGTCCAGCATTTTTCTTTCAAGCCATGTCTCTTTCTCTTTACTGTCTCCTTAGCTTTTCTTCTCTCTGTTCTCTTCTCCTTCTCTTGCCTCATGCTGTCTGTCTCGCTTCCTAACTCTCCTCTGCAGGCCTGTGTCTCCAGTTGTGGGTCTGTGGCCTGTGCCTGCACATCAGCAACTCTGCACAAATCCCTCCCTGATGACCCAGACCTTTTTCCTGGGGACCCAGACTTCCTCTGGGGACCTGATTTGACATGGTCTGTGGGTCCTGATTGGCTAGAACTGAGGCCATTTTAAGTTAAGGGGCATTTGCCAAGCCAGGTGGAGCTGACCTGGAGGCCACCCAGACCCGAGGACAAAGGCAGTTTCAGAGCTCTCCGTGTTGCTGCTACCTAGATCCTAAAGGGTCATCTACATTGACCACATTGACTGGAGACCAGACTTGGCCTTGGGGATTCCCTGGCCACCACCTTAAGTACATGGCCCAGCTGTTTCCCACTGGTATTCTGTTTTAATCTTGAACTTCAGGAACACTCCGACATGATATTTGCTTAATTCGCTATTTTGCCTTGGACAGGTTGACCAGACTGTGTGACCTCTGGCCATTCTCTCAGTGACCACATCCTCCTGCTCACTTCTAATCATTTCACACTCTTTAATTGGGTTGGGTCCCTGGCTAACTCAGGTCAGGAATCAGTAAATGTTTTCCGTAAAGAGCGAGTAGTAGTGCATTGTTTAAGGCTTTAAGACATGCAGCAACTACTCAACCTTGATGTAGCATGGAAGCAGTCACAGGGAATAGCAAAATGAATGGGCAAGGTGATATTCCAATGACACCTTATTTACAAAAACAGGTGCTGGGCAGGATCTGGGCCACAGCCCACATTTTGCTGACCTCATCTCAGGTGATGATTCATGAACCTGAATGGCATGTGCCCGAAGCACTGCCCGCTTGCGGTGATTGGGTTCCTTTGAAGTTAAACATTTGAAAACTGAATTCACTCCTATAACCCTTCCCATGGATTCAATACCTATTCCTTTTTTCTAACTTTCTCTTTAATATAGATTCCCATTAGACTTGAACCCCAAGGAATTCCTGTTATGGCTCAGCGGTTTACAAAGCTAACTATATCCATGAGGATGCAGGTTCAATCCCTGGCCTCACTCAGAGGGTTAAGGATCCAGCATTGCCGTGAGCTGCAGTCTAGGTCGCAGGCGTAGCTTGGATCCTGAGTCTCTGTGGCTGTGGTGTAGGTTGGCAGTTGTAGCTCCAATTTGACCTCTAGCCTGGGAACTTCCATATGCTGTGGGTGCGGCCCTAAAAAGCAAAAGCAAAAAAAAAAAAAAAAAAAAAAGACTTGTTCCCTGAGGTCTTCTAGTCAACTTTCCTTAGTTCTTTTCTTAACCCCTTTCCTGCCTCCCTGAGGATAGAGTCTCAGGACTCACTTCTCTATGCCATAGATGACCCCTTGCTGGGGCCCTCAGAACTGTCTTTTAGAGTTGCTACAGCAGTGGAGTCCTAGCCGGTGGCAGTTAACTTTCACCCCAAGGTGCTCAGAGCTATTATACTCAAGATCATTGCAAACTCAAACCAGCTTGGGTGGAAGGAGGTGTTCCCCTTGGTCAGTGGACACAGACCCCATCTCCTTTTTGAGGCTAGGCAACGCTCTTTTCTCATGTGAGAGGCAGAAGGTAATACTGGGCTAACCCAAGCCCCCACCTCCCCACCCCCATAGCCCACACTCTCAAATCCTCCAGCTCCTTCCAAAAATCCACACCCAGTGCTCTGCCTTTGCTTCTATCATCCTAGAATGTATGCATCATTCATTTATTCAAAAGTACTTATCAGGTGTTTCTTATGTTCCAGGAGCAAAACAGGCATAGTCCTTGCCCTTATGATCATCCGGGTCAGCAAATGTTTTCTAAAAAGGGCCAGATAATAGTAAATCTGTTCAGCTTTGTGGACCTCATGGTCTCTCCTAACTCTGCTGTTGTAATGCAGAAGAAGTCATACTCGATACATACACACATGCTCATGGGTGTTTCTAATAAAACTTTATTTATAAACACCAAGCAGTGGGGAGGATTTGCCCCACAGGCTGCGCTTGCCAGTTATGATTGTTGTACATTTTACAATGGCTTCATCCCAGTGCTATCAAAAAACTGTGACTCCAACACCTGAGAATGGAAGCACTCGATTCCTTAAGAAAACACAGTAATACAAAAGCTTAGGAAAGTATATTTGATGACTAAAAACTAAAATGGTACCCAGTTCTACCAAGCTAGAGGTTGGAAGTTTGAGCGACAGAAGTAAAGGTAACAGGGGCTTGAGTCAAGAAGTATTGCTTGATTCTATCTGGAATGAGAGCTGGGGTTCAAGGAAGTTTCTAGAAGGGGCGATACTTGAGCTGAATCTTGAAAGGTGAGTAGGTGTCAGAGGGAGGAAGGGCATTTCTCAGTGGAGAGAGCAGTGTGAGTAGAGGTGTGGGGGCTTGACACTAGTTTAGGTGGCAACGGCCAGGCTGGAGAGTAGGCAGGGTGCCTCCTGGTCACCTCTGAATGCCATGCCCAGGAGTTGGGACTTTATTTTATGGGAACTAGGGAGTGAAAACAGAGAAGTGACACAATCAGATTTTTGTTGGAGAAAGATCACTCTGGCAGCTTCTTGGTGGAAAGATTGGATTTGGAGAAACTGATGATATGGGCTCAGCTAGGAAACCAGGGCAGTGGTCCAGGGAGGCACGGATGCAGGCCTGAATGAAGGAGTCTGACCTGGACCAATCATTTTCCTGCGTGTGCAATGAGATCATATCTAAAGTTTGTTTGCTTTCCCCAGTGGCCTCAAGCTATTGGGGATACAATGGGAAGTCAGGGCCAGGTTAGTCGGGCACTTTGTCCCTGGTGAACAAGGCAGGGACAAGGCTGGGACAACAGTCAGCCTCCAGGAGTCTTACAGAGTGGCTGGGCACACTGAACAGGTCTCAGTGGGCAGAGTGAGCCCTGTGAGATCTGGATACTGTCCCTGAGATCCTGAGCCAGGCTGGGAGCCTGACCAGCCAGTCAGAGTGATGAATGCTCTTCTGAACTGTTCAGCAGGTTCTGAGGGCCAGACCCAGCCATCCCATGGAATCACCAGATACTCCCTTCTGGTCTCAGCTGCACTGTCTCCAGCCTGTGCTTCTGCCCTGCTAGCCTATTTCATAGTGTGGTGTTGGGCTCCCCAGGCTTTCCATCCCCCTCCCCTGCTCTCTTCTTTTTCTCCATATCTTATCCCCCTCCACTACCCTCCGTAATTCAGTCATTTACTGTGTTTATTGTCTACTATCCACTGGGCTCCTCCCCAAAGAATGCAAGCTCCACATAGGCAGGGGACTTCATCTGTATAGTTCCCTGATGTATTCCGGTGCCTGGCACGTAGGAGGTGTACACATTGTTTGAATGAACCACAATGACTCAATGCTGTTGGCATTTTGGGACTCCTGTTCTAGGAAACCGAGAGCTGGGGAGTGGAATGCCCTGCCCTAGGACATGCAGCCAGAGAGTGGCTGACTGTGGAGTGCAGGTCCCCTCCCCCAGGCCTGGTGGGGCTGAGCTGAATGGGCTAGGTGAGGTGGTCTCAGTCTCAGGGCTCCCACTGCCCCTTCCCTTGGCTGGCACAGAGCAGATAATTCTGGAAGTGCCTCGAAGATCAGTCATCTGAGGTTAGAGAAATCAAGCCCGTTTTTGCCACAGGTTCCTGGCTTGCTCCCATCCCCTCTTTCCCTGAATGTTATAGATGGCACACTCCAAGCTCAGCTTTAGACCATGGCCTTCTAATCCCTATAGTTTGCATTCGCTTTGTAAACATAACTGCGGGCAGTTCAGGTGTGGCCATGACTGTGGCCTTGCCAGACCTTCTCCTGGGCCTCTCCAGAGGTGCCACCCTGTTGTTGCCAGCATCTCTCCAAAAGGCTGGGGTGCCCACCCAGAACCTAAGTAAGGTGCTGAGGTCTCCAGGACGGTCCTTCTACAGTGGCCCCAAATGGACTCCTCATCTTCTCCCCTTCCCCCTTCTCTGCTCTGCTGCCACCACACCCCAAACATGCCACACTCGGTCACACCTCTGGTCTTTGCACTCCTCGTTCCCTCTTCCTGGAACACCCTCCCTACTCTCTCCACCCATCGAACTGCTCCTCATTCTTCAACAGCCAAACCCAGTGCTGGCCTCTCTGGGAGGTCTTCCCTCTTGCTGACCCTATACACGTGCATGCACGCACACACACACAAAGACACATGCTTTATACATAGACAAACATGCACATACCCCACACAAGGCATTCACATATAGACACACACATACGCATACACTGAAATGTATGCACATCCATATTCCCTCCCAAATACCCTCACTCGCACATACAGAGACACACTCCATGGTCCCGCCTCCTTCACACTCACACACTCTCCTGTCCTCCATGTCCTCCCCACAGACACACACAGCACCCAGCCACCCCTTCTTTTTGCTCCATAGCTCGCTGGGCATGGCTGTCTTTTAGCAGGTCCTGCACTGGGCCGTGGTGTGTCATCCCTTCCCTGTTCCTCTGCCTGGCGTGGTGGTATTGACTGAGCCAGCTTCATGGAGCTGCCTCCATGGGCAACTCAGTGGAGCAGAGGACGTGTGCAGGCTGGGGAGTGGAGGGTCATTCATTCTGCAAGGGATGAGATTGGCAGGGACGGGGACCATGACAGCCTTTGCTGGGGGAGGTGGCAGTGTGTGGAGCAGTGCTTCTCAAGCAGGGGCAGTTTTGCCCCTAAGCGGACATGTGGCAATCGACTGTCTAGAGATGCTGTCACAACTGGAGGCAGATGCTAATGGCACCTCCTGGGAAGAGGCCAGGGATGTTCGTGAATACCCTGCACTGCACAGGCAGAAAACCTCCCCCAACACACACACACACACATACACACACAAGCAAGAACTATCCAACCTAAAATGTCAACAGTGCCCTCTTAAGAAACTGGTAGAGAGAAAAGTACATGGGTTTTTGGAATAGGTGTGAATCCCAGCTGTGGTCCTTCCTGCCCATGTGACTTGGGACAAGTCACTTCCCTGCTGCCTCTGAGCCTCAGTTTTCTCATTTGCAAAAGGGGATAATTATGCCTGTGTCATGGGGTTACTGTGAGGATCGGAAACACACGAAGCATCTACCTAGCTGAGTCACGGGGCGCTTGGAAGCTGTGTGATTAATGATGGCCTCTCTTCTCCAGCCCCAGAGCCTTGCAGAGCCAGCCTCCTGAACCCCAGGTAAACAACCCCCACCTTTTCCTCTGCCACCTTTTCAGATCTTCCTAATGCCTCTCTGATTTCTCAGCTTTGGACGCATCCCTGTTCTGTTATTGGCCTTCCTCTCCGCTCTCTTTGAACTCTTTCCCTCGGAGGTGGGGTTCTGAGCGCAGCATCTTCAATCCCCCACCTTGAATAGACAAACAGCTTGAGTGGTTGTGTTCTCTAGACATGTAAAGCATTCCTTGGACGTAGGGCATGAGGCGTGTGTGTGTGTGTGTGTGTGTGTGTGTGGCACCTGTATGCATGTACATGGTCACGTACATCTGTGCACTTTCCTAGTTTCTCCTCTGGTATGAATTTCAGAAAGAAGATGGTAGGGGAGTCCTTGGTTTGGAGGTGCGGCATTTTCATTTCTAAACATGTGAGTTCACATCCTCAGGTATCCTTACGATCTGAAAATAAGGAGATATAATAATAATTAATGCCCACAACCAAAAGTGAAGCTTCCCTATCTTCTCCCAATATTGTTGTAACTCAAGGTTTTAGAGGAAACTGTCATCTTTGTTTGGACAGAACAAGGTCAAAGAACTCCAGAAGGGGACAGTGAGGGCCCCTTACATTCTTGAGCTTCTCTGGGCATTGTCACACTTTGTACCCCAACAAATGTTGTGTTGGTATCATATATTTTATCTGAAAAATAATAAACCTTAAAAAAAAACCAACTTAAAAAGGAGTTCTCGTGGCCCCGGTGGGTAAGGATTGGGTGTTGTCACTTCTGTGGTACAAGTTCCATCTCTAGCCTGGGAACCTCTGCATGCCATGGGCGTGGTCAACAACCACAACAAAAACTTGTCTTTTGGTGTTGTAGGGGAGCAGAATTTGCAGCCCTAAAATACATCTCTTTGGCGTATTGTTTTAAGCTGATTCTTTCCTGAGAAACAGCAGACCAGGGAAGGACTCAGAAAACCAATTAGGTCCTTTTGTAAAAAACATGTCCTTCTCTGTAGGAAAGGCCCATTTGTAAAGGTGTCTCCCTCCCCTATCCTCAAAGGTCACGTTAATAAAGTCATCAACATACAAATTCAAATCTCTGTTTCTTCCTGTTGGAATCTTTCAAGAGCTTCCACCTCGATGCTTTGATGCTTCCGCTTCCATTTGCTCCATGGGGCACTTGCTGTCCCAGCCCTGTTTCCAAAATGCAGATCTGATTATGACCCTTCCTTCCTCAAAAGCTATCCATGGCTCCCCACGGCCTCTAGCAGAAAGGTGGAAATTCTACATTATGCCACTTCGGGCCCTCCCTGCTTTCTCCCAACCTGTTTCCCTGGCCTTTTCTCCCCAGAAGCTCACCCGCAACACGCTGTGCCCTGGGTCCCAGCCCCTTCAGCCTGTTCTGTCTTCCTCCCTTTGAAGTTTTGCTTGTGCTGCTTCCTTCACCTGGACTACCCTTTCTTTCCCATTCCCCCCTCCCGAAAGGTTACTTGTCCTTTAAGACGCACCTCAAACCCTTCTCCCTTCCCCGAAACTCCTACTTGGAATGACTCTCCCTGTCTCTATACAGAGTTGATTGGATGTATATTTTTCTGCCCCAGTATTGAGAGTTCCTAGAAGTCAGGGACTATGTAATGAATCATTGTGTCTGCTCCCGCTCCTTCTTCCCTGCATCCAAGTGCATGACGCGGATTAGGGATTAAATACACTATGGAATTAAAGGATTTTCTACAAGCTCTTTTAGGAACCACTGATGCTGACAGATGGGGCCTTGAGGACTGCTGGAAATCCTCCCCAGCCAGGCAAATAGCTTGAGAAAAACCAGGAGAGACTCTGAGAATCTTTGGAAAGCATATTCCAGTGGTTGGGAACCCACTCCAGCTGATGCCAGATTATTTTCCCATTTGTAAGAGCCAGGCAGCCTCTCTCCTTCCCAGCCTCTTCCTCTTCTCTCTAGCTCCCATCTCGGGATGTTCTCCAGGGGAAATTTATGTCTATAATGGTGGAATAATTAGCTCCCGATCCTGGCATGCATTAACCTTGAATTGATGGTGTCAGCTAATGAGAGAGAGGGAGCAGGAGGGCTCAGGCATTATGGCGCCTCTAACTGCATTTCTTTCTCTAGGGCCTGGCTTGAAGGGAGCCACGGCTAATTGGTTCCCAAGCCCTTGCATGTTTTTTCACTCCCAAGTAAGAAATAGCGTTCTAGGCTTTCCCACACTCTATGACATCAGTAATCTCCATTGTAGTCAAATCTTTCCCCCGCCCCAAATAAATTAAACAACATACTTCTTCCCACAAAGATTTCTTTACCTGTGGACTTCCCGTTGCCCTGGCAACAGGGAGTCCCGAGCCATAACCCTCACTTACTAACCGTGAACCTGGACAAGCTGCTTGGTTTGAGACCATTTCCCTGTCTGTAAAATGGAAGTAATTATAGAATCTACCTCATAGGGTTGTTATATGGATCCAATGACCTGATATATGTAGGTGCTCAATCATAGGGCTGCACTCAATAATGTGAGCTGTCAGGGAGTTTCCTGGGGGTTTAGCAGGTTAAGGATCAAGCATCATCCCTACAGGGACTTGAGTCACTGCTGTGGTCTGGGAATTTCCACATGTCCCGGTGCAGCCAAAAAACCCCAAAAAGCAAACAAACAAAAAAATTGATCTGTCATGATTATGACTTGGTCCAGGTGAGCGCTAGGACCCTGTACCCTCTCTGGGCCTCAATATCTTTTTTCTAAAATAGGGGGTTGAGACTTGGCCATCAGTAACTGAGATGAAGTAATTCTTAGGTCTCCCTGCCGCCCCAACTATTTATATATCCATTCTATTGCTGTTTCTTATTGCTCAAGGTCTCGCATGATTTGTTCCACTCACCAACATAAAAGATTTCTCTAATAGTAATCGTAATAGTCCTAGTAACACAACTGGAGAGAAGGGACTTCCTTAATTAGAGCTGCTCCCTGCTGTCCAGAGAAGCTGCTACACTTCACCAGTTGCTTCCTTGGATGGTTTTTGTCTGTGACAATCAGCTGTATCAGTTCAATTAATAATTCTTATGTCAGTAGAGTGTTTTATAGTTTAGAGTGTCTTCCATCTCTGTGGTCTCAATTCACCCTCCCAAATAACCCCATGGGATAGCTGGAGTAAATGTTCTTAACCCCGGTTTATAGATGGGGATGTCCGAATGGTGAACTTCAGTGGACTTTTGTGGAACACCTTCTGCATGAGCTCTCCCAGCTCAGACTATTGGTATAAGTGGCGCAGGTGTCACTGCTCTAAATGGTGCCTCTGAGTGGGTGTTCCAGGTCTTCCTGTGGGGGGTCCAGTGCATCCTATACCCCTTCGACACATCCGTTTCCTGGAGTTGGCCCCAGTCACTACCCCTGATTCCTGGCACTGAAGCTCTCATCTGATAACCACTTTGAAGAGTATTTCAGCCCAGGCAGCCCCTTGGTGAATTGCTGAGCCCACAGCTCCCTGGTGAATTTCTGCTCACCTATAAGTTCCAGCTCCTCTTCTGTGGAGCCCTTCGTTGCTTTGCCTTTCTTCTCTCCTCTCAGCATGGTACTTTGGCTTCGTCTCCAAGCCACATTTATCTCATTGTGGTGTGAAGACTTCCGTACATGCCTGCATGTCTCTGCCAGCACCCCACCCCCTCTATATACATCCCTATCCATGCTGGAAAATTTGGGAGGTCAAGGACCTCTTCCATTATCCCTGGATCCCAGAAGTCAAACCCAGAATCAGGCACAGGCTCAGTAAATGTTGAATGGATGGAGTAATTCTGAATGGGCCATTACCTCTCTGAGTCATGTTGGTATCTCACATCCTTTGGGTGTAGTTGAGTGAGGAAGCGGAGAGGGAGGGGAGTTGGCGAGGGGAAGAGAGTTATTAAAGATGGAAGCAGGATTCCAGGTCTGGCACCTCTGTGCTTCTTGGGTAGGTTGTTTTCATATGGGATGCCTCTTGTTTATGGATGTTCAGTAGCCATTAAATCCATGGGTATGAGTACCCCTCCCAACCTGCTGCCCATATTCTTTCCTCCCAACAGATCCTGGGACAGGAAATTAGAAAGACACAAAGCAGTCAGGCAACTTGCTTAGAGGAAATGAAAGGTGATTTATGATGAAGTTCTCTTAAGGGCCAGGCTTCCTTGTTACTAAGTAATATTTTCCCCATTTTACAGATGAATCAACAGTCCCAAAGTTCATACTACTTACCCAAGTAGGTCCCCAGCCAACATGAGACTTGACCTGAGAAAACTCAGCCCAGGAACATGAAATGTCTCCAGGCTCCACTGGGGACCAGGCAGAAAGCAATTCGATAAAATCTAGGCAGGTCAGGAAGTGGGAAAGGGCAGGATCTGGAGAAGATTATGTCAACCCTGGGAAATGGCTGATGTCTCCATAGGTGGACTCTGCTTCTTGTCTGTCTGGTGTTATCTTACCTGTGAATAGTTTCTGAGCTCAAGGAAATGGCCAGGAGGAGGGGACATTCCAGATGGCTTATCTACCCTGAAGGAGCCACCACCGAGGGGCAGACAGGAACTAATGGCAGTCATCTGGGGGGACCCTGAAGTGAGAGCTCCTGTGAGGGAGAGGGCTGTGCACGTGCCACATGTGGACTCTCGGGAGCAGAAATGAGCCCTCTTGAGTGTGGCTCTCTGGGTTGTTGCTCCTGGCATGACCAGCTGTGCCAACTGCGGTAGATCCTCCTCTACCCCAGTTGACTCCTGCCCCAAAGAGACAATAAGATTTAGGTGGGAAAGCCTCTTGCCTGCGGCCACAGTCTCACTGTGGCTTCCCACCTCCTTTACCCTTCAGATCTGGTAAGAAAGTGTCGACAACTCAACAAACTTCAGTCTCTACAGCTAGAACCTACAGCCGCATTAAATGTCCATCTTACCTCATGAAGCGCAGCACGTAATAACTATCACGAGTAGAGCCTTCATTCTCAAGCCAGTATGGAAATGCAGACGTTTACTCATCCAAGTTTAGAGCAAGAAGGTCCTCTAATACCGTCTTTTCATTAAATTTTACTTTTCCAGTGGATTTCAGGACTAAAGATCCTCTTCCTCCTGCTCCTACTTTTCTAATGAATAAAAACCTTTGCTTTAAAGGCTGGAAAACCAAGACCCTGAAAATGTAAGTGAATAGCTCCAGATCCCAGTGTGTTCCACAACAGAGCAAGTGTTGGAACTCATGAAGATGGGGTAGGAGTGGGGGTTCGGATTTCTGAGTATGAAATAACGAATCTACAAAGCTCTTACAGGTGAAGATGCACTGATGCAATTGCCTAGGCACTTTTTGGAAACAAACGTGCAAACAAACCAACCACCCTCTATCTTCTGCTTGAATCACCTGGATCCCAAGACCAGAGGCTATTGACTTGCCGCTCATGTTTTCCCTAGCTCCTGGGAGACTTGTCTTCACATCCCAGGAAGAGATAACTGTCCAGGGAGAGGAACGAAGAAAGCCCCTCCCTTCTTACACTGCAGCCTGCACATCCAAGGGGCCAGATGGGGCCAGCTTTTTGCTCAGAGCATCATAGCAGGGCTTTCAGTGGAAGGCAGCATAACAAATAATACAGTCCCCTCTCTGCTGCCCTTCCATGCCAGAGAAGTGTGCAGAGCAGGGAAGCAGCTATTTTTATCCCCCAACCTCCCCATTTCTGGGATTCCCTAGTCTGGCTGGAGGCAGCTGCCTCAGTGAGAAGCTTTTGCTACTGTCCTGGGGTATCTCTGCAGTTGTGTTCTCTAAACTCACTGAGGAGTGTGAATTAAAATTTTCTCTTTCACTTCCATATAGGGGAGCCAGATTTGGCAAATAAAAATATAGGACATCCAGTCAAATTTGAATTCCAGATAAACAATGTGTACTTTAAAAAATATAAACATGTCCCAGATGCTGTATTATTTGGTGCTTACTAGACATTTCAATTTAGCTGGGCATCCTGTATTTTATGTGACAGCCCTATTCTCACCACCAGGAAAATGGCCCCATATCCATTTTCTCTGACCAGAGAGCAATTGTTTACACTTGTTTTTGCCATGATGGTCTTATTTGAGCTTGTTAAAATAATTGGTCAAAATATACATGTGCCTGGGGAGTTTGGATGTCTGCATTTCCAGAAGAGTGTAGGAAATTGAATCTAAATATTGATATTTCTCATGATTAATCATTAGCAGTGTTTGTGCCTGATGCCAGCTCCTTCTTTTGACTGAACTGATAGATCAGATTCGTGAAAAATAACAGCCAGTCACTTGCTTGACCTGAGCCCATGTCATTAAGTGCCTTTATTATTCAAGGGGTTGCTTTGGTGTTTGTAACCGTTAGAGTTAGTGTGTAAGGAAGCCATGGAAAGATACCTCCTTGAGGCTAGAGCCCGTCTGGCTCTGTAAACAGTCCCTTTACTGACTGAGCTGATAAACTGTTCATACCTGACGGGCTGCCTCCCCATCCTCCCCACCCCCCATAATTTAGAGCGAAAGCAGCCCTTTAAGAATTCCAGAACAAAATTCACACAGAGTGAATGAACGAAATCACCTTCAGACATTATTCCAGAGGATAACAGAGGTGTGTTTGGAAAGCCTGAATTCCAGTCAAGGTGACCTGCTCACATCCTCCGGGGAAGTTCCATCATGTTGTGCTAAGGAGGTGACAGGCCTGCGGTAGAATTGGTGTGGTCTCTAAAGAGCATCAGCTCTCTCCAGAGGGAGGTGGGCCTGGAGCCTTGAAAACAGGAACTCACAGAACAAGAGCTTTATGGAGGACCTTCCAAAGGAGAGAGGCTGGAGTCGGCCAGAGTGTTTCTGGGTCACTGGAAAGGTGGTGTCTCTCGTCCAGGAAAGGATAGTTCATGAGGCCTCAGCACAGTTCTGGCAACACCCACCCTCCGCCACACCCCCTAATTTCTCTTGGCTTAGACTTTAACGCAAGAAGAAGTGATATTCTGTCTATAATTGGGTCTCCTTTTGGATTGGCTTACAGAGGTACCAGCACTGACTGGTCTGGCTCCCTCCCTCCCTCCCTGTTTCTGCCTTTCCTTCTCGATCTCTTTTCTTCTTCTTTTTCTTCCTCTTCCCTTCTCTATCTTGTTCTCTTTCTATTCTTTTTTTTTTTCTTGTAGATCTATTTCTCGGAATAAATTAATGAAGGGGAGTGAATTCTGGTTTATACATGAGCCTCTCATGGGCCTGGGTAGACTGAGTCAGTTCCCCCAAAGTCTGGCCAACTTTCAGAGCGTTGCCAAATCAGATTGCTGGACCTGAAATGGAGGGGGAGGGGAGCAGGCCCTGGAAGGTGGCTCCCACACCAAGTCCTTCTGCCAGGAGCCTGCCTGGCAGTCTCCGGGCTCTCCCGAACTACAACAAATATGCAGTCAGATTTGTGGTTTCTAACTAATCTGGTTTTTATTTCCGTAAATACTGCCCATGTTTTTCCAGAGCCTTTTTTTTTTTTTTTTAAAGATCTTTTCTTTTTATCTTATCATGTGGATTATTATAGATAGGCAGGCACAGATCTCTTCTGGAGTGAAGAGAGGCAGAAACAAACAAATGCATCCTTGACTCCTGGGCACCTGATGGTGAATGCTATCCAGTTAAATACTATTCTTTAAAGAAAAGAAGACAAGTCTTCCTGGGATGAACTGAGGCGAGGGGCAATTGGTGCAAGATAGAATGCAGTGTACTTGGGACCACTGAGCCGTGGATGTAGCTCTTCAGTTTGCCTGCCAACCATGTGGGAAACAGGCACCAAAGCTTTTATATTAAGTAGCTGTTCACTGCCTGGCTTCCTTTGGCCAGATGCCAACTGGCTAAACTTTCTGCCTTGCCATAGGAAAGAGGAGGGGCTGCTTGCAAGTGCAAGTGCTGATAAAGCTGGTACACTCTTGTCATCATCTTCTACGCCGGATATGGTGTGTGATGAAGCTGTACAAAGGCAGGGGTTGTTACGGCAGGTGAAGGCTGGCTGTTGCGTCAAATGCCATCGCTTTCCATCCTGGAGGTTGTGTTTGCTGTGTGGACGCTGAGTCAAAAGGAATAACCAGGGTGACATTTCAGGTTCCTCTCCTTTTGGTGATATTTTTGAGTCCCATTGCTGGACTTAATATAAGAAGGAGGTAGTTAGTTTAATTTAAAGGGAAGCTTCCTTATTCATTAAGTAAATATTAGGAGTGCATCTGCTCTGAGCCCTTTCCACCTAACAGGAACAAACCTGAGAAACAAATATCTTGTTTGCTTACTCAGTGGTGACCAGAAATGGGTGGTTTGGTGGCCTGGACCTATGTGTTGCACACATTAGAGCTACCGGTCACCACCAGGTCATGCAGATGGGAATGGAGCTGAGTACTTCAGGTATAGGACAAAGCTGCAAGGGCTGGGCAGGGCTGGCCTGAGATTGCCAGACCGGGGCATGCATCGAAGACGCCCTCAATATTCCAATCCGAAGCCCCCAGACAGAGTACTTGGGTCTAATTATCTATATCCCATGCCACCAGCCAGGCAAATAGCTGGCAAAGTAAGTGGTTCAAATAGTGGATGTGATAGCAGGAGCCGGGAAAGCCAAAGGAAAGGGAGGGGCGGTGTCGCGTAAAACTGCCAAGATGACAAAAGAGAAACATCTCTCCAAATTTCCACTCATTCACTCATTCATTCAGTCAACAACCATGTATTAACATCTGTTCTGTGAAATACAAAGATAAAGAAAACACGCTGTCTACCCTCAAGGAGCTTAGCACCTCTTGGGAGAGAAAAGCCAGTAATACTGGCTCGAAATACTAACTAAGCCTTGCTATGTATAATGGTCGGTGCCAACTCCTAACTTCCTCAGGGTGACAGAAAGAGGGCCGCGTGTTTCCTGTAGGTGCTGTGGACTGCCGGGCAGGAGCGGTACCCTGAGCTGAGGGAACCCATGTCTTTTATGGGGCATGGTAAGCCTCCTCGCTCTTTGCTTTAAAGGGGACACTACCTACCATCTGAGGCATTTACTATATAGACTCTCTCGAAAAGACAGTCAATACCCAAGCCAGAAGCTGTGCAGAACCACGAGATGTAGAAACCTGCTTTCCCAAAATGATGCATTTTATTTTTTTAGGATGACAGCCTTTGTGGAAACAGTGAGAAGGAGATACAGTGGGAAGTCCTTGCCTTGGTATCAAAATGGACTTTTGCCCTCCTCCCGCAGGACTCAATCCTGGGGCACAGCCACGATGAAACAGGTAAATGGGCTCACAAGCAGGAGTGGGAAGGGAGCTGGTGTCATCTGTCCCATTGGCCAGTGGGAAAGACGTTGCTTTCTGCAAAACAGGTGGCTTCATCCTATTAGCATCTCGGAACAAACAGCTAAAGAGAAAGACCGTCCGCCCCGGGGAGGCGCAGAGGAACATGTGTACAATTCAGTGTGATGGTCTGAAGGAGGGGAGGGAACTGAACTCCGTCGAGGACCCTCCAACATCCCAGGCTTTGCGATCAACATTTCTACAACTGCTATTTCGCTTAGTCTCATGATCTCCTTTTCTCTCTCTCTCTCTCTCTCTCTCTCTCTCTCTTTCTTTCCTTTCTTTCCTTCCTTCCTTCCTTCTTTCTTTCTTTCTTTCTTTGTCTTCTTAGGGCCACACCCACAGCATATGGAAGTTCCCAGGCTAGAGGTCAAATGGGAGCTACAGATGCCAGCCTATGCCACAGCCACAGCAACACAGGATCCGAGCCACATGTGCAACCCACACCACAGCTCACAGCAATGCCGAATCCTTAACCCATTGAGGGAGGTCAGGGATCAAACCTGCAACCTCATAGATACCAGTCAGGTTTGTTACCACTGAGCCACAACCATTGTGACCTTTTAAAATGTATAATTTTGTGTCATTCAGTTCATTCACAAGGTTGTGCAACTATACACTAATTCTGGAACATTTTCATCACCCCGGACAGAAACCCCAGACCTGTGAAGCAGTCATTCCTCCCTTGCTCACAGCTCCTGACAGCCATGAATGTGCCTTCTGCCTCTACAGATTTGCCAATTCTGTAGGACAACATATTGATCGGAGTATTGTTATTCCCATTTTACACATGAGGAAGCCATAGCCCAGAGAAGCTCACATCCTGCCCAAGGTCACAGAGCTGGTAGGTGATGAACGTGATGGGTTCTGTACTGAGCTCTCCAGGTAGAGAAGGAAGGTCAGTCACTCATGTGGCCTTCACACTTGGCTTAGAAAGGTCCTCAGGAGCATGCCCCCTGTTCATGTGTCCAGGGCGTGGAACAGGGCAGAGGCTGGGGAGCAAGAATCCTGGGCCCCAAGACTGAATCAGAAGGCAGGCAGGAAGGAGGGGTGCTCCGGCCAGAGGAAGGATCAGATGTGTTGCCCAGGGCAGAGCCAGTCAGCCAGGAGAGCTGGGACCCGCCGTGGGAGGCTGTCTTGCTAAGGTGGCTTGGGGGGCAGGGGCGCTTCTAGCACAGCTGACTGCAACCTGTCTCCAGATCCAACAGCTCTGTTTATTCGGTTGAGCCTACCAAGAGGATGCTGCTGGAAATCAGCGGCCTAGGGTTTCTTTTTCTCCAGAGAAAGTCTGACCTGTCTTTGGGTAAAAGTCTGTCTTGGCGGCTGCCAATGCCCCCAGGCTGCTGGGGGCGCTGAGTGACTGAGCGGGAATTCACGAATGGCCTCTGGTCAGAGGCGGCTGCCGCTGACGCCTCCCAATGTCTGGGGGAGCTTTTTGTCCACCTCCTGGGAGCCCACGAGAAGCCAGGTCAGGGAGCCGCACACCCACAGCAGCCTCCTCCTCCAGCCTCACGGGGCCACTTTCTGGGCTTTCATCCAAGCCACTGGGATTCAGGCATCCCCCTTGCGTGCTTGGGGGTGTGTGGTAGCTGTTTGGGTGTGTTCCTTCTTAGATTCCTAAACCTCAATAGGCTCACAGTCTCTCCCTCTGGGGAATGTTGGCCTCCCACCTTCCCAGCGCTGGGAAGCAGGAGGGGTGCAGGAAAGTGGGCCTCCTCTGAGGTGCCCTGGCTCACCCTGTCCTCCTGACTATCCCGCTCACTGAAGTATGGCATCCCTCAGCCCCGAGGGTCCTCAGAAGGGCTAAGCATTCAGCGAAATGAGCCCTTCCAGATGGGCTGTGTTGTAGCAGCTGTCACGAAGGGCCTCCGCCACCCCTGAGGGCCTTTGGGATACAATCATGACTGCATCTGGCTGTGTCTGACTCCAGCCAGATGAGCTGGGAGGAAAGGCATGTGGCTTCCTCCTGGCGGTGACCGGGGCCAGCCTGCTCCGTGGGACTAGGGTGATGGCCCTGCAGTGCCTGGTGGGGGTAAGTGGGAAGGAAGGGGGCCGGGTGGGTCGTGGAGACATCTGGCTGCCCACCAAGATAGGTCCTGGGCCAAGAACCCTGTTCTCACTTGGCAGAACAGACACGGCGACAGGCCTGACCTGCGTTCACCTAACTCAGCCACGTGTGGCTGTGTGGACTTGGGTGAATCCCTTTGCTTTGATGAGCTTTCACCTGCTCATCTGTAAAAGGGGGCAGCACCCACCTCACTGAGTTGTTGTGAGGCTCAAATGAGAGAATGCATGTGAAGTACTCAGTAGATGGGCAATAAATATAAGTTTATTAAAGCCTAGCTATTGGCAACATGGACCTTCCGCCGAGCATTCATGTGTCCTGAGAGAACGAGTGCCCATATTCACTCATGGCTCCATATCTCTGGGCCTCAGAGCCGGCCACAGGTCTTTCCAGGACATTTTTCTGATCAGTCCCCCCGGTCCCAGCCTCTGTCCTACTCAGGAAGGGACCCCAAGCTTCCAGTTTCTCAGTCCTCTTCCTGGGAAGTGAGGCCTCCCACCCCTTACTGTGCGGCTCTGTACCTAAAGACTGCAAGCTGCATTTCAGTTCTTTGAGTGAGGAAAGCCCTTTGAGACTTCTGGCCTGTCTGCTTACCTACTTCTGTTTCGAGGGGTGGAGCCAGCATGTGCTGCCCCTACTCCTGGGCTTTGGAGGCAGAAAGAAGGAGGGCTCTGTAGGCTTTGGAGCCAGATGGCTTGGGTTGAAATGCTGGCTCTACCGCTGATTGTCTGGGCAGCCTCGGGCAAGTACCTTCACCTCTCTCTGCCTTAATTTCACCCTTTCTAAGATGCAGATAAGATCACCTTACATGTACACATCAGGGCTATTGGGCCGAGTAGATGAGCGAATACACACAGAGACACATAGGACAAAGCAAGAAGAAGCAAGGGGCTCCATTGCTTTTAGTTGTTATCAAGACCTTAAGTTCTGTGTATTTGCCTAGAAACCCCCTCTGAACAAAGCATGGATGTGGGGGTCAGCAGCATATCCTATTTTCTAGATAAGAAAGATGGGGTGATGGGAGGGAATGAAGAAGGGAGGAAGAAAACCCACATTTCTTGGTGCCTGCTGGGTGTCAGCCTTCATCCTAGGTGTCTGTCCTGTGTTATTCATTTACCGTGATGAGAATCCTGTGAGGCAGGCGTCTGTTTTCACTTTACAGAGGCGGCAGCAGGTTAAGGGAGGTTAAACACCTTACTTAGATATGAGAGATGAATCAGGGTTCAACCCCAGGTCTGTTGAAAAGTGCATTATTCTCCCACACCCTTTTCCTCGTGGCTGAAATGGGCAGATCCTAAACAGAAAGGAGACTGGTATTTAAGACCTCTTCATTGTGCCCTTGTTGGAGATATTTTAAGAGCTGCCATTAGGGACAGTGAGACAATCTGTAAAGGTTAAATACAAGCTCCTCATCTCAAAACCATCCTGGAAGCTTGCAGGTCATATTGGTAACATGCTGAGAGTGGTTCTCTCATCAGTCTGTCCCTCTGCTGACCTGGGGGTGGTTCGCGCTCAGTCATCATTTATGGCCACAACAAAGTCAGAAAGATTCATGGTTGGCTTTATGACATTTGCACTTAATGTTAACTTCCTTTCATTAAAAAGTGTTACTTTCACCAGAGTTAAATGAGGCTTCTTTGCTTCATATTCAAGGCATCTAGAACCTTTTTATGTTTTCTGGAACCTAAAATCTTTTCTTTTTAAAATGATTTTTACTTTTTCCATTATAGCTGGTTTACAGTGTTCTGTCAGTTTTCTACTGTGCAACAAAGTGACCCAGTCACACATACATATATACATTCTTGTTCTCATATTATCCTCCATCATGTTCCATCACAAATGACTGGATATATTTCCCAGTGCTACACAGCAGGATCTCATTGCTTATCCATTCCAAAGGCACTAGTTTGCATCTATTAACCCCAGATTCCCTGTCCATCCCACCCCTCCCCCTCCTCCTTGGCAACCACAAATCTGTTCTCCAAGTCCATGAGTTTCTTTTCTGTGGAAAGGTTCATTTGTGCCATATATTAGACTCCAGATATAAGTGATATCATATGGTATCTGGCTTTCTCTTTCTGACTTACTTCACTTAGTATGAGAGTCTCTAGTTGCATCCATGTTGCTGCCAATTGGAACCTGAAATCTTAAGAGACTGTTAACACTATAGTTTCCACGAATGGCAGTTGCACCGGCTTGGACAGATGAAGCCTCCAGAGGGTTAAGGCTGTAGAAATGGGAGCGTGGAAGGCAGAAAGGTGGTCCAGGTTATACATGGGAGATGCCTCTGGTGGGTGTGTGCCTCTGGCACTTGGTGATGGGAGGAAGTCCAGGAAGATGTGCAGAGTGGGACAGTCCTGGAGAGTGGTCTGAACTGGGGGGTCCCTCAGTCTTGAAGCGTGGCGTGTTTTAGGAGACCCCTCAGCATAGTTGTCTGCAGCAAGCTGCTCCTGTGAAAGGAATCCACATTTGGGGAGCAGATGGGATTCAGGGGAAGGCTCCCCTTTCTTGGAGAGCTCCCTGGGGAAGTGCTGATGTCAGAGACTGCCACTGGGAAGGGAACTTCTGTGCTCCGTCCCACCCTGATGTCCCCTAGGTTGGCGATGCTTATTCTAGAGGAGAGGAACAGGAAAGATCACCTCCCGTCTAAATGTCTAAATGGGGAAGCTTTCCCAGGGCTCATCATGGAAATCACAAGGCCAGAGCAGGTGGAAATGGCTTACCGCATCCGCCCTCTGCACTCTGGCATTCCAGCTCTTCTCAGCCTGAGGACCATCTGCCCCAGACAACAGAAAGGGTGGCTGGGCCCAGCCCCAGGTGGCCTTGGCAGCCTTCATATACACGGGAGCCACCTCTCTCGAACAGAGTGGGTGACAAGGAAAGACACAGCTGGGGTTTGGGGTGGAGGAGGGCTGTGTCTGAGGCAGACAGACAGAGGCCAACAGATGTCCTCACACCCGAATGCTGTAGCACGAGGGACCAAAGAGATCTGCCACGCTAACCCTCACTGCCCAAGTGCCAGAGAGGGAGATGTGATCAGACTTAGGCTGGCTTGTCCAATTTATGGATTAGCAGTGGAGCCAATGGCTCTTTGATCGAAGGTGTGAGCTAATTCTTGAATAAATTCTCTCTGACTTCCTGCAAATAAATACTTGCATCAAAAGGAGGTGGTTTTGGTAGCCCAGCAGACACTGGCTTCAGAGGAATGAGGCACACCATCTTTGGCTAAGGTTACATTTGCCTTAGGGCTGTCAGGGAACACCACAGAAATCTCTAGCAGCAGACGAATTTGTGAGTGGAGAGTTGGTGAAGGTGAGAACTGGCGCCTGTATTGTGCTGTCCTGGGCAGTTCCACAGAGTAATGCATTAACCCCCGACTGCAACCCCATGAAGGAGTTACTATCATTATTATCAGTAGTGATTACTACTTAGGGTCCTTCAAGAAGCAGAGGCCAAGATGGGATTAGATGTGCCAGAGATTTATGGGGCCAGACGTCTATGAAGGATAAAGGAGGAAGATGGATCTAGGGCTGACAGCTGCAAAAAGGACAGAGGCAGAAAAGTCTGAGGAAGAGCCTCAGACATCAGGGCAGTTCTGAGAAACCCTCGGCCAGGCCGATGGCAGTTTCTATGCAAAAGTAGCTCCTTAGAGAGATCAGTGTCCTGTAGGAATGGACCAAAACTAATGCCCCATCCATGCTCAGTCACTGGCTGGGCACAGCCCGAAGAATCCGGCCCCAGCAGCAACAGCTATCCTGGGGGGGAGGGGGAGGGTCACCTTGACATCATCACGCCTACCCTGAACCCCTCTTTCCACAGGAGGTGGTCAGGCAGGTTCTCTTGAAGGAGGTCTGAGCAGCACATCTCCTTGGGCGCCGCACCCCCGTTTTACGGAGGAAACAGACACAGAGGGGTTAAGTCCCTTACCCACGATCTCACGGCGAGAGGCAGAATTGCTGGCACCACAATCGGCCCAGTGCCAAAGTCTACCCTTTCAGCCACCGGTCAGACTGTGGGCTGTAACATCATTTGTTGGTTTTTTTGGGAAAGCATTATTGCCTAAGCTGTGGAATCAGACAGACCTGTGGGTCCCCCCTCCCTCTGCACGAACTAGCTGTGGGCAGACAGAGGTGGAGTATGTGCAGGGCCTGGCACTGTGGCTAGGCCCAAGTAGGTGCTCAGTAAATACTAGTTCTGGACCATGTTCCACTCCCTAGGGGAGGCCACCAAAGGTCACGCAACATAAAAAGGGACAGAAAGAAGCAGCAAGTTCCAAAATAGGGTGGTGGTCTCAGTCGAGTTGTTTCTTGGAACTGTCCAGAGAATCTGGGAAACAGCTCCCCAGGCTGTCCCCCTCCTTTTGACCAACACCTTCAGGTCAGTCTCAGTGCGTCAGGCCTGGTTATACCTCGAGCCCCTCCTCCCTGCTTCCCTGGTCTGATCTCAGCCTAGGTCTCCGTCTCTATGCAACGGGTAGTATCAGGATCCAGTTTTCTGGATATTGCCAGGAGTCCCATGAAGAACCCAGTGAAGGACCCAGGACCACGACCGGCAGGAGAGGGAAGCTCTTCTGCATGGTCTCAAAGCCCTGCTTCCTGCCTTCCTTCCGTGTGCATGGACCAAAGCCTGGGGGCAGCTGGCTCTAGGGAAGGCCTGACCATCAACCTGGAAGAAGGAAATGTGCCAGGTACAGGCTCTTCAGGTCAACTCTGTAGTGATGCCCATGTTGTTAAACCTCAGTGATGCTGGCAAGAGGTGTGTTCATGCAGCAGAGTTCCCGGGGGCCTGCTGTGTGCAGTGCTCTGTGGGGAGATGCATGTGATGTGGGCCTTCCCCTTACGGAGCTTGGGATCCTGGGGGATGTGGACACAGAACAGGTGCTCAGATGCAGAATGTGCAGTGAAGGAGGGGCCAGCCACACTCAAGGTCAGGAAGACATCTCAGAGGTGGAGACAATTGTATGAGGTCTTAAAGGGTGAGTTGAGATTTGCTCAGGGGCTAGGTGGAGAGGAAATTCTAAGATGAGAGACAGGGTGGATAATGGCATGGATGCAAGAAACACTAAGGGGCACAGCCTTATAGTTTGGTTTAGCTGAATACAGACTCCCTGCAAAGAAGTGTCAGCAGGTAGAGGGGGGCAGGAGATGGGTAGCAGGCCATGAATAGCCTTGAAGGTTTTGCTAAGTAGGCACTATTTTATTATATACATCATGTGGGAGCCTTCATATGGAGCACAGAAGAACAGAATCAACAGTGACACCCATTGCCATTATACAGGTATCATAATTGTCATAATTCTTATTCTTTTTTTAAAAACATTTTATTACTCAAAGAATTTATTACATTTATAGTTGTACAATGATTATCACAATCCAGTTTTATAGGATTTCCATCACACACCCCCAGCACATCCCCCCACCCCCAAACTGTCTCCTTTGGAAACCATAAGTTTTTCAAAGTCTGTGAGTCAGTATCTGTTCTGCAAAAAAGTTCATTGCGTCCTTTTTTCAGATTCCACATGTCAGTTAAAGCATTTGATGTTGGTGTCTCATTGTCTGACAGACTTCACTTAGCATGATAATTTCTAGGTCCATCCATGTTGCTAAAAATGCCGGTATTTCGTTCCTTTGAATGGCTGAGTAATATTCCATTGTGTATATGTACCACATCTTATTGATCCACTCCTCTGTTGATGGACATTGAGGTTGTTTCCATGTCTTGGCTATTGCAAATAGTGCTGCAGTGAACATTGGAGTGCATGTGTCTTTTTGAGTCATGGTTTTCTCTGGATAGATGCCCAGGAGTGGGATCGCTGGATCAAATGGTAGTTCTATGGTTAGTTTTCTGAGGCATCTCCATACTGTTTTCCACCGTGGTTGCACCAATTTACATTCTCACCAACAGTGTAATAGGGTTTCTTTTTCTCCACACCCTCTCCAGCACTTATTGTTTGTAGACTTTTTGACGATGGCATATTCTGATTCTTATAAATGAGTGCTTACTATGTACCAGACCTTTTTTAAGGGCTTTCCCTGAGTTAATGTGTTGTTAATCTTTAAATTTAACACAAGAAAGGTGTTATTATTAGTTCCACTTTACAGCTAAGGAAACTAAGGCACTGGAAGATAGTAAGTGGCTGGGTTTGAAGCCAAGCTGCCTGAGTCCAAGGTACATCTGCCACTGCTCTTTGCCTGGTGAGAAAGAACCATTGCTGGAAACCCATATAGGGGATAAAAACACTATTCATTCCAGCGGTTTGAAATTCCTTCCCAGCCTCACCCCTGAGATTGGGTTTTTACTTAGTGTTTAGGTGTTAGCACTGGGAGGAGGAATAAATGAGGGTTTCAAATGAGTTCCCCTTGTGGCTCAGTGGGTTAAAAAAACCGACTGGTATCCATGAGGATGCAGGTTTGATCCCTGTCCTCTCTCAGTGGATTAAGGATCCAGCATTGCCATGAGCTGTGGTGCAGGCTGCAGATGCGACTTGAATCTGGCGTTGCTGTGGCTGTGGCGTAGGCTGGTGGCTGCAGCTCCTGGGATGAAAGGTTTCTGTCTCTAAGATCCAGATTTCAAAGAATTGACAAGCTTCCATTGTTGATGTTGCCTGGTGAACAGCCCACTCTCTCTGCATGTCAGCTCTGAGGCCCAAGAGGCTGCCTGTTGACAGCAGGAATGCTTCTGAGCTGACTTCTCTGTGGGCCCCAGGTTAGCCCCGGGCAGGTGCTGGTCCCAGTCCTGGGGTGGCCTCTGGAGTGAAATGCAGCAGTATCTCCCCTCCTTCTCTCCAGAGGAGATTAACGTTATTTGACTCCTTCAAAAGACCAGGCAAGGGGGCTGGGGTCTATGGCTATTATCTCATTTCATCTCTGTGACAACCATAGGCAGGAGGTCTTAATATCCCCATTTTTCAGGTGAGGAAACTGAGGCTCACGGAGGTGAGATTCTTGCTCAAGATCACATAGATAATAAATGGCAGACCTGGAATCTGAACTTGGTCTGACCACCTGTAAAACCCACTCACTTTTTCCCACAACATTCTAATCATGTGAGATCAGTGTTATCATCCTTGCCTTATACAGGAAGAAACAGAGGCTCAGAGAGGTGTCGTCACTTACCTGAGGTCACATAGCAAGTACATCGAAACAGGGGGTTGGAGCCCAAGCCTGTTTGTCTCCAAGGACTCCCGGTCAGCCTTTCATCCTAGTTCAACCTGGACTCTGAGGAGGGCACAGTCCCTGGAATCAGGAGAATCTTCTGTTCTCCAGTGCCCAACCCCCAAGGCCGGCACCTGCGCCTAGCTTTGCGGGTCTGGCAGCAGAACAAAGAGGGTTATTCTGCCTTTTCCACCCCTTCATCCCATGGCCTGGGGGCCCTGACACTGAGGTAATGGGGTGACCCCTGAATCAAAAATCAGAGGACTGGGTGAAGTCCTTGTGTCACCCCTGTTGACCTTGAGCAAATCACTCATTTGTAAAGTGGGGGTGGCAAGTGCCTTGTTGACTTCTCAGGGGAGCTGGAGGGAGAATCACAGCAAGCCCCGTGGACTAGGAAAGACTCTGAAAGCAGCCCCAGGTGGTAAGACCACGAGGGGCCAGTATGAGGATTCTTATCATTTTGTTGTGTTCTCCCTTTTCTCTCCCCTCTTGCATCCCTGGCACTGTGCCAGCCTGTCTCCAGACCCACAGTTAGCGGCTCCCCTCTGGTCTGGCCTGTTGGACCACATTTCTCATAGTTTTCCCACCTCAGCCCTCTGGCCCTCCAACCTCTGCCTCCCACCCCGCAGAGTCCTTCATACCCTGAGGGGGAGATTCCGGAGCAGATAACCCAGCTACCTTCGTGACAAAACCTGAAAGTAAATTAAGGAAGATTTACTGAGCACCTGCAACTTGTCAGGCACTTGAAGTGTTTAATCCTCACAGCAACCCTGAGAATTTTTTCTCCTTTACTTTTGAGGAAAGCCAGGCTGAGAGGGGCCACCTGCTGAGGGCGTGCTGGAAAAAGGCTTACAGCTCTGGGCTGTCTCACTGGCAGGGAAGTCAGACCCCACCCCACCCCACCCCTGCTGCCACAGCCTCCCATTCTGCACACTCTGCTCAAGGGCAGGTCCTTCTGATGCCCAAGTCTGGGACTGTCTGTCCTGGAGGCTGAAGCCAGGAGAAACAAGTAGGGCTGGGAAGACTGCCTTTGCCTTCAGGCTGCTTAGGATCTTTCAATCACCAGGAAAAAATGGAAATTCTAGGGACATGCTTCTCCTGGCTCCTCTGTCCCAGCACCACTAGCCTCAGGGCACCAGGTAGGCCTGGAGGGGGCAGTGGGGTGAGGCCTTTGCCTGCATCCTGGCCAGGGCCATTTTCTGCAGAGGGCAGTCTTCCATAAGGGTGGGAATGGATGCCACTTCCTGCAGGCACTAGTGACAACCAGCGTGTCATCTTGGACAGGTCTCCATTTCTCTGAGCCTCGGATTCTCGGTCTGTGAAATGGGATCATATCATCACTTCACTGTGGTTTGGGCGGGATAAATGAGTCACCCTGTTAAAGTGGTCTAAAGGAAAAGCTCTGGGGAAGTCCTGCTGCGTGATGGAGAGGACTCGGTGCAAATGTAAACGTGAGTTCCCTTGCAAGGCGGTGGCAGGGGAGCGTGACACCGGGCGCCTGGCCCATGGAAGCGCGGGGCCCTGTGCTTGCCCAGGCTCCAAAGTTAGGAGCCGTGGGGCGCATCCTTCCCCTCTGGCGGCGCCTGGCCAGGCCTCCAGGCTCTGGCCCGCGGCGAGGCCCAGGCGCAGGGACCCGCGGCGCGTTCGGCGGGGCGCCTGCTCCATCTAGCGGCGCAGGGTGAGCAGCACCGCCGCGCGCACCCAGCTGGCTGGGCCTCCGGTGTTCCACTCACCTTTGGGTGGAAGCTGCGGGGCTTTCCAGTCACGCCTGCGGCCTCCGTCTTCACCCCTCATCTCCCAGCACTCACCACGTCCTCTGCATTGTCCTCCACGGTCTCTCACATTGGTCCTACTCCATCTTTGGTTCCTTGGTCCAGTCACCCGCCACTCACTCACTCCCCAAGTTTTCGCTCAGATTCATTGAGGTCCCCACCATCCCTCCCTGTGCTGGGCCTCTGGAAACCCTCCATCTTCAGCTCCATTCCAGCCGGAAGCTCTGCCTTCCATCGGCACCTCCTCAGAGACCTATGACTCTCTGCCACCTCCAGAGAATGTCCCTTTCCTTAGCCTGGCATTTGAGGCTGTCCACCCAGTAGTCCCAGCCTGCCTCCTCACCTTCCCCATTTTGGTGTGCCCGCTGTCCTTTAAACATTCCTGGCTTCCTGCACCCCTCCCTGACTTGGGGTCCCTTCCTCCTGCCTGTGGCCTCCCCAGGTCCCACCTCTGCCAGGAAGTCTGCCAAGACTACTGGAATCCTCAGGGGTGCCGCCGCTTTGTGTGAACAGCAGTATGGAGGTGTTTGTTGGGACCAGAAGCCTCTGTTGGAGTCAGAGGAGTTCAGGCCAGAGGTTGAATGTAGAATGATTTTTTTTCCTTGTGAAGATTACATGGAGTGACTTAGACATTTCAAATTGTGTCTGGCTCATTATAAGCACCGAGTAAATGTTGCTATGGCCATTATTGTCATTATTAAATTCAGAATCCTTTAATTATTAGCAGCGACCTTGGGCATGTGATTTCACTTCACTGAGCTCTTCCCATCTTGAAAGTGGGGATATTATTCATATTCTTACCCCAGAGAACTATTATGATACTAAATGAGGTGCTGTATAGAGGTGCTCAGCTCGTGGGAGGTGTTCCAGAGAGGCTGGTTCTCTCCCTTTACTCCACGCTCTGGCTGCTCATCAAATGGTCCCTTTTTGTAGTTCCTTCTTAGTTATCCAAAATGATTTATTGTTGGTACACGCCGGAGGCAGAATTCCTTCTTCCCCAGGGACTTTAGTCTTTTACGGCTTTCAGCGGATTAGAGGAGGCCTAGCACATTCTGGAGGATAGTCTTGTTTTACTCAAAGCCTACTGATTTAAATGTTAATCACATCTACAAAATACCTGCATGACAACGTCTAGGCTGGAGTTAGACCAAAACCTGGGTACCATAGCTTAGCCAAGTTAACACATAAAACTAGCCATCACGGTGGGCTAACACTTATCCTGTAAGGACTTTATAAACTTATTCATTTGTTCCTCTCTGCCTGCCCAGACACCTCTCTGCTCCTTTTTTTCCATCTTTTACTTTCCTTCATGCCCAGTAACAAGTTCAGTGCCTCTATTGCTCTCTCTGATAGAATCCACAATGGTCTATCTTTCTCCATTTCATCCACCTGTTCTGTGTCAGCATTGACAGTGAGGACCTTTGGCTCCTTGGACTGGCAGGAAGTGGGGGCCTAGGAGACAGGAAGGTTGGATACTCTTAGTTCCCAATCACCTGCCAAAAGGCCTGCCCACACCCTTCAGGCGGTCTAGTCTAGAGAAGGAGCCTGGTTTGGGCTTGGTGGGGGGGCAGGAGGGTGGGACTAGATTAGCAGACTTCCTGGTAGTGATGGGGAGCAATGTGAAGGAGCTCGGGACACTTGGCTGTAATGAACTGGCCGGAAGACAGACCAGGGAAGGTGAGACACTGAGGCTTGTTCATGTGAAGTGCTCCTTGAGGAGCAGAGGTTCCAGAGGCCATGAAAGCTGCTGGTGGTGTGCTCTGGGATCCCAAGCCAATTTTTTAAAAAACATCTGTAAGATACAATGAACATACAATAAACTACATGTAGGAGTTCCCGTTGTGGCTCAGCAGCATAAGAACCTGACATCGTATCCATGAGGATGCGGGTTTGATCCCTGGCGTTGCTCCGTGGGTTAAGTATCCGGCATTGCTGCAAGCTGTGGTGTAGGTTCCAGATGCAGCTCGGATCGTCTCTTGCTACGGCTGTGATATAGGGCTGCACTCTGATTCCACCCCTAGCCTTGGAACTTTTTAGGGCAGGTGTGGCCCTTATAAGGGAAAAAAATAATAAAATAATAAATAAATAAAATAAACTATACATATTTAAAGTGTATTATTTTTGATATATGTATATACTCGTGAAATCATCACACAATCAAGATAATCACATCCATCATCCCCAAAAGTCTCCTCTTGCTCCTTGGTAATCTCTCTCACCCCTTCTCTCTGCACTTACCCTCCCTAGTCCCAGGCAACCACTTATCTGCTTCTTGTCGCTATAGATTAGTTTGCATTTTCTAGACTTTTATATTTATAGATTATACAGTGTGTATGCTTTCTTGTCTGGCTTCTTTCATCAGTAAAATTATTTTGACATTTATCCATGTTATTGTGCCTATCAATAATTCATTTCACTTTATTGCTGAGTTGTACTCCATTGCATGGATATACCACAGTTTATGCACTCACCTGGTGATGGACATTTGGCAGTAGCCTGGTATATTACCACTTCTTGCTAGTGGGGAAAATGGTCATAGAATTTAGGGCAGGGGTTGTAAATTGGTGACCTGTGAGCCAAATCCAGCTCTTATACTTATTTGGTTTAGTCTGCCTGGTGTGTTTTAAGTATTGAACTAGTTCCCAGAATATGAACATTGGGAGATTTCACATACAAATCCAGATTTTCACCTTAACTTAAAAAAAAAGTTAGGTCTAAAACACTTGGCCCACCCAAATTCCAACAACATGGCATCAATCTCTAGAGCTGTGACATGGTTTTCTCCTTCACACTGGATATATATTCTTTAGTTTTCAATTAATTTCTCCAGTCTGCTTGGCTCCATATACACATTGAACGTGGCAGTTCCTGTCTTGGTGATTAAGTGCAGCAGTTAGAAACTCCTGTGTTTAAATCACTGTACCACTTAATAGGTATTTGATCATAGTCAGGTTACTTAATATCTCTGAGCCCCAGTTTCCTCATTAGTAAATGCAACTAATAACAGAACTAATTTCATGGTAGTGAGGATTGAATCAATGTAAGCTATTTAGCATGCCATAAGTGCTCAGTAAATGATATTTAATATTATTTCTATATTATGGTTGCAAAGTAAATGGCAGATCAGTGTAATGGCTATGGCAATAATCTGAGTTTCTAGTTCCAGCTTTACAAACCAGCTGTGGGCTTTGTTTATTCCATTTGTCATATGAAGGAATGGGGCTGGGATCAGTTAGCATGTGTTAAGCTGTAAGCCACAGGAAGCTCAACTCAAACTTCCTAAATAATAACAATGAATTTATTGACATATACAATCAAAACCTTAGTGGTAATGTAGCTTCAGGTAAAGCTTGATCCAGCAGTTTAATGAACTCATTAAGTTTTCATCCCTGACTTCTGTAGTATTATGTTCATCTGTAGGTTGACTTCCCTACAGGTTGTGAAATGGTTGCCTCTATGTCCCATACAGGGTTATGTACTTTTTCATTCTTGTCCAGCAGGAAAATGAGGGACTCTGTTTCACTGTCCTCTGTAAAAGCCCTAAAGTTCATGATCATGATGATTGTGTTGGCCTAGGTCTTAAGCCTACTCCCAAATCAATCATTGTGGCCTGGGGCATGGGAGTTATTAGCCTAGACTGGGTCATGTGCTCCATTTTTAGAACTATGAGTACAGTTAGGTCTCAGAATCTCATGGGTCTTCAAAAAGTCCATTCAGTTGGGCTGGCTACCCTTGAAGTTTTCCCCTTCTATTCGGGATCTGGGTTTTTTCAGTCTCCAGTCAGTCTCTAGACTGGAGTACAGAGCTTGTTGAGGTCTGCTGATTAGATTGGGCCTTATTTTGATGGGAAGGGACTTGTTTCAGCTCCTCTAAGAAACCCATATGGGTGTCTTCGCACATGTTCTTGGCATCTTTCCCTGTAGAGGAAGAGTGATTTGGCTTGAATTCATGGACTTGTTTCCGTTGCTTTAGTTTTCATGACAGCTGCTTTCTAACACCTTCTGGTGTTTGTATATCATCACAGCTAGTTTTAGGCATAGGTGGAGAAGGTCTTCATGTTCTCTAAGAAATGGAGCTGGGCATGGATTTCAAAGCTTGGCAGGCTTCTCAGTCCATTTCCAGCAGTTGTGGGCAGCTCGCTCCATGTCTCGTGCGTCCTTTTTTTCATCTGAAGTACAGGTGCCTAGGATACCTAACTCGCAGGGTTTTTGTGAGATTCAAGTAGGATGTCATCCATAAAGAACTTGGCTCCAAAAACTGGTCCCCAGCCTCATCTGGAATCCTCTCCAATGGGCCTTGCTGGCCTCTGCTCAGAGGATTTATTCGGAGATGGGATGTTAGAGAACAACAGGATTGATCAGGGTGGGAGTCTCCATTTCTACCACAGATCCGATTTCCTTATTGGAGCAAGAGATAGACTCTCAGAAGCCTGAGCAGTAAGCAACAGCAAGCCTAGGTTCAGATTTTCTGTAAATGCCTAGTGATACCCATCTTAGATCATGTCCAGCTTGGTTCGGAGGAGCCTTCCCCCCCCCCACCCTGACTAGAGCAGCATCCCCAGCACCCCAGTTACTTTCTATCGTGTCACACTTTTATTCTGTTCATGCCACTTTACCCCAAATCATTTTATTTGTTGTCTGTTTCCTCCCACTAGAATTTAAGATTCATCAGAGCAGGATACATATCTGTCCTATTCATTGCTTGTTTTAGGTTGGGTTCCTCCAGAAGCCAGTCCTGGGGCAAAGATGTGGGGTTCAGTAGTTTGTCTGGGGGGTGATCCCAGGAAGCAATGGGAAGAAAATGCAGGAAACGAGACAGGGAAGAGAAGGAGGACAGGTGGGTGATTACTACTGTGGGTGATGCCCCAGAGTTCTTCCTACTGAAGAGAGGGGTCTAGGGTATTGATCCACCAATTCTCATTCTCATTGGTTACTCCTAGGAAGTGCTAACTATCTGATTCTTCCTGCTTGCCCCGCCTTCAAGCAAAATGGGGCTGTCTTGGCCAGAGTCTATAACAGTCGGAGTCATAGGCAAAAAGTCACAGTCATTTGCAGTCCGCAGCTGTTGAGTCCACCTGTGTAGTAAGTGAGTGCTAAGGGCACCTGGGTAAGGCATTGACTACATAGTTGAATTCTCATCACCAGGCAAAGTGACTGGCAAATAGTGACAGTCTGTTGGATGATTCAAGAGGACCAGAATCCCTCCAGGAGGCCGAGCTGGAGATGGGTGTTCCAAGCTTAGAACCTCATTTTTCCAGGATCCCAGTTGCCTAGGGATGCATGGGTTCATGCAAACCCAGACCTCTCTGTCTCTGTGTTTCTGTGGAAACGGCAGCATTTGCTTTTGTCTTGTTCCTTTATTAAAAGCTTTGATGAGTGGAGGCCCATACCCTTGCAGTTGCTCCAACAGGTTTTTCTTTTCTCCCCACTCCACCAGGACAACCAACTTCCTTTCTGTTGATTATCCATCTTAGGACCAGTTTTGAATCTTCCTTGCATTCTGATTTCTCTGTGAATATCTCCAGATGCTGATTTTTCCTTTCAGTGTTGGGTGCTCAGGACTTAATTGGGTTTCCTACTTGTGGTCGGGCCAGGACAGGGAAAAGGGTAGCAGCCCTTCCACTCTTCTAGAGGAAAGGCTCTCAGCCCTAGGTGTACACTGGACTCACCAGGAGAGGTTTAAAGCATACTGATGCTCAGGGCTACTCCTCTGGAGATTCTGATTCAGAACTTCGGATAAGGTCCAGGCATTTGGCACTTTAAAAAATTTTCCCTGGAGTTCCTGTCGTGGCGCAGTGGTTAACGAATCCGACTAGGAACCATGAGGTTGAGCGTTCTATCCCTGCCCTTGCTCAGTGGGTTAACAGATCCGGCATTGCCGTGAGCTGTGGGGTAGGTTGCAGACGCGGCTCAGATTCCGCGTTGCTGTGGCTCTGGCGTAGGCTGGTGGCTACAGCTCCGATTGGACCCCTAGCCTGGCAACCTCCATATGCCACAGGAGCAGCCCAAGAAATAGCAAAAAGACAATAAATAAATAAATAAATAAAAATTTTAAAAAAATAAAAATATAAAAAATTTTCCCAAATGTGCCTCCCCAAGTGATTCTTATATGGAGCCAAGGTGGAGAAACACTGGCCTCAACCTTAAATAAGTATCTAACGAAGGCATCTGAAAAAGTCAGTGGTATGTGTAGCTTCAGGTGCAGCTTGATCCAGAAGCTCATTGATCTCATCAATTACTGGTTTGTTTTTTAATTTTTTATTTCCAAAAAAAAAAAAAAAAAGAACAGCCTTTCTTCCTTGCCTTCTGAAATTCTGGTTTATCTGCCCTATGGTTATCAGACAACCTTTCAGAATTCCTAAATCATTACCAACATGTCCTAGGACTGACTGCGCTGGCCCATTCATGTCCAATAGGAGAGAGAACATCTTCCCATTGTTCCCAGCACAGGTCTACAGGCTCTTTTTATTTTATTTATTTATTTTTTGCTTATTGAGGGCTACACCTATGGCATATGGAAGTTCCCAGGCTAGGGGTCAAATCAGAGCTACAGCTGCCAGCCTATACCAGAGCCACAGCAATGCAGGATCCAAGACTTGTCTGCGACCTACACCATAGCTCATGGCAACGCTGGATCCTTAACCCACTGAGCGAGGCCAGGTACCAAATCTGCATCCTCTTGGGTATTAGTCAAGTTCATAACCTGCTGAACCACAATGGGAACTCCCTCTAGCACAGGTCTTGAGCTTTATACTTTGTGGAATGGCTTAGGTATCAAGCCTAGCTCTGAACCAATCACTGTAGCCAGGGGGATGGTTCAGATCATGTGCTTCATTCTTAGCACTGGGTATGGTCAGCTCCCTATTTTAGTTCTGTATGCACTTTCTAATCACCTGAGCAGCTTCTAAAGAATCCTGTTGCCTAGGTTCTACCCTCAGATATTCTACTTTAATGGCCCCAGGATGGAGCCCAGGGTTGGCATTTTTCAAAGTTCCCTGGGTGATTATGATGTGTGGCCAGGGCGAAGAACCACAGCCTAGACATTGTGCAGGCTCAGGATACAGATATACACCCCACATGGGAAAGGTACAGAGCCTCTGCTTGGGCCTAGTGTATGTCTTGCTAAGGGCCAGCCACATGTCCAGCAACCTTACATGACCATATGGCTGCACTCAGGAAACCCAAATAGAGAAACAGAGCTGTACCCTTTATGGTTTCCAGTCATAGAAGAAATAGCAGTCAGTGGCAATCAGATGGGGAGTATTTCACGCATGCAGAGGTGTGGTGACCTGCTCTTGCTAGTGATCCATCTGTTTCTTCATCTGCTGTTTGGATTCAAAGAATGCCTGTGCCTCTCTGAGCTGACTAGGGATGAATGAGATTTGTGTGAGTACCCTAAGTTCCTGTGAGCAAGGCAGAATCCCCCAGGAGGAAGGCTCTAAGATGAAGTGGGAAGAGTTTAATCTCTCTGTGTGATGTCCCTCACACCTCTGAGCGTCAGTGTCCAAGCCAGCAAAATGAAGACTCTACCTTCCAGAGCACTCTACCATGCACATGAAATATATATATTCATATATATAAGCCTTTTGTGCAGCACTTAATAGGAATTCAGTAAATTGCTTTCCTTCCAAGAATGCCACTGTTAGCTCTTAGTATTTTATTTTATTTTATTATTTTATTTTATTTTTTGTCTTTTTTAGGACCACACCTGCTGCATGTAGAGGTTTCCAGGATAGGGGTTGAATCAGAGCTGCAACTGCCAGCCTACACCACAGCCACAGCCACAATCGATCAGAGCTGCATCCATGACCTATGGTGAAACTTGCGTCAACACCAGATCCTTTAACCCACGGATCGAGGCCAAGGATCAGATGGAACCCACATCCTCATAGATACTAGTCAAGTTCATAACCCACTGAGCCACAATGGGAACTCTGCTCTTAGTCTTTAAATATGATATCAAACGTAGAAACCAAGACCCACAGTGACCAATATAAGTAACTGTTATTTATGATTAAGTAATACTATTTATAGGCTGAAGCTTTTCGATCAACTCCTGGACTCCAAGTCCTTCAGCAGGAGGTACTGGCCACCTCTTGATCTCTGTATCCCCCACCAAACAACATAAGGCTCCAGACTTCCTACACCAGAGGGTCCTGGGAGTGGCAACTGTGCTGAAAGGGACATGTTGTGAAGAGTCTGTAAATGTATTAACCTCTGGTCATAGTATTTGCATTTGAATTGGATGTTTGCTTGGGAGCAGGGGAGGGTGATGTGCTGCCTGGCCCAGTGCCGGGCACAACATAAGTCTAATAACTGGATGCCAAAGGATTGGACTAGCCTTCCCTTTACATAACTTACCTCTTCTGCCCTATGTGGTCATGGTTGAAATGAAGACTAAGAGTGTAAGAAATAGTTCCATTTATTGATTAGAAGATGGTATAAAATTACAGCAATTTGCAGGCATCCTGGGCTTTCTGGAAGGGACATGCAGTGCTGGGTTCTAGCAGGAGATGGAGTGGAGGCACGGACCACTGGGCATTGTCTCCCTTCCTGCAAATGATAAGGGACTTGCATCACCAGCACAGACGCTAGTGTGAGAGAGAATTATTGGTCCTTGCCTCTGGAAACAAAGGAGGTGGGCAGTTTAGATCATCAGACAATGCCATGCTTACTAATTCAGTCCTATCCTACATATGTTAGGTGCTGGCTCTCCCAATCTAGTCAGGGTAGATTCTCATTGTTCTGTGTAATACTCATTCTTCCCACCAAAGAAAGGGAAACAGGCACATTGGTTTGGGAGGCCGTCAAAGGATGGTGTACATTTGGCTCAGGTCATCTTGCTTCCAGATTCATCAAGGTCTGCTGGATTTGGCGGCAGTGGGCTGGGGCACGCAAGCAGAAAAATGTGCACTACTGTTTAAGCTCAAGCAGAGGGACCTTCCATAGGGCAGCAGTGTGAAGAGATGAGCATGCTTCCAAAATAATCCCGATTTCACCTTGACTTTCTCGAGAAGAGGGAGGAGGGAGAGCTGGCAATCAGAGATTGAGCCACGTGATGTTGGGTTTCATAGAATGTCTTCAGCAGAGAATTCTTCCAAAGTGTAAAAGGTGTTTCTGTCCGAAGAGTCGGTGTGTAAAATCAGAAGGAGGACAGATCAAGGTGTTAAGTTGGCTGTTTAGTACAATGTCTCTGAGAGCGGCATGGCTGTGTTCACATTACATGACATTTTGGAACAGCTGGAGGGACCTCATGATGTTGTCATCCTGGGAAGGGAGGAAGGGGAGGAGAGGATGGTTAGAGTCTGAGGCTTCTCCCTGAGAAGCTCTATAACTAATGAGCAAATCTCCAGCATGTGTTTCCTGTTCTGAAAGAACTCTGCAAGGGAATGAGAAACAAGGAGTAAGGGGTGGGTGAGGATCTAGAAAGCGAGCCATTCAAAGCCAAAAGCACCTTCTCTGGCCTGAAAGAGAAATTCAGAAGAAAAAATTATCCAGTAAACAGTGAGAATTGCTTCTTTAAAGAAGCTGTGGGCAATGGCGTTTTATCAAATGCTATTTTTATGCCTATGGAGGTGATTACACTCCCTTTTTTCTTTCAAATTCTATGATGTCATTAATCACAGCAATTAGTTCCTGAAATGTTAGACCTTTCTGGCATTCTATAATAAACCTTACTTGTTCATGATGTATTATGCTTTTTACATATTGCTGGATTTGATTGTTTGCATCTATGTCCACAAGGAATATATCAGCCCCCCAAATTTTTTATCTTGTAATGGTTTTGATGCATTTCCATAGGTTTATGGTAGCCTCATAAATGAAGGTGCGATGTTTTCCTTCTTTCTCTATTCTTTGAGTTTGTATTAAGATTAGCATCATTTCTTCCTTAAATATTTGGAAGAACTTACCAGTGAAGGCATCCAAGGCTGTCATCTTCTCTGTGGGAAAGTTTGATATACAGATTCCATTTCTTCAACAGACATAAATAGGACTATTCAGATTTTCTATTTCTTTTTGTGTTAGTTTTCATAAATTGTATTTTGTAAGGAGTTTGTAGATTTCATATGTTGTTAAGTTTACTGGATAATAAACGGTTAACTTTTTAAGTCTTAAAGCTTGTAGTGATGTTACCCTTTTCATTCCTAATATTGATCATTTGAGTTTTCTTTCTCTTTTGTTTACATCAGTCTTGCTAAGCATTGATTGATTACATTAATTTTTTTCAAAGAGGCAACTTTTGAGTTTATTGATTTTCTTATTATATGTCTTGATTATGTGTTCTCTATTTTACGTTGTTCTATTGTATATTTTCTAAGGAGTAAGTATGAAATGTATAAAATCATCAAATGTTTGGATATTAAACACATTTATAATTACATGGGCCATAGAAAAAATATTTTGAATTAAAATATAATGAAAATATGACACATCAAAATTTGGGGGATGTAAAGCAGTACTCAGAGGAAAATGTATCCCTTCGAATGTATCTATTAGAAAAGAGGGAGTTCCCGTTGTGGCTCAGCGGTTAACAAATCCGACTAGCATCCATGAGGATGCTGTCCGATCCCTGGCCTCCCTCAGTGGGTTAAGGATTTGGCGTTGCCGTGAGCTGTGGTGTAGGTCGCAGATACGGCACGGATCTGGCATTGCTGGGCTGTGGTGTAGGCTGGCAGCTATAGCTCCAATTGGACCCCTAGGCTGGGAACCTCCATATGCCACAGGAGCTGCCCTAAAAAGAGAAAGAAAGAAAGAAAGAAAGAAAGAAAGAAAGAAAGAAAGAAAGAAAGAATGAAAGAAGGAAAGAAGGAAAGAAGGAAAGAAGGAAAGAAGGAAAGAAGGAAAGAAGGAAGGAAGGAAGGAAGGAAGGAAGGAAGGAAGGAAGGAGAGAGAGAGAGAGAGAGAGAAAGAAAGAAAGAAAGAAAGAAAGAAAGAAAGAAAGAAAGAAAGAAAGAAAGAGGAGTTCCTGTCATGGCGCAGTGGTTAACGAATCCGACTAGGAACCATGAGGTTGCGGGTTCAGTCCCTGCCCCTGCTCAGTGGGTTAATGATCCGGCATTGCCGTGAGCTGTGGTGTAGGTTGCAGATGCAGCTCGGATCCCGTGTTGCTGTGGCTCTGGCGTAGGCTGGTGGCTACAGCTCCAATTGGACCCCTAGCCTGGGAACCTCCATATGCCGCTGGAGCGGCCCAAGAAATAGCAAAAAAAAAAAAAAAAAAAAAAAAAAAAAGAGAGAGAGAGAGAAAGAAAGCAAGAAAGAAAGAAAGAAAGAATGGTTGAAAATCAATGATATAAACCTCCATCTCAAAAATCTAGAAATAAAACCTAGCAAATTTAATTAAAATAAAAAAGCAGGGAGTTCCCGTCGTGGCACAGTGGTTAACGAATCCGACTAGGAACCATGAGGTTGCGGGTTCAGTCCCTGCCCCTGCTCAGTGAGTTAACGATCCGGCGTTGCCGTGAGCTGTAGGTTGCAGACGCGGCTCAGATCCCGAGTTGCTGTGCCTCTGGCTAGGCCGGTGGCTACAGCTCCGATTTGACCCCTAGCCTGGGAACCTCCATATGCTGCGGAGGCGGCCCAAGACATAGGCAAAAAGACAAAAAAAAAAATAAAAAAATAAAAAAATAAAAAAGCAGAAGGAAGGAAATAATTTAGAACACACATAAATGAAATAGAAAGCAGATCTAAAGTAGAGAAAATCAACGAAGATAAAGTTGAATCTGGGTATTTGAAATGTTTTAAAAGTTTCTAGAACAGGGAGGTATAACTATCTCACAATTAAAGTATATGGGTTTGAAAATCAGCCTGCCTAGATTGTAATTTATTTATTTATAGGGTGGGTTGTGAAAAAGAAATAAGTTAATTAATGAATAGCTCTAGAAGTTGCTAATGTGAGAAAGTAAATTGATTAAAAACTGTTAATCAAAGTCAAAAAAGCTGGAGTTCCCATTTGTGGTTCAGTGGTTAATGAACCTGACTAGTATTCATGAGGATGCAGGTTCCATCCCTGGCCTCGCTCAGTGGGTTAAGGATCCAGTGTTGCCGTGAGCTGTGGTGTAGGTCACAGACATGGCTCAGATCTCTCATTGCCATGTCTGAGGCGTAGGCCCTCGGCTAGCTTGGATTCAACCCCTAGCCTGGGAATCTCCCTCGGGTGAGGCCCTAAAAAGACAAAAGACACACACTCCAAAAAAAAAAAAACAAAAACAAAAACAAAAAAGCATAATACAATAAGGCATGGTATTTAAAATTAGAACAATGAAGTTCAAGTTTCAACTCTATCACTTAGTGTGCCTTAGCTACATCTCTTAACCTTGCATCACCTCAGTTTTCTCTTCTTTAAAATGGGTGCAATGAATACTGATGGGCAGCCAGTTCATAATGATTAAACAGTAGAAATGTTTCTAACCCTAATAGTAAATAGCTGCTTACCTGAGCCACTCCTCCAGCATCTTTGCCTCTGGCTACCTAGTAACTCATCCAGGACTACCCAAAGATCCGTCGACTCCCAGGTTAATGCCAAGTTTAGCAGAGGTTCTCTAGGGTACTGCTTTGGGGCATTGGGCAAACTCAGTTAAGAATGATCAATTCTCAGTCTATTCTAGTTATTAAATATTTTGATTACATATTGCCTCTGCCTCTCAGGGTTGTTGTGAAGTTTACATAATGTACCTAAAACTTGGTAGATGCTCACTGCATGTTAATAACTTCCTCCTTGCTTTCCTGCATTTGCAGTTCTTATCGGGTGGAGCATAGAGTAACAGTGTACCTTTCAGAAACAAGGTATTGGTATAAATGCATTTTATTTTTTAAATTAGAGGAAAGCAATTATTTCCATTTCAGTCTCTGGCTGACTCTGGGGCCAGTTTATTCTTTAGCAGCATCAGCATCACTCTGGACCTACTGAATTAGAGTCTGCATTTTAACAAGAGCTTTAAGGAGGTTGGTTTGTACATTAAAGTTTCAGAAGCATTGGTCAGGGCACTTGTGTTAAAATGAAGATTTCTAGGGGGGTTCCCATTGTGGCTCAGCAGGTTATGAACCCGACTAGTATCCATGAGGATACAGATTCAATCCCTGGCCTCACTCAGCTCAGTGGGTTAAAGATCTGGCATTGCTGTGAGCTGTGGTGTAGGTCACAGATGCCCCTTGGATCTGGTGTTGCTGTGGCTGTGCTGTAGGCCAGTAGCTCAGCTCAGATTGTACCCCTAGCCTGGAAATTTTCATATGCCGCAGGTGTGGCCCTAAAAATAAAATAAAACAAAACAAAGATTTCTAGATTCCAACCCCAGACTGAGAGTCTCTGGAATGGAGGCCTGGAAATGTGCATTTCCAGTCATCTGAGGCAATTCTTATGCACATTATGGTTTAAGAATCAGAGCTTAGTTTTTTTTTTTTCCCCCAGTTACTCCCATGTAGTCTGGGAATTGGATCATCAAGCCCGAAGCAGATTGTAAAATGACAGTGTTGCCCACTTGGAGGTCTGTAGTTTCACAGCGACCCCCTCTGGGCTTTCACACCCCCGCCGTGTAACCCTGTCTTTGTGTGGCTCAGCCTGTGCTGAGACCTGCCACAGGCCAGCCTGAGCAGTGGAGATGGGTGGAATTTTGTGCTGTTACTGGTGTTGGTACTGGTAGTGGCAGCCAGTTAGTATTTCCGCTAATACTAACCTAGGGGATTACAGGTTTCTCATTTTCTCCTCCTGCAGGTCCCTAGCACAGATTTTCTTTCTCAGATTTAGAGGTTTTGTGCCCTGAACTCTCTCCTTACCTCCTGACAGGATTCAAGAAATTCATCTAAAGTCACAATGCCGTCTTTATTTTTGTCCATTTTCTGAAAGACACAACAAGAAGCATTTTAAAGAATCTGGTAATCTGCATTCCAAAATTTGCTTTTTGATAACCAGTGTTCCCCCAAGAATTAGGATGTTCTTTCACAGGCCAGACAGCTCCACCTAGGCCCTTGTTATAGCACTTTGACCCCTATGAGCTTCCATCAAATTAAAAAACTTGCTCTAGGAGTTCCCCAGTGGCTCAGCAGGTTAAGGATCTGTCATTGTCACTCCTGTGGTGTGGGTTTGATCCACCGCTCAGGAATTTCTGCATGCCATGGGCTCCCCACCCCCCTGCCAAAAAATCCCCACAACTTGCTCTGATGTTCATCTTCTCATCATCTGATTATTTTGCCAATACCCTAAAATGTCTTTCCTAGTCTCACTTCTAGATTGTCCACTTGGCAGAAGGAACACTGGACATGAGAGGTTCTACTTTTGTCTCTGTCACTTACTGTGAGATCTTAGTGAGTGAGCCTCTGCTTTTCCTATCTGCAAAGTGAGAGGATTAGACCAGAATGAGCTTTAACATTCTCTGATGGTCTCCTGCTAGGGTAATTTTTTTTCTAGCATAAAAAATCTCTTCTATTCATGGATTAACAGCCCCACCTACTTTTACCAGAGCAAGGCTAAACTCAGTCAATTAAAAGATCTCATAATCCAACCCACCCTAGTTTCTACCTGACTTCCTTTGACTCCCCAGACACAAATGCTTCACACCTACACAAATGTGCTTGGTGACATACACCTTCTCTGTTTACTCTGCTCTCCCAATGATTTTTATGGAACTTTAGAGTCCATACTCTACTATTTATACTTAACAATCTCCCTTGCTCTCTTCTGTACTGCCTACTTGCCTGTTCAATGAGATAATCTATTCCTGGAGAATAATACATCTTGTAGTTCTCTTCTGTTTCCTACTTCGTGTAGTACAGGCTTGGACATGAACCACAGCTCATGGTGGTGTGACTGACGGTTTGATGCTTGTGGGCTGACTGATCTAAATCGAGCTTAAAGCTCACGCACAAGGGGTGTGCTCTTACCTGGAAGAAGACGTCCACGTGCTGCCTTGGAGTGTCTTCTTTAAGCACAGGATATGTGTATTTCCCCATCATGTCATAGATGGCTTTGACAATGTCCATCATTTCCTGGAGGGGGACAAGGAGGCACACGGTGTGGGAACCAGGAAGTCAGGCTCTTCTAGGTGAGAGTTTAGGGCTCTTGACCCTCTTGGAAATGAAACTGATTAAAAGGAACTTCTTTAGCTGGTGGGAGGGAGTTAGAAAGCAAGCAGAAGGGGCTACGCGTTCTGGGAGCTTCCTCCCATAGAGAAGGCAGTGGAAAATTCTCTTTGTCATTCCTGCAAAGGAGAGTGTGGCCATCTCTAAGACAGTGCTGCAGGAGGGAGAGGAAAGAGAAGAATAAGAAGAGCAGGCGGGTGTAGAGGGGAGGAGGAAACTTAACAACTTGCTAGTTTTAATGAGGATTAAATATGTTCCCTCAAACTCTCTGTATCTTTTTATTTCACTTTAAAAACTATTTATTTTTTAAGACTTTACTTTTTAGAGAAACTACCTGTATCTTTATAAGAAATCTCTCAACTGAAGCTAGTTTATGCTGATAATTTCCTATCTTTATAACCCAAAGCTGCTTTCTACAAAGACATAATTACCATTCTTGGTGGATGGGACCAGGTAGATGTTACAAATCCTATTGCATTTTTCTTTCTAATCTTCCAATGCTTCTGAATATGGAATAAGTGGTTGGCACATGCTTATTAAAAGAATTCAGTTGTTCTTCTTATTGCTCTATAGATGTTTCCCCAAGACTGTGAGCTCTGAGGACACATGCTTGATTCTTCCTCGCCAAGTTCTCTGCACCTGGCACCTTGTCTGCCATGAACGGGAGCCCAGGTGAGTAGCCCTGTGGTGATCTAATCACACTGGCCAGAGATAGGGTTCCTTGTGCTTTCCCTGGCCCCTCCTTGGAATGGGGGAAAAGAATACAGAAAGACGGGCATGTCTACGGGGACCCATGGGACAGCTTCTATCTTGGGTTCCTTGCCCGCTACTCCTCATTTCATGTCCTTATTTAGCTATTTTTGTTTTTTTTAACCTATTATTACTAATTTTAGACTTGCACAAAACTTGAAAAACAGTACCGAGTACTCATGGATACCTTTGACCCAGCTTCCCCTAAATACTAACAACTTGCATAACCACAGCACAATGATGAAGGCTAGGAAATTAACAATGCACCACTGCTGTGAACCACAGCACTATTGACAATGCCACAAAACTATTAAGCTACAGAACTTACTCCAGTTCCGTCAGGTTCCCCCCCCACACCCTCCACCAATGCCTTGTTTATGTTCCAGGATCCCACTTCACGCTGCTGTGTCTCCTTACTCTCCTCTAATCTGTCGTGGTGTCTCATTCTGCCTTTGTCTTTGAAGACCATGACTCTTTTGATATGACTACTGGCCAGTTACTTTGTAGAATGTCTCTCAGTTTGGGTTAGTTCCCGGTTTACATATGATTAGATTGGAGTTATGCATTTTTGATAGGAAGACCACAGAAGTGACATTATAGCCTTCCTGGTGCATCATATCAGACAGGCACAGCGGGCTGCTGTGAGTTATTACTGGTGATGTTAACCTTCCTCACGTGATTAAGGTGGTGACTGTCACATTTCTCCACTGATCTTAGACTCTGTCCGCAGCCACTGCCTGTAAAAATCATTACTGTAATGTTTGCTTAATGGGGATTTTGTATGACCTTTATTCCTTCTATGTTTACTAACTGGAATTCTTCTTTAAGGAAGAGCTTTCACTCCCTTCTCCCATTTATTTATGTATTCATTAACCTGAATACGTATTTATCATTTATTTGAATATATAGTATATCATTTGAGTATATATTATTTATTATGGACTCATGGATATTTATTTTATAGCTTATCATCTAGAACTATAAATTCGCATTTTGTATTTTGTTCAAAGTGTTCCAGCTTTGGCCACTGGGGACTCCTTCAGGCTGACTTCTGTGGTCTTTTGACATGCCCCCCCTCTTTTTTAAAAAGATAAATAAATACCATTCTTTTCAACACTGCATGATGCTCCAGGCTCATCTTGTATTTTCTCTTCCCCATGCCTGGAATGAACCAAATTCAAGGAGACTGGTTCCTCTTACTGGAGAATGATATTTAGACATCAAGGTCTGGGCTCTAGGCCAGCTCATTGGTACGGGGTGTTATTGTTCTCAGGTCCTCTCAGTGGACAAAACTAGGACATATATATCTCTATCCATATGTTTATTTTAAAATATGTACTTTACAAGTCCTCAACATCCACATGGTTGTAGGTTTCTTTCCTGAGTAACTTTTATAAGATAAAGGACTTAAAGATAAATTTTGATTGCTTTCTCAGGGTTTTCATTGCCTATAATTTTGATGAAACTCTTTCCAGATGACTGCCATGGGGAGATCCAGCTATCCTTTCTAGGAAGTTGCTTATCCACACTTTCTTTTCCTTTTAAGAAGTACTCCAGCCATCCAGAAAGGTCTGAAGGGCATTAATGGGGACAGTTTGGTCTAATTTGCAAGTTTAAAAAGGGAGCAGCAGTTAGTAAGATTATTCATTGATGAAATAATGGTTGCACCAAGGTTGAAAGTTTTACTATAATTCTCATTTTAGGGTCCTTTTTGTAAAGTAGTATTTGAATACTTTAGAGTATCGTATATTTGAGTATGTACAGAAGCATTTAATTATTTACAAAATTGAAATAATCTTCTACATACTACTGTAGAAAGTAATTTTAAAAATGCATCATACTAATTTTTATAGCTTACTGCTCTTGCATGCTCTTAAATGGTCACTGTTACTCCATTACATGTACTTAGTGGACTTCATTGACCACATCTGCTAGTAGTGAATATTAGGGTTTCCACATTTTTAGGATTGTCCAGCACTTTGTCTTCAGCACCTAGAACACCTAATAATAAACCCTTGAATATGTACTGAGTATATCCACGACTGAATGAATGAGGAATGAAAACGGGAGAGGACCTTCCTGGGTGGAGGCGAGGATTAGAGATGTTATTTGTAAGTCCAGGCACTGTGCCAGGCAGGCAGGAGCGCAGGAAGTGGGCTGTTACAAGATGCTAAATCCAGCTTCCACTGAGATGCCAAGATAAGGTAGATACCAAAGTGAATTCTGAGATAGACCTGTGGGTATTTCACTATCTAGATACCAGAGATACTTTGAGGCTCTAAAAGTGTCAAGCAGTGAAGATTCAGAACTTGTTTGTCATGATTTCTTTAGCGATGACTGCACCTGACCCCTTTCTGTGGTTTTATTAGTAGGAGAGAGAGGTTGTGGCTAATATGATTCAACTGTAATCTTCACTTCCTTAAAGATCTCCCTTTTCTGGGTGATGCTTGCAGTGTTTCTATTCCAGTTTTTACCTTTAACTTATGGCCTTTAATCTGCTAAATGCACGTTTCCCTAGGAAAAGTTACTCTATGCTGAAATCAGTCACTTATACCCCCTTGGGAATGTGTCTTGCATAAGTGAGAAGGAATGAATCTGGTTAATCCTTTCTTGAGTGAACTGAGAGGGGTAGGGCAATTCCAGGGGTCGGGGGGAGTCAAAGATGACCTTCATTTTGTTAGGAACCAACTCTGCCCCGAAGCAGGCCATCCTCATTCAGACCATTTCATCCTGGAGCTGTTTTCTCTTTCATTAGATGTCTCCTTTGTAGCTCTCTCATGCCCCTGGTCTCAGTTCACTTACCTCTTTGTTTATGTATCCATCTTTATTGATGTCATACAAATTAAAGGTCCATCTTAGCTTTTCATGGACGGTTCCTCTCAGTAAAATGGACAGAGCAGTTACAAAGTCCTGAGAAGTGGAAGAAGCGTGAGAGACATCAACCACCAAGCCATCAGGTCACGGGGTGGGGAGGCTCTGTCACTGGGTCAGACTCTGACTGCAATTACAGAATGGTATCTCCCGGGTGCTCTGTCCCAAGAAGGATGTGGCCAAGCTCAGTGAAGAGCACCTCCCCTTCCATTCCTACCCTACCCCACTGTGGGGAAGGAGCCCCTCGAGGAAGGGTGGAGCTCAGCGTGTACTGACACCTGCAGGCACAGGATCACAGCATCCTCTGCTGTCGCCTTATCCCATGGCCGCCATTTTCGTACAAGTGGCAGCTCAGAACGTGGGCTTAGGAAACATAGTACCTGAGTTCAAAGCCCTCCTTTACCACTTACTGGCTGTGTGACCTTGGCAAAACTGCTCCATCTCTTTGCCTTCCTTTCCTCTTCTGTAAACTGGTAATAAATTATAGAACCCTGCCTTGTCAGGGTTACTGTGAGGAGTAAATGAGTTAATGCATGCAAAGCACCCAATACAGAGCCTGCTGCATGGTAAGCTCGGTGTGCCCGTGAGTTATTACACTGTTATCACTAGTCCCTGGGGTCCTGAGTTCCTGGTGGGTAAGCACGGTTGCTTCTTCTCGCTTCAGGAAATCCTTGTGAAATGGATAAAGGACTGAAGTATTTAATGATCCCCACCCCTTCCTCCAACACCCCCATGGTTTAGAGGAAGCATGTTGGGGCCCCAGCACCTTCTAGAGACAAGCCTACCTCAAACTTCACGGAGCCTGTCTGCGTGGTGTCGAAGGCGTGGAAGAGGTAATGGGCATACATGCTGGCATCTGCAAGGCACAGAAGGAAAGGCAGGTGATGGGAGCAGGGGCCCTGCAGAGGGGAGTGAGATCACTTAAAAACAATAAGGAAGAGAAGAGGGTGGTGCTGGGGTGATAGAAGGGAAAAAATTACAGAATGGAAAACCACTGGTGTCAACCGGGGCCTGTTTGGCTTTCCTAGGGTTGAGGTGGGAAGTTCTGGCAAGCGCTAAGACAGGCCCTCGCCCCTGTGTCTAGCCATCCCCAGAGAGAGACACTCCTGCCTGTCTATGTGTGTAATTCCTGTTGGATAAATGATGCAGTGACTGTGTGGAGACGACGCTCTTCTCAGTGGCAGCACAGTGCCATGGAGCGAACAGCTATCAGGGAGCAGACAGACCTGGGCTTGGAGAGCTCTGTCACCACCTAGCTGTGTGACCACAGGCATCTAACGCAACCTCTCTGAGCTTTACCTTCCTGTCTCTGCACAATGTTAAACTTTCCACTTAGCCACACCATCAAAACCACCATCCAATCTGCCACATGGTCAAAACTCAATAAAGGGTGGATCAACAGGACTCCACAAACAGCTATTCTGGGACTTGCATGGGAGGAAACTGTACCCCTGGTTGGCGGAGGGGCCCTGTGAGGGTCCCCCACCTGAGAGGGCTCCTGTCTGCTGCTGAAGAGGCCCAGGAAGAGCCCAAGAGGATCTGAGACTCTGTTTCATCAGGACCCAGGAAAGGGGTCCTGCAAGAGATGGCTCCTGGGAGTTTCTGCTGTGGCATAATGGGATTGGGGCCATCTTGGGATTGCTGGGACATGGGTTCAATCCCTGGCCTGGCACAGTGGGTTAAGAATCCGGCATTGCAGCAGTTGCAGCTTGGGTGGCAGTTGTGGCTCAGATCTGATCCCTGGCCTAGGGTGGCCAAAAAAGAGAGAAATGGCTCCTGAGAGCAGAAAGTAAGTTGGCATGTGACACACTGGGGCCACAGCAAAAGCCTCTGATGTCCTAAGCCTCTGGAGCCAGAGCAGGTTCCCACAGGAGTCAAGCTGGGTGACAGAGCAGCTGGCATACATGTATGAGCCTGGCATACATGCTAACCTGATTTATAAGCACAATTTTATTCACCCTGCATCCTTTTGGATTAATTTATTTTTATAGTGTCCAGTATCTACTAAAGTTCTTTTTCAAAATCCACCTTGCCTCAGCTATTTTGAGGAAAAGACAGATTCTGGCACAATGGTGAGGCTAACATGGCAAAGCTTTTGACAGACACTCATGGGATCTAATTCCGCCACTCACTAGCTGTGCCGTCTTGAGTGAATTGCTTAGCCTCTTTGAAACTGAGTTGCCCCAATCTGGGATAGCAATACCGGCTCTCTAGAGCTGTTATGAGACTTTATTTATTTATTTTTTTGTCTTTTTGCCTTTTCTAGGGCTGCTCCTGCGGTATATGGAGGTTCCCAGGCTAGGGGTCGAATCAGAGCTGTAGCTGCCAGCCTACGCCAGAACCACAGCAATGCAGGATCCGAGCTACATCTGCGACCTCCACCACAGCTCACAGCAATGCCGAATCCTTAACCCACTGAGCGAGGCCAGGGATCGAACCTGCAACCTCATGGTTCCTAGTCAGATTTGTTAACCACTGAGCCACAACGGGAACTCCTCGAGCTGTTATGAGACTTTATGATATTGCTTTATCGATTTCTCCTGCCTTGGAAAGCATCCATTTTCAGAACTCTTTACTGATAAGCTTTAGCCAGTTCCACATCTTGCAATAAGGGAAGGGTCTGGAGTTCCCGTCGTTGTGCAGTGGTTAACGAACCGACTAGGAACCATGAGGTTGCGGGTTGGATCCCTGCCATTGCTCAATGGGTTAACAATCCAGCGTTGCCGTGAGCTGTGGTGTAGGTTGCAGACGCGGCTCGGATCCTGAGTTGCTGTGGCTCTGGCATAGGCTGGTGGCTACAGCTCCGATTCGACCCCTAGCCTGGGAACCTCCATATGCCGCGAGAGCGGCCCAAGAAAATGGCAAAAAGACAAAAAAAAAAAAAAAAAAAAAAAAAGGGAAGGATCCTGTTCTGAGTTCTCCCCAAATGTGAGGAGGTGGCAGATAAATAACAAGGAAGTATGAACTTGAAGGAGGAAGGCTGCTCACCAGAGAGGGAGCCAGCAGGGATCTTTTTCAAGGTTGGACTTACCTCCATGAGGGAAAAACTGAGCGTAGATCTGCTTGAATGTTTCTTCGTTGACCACACCACTGGGGCACTCCTGTATGAAGGGGAGAGAACCAGCGGGCATGTCTGAGAGCCTTGGGGTCTGGGGTTCCTCATGCTCCCTGGTGGTTACCTGTGCCCTATGAGGAGCAGAGTCTAGGCTTTGGTATTAGAAAGACCTGGATTTGGATCCTGGCTCAGCCCCTTCTAAGCTTTGTGACTTTGAGTCTCTGATTCTCAACATCCTTACCTATGACATGGTGACAGTGCCTTTTTAGCAAGGCTCTCACGAGATTTAATATGTGAAATAATGTGGTAAATTAATACACTGGCATTCAGGCTTACACTTCGGTCTGTGAGCTTGGTTAGCAACAGACCTAAATCCCATCATTTCTGGGGCACTGACAGTAATGACAGTGTGAATAGGTTATGCTAAGCTGAGGATCTGGGCCCGTGTGAATTCTCCAAGGCTGTGCCATCCTGTGAAGATTCCAGGTGGCCGGCCAGTTTCCCATCTACTGAGACCACCTCGTTCTTGCTTGGCATCCTTCTTTCTAGCCAGGTGACCTTGCTCTCCTGTTTCCTTTATAGAATCCGCCTTCCTTTTACAACTACCCACATGCAGAATCTCCCAGAGGGGCCCCCTGTGCATTCTGGAGAGCTTAGCCCCAAGTGGGAAATCCTGCCTGGGCCTTCAGGGCTGGGCGGGTCTTACATTTTTGAAGCCGCGGTAAAGGACTTGCAGCTCCCTCTTGGTGAAATTGGTCTGGGCCTCAAGCTGCTCCAGTCCCTCTGGCCGATGGCACACCATGGTCATCTCCAGCTCATCTTCAATCTTATCTGGAACCAGAGGAGATGGCATTGGAGTGGCTAAGATCAGTGGTCACTTGTCAGGCCACAGTCTGGGCTGTCAAGAGGATAGTGGGGTGACCTGGACACACTGCAGATGACCTTAAACCCTACCCCCTGCTTGGTCTCTCCTGTCTCACCATCAGTGCAGCCATCACTCCAGATCCGCTGGACATCACCTAGGGAGGGAACTTCAGCCTTGGAGATAAATGTGTTCCAAGTGGAGATGAGGGCAGAAGCACTAAAAATAAGCCCACATGAAAACATTTCCTTTTCTTTCAAAATAACTGCTTTGCAAATTCTGTTTGCTGCCCACTGGGCCATCTGAATATTCTAGAGACACAGGTAAGTGAGTGGATGAACATCCTCCAAATAGCAAAGGGAAACAAATCTATTAAAAAAAAAGAGACTAAACTCCATTTGGGAAACTAGAGGAAGGCTAGCTTGATTAAACAAAAGGTATAAGTTATAGCATGTTAAATATTAATTTACAACACAAGTTCATTTCTAGTATTGGAATATCTATCAGACATCCTTAAATAAGAGGGAAGTGACTTATATGGGAGCTACTGGATATAGACAAGGGCTCTAAAAACAGTTGTTTTAAGTAGTAGCCTAACTAGTCCTCCTACATGTACTGTAATGCAATATAATTTTGCACTAGTTATTTAGAAAGTGTCAGTCCTTTAAAGTAAGAACCCTGTCCATCTCTTATTGAGGGATCACAAAACCCGAAGTAGTGGAATTCTCAAGATTTTACCATTACAGAAGGATAAGTGAGTGTTTTTCTCTGGGTACTGCCAGAATGCTTTCTATAAATTTACTCCAGTCAAGAATCCATCGCCAGCTAACCTTCTTGGCTCATTGTTGTTACACAGACGTCATCAAACTCATGTATTGAATGACCCTAAATCTGGGCTGGCAAGAATAGTGATGAGGTGGGCAGGTGTTGGGAAGGTACACACACCCCTCATGCCCGTGATGGTGGGGTGTGAGGACAGGCTGAGTTTGTATCTGGGAGAACAAGATGAGCTGGTGCGTTACACTTGTGTGCATTTCCTAGCCAGAGTTGGTCTGTTTGCATCAGAGTCTCTGCAGTTGTCTCACTTCCTTTTGAGACTGTGATCTCAGTGCAAAAGGAGTCCATCCAAGTGAGTTTGTAGCTCGCACCTCTTCTCTAAGGTAATGGACATTTGGGTAAGGTTCCGAGAGAGGCAGAAGAACTTGGTAACAATTCCCAATTGTCATCCTTCTTACGTGCTGGGAAACACCTATCATCTTATCCTACAGGGAGTAAAGAAGAGTATTCAATATAAATAAGACACTCTTTATACAAAATAGCTGCAAGTGGCCAATTTCCTTATAATTTGGATAGAGCCTTTAATTATTGTTATGTTTCTAGCTAACAAGTAGCAATTACCTAAATACTGCACATTCTCAAACAAACAAAAAATCCCACATAATTCTAATTCAATACTCACATATGTGTTTAACTCATTTAAAAATAGAAATCATTAGATTTAATAGCAATTTTATTTTTTAAAAAATGCACAGATACTTAACACTGTGAAAAGAAGTGAAAATTATATTAAAACTTAAATAAGACACAAATATATTTTTGGAAGAAATGATGTATTTTTGAAGGCATCTAATATACCTTTCCAAGTTTATCTTAATCAGAAGCTTAAAATTTTTTTTTCATTATTGACTGTAATTAGATTCTTCACAAGTTCAAGGAAGTCTATTTGTAGAAGTTTGAGAGAAACTTTCTGACTCAGAAACTGCACTTGCTTACTGCCTCTTTCATTAAAAATGCACTAAGTAATTAGAGAAATATCACATATTAAACCCACTTCATTAAGATGGTTTGTTTGCTGTCTGACCAACAGGATCAATTGCCGTACTGAAGAGGTTCCATAATATCGAAGTATTTGCATTGACTGCCAAGCTTTTGTTTTGTTTTGCTTTTTCATCACCCTCTAATTGTCAGACTGTGGTTAACATCAGTTACTGGAGGAAATTCGTGTATTTGAGATTTCAAGATGCTGATGTTGGGAAAGCACCCAAATGTAGGGGCTTAAACCAGTGCTGTTTCTTGAAAGTTTTTTTTCTTTTCTTTTCTTTTTTTTTTTTTTTTACTGTGTTTCAGAGTAAGAACTACAATTTACATCACAATGCAGTATATATAAGGGAAACATTTTTACGAAATATTTTAAAGCTAAGGTTTCATGAAATAATCCTTTCCCTTGCTAATGTGAGGTGTACTCTGTTCTCAGTTTTAAGCTAGTCCTTTCTAAAAATGTGCTGATGGTGACCCCCACGGTCAGGATTTGGGAATGGAGAGCACTAATTGAATTGTCTACACCCACAGCGACCTGCTGGGGTGCCCACCATCTAAGCATTCCTTTCCCTCACACCCGCTCTCCCTTCCCTTGTTTTGTATGCCTCATGGTTCTGGCCACTGTAAATATATGCTGGGGAAACTTTGGAAGGGGCTGTGGAGGTTTCCACATCCCAGTTTTCCCCTGGGGAGTCTCTGAGTGCTGCCCAAATGGTCCCACTAAAGGAAGGAGGGGGGCCCAGCTTCCTGGTTGGGGGAAGAGGAGACAGAATTAGCAGATGGGAGCCTCCTTGACTGTTTCTTTTGAGGTTTGTTTAGAGTCTCCGAGGCCAAAGGTGGCTTGTCGTTATTTTTGTTATTAAAAAGAATGATGAGCCAATTACTAGGTCTGATTGAGTTTGGGTGATAAAGATCAAAATTAACCCAGAGATCTAGTACAATGGTATTAATATAACTACATAACAAGAATAAGGCGGAGTATCTCCTGTTGGCAAAGTACTTCTACTCTGTAAAATGTTTTCATGCCCTGCTACCTTGTGCACGGTGGGGAGTGAGGGGGAACAGGATCCTCTCCATCAGAATATTAGGAAGAGGAGTTCCCGTTGTGGCACAAGGGAAACAAATCCATCCAGTAACCATGAGCTTGCAGGTTCGATCCTTGGCCTTGCTTCGTGGGTTAAGGATCCGGTGTTGCCATGAGCTGTGGGGTAGCTCAAAGACGCGGCTCAGATCCTGCATCGCTGTGGCTATGACGTAGGCCGGCAGCTGTAACTCCATTTGACTCCTAGCCTAGGAACCTCCATATGCCGCTGGTGCGGCACTAAAAAACAAACCAAAACGAAAAGGCTATTAGGAAGATAGGTGTCCTAACAGATCAAGAAAAAACTCTTTTCTAACTAGAAGTACCTTAAAAAGTGATGAACCATCAATCTATTACTGGGAATAGTTAAAGCGAGATAGAGTAACCAGCTGTAGAAGATGCTACATAGGTAATTCCCAGATTGAAGGAAAGTTTAGAGAAGATGATTCAGATTATGGGGGCCTTAATGTTTTGGGGATCATAGACTTTTTTGAGTGTAGATGAAAGCTTTCGACTCTCCCAGATAAAGAAAATGCACCTAACCACAGCATGTGGTCTGTACTTTCCATGAGTTTCTGTATGTTTCAAACACATGGAGCCCAGGTTGAGAGCTTCTAGCACAGGAGACGTCTTACAAACTCTGTCACTAACCAGCTTTGCTAGAGTCCTAGGTCACATAGCCAATTGGTGACAGAACTGGACCTCAAATCCAGCCAGTCCAAGTCCTTTTTATATCTGGCATCCACGTGTTTCTCCACTGGCTTCTGCTTCTCTTGAGCACAAATTGCCAGTTGATTTGTAACCAGCCTTGCAGTAGTCCTGCTCCTGACAAGCTCAGAGCTCTGTACAAGTGAGGCCCTTAGTCTGTGACCAGGAGGAGGGCCCAAGCCTTTAGTCTTCTCCCTAGTGACACGACATGACCAAAGCCCATGCCCGCGAGCATCTCCTTCTCCCTGGACTGGAAAATATTTTCCCCATCATGGGCTCTCTGGGTTGGACTTTGTACCCACCCATCTAGTTCTGAGGTTACAAAATGTTGTTGGTCCTTGGCACCAACACAGGCCAAAGACAGGTCTCGTTTGGCCTATAAAAATGTTTTAATTTCGTTTGGAATTTCCAATATCTTAAAGATGAGAGATTCATGTACAAGCTTGGATTTCTGATTTCTCTCGGGAAATGGGATCCTCTGACAGTTGTGGTCTCAAATTTTCACACAGCAACTGTTTATCAGAGCAGAGCTGGGGCTGATCCTTCTGAGTCGATCCCTCTGAGCAGCCAAAGCTCCTAGTGTGCCCTCTGCTGGCCTCTGGCTCACTTACTGCATTTGTGCTCCCTGCCTGGTCCTACAGGCATCTAAGTTTTGGGTTCCCTGTCTGATCTACGCCTACGTACCCCGCCCCGACAACCCGACAACCCGTCTACCTTTCCTCCACTTCACATCACCCAGCCTCCCACCCTCTCTCTTCCTCACTATTTGTTTGTTTAAACACATTCCGCTTTGTTTTACAAAGGACTTGAAGCTGATTGTATGAAACACATATAATGAAATAAAAAGAGATAAAGTAATAAGAAAAACTGCCTCAGACAATGTTGATTAGATTAGGAGGTCAAGACCACAGGGAAAAAGAGCATAGAAATTCAGGTCATTTGTTCTAAGCAGTTAGTACACTTGAGCCACAAATTGGCTCTGAGCTTTTTAAATATATCTTACTGTCTGAGAGAGGGAAGCATATCAGTTTCTAAGGTGGGGGGGAATGACAAAACTGTTCCTATAACTTGTCTCTAAAATAATGCTTCCAGTGTTTCTATATAGGTGGGGTTTGCTGACAAGAGGCACAGACAGTTGTTGAGCGAGAAGAATAATTACGAAATATATACTTGATTAAGAAGCTCTTCCTGGAGTTCCTGTCGTGGCTCAGCGGAAACGAATCTGACTAGCATCCATGAGGATGCAGGTTCGATCCCTGGCTTCGCTCAGTGGGTTGAGGATCTGGCATTGCTGTGAGCTGTGGTGTAGGTCGCAGACAGGGCTCGGATCTGGCCATCGCTGTGGCTGTAGTGTAGACCAGCAGCTACAGCTCCGATTGGACCCCTGGCCTGGAAACCTCCATATGCCAAGAGTGCAGCCCTAAAGTTAAAAAAAAAAAAAGAAGAAGAAGCTCTTCCACTGAAAGTAATGTGACCAAATTAGTCAAGTTAACTTAAACTTTTTTTACCTCTCTGATACTGGTAATACCACCAGGCGATGTCTAGGAAAAAGTAAGAAAACATTTTACCAAATCCATTCATCAAACAAACAAAACACACTTTTATTTTCCATGGAAAGTCCTCTCTGAGGGTGTGTAGGTCACTGTCCAGCTCAACATATGCGAAGAGGTCTGTTGTTAGCAGAGCTGGGACTGACCTTCTCCCATGGTCAGAACAGGCAAGAGAAGCGGGTCACCTTGCAGTGCCCACGGCTCCCAGCAGGGGGCTCATTGAGCATGCCCGCAGCCATGCAGCCATGCAGCCTAAAGAGAAATGGGATGGTGTGGGGCAGAGGATGCACAGATGAATATGGGCCTTGGAAATACCTGCATGTTTGATTGCGGAATGACTTATAAGATACCCTCCACAACGGAGGCGCCATTGCCACTCTGCCACTTTGTGATTTGAAGCTGTGTTCTTGTAGTATTCTTTATTCACTCATTCAACTATCAGTGAAGTATCAACTATGTGTCTATCGGTTCCCTGCTCTCATGGAGCTTACAATCTACAAGTCTTTGCTTCTCCCTTCCCTTCTTAATCTTAATAAGTAACACAGATGCAGAATAGGGAAAAGGGCTGTTGAAAAAACAATTTAGCACATTAAGATGAGCGGGCAGGGTGGGTGCATGCGAAATCCCATTATACCAAATATTAAACATAAGACAAAACATCGGACCTGGCAAATCCTCCATTGCATGGGGGACTGGGTGAATCCAGGTGATAAAGAGTAGAAAGAGGCTCTATTTGCTGCCCTCCTGCTGGCCTTTTGGGGTCTATTTGGGGGTCAGCTGAGTTTTCTCCATAGGCTATTATTTGAGCTTCCTCCTGTCTTTCCAGAATCCCTGATCAAGGTGCGCAAGGCAGACCAGCCACCACCATAAGTGGGTTTTAGTCACTCCTCACCACAACCGCAGACAGGAGAGCTTATTTTCCTGCTGCCCCTAAAAGGAGTGGTACCGGTGGGTGTCCTTTGGTTAGTATTCCTGCGCTTATCTCCTGACCTGAATCCCATGAGAGAAAACTTTATTATGCTGAATTTAGCTGCCCCCCTATTATCACTCTGATAGGTAACTCTATTTTTCCAATAGAGTTTCTTTTTGGAACAGTTTTAAGTTTATAGAAAAACTGCATGGAAAATGGAAAGTTCCCTACCCTCACAGTGTCCCCTGTTATTAACATAATGCATTGCTGTGGTATGTTTGTTACAATTGACAAACCAGGATTGATATATTATTTTTAACTAAAGCCCATAGTTTACAAGAGTTCACTCTTTGTGTGATATAGTTCTATAGGTTTTGACAAATGTATAATGCCATGTATCTACCTTTATAGTATGCTATGGAATAGTTTCATGGCTCTAAAAATGCTTGGGTAACATTTTTGTAGAGATATGTCTACAAATATGGATTGATTTTCTATGGTATGCCAGGAATATGATAGGTATTGGGAGAGAGATGAGGAGATAAAATGTCTGTTCATATGGAGTTTTTAGACTGATGGATAGGTCCCACACATAGCTTAAGGATTACAAACTCAAATGCTAATAGTAGTTGGAAGGTAGTTTGGATGAGTTTGGGGATGGGTATACAACCACAGAGAGTGGTGGGGACTGAGAACTGAAGAGCTATTGACCCATGAAAGCCTGGTGAGTACACATCTTCAGATTTTTCAAGAGAGGCTATAATTAAGAGATAGTTATGTCCTGATTCTTTTTTTTTTTTGGTCTTTTTAGGGCCACGCTGGCAGCATAATGGAGGTTCCCAGGCTAGGGGTCAAATACTAGCTAGCCTACACCACAGCCACAGCAATGCCAAGTCCTTAACCCACTGATCGAGGCTAGGGATCGAACCTGCATCCTCATGGATGCTAGTCAGATTCGTTTCCACTGAGCCACGACGGGAACTCTGGTCATGTCCTGATTCTTAGCTGTTACCCATGAATTTAACATTTATACATACAACACGGGCCAAATGTAAAATTCCTGCTTATAGAATGTTGTGAATTGCTGGTCTTAAATTCTACATTGGCAAATCTTTCCAAGGTGTGTGGATGTGTCTAAGACACTGGAAGTTAACAGGAGGAAGCTCTTAACTAATGCCATTTGAATGGCAGGGGACAAGGAGGGGTTGCAGGGAAGGTTTCAAGGGGAGGTGATAACTTATTTGAGTCTTTGAGGAAGAGTCTGCATATGCAAAGATGCAGAAGGTTAATGACCCTGGAATTGAAACTTGTAACAGAGCTGACCTCTCACAGAGAAAAATAAGAAAAGGAGGATCAAGAGAATCATGTCTATTTGGAAAGCTTCCAAGATAACCTGCCCTTTAGAAGCCATGACTCTGGAAGGAAGAAAAGCTCATTAAGGTGAGCCTGCAATCCATGATGCTTTTTTTTAAATTAAAAAAATTAAAGTATAGTTGACTTACAATGTTGTGGCAATTTCTGCTGTAAGCTTAGTGAAAAAGTGGATTTTAAGTGGCATGGGTGATGAGATTGAGAAACTGAGCAAAAAGGCTCTACTAGGCAAAGAACATGAACAGAATTCTCAGCAATCTGGGAAGACACAAAGTGGATCAGTGCCACAAAGACATTCAGGACTTGAAGGGCCCAGAGTGGAGGGGCCAGAGGAGTGAGCCTGACAGCCTGAGCTGCTTATTCTCTCAAAGCTTTTGCTAATTCCTTAGTGACAGAGGTCAAGAAAAACAGCAAAAGCCACAGCCAAAATGTGATAGAACCAAATGGAGCTTTTGATGAGCTCACAGTGTTGAGAGGCAACTGTTGGGCTTCCAGGTCTTCTTAGGAGAAGGGTTCCTAACAAACACCAAGGCTTTCAGTTTGACCCCTAAAGGACTACATTCTAGGAGTAAGAACAAGTTAGAAACAGATCAGGCCTTATGAGGATTGAAATCCAGCCTTAACGTGTCTCAATCCCTATTTGGATTAAGTTTATCTGCCCCTACTCTATTACTTTCTAGAAGCTGAAGACTCAGCTATATAGTTTACAGTTTTTTTATTCTAATGTCTACGTTTCATTGAAAACTTGCCAGATATGTTAAGAAATGGGCCCAAAAGGAAAAAGATAGAATACAGTAATATAGTAATAGATTTATGGAATCTAGATATTACCTATCAAGCATGGGCTTTAAAATGATGAAATATTTTAAATGAAATAATGAAATATTCTCAAGAAAATAGATTAAAAGATGGAGAGTTCCACCAGAGAGACAGAATACATATGAGAAAATAAGTTTAAAATTCTAGAATTGAAATATGTATTATCCAAAATTAACAACTAAATAGATCAACTTAACAGTAGGTTAGCATAGTAAAAGAGAAAATGATTTGGTAGACAGGTCAAGAGAAAAATATACCAACTGATGCACAGAGAGAAAAAAATGGAAATACAGATAACAACATAAGACATGATGAAAGGTTCTAACATATGTATAATTAAAGTTCCCAAAGAAGGAGATAAAGAATGATGCTGAAGCAATTCTGAAGAGACAATAAATGATAATTTTAAAAATGAGGCCAAAAAAAAAAAAATCAAGCCAAAGATTCAAGAAGCACTACAAACCTCAAGCAGATAGACACAGAGAAAATGACATCTAGGAACATATCAATAAAACTGCTGAAATACAAAGACACAGAAAATCTTCATTACAAGAGAACAATCTTTAGGTTATAACCAAACCCTAACTAAATGCTGCTTGCAAGCATAAGGGCACAGCAAAGGCAAAAGTGAAAGAATAAAAAAGGATACAGGATGCAAACACAAATCAAGAAATGCTTGCATGGCTATTTTACTATGAGATAAGGCAAGAAGTTTTGCTGGAAAGAGGGAGTTTTCATAATGAAAGGGGCAGACATAAAAATTCTAAATTAGTATGCAATAATAATATAGCCTTGAAGTACATTCAAAGCAAAGGCTGACAGACCAAAAAGGAGAAATAGCAAATTCACAATCAGAGTTGGAGATTTAAAAACACCTCTCTCAGTAACTGATAAAACAAAAGATGAATAAAGGGTATAGAAGATATGAGCAATGTGATAAACTTGGCCTCATCAACACACATAGATCTTTTTACCCAACAGTCAAAGACTACTACACATCCTTGTCAAGTACACATAGAACACTTACCAAAACTGACCATTTGGCTCCTAAAGCCAATCTCAACAAAGTTCAAAGAACTGAAATCATTCAGAATGCTTTCTGTCCAAAGTGAAATTAAACAAAAAATCAAGAGCAAAAAGAAAACAAGAAAACTTCCAAATGTTTGGAAATCAAGCCATATGATTTTAATTCCTAAGTGTCTCATGTATCAAAGAAGAAATCTCATAGAAATCAGAAAGTATTTTGAACCAAATGATAATGACATATCAAAACTTGTGGGATGCCATTAAAACTGTACCCAGAGGGAAATCTAAAAGAGCATGACATACTCGAGCTGCAAATAATTTATGTGACAGTGTGCGCAAAATTGAATGCTGAGCTATCTCTTGATATCATATTTCTAGTGTTTCTGGTGGTTCACTTTTAATGTTGCCTAAACTATGTTGGTTACATTAGAGACTATATTAGTGATGACATGTAATTTTTTTCTCTCCCCTAAACATGGTTTGTCTGTTTATTCCGGATAAGTTTAGCACCAGCTTTTGATTGACAACTTATCCCAGTGTAATCAGGGGTGAAAATCCTTGTTGGTGCCTGAATGGAGCAGAGGAGAAAATAAGTTCTATTTGGTCCTTAAGCGTAATCCTAGAGGCTGAGATTCTTACAGCAAAGGCTTGGAGGTGAGTCATAAACTCAAGCAGACACACACAGCACACAACTCATCAGCTCTGAATTTTATAAACTTAACGATGAGTCCCAGGAGTGCTGAGCTGAGCCTTGATAAAGATTTTTCTGAGCATTCCAGACATCTTTTTTCAGTCTTCTTGGTTCAATAAAACTCAAATCATGTTTTGCTCCAAGCGTTTGTTCTCTTAATCTTGAAACCCTCCTGCCCCTTTTAAGCAAAATTGAATTTATACATTTCTCATTCATTTACACCTCAGTCCTGAAAATGTTCTGAAAAAAACAGAGTCCTACCAAAAAAAAAAAAAAAAAAAAAAAAAGAAAAAAGGAAAATCTTTGAGTTTTGCTACTATCTATCTATCTGCTACTTCCATTAGATAGAATGTTTTCTGGATGAAATGTCCTAAAAATTCTTCCATATCTATAGTATATTTCACTTCTCTGACCTTTCTCCTCAAATGGGGGTGTTTTTGAGGGTGGCCTTCAACACACTGGGTGGGGGTGTGGAAGGGGCATATCAGATGCACCTTGCAATTTCTTGGGAGGGTTGTGGTGGTAGAAATTGTCAGGAATGTAATACAATTATTAAAAGTCCATAAAGTCACTGCACAGATGGTGACATAAGTCACAATTCTGTTGGCTGTGTGATGGTGTAACAGTCACACATTTTCCATCAAGAAAAAAACCAAGAAACCCCTGGTAAAGAAATGATTCATCCAGACCCAGAGTTGGCAGGAAAAGGAGCCCTAAACAGTGTTTCAGGACAAGGAGCAAGGCCACATACATTAGAGACTCTTGTGTCCCCTCATCTCCAAAGCAACATTTCTGTCCTGCTAAGCCCCTGGCCAGGCTTCAGAGCAGAAATTAATGTCAGGTTCACTGCAGTGTCTCAGCCACAGGCAAACATCTCTAGATAACGTTTTAAGTGGACCTCTTTGTCTGGAAAAACTGTCCCAGGATGAAACTTTTGATGATTTACTTAGGTAGCTCTAGCAGTTTCTACAGCTCTAGGAGGGAATCAGTTATATCCTGCCACCAGCTAGTATTCAGGAAGCAGTGGGGAAACCTCCTGCCGTTTCTCCTTTGGTCTCAGTTGGACATTGCTCTGAAGTTCTAGCACATGGAGACAGCCAGTTAATGAGTGGTTAATGAGCAGCTGCCCTGCTTTGGGGACAGAGGATATGCTACCCGGGATGAGTGGGTCTAGAATATATCTGCAGAAAATCAGAGGACTACATGGTGGAATATATTATGTATATATTTTACAGTTGCACCTGAGGCATATGGAAGTTCCCAGGCTAGGGGTCGAATCAGAGCTGCAGCCGAGGCCACAGCCACAGCCACAGCCACGGCAACACTGGATCTGAGCTGCATCTGCAACCTACACAGCAGCTTGTGGCAACACTGGATCCTTAACCACTGAGCGAGGGCAGGCATCCAACCAGCATCCTCACAGAGACAATGTCAGGTCCTTAACCCACTGAGACACAATGGGAACTCTCATGGTTGGATTTTGTTACTTCCCTTGACCGAGAGGCAAAAATGTTTTATTGCAAGTGAGGAGAAGGAAAAAATAGTATCCGGGGGAAAAGGATGCTTTTAGTTTAAAGATGGAAAAACGAGGGTGCGGCAAGAGGCTGAAGGAATTACTCAAAGGAAAAGTAAAATTGCCACATGAATAAGACATCTCAGTTTGGCATAGAATTTTCTCTTCCATGGGAACTCACTGGATCAAGGTCAGGCTAAGGTGTCAAAGGCCTTTCAGTCTGATTTTTTTGAAGAGTAGGTCACTGCCATCCAGATAACTTGACAACTTGCTGAGTGGTGGCTTCCAAGCAGAGGGCTTGCTTTGATGGGCTGGTAAATGTTTAACAACTGGCTCTTGGGGGAGGGGCGGAGCGAAGCATGCTTGATACCGTTTTCTAACTGCCTTGGTATAAATATTCCCACCATAGCCTACTTCAGACTATCAACATGAAGTCATTGAATACAGGTTTGGAAAGTGAAGCTCATGATCCACCAGTATGACCTGACTCCATCACGTTATTGCTGCTATTTCAGGAGAGTGAGCGTCTGCTTAACTATCCCAAACTGGTGTGCCAAAGACCTGAAAACCAATGCAATACTCGAAAAGTACTCCATTTCATAGAATAGGTTTAGCCCCTGTAATCCAACCAAATAAACCCTTTCTTTGTGGTTGGTGGGAAAATAAACTTCTGTACACCACTGCAGAATCATCACAAGCAGGGAAACAATGGAGACTGGCCAAGTAAGCTTTTGCTGGAATTCAGTATTAATGTATCCTCAGAGTAAGGGCCTGTCTTGGTGAGCTCAGAGAGCATGGTAATAGTTTTAGAATTGATCTAATCATTTCACTGCCCCTAGGAGGCATGTGGTCATTAGACTAATTTGAGTTATAATCATACCTGTCTTGTAGCTGTGAATCCAAATGAGATAAGACATGTAAAGTGCTCCCTGCATACAGTAGGTGCACAAAAATGTCTTTCCCACCTTCTCGTGGATTAAGCTTGGGATTTTAAGGGTCATTCTCAATAGCAGAATTCAATAATCATTCTGTTAGACACTTCCTAGGTCACGATAACACCTCTTCTGATGGATCTAGTTAATTACATGTGCTTCTCTTCAAAACTGGAAGATTTTCTTGTTCAGTGATTTCCTCCGTCAGAGAGGCACCCAGTTGCCAGTTCAGGTTGGACGTTAAATAGCCAAAGTGGATATTATCATTCGATATTAACTGCCACGGACATAAGCAAACGCAAGACTCTGGATGAAAGAGCATCAAGCACATCCGTCTGCAGACCGCCGTGGCACAGGCCAGAGTTTCTGGGGGTGGCGGGCACCAGAAACACAGGACCTGGCGTGTTAGTAAATAGACATAATAACTGCCGGTCATTGAGAAAATTTCCTGCCTCTTCTCCCCTACCGTTATTACATGGCTCTATGTCCTCTGCCCTTAATAATCCAGACAGTCACTGAGTGCATTGTTTTGGTCCATTTCCTAACTGGAGAAGGGAACTGGATGTTACCCTCAACTGGAACGCGAGCTGCCAAGTGCAAGGACTGCAGCCAGGTCGTCTGAGAATGTCTGTCTGCCTGCCCAGAGGCAGGGAGAAGATGGCAGAGTGTCATCTCCAGGACTCAGCTCGGAAGCCTCTTAACTGTGCACTTAATAAATGAAGCCTTGGCAGACACACCTTGAATTATTAATGAAGTTATTCAGCTTTGATTGTTTCCTTCTTTGGGGGAAAGGTTATTCACTCAAATGCCTTTGATTAGACTATGCAATACATCACAATTGGGCCTATTTTATGTGCAACTTTATGGTGATAATAGTTCTGTCTCATTTAGAAGCAAATCAGACATTATGAACTTCGTGATTTATTAATGTATTGATTTCTATAAATGTCAGTGCATCTCACATCCCGTCAGAGAGCTCGAGAACAATCAGTGCAGGGCCAATAAAAATGTAAAATGAAACCATCATAAAAAAGGAAAGACTGCCTGTTAAAAAGCTCTGTTGCCTCTCTGAATTGTTTCAGCGTCCAGCTCATTACCATGAAGGCACCACCCTCCCCCGCCTTGTCCCACAGGAAACAGCCTGCACAAGGCTGTCTGGGAAAGCTCTGTCTGGTTGTCTGTTCTGTGCAGACTGAAATAAAAGACAAGACAGAACGTTAAGTCGGACCTCGAGGGTACCCTGGAGTCTGTGCCCAGACTTCTCATTCTGAAGAATAAGGCGTGCCTCTCCATCAGCTTCGCCCCACTATGACCCATCACCTCCCTGTTGAATCTTCTCAGTCAAGCCCAGATTCCCCAGCTGGCATGGAATGGTCTATCCTGGGGGCCCCGTTTACTGTTCCAGAACACTTCCCCACAACTCCGGGGCATGCATCTTTTGCAATAGCCGCAGAGTCTCCTGGTATGTAGACCCTTGCCTCTGCCAGAGCATGTGATCTGCTGACCCCAGTCAGCCACCCTTGAAACCTGGCTAAGAGCCATCTCTTCTGGGCAACTCTCTAAGACCACCGCACAGAAAGCATCCTGTTCTCTCTGTCCAAACTCCCGGAGCACTTGCCTCTTAACAGTCCCCCAGTAGGTATCGGTATCTACCTTTGGGGGTTGCAGCTTTCATTTACAGAAGTGGGGTGAGGTGGAGTGTGGGTAGGGAGGCTGTCTGGTTCCCACTTTTGTTTTATTCTCATTCACTTCATTCCACTCCCTCGGGATGTCTAGTAACTGCTTTGCACATAGTAGGTGCATAGAAAGCACTCATTGTTTGTTAAAAGAATGTAGAGCTATTAGGAGCTGAATGGGAATTACATTGAAGCCCAAGGCAGCAGCCAAGAGACTATCTGGAAAGCATTTGGCTTAGTGGCTAATTCCATCATTTGAGAGTTCGGTTCAGAAATCACCATCTGGCAGTCCACAGAGTATAGATGTTATCTCATGTCTTTTGAGTATGAGTTTTGCCAACATGTATTTCACATAAAATATGGACTTTTGGCTTCTCTTCAGAAAACTGAAGTTACAGCCATGCAGGCATGCATTATCACACAGCACAATTGGCTGGGGCAGAGGAGCAGCTCCTCACTTTAGACAGAGTGTGTGTACTCTAATAAACCACAGACCCCACTACTCCCTATTTTCTCTCCAACACTAAGCCCAAGGGAGGGTTGTTTTCTCTTGTCACTCATTTACATTACTTGCTGAAGTCTGTGATCTCTGTTTAACAGCCCACTCCCCTCCTACTCCATACCATATTATTCCAAGTGACTTTTATGTGTTTTGTGATAATCCAGAAACATGACCGAGTTTTATTTTGGGGGGTTCCAAGCAACCTGGAGAAATAAGAGTGCCCTGTGATTATAGGGGACCTAGAGGATTCAGGCTGTGTCCTGAGATGATGCTTCTGTGCTACTAACATCACATGGGTCAAGACTGGGTTTGACTTGCAGGTTCTGCTTCAGTGTATTTTAGTAGCCTTCTATTTTATGGAGCACTTTCATATTGCTAGCTCCTGTGAGATATGTGTTATATCATTCCCATTTTACAGAGGAGAAAACAGATTCAGAGAAGAAAGAGGAAATATTATCATTCCCTTTTTACTAGGAAAAATGGCATCAGAGATCTTATGAGACATCCCTGAGGTCACAAAGATGGTGAGCAGGAGAGCAAAGACTAATCTCATCATCTGATTGACAGATACCTTCTGGCATAAGGGACCATCCTAGGGGTCACTCCTAGGCCTACCCCTATGTCTTTGTGGTTGTTTCTCTGTCTCAGCAAGTTGGGACCACCTGCCTCTACCCAAGCTTCTCACATTTTCTGTGCTTGAGAACTTGTAGATCCCAGTCTGTGGCAGGAGTGGAGACAACAAACAGTTTCAGGGGTTGCCTCCTCACCTCTTCCCATGTCCCCAGCTCTTGCCATCCATTTAGCGTTCCAAATTTTGTTTCCCTCTTCTGAGCCAAAGAACAGCCTTCAGTCTGGGTGACAAGTTGTAGAAGTCACTGAGAATAAAAGTTACGGAGAGGTACTTTTATCCTGCCCTCTAACTTCACAGATATGACTCCTGGGGCCCAGAGAGGAAACTGGACTTGTCCAAGGTCACTCATTGGATCCCTGGCAGGGCAGGATTAAACTCAGGTCAGTCCTGGCAATTGCACTGTTCTTTTCCTAGCATCATTCCCTCATTCAACAAATAATTACTGAGTGCCTACTAGATGCCAGCCACTCTTCTAGGCACTGGGGATAAGGCAGTAAACAAAAGGTGGTAAACAGAGCAGTGAACAGAGGTGATGATGTGTCCCATGAATAAAAATAAAGCAGGATTACAGGACTAAGGAAGAACGGGTCATGGGAGGCACTTTTTTATACAGAGTGGTCAGGAAAGGCGGCAGCACAACTGGGCATCGGTAAGTGGGGACAGTGATGAGCTTTGCAGTCAAAATGGTCAGGCTTGAGTCCCAGCTCTGTGGCTTAACAGCTGATGAGCCTGAGCAAGTTACTTCCATCCTCCGAGACTCACATAAAATGGGCACAGTAACACTCATCTCCCAGTCTGTTGGGATCACAGGAACCACTGCATAGAGAGTGCCTGGTTTGTAGAAGGCACGCAAAAAGTTTCCTCCTTACTTAGTGTAGGGGGCTCAGCTTTCTAATAGGTATCTTTGCTTGGTTATGAGTGGGGACAACCTCCAAAGAGCCCCATAACACTCCATCAGCCAGGGTGGCCAGCTGGAAGACTTTTGTAGTTTAAGAGGATGAAGGAGCCAGGATTAATTATCTGAGTTAGTCTGTGAATGCATTAGTGGGGCCCAGGGCTCTGAAACTATTTAATCTGAGGAGTGGTGGGTAGCAACTGCTAAGCTTGGAGTGATGCTTTGAGGAAACCTTCCAGATTGGAGCTCTGGCTTGGAATCCACAGCCCTTCTGAGAGAAACAGTATTTCTCATCATAAGACAGATGTCTCATCGTGGCTTATCATAAAGCTTAAGTTGGATCGAAGGAGTCTTTGAAAATTAAATCTCAAATACCAGAAACCCAAACAGGTTCCACTCTTGTTTTCTCTGTGAAGCCTTCCCAGGCCTCCCAGGCTGCATCTCAAGTCCTGAAATGTTCTGTCTGTAATGATCACTTCAATGGGATTATGGGTTTGGGTAACTGAGGCACCCTTTCCTTTTCACCTTCTAGCTTTCTTTACTGTTTGAAAGAGTTTTAAGCTATATGTATGGATTGCTTTCATAATTTTAATGTTTTGGTTAAAAATATTACATTTTGAGGAGGATAATGGTAAGTAGATGCCATTTGTTTCACTGGGAAGCTGGTCCTGCTTAAGTCTGGGCTAGTGCACATTGGTGGTTTAGTTGGGTTTGTTGTGATGTTACGTCTGTGAATCAAATTTTTTCAAATAAAACATGACATTGTGGTGATCATTCGTGCTCTTCACAAACTATTTCTGCTTCTCATTCCAGGCACATATTTGGATGCACTTCCAGCTCCTTTGAAGTAGGTATGATCACGTGACCAACACTGACCAATAACATGGGAACAGGAGTGTGATGTGTGTCCCAGGGTGGAGGTAGTTATTAAGCAAATGATTTCTGAATTACAACTGAGCAAAATGCTATGGAGGAAAGGTATGAAATGCCATGGGAACTTAAACGGCAAGGCCTAGCCTTAACCACGGGGCTTCTCTGTCACAGTCCAGAAGGACGAGAAGGGGATGGCCCAAGGGGAGACTGAGGGCAGAGGGAAGTAACAGCCTCTCCAAGGACTCTGCAGTGGGGAGAAGAGAAGCCTGCTCTAGGAGATGAGAGAAAGCCCCCCAATGTGTCTGGAAGCTGGGACATGGTGAATAAAGGACAGAGAAGTGGGAGGCGGGCGTGAGCCATATTGTGCTGGGCTTTGGGGTCTGTGTTAACAGTTTTAGGAATGGCAAAAGCAAAACAAGTACAGTACAGAGGGTTTTATTTTTTTTTAAGAAGCCAGTGTAGAGTTATGAGTTATTCAGTGAGGGCTGACATTAATCATAAGAGGACTGAGACATCTTCGGCCCCTCCCACTTGCTGGGACTTCAGCGAGCAAGGCTTTGCAGCACAATTCGCAGGCCGATGGTTTTGTACCCTTCCTCTCCTTGCTGGCTCATTGCAATGAGAGCCTCTGTTAATCAAATAGGTCTGAGACCTTGGACTTGGTCTCAGTTCTTTGCAAGTGAGGGAAAAGGAGGAAAGTCTGTTTCTCCTTATCAGTTAATAAAACCTACAGTTTGAGGTATTTGAATTCGCAGCTCGGATGCCAAGGGACCTGGTAATTCCTATTTAGAATGCCAAAGGCTGAGTCAGGCTTGGCTGGAGATCTGACTCCATGGTATCAAGAATACTACAAAGCTGCAGAAAATCTCCTAGGACTGTAAGACTTTTTTCTAGCTAATCAGTAATTTCCTTCTTCTTCTTTTTTTTGGCTGCACCCTCAGCATACAAAAGTTCCTGGGCCAGGGATCAAACCCACACCAGAGCAGTGACAACACTGAGCCTTAACCCACTGAGCCAGCAGGAAATAAGAATTTCCTTCCTTATTCTTATTTTAGTTAGTCCATGACCCTGCAGGGGGAAAGCAGGTCCTGGTAGCTGTAATTAAAAGAGGGAGATTAAATATGCAAAAGAGACGTGATCATTATTGAAGCAAAGTCTAGGAAGGTAGGAAACAATGGGACCTGGATTAAGAATGTGGGTAACCTTGTAGGTATTTTAGGTTCTTTCTCATAAATATTCTAGAAGTGGGAAAAAGCAGGTTTGGTAAAAGAGAAGATTTCTATCTGTCTGTCTGTCTCTCTCTTTCTAGCACATTACACATAAAAATTTTTAGCAGTGGTTATCGTGAAAGTTGGGGTTTGGGTGGATGTTCCATGTGTATTTTCTGAACTTTCTGCAATGAGCAAGTATGAATTTCTAAAAAGAAAAAATCCAGAAAGGTTAAAGTCGACTTAAAGAACAAACGTGGTGTACCTCAGAAGCCCTGGTGCTGGGGGTTGGGGTGGGAGGACCCCAGAGATTAGTGCTGAGATAGGGACTCTTATTTGCAGAGGAGCCTGGGAAGCCAGGCAGTGAGGATGGAGTGCCTCTGGTTTGGGGAAACTCTGTGTAGTCTCGGCAGTGTTATATTTATCAGTCTTGGTTTCAGTGCTGGTTAATGGTGGGAACAATCCCTGCTTTTTAGAGATTTCACTGAGTTAATGAATGAAGGTGCCACAGGCATGGAGTACAGGTTCAGCAGGTATTAAACAATTCCTGGTCACTCTGCCCTGACCTCTGAAGAAGAAAGACACAGCCTGGGGTAGAGGCAGTGGTTTGGACAGGATGCTGTCCAGTCTGCAGGAGGCATTTTTCAGACATTGGGGGATGGGAGTTGGGGGAGGGTCTTCCATTGATAAGAACAGTGACTGACATTTCAGAAGCATTTCCTAGGTAGTGGGGTTGGCGTCTAGTGCTTCATGTGCACTATCTCACATAACCCTCCCCAAACCCTGTAAGCTCCACACTGATATCCCTTTTGAGACAATGAACCCGAGACTCAGAGATGTAAGGTAATCTGCCCAAGGCCACACAGTAAATGAAAGACTTGACACTCAAATCCAGGTCTGCTTGATGCCAAGACTGTGTTTGTAACTGCTGTGATATATTGCACTAGCTTTATAGCTGTATTACACTGGGTTAAAATTCAAGCTTTGCCACTTGGATGGGATCTAAGCCATGTCTCAGGGTCCTTCCTCCTGGGGGCCAAATGTGACAAGGCATGTGAAAGACCTGTGCCTGCCGCCCAGCAGTGCTTGTCATGTGGTGGCTCCCTTGCTCTCACATCTGGGTCCCTAAGAGGACATTCCCACAGTTTTTCAGTCTTCTGAGGAAGTTTCTCAAAGCAACGCTGCTGAAAAAGCAATTTTTTGCTGTAGCTGTGTGGATAGATTTTTAATATTTAATTAGAGAGACCTTCAGCTTGGAGAGAGGGCAGGACTTGTTATTAAATCCCCGCTGCTTGGTCTCCCTCACTTGCCCGTGGGATTATTCATTCATTTTCAGTCACACAATTTAATATTGCAACAGCTAATGGGGAGATGTTGATAATTTGTAAAACTGGTTGGTCCCGAGGCCACTGGAGAAGCTCTACGCCTAAGCCTGATGTGGGGCTAAGGCAGATTCTCGAGAGAGAGTGCTCCCGAGAGCTTTGTGTTTATTATATGCAAACCTTCCTGCGTGCCTTCTGAGATGCCATGTTGGGAGCCATTAAGATTAGAAAGATGTTCACTTCATATTTGCATCCTCAAGGAGTTAGGACCTGGGGATTCCTGCATACATTAAAGAGTTTTTCTGGTAAAATTCTTAGCTGGGATTTGTTTTAATCAGATACATTAAGACACACAGACATGAACAGACTTGTTATGAAGGAAGAAGTTTTACTCACAGATCCCCAGACACAGAAGTTACCTTGTGTCGATGCAGGGCCATACAGGGAAGCACCAGGGTTGGTCAGGAGGCAGAGATGGATGAGAGGGGAGAGCATGGCTCAGAGATTTTGTTGGGGATTTTTGTGGGATGGAATGGGAAAGGAAGGGTGGGTTTGCTGAGTAAGCTTATGATTGGAAATTTTAGGAGTTCCTATTGTGGCTTAGTGGGTTAAGAACCCGACTAGTATCCATTAAGATGCGGATTTGATCCCTGGCTTTGCTCAGTGCATTAAGGATCTGGCATTGCTGCCAAGCTTTGGCATATGTTGCAGATGAGGCTCGGATCCCACAATGTTGTGGCTATGGCGTAGGCTGGTGACTGTAGCTCTGATTTGACCCCTAGCCCAGGATCTTCCATATGCCATGGGTGTGGTCCTAAAAAGACAAAAACAAAAAACAAAAAAAATTGGAAAGTTTGAATATCTGGCCACAGGAGTAGTCCCTACTTGTCTGACAGGCCCTGGGGAGATTTAGGGCAGAGGGAATGTTGGCTTGGGGTGTGGGAGTTAGATAAAGAAGATGGTTGGGTTCTAGGCTCTGGATTGGTTGGCTTGCATACAAAGGCACACTTGCAAGGTAGTCATTTACTAACCCTAGGAATGAGCTAGCTATCTAGAAGGGCACTGTCTCCATGATGAAGGCCCCAAATGCCAGAGCCTCAAGAGTACAGAAAATAAGAAAATAAAAGTCAATGGAGTTTGGTTCTGCAGTTAGATAGACAGGTGTGAAAAATGCCTACCTTGACTTTCCTAGCTGGGGCATTGCATGAACATCCCTGGGACTCAATTTCACATATTCAGTATCACCTCCAAGGATGACTGCAAAGCTCCAGCTTTCAGCCTCTAGGGTCAACCTTCCCATTGGATTCTCTGCATGAACAGGCAGAAGAACCTTTGTCCAACAGTCATTCAGAGAGCACATAATTATGGAGTATCTACGATGTTCCAGGCACTTTGGCAAGCAGTGTGTTTACAATGGTGATGTGGTTTTTGTCCCCAGTGAAGTTATGGTTTGGTGCATGAGAGCCTTAACCTCAGAATCACAGGCACAAATATAAAATTATAACTGATGAGTGCTGCAAGGGGGAGCTTTTGGTGCTATGGGGTGGCAGGGGGCTGTGGTTAGTGTAGGCAGCCAGGGAAGATTTCCCTGAGGAAGTGATGGCGCATATGAAATCTAAAGGCATGGTGCTCCCTAGATGGGAAGGTAGGAGCGTGTGTATGGGCGTGTGTGTGTGTGTGTGTGTGTGTGTGTGTGTGAGAGAGAGAGAGAGAGAGAGAGAGCGAGCGAATCAGAGATAGAGTCAGAGTCACAGAGAGACATTCTAAGTGACGAGGGAAGATGGAGTGGAGCTTTTCAGGAGCCTCCTGTGTAGAGGCTCTGGGGAAGGAGAAGGAGAAAACAAGATGTTCACAGGAAATACATCTGACTATGTCCCCAGCTTTAGAGGCTTCAGCGGCTTCCCGCTGCGTGTGCAGGAGAAAGGCCATGCTCTTTAATGAGGCGGTTGGGGCCCTTTATGATCTGCTCCCTTCTTAGCTTAGGTTTTGTCTGTTGCTTCTCTGCTACCCACTGTCACCCTGCTACATAAACCTTCACTCTCTAGAACATGACTTCCTGGGTGACATTTCCATACCTTTGCATGTGCTTCTGCCTCCATCTGGTGCCTGATTTCCTTTTCTCACTGCTGGGTTATTTCCTGAGTCTCCTTCGGATCTATCCCATTGCACCGCACAGCTCCAGGGGACACTGTTTAGACTACAGTGTGAATGGTTCTTGTTGGAGTTGTGCAGCTCTGTAGAAAATGTCACCTCCAGGGCTACTTCCTCTGAAATAGAAGTTTTTCTGTCTTTTCCAGATAATCAGTATGACAAGATCCTCCTCCTGCAGCATCCATCACATGGCATGGTAAATACAGAAAGGCTTTTCTGTCTCTCTTGACCATGGGCTCCTCGAGGGTATGGCAGGTTCAGGCAATCAGTTAACAAATATGTATCCAGCTCCTATTTTGTGCCAAGCACTGTTCCAGGCACTGGCAACATGGTCACAAATAAGTCAGACAAGTGCTCTGTTTGTTGGGACGGAGCTGTTAACCAAATTACCACTCAAGTGAATTGTATAATTATGCAATTATGAATTGTTTTAGGTGCTGTGATGGAAAAGAGTGGAAGAACATGAGTCAGAAAAAATCAGAAGGAACATAATTTAAGTTTGAATGAAGGAGAGTCTGAAGACATATAAGCTGAAGGGGAAAGGTAAGAAAGAGTGGTAGGAGAAGAGTTTCGGGGAGAGGGAACAGCAGCATGTGTGAGGATTATGAGAGGAGAACGACCTTGGGCTTTTGAGGAACTAAGTGGAGGCCAAGTGGTGGAGCGGAATGACAGAGGGAAGAAGTGGCATCAGATAAGACGGCAGTTGGTCAAATCAGCCAACTTCAGTATTTTATCTTTAAAGCAGTGGGAAGCAGAGTTAGCAAGTTTATAATTGCCCTAAACTGACCTAATTAAACTTAAAAGCCTTCTCTCTGCAGCAAGAGAAACCATCCACAAAATGAAAAGACAACTTACTGAATGGGAGAAAATATTTGCAAATGCTATATGACAGATAAGGGATGGATATCCAATATAGCTAAACAGCTTACACAACTCAACATCAAAAATATAAACAACCTGATTTTAAAATGGGCAGAAGAACTGAATAAATGTTTTTCCAAAGAGAAAATGCAGATGACTAACAGGCACATGGAAAGATCCTCAACATTGCTAATCATCAGGGAAATGTAAATCAAAATTACAGCGAGATATCACTTCACACCTGTGAGGACGGCTATCATCAAAAAGAATGCAAATAACAAATGCTGGTGCAGATGTGGAGAAAAGGGAACCCTGCTACACTGTTAGTGGGAATGTAAATTGGTGCAGCCACCCACTGTGGAGAACAGTATGGAGGTTTCTTAAAAAAACTAAAAACAGAACATGACTCAACAATTCCAATCCTGGGTATATATCTGAAAAAAACAAAGATACTAATTTGAAAAGATATATGCAACCCCAATGTTCATAGTAGCATTATTTACAGTTGCCAAAATATGGAAGTAACATAAGTGCCTATCAACAGATGTCAATCTGTGCCGATCAAGCAGATGTGGTGTATGGAATACCACTCAGTCATCAAAGTGAACAAAAATTTTCCTTTTGCATCAACATGGAGGGACTTGTAGGGCATTGTACTCAGTGAAATAAGTCAGACAGAGAAAGGAAATGCTGTATGATATTACTTATATGTGGAAAAAAGAGGAGAAACTAGTGAACATGACAAAAAAGAAGCAGGCTCACAGATATGGAGAACAAACTAGTGGTTACCAGTAGAGAAAGGAGGGGGAAGCTGGGGTGGGGGAGTGGGAAGTACAAACTATTGGGTGTAAGTTAGGCTACAAGGATGTACAACATGGGGAATATAGCAAATATTTTGTAATAACTGCAAATGGAGTATAACCTTTAAAAATTGTATGAAAAATAATTGTCCCAAGACAGAGACTCACCCAACTATCCATCAACAAATTGCTAGCAAAGTCACACAATAAAATGCTATATAGTGATGTGAATAAATTGACTATAGCAATCCAACGATATGGATGAATACATAGTGCAAAACCAAGTAAAATTAATCTATTCTGTTAGAAGTCAGGATGATGATCATCCTTGGGGAGTGAAGACTGGAATGGAGAAAATGTGGGGCTTCTGAAATGCTGTAATGGTCTTCTCTTGTGGGTTTTTTTTTTTTAATCTGGATATTGGTTACATGGGTTCTGGTGCATATTTCAGGTTTTTTTTTTTTTTTTTTTTTTTTCCACTTGTTTGTTTTTCAAGTATATTCAGAAGGAAGACCTGCTAGGAGAGTGTTGCAGCTGGATGAGAAATCCATCCTTCTCTTTGAAGAAGATCCATGAGAAGCAGAGTTTGAATCACTCTGGCAAAGAAAAGCCACTAGATTTGCTGATATAGTGGACAGGGGTTTGAGGAATAAGGATGGGGAGGCGACAGGGAAGAAATTCCAGGCTTGAGCAATTGTGTGGATGGTGTAACAGTGCTGTGCAGTGGGGAAGGCTGGGAGAGACCTGTCCATTTTTCTCTGTACCCCTGGCTCCAGCAAGGGGATGTTAAAGAGGCTGGGTTTGATTAATGCTGACTCTTCTTTGGCTGTTGTAAATCAATAACCTAATGATCAGGGCTAGGAGAACAGCTAGTTACCAACCTGTCTTCTACACATTTCATCTTCTGAGGATAGTTCAGAACTATCTGCTCTCCAAATTCAACAGCTTTTCGTGGAAAGGGTCATGGATCTGTCATTCAGACAGAACACATCTATTCTTATGTTACAATGCCAGGTTATGTGCATAGGCACATATATGTAACAACTTCATATGTTCGTCATGACTCTGGATGTTGAGAATAGAAGAGAGGACATTTAAAGAGAGCTTCTCAGTGCAAGGTACTATGCTCAGTGCATTTCATACCCTGCATGTCTACTCCGTAATACCCTCATGAGGATTACTTTATACAGTCATTTTCTGGTTATTAGTCATTAAGAGACAGTGTTGGAATCTGAACTGTGTTTTTGATGTTGCCACATTGCTTCTGTCTGGTCAGGGATGAAGGTCTGGGGACCATGCGTCTTAGTGGGTGACGGAGGGCATCTCCCCATCTCAGTCTTCGTGATAACAGGAGGGAGTCCTGATGCCCAGAAAGTGCTTGGAGATCTCCAAGAGAGAGCAGCTCTCAGGTTCTCCTTTGCCCTTCTTTAAAAAATGTTTTCCCGGAGTTCCTGTCGTGGCGAAGTGATTAACGAATCTGACTAGGAACCATGAAGTTGCAGGTTCAATCCCTGGCCTTGCTCAGTGGGTTAACAATCCAGCGTTGCCGTGAGCTATGGTGTAGGTTGCAGACACGGCTCGGATCCCGCGTTGCTGTGGCTCTGGTGTAGGCCAGCGGATGCAGGTCCGATTCGACCGCTAGCCTGGGAACCTCCATATGCCGTGAGAGCGGCCCTAGAAAAGGCAAAAAGACAAACAAAAACAAAAACAAAACCATGTTTTCCCATAATGTCTCTTTACTGGATAATAAAAATGAACCATCTGTGGTTCACTGGGAAGCGTGTCTCAGGCTTATTAAAAAATATGAATTTTTACTTTAAGATGAGATGGCCATATTATTCAAAATTGTAAGCCAAAAAGTATTATATATTATTAATTTTATTTTTAATAGACATCTTTCTTATAGATTAGCATTCTAATTACTTCTGAAAAAGTGGGCAGCAGGGAAGCGAGGTTTCCAATTAAAATTGTCCTGAAGATAAATTGAGGTCTCTGGCTGAGAGCACTCCAGCTTTTCCCCGTCTAGGAGCAAGAGCATCTGTCATCCCAGAGGGGCCAGGCTGGGACTCTCATTTGTGCTAGATCTGCCCGAAGAGTTTGAGGTTCTCCTTGGGCATATACTGGGGTGCTTCTAGGCACCGTTCCTCCAAAGGCACCAATGGAGAGCTGCACAGGTGAAGGTAAAAACCATCAGGATAGAACTGCCTCCAGCCTGCCTCTTGCTGCCTCTCTCCTCCCGGTCACCTGCCCTTTCTAAGGTCCTCTACTCTTTCTGCTTGCTAATCCCTCCCTAAGCAAAAACCACAACATGCCTGCTGCAGCTACAATGGCGGCTCACAGTATGTGATCACAGGAGAATTTCTGGGTCTTTCAAATGCTTCATGTAATTGTAAAATCTCAGTATTCCTAGTCTGATTGAAGTTCATTCATGTCAGTTCAAATCAGGTGGTGCAGACTGAGAGCCTTCTGTGGTCAGATGTTTGCATCTGTGTAGTTGGGGAAGTAGAAAGTCTTAGATGGGGCATCCAGGGAGTGTGGCTCGAATTCCGTATCTGTCATACACGAGTTGTGTGCTTCTGCAATTAGGTCACCTGCCCCAAGGCATTTCCTTCTATGTGAAGGACACTTGCTTCTCAGGGTCTTCCTGAGGATTAGGTGGCTACTCAGGACATGGCACATAGTAGGTGTGCAGCATATGTGGCTCCTTTCTTTTCCCATCCTGCTCTTCCAGTGTGAGAAGGTGACTTGGTGAACCGCGCTCTGACTCTTGCCTGGGAGTCAATCTGGCGCTGTCTTTAAGGAGCCATGTGTAGGAGGGCTGCACAGGGCAGAAAGCACTGAGCCACATCCCTTGATCTCTGGTTCATTGTCTTCTGCCGGGCTAGCTATTTCCATTCTTTGGGTTTCAATTCCTTCTGCAATTAAAAGAGGAGGTGGGAGGACAGGGGCATCGGATTTCTACTTTTCTAGCCTCGGGCAATTCTCTCTATAATTTTAGTTATTAATCAATTATGGATCTAGTCTCCAGAAACTTCTCTAAAGTCACCTTGAACCTATGCTATTTTCAATTTATATTAATTTCCTCTTGAGATACCAAGTTTCATTAAGTTTATTGGTTTAGGGTGAGTCAAATTTCTTTTAATCGGTCCTAATTTACTTCTTTTAATCTAACTTTAGTATGTTTAGGATTTGCTGAACATTTACTTTTTTTTTTTAGCAAACAAGCATGTCCACACTCTCTATATTCAGATTTTAGGGAAGAGAAGATTTATATAAAAGAAGTTTAATGAATTCCTATTATGTAAGGATATGCTAAATGCTTTCACATCTTTTCATCACCTTTTATTTTCCCAGCAATCGTGGGAGGTGATATTAATATCCCCAGTTTGCCACTGGTCAATGTAAGTCTCAGGAAGCTTAAGTGACTCTCTCAGGGTCCTACAGAGACTAAGTCCAGCTATTTCTGTGATGTAACATTTACACAATGTTGCAACAAAATGTGGCTGTGTTGTAAAGATGTGCCCAGCTTCTTTCTGCCTTTCTTCTCCTCTTTACACATTGAGAGATGGAGGTTGCTATTCCTGGAGTTACTCAGCATTGATTCTTTGCTTCTTGAGACCTGGAGGATTTTTTAAAAGCCTCCAAGTCTTGTCTGACAAAGCCTGGATTGGAGACTCTAGAGAAGAGGTCCTCCAGGGCTCCCATCTAACAGCCTGCTTCTTTTCTCTTGCACTTGGCCTCTGTGGTAGCTCGGGATAAAGCCGTTGACTTCTGCAGCTTAATGCAGAACTGGCTGAATAGCAGCCCATACATTCCATACCATGCACGTTTAATTCCATCTGGCCAGTGAGTGCCTTGCGTGTTTGGGGATCTTTACTTAGGTGGTTCTTGGGGAAAATTGAGGGCATGTATATCAAGCAATTTTTGAATTATGTCTCTATTAGCATCTGTGAATGTCTCCCCAGGGAAACTAGGAAAGCTCTATTAGCTGAGTAGTTTAAAACAGGATTGGAGGAAGCAGTGGGGGAATATTCCATAGGGAGAAATAATTACAAACAGCACTTCCATGTAAACAGGTCTTAATGTGCTTTTTATATTGGATTCCTGAGAGTGAGACTCTGGGGTGGTATCTCAGCGCCCCCTCCAGGGCTGCACCCCTGAAGTGCTGGGAACTGAGGCAGAAGGCTCAAGAGGGTCCCTGCTGGCTCCCTGGGCTCCAGAAAGCCTCTTAGACCAGGGCAGGGCTGAGCTGTGGGCAACATGATAACGGCATTGTTGTGCGACCTTGAGAAAGTGACCTTCCCTTTGGGCCCTTGTGGAGACTGTTTATAAAGTGTTAGCACTGAGCCAAATACTTTCCATACAATTCACCAACACCCTGCAAGCTGGGTTATAAGACCTCATTTTACAGATTGGGAGGTAACTACCTTGCCCAAAGTCATTAGTAAGCAAATGGCAGTTTAAATGGAGTTTAAATTCTGGCCTCTGACTCCAACTTGAGGGTTATCTCTGTGACACCAGATCATGTCTATGCTCTTTAGGGTGTTGTCCACTGAACATTCTATGAAATGTATCTTTTTGGTACCAGAAGCTTGGTGATCTCACCTTGGCTTTTGCAACTCTCTCTTATTTATGCTCTAGCAGCCATGGGAACAGATATACCACTCATTCGTTCTGTGTTTTATTTATGACTACTGCTTGTTTCAGTGTTCTAGGGGTTATGGCTCAGGCCCAGTGCACCCATAAAGCATTCTAACTGATGGTTGGTTGTCATAGTGATGATGCCGTAGAGAAATGCTATGGCCCTGGCTGGATTCCATCCCTTCTAGAAGTCTACCTTGAAAGCAAGTACATGGATCTTCTTACATAAAGTGGAATCACAGAGTCATTAAAACTTCAAGGTTGGACAGGCCTTAGTTATCATCCAGGAGTTTTCAAACTCCTATAATGGCAAATAATTCTTTAATCAAAGGAAATTTTGCTTGGTGGCTAAGTATGTAAATTAGATGAAAACAATCAGATGCTGGGGTTACAGTGGGAGATCAGAAGAATGTTGTTTTCCTTCTTCAAATATTGTATGGTGGTCCGTCAGGAGATTTTGCCTCTCACCATTTGGAAATTAGCAATCTAATTCAACCTGCTCATTTTATAGTTAGCTAGGGCGAGCCCAGTAAGGGACACTGATGTGCCTGAGGGATGGGGCTGAGGTTGGAGTCCTTTTCTTTTCTTAACCTCAAAGAAATGGCATTGAGAATATCCCAGAATTGGGCTTGAAAGGATCCTAGGTCCTTTTCTACAAAGAGGGATGGTCATTCGTTTGTGCGTTAATCCATTCATTCATCAGCTTTTACTGAGTATCCATTTGTCACGTAGGACAGCCTGCTCTATTCTTGGCATAGTCTCTGAACCATCAAGGGATTACCCCAGGGCAGGGCAGAGGGGAAGGGCAAGCTTATGTCAATATTTAGGATGTGTATTAGAAAAGTAATAGAGAAGTTTGGAGAAGAAGCCAGGCTTTGGAGGAAAACGAAGGCCTACAAGAGACGAGGGAGAAGTAACTATGTATTGTGTGGAATGCGGTGTCTTTGTTGGTGAAGTCGGAAGCCTTTGTCTTAAGCTGCCACATGCATTTCAAGGTGTGAGGAAGCTTTGGCGATAAATCCCTGAGTTCAACATTCATTAGTAATTTGTTCATTCATTCAACACTTCTTAAGCATCTGCTATGTAGCGGGCACAGTGCTGGGCAGAAGGAATGTATGGCGAATGGGGCAGACATAATCACTATCTTCATGAGTCAGCCCCTCCCCAAGTCTCCCCTTTGTTTGTGGGATAAAGACACTTGCTCATTTGTTCATTCATTTAACAAATGTTTGTCCTTGGTGCCAGAACCAACTATCCCCTTTTAGTTGATTCCCTGAGGAGGCACAGCTTATCGTGACTCCTGAGGGGACCAGTCACCCCAACCATTTTCTCTCTCGTTTTAAAAATAAGCAAATGTGAAAGCAGCTCACAGTCTAAAACCAGTATACAGTTGTCTCTCAATGTCTGCAGGGAGATTAGTTCCAGGCCACCCCCTTCCCCAGCAGATACTGAAATCCACAGATGCTCAAGCTCCTTATTAAGCAAAATGGCATAGTATTTACATATAACCAATGCATCTCCTCCTGGATACTTTATTTTTTTAGAGCTGCACCTGTAGCATATGGAAGTTCCTGGGCTAGAAGTTGAACTGAAGCTGCAGCTGCCAGCCTATACCACAGCCCCAGCAATGTCAGAGTGGAGCTGCATTTGCAACCTGCGCCACAGCTTGCAGCAATGCCAGCTCCTTAACCCACTAAGGCCCGGGATCGAACCTGCATCCTCATGGATACTAGTTGGGTTCTTAACCTGCTCAGCCACAATGGGAACTCCTCATCCTGGATACTTTAACTCATCTCTAGATTACTTGTAATAACTAATACAATGTAAATGCTATGTAAATAATTGTTCAAGTGTGGCAAATCCCAGTTTTGCTTCTTGGAAATTTCTGGAAATTTTTCTGTCTGCTATTGGTTGAATCCCTACATGTGGGACCCACAGATATAGAGGGCTGACTGTACTATGTTCATCTCATAATTTAAAAAAGGATTTTACTCAAGCTCTTCCCAGACAGATTCACTGGCAAAATGATTGCCTAAGCGGGGGGATGCATGTTTCAAGACTGGTCAGTCATGGTGCAGAAGAAATGGAACATAGGCTAGATAAATTTGGATGAAAATGGATTAAAAGCATAGAAGTCAGGGAGATAATGGATGGAAAACTGGCCCAAGTGGGCATCACAGTATAAGGCTCTGAGTAGCACGAGAGATTCGAGGCCCTGGGGCTGGACAGAGAGAAGGCCAGGGGCGTGGAGAGGGAAGTTGAAGGTAGAAGACAAGGAAGCTAGGGACAAATTTGACTTCCTAATCTTTGAATGTTGCCTTGAGGGAAATAAAAGAACAATGCTGCAGTGCTTACTTATTTCAAGGGCACTGGATCAATGAAGTACTGTGTTGAATATACTAAACAAGTGACTATGTGGATGACACCGAACTCTTTTATTTTGGTAAATCTCAAATGCCCAGCCTGAGAGATGCCTCAGGGGGTAGCTAGACAGTGCTTTTTTTTTTTTTTTTTTTTTTTTTAACAGTCAGGTTTGTGGTACCTGGAGACAAAGGCTGGGTTCCTCCCTGGGGCTGATTTTGTCTGGGGACAATGGTGTTCTGGGCCAAAGCTCAAGTGCAAGGTGGGTTGCTGTGACTTTCTTTTGCAGAGTAGGGTCTCTAGAGATTGAAGCACAAAGAGCAGTGGGTAAACTGTTAAATACTGAAGCAGACTCCTCGAGGCTTGTGATTACAGGATGTAAGTTGCTGGACACCCAAGTGAACCACAGAGAATCAAATGTGTGCACAAAACTGGCCATATCTCCTTCCTGCGACTTCCTCCCCTCCCTCTTTCCCTTTCTCGCTCCCTCTCACCTCTTTACCTCTTTCTTCCCTGACACTTCTAACCACTTCTCTCTCCTCTCCCCTCTTTTCATCTACCTCTCACCTTCCTACCTTTTTCCTCTTCTCTTTTCTCTTTGTAGTTGAAAATATTATGGACTTTCTAAGCAGGTTAATTTTATTACTTAAGCAGGTTAATTTATATTCACTTTTCTTAATATAAAAATCAGGTAGTGAGCCTTCTCTGCCCGTACCCAGGAATCTGCATCATTGGCTTCTGAGCACTGAAGTCACAGTAGTACTTGGGGATAAAAGCGAGACTGGGATGTCAGAACAAGAGGTAGGCACTTTCATTTTATCCATATTGTAAGGAGTTGTTTTAAAAAGTGAGAATTCAGGAGTTCCTACCATGGTTTAGTGGTTAACGAACTCAACCATTACCCATCAGGATGTGGGTTCGATCCCTGACCTTGCTCAGTGGATGAAGGATCTGGCGTTGCCATGAGCTGTAGGTTGCAGATGCAGCTCAGATCCAGTGCTGCTGTGGCTGTGGCATAGGCCAGCGGCCACAGTTCTGATTCATGCCTAGCCTGGGAACCTCCATATGCCTTGCATGCAGCCCTGAAAAAAAAATGAGAATTGATTCATGTATTACTTGTATAATTACCACGTAAATAAATAGGAAAACATGTTTCCACAAATCAGGTGATTTAAACTTTTATGTTTTTCTCTCTCTCTGAAGAATCTCAAACCAGCCATATGCAGTTGTTTTGACTTGTGTGTGACTTTCACCTTTTTCTCAGAATCTATGACCTTAGATAGAAAAAGAAGTTATATTTAAAAAAAAAAACCTATCATGCTTTGTAATGATAGATGGAAAAATACCATCAATCCTATACCAGCAAATTGTGCATGTCATTGTGCTGGATTTTAGATTTTCTCAGCTGCAGGGTGGGTATGGGGGAAAGGCAGGCAGGTTGCAGAGTGGGACCCGGATTCAGTCTCATTTTGTTGGTCAGGTTGGGGGTCTTTAGGCTGTGGCCAAATGAAAGAGTGGCCACCTAGGCCTGAGCTCCACTGGGTAGCCCTCCAAGATCCAAATACCAGGAAGGCTCCTGACCGCAGAATGAACTCCCCTGACTGGAGGAAAGGGGATCCCGTCTGTCCTCTCGCTGGTCATACAGGTAGAAAAGTTTTAGAGAAAGAACTGGGAGCCCCCCAGAACAGGTGACAGATGGGGTTGTCCTCATGCGGAATAAGAGGCTTGAGGAAACCCCTCTCATCTACCTCAAAAGAGGTATTTCTGGGAACATCATAAACCTTTAAAAATGTAAAAATGACTATAATAAACAGACTTGGTAGGTAGAGAGAAAGATGGGAGAAATAGAGGTTTATTTTCTTCCAATATTTCAGAGAAGGTGGATAATAGACATGGCTTAAAACCAACATTCGAGTAATCAGGGATTAAATGTGTTATTTAAAGTATAACAAAGCTACAGAAGAATTAAAAACAACAAACTAAATATGGGGGTAGAAAGAGGAAAAAGAAGCAACAAGGATAGATTGTACAGAACAGGAAATTACAGCCATTTTCCTGTTATAAGGCATATTTCATTGTGGAGTATAATCTGTAAAAATACTGAATCACTATGCTATATACCTGAAACTAGCATAATATTGTAAATCAACTATACTTTAAAAAAAGAAAGAAAGAGGAAAAAGAGAGAGGTTTGTGGCTATGGTTGTAAAGGAGTAACCCACTGAGCTATTTTGTTGGTTCTGTGGTAGCATATGTGAACTCCGGAGATTTTTATCTATCTGTCTATCTGTCTGTCTGTCTATCTATCTATCTATCTATCTATCATCTATATCTATACATATACACACACACACATTTGTCAGTAAGACTGTGCCCCCCCGCTTTTTTTGTCTTTTTGCCTTTTCTACGGCTGCTACCTGTGGCATATGGAGGTTCCCAGGCTAGGGGTCGAATCAGAGCTGCAGCCACTGGCCTACGCCACAGCCACAGCAACACAGGATCCGAGCCACGTCTGTGATCTACACCACAGCTCAAGGCAACACCGGATCCTTATCCCATTGAGCAAGGCCAGGGATGGAACACGCAACCTCATGGTTCCTAGTCAGATTCGTTAACCACTGCACCACAACGGGAACTCCAGGCTGTGCCCCTTTTAAAGGCTCTAGGGGAGAATCCATTTCTTGCCTTTTCCAGCTTCTGGTGGCCGCCTGCATTCCTTGGCTTGTGGCCACTTCTCTTCAATCCCTGCCTCCATCTTCACATCATCTTCTTCTCTTTGTCCATGGATAATCTCTGCTGCCTCTCTTTTATGATACTTATGATGGCATATAGGACCCACCCAGATAATTCAGGATAATCTCCTCATCCCCAGATCCTTAACTTAATCATACTTGAAAGAACCTTTTTCCTTATAAGGTGACATTTAGAGTTTCCAAGGATTCAGACCTGATACATTTGGGTGCTCATGATTCAGCCCACTACAACCTAACTTGGTTAGGTTATAAAAGTACTTATCAAAAAGAATAGTGTAGGGAGTTCCCGTCGTGGCGCAGTGGTTAAGGAATCCGACTAGGAACCATGAGGTTGCCGGTTCGATCCCTGCCCTTGCTCAGTGGGTTGACGATCCGGCGTTGCCGTGAGCTGTGGTGTAGGTTGCAGTCGCTGCTCAGATCCCGTGTTGCTGTGGCTCTGGCATAGGCCGGTGGCTGCAGCTCCGATTGGACCCCTAGCCTGGGAACCTCCATATGCCACTGGAGCGGCCCAAGAAATGGCAAAAAGACAAAAAAAAAAAAAAAAAGAATAGTGTAAATATTTGATGAGTAGAAATGGTGATATTCATCAATGCTCCAGGCACAATTTAAGTACAAGTTTTACTGCATTTGGAAAGTGAAAAGCTTTCTGGAGTAGGATTTAGAAGGCTTGAATTGGGTCCTGAAATTGTTATTTCCTAGCCATGTGACCTTGAAGTCAAAGCCCCAGAGCCTCTGCTTTTTTAAACTATAAATTTAGTTCAAAAATAATAATATAGAATCTTTATATCTCACAGGATTTCTGTGGCCCAAGTCACAGAATGAAAAAGAAGCAACAAGGATACATTGTACAGGACAGGAAATTGCAGCCATTACCTTGGAATAATGCATATTATATTATATGCATTATATCCACTAAACAGGCAATGGTTTCTTAAGCTATAAGTACTGAAGAGTCACCAAGTCCACAAGAAATGATTGAGGCTGGATATATGTGGATAGTTGGCTTCATATGAACCGTATTTCAAATCTTTTGCCATCAATTGGCTCCAGCAAATCTCCAGAATAATACTACATATTTTGTACAATTTAGAATGCATAGGAAATGAACCTCTCTAAAGATCCCAATAAACACACCTGGATTTTCATGGTTTCCCCAAGAGTTTGCCAAGTTATTATTGCTTTTATTTTTATCTGTGGTTCTTGGGTAGCCTGTGACATTCCTGGTTTCATGAGCAAGCTGTGGTCAGAGATAGCAAAAATAACCCTCCGTTTTGACAGATAGAAGATATGAGAACAGGAGAACCACTGCCTCACTGTTTCAGGTGGTGCTTTGAGCTGGAATAGTGAATCACTTCTGGAGACACCATGGAAGAGCCAGTGAACCTGATGCTCTAGGGAAAGAGGACTCTCATCTGGTGAGGGTGAATTTGCAGAAAGGTGGCCCAGCAAGCAGCAGGAAGAGAGGCAGAGAATTAGCTGGTATTAGTCTCCGAACCTTCTGAGGACATTGTTGTCATCCTCACATCCCTGCCTTGATCTTCTCTTTGCAGCCCCTGCTGTCCTTACCTTGGTGGACGTGAGGTTGAGTTTTATCTATTAGCAGGCTCTGGCAGTGCAGGCTGGGTATGCACGGTAATATAGCATATAGGGGAAAAGTCAGCCCAGTCTTCCTACTCTGGAAGTTTCGCTGGCAACCTCCAAATCCAAAGGGAAGGCTTATACTGCCCAAGAGGCCTGATGGACTTTAAACCAAAGACATAAAGCATAGGTTTTGTATTTTTTCCCTAATGAGCAGTATATTCATTTGATTGGCATGATCTAGGCTGAAAGGAATTAAACATTTATGAAGTACCTGCTATGAGAGATAATAAGCTTGGTACTTCCCCATAAGCCACTTCATTTAATCCTTATGATATATAGCATTACTACTATTGTTTTGGGTTGAACTCTGTTATCCAAAAAGATATGTTGATGTCATAATTCCTGATACCTGTAAATGACTTTATTTGGACATATGGTCAAGTTAAATATGTAGTCAAGTTAAGATGAAGTTGTTAATACACTATGACTGGTGTTCTTAGAAGAAGAGGAGAAGACCATGTGAAAACAGAGACACATAGAGAAGATGGCCATGTGAATATGGAGACAGAGATGGGAGTGATGTAGCCACAAGCCAAGGAAGACCTGGGGCTGTCAGAAACTGGAAGAGGCAAGGAAAGATTCTCTTCTAGAGGCCTCGGAGAACGCATGGCCCTACTGACACCTTGCTTTGGGACTTCCAGCCTCCAGAACTGTGAAAGAATACACTGCTGTTGTTTTGAGCCACCTGATTTGAGGAAATTTGTTAAGAAGGCCTAGGAAATTAAAAACAACCATAATTCCTATTACTCTATGTTTACAAATGAGGAAAGTAAAACCTAGAGAAGAGGGACCTGCCCAGGGTCACACAACTGATAAAGGGTATATCCAGGATTGGAACTCAGCTCTTTTGACTCTGGGCTCAACATCTACACTATTTCAAAATTACTACTGAAAAATAAAATAAAGAACAAGGCCAAGGATCTAAGAAAGACTACTGGTGGGTTCTTTAGTGATGTTCTACTGCTCTCTTTAAATTGACTGCATCATACGGGTCCATCCAATAGGAAGTGGTCTTATCCCCTTCATATTAAATGGTTGAATAGAGGTTTCCAATATCATACACACACATTAAAGATGGTGTTTGGACCACATGGTGAAGGCTCTAGCAAAGGAGCCTATGTCTGGTATAGACTTAATAACAGATTGCAGACTCCATCTGGAGCTGACTTACTTGTTGAGGTGCTAGGTGTCCAGGACAGAGAATGAAAGTTTAGAGACAAATACCTGCTTATTGCTGCTGCTGTAGCTTTGGAAATTTTATGTAACTTCTCCCTTCTATAAAAGGAACAATGATATCTACTTTCCAGGGTTATTAAATTTTTCCCCTTTGAGTGTTATTTTGAAGGTTACATTAGCTCATGTATATAAAAGCACCTGGCACTATACCTAGGAAACTGCAGGTGCTGAATAATGTTAATCCCTTCCTTCACCTGAGTTCCTGGAGGCAATCTTAAACATATGTTCTCTACATTTCACCTTAATCCCCTCATTACTATATCATTAAATGAATAACTGATATCTTCTGTGGTAATAAAACCAAAAGCTGTAACCTTGAGAAGTTAAAGTAGTGAGAGGGAGATGGCTACTTCTGGGATATGGACGGGAAGAACAGGGTAATATTTCCACTGTACCATTAGTCTTATAAGGAAGTAGGCAGCTCTTGCATTAATTTGTAATCATGGTGGGTGTCTTACTCTGAAGCTCTGTTGAACAGGGATGGAACACATTCTCTTTGTGGAGAACAGAGGCTTTGCTCAACTGTTATGACCGGCAAACTGAGTTTGGAGCTTTAGAAGAGCACATATAAGGGACTGAGGGACAGGAAGAGTCTCTATGTGTATACAGAGCTATTCTTCCAGATTGTTAGATTTCAGGTGGTTTTTAAGAAAGAGAAAGTTTTCTAAATATGCTTCAGCTTTCAAAATCTCAGGGAAACATGATCACAGACTTGTAGAATCATAGATTCACTAAATTTTAGCTAAATCTTGAAAAGTTCTTACTTAGAGCTAACGTATAGAGCAGATAAGGTGGAATTGGTTTTGTGGAAGTAGGAAGGAAGGACTCAGAGTCTTCCCTACCACCCCCACCACAAAGCTGAATACAAAGAAATCTTTGGGTTACTCTAGAATCCCATGAAGCAGAGATTGAAAAACCATCAATATTCTCATAGGAAACTGTGATCCAGAAAAAAAAAAATGATTTGACCAAAGTTAAATATGGATTATTGATAGAAAACAGGTCTCTTAACTCCTAGCCCAGAGCTCATCCAGCCACCTCATTCTGTCCTTCAGTCTCTGGTTTACATCAGCTTTGACTGGTATTTTAGTTAGTCCTTTGTCTGCAAACATATTTCATTATTATATGGAAGAATTCTGTCTACACATGCAGTTACGGAAGAATATACATCGAATACACATTATATATACATAGAATACACATTGTTGGAGGCTGGCTTTGTTTAATGCATTGCTCATCAAAACTGGAATCTTGCCAGTATCCTGGTTTTATATGATAAGTATTATGCAGAAGAACTACATTCCATTTGTAACAAAATCTCATGAGGAGGAAGAAAATACTCTTCATTTTTTGAGCTCCTTTAACTTTTGTAACCAAACCACAACTTCCTAATAATAGACAGTATGGTTAACCTGAATTTTTAACTATATTCTCACTGAGGAATGGAGCTAATAAAGTCATGGCTGATGAGGTGGTGTTAGAGTAAGGCTTCTTATGACAGTTGAGGGTTGAAGGTTGGGGAAGGGAACTGACATCTGTTTCATGTCTTCTAATATCTGGGCACTGTGATTAGCATTTTACAAAATCTTTTATCACCACAATTTCAACTACTTCTTAAGCAAAGTTAATCAACACAATGACTTTTAAAAGTCATGGCTTTACAAACAATATAGTTATCAGACAATTTGAGAGGACTGTGATGTATTCTGCTAGTATCACACAGCTAGTAATCCACTAAGGCTCTCGTACACCTCGGGTGGGGAGAAAAGATGCTCATCCTCCCTCCCGCTCCCCACCCACCGCTCTCCAGGCATCACGTTTCAGCACCATGGGCAGCGTCACTCTGGGGCTTTCAGGAAGGCCCTGATCAGTTCTGATTTAGTCGGGCTTTCTCAAGTCTCCCGGGTCTCCACGCAACTTTCTGTGCATCTTCTAAACTACTTTCATAACAACCTAAGCTCACAAATACATTCATATTAAACAGGGAAGCTCGAGGGTTCGCTTACCGTCTGACAAGTCAATCAGCCCGAGGTAGTGCAAAAGTTTCAGAGAGGAGCACACGACCACCACTATTCCCAATGTCTGCAGCCCCTCGGACTCGCCCTCTGCCCACATCCTCATGGAATACTGGCACACCAGCTAGACGCCAATCAGGCATTTAAAGCCGGAAAAACACGCTTCCAAGTCTCCTTTCCTGCTGTTAAGTGCACGGTTTATTTCCACCAGTCTCCCTTCTCACAGCCTCTCGCTCCCTCCCTCCCTTCCACTCCTCCCGCTCCCTCCACCTTTCTCCTCCTCCTAGCTGGCAATCTCTATGCTGTTTAATAGTAATCTTTGCTTTTATTTCATTTTCTCCTAAGGCAATCCCCCTAAAGGTTTAACGAACCCCTAGCCATCTGCTACCCAACTGTGACCATAATTGGCAGTGTCTCACAGCATATTCTCCCTGCGACTTCAAGGATTTGCATTTGAGTGTAGACATAAAGGAAAAGATACTGGAAGAGACTGACTGCTTTTGATATGAGATAGACTTAGAGGTGAAGACTATTTTTCAAAAGGACATCCACTTGTCCCTGCTTCTTCAGTTAAAAACCAGTCAAGCCTATTTTGGAATACAGGTGGTGCCTGCTTTGACTCACAAAATGTCCCTGGAGACCAGATCATCAAGAAAGTAATCGTAAATTGGGCCAAGCCCACAGTTATATTTGTGTTTGAGCAGGATTTATATCAGTACCAGAAATTATTAAGAGGGTAGTCAGGCTGATAAATGCTCACCAGCAGCAGAACATGAGCAAAACTTATGGAAATAAAGCAAAATTTTTTTTAAATCCCCCCAAAAAACCAGTGAAGCAAAAAGTGATATTGATGTACCCTTAACTTTTGGGCTCTGTGGGAACTGACTACAATTTTCCTACATTAGACTGTCAGAAGCGAGCCTGGTGGGGAATGGCAGTCAGTGTGGTGAAGAAGGAAGGCTGGAGAGTAATTTCACAGAGACCTGTCCTTGGGAGAGTTCCTTGATCTCCATGAGGCCCAGTGTCCTCTTCTGTGGATAAATCTACCTCGAATAGGAGAACCCATGCCAAGAATTAGAACAGATTTTGCACTTAACAAATGCTGGTCTCAAATGTTGAGATACACTATGTTGACAACAAAGTGGGAAAAATACACACTCATGAATTGTGCATGGGAATGTAAATTCATACAGCATCTTGGGAGGGGAAATATCCATCAGAAATAAATAGTGTATATATCCTTGTATCCTGAAATTTTACGTATGGGGATACCTATGTGTGTGCAGGTTATATATATGTGTATAGGGCATTCATTGCATCATTCAGTTATAATAGCAAAAGACTGAAAAAATTTATATGCTTATCAGTGAGAAAACTGGTTAAATAAATGACAGTGCCTATATAAATGGAATACCATATAGCCACGATAGGAGTGAAATATAGGAATATTACACAGCCATTAAAATTACACATCTTGTAAATTTAATTCTAAATTAAAATTTATTAATTTTTGGTAAGAATACTGAAATATATAATTAAATGAAAAAGTTTAGTGCATTGTCATTTTAATTTTGAAAAGAAACATCTTAATTTTACCCTTACAATTTTAATTTTGAAAAGGGATACACATACACATGCTAGCATATGCATAGTATATTTCCAGAAGGATAACTGATAACTGAGAATTTTAGTTGCTTCTGGAGGGTCTGGGGCCAGATGGAGACCCACTATTGGAATTTTCTCTTGTGTATGTAACTGATTTTAAATAATAACTAAATGTGAATGCTGGTGTCTCTTCTCTTTCCTTCTCTGTGAAAGTGGGAGACATATACTACATATCTGAGTGAGACTCAGGAACCTCTTGTCTTCTGTACTCTGTATCTCCCCAGTTTGGTTCTATGTGTCAATCTCCAATTCCACGGGTGCCTGGGCAGTGCCTGGAATCAGCCCACTCCAGCTTGTGGAAGCTGATGGTTAAATTTTCAGGAATTCAGTAAGGCAGTTGTGAAACCTTTGGTGGCTTGATGTCAACCACAGCAGGAGTATTTACACCATAGAAACTGGTAAACAATATAAATGAGTGCTTTCTTCCCTCTCCTCAAGTTTTCCAGGACACCACTCAGCCATTCCAGAGCCCACCTGCCCAGAAGGAAACTTGACAAATTCATCTGCCCAGAGGTTTTCCTGCCTTCCTGTACCTTCTATCCTCTGGAGCCCTAGCAGGTATGAACTTAACCCAATGAGCTTAGTGGTATTTTAGGCACAGCCAGACACGAGGAACTAAATTAAGAGCAGAGATACTTCCAAGTTTCTGGTAAGTCAGTACTTTGTTCTCTTGCCTTCTCTAGCCCATAACTCTCCTGGTTTGTACCTGCTCTTTCCTCTCTCTCTACTGCTTCCTTCCAAACAACCCTCTACCTTTTAAGACTGGTGCCATCCCTGACTTTCTCCTGCCTCCACATCCTCCCCCTTTGCAAGATAACACATGCTCATGGCTCTAGATGTCAGCTCTGGGCAAATGGCTCCAGTATCAGCCTCATTTCTGTCCTGCATTTTTACCTGTGGTCTTACTTCACCTCGCACACAACATTCTCATTTCAGTTCCACCAATGTGAATGACTGAGCATCTGTTAGGTGCAAGGCCATATACCAGGAACTAGACTTACTCCTTGGCCACTTTCTGGAATTTCTGGGAATAAAGACATGAGGAGGAGTGGTGGTTCCCAACTTCTGCCTTGTTGTCACCATGCAAAGACTTAAATTCTTTCAAGAATTTTGGCCTCAAAGACACATTCTCTCCCAGGTGTCTTCCGACCCTGGGCTTTGGGAACATCCGTCTCTCAGGTGAATTATCTCAGTGGTCACCGGACAGACTTCACTGCTATTGTCTAGAAATGGTGGGGTGCTTCATACAGGTTATCTCCCTGGATTATCATAACATATCTTTCCAGAATATTTCCACTTTGGGAAAAATATCAGAGGGAAATTTAGGTCTCATAGGTAGTGGGTTTCTGAATATTAAACCCAGGATTATCTGCCTCCAAAGTCCAGAATTTCCCACACATCTAGCTAATAATTGAGGAATCTGTGGTTTGGTATTAGTGAGAGACCCGTGAATTGTTTATCAAAAGGACCTGCTTTTTTCTCACATCATATTTCCATCCAGCAGAATGTGAGGTCTGCACAAATCTTCCCTCTCCACGTAACCTCCCTTTAAATTTTTACTGAGATTCCATCTTTTACTTGATGAGAAATTTTTGTCCTAACGGGAGCACTTGTGGAATCCATTTCAAAATTGCTTTTTCTTATTTCCATATAGATTGTAAGGCGAATATGTTTGCATTGTAGATATGAGTCTGCATAGAATTGGACACTTTTCTCGCTTTTCCCAAGTTATTACTTTTTGGGCAAGAATCTTTACTTTGTTGGCCCTTTTCAATTATTTATCAGCACTAGCAGACCTCTTTTTCCCCTCTGGGCCGTTTGCCCTAAAGAAGCAAAGGACTGGGCATTTTTGAGACAGTCCGTCTGGGTGAGGAAGGTGGGGGTGGGGTGGGGGTGACGGAGGGGTGGGGGTGGTGAGCTGACCTCATGTATCAATTACCTGACTTTTATTCTGACCCAGACACCATAAAACACAGGATTCTAGGAGTTCCCGTCATGGCACAGCGGAAACAAATCCGACTAGGAACCATGAGGTTGTGAGTTCAATCCCTGGCCTCGCTCAGTGGGTTAAGGATCCAGTGTTGCCATGAGCTGTGGTGTAGGTCACAGATGCAGCACTGATCTGGCGTAGCTGTGGCTGTGGCGTAGGCTGGCAGCTGTAGCTCCGATTCGATCCCTAGCCTGAGAACCTCCATATACTGTGGGTGAGGCCCTAAAAAGACAAAAAGACACACACACACACACACACACACACACACACACACACACACACACACACACACAAAACACAGGATTCCAATTGAGAATTGCAACAGTCTGATACCTGAACACTGGCCATCGTCTTCAAAGTCCCTTCAGACTCTTGGGAACCAAGACGGCCACACTCACAAATGCCTAGTGTCTTAGTCAGCTCAGGATACCAGAACAGCCTTTCATAGACTAGGTGGCTTAAACAACAAGTATTTATTTTCCACAGTCCAGAGGCTGAGAAGTCTGAAATCAGGGTACCAGTATGGTCAGGTTCTGGTAAGAGCCCTCTTTCCAGCTTGTGAGTGGTTGCCTTCTTCTTGCTGTAACTTTATGCGGTAGAAGGACAGAATACTCCAGTCTCTGCTCTTCGTATAAGGACGCTAAAGCTCATGACTTCATCTAAACCTGCCTAGCTCACAAAGGCCCCATTCCCAGGTATTATGTTCGGAACTTGAGCTTCAGCACACAACTTTTGGAGAGACACCAGCATTCCATCCACAGCATCTAGTTTCCGCCAAATAATCACCACTTCACAGAATGTCTGGCTTTGAATTTTAGCTCTGCCACCTGTGTGACCTGGAACAAGTCATGTAAATGTTTGGAGCTAGTTTCCCCACTTGTAAAATGGGGATAATATTGGTACCCATATCAGAAGATTGTTGCAATAAGGAAGTGTGATAATGCTTCCATAGCATTATCTGCTTAGCACATCCAGTGAATGGCAGTGTAGCACAGAGGCTCACAGCAAGCCTTTGGGGCCAGACTGTCTGCTCTGACTCTTAACGCTGCCTCTTACTTAGCTCTGTGACCACTGGTGAGTTACCTAACCTCTCGGTGCCTGAGTTTTCTTACCTATAAAAGAGATATACCTGCAGTGCATACTTCAGACAGTTGTTGTGAAGACTGAAATGCATTAGTAATTATTTTTAGAAAGAACTACATTAGCATCATTATCACTATTATTATCCTTATGCTCCAGGAAGTCATAGTCAACTGGGTGCCATGGAGAAGTCATAGACTGAATATGTATACGGAGTTGGCAGGTTAGGTTCTGGGGGGAGAAAGGAATATTATTTCAGGTATGGGAATTAGACTTGCTCTGGAAATTTCTGGGTGCCTGAACTTCAGTTCTCTAGCCACAAATCTTTTTTCTAGACAAATGGTTTCAGCCGAGTCTGATTTGTTACTACCCTGAGCAGTCAGAAAACAAAATTCTATTTTCGTTAGTTACTTCTGCTGCTCACAGCTTGCATTTTGCTGTGTAACCTAAAGTAAACAGAGGCCTCATGTGGCACAGGGTCCCCCAAGATTGGAGTAGTTCACCTAGCTGAAAACACACGTGCAATGCTGCTTTCGCGTTCACTTTTGACTCTGTGGCTTGCTGCTGGTAGGTGGGTGTCTGAGTGGTTCTCTCAATAAGATATTGTCTAAATCTCATCTGGATAAACTAATTTTGTAGAGGCCTCATATTCTGGAATGTTCTGCTGTGGTCAGTATAAAGATAATGCCAATGATTGCATCTGGAGCTTTCTTTTCTTTAAAAGGTGGGAAAGAAATGAAAGAATTCCTCAGAGCACCATCTCAGAGCACCATCTCAGAGCTCTTGATTCTACTAGAAAACAAACTATTTAACTGCATGATGATTATGGTTCAGAGAGAAAATCATTACTATTCCCATCACTGGTCAAAATGCGAAAATTATTCCTGTGTTCTTTATCCTAGCCCTTATCTTCCTGCCCTTTTGAGGGCACTGGCAAGATGTGTTTAAATTAGTTTTATAATGATGATGATAATTGTAATATAATCATGATATATATCTTCCCTCCTTCCTTCCTTCCTTCCTTCCTTCCTGCCCCCCTCCTTCTCTCCCTCCCCTCCTTTCTCCCTTTTCCCTTCCCTCTCTTTCCTTCCTCCTGTTTTCCTCTCTCTCCTTTCTCAGATATTTACTGGGCCCATGTTAGACACTGTGCATAGATGAAAAGATAAGCCTTTTCCATTAGGAAGGTCGCAATTGTCTAAAATGTCCTTTAGGATTTCTAATTTGCAAAATGCCCTTTCACCTTTTAAATTATTTCGCATATTGAAGTTTCTTAATAAGTACTTGTTGAAAAGATACTCTGCCACTCTTTGTAATCAACTTTCAAATTAGGATGCAGCATTATTTTCATCTTACAGGTAAGAAAACAGGGGTAAAGTGAGGGAAACTAAATGCTATTAGCATTTTTCATGGGTTGGGCACTGTGCTGGGCTGTCACACAGGTTTTTTCCCTTTATCTTAACATCATAAGGACGAGTACCAACTGACAGAGAAGGCTCAGACAGGTGTCTCTCAGGAGATGACAGAACTAGCGCTGGCAGAGCCAGGCCTGGAGTTCAGGTCTTCTGTGTGTTCTTGAGTTGAGAGCACTCACTGGCTCCCCAAGACTCTGATTCCAGGGGTCAGGAGTGGAGAGCAATGAGCCATAGGGTTCAGAGTTAGTCCTGGTCCATGATTTTCCTGTTTTCGCTCTGTTCTTTCTCTCAGGGCCTTCTCTCTTCCTAAGGCCTTTGATTCTCTTCCTAATAATAATAACCACAGTAACAACAGCCACTCCACTGCAGGTTAGAGACTTTACACTCCAACTCACTTAGTCCCAGTCATGATTCCACTTCTTCCTTAGTTAAGATTGCTCCTGATAGTATGTTTATGGGAAGGGGCAGATGCTGAGGAGTCAATGGCTCAGCGCATCAAGCTAGAAGCCCTTCTCTCAAAGATACATCACTAAGGAGAAATGATCTGCTTCAGTGAGCTTCCCATGGAGTCCGGTGGGGAAGAGGCTCCACTTTGGGGTTCCCATCCCTCTGTGGGCAATTCTCAAAGGCACATCTGTTTACTTGATTTTATCATCAGCTCCATGGAGACTAGGGGCAGGAGACAATAGGAAGGAAGTTTCCTGGTTCTTTCTCTTGGGTTTTAGAAAACCCTCAGAAAGATCACCCCAAGCACCTCAGAAGATGAGTTTGGGGAGGATCTTGAACCTTATTCCAAGAATTCTGTATCCTTTGATGAACTTCAAGACCTCTCCAAGGAGAGGGAAGACCCTACCCCACCACATGCCAAACTTCCAGCCTGCTAGACTCATTCTTCATTCTGCATCTCACCAGCATCTGCCTCCCCCACCACAGTCCTAGGCTGAGAAGGTGGAAACCTTGGTCTCTCTGCTTAAAGCAGCTAGAATGCAGGGGTTGGTGCTTCCCAGCAGGAAGAGTAACGAGCACATTTATTAACAACTGCACAGCGTGAGTGTCGCTTGCCACTGTGAATCATTTTTTGGTTGGAGCAAAACTTAACTGTTGTTGGTGGACATTCATTTGTAACTAAAGCCAGAGAGTAATGGCATTTAAATATCCACTGACATGTTTCAATTTCTACCTCTTTTGCTTTCTCCAGAGCAAACAGAGGATGAGAAGGCATCCTCTGTTGTAATTTCTTTTTTTCCTCTTTTCTTTACTTTTTTTTTTTTTTTTTAAGATTTTTTAGGAGATTCCCGAGCTAGGGGTCAAATCGAAGGTGCAGCTGCTGGCCTACACCACAGCCACAGCAACACCAGATCTGAGCTGCGTCTGTGACCTACACCACTGCTCACGGCAACACTGGATCCTTAACCCCTGAGCAAGATTGAACCCGCATCCTCATGGATACTAGTCAGATCCTTAACTCACTGAGCAACAACAGGAGCTCCTCTGTTGCAATTTCAACACACATTCTTAGCTTCCTTCTTTCCCTCCTCTCCTTCATTGCTTTCTTCCGTCCTGCCTTCCTCTCTCCAATATCATGTTCCCTAGGCAGAAGGGATACCATTGTGACTAAGATGTTTCTCAACCATTAAGGAGTCTCTAGTCCAGTGACTCTTCTTACAAACAGAAACACAGATGGGCACCCATTCCAGCCAACTTTGTTCCAGACTGAATGCATCTGACACTGCCTTCCTGGCACCCAGAACTTGACTTGCACTGCCTGGCCTGTTCTCTTGTCTATCTACCCATGTGGACCCTTATCTACCCATGTGGACGTCTTTCTCTTGTCTTTGCCTATCTAAAGCCAACTTGGTCATCTTTCAGACCCGAGCTGAAGTCCTGACTCTCCACACTCTTTTAATCTGCTCTTCTTTCTCTGAATGCAGAGCACATATATGTCAATCGTGGGCTCTGGGGGGAAATCTCTTGCATCAGTTTCTTGCACTGCTGATCAGCTCTCAGTTACAATCGTGAGGGTTATTATTAACGAAGGAAGGCAGCGTGGCATAGACACAAGGATGGGGGATCGAAAGGCAGGCCTGGGACCATTCGTGTCTCTGACACTCACTAGCTGGATTAACGTCAAATGACTTGACCTTGTTGAAGCATTTTTTTCTCACCTGTCAAATAGATGCAGTAATGCTTCCTGAGCCCCAGGACACCTCTGTTGGCCAGGAATACATGGATGGTTTCAAAGGCTCTGGAAGGAACATCCACCTTCTCTCCCCCCAGGGATGCACCTGTCCAGGGCCTGACATGGGACAGACCATGGGCTGAGCTTTGAAAACTGGAGGGAGGGATGTTTACTTGTGTATTTATCTACCTAGTAGAACCCCAAATCCATTTTCTATGGAATCTTAGAACATTAGATGGGAACAGTAACCCTGAGAAAGCCTCCTCAAGAATTCTCCAGTAACCACGGATTCTCAGCCCTGTAGCGCCTGAGATATGACACATTCCTACTGGGGACAGTGGTCAAGGCAGGGACTCTTGCTTGATGATATGGGGAGTGAACTGGAGAGAGGATTTCAGAATCTCCAAGAGGCTGATGTGCATCATTAGGAAAAGTTCCTCAAGCGATTTTTTCTGTATGCTCATCACTCACTGGAACCAATACACTCTAACTCCTTTAAGAAGTGTTATAATATTTCAGGCATAGAAAGAGGTATGAAAAGTAATCTGATGAATACTCATATTCCATCTTAGGAAATAAAGTTCTATCAGTAGAGTTGAAGCCCGTGTACCATGCTTTGATTGCAACTCCTTCCCCTGCCCCCTAAAGTAATCACATCCTGAATTCAGTAATTTTAATTTCCATGCATTTCTTTTTTTTTTTTTCTTTTCATGGCCACACCTGTGGCATATGGAAGCTTCCAGGGTAGGGGTCGAATTGGAGCTGCAGCTGCAGTCCTATGCCACAGCTCGCAGCAATGCTGGATCCTTAACCCAGTGAGCGAGGCCAGGGATCAAACTTGCATTCTCATGGACACTATGTCAGGTTCTTAACTCACTGAGCCACAACGGAACTCCTCCACGTATTTCTTTTTACTTGTACCACATACACGTATATATGGGTATTCCTAAAGAAGTACAGAGCATCATTTTCATGTTATTAAACATTACATAGATATAATGTTACATAGAGTCATACCACATGTAGGCTTCTGTAACTTGCTTTTGTTACTTTGCTCAATCTATGTTTATGAAATTCATTCATGTTGACATATGAAACTGTAGTTCCTTCATTTTCAATGTTGTATTATTTCTCGTTAAATGGCTATGCCATGATAAACATGCCATTCAATTGTTAGTAGAGTTAGGTTGTTAGCTCTTCTCTGCTATTGCAAACTTTGCAGCTCTGATCATTACTGGACATGATGCATATCTGCAAGAGCTCTTTTTGGGTGGTGGTTCTCAATGGCAGTTTTGTCCCCCAAGGGACACTTGTCAATGTCCCGAGACATTTTTGGTTATCACAACTAGAGGTGCTACTGGAATCTTATGAATAGAAGCCAGGGATGTTGCTAAATACCCTACAATGCACAGGCCATCCCTCACAACAGAGAAATATCTGTCCCCAAAGTCAAGAGTGTGGAGTGGAGAAACTCTGCTTTGGAAGAAGAGTGGAAATGCCACATCACAAGGTTTGTGTGTCTTCAACTTAAATAATGCTAAATTGTTTTCCAAAGTGGTTCTATTAATTTACACTCGAATCAGTGGTATGTGTATGAACTCCAGGGAGTTCCCATTGTTTGGCTCAACTACTATTTATGAGGACATGGGTTTGATTCCTGGCCCTGTTCAGTGGGTTAAAGGATCTGGTGTTGCCGTGAGCTGTGTTGTAGGCTGCAGATACAGCTTGGATCCCACGTTGCTGTGACTGTGGGTAGGCTGGCAGCTGCAGCTCCAATTCGACCCCTAGCCTGGGAACTTCCATATGCCTCAGGTGTGGCCCTAAAAAAAACCCAACAAAACAAAACAAAACAAAAAAACTCCAACTCACCCCCATTTTACAGATTAAAAACCCAAGGTCTGGAGGAGTGGAGCAACTTGGACAAGAGTACAGGATGACAAGGACATTAGTAAAGCTTTGACATGATGCTCTGTTTCCCCAGAGAGGACACATCAAAGGCAGATAAATCTAGTCCTTCAATGCAAGAGGCATTACAAAGTGTCTGTTATGTGCCAGTTGCTATTTACACTCACTGTCTCTAATCTTGCAAAACTGTAGAAAGTGGTATCAGAGAACAGCCCAGCACACAATAGCATGGACTCTGAAGTCAGATAAACCTGGAGTTGGGCCCTGGAATAGTTATCTACTAACCTTGCACTTTGGGAAAGTTACTTGACTTCAAACAACTTCAATTTCCTTATCTGTAAAATGGGGATCATTATAGTATCTGTGTTATACTATTGTTTTGATGGAAATAATGCATAAATGGTAGCCGTCATCGTCATCATCATCACTGTCACTTAATAGAGCAGGAATAGAGCCTCTTGAGTTTAGGTGAGTTGCAAAAGGTCACAGCTAGTAAATGGCAGGACTAGAATTTGAACTTAGGTCTGTCTGACTCCAAAGCCGATCTCATTTAATAATTGTGTCATGATGCCTCCCCCAGAGGGGAGGACTCCTGGCCCCGTCCCACTAATTTGGATTTTTTTTTGTGTGTGTGGGGGTGTACAGCCCATATAAATGACTAAAAGTCAGACTTTGTCAAACACTTTTAAATAACAAATTTTAATGGTTTCATGAATATTTAGTAACTCAACTAAGTAAAACAAATGCTGCCAAGACATCAGTCCCCCGGGGACCTGCTGTAATAGATAGATGAGGATGAGCTGTAATTAGAATATGGACGGCATGGTGGGTCTACAGAGTATGGAAACAACTTAGTCTCTTGCAGATTAGGAGTATCTCTTTTACCATGTTATTGTTATTAACCGGCTCCATCCTTGAAGACAAACCAACTGAAACCCATCACCTCTGCAAAGGATAACAAATTTAAAATTAATAGTGTCAGGATGAATGATGCTTGGCTTCCTACACCCAGTTTGCAAATCATGTCCTCCAATATCCCGCCCCCCCTTTCCTCCTGGGAGGACATTTGTCTTCAGAGGCTGGCAGTGAGGCATTTGCCCTTACATGCATTATGACATATTTTACATATGCTCCAAGAAGCCAGAGCTAAATTACACTGGTGAGTTATTAAAAACACCTCTCAATGCTATTATTATTTATTGCACTTCCAACTCTCTGCAGCAGCTGATTATACTGCTTAATCTTGTATTTTTTAAAAAAAAAAAATCCCCACCCTGAAATTAATTCTCCCTGCGCTTGAGTAAGCAAGGTCAGCCACGCCAAGCACCCTTTGGAAAAGAAGGTTTGGATTTGGGAGAGCAGTCTGACAGCCCTGGGATTGAGCCTCTGTTTCCCCAGAGGAAAACAGAGGCTCACTATTTCCTTATATTTCTCATGAAATATGAACAGCTCTTCTCCAAGGCATCTCCAGGGGGAGTTTTCCAAATTGCAGGTCTCACCACACACATTCCATCCTTTTTTTTTTTTTTCTTTTTTTTCAGTTGCCTACATTGCTTACATTAGTGGTTCTCAATCCTGACTGCCTATTAGAATCTCGTGGGACTATTTTATTATTTTATTTTATTTTGCCCTTTTAGGGCTGTACCTGTGGCATATGGAAGTTCCCAGGCTGGGGGTCAAATCAGAGCTGTAGGTGCTGGCCTGCACCACAGCCACAGCAACGCCAGATGAGAGCTGCGTCTGTGACCTACACCAAGGGGTCTTTCACCCACTGAGTGAGGCCAGGGATCGAATCCACAACTTTATGGATACTAGTTGGCTTCGTTACCACTGAACCATGATGGAAACTCCCATCCATTCCTTCTATACAGTGTCCACACTATCTCTGGCTGACATTGAAGGTCCTTGGTGATCTGGCCCCTGTCTACCTCCCAACCTCACCTCTGGCAGCCCTGCCTTTCATTCAGGGCACAGTTATCACAGGGACCTGTGTTTCTCCAGTGTCAGGCTCTGCCTTCTGAGCTTTCCTACCTGTTTGTCCTTTCACTTGAAATTCTGCCTCCACCCTTACTTCTTTTCTTTTCCTCTAAGGCTCATCTTAGGAACGTTCTCCTTTGGGAAGCTTCTGCCATTTCTTACCTGCTTTCATGAAACCCTGCACTTATGTCTATTGGGGCACTTGGCACACTGGTTTGGTATTTATGCATCTGTTTCTTGCCACCCTGTGGACTGCTTGAGAGCAAGGGTAGATCTGAGTTGTTTAAGTTCCCAGAATAAGGTCTAGACCGCATGCTTCAGAAATTAAGAAATCCCCAAATGGAAGCAATGGAGTGGAAAGGAAAGAGCCGAAACTCATTTATTCAAACTCCTTTACTCATTCGTTCATTCAATCATTCATTCAACAAATATTTACTGACTGGTCATTATGAGCCAGCCACTGCTCTAAACACTAGAAATACAACAATCAGAAATCAATGGCTATTGATTGCCAAGGGGGAAGGGGAGGGAGTGGGATGAACTGAGGATTCGAGGTTAATAGATGCAAACTATAGCCTTTGGCATGGATAAGCAATGAGATCCTGCTGTGTAACACTGGGAACTATATCCAGTCCCTTATGATGGAGCATGATAATGTGAGCAAAAAGAATGTATGTATGTATGTGTGACTGGGTCACCTTGCTGTACAGTAGAAAATTGACAGAACACTGCCAGCCTGCTAGAATGGAAAAAAATAAAAATCATTAAAAAAAGAAATCAATGGTTATGGTACTAATGGCCCAATGAAGGAGAGGGACACAATTCAAATAATAGCACAAGCATACAATTACAAGCTGTGGTAAGTGCTATAAAGGAAAAACATTCAGGGCTATGCCAACATAAACATAGGACCCAACACAGGCTGGAATTGGGAGTTTCATCAAGGATGCCTTCCTTGAGGAAGTGATGCTTGAGGTAAGAGCTGAAGGATCATTAGGCATTAGCTAGATGACAGGTAGGTCAAGAGCATGTAAGGAAAAGGGACAGTATGTGCAAAGGTCCTGAGGTGAGTGACAGTATGTGCAAAGGTCCTGAGTGTTGAGAGGTGTTTGGGAACTGACTGCAGGTTAGTGTTAGAGGCAGGGGTGGATAATGTGGTGACAAAAAAGACTGGAAGGCATTCTAGGGTCAGGCCATGCAGAGTTTTACACTGTGTTAAGGATTCGTTTATCCTGGGCACAGTGAATTTTAAGCAAAGGAATAACATGAGTGTAAGTGTGTGTGTGTGTGTGTGTGTGTGTGTGTGTGTGTGTGTGTGTGTGTGTGTTTTGAATTTTATGTCTTCAATGTAGAGAACAGAATACAAAGTGATAAAGTACACAGAGATTGTGGGGTATGTGTGGCCCTGCAGGCTGCCTCAGATATCACAGTGATGGCAAAGGTGGAAATAATAAAGAGCTACATTGAGGTGAGAAGCCCTCTAGAGGTCCCTATGGAGACAGCTTGACCATATTTCATGGTCATAGGCCTGCTCCAGGGTGTCCCCCATCTAAAACAAAAGATCATACTGGTGAAGGCTCAACCTTCCCTGGGATAAGCTGGTTTGGGGGCTTCTGTTTTAGAGGGGAGCTCTCCTAGCCTGTCACACTTGAGCTCAGGCTAGCTCTATACTTTCTATTCATGTCTCTAGGATAAAGAGGTCAGAGAACTGGACTTTACCTCTAAGTGATAAATTCTTTTTTTAAGAACTTCTAGGTCTTGGAAGGGTTAGGTCAGCTCCAGAGTGGACTTAATTTGCTACCTTGAAAGGAATGAGACGTTGGGATGGTCTAGTTCATTATTTCCTTCCACTCATCCATATCTATCCACCCACCCACCCATCCATCCATCCACCCACCCATCCAAAAAATAGTCACTGAGAAAATATGCGAGGAGAGTCCAAAACCTGGTCTCTTGATCCCTAATACAGTACTTGCTCTTCCCTGGTCCACATCTGTCATTGTGAGTTAAGGTCTCTCAGCTCTTGCCAAGGAGATAAAGTCTGGCCCAGACACTATCACAGAATTTTGTTCTTTCATTTCTTTGGTTGCTGAGTTGGAGCCCCAGGCAAACCTTGAATTCTTCTCTCCTGATTTAATTGGCCCATTATTTTAAACTTTTGTAGATAAGGGAATAAAAAAGTCAGTGGAATATTGTCTTCATCACATTCAAATTAATATGCTTCATTACCATAAAGACAAGGAGTGTGGTTGCAATATTTTCTAAAAACTTTTAATTGAACAGAACATGGGGGGGGGGATGGAAACCACCAAGCTCAGATGTTGTTTTTCACTTTCGCAGAATGTAAGCTGTTTGTGATCTACTCATCTCATTAGTGTTAATTATGAACTAAAATAAAATGGCATTTAACACTGTGCTGAGACTTTAATTAAAGTCAAACCTTCACACCCAGGAACTCTCTGAAATCCAAGGTATTTATTCTAAAAGGTTATAAACCTCTGCTGGACCAGTGGTACAGCTATACCCACTCCATCACCTGCTCTGTGAAGGCTACTACTTCTGACAATCATCCATCCATCCATCCATCCATCCATCCATCCATCCATCCATCTATCCCTTCAACAAATAAACTTTTACTTTAGCATTCAAACTTTAGAGTAGTTTTAGGGGAAGAAGACAAATATTTGTTAAATACCACTATATTTATCATTTAAATATATCATCTGAAGCCTAATACAGCACCAGTAACACAAGTAACATTCAAGTAAGGGCAGTTAGTGATATTGTATACAATATACACTACCTCATTTAATCATCAAAAGCAGTCCCATGAGTCTGGAACAGTTTATTATTTTATCTATTTTGCCAGAAGTAAAACTGAGGTCCAGAGATGTTAGGTGACTCGCCCAAAGGCATATTTACTCCACATTTTCCTGCTTTACAATGCTGAGCTGGAAAGGGCATTCTGGATTATCTACATTCGTTCATTCATTCATTCAACAAACATAGATCACCTACTCTGCACCTGGATCTGTGCTAGGGGCTGGAGAGAGCTCTATCCCACTGCTTACAGGGTCAGTGGGGGTAGGCAGACAGTTGAGTGGAGATGACAAGTCAGTGCGATGGGTGCTGAGAGAGAAGCAGAAGAACTGGAGGAGCATGACACAGGGCTACCACGTCCAGCCTGGGCATCCAGGAAGGACTTAGGAGGCAAGACCAGTGGAACAGTTTCACCCTGGGTTCCTACAGAAAGACCTGGTCAGAAGGGTGGCCTCATGGTTCTTCTTCCAGGGACTCTGGAAAACCCAAGCTCAGGTGCCCAGCAGAAACAATGGCCTAAGGTCCAATTAGCCAGACTGCAAGTTAAATACCTAGAAACCATCTGCACACAGCATGTCAATAATGACCAACTCATCGGGGCTGCCTGGCATCAGGCTCAGTGAATAATGTTCAAACAAACGTCAGTGCTCAGCATGGACTCGGCACTAACAGGTATTACAAATACCTAATTCCCTTCCTCCCCTGTCATAATTCCCCACCTCTTCCTGGTTTCTGGGTTCTGATACCCTAACTGGGCTCTTCCCCTGCATACCCCAGTCTCTTTATTTGAAGGAAAAGTCAACACAAGAAAGCAATCACTGATATGGTCAGAGATTCAGGGATTTTTAGGGCTGACTCATTGCTTAATGACAAGGGAGGAGGTGGTAGCCCAGACCAGGGCAAGCCACCTGCCCCTCGTCAAACAACAGAACCAGAATGTGGGCTGAGGACTCTTGACTTCAGTTTGGTGGTATTTCCCTTTTCCTAATCCAGCCCAGTGGGGAATCTTTGAGGAGATTCTCTTATACTAAGTGGGAGGTCAGGATGCTGTGGAAGGGATTCTTCTCCATAGATGAGCTTCCTGTTTGCCCAACTTTGCTTTACCGACTCCCCTCCCGTCCCACCCTGCCAAGAGCCTTTCTGCTTAGGGACTCTGGCTGTCTGTGACCTGCCTCATCAGCTCAATGCTTAACCTCTCAGAGGTTTCTTCTCTCAAGCTTTATCTTCATGGAAAAGAGAAGCAGTTTCAAGGAAAGGCACATATTGCTTTTGGCATGGCCACATCTCTTGCCTGTGAAGTTTTTAGCAGTGAACCCTGTGACTCCAAGTGGCCAGTTGTATCTTAATGTGCCCTCAATCACAGTGATTACTTTAGGGAAGGATTCATGACCTGATCACAGCCAATGGGGTTCTATGAACCTCTGGGATTCAGTTACCTGAGCCAATAAATTCCCTGTAACTTAAACAATTTTAGGATAATTTTGTTGTTGTTGTTTTTAGGGCCGCACCTGTGGCACATGGAGGTTCCTGGACTAGGGGTTGAAGAGGAGCTACAGCTGCCAGCCTATGCCACAGCTACAGCAATGCCGGATCAGAGGTGCGTCTGCGTCCTAGACCACAGCTCATAGCAACGCCGGATCCACTGAGCAAGGCCAGGGATTGAACCTGCATCCTCATGGATACTCGTCAGGGTTTGTTACTGCTGAGCCACATGGGAGCTCCCTAGGATAATTTTTCTGTTACTTGCAGCTGAGTTCCGAATGACGAAATAGTAAAAACAATAACTAATAAGAATTGACGGCTTCCTCTGTACCTGGTACTGTTTTGAGTTCTTACTTTTGTGAACTTATCTAGTATTCATTGCAATCTTCCAGATATGCAATATTGCTATTCTTATATTGGACCTGGTGAGGTTAAATAAAAGGGAACCTGGCAGGCAGGTGATGGATTTGGGATTTAAATCTGAGTAACCCAGCTGTAGCACCCATGTTCTCAACAACAATGCAATACCGCCCCCCCATATATCATTTTCAGTAAACCCCCTCTTTTCTCCTTGCTGGTCTTGTAAAGCTGCATCCAGTCTGCCCAAATTCTTGGGAAGGACCAGGTCAATTTCCTAAGTTCCCCGTGGAGGAAGCAGTTTGCTTATGCAAGTATGTCCCTCCCATGGGCCTGCCTCAGACACGAAGCCTGTACTTCTCTCATTAGAAGGTGTGATTATTTGGATTATCATTACTAACTGTATTTGGAATAACAGCTTTTACTTGCTGAAGACAAGCTACGTGCCAGGCTTTCTTTTAAGCACATTTATACACATCATCTCACTTGATTCTTAGAAAAGAGGAAAGTGAAGCCAAACATGGTGCCCAAGGTCACTGGCCTAGGAATCACTCTCATCCTCAGTGCCTGCTGGAGGACGCGCCCTGACTCCTGGGCCTGTGGTCACCCAGCAGGAGAAGTGGGCAGAGGCCAGTGAACAGGCAACTTGAAAAAGGCCAGAATGACTTATGTGCTCCAACCACAGCTGGGGGGGCAGGGAGGCAAACCAGTCGCTTGGTCTGATGGAGAAGATCACGAATGAAAGTACAGAAAGGGCTTGTTACGGAGCAGCAACTAGCAAAAGAGACCAGGAGGAAACACCCAAACTGTGAGCTGTGGCTTTCTCTGCTCTTGGGTTATTACGGATAATTATCTTCATCCCTATTCTTTCATATCAGTGTTAAATTGCCCATAACAAGCATGACTTACTTTTATGCTCATAAAGAAAATGAAACAAAATAACAACCCATTATGAAAATTAATATAGAATTCTCAAATAAAAGGAATCCAGGTTCCTTGGAGAGATGGCTGATTCTAAGACTGGGGCAGGAAATATACAAAATGAGCTTAAAGCATCTTGGATTGCCAGAAAGTAAGGAAATGCTCAAAAACAAACCCCAAACCCCCTACAGTGACAGGAGTATGTCAAAGACACATAGGAGCCATCTTTCTGAGGCCCTACAGGTCAAAGATGGAATAATTTGAGCAACAGAAAGGGAAAAAAATACTAGATTATAGCCCAAAGTGTAAACATGAATATATTGTTATCCATAAATATCCACTGTAATATGAACAAGTCTCTTGTACAAAAGAATTCCAGATCATTTTCTTTTGGCCACACCTTCAACATGTGGAAATTCCCGGGCCAGGGATCAAACCTACGCTATAGCAGTGGCCTGAGCTGTTGCAGTGACAACATTAGACCCTTAACCCACTGTGCCACAGGGGAACTCCAAGAATTCCAAATAATTTACTCCACCCTCAATGAAGTTGAGCCTAACTCCCCAATCCTTAGGTGGGGCCTATGCATAGTGACTTCCTTTCAAAGAGGACAGTATGGAAAAGGGGAAGGAAGGAAGCTTTACAGAGGAGAAACCTGACAAACACTGCCTTTGCCCGGTGATCAAGGTCAGCATCACGGCGATAAGCCACGCTGATTACATGTACCCTTGACATGGTGTGATGTGAACGGTACTTCACTCTGTGGTCTTCCTTTCCAAACCTGTAACCCCCGTCTAAGCATAAGAAAAACTGGAGTTCCCATCGTGGCGCAGTGGTTAACGAATCCGACTAGGAACCATGAGGTTGCGAGTTCAATCCCTGGCCTTGCTCAGTGGGTTAAGGATCCGGAATTGTTGTGAGCTGTGGTGTAGGCCGCAGACGCGGCTTGGATCACGTGTTGCTGTGGCTGTGGTGTAGGTTGGTGGCTACAGCTCTGATTCGACCCCTAGCCTGGGAACCTCCATATGCCGCTGGAGCGGCCCTAGAAAAGGCAAAAAGACAAGAAAAAACAAAAACAAAAACTACAGATAAAACCCAACCGAGGGACATTCTGCAAAACTGTACAGTCACTCCTCAAAACTGTCAAGGGGGATAGTCTGAGAAACTGTCACAGCCAGTCACAGCCAAGAGGAGCCCAAGGGGACATGGACATGACATAATGTGGTTGCTTGCATGGGCTCCTGGAACAGAAAAAGGACATTAAGTAAAAGCTAAGGACCTCTGCATTAAGTATGGCCTTTAGGTAATAATAATGTAACAATATTAGTTCATTAACGGTGGTGATGGGAAGGTAAGCTGTTCATAATAGGGGAAGTTGGACTTGGGGTATATGGGGACTCTCTGTACTATTTTTGAAATTTTTCTCTAAATCTAAAACTATTCTAAAATGAAAAGTTGATTTTAAAAAAGGCAGGCATAGGAGTTCGCTAGTAGTGGCCCATGGTTACTACTAGCTGACTAGTAACCATGAGGACACATGTTCGATCCTTGGCCTTATTCTGCGGGTTAAGGACCCAGCATTGCTGTGGCTGTCGTGGAGGCCAGTAGCTGCAGCTCTGATTTGACCCCTAGCCTGGGAACTCACCGTTCCCCCACTTCCCCCCAAAAAGTCAGGCACAGGGAGTGGCAGCAGCAGATAGCGCAGAGGCTTGGGGCAATGGTTCAGCCCCAGCGGCAACTCAGCCCGAAGGAGAAACTGTTTAACTCCTGGTGACTTTCACGTTGCCTTTTTTTTCTCCCTTAGAAAAATCTAGATGTCTGTACATAAATCTGTTTGCTGGACTGGAAGGGGACAAAGTTATTGCAGCTAACTGGCCTTCCCCAAGTCCCACAGAGATCTCCTGGTGGTTAAATTCATTAACTTAGTATTTTGTAATGATTAAAACACTGATCAATAATCTGCTAGGTCTGGCCCTTAAATCAATTGCCCCATTAATAAGAATGAAAGCACCATTTTATTATCAAGCCCTGGACCTTTTGCAGAAAAGGCTTCTGGGGTTTGGGGCTTCCATCCCCTCTGCTGCTGACCAGGTTGATTAAAACTCCCATCCAGGTTCCTCAAGCCTCATGCTTGTTGTCACTTGGAACAAAATTAGCTGGAGGGAAAGACTTCTAGAAAAATGGGTTTCACTCAGTGAGACACTCATTAGTGAGTCAATTAAATTTTCTTGAGACCCTACTAAGTGCTCTGGCCTCTGCTCAAATGCCCCCTCCTTAGAGAGGCTGCCCCACCCCCACCCCATCTTTACCACCTTATCCTAAACATCACTGCCCACATGCTCTCTGGCCACTGCTTTAGTTTTCTTCAGAGCACTGATCACTGCTTGATAATATATTTAATATACTTGCTCACTGTTTCTTTTGTTTGTTTGTTTTGTTCCTTCACTAAACTGAAAGCCCCATGAAGGCTTAATTCCGAAGGCGATGGAAAGCCATGGAGAGAAGTGGCCTGGGGGGACTTGGGTTTGGAAGGATGACTCTGCCTGGAAGGCGCAGACAGAGTTGGAGGCGAGTAGAGACAGGACTGGTGGAGAGAAGATGAGGGTGCGCATAAGGCCAGAGGGAGGCGGTTCAGAGACCTGGTGAGGCTGCCTGGTGCTGATGGGATAGAGAGCAGGGCAAGGCTGCCGCGGGTCCTGGGAACTAGTATGGACAGGACTTGTGAAAAGATCGGGCGTGGGTGGAGAAGAGAGAGACTTCGAGGGTGACTCCTAGGTCTCTGGCTTGGGTACCAGTCCACCGAGGCTGGGGACACTGGGGAAGGTCACGTCGGGGAGATGACCTCCAACTCTTGGTCCTCTAGAGGAGAAACTCTGGAGACAGGAGCTGAGATCCCCATTAACTGGCCTCGCGTATGGGCTGGGTGGGGGTAGAGGGCGTGGGGTGAGAGATGACCCTCAGACCACCTCCCTTCTTGCTCCTCCTCAAAAGTGATGTCTGCACAACCGCATCTGGACCCACGGGGTCGGCATGGTGGGAACGAGTAAGTGGGGAGACACGCATACACACCTTTATGTTGAATTGCAAAGAGATGAGGCGGGTGTAGTATAGGGTGAGAGACCATAACCCAGGTGCCTTTTCAGCCTCAGCCCATTTCTTAGCACAGAGCTCAGGGTCCTTTGCTTGGGCAGGGATTACAGCTGCTGAAGGCTCCGGCAGAGGCACGGGACCCACAGGCAGCCACATGGTTTTGTCTTAAGACCTCCCCACTCCTGCTTACCCAGAGACACCACAGATGGCTCTGTCACTGTGATTCACCGACTCCTTGGAGTTAGCAGGGACTTAAATGCCAGGAGCACCATCTTCTTATTTATAAGCCAGGAGAAGATGGACATGCCATGGCCAAGGTCAGATAGGAAGCTATGGTGGATGTGACCTTCCAAGTCACGTGTGTCACTGTACGTACCTGGACAAACACCCATGTGTCCCCATGTCCACAGACATGTGCTCTCAGGGAGAAACACAGGGACACCCTCTAAGTGCTTCACACCATGGACAACCCCCAAATGCGTAACTCCAGCCTTGTCTGATCTCTCCTCAGCTCCAGACTCATATTGTCAGCTGTCTGCTCAGTATCTAACAGGGCGAATGGGGAACTCAAACATAACAGGTCCTAAACCGAACTCTGGATTTTTATCTCATCAAACCTGCTCCTAAATAGATCTTCCAGAAGGTGACAACCACATCAGGTCAAAAAGCTAGGTGTCACCTGAGAGTCTTTTCTTTCCTTCAGCCCTCCAGTCTCCATGCCAACAACTCAGGGGCAACCTGTTGGCTCTATTTCTGAAATACACCACAAATCTCTATCAGTTGCTCTCACTGGGTTCTCTAGCAAAGTGAGCTTCCTCTGTGAATAGTTGGTCTGTGCTGCTTCCAGGGACAGGACACAACTAAAGAAGAAGCAAGGGGCAGTTAAGAGCAGGGTCCCTGAGCCTTCCTGGCGGTGGTGGGGCGTGTATGGACCAGGCACAGCCAGGGGCTCTGCCTTGGTGGGTCTCTGGGGGCCATGTGAGGAGGAAAGAGAGGAAGCCTATCTCACTCTCACCTCTTTCAGATGCCCTAGTCTAGAGGCAGACACACAGGGCAGGACAGAAATCCTCGTAAGTGTGGAACAGGAAAGCTGGGGCAGAGTCCTGATCTCCACTCATGCTTGATCTTTAGCTGTCACCCGGCTAGCTGGGGAGGAACGTAAGGACAAATATCCATTAACTAGGCTTCTCATTACACAAACTCTACATCAAAAGCATTATGTTCCTGCTGGGGCTCAACGGGATCGGTGGCGTCTTAGGAGCGCTGGGAGGCACGTTCAATCGCTGGCCCCAGTGCAGTGGGTTAAGGATCCAGGGCTGCTGAAGCTGAGGCTGTGGCTTAGATCACAACTGTGCCTCAGACCTGATCCCTGGCCTGGGAACTTCATATGCCTTGGGGTGGCCGAAAAAGAAAAAAAAAAAAAAAAAAAGCATTTTGCCCTCAACTCCATTTGGCACTCTCCTGTGATTTACTTTAAGCAAATTACTCCTTTGTATAAAAATCGTTTTCCTTTAAATATTAAGGGGGAAGAAGTTTTCCATTTTCTTTGGTGTGGCGTTTATTATATCTTGAGGGCAAAGACTTCTGCTTTCAAAATGGAAATCAATGAGAAACATGATTGAATTTGGGAAACTCGGTTTTACAGCCAACAGTTCTGGACCATGTCAGAAGTTCTGAAGGCTCTAAATAGATCTATAATTCATAGGAACATTTTGGAGATTTGAAAAGTGAGTGGGTCTCACTTTGTCACACAACTGACTTCGAATGCCCTGTCACTTCAAGTCTGAAAGGTTCTATGTTCTTTTGAGACTAGAGAATCTCAGGATAGTCTTATTCTTTGTACCTTTCTCCACACTCTTTCCCACCTTAGTGGATCATGGGCAGCATTAAATGGGCCAGTGGGCATCAAGAAATAGGCCAGAGAAGTTGCCATTGTGGCTCAGTGGGTTAAGAACCTGACATTGTATCCATGAGGATGCGGATTCAATCCCTGGCCTCGCTCAGTGGGTTCAGGATCTGGCGTTGCCACAAGCCATGGTGTAGGCTGCAGATGTGGCTCAGATCTGGCATGGCTGTGGCTGTGGTGTAGGCCAGCAGCTGCAGCTATGATTTGACCCCTAGCCTGGGAACTTCCGTATGCCACAGGTGCAGCCCTAAAGAAAAAAAAAAAATGCCAGTGTAGGCAGTAAAGAGTAAGGCTTATCATCATTCCAATCTTGGGACCCCAAAGGAGCCAAGAAAAAAAAATCCAGAGGGTTATTAGGAGAGGAACAGCAGAGTCATGATGAAATGGAAATAATTTCAACAGCAAAAGCTCTTCTCTCAATGTTAAAGTTCTGAAGGAAGATTAAAACACGGAACAAAAAGGCAAGGATTCTGGTTCAGAGTCAAGTTTCAGAACTTTCCCTGTGCCGTGCAGTCTTCACTCCCCTCCACGTATTTGTGACCATGCAAGATATTTTCAAACATGCAAGACCCTGGGTGAGCCTTTGGGAAAGAATTCTCTAGAGAAACGAGGAGAAAGGGAGAAGGGAATTCTCCAAAATGTGTCAACGATGCTTCTCTCGGCCTGGCAAGGATTCAGGTGACTTGTTTTATCTGATCTCTAATCCTGTTTATTTTCCAAGTTCTCCCTAATGAACATAGACTGAATTCATAATAAACCCTGGGGTTTCTCACACGCTCTCGTGAGTTTCTATGTATTCCTCCAACACCTTGGTCACGAGTCCCCTTGAAAAAGCCTAATTTGGGTGCCCATCTGTTTCTTGTTGGGATCCCGAGGTACACTTATCCTACACAGAAGGGGATGGTAGCCACAGAGGGAAGAAAGCAAACCAATGTCAAGACATTCTAGTGAGATGCAGCCGCTTGCCAAAGGCTTTTCAAGCCCGGCCTACCTTCTTTTAGTTATTAAAAAAAACTATCATGGCTCAGTGGTTAATGAACCCAACTAGTATCCATGAGGATGCAGGTTCGATCCCTGGCCTCTCTCAGTGTGTTAAGGATCCAGCGTTGCTGTGAGCTGTGGTGTAGGTTGCAGACGCTGCTCGGATCCCGAGTTGCTCTGGCTGTGGTGTAGGCCGGTGGCTACAGCTCCAATTCAACCCCTAGCCTGGGAACCTCCATATGTCTTGGGTGCGGCCCTAAAAAGACAAAAGATTAAAAAAAAAAAAAAGTGTATAAGGGAAAACTAGCTTTTAATTATGGAGTGTAAGAGGGCTAGAGGGCTGCCGGCAAGAAATACAGCTTGTCTTTGAGGTACAGAGGCTGGAAAGAGGGTGCAGCCCACGTGTCTCCATGTTGCTGAGGCTGGGCCCCTGCACCACCTAAACTGTCTCATGCGCCACAGGCCTCATGTTTCTGGAAACATCGGCTGAGAGTCGCTCACGTTCTGCTTGCCGTGAGTCTGTCAGGGTTTGTCAGCTCTCAGGGCCCAGACAAGAATCTGAGAAGGGTTATGTGTTCAAACCCTGTTGACACTGCTGTGTTGGAAACGCGGGACCGATGCGGCCTTTGGTGGGACCCTTCTCCGTGCAGATGATCAAGTCACTGGCTCCCTTGCTTCCCGCATTCACTTTCTCCCTTCCTCACCAAACACTTGCTCTGTTCCTGCAGAAGCCCCCCAGGCGCTGTGCTAGACTCTGTGGCCTCAATGGCGCAAAAGACAGACCCTGTCTTGGCTCCCCGCCACCAGCTAGAAGAGAAAGTCTTTATATAAACAGGAGAGCCTCTGTGATGTGAGCCCTGCCCCCACCTTCTAAAACTCCTCTCCTGCCATTTCTAAGAAAAAGGGACAGCTGGGATGACACCCCATATTCTTTTGGCCTCTACAGAATCCCCATGCAATTGCATTTTATTTTATTTTATTTTATTGTATGTATGTACGTCTCTGTGTATGTATGTATGTATGATGTCTGTCTGTCTGTCTCTGTGCTTTTCCCTAGACTGAACCCTCTGCCTACAACATTTTCCTTTCGGCCCAGCCTCCTCCATCCGGGAGCCCCCTTAGAGGCCTCTTCAATGGTCCCCCTGGGGACTCCTATCCCAGCCGTTACTACATCTGAGGCCTCATCTGGTCTGTTTCCTTCCTGGAGTGTGAACCCCAGTGAAGGAAGTATGAAGCCAGAGCACCCCAGAAACACAGGCTACAGGGTCAGGCCCAGAATTATCACAAGGACTGAAAAATACAGGTTAGTTCTAGGAGATTTCTTGCACACCTGAGTCTGTGCACTGAGATGCATTCCTGGAACACCAGGATGAAGCTTGTTGCAGGGCTGGGCTCATGTACAGGCCCTATAACTGAAGGAAGCTGGTGCCTCTTGTTAGGACAGGTGTCCTAGGGGCTTGGAGAGCCTGACAGGGCTGGGCCCTGCCCTCCTTGGCCACGCCCCTCAGAGCCAGGCTTGTCCAGCCGCTTCAGGAAGGCAGGATGGCCAGAGGCCAGAGCTCCAAGCCCTGTAGTGGGAGGAAACGGCACACAAGGCCAGGGCCAGCCTGTTCTGCCCTCTCTCTCCCCCTCCCCCTCCAGCCCCCTCCACATCAGCCCTGGGAGGGGGCCCTCCCCTTGTTCCAACCCCCCCACAGGCTTTCTCTCAAATGCAGATCTTTTCTCATGTCCTGCCCTGTGGCAGAACTGATGGTGGGTCAATGAGCAAGATGATTGATTGGTCTCACGGACTCACCTCCAAAATAGGATTTCCCCCCACAGCAGGAGCACGGGAATTACACTGTGCTATAGTTGAGAGGACAACGCTTCCCCAAAAAGAATGTCAATTCTCAGAGCACAATGGGAATCAGAAGTGGAGACAGGGTTGAGATCCCGGCTATGGAAGGTGCTTGTTCTTATCACCCTGAAAGCCAAACTCCACCGCCCCCCAACCCCCTACTCTGACACACCAAGGAGAGACAGATGCAGTCTGGGCCACCTGAATGGAGACGTCAGCCCTGGCCATCAGTGTAACCAAGGCCTGTCTAGCAAAGGTGGGCATAGTGGCTGTGGTTGGCTCGTCTGGGCCGAGTCAGCTGAGACTCTGGTTTGAGTTAGATGAGCAAATGTGACCAGGTGGAGGTGAAGCTATTTTTGTAAGACAGAGAGAGAGGATGTGAGAGAATCGTGAAATGAGCGTGGAGGAGAAGAAATTCAGTCTTGCCCTCTAAAGCAATGTTCCACAGTGAGGTACAACTTCTCTGGCCCTGGTGTCCAGGTGGTGCCTCTCCCAGAGGGCACGTCCCTGGGTCGAGTGGGACCTGCATCTTAAGGTCAGTATCCATCAGACATGTGTAGCTTTCGCATAACCTGGTCTCAGTGGATGCCACCTTCATCTAATGCACAACTAAAGAGAAATTTCTCCTCATGTTGGAGAATAAAAGACTTTCTGCTGAATACAGTTTGAGTTGGTATTTTCTCATGTATTTTAAGGATGATTTAGGGAATTTCAAGAATAATTTTAACTCTGCCCAGTTGTTATCTTTTGGGCTGACTCCAGAGCCACCGAAGTCATTTTATTTTAGAACCTTCTTTATCCAGTTAACTTAACGGTCCTTATTTCTATAAGTGGTTATGCTGCAAACTTGATCTCTGTGTATTTTTAAATCCTTCCAAATTTCAGATCACCATGCTCAAAATAAAGGTTTTAGGATACACGGTTTAAAATTCAGAACCAGGTCATGTTAATATAAGCTTACTACGTTCCGAAAAGCCATCAAGAAAAATTTGCACCATTAACCAGATAATGTTCATGCAACTCATGTACCTAAAGGTGAAACTACTGGCTCCAAGAACACTCTGGAAATGAGTTCATGTTGTAATTTTCGCCAACAAATGGCCAACCTAATTTAACCACAGGTAGACTTGAGCTCTCTCCAGATGCTTGCTCTACAGGTAAATCATGCATCATATCTGCAGAGGAAAGAGTAATGAGCAAATCTAACAGGAGCTGGAATGAACACTGTGTTAAATGTTTTACCCTCATTAAATACATTAATATTCATGAGTAAATGATTATATATATGAATTTCCTATGGTAATGACCCAGATTCAGCCAAGCCTCCCCCCTTTTAAATGGATACCAGCATCAAAGTGCAGCATGGCTTTATGGTGACTAGAGCAGTACCTACAATTTCACAAATTTATGACCTATCTGTGCACATGACTGGAATGTGAGTTCATTCCGGTACAATTTACCCTTTGGCGTTTCCCCACGGCCCCCGGGCACAGAGCCTGGCCTGTGGTAGGTGCTTGGCAACATTTGACAAATGGAAACAAAGGCACCCAGGAGAATGGCACAGACACCCCACAGCAGAAGAGCACTGAGAAGGTGGGTCCCAGTGGCGACAGGGACCAGGGCAGCTTTCTTGGAGGAAGCAGGTCAGAGGTGAACCCCAGAGATGGGAGGGTTCAGGACTGATGGAAAGTTATGCAGAAGACACTTCAGAATGAGAGGAGGGAGAGACAGGTGCAAGGAAATATGAACCTCTGTAGGAAAAGGATGAGGACGGTGTGGCTTTGGTCAAAAAACCCAGAGGAATTGCTGGGTGAAGGGGTCACCTGTGGGCTGGTCAGACCAGCATACTTTTCCCTAAGAAATGTCCTTCCCCAGTTCAAATGTTTTTTTGTTTTTTTTTTTCTCTTTTCCTTTTAGGGCTGCACCCACAGCAAATGGAAGTTCCCAGGCTAGAGGTCGACTTAGAGCTGCAGCTGAGGCCTATGCCACAGCCACAGCAATGCAGGATCTGAGCTGCATCTGTGACTTATGCTGCGGCTTGCAGCGATGATGGGTCCTTAACCCACTGGGTGAGGCCAGGGATCAAGCCCATATCCTCACGGACACTATGTCCGGTTCTTAATCCCATGAGCTACAACGGGAACTCCTCAAATGTTTTTAGTGAAAACTGTAATATTCCTTAATATGAACTGGCGCCCTGGCTGCGTGATTGGGGGGGGGCATCAGTCTTGTACATGGCACACTGGAGCAGTATAGGATATTGGTTCTCTCTCTCTCTGTCTCTCTGTCTCTCTGGGAGGGCAAGCTTTTCACATAGACCTGGAGCTATTGAGAATGGTCACACTCTGCCACGTGTATTAGAAAGTGACAGCACATCTGCAGGTAAAGGGCGGCAGAGATGAGAGAGCAAGAATGTGAGAAGGAGCTGCCCAGGGCCACTGTGTCCCAGGCCCCGGTTCCTGCTGAGGCTCAGCTGCCACCCTCCATCAGTACTTCCTCCCTTTGGTTCCAGATGAGGGAAACTGGTTTCTGTTACTCTGCACCAAATGAGAGGTTTTTATGTGCATCCCCAGCATGAGTCTGAATTGAGCAGAGAGGGTCTTGCAAATTATGACACAAAACCCCATGCCAAACCCAGAGGTTGTCTCAAAGATCCATATTTTATGAGGATGATGAAGAGAGAGGAGGAGGAAGCAAAGGAGGAGATACGCTCACTCCACTCTTCCTGCTCTCTGCCAAGGTCATGGAGCTGATCACACCTGGGCGGCAGGAACACGTCTCCCCTCCCCAGGTGCACACAGCTGATGCAAAATTCTGGGTCCAGCAAACTCTGACAGATGCCATCTCCCTTGACCAGTATTGCCATCTCCCTTGACCAGTATTGACAGCCCAGAGCTGGGCTGTTTTTCCTCCACCTGCCAAATGGCAGTTCTGTCTGCCTCCTGATCCTGCCTACCTGGAACTCTGCCTTTGACATCCAGAGTCTCGCTCCCCACTCTCTCCCTGAGGATGGGAGGGGGCACAGTGCACCCCAAACTCCCCCGCTTCACCCCAACCCCCTACAGCCTGGTGTGTGTTCTCTCATCCCCAAAACGCAAAACTAAGAATAAAAAACTGGGCATAGTAATGTCTAGAACCAACCTAAACAGCTGTAAGCTTCTGGAAGGCAGGGCTGGTGCCTTAGGTTTTTGGGTTTGGGGGTAGGGTAGGAAGGAGGGAATGCACGGTGGGGTCAGGAAAGTGTTCAGGCTTTGCATAAACACTCTTGAGCTCCAGCTTCCCCATCTGTAAAATGGGAGAACAGCAACTATCTTTCTACAGGGAAGTTCGGTTTTGCTTTTTTTTTTATTATTACTCAAATGAATTTATCACATCTGTAGTTGTATAATGATCATAACAATCCAAAGTTTTAATGATAAAAAGAAAGAAGATACATGTAATGCACTAGTCTATGCTTGGCATGTGTTGCAGGCACACAGAGAAATGGCAGTCCCTCCCTGCCCCAGCAGGTACCCCGAGTCTGAAAGCCAACGTCACGCAGCCAAGCATACGTCAACACCCACCGGCTTCTCCCACCCAGCCCTCTGCTTTCATCCTGAGTGAGCAGTGCCCCACTTCCCCTCAGTCCGGCCATCTCTTCCCGCCCCCTGGGGACCTTTTTCCCCACACACCCTTAGGGACCACAGCTCTACCCTTGTCTTTGTCTCCTGCGCTTTCTGTCCCTCCCCGCCCCAGCCAGCTCCCCCATCGCTCACCCTGACAGCCACAAACGCCTATTTATTTGCCGACTAACTTCCGGGTGGTTTAATATCCCCTTGAATTACTGTACAATCTCTTTCAAGTTATATTTGATTATTTTTCACATTTAAAAACATGAACACAATTACCCCACAATGGCACGTGCCGTTACAGTGGGAAATAAAATAGTATTGCAATACCATCTGTGCATCTCAGACAAGGACTCAGTCCCTGGAAATTATGTCTCTAGCACGGAGCGAGATCTGCCGTGATAGGTACCATATAAATGCATATGAGACGATAAATAGTTACAAAGGGAGAAGATGCTGAATAATTAATCCACCCGCCTCTCCTGGAACGTTCTTTATAAATCTGTCCCAGGCGTTCATTTGTTTTTGCTTTTGTTTTTTACAGAAGCAAATATTTAAAAGTAAAAAATAAATAATGTCCAGGATGGAGTGCTATTAAAAAAAAAAAACAGTGGGAGGGAGATAGAAGATTATGGATGATGAAGATTCCCAAGATTTCTCTAACATCAACCAGATGGCACTTGTTAAGGAGATGGATGAGGTAAGATGGGACGGGGTTGTTCCTGGGAGACGGGATTGGTCTGGGATCAGGTCTAAGCAGTAGGTCTTCACGCTGGATTAATGCTATAGACTTTATAACCTGGGCCCAAGTCTATGTGTAGTTGGAGAAGGGAAAACCCATAGGGACACATTTAGAAAGTTCTAGAAATCTCCTCCCGTCCCTCAACACCACTGGATTTCCAAGAATCTCAAGATAAGTACAGGATTTTGTGTGATCTAATCCAAATTTGGCTTTGATTTGCATCCCTCTGTCCATCCCACCCCAAACCTGAAAGCACCGGATCTCAGCTGATTGGCGTCCCTCCCTCAAGGGCTGCTTATTACCCATCAAGGTGACCTGTCTTATCCTGGCAGCCCTGACTGTCAGAAAGTTCTTCCTCCAGAGGCCAGAGGCGTCTCTCTGAGACCCACCTTTCCCTACTTGTAATCCCAAGAGCCAAGAAGAGCCCAAGCCCCTCTGCCCTTCGGATATATAACCAGAGATCAAGTCCCTCCCATCCCTTCTCCTGGATCCTGGGCCTGGAAGTTCCCAGACCTGAAAGTCCTTTGAGTTCAGAAGGTTCCTTTAAAAATGTACTCCTTGGACCAGTCACTCATACCTTTTGGGGAAATACAGTGGGTTACTCTCTCTATTTCAGATCTACGTTCTTTATCAGATATACGCTTTACAAATATTTTCTCTCCCCCTGTGACTTGCCGTTTCCTTTTCTTAACAATATCTTTTGGAGCAGAAGTTACTCCAGTTTGCTAACCGAGTGGCGGTAGAAGGTGAAATGGTACAACTACTGTGGGAAATCCTAAGTTGGCAATTTATTAAAAAGTTAAGCATTTCCTTTCATATGATCGCACCCAGTGCCCCGAAAATGGCATCAAGATAATTAATGGCTGTGATAAAGAACACCAGAATATTTTCTCAAGAGAACAGAAAGCATCTCTATAAAGACTTGTACACAAATACCAGAATCGTTTTACTTGTCATAGCCAAAACACTGGAAAGAACCCAAATGTCCATCCACAGGTGAATGAATCAACTCTGCTACATCCAGACAATGTGACAACAATACCACTTAGCAATAAAAAGGGACAAAGCTGTCAACCAGATGATAACATGACTGAATCTCAAAGCCATCATGTGGCGTGGAAAAAGCCAGGTAAGAGACTACATATTGTGATTCCATTTATAGAGAAAGCTAGAAAACACAAGCTATAGTGACAAAAAGCAGATCAGAGGTGGAGGGTTGGGAGGAGGGGATTAAAAAGGGGTATAGGGAAACTTTTGGGGTGATGGCTATATTCCTCTTGATTCTGCTGGTTTCATAGTCATATATCAAAACTAATAAAATGTTACCATTTAAATACAGCTTCTTGCACCTCAACTATACTGCAATGCATCTGTTTTTAAAAAGGGAATTTGAATTTTTCCATTAAAGAGTATCCAATTTATAACCCTTAGCAATAGTTCTTAAAATCTCCTTTTCTCTCCTCCTTGATTTTCTTCTCCCAACTCCTTAGGAGCCTCTGACCGTAAAGCACAGAAAACTCTCGAGCGCTCTCATCTGCTGTGACTTTTCTGGCTCTTTCCTCTGCTGCCCCAACCCCTCTTTATTATGAAGGTCAATTTTGCCTCTCCGGCTTCTTTGCCTATTTCATTCCCTGGTTCCCTTACCTGAATTTTTCATTACAAAGGAAAGATAAAGAATCAGCTCACCTTCCTCCTGCCTCTTCCCTGTTTTCCTTGTTGGGTAACAAGCGTAGGTACCTGCCTGGTGAGGACAGGATTGTATGGGAAGGGGGACAGCGTTGGCTGGTAAATGGGGCAGGGCACTCACTAACCCAAGTGCCTTTTGGGAGTGAGAAAATGATGCTCCCTCTGAGTGGATGAATTTGAAAAATGCCTTCCATTGGGAGACCCAGACTTGTAAGTACCTGGTTTGGAGAAAATATGCATCATAGTGTAAAATAAAAGGCACCCTTTCTCGGGAGAGATATAGCCTTACAACCAGGGTGTATGGCTTGGGGAGCAGATCATGGCTGGGCTTCAGCTCCTACTCACTCCAGACTCCCCACCCTGCCTCCTACATCAAGAGCTTTTGTTCAGTGCACAAACTAAACAACAGAAAATGGCAGTCCTGGAAGGGATGCTGCTTTGATAGCAGGCAGATCCAAATATAATTGGATGGGGGGGATGTTGAGAACACTCCTGGAAATAAATCTTATCCCTGTATTTTTCATTTACAAAATGAATTTATCCATTCAACTAGCGAGGGACATTTAAATTGTATCGAGGGTGGTTTTTTGTTTTATGTTGTTGTTGTTGTTGTTGTTGTTTGCTGTTGTTAATGGTGCTGCAACAAATACACTTGCATATGTCCCTTAAAGGACTTGCTCAAGAGTTAATAGTGGCATTGTTGGGTCATTTGAAGGTTGTATAACTTGGCTAAGTATTGCCAAACAATTTTACAAGGTGAGTGTATTAATGTGCTTTCATCAGGAATGTATGAGAGTTTATAAATTCTTTATAAATTTCTTAATTCTTTATAAATTGCTGCTTTTTTTTTTTTTTTTTCCTTTTTAGGGCCATATCTGAGGCACACGGAGGTTCCCAGGCTAGGGGTCGAATTGGAGCTATAGCTTCCAGCCTACACTACCGCCACAGCAGTGCCAGTTCCGAGCCATGTCTGCGACCTACACCGCAGCTCACTGCAATGCCGGATCCTTAACCCACTGAGCGAGGCCAGGGATCGAACCTGCATCCTTATGGATGCTAGTCAGATTCGTTTCCGCTGAGCCATGACAGGAACTCCCTTTGTAAGTTTCTTAATTTAGAAGTTCTTAATTCTTTATAAATTTTTTAAGTCTTACCAACATAGTGATTGTGAAATTGTCTCGTGTTTTAACTGCATTTTTCTGATTATTAGTGAGGTTGAGCAAGTTTGCATAAAATTGTGGGCCTCTAAATACTCTTGTCTGTGAAATCCATCTCCTGCCCATTTTTTATGTTGGAGTGTTTGTTTTCTTCAGCTTGGTTCATAGGCCATATATTCTGGATACTTAGTCTTCTCTCGGTTATATGTGCGGCAAATAACTTCTCCCACTCCATGGCTTACACTTTAACCCTCTTGAAAGTGGCTTTTGGTGGACAGAGCTCTTAACATTAATGAAGTCAAATTTATTCATCTTTATGGTCTGTACTTTCAGTATCTTGTTGAATTCTTACCTAACCTGAGGCCATACATATATTTTCCTATATTGTCTTCTGAAAGTTTTATCATTTTTCTTTTGCACATTTAGGTATTTAATTCACCTGGAATTGATTTTTATGGAGGGTATGAAGCAGGAGTTCAATTTAATTTTTAAAAATTTTCCATCATAGATTACCGATCGTCCTTGCACAGTTCTAGATAAGTCTGTCATTCTCTCCACTGCTGTGTGTGTCATGTATCTGGCATCTGTATCTGTGGGAGTCGTCCTCTGAGCTACTGTTCGCCTATTTGTTTATCTCTGTACAGCCACATTCCTCTCACCACTCTTGCTTTATCCTGTCTCATTAGCTTTTTGGATCAGTCTTCCCATCGTGTTCTTCCAAAAGCATTGTTGTCATTCTTTTTTTTTTTTTTTTTTTTTTTTTGGCCATGCTCACTGCATGCAGAAGTAACGGTGCTAAGGATTGAACCTGTGCCACAGCAGCAACGACTTGAATCCTTAACCACTAGGTCAGTAGGGAACTCCAGGATTGATGTCATTTTTATTAAAGTAGAGTTGATTTACGATGTTGTGCCAATTTCTGCTGTACAGCAAAGTGACTCAGTCATACATATATATTCATTCTTTTTTTTCAATATTATTTTCCATCATGGTCTATCCCAAGAGACTGGACATAGTTCCCTGTACTATACAGCAGGACCTCATTGCTTATCCATTCTAAATATAATAGTTTGCATCCACTAACCCCAAACTCCCAGTCCATCCCTCTCCCTCCCCCCTCCCCCTTGGCCACCACAAGATTGTTCTCTATGTCTGTGAGTCTTTCTGTTTTGAGGATAGGTTCATTTGTGCCATATTTTAGATTCCACATATAAGTGGTATCATACAGTATTTGTCTTTCTCTTTCTGATTTAACTTCGTTTAGTATGAGAATCTCTAGTTGCATCCATGTTGCTACAAATGGCATTATTTTTTCTTTTTATAGATGAGTAGTATGCTATTGTATAAGTGAACATTCTTGATTATTTGTATTTCCATAGGCATTTTGGTAGTAGTTCTTAAAGTTCACCAAATGTTAGAATTTTGATGAGAATTGCATCAAAATCATAGGACACTTTGGGGTGAATTGACATCTTATTGGGTTGAGTCTTCTGACTCAAGTTCATGGTTTATTCTCTCCATCTATATATGTCTGCCTTAGTGTTGTCTATAAAAATTTATTCATTCTTCCACAAATGTCTTGCACAACTTTTGGGAGATTATTCCTAAATAATTTACATAATTTATACTATTTTAAGTGGTATTTTAAAAATTCCAGTTTCCATCTTTTTGCTTTCACTGTTTGTTTTTTCACGAATTTTAAAAATCCAAAAACCTTGTTGAATACTAGAATTCTAATACCACAGTCTAGATTATTTGAATTTAGACAAATAAATCATCCATAAATAAATTTTTTCTCTTCTAATTCTTACGCTTTTTTTTTTGGCCTTCCTGTGCTAGCTAGGATTTCCAAAACCATGTTTAAAAGAAGCCCCCATACTTAAAGGTCAGGATTTCAATGATTCTTCTTTAGCTGTGATGTTTCCTGCATGCTTTTGCAGCTATCCTTTATTAGGCTGAGAAAGTTCTCTCTATTCCTGGTTTGCTATGTGTAAAAAGATAACGGACAGATGGTAGATTTTATCAACGGCTTTTACCTCATTAGTTGATGCTTTCTGTCCTTTAATCTGTTAATGTAAATTTCTTGAAGTGACTTTCTAATATTAAACCCACCCTGCATTCCTGAGATAACCTCAGGTTTTTTTTATATTGCTGAATTCAGTCTGCTAGTATTTTGTTGAGGGGTATAACAAATTACGTACACCTACACGAGCAAAATTAGCTTTTCGTTTTTCTTTCTTTGTCAGGATTTGATGTCAAGCTTATGCTGGCTTCTGGCTTCATAATGAGTGGGGGGCATATTCCTTCTTAAAATTTTCCTTGAATATTCACGACAGTCTATTGGTAAAAGTGTCTGTGCCTGAGGTTTTTGTTGAGGAAAGGAGTTTGTCAACTGATAATTTCTCAGAGGTTATAAGTTTCCAAATTCATCGCGTCAGTCTTGGTAAGTCTATTTTTATAAACATTTTGTATATCCTGTAGGCTTTCTAATTTATTCCAAGAAGGTTGTTTAGAGTATCCTTTTAAATCTTGGAAGAGCGTAACTTTCCTTTTTTCTTACTGATATTTATTTATGCTTTCTCTGTTTTTCTTGATTGATCTTACAAAAAGTTTATCTAGTACTTTATATATTTATTTACAAAAATTAATTTCTGCTGTTATCTTTATTAGTTCTTTTTTTCTACTTTCCTGAGATGTATTCTGTTTTTTTTTTCCCCTAGTACATCCATTTGTCTACTTTGTTCATTAATTTTCAGCCTCTCTCCCTTCTTATATAAGTATTTAATTTTTTCGGCCAAGCTGCAGGGGGCTGAGGGACTCCCTTGAGGCTTGAAGGTCCCTCTGCCTCAGCTCCTGGCCCCGCATCACCTTAATCACTGCAGCAGAGGCTTTTGCTGAACTGCTTGTGACTTAAAGACAAGGGAGGGCTGGGGTTTGACAACCATCATTTTCCTCCGGGGGACTCACTCTGTGACCTGTCTGGGGACATGGACACAAACCCAGCACTGGGTCTGGGTTGAGAGGTTCTGGGGGAACCTGTCTCCTTGCTCTTTTTATGCCCAGCTGCCCACGTTCCTTGGCTTGGGACTCCCTGGCATCATTCCAGCCTCTGGCTCCCATCCTCACACCTCCCTTTCCTCTCCTATGTCTGATCTCCCTCTTAGAAGGACCCTGCAAGTCTATTTAGGGCCACCTGGATGATCCAGGATAAGCTCCCATCTCAAGACCCCGAACTTAATTACATCTGTAAAGTCCCTTCTGCCTTCTCAGGTAACAGTCACAGCTCCCCTTTGGGGGCTTGTTATCCAGCCTCCCACACCCGGACTCATCACTTCTTAACTGGCTGATCCTGAGTTAGTCACTCGGCCCCTCCTCAGAGCCTCCTCCCCCTGTCAAATGGGGATACTAATCCCCACCCCAAGAAGGTCACGGGTTTACAGATGAAGGCGAATGATGTGTGCTAGGATGCATTACCCAGAACATTGATTTTAATCACCGCACGGGAAGTCGCTGCTCTCAGATCCACCCTCAGCCCTCGGCCCTGCTGGGCTTGGTGCCGACACAGGTGGACAAGTTTAAAACCAAAATGGGGTGTGTGTGGGGGGTGAAGGAAACTGCCTGTGGAACTCCCCCACATCCGTCCTCCTCACCTGGCTGGGGGGCCGGAGAGCACTGGCCTGGGGACCCCGAGCCTTCGCTCTGATGACCGTCCTGGGAAAGCAGTATTCGAGGCCAGGGGAGGCCTCCCACTGCGCCCTGTTTATTCAGTGAGCTGGGACCCTTGAGCCACAGTGCCCACTGGGGGTGGCCTCTATTTCCACAGCTTGGGGGAAATAAAAAGAACGTGTGTCAAGTTCCCAGCCCTGTTTGCATGCAGTCAGTGCTCAATACATGTGGGTCCCCTCCCCCTTTTCTTCTAGGTGGCCCCCTGCTTCTTAAGGGCAGTCCCTGGGTTCTCGAGGCCCTTCCCGTCTTAGGTCTAAAAAGGAGCCAGGAGGAGGGGCAGCGACATGACATCGGTCAGGGGTCACCCGCAGCTCTGCCCCCTCCTGGCCAGTGATCTGGGGCAGTGGCTTTGTTGTCCCCCCCACCCCCATTCCTCCCTCATCACAGGAACTGAAGACAGCCCCTGGGAGGCTGTGAGGATGGAGGGGACGGCGCTGCTCAGCCCCCACCAGGGAGGACGTGCTTTGTTCATAAATGCTGGCTGCTGATCTGAGCGTCTGTGCCTCACCCTCTATGGGGTAGGTGGGGTGAAGACCCTCCCCGGGGAGGACGGGGGACCCTTCAGGCACAGGGGAGGTGGGGGCTGTGGGACTCAGTGGCATGCTTGGAGGACCTGAGCCACCTCTTAGAGCAGCATCCTTGTCTGATGTGAGAGGGATACTCATTTATTCCCCTTCACAGACGGGGCCGCGGAGGGGTGGGGGTCTGGCAGGCTGGAGTGAGCTGGGGTGAAGGGGGAGGCTTGGAGGGGAGGCTCTGTGCACTGGGTTGGGGCTGATCCTGCAGGAGGCAGCACCTTTGGGTGCCTGCCTCTGCCTCTTACTGTGTGATGCTGTCTGCTTCCTCGAGGGCTTTTCACCTTCGGCGTAACAGTCACCAAGCCAACCGACTGCCTCACAGTTATTTACAAAGAGACTTTTAAAGGGCTTTAAACGGAGCTCTACCTATGCTCACAGGGCTTTGCGGGAGCACCAGCCCCTGTTATGAGACACTGGGCCTCTCAGTCCCCCTGACTCCTCAACCCCGCAGGATCCAGGCTTCTGAGCCCTTTGTCCAAAGGCCTCCTTTAGGTCAAAAAAAGACCTGGTCTCGGGGAACGTGGAGTCACTTGTGAACAGAAACATTTTATCAGTTTGATTTTGGGAAAACAAAGCTGACTCAATGGCTGAAATGTCCCCAAGAGGATGATCTTGCTTTGGGGCCCGAGTCTCAGTTGGAACCCAGGGAAGCCGGCCTCCCCTCCCCTGGCAGATGTGAAGGTCCAGGGCTTGGGACAAGGTGGTGAGGGTGTGGGGTCTCCCCTGGGGAGACACCCACTGCTGTCTGGGAAGGTCCCGGGCTGAGGTTCCGGTGGTGTCTTGCAAGCCAACCACCTGCCTGGCCTTAGGGGCATTTCATTTACTTTGCAGAGAGGGCAACCTGCTCCAAACCCTGGGTTTCCCACCCCAGATTTACTTTTTTCTTTTTTATTTATTAGGGCTGCACCCGCAGCATTTGGACGTTTCCAGGCCAGGGGTTAAATCAGAGGTATAGCTGCCAACCTACACCACAGCCACAGCAATGCTGGATCCTTAACCCCCCGAGCAAGGCCAGGGATTGAACCCTCATCCTCATGGATATTTGTCAGACTCGTTACGGCTGAGCCACCATGGGAACTCCCCAGATTTACTTCCTTAAAGCTGGGAGTTTGAAGGCGCCTCTCTCTTCCTTCATCCCATGTTCGCAATGGATCCAGAGTCTTAGGGAGCAGCGGCCCCGAATCACCCAGGGAGAGAAATCATGCACCAGCCTTGTGGGAGGCACCGCTTTTTAAAGCGTCCTGGGAACAGTCATTTGCATATGCCTGGTGTATCCTGTTCTTTTAAAATCCAAAGAAAATACATTTGCCTCGCCCTTGGGAGAAACTGTCCCGAACTTCCTTCCAGGCAAGAGATGGCCTGGTCCCTGTTCCAAGAGAGGCCCCGGAACCACGGAGAAGGTGAAGCGGGTCAGGGGAGGGTTAACCACCAGGTCCTGGGCTGCACACACAGGCAGCGGCTCCTCTGCTGCCTCACAGATGCCTCAGGGCCTTTGATGTTTAAGTGCCAGACATCAAGTGTCACTTTGGAAAACAAGCTTCGCAGAGACGTCACAATCCAAGCTCCCACACGCGCAGTAAGTGGCGTCTAAACTGTGTTCCCAGTGGCTGGAACCTTGACGTGAGGTGGTGGGTGGGAGGGGTGACAGGAAGAAAAACCAAGCCAGAGGGTGGGTGACAAGGCTGGTGGGATGCCATGAGTTTGGAAATGGCCGAGGCTGCATGCCACCGAGGACGAGGGTCACCTGGAGCACCCAGATGGGATTGATGAGGTCCCCCGAAGCTCCCTGCACCCTTCCAAACCATGCCAGGAGGTCTCAGCCATTTGCAGCTGCCAGACAAGCTCTTCAGAGCCAGTGTCGTATGTAGGTCATGGGGAGACACTCCCGTGGAGCAGGCAGCCCAGTGCAAGCCACATGCACAGGCCTTATGGCATCGTACGGCACCCAGAAGCCACCATCCCCTCCAACCCAAAGTCATGGCTCCCCCAACCCAAAGCTGGGGGCCCTGGGGGGGACCCTGAGGTTCGGCATCCCCTTTCCAGACCCAGAGAGGTCTCCTTTGGGACAGGAGGAATCAGCGCACTGAACCCACCCCAGCTCAGAACCCAGATGTAGTGAATCACTGGTGTCTTACTGTGGCCGCCTTTGCTCCCAAACTGCTAGTGTGTCATCACAGAGCCCTCCCGCTGCTCCAGCCTGACTTACCTGCAAGAGAGAACACAGAGGGGATGACAGACCCCTTCCCTTGGGACCAGCACAGCCTCCGGGGCGGTGGGGGGGCAGCACAGCCCCTCCCCCCGAGGGAGGGTTGGCTCTGAAAAGGCCTCCACATTGGGGCAGAACCATCAGGATAACCCCACACGTTTCTCCTGAGGCCTTGACCTTGATCAAGTCAACGGGGCCTGCGAGAAACGTAATCAGGCACGGAGACGGGGTCTGGAAAGAGGCTTTCCCCGGGGACCCAGACGGGGAGGCGGTGCCCACCAGCCTCCAGGAGCAGGAACGGACACCTGGGGGTGACAGAAAAGATTTTGCTTTCTGCTTGAATCCTTTCCTTGGGGAAGGGAACAGTGGGGGCCAAGATACATTCTTTTTGCCTGGAACCCAGGGGCTTTGTGGTTCAAGGAATGCTTTACCCTCTGCACAACTGCAAGCCAAAAGGAAGTAGCTACTCCAAGATGGAGTTTGGATTCTCCCTGAAAGATGATGCGCCCCCTGCCGGCTCCCTGTGCAGCTAAAGGAAGCAGAGGAGCCTCTTCCGTCCATCCCACGCCAAGCTGCCTTTTACGGTTTCCCTCGCAGAATAGTCCCAAGATTTATAGTTCTCCAGGCTCCGAGGCGTTTTCAGGTCTTGGGCAACAGCAAGACATGAATGAGTGTTTTAAAGACCTGCAGTTCAAGATGACAGCTCTGGGCTCAAGCTCACCTAGATTTAGTCGACTTTTCCACACGCTGCTAATGTCTGTACATTGTGACACTCTAGTGCCCACCACTTTCTGATCATTCGACCACTGTCCTTGTCTCAGGAGATGGGAAAAAAGATATCTAATTCTCATATCAGCCACTTAGGAGTCACCCTTGGCACCTCCCTGGTCCCCATTTCTGTACTGAATCCATCACCAATTTCTGTTGATTCTACCTTTTCCATCTCTGTAGAATCCACTGTCACTGTATTAGACCAGGCTGCCATCATCCACGGAAGTGATGGCTGGTGCTCATGCAGCCATCTTGGACCATGAAGCATCCACGGACTGACACTGGCAGAGCAGGAAGACAGAAGGAGACCGAGTTCTTCATGATTCCTTGTAGCTGCCATACCAGCCCTGTACCGACCACCTCCTGCCTTCTTTTATGTTTGAGAGAACATACATGGTCTGACATAATGTTATTTTGAAACTTGATCCTATGCAACTGAACCTTGTCCAATTGGAGGCAGAAAGACTGGATCTGACCTGTGAACCAGCGTATACCGGGTGGAACATGCATGACTCTTGAGTTAGAAAGTGTCTGGGCAGGGAGACAGGAGGACGGGAAAGTTCCACAGGGGAGAGTGGGCCAGGGGGTTGTGTGGGGGAAGTTACTGCAACCACGGATGGTCAGGCAATTACTCAGCTCGATTACACCATGTCCACCTGTATTATCTCAGCCACTCCTCACAACACACAGCCTATGAGTTTGACTCATTATTTCCACTTTGTAAATAAGAAAAGTGAGTTTAGGAAGATGATGTAATTTGCCAAGGTCACACAGGGAGGGGAGGATGCAGAATTCAACCTTAGGAAGCCTGGCTCCAGGGCCTGCCCCTCACTGACTTCTGGAGGTGTGTTTTTCTTTCTTAAATCTCCAACAGATAAGTTTTTTGCTTTTGTTTTGTTTTTACAAAGAGAATTGACAGGGAGCGCCCGCTGTGGTGCAATAGGATCGCAGCATCTTGGGAGGGCTGGGACACGGGTTTGATCCCTGGCCCAGCGGCTTGGTTCGCAGCTATGGCTTGGATCTAATCCCTGGCCTGGGAGCTCCATACACCACGGGGCAGCCAAAAAAAAAAAGACCGTCTGGAAGAAAACTTAAAGATCATCTAACTAGAGGCTTTCAGTTTACTATGTTTTAGTACTACTATCATCATTATTAAAATTATTAATCATAGCAGTAATAGTAGTAATAGTAGCAGCTGGAAAGCCTATGGTCAGACTCTCCCGTGGAAGCAGGAGAAGCAGGGTGTGCTACTCCAGGGAAACCTAACTCGCTCTCCCATCTCTGTTCTGCGGAGGAAACCACCACCCTCAGTGTGGCGACGCCAATGCTCTTGCTGCTGCCCGGGTCCCAGCCTTCCCCAGGCCGCTGCTGCCCTCATCTGGTCACAGCTGGAATTGGAGGCCATCGCCTCCCAGCACAGGGACACAGGAAGCTCCAGACTCTGGCAAGAGGGTGCTGCTGAGGCTTCCTCACCTGTGTCCCCCGCTCCCATAGCCCTGTCATCGTTGTGTGGGAGGGGCTGCGTGACTTTTTAGGAGCTAAAGGAAGAGATCGCTTTATATGGGGCCTGGTGCCCTCAGGAACTGTCCCCAGGGCTGCTCTGGACATCTAGACCGGAATAGAGAGGAAGAAGAGCTAGACAGCCTGGAGCAGGGTGGGGTCTGGGAGGAGGGAAGTGGGGGCAGGAGGGGGGGAGGGGGAGGAGGGAGAGGGGGGGGAGGAGGCGGGGTCTCCTGGAGGGACTGGGACAAGCTCACTACGGCCTTTCAGTGACAGACATACATCCTGAATCCCACAATGATTATTCTCTTTGCCAGAAACTGCCCCTCAGAAATGGCAACACAATTTCCCTTCCATAGCTGTCAAGACCTTAGACTCTGGGGTCAACCGGTCTGGATCCGAGTCTCAGACCCTGGATGTGTAACCTTAGCAAGTTACGTAATCTCTCTAGGGTCCACTTTTCTCGGCGGGAACTGGGGGTGCTGCGGGCCGCAGAGAGGTGAGGGCAGGGATCCACGCGTGGAGGCAGGCAGAGCGCTAGCACGTGCCTGGCTGGGAGTAAAGCCCAAGACCGTGGAGCAAGTGCACTTCTGGTCCAAACACACTAGCAAATGGCTGCAGGGACTTGAAACGGCCTGGCTGCCTCCCCCTAAGGGCAGGGAGCTGTGAGCAAGGACCAGCACGGGCCAAGGGATCTGATGGCGCTGCCCTTCTTGGAAGCGCAGACTATACACCTGCGTATTAACTATAAAGCCATCTCATCTCTTGCCTCAAATCTAGGTCCGGGAGATCTCTGAGCATCTCCCCCACCAGGAGCCAACTTCCTTCATCCCTTGGGCACCTCTCACTGGTCCCCTGGCCCGCGCCGGTTTGATCTGAGTCCTTCTTCTGGAGTTCCGGCCCCATTTTATTCGACATTCATTTATCCAATAAATGTTTATCAAACGCCTTTTCTGGACCCACCACCCTTCTAAGGATTGGGGAGGTGGTCAGCAGTGAGTAAAATAGATGACCCACCTGCCCACATGGCGCTTACACTTAAGTAAGGGTAAAGCGAGCTAGGAAATCAACATGTAAATGAGTACAATATGTAACGTGATAAAAAGCGAAACTATCGGGAGAAATAAGAATGCACAGAAGGGAGAGGAGGGCCACTGTCTGAAATGGGGGCAGTCAGGGAAGGGGACATTTGAACAGAAGGAGGTGAGAGACAATCTGCGGATGTCTGGGGGAAGCGTGCTCCCGGCACAGGGTCCAGCGTGAGCAAAGGTCCTGAGGCAGAAGCAGGGATGCCATGTGTATGGACCCGCAAGGGGGCTGGAGTGGCCGAAGCAGAATGAGTGAGGGGGAGGGTAGAAGGACTAATGGAGGATCTTGTCGGGTCTCTGGGCTTTACAGTGAGTGAGATGAAAGGCACTGGAGGGGTTCTGAGCAGAGAAGGGCTGTGGTCGGATTTATTGTGTAGACTGTCCCTCTGTCTGCTGGCAGAGAATGGACCAAAAGCGTGAGAAGCGGGGCAGAAGCAGGGGGACCGGTGAGGAGGCTCCTGCAATGATTCAGGACGGAGGTGGGAGTGGTAGCTTCCCAATAGAAAGGCTCGCCGGACACTGGGGGTCTGAGAAGAGTGGGACAGGGCTGATAAAGGGACACATGAACCAGTGGTTCCTGGCCTGCGAGATGCTAAGGGGGCCAGGGAGGAGCTGGACTGGACAGAAGAATTACTTTCCCACCAAACACACACACACACAGGAAGTACCTGGAACACATGTATGTGTCTTTATGTAGATGCTGAGGTCATTAAAAATAACGTTAATTTTAAGATGTGGCTGATTCACTGTCAGTCCTGAATGCATTTGTGTTTTCATTCGTGGATCCCTCCCTGTGGCGGTGGTGGTGCGGATGGATTGGTGGCAGGGGCCAAGCCACTGCAGACACGGAGGTGGACTTTGAAAGCAGACAGCCTGGTTTGCAGGCCCAGCTCTGCCACCATAGGCCGTGACCTTGGGCAGGTCATCTCACCTCTCTGAGCCTCCGTGTATCCATCCGTGAAGTGGGGATGACAGGACCTGCCTCAGAGTGGTCCACACCATGGGGAGAGCGCTGGGAACACAGAAGGTGTTTATAGGAGGTGCTCGCTTTCTGCCCCACAGCGGGGCTCACTGTGTGACTGTGGGGGACCCGTCTCCTTCTTTGGCCCTCATTTCCTCCTGTAACAAACAGGGATAAATGCAGGATGGAAAAGAACCTGCCTAGACGGCTGGGATCAGGAAGTGGGACATGTCACGCTGGCTGAGCCACTGATGAGGTCTCTGCGTGCAGAAGGCGCTCGGTCAGGACGCTCCTTGTGGGTGAGTCAGTGCGGGGGACAGAGAGGACCAGCCCGGCACCGGCCTGGTCCCAAGGCCTTTGCATGCCATCCCCTGTGGTCGGAGCTCTGACCCTTGGGTCAGCTGGTCTGCCCTTGGCTTTCTGCCTCTGTTGTCCAGCTATATCTTTACCGGCTCCACAGGGTGACAGGTAGGCCTCTGGGGCCCTGGTGGCTCCCCTGGGGACCTCGCCCAGATCACCCATCTCCACACTGTCTCCACACCCAGGCTTCCCGCCCGGTTCTCTCCTGAATGCCAGACTCGTGCTTTCTTTGCATTTCAGACCTAAAGGCTCCTGAACCTCCCCACCCCCAAACCTGCCTTACATCTGCCCGTGGTGTTTAATGGGAACTCTTCTCCCAGGAGCTTGGACACAACCTTGGAGACTTCCTTGACCCCGGGCTCTCTCACCCCACACCAAGTCCATCCGTGTCTCCTGCTGGCTCTGCCTTCTAAACTCGCCCCAAGACAGCGGTCACTTGTCGCCACCTCCACCTGCTTCCCCACCCCCCATGTCCCAGGCACCCCACCTGCTGCCCGGTGACCACAGTGGCCTCCTAACTGGCCTCTCCGCCTCCCTCGTCCTGTCTCATCCCAGAAGCCTGGTGACTGTTCTGTAAATCTCAGTCGGCTCCTTTGATAAGCTTTATAAATTTAAGCCCAGAAAGTGCTTAAAATCCTCTGATGGCTCCCGGTTTCACCTCAGAATTGAACAAAGATCCTTGAGAAGATATTTGTCTTGGCTGGAGACAAAACCCAGAACGCGGCAGAAACTGCACCTGTCCCCTTGGAGCTGACAGTGCAAGAAACACAGGCAGCAAGGCAGGAAACAGCCACCTGCCCTGATGGCTTCAGGCTGTGATGGTTCCTCAAAGACCCTGCCCACATGGGTGGGGGCCTCTTGGAGGAGGTGGTATTTAAGACATCAAAGAGACGTAGAGCTGAAAGGGACTCTCGAGACACCAACTTTAATAAATTTTCCTGCCTTAGCAGTTCCTATCATGGCTCAGTGGTAACAAACTCAACTAGTAACCATGAGGACGCGGGTTCGATCCCTGGCCTCACTCAGTGGATTAAAGATCCAGCTTTGCTGTGAGCTGTGGTGTAGGTCACAGATGTGGCTTGGATCTTGCATCGCTATGGTTGTGGCATGTGGCTGTGGTGTATGCCAGTGGCTACAGCTCAGATTTGACCCGTAGCCTGAGAACTTCCACATGCCGTGGGTGCAACCCTAAAAATAGAAAAAAAAAAAAATTCCTGCCCTATTTATATATGGAAGATAAAGATGCTCAGAGTGGTGAAGTAACTTGCCCAAGGCCACAGAGCATGTTATTTACAGAACTGGAATTCCAAAGTGGGCCTCCTGACAGCCTGGCTGGTGGCTTATGACTGCTGGCCTGAAATTGTAATTCTTTTTTTTGTCTTTTCTAGGGCTGCACCGTGGCACACGGAAGTTCCCAGGCTAGGGGTCGAATCAGAGCTGTAGCCGCCGGCCTACACCACAGCCACAGCAGCACGGGATCCGAGCCGCGTCTGCGACCTACACCACAGCTCACGGCAAAGCCGGATCCTTAACCCACTGAGCGAGGCCAGGGATGGAACCCGCAACCTCATGGTTCTTATTCGGATTCGTTAACCACTGAGCTACGACGGGAACTCCTAAAGCTGAAATTCTTAACTGTGATATCCGGGAATGCTATGAGATACAAATCTCAAAAAAAAAATATATATATGATAAAAATAAAAGGAGGATGAACTGAACTTACAAAATAAAAACAGACTACAGACATAGAAAACAAACTTATAGTTATCAAAAGAAAATAAGAGGTGGGGATAAATTAGGAATTTGGGATGAAAATTATATATACCACTGTATATAAAGTAGATAAACAACCAAGACTTACTGTACAGCACAGGGAATGAAACTCAATATTTTGTAACAATCTATAAGGGAAAAGAAGAAGAATAATCTGAAGAAGAATGTATATTTCTATATATCTAAATATATATACACACACATACACACATTTATCTTCATCATTTTGCTGTACACCTGCAACTAACACAACATTGTAAATCAACTATATACTTCAATTGAAAAAGGGTATAAATATAATATAGGAAAATATAGGAAATATAAAGAATATGTAATTATGTATTTATGTAATTATGTAATTATGCCGCTGGCCTACACAACAGCCACAGCAATGCGGGATCCAATGCCCCTCTGCAACCTACACCACAGCTCAGGTCAAGGCTGGATCCTTAACCCACTAAGGGAAGCCAGGAATCGAACCCCTGTCCTCATGGACCCTAGCTGGGTTCGTTACCACTGAGCCACAACAGAACTCCATATGTCCTTTTATTTTTGAATGAAAAATGAATCACAGAAGATATTCTCTTAACTGTGGCCTCCATGTGACTAAATCCATTGTACTTGACTGAGAGCAGAGTTTGACGCCCCTGGTCACTTCTTCCTGAAGCCCTCTTCCCTGTGGCTCCCAGGAACCACATCCGCCTGGTTTTCCTCCCACTTTCTGGGTGTCTCCACCTCCCTCTCCCCTGCCGATCCTTCCTCATCTCCCCTACTTCCAACCCCTGGACCAGGGCTCAGGACCCCCTCCCTCTCTGCTCACGCTCCCTCGGAAAGCTCGTCTAGTCTTGTGGTCTGATTTATTCCCGACTCCAAAATCTCATCTCCCAGCAGGATCTGTCTCAGGAATCGTGTATCCAGCTGCCGACTACAGTGCTTCTCAAAGTGGGGTTGGGCCATCTGGCAGCATCAGCATCACTCGGGGGAACCTGTTAGAAATGCAGAATCATGGGCTTCAGCCCAGATCCACTGAATCAGCCACTCGGGTGTCCAGGAGTGTTCAGCATCTGGTTAACGGCTCTCCGGGGATTTGATGCACACTCGAGTCTGAGGAGAGTTGCACCTCCTGACGGCTCCACTTGGATGCCTATCAGCATCTGGCACTTAACACGTCCACCCCCGAGCTCTGGATATTTCCTCTGGGGAGCCACAGTATGGATGTTACCCATTTGGGTTAAGGGTGACTCCAACCTGTCCTTTGCTCAAACCAAAAAACCCTGTGCAGTCAGTCTGGATTTGCCTGTCTCACCCACATGTCTGGTCTCAGCAAATCCAGTTGGCTCTGTATTCACACTGCATCCAGGATCTGCCCACCTCTCTCACCACCTTCACTGCTACTATCTTGGTCGGAACCACCATCACCTGCCACCAGGCCCTTGCAGAAGCCTCTGGGTGCTCCCCTCCTTCTGCCTGTGACCCCCAGTCTAGGCACAACACAGCCACTAGAGGGATCCCTTTAAAATGAGTCAGATCTCAGAGTTCCCCGACGGCCTATAAATAAAGGACCCAGCATTGTCACTGGGGGTACTGCTGTGGCACAGGTTAGAACCCTGGCCAGGAACTTCTGTGTGCCATGAGAATGCCCCCCTCCAACAAAATGCAGTCAGATCTCATCTTTTTTCACTCCAAACCCTCCACTGGCTCCCTTTCTCATGCAGAGTGAAAGCCACAACCGGCAGGCTACACACCCCTGTCCTCTTGTCACCTCCCTGGCCACATCGCCTTGTCCCTCCCTCCCCTTGATTCTCCGACTCTGGCATATTCTTGGCTGGAAACTGGCTGTTCGTTCTGCCAGAAAAGCTCTCCTCCTGGAGACCTGCACAGCCACCTCCAGTGCTCTCAGATTGCTCACCACCAGGCTCTCCCGACCACGCTAGCTGAAATTGCAGTTTGTTCCCTGCTTGAATTTTTTTTTTTTTGCTCTTACAACAGGATGTCCTACTTTTTTTCCTATCTTATTGGTTCTCTATATATTTAACAGGATGTCTGCTCCTTGGGGCCTTGCTCCCCAGGTACCTCTCCCTGCAGCTCTCAGCACAGATTCCGCTCAGGCCTGTCTAACCCCCTTTGAACACCAGGTGGCGCCCCACACCACTCCAAGCTCCCAGCTTCCAGGGCCCTTTGAAAGAAAGACCCTGAGAATCTGCCCAGGGGAGGCCAGTGGCGACTCCCCGACCCCAGCGACCTCCCCTTGAAAATACAATGCTTTTTCCAACTACACGATGAGGATGGCTCCTTTTAGACCTGGGGAGTCACAATTCTGCCCGGTGGGGGAGAAGGAGGCTTCTTCCTGGTTTAGTCTGGACTCAAGTTCTCCACCGTCCACCCCGGGCCAGGGAAGCTTGCAGAGGGCCCACAGTGGGTGAGGTGCTGTGCTTTCCCCAGCTCTCCCGCCGAATCCCCATTATAGCTCTGTTCCCATTTGTAGACTGTGTGGTTGTGGAAACTGGGATTCAGAGAGGCTGGGTTGCCTGCCTGAGGTCACACAGCTGCTAAGTGAAGAGCTGGGATTCCGACCCAGCCTCCTCTGGGTCAAAGTCAGGGCCCTTCCACTGTATCAGATGCCCCCCACCACTGAGCAGAGAATGACCTGGAGAGAAGGCCAATGGGGAGGCTGGTCCCCCTCAGGGTTATTGCATTTCAGGAACCCCGGGGGGGACATGACACTTGTGCTGGCTGTTTCCTTCCATTTACTTACTGCCCACCTCTCTGACAATAGGGATGTACGAACTCAGGCCAGAGAGGTTCTGACACTCGCCCAAGGTCACACAGCAGAGCTCTGTTCTTTTTCCCCCGTCTCCCTGCCTCAGATGCTCAGGGTGGGGAGGGAGAGCTCCCTGCAGCCTGAGCCAAAGGAGGCCGTGTGCACAGAGAGATGGGGAGATGTGCTTCAAAGACCTCTTCAAAGCCTCGCAAGGAAGCACCCGGGGGGTGAAGCCTGGGAGTGGGGCCTCCCTGGGTTGAAAGAGATAGCGGATTTGAGGAGAGACGCGTAATCACAGAAGAATCAATGACCCAGGAGGCTTTGGTTGGACAGGGCCTGATCTCAGGGTTCTCCCAGGCTTTTCTGAGTCTCTCTCCTGTCCTGTCAGCCCTGCTATTTATTTCCTCACTATTTTAAACCTCCACTCAGATGCCTGTTCTGCTCTCCAGATGCGTCTGGGCTTGTGAGACTGGCAGGAGGACAGAAGGACAGAACGACAGGTTTCTGCTGAGGGAGGGCTCAGTGCGGAGAGGGCAGACGGCCGCCTGGCTGTCCCGGACAGCAAGGGTGGCTGTGAAGGGGAGGCACGGCCCTGGCACACAAGGGATGGCCCGGGAGGTGGTGGGTGTGCCGGTGGGGCCTGTCATGGCCATCACGGCAGCTGCCATCACAGCCGGGTGTGCCATGCCACCCTCTGCCTGGTCACCAGCTCGTCGGCAGCTGAACTGGGAGACCTGCCAGGTCTGAGGCCTCGCTTGGCCCCCAGGGCTTAAAGGTGGGAAGAGGGGAGCTGGGGTGTGTCCCCCGCGCCAGGAGAGGCTGTGAGCACACAGCGGCCCCTGCTCCAGCCCAGCATCTGGGGAAGGTGCAAGCGGTTGTACCACCAGTGCAGAGCCTTTTCCTCGGGTCTGATGAAAAAGGAGGACTCAGTATATCAGCAGTTTGGGGCCTGGCGGCTCCACGGTGGGGAAGATGGCTCTCCCCCGGGCAGGGAGATCATTCTGGGTTGGTTTTTTTTTTGTTTTTTTTTTTTTTAAATAAATTCCATCCAGGACAGCTTTTCTTTGAGTCTCCAGCTGCTTTTGAAAAGCCTTTGATATGGAGAATGGTGGAGACAAGTCACCAAGGCTCAGACTTGCCCTGGATTCCTGAAGCCCGTTCCTGGCTCCCGGGGGGCCACCCAGGAGACACCCCAGTGTCTCCTGAGCACCTACTGTGTGCCAGGCATGATGCTCAGGCTCTCACGGACACTCTTTGCTTCCATCCTCACAGCTGCCCCGGGAGGGAGGAATTCTAAAGCCCACCTCGTGGTTGACGAAGCTACCCGTCCAGGGTGCTCCATACAGGAGGTGCTCTCTCCTGCAACAGGCGGCTTCGCAGCCCCGATCCCACAGGCCGACTGTCCCTGTTCCGAGGAGAAGGGACAGCAGCTCAGGGAGGGAATCACCTCGGCAGGGTCACCTAGCAAGTCACAACCACCTGCAGCCTGTCTCCGCGTTCCTAACCCAGTGCTGCCTCCACTCAAATTGTTCTCAGTTGCTCACACCTGGTGTGAATGCAGGACAAGGGCGCCTTGGAGGTGCAATCAGCTGGACCCAGAACCAGTCAGAATGGCTCCCTGAGCCTCAGTTTCTGGACCCGAGCAATGGGAGTGACCGGGCGCTCTGGAATTGTATCTTTAAGAAGCAGTCTCACAACCTGCTTCTTTTCTGCCAACCCTCCTCCCCAGCCCAGGATCGGATCACAGGCCAGGTGTGCTCCCCTGGGGTGTAATCATTTCCCAGGAGACTCCCCCTACCCCTGGTTCCCCCCAGGGTGACTGTGCTTGAATGTGCTGTGTCCCTTCACACCCCCAGGTGGGACACGGTGGGGTGAGCTTGGCATAACTGAGTACTGGCAAAGGGGCAGGGTTGCCGGGGCGAGCGGAGAGACAGCGTAGCATCATGACTGCCACCTCCAGGCTGCACGGCTGGCCTTCCACTGGCTGCCCGGGGCCCTTCCTCCATCCCACCCACTGTCGGGAAGATGGGATTGAGCGGCCAGGACCCCGTCAGGTGGGGCATGTTCCTGGAGAGGAGCCCCTGGGACACGTGCGTTTCAGCCTCACCCCCTGACCCGCTCTTTCCTCCTGGCCCTGACCTAGGACCCCCCCAGCCTGGAGGTCCCTGTGTCGACAAGTCCCCCTTCCCCACCCCCAGGACTCTCCTTGTCAGAATCCCCAGGCCTGGTCCTGCCGACACCCTGGCCCTCAGAGCCCCCAGACCGTGCCGGGTCAGGGTCGGTGACAAGGGTCTGTTTCCCAGGACAGCAGTCTAAGCAGCCAGGCTAGCATGAGATCAATGGCATGTCAGGGGTGAAGGAGGGAACGGATGTTTTCTGAACAGCAAATCCGTAGATGCAGGAGGCAGGAGGGGATGGGAAGGGGGGGAGAATGGTTTTGCATTCTGGAGTCAGTCCTGGGGGGTTGGGGGAGGGGGGCTGATGGCTGGAAGTGCTCGGCAGGGAGCCAGGGGTGGGGGTGGGCAAGCAGGGCAGGTGGGGGGAACCCAGTGCAGAGCTGCCCTCGGTGGCACGGGCTGCAGGCTGGAAGGAGGCGAGGCGGCCAAGGGCAGATCTATCTGACCCTCCGCGCATGGCCAGAGCTCCCTATGGGGGGCTGGGGGCCAATCCTGCCCTGCTCCCAAAGCCCAGACATGAATCCTGCCCATTAACCTTGAGCTCCCCTCCAGGAGAAACTCCACCACCAGACACTCATGCCCCGCAGCCCTGCGTGTGTGTGTGTGTAAATATTCATAGATTGATGGGTGTCTTGGCGGGACTGCCAGACCTGGAGTGAGATCATTCAATCATGGCTTTAGAGCCCAGATCCCAGGCATGGAAGATACCCCATGTTGCTTTTTATGACAGTTATGAAGAAATAAGTGCCTTCTCCTTTATTACATATGTTATTGATGTTTCTCCCTCAAACAGTGTTCCTGGCAGTTTTCTCACGGTGTTCTGTGGGGGCCTTATGGTCGGGTCCAGAACCTCTGGAGTCAGAGGGAAGGATGTTGCAATTCTAGTTCCAACACCACCTGTGCCATTTTAAGGCTCTCGACCTCTCTGAGCCTCAGTTTCCCCACTTGGAAGAAGGGGGCTAGACACAGGCATTGCTGCTCTGAGGATGAAAGGCCCTGGTTTCTAGAGAGGGGGTCGGGCTCACGGGCGCCCTGGGCGGGGGCAGGGTGTCTGCCCTGTTGATGATGAAGGAGGCAGTGTGGGCATTTGACAGGAGGGTGAGAGGGGGTGGCTGGCACTGGGCCTGACTCATGAGCTGCCTGGGAACTCGCTGGTCCAACAGTTCCCCCTCGAGGCAAATGCCACAGTGGGGATTCTTCTGGCTGCATTCTCATTTGTGAATGCCATCTGTGTGTGTGTGTGTGTGTGTGTGTGTGTGTGTGTGTTGGGGGTCAATCTCAAAGGCGCCCCACATGCTTCCACAAAGGGGAGGGGAAGGAAGCGGGGGCCGGGCCAGAATCCCTGACATGGGATGAGACCAGGCATGGCTTCCGAGATGAAGACTTTGTTTTTAATAAAAAGCTCTGACATTTACTGGAGAGAGAGGACCCCTGACATCCTCACGCTGCTGAAACGCTTCCTTGGAGGCCCCCCAGGCTCTGGAATCAAGGGGAGCCCCAAGCTCCTCTTCCGTCTAGCCTGTCCCTCCAAGCGTGAGCGCGTCCCCAGCCACACCCCAACACTGCGCAGGGCTGAGGGCAGGGGCAGGCAGGGCTCCCGCCTTGGCCCCGACAAGCCTCAGCCTTTCGTGCATCACTCAGGGAGCACTACACCCACAGACTGATTCAGGGCCCTCCAAGCGCTGTCTTCAGGTCAAACCAAAGTGCTCGAGGCTTTGGTGGACGCCTGAGTGCCAGCAGCCAACCTCAAGCTTGGGCACTGGGTCCCTGGGATCAGCCAGGCCCTCAGCAGGCCTGGAGTTTTGCGATTTCTCTGCGATTTGCAGGGGCCTTGGCCCCTTCCAGTGCAGCTCGGCATCATGAAAAGCCCAGGGGGCGGGGGGAGGCAGCTCAGCCTGCTGTGGGTCAGGCAAGCCTGGTGCTGGTTCCAGTGGGGAGTGCAGACAGCTTGCTCCCTGCGCGCTCGAGCCGGCTCGCAGTCCAGGCGCCGTGTGACCCGGTGGGGCTGCCCCCAAGGGTTCCAATCCAGGTGGTTCGTGGGTGCAAGGACTGGGCCAGCGGGGTTCAGCCTGGGTTTTGGGCCGCTGAAGCTGAGAAGGGATTGATGACCAGTCCTGTCCCAGGAGGCCAGAGACCCAGGCTGGAGATATAGATAGTCTCGATTATATAATCCACTTTTTTCTCACATGGTTCAGGGCTATCAACAGCTTTGTCACAGGGACATTCTTTTTTTTTTTTTTTTTTTTTTTCCTTTTTAGGGCTGCTAGGGATGAAATTAGAGCTGCAGCCTTCAGCCTATGCCACAGCCCCAGCCCCTCAAGATCAGAGCCGCAACTCTGACCTCCACCACAGCTCATAGCAACGCTGGATCGTTAACCCACTGAGGAAGGCCAGGGATCGAACCTGCATCCTCATGGATCCTAGTTGGGTTCTTAATGCACTGAGCCACAAGGGTATCTCTCACAAGAGCTTTCTTTATAGCCACTATTCAAACAGTGAGCGGGCTAAGCTGGAGCTGGGGTCCTGTTCCTGACTGTCTTCCAATGAAGTGCCCCCCCAACACACAAACACACAACACAAAGGGTTGGGGGGGGATAGCCAGGGCCACAGCCCACATGAGCCCTCAGGGAAGACAGTGGCCTCAGCTCCTGCTGCAGCCACCAGGTCACCTTCTAGGACCTGTCTTGGGCCTGGGACACACACTCACACCCTGGCTGCAAGGGCAGCTAGGAATGCAAGTATCTGCTCTTCCAGGCTCCTGGAGAAGGAGGTGGGTCCTGTGTGGCACTGCAACTCATACAGGGGAGTTTTTCAAGCTTAGGAGGGGTTTTCAAATGCTGAAGTAGCCATCCCAACCCCCTCCCCAAAGATAAATGTCACTACACGCAATTTGTGTGACAAATTGCAATTGCACCATCCCCGCCCCTGACAAGAAGTCTCAGGCTGCAGTCCTGAAAGGCCCAGCTTCTGACTCCTGCCTGGGCAGCAGGTGGCCAGGGGGCCTGTGGAGGATGCCTTGGGGCTACAGAATCAGGGACAGTGGCAGAGGACACTTCCCACACCTGCCCACCCCTAAGTTAGTGTCTGAGCCCCTGGTCCCATGCGGTTAGCTGGACATAGACTTTCTAGTCAACCTGAAGCATTCGTCCCAGACCCTCCTTCCCAGCAGCACCCATCAGTGGGTCAGTTTCCTGGCTTATTGGCAGGAGTGGTGACACCTGCTAGGGTGGCATGAGAGGGGGCGGGGTGCCCTCTCCACCCCCATTAGAAAGACGGCATGCTCGGATTGGAAGAGCTGAGCACTGGGGTCTACACGTCCTGGGCTTGAGTATCAGCCTTCACACCAAATAGCTGGGGAGTCTCGGACAAGTGGTTGAGACTCGGTTTCCCTGTTTGTTGACTGCAAGTACTCAGGTTGAGACAGCAAGGTTATCCTAAGAGTTCAAGGACGTAATGGCTGAAACATGCTTAGCACAGCGCCCTGCATGCCTACCGTCCTGCAAGAGTGGCCCTATTCCTCCCAGTGACTTCCAAACGCCTGGCCATGGCCTGCGAGGCCCGCAGGGAGCCTCCTCCCCAGCTTCCCCAGGCCAGTCACCCCATCGCTCATGATTCTTTGGGGCCTCTATGTTTTGTTACATCCAGCGAGATTGTTTCCACCTTGGGGCTCCGCCCAAGCTCTTCCCAAGGTCTGCGATGCTTGCGCCCCCTTCGTGGCCCCGTGGCTCCTCATCACTGCTGCCCAGTTCCCGTCCTGGCTGCTGTATATTGTTTTCCTGCCTTTCCAATGCTTTGCACTCTCTGCTCTCTGAAATCAGAACATGGGTGGAGACATCCTGGTGCCCAGGATTTGGGCTACAGCTTAACATCTGGGGACAATGGCTGAGAAGGAGCCCTAGATATAAAAAAAAAAAAAAAAAAAAAATAGAACGGGAGCTCCTGCTATGACACAACGGGATCAGGGGTGTCTTGGGAGCACTGGGACACAAGTTTGATGCCCGGTCCTGCAGAGTGGGTTAAGGATCCAGCGCTGCTGCAGCTTCGACTTGGGTTGAGACTACAGCTCGGATCTGACCCCTGGCCCAGGAACTCCACATACTGTGGGGCCGCCAAAAATAAAAAAAAGAAAAACCAAATAAATAGAGTTGTTGGATGCATGTTAGACTTGGCCAGAGAAAGTGGGCTGGGTTTTGTGACAACCTAGCAGACATGAGAAGGCCAGGATGCCCGAGGAGATGGGGGAAGGGCACTTTTGAGTTTCCTCCTTTTCCCCATGAAGGGCTGCTCTCCTGGGTCAGAGCTCACTGGGGGGAGTAGGGGAACTCCTCCCAGAGATGAGGGTGCCCACAGGAAGGGCAGCTGACAGCTCACGCCACAGCCAGGGGTCCTGAGCTGCAGACACACAGTGTCTTGGCGACAGAGCCCTCGAGAGAGCTTCCTGTAGGGATACATGGAGGCTGGAGGCTGCATCCCCCTGGAGAAATCAGGAGGCTGGGGCTGGGCTGAAGCAGCCTCAGGTGGCCCATTACTGAGAGAGGGCGGCTGGGCATGGTCAGTTGATAAGGCGAAGGTTTGCTGGTTTCCTGCAGCCAGGGGTCGGGGGATGTGGGGTCGGGGGATGTGGGGTGGGGTTGAGGAAGGTAAGCAGGCTTGAAGCCTTTGCGTGAGATGCCCGCCACCCTCCCTATCCGGAGGGCTGATGCCTGGGCAAGGGGACCCAGGCAGAGGGAGGCCGGGACTAACAGGGTGAAGGGGGCCCAGGAGCTGGGGACACAGGGATGTTTACAGAAGCTCAGCTGATGGGGGCACCAGTCTACAGGAGCCTAAAAGTGAGCCCTCCTCCAAGCAGCCCCAAGACAGGGCCTGCATTCGGAGGCTGGCAGCATGCCCGTTACAGAACGGGCACCTTGGCTGGGAGAAAATCACCAAGGGGACCAGCCAAGTTCAAAGAACGGTGTCTCCCCTCTGCCAAGCCTGACCCCTACCCTGCGCCAGAAGGAGGGAGGTTAGGAAGGGAGGCGAGTGCAGAAGTGCAGGCTGTGCAAGCAGCTGTGCAAGCCACCTGCATCCTTGACTTTTTATTATTTTCCAGCAAACTGGGAGACATGCAGGGTTTTGTTTGTTTGTTTGTTTGTTTTGGTTGGCTTTGTGTGTGTGTGTGTGTGTGTGTGTGTGTGTGTGTGTGTCTTTTTTAGGGCCAAACCCTTGGCACATGAAGGTTCCCAGGCTAGGGATCGAATCGGAGCTGTAGCCGCTGGCCTACACCACAGCCACAGCAACGCCAGATCTGAACTGCGTCTGCCACCTACACCATCCTGGCATCGCCGGATCCTTAACCCCCTGAGTGAGGCCAGGGATCGAACCCGCATCCTCATGGATCCTATTTGGGATTGTTAACTGCTGAGCCAGGAAGGGAACTCCTGTTCCCATTTTTTTTTTCCAGAGGATGAAACAGGCTCAGAGAGGTTCCCTGAGTTACTCTAAGTCATACGGCCGCTCAGCAGGGGAACCAGGGTTGAACTCAGGGCTCTCAGGTGCTAAACCTTCTATATTGGTTTATGAGCAGCTGGAGGATAGGGGTCTTAGCCTTATGTTTTTTTTTTTTTTTTTTTTTTTTTTTTGCCATGACAAGAGCATGTGGAAGTTTCTGGGGGCAGGGATCGAATCTACAACATGGCAGTAACCCGAGCCATGAAAGTGACAATGTTGGGTCCTTAACCTGTGGAGCTACCAGGGAACTCCCAGCCTTATTCGTCTTTTCATCTCTCTTCTCCCACCATTTCTGGAGCCAGTGTTCTGCACATGAATAGCTCTGAAAACTGATAAAGAGAAGGGGACCACTGACCTTGAGAAAGACCTGGAGCAGGCATGTCACGGACTTGGATGCTGAACCTTACGGCTGCCGAGTGTGTGGCTGACCACCCTCCCCAGACCTTCCCCAAACTCTGCTCTGTGCTGACCAGTGGCCGTCTCTTATGACCTAGCTGCTTCCCTCCACCAAGAAATCCTGAGGTCCTCATAAGCTTAGATCTATGCCAGCCTTGGAAAATGGGAAGGGCAGCCCTCATAATGATCAAATCTAAACAGCAGCTACAATTTATGCAATGCCGAGTATCTCCAGAGGCTCTCGGCCAGCTATTTTATATACTTGATGTCTTGAAATCTTCACAACAGTCCACCTAGGTCAGTATTATTAGCCCCATTGTGAAGATGGGAAAACTGAGGCTCAGAGAGGTGAGTCTTTGGAAGCTTGGAAGAAATAGAGGCTGGATTCTGACCTGAGTCTCCCTGAGGCTGATGTCGGTGTTCTTTCTGCAGCTCCACCTTGCTTCTTTCCAACTTCCTGCCACGGCCTCCATGTGGGAGCAAGAGAAGGACACCTGGGTACTATCGCAGATTCCCTGGGCAAGGGGAGGAAATGGGAGGATCCAGAAAGCAGAGTCCAGGGTTGTGAGTCAAGAGGATTCCTAGGTCCGTGGGGAGGGCCCCTACACTGCTCTGGGTTTTAAATGACTTCAGAGAGAACAAACACTATTCCCCGAAGAGCCAATTAAGGCAAGTGAATTTGCATATCTAAATTGGTTCATGAAAATTGTAATAAGCTCCCCGTGGACTTGCGGTGGGTTCAGGGATGTTGAGTACCTGAAGATTTTTGTGTTCATTAAGATGCTTTTTGGTTGATTTCCTCCAAAACTTAATTTCATCTGGTTTGAAAAATAGAGGGAGTTCACTGGCTCATGGATCTAAGAAAACCAGATGTATGTAGATTAAGCTTCAGGCACAGTTTGATCAGGACTTCAGCATCATGTTTTATGATGCTCGCCTTCTCCCCAAGTTAGTTTTGTTCTCATAACTGGTTCCTTCATAGTAGCAAAACGACTGTAGCTTCCCTATCTCTCATTTCTGTACCAAACTCCTTCTAAGGAAAGCTTTTCTTTTTCTAATCAATAAACCAGATTTCTGAGCTTAAATCTTATTGAACCAACTTAGGTCATGTGCTTTCCCTGCACCAACAATTAAAGCCATGGGAATGGGATTAAACTGCTGGGTTCAAGCCCTTCAGAGACCACTCCCAGAACCGGAGGTGGGATGCTAGAATGGGACAGGAAAAGGGTGAGGTGGGGGTTGGGAAGATACCCAACATCCACTACGAAGATCTCCCGTGGGAAGGAAGATGGAACTGACATTCTTTGATCATCTGCTATGAACTAGATCCTAGGTTAGTTTTTACATGCTAGGTGTTTTTATTTCCATTTTCAAGATGAATAAACTAAGAGTCTGAGGTCTGCAGTTCCTAGCACTCTTGATGTTAGAAAGTGGTAGTTTTGGGGCCCAAACCTCACGCTACTTGCCCCCACTCCTGCCATCTGCTGAGGGGGTTCTGGCTCTGTTGCCCCCCATCTCCTTCTTTACACCCTTTACCCTCCCTCCCGCTTGGAACTCTGGGATTGGGGGAGGCTGGCACAGCGGTCCGAAGAGAAAGGCAGACAGACAGAATCCAGTGTTAACGGTGTCGGGAACGTGCAAGATCCTCTACTTTTCTCTAGTGCCATGAATCCACATTCCCCTTAACAGACTGTAAGGTAAAGGAACAGAGAAGGCAAGAGGTCTTATCAAGGTCACACAGCAACCCATGAAGGGGCAACAGCTGGAAGGTGGATGTTCTGATCACCTCTTCTCTCAGTTGCTCCTGGGGTTTGGGGCTAAAGCAGCACATGCAGTGTTTCTGCCCTTGGGGCTGGTGGACACAGCTGGCCCCCTCACCAGCCTTCATGGGTGGGAATCACCTTGGCTAAGCCACCTTCACCCCAGGTCCGATTCTGAGCTCCTTAGGGCCTGCTCGAAACTCACTTCAATCCAACAGACCTTCTCACGTGCCTCCTGCCTACAGGTTCCCAGGAAGTCGTCTGCGCCCAGCCTCTCTTCAAACATCACAACCCCCCTGTGAGGCAGGGCTCAGTCTCCCAGGATGCAGAGGAGTGGGCTGGGGCTTGGAGAGTTCAAGCACTTGCCCAAGGCCATGAGCCAGGCCGTGAACGGGCTCCATCATTAGGGAAACTGTCCACCCGGCTCCATTAACTGAAACTGCCCACCTTGGCCGGAACGATACTAGCTGCTGACCTGAAGTTGAGTCACAGCAGGTGGCTCCAATGAGGAACCTGGTGCTGCCCCGAAAACTCACAGGGAGGGCTTGGGAGGGGCCCGTAAGAGGGAGGAGACCACCAACCTCCCAGAATCCTTGGTGCTGGGATCCATCTTGGCTGAGAGGGTCGTGTGCCACCAAGAAAGACCTTGAGCCAGACCAAACATGGGCCGAGCAGGACGCCTGGCCAGAGACCACCAGGAAATTCAGCCCATTCCCATAAAACCTGAGACCGCGAGCCCCGTGGCAGAGGCGCTCTCCCGGATTTCCCTACCCGGCTGCTCTCTGCCGGGTACCCCTTCCCAATAAAGTCCTTTGCTTTGTCAGCACGTGTGTCTCTTCGGACAGTTCACTTCTGAGTGTTAGACAAGAGCCCGTTCTTAGACCCTGGAAAGAGTCCTCCTTCTGCAACACCATCAGATGCCGGTGCCCGGCTGTACCCCTTCTACTGGAGGCACTGGGAAAGGACTCGAAGGGCAAGTGGCATTGCCTCTCTCTTCCACAGGAGGAGGGAGACATTAGGCTATAAAAGAGTCCTCTCGTTGGCACAGTGCTTTTCGGAGGACAGGGGCACTGCCCACAGAATCGCCAAGTCACTCACTCAACCACCCATCCATCCCTTCAGTAACCAGGAACTGAGCACCCATCACGCGTCAGGTGCTCTTCAGGTTCGGAGGATACAGTGATGGACAGGACAGGTTCGCTGTCCTAACGAGGCTTCTGGTTATGTGACGCCTCTAAACAACAGCGTGAAGCAGGCCAGACGTCAAGCTGTCCTCCCCGTTTGCAGACCAGGAAACTGAGGTGCAGCCAAGTGAAGGGACTGGTCCAAGCCAACGCACATCAGAAGCGTGACCTCACTGGGATTTGAACTTGGGTTTTCCAGTCCCCCAGTTACAGTGCGTGCACACCAATGAGACAGCAAAGGAGATCGGCTGACTTTCTTCTTTCTTTCTTTTTCCTTTCCTTTATCCTCCCTCCTTCCTCCCCTTCCTTCGTTTCTTGGCATAAGAAGAAGAGGTTGGTGCATTCTTCCGAGGCTCTGTGTGGAGCGCTGCAATCCTGGGGCGCTGTCTAGGCCTGGGCACCCTCCCTGTGCTCCCAAAACTCTGGAACCAAGGTCCTTGCAGGGAAACTATTAGCAGGCACGCAAGTCATGGCAGCCAACCCAGGCCTTTTAATCAGGCAGCATTTAAACTGTCCCGTTCTGTCTGTGATTTCGCTGGATGTTTACATCTTTTGTAATGAGACAAATTGGGACAAATTGCCAAGGACACTTATGTAAATGAGACCAACAGAAAGGCTCCCATCTCCAGTGGTCGGTTGAGGGCTTCTTTCACTTTCTCCTTCCTTTCTCTCCACGGATGTTGCAGGGAAGAAAAGGTACTTTATAGTCTGAAAATCTTCTCCCTGGGCAAACAGACTACTGCTTGTAAGATAACCTCTTTCCATCTCCAGTTGTAATTCTCTCCATCTTACTTACTCATGGCTTGAAGGGGACGATGCAGTTGCCTCAGCTTTCTCTGTTGTTCCCTGCACAGACAATGGGTTAGATCTGCGATTCCTGGGCTGTGTCTGCAAAACCTTGGGAGGAGTCCTCATTCAATTAAGTTGGGAAAACAGAGCTGCTAAAGTTAACTCAGTCTTCCCTGCAGGACTTTTCAGAGCCTTTGATATGCGAATGAGCAACTAGAATCTCCCCAGCAGATGTGGCTGAGGGGACCTTTTGGGAAACGGTCAGGAGCAGAATCAGCTTTGGGAAAAGTGTGAACGCTGTCTCCGAGAGGCCCTGCAAAAACACAGCCTGGAAGCCCCTCTCCTCCCCACCCCCCACCCCTGGCCTATTGCACTTCGTAAGTCAGGCTGATGGAAGGAGAGGCCCCGAGCCAAGCGGGCTTTGTGATTGGGATACACGGGAGCCAGAGGATCGTGGTCTGTGGGCCGGGAAGGAGCAAAATCTAACCTCAGCCAAGTGTTCCACTCACATGAACCTACTGGCTTCATCAAGGACTTGGACTTTCTGGTCTGGCTTTCGCTCCTGCTGTATCCTCTGGCTTCTGCGTCTTTCTCCTCATGCCCAGGCTTGGTAGTAAAGGCACAGTCTCCTGCTAGCTCGTCCTGTCTTCCCATCCAGGCTTGGGATCCTCAGGGCAGGGACCCTGCTTTCCTATCCTGAAATCCTGCATCTCCAGCTCAGAGCAAATATTTATGATATGCTCACTAGATACCAGATCCTGGGCCCAAGAAACGGCGAGACTAATAAGACGTGGACCCTGCCCAGAGAGAACATGCTGCTTAGGGGAGGTGACAGACAGGAAACCACAGCTACAATCAGTGTGATCACGGGGTGATGGGGACAATCACGGGGTGGAGTCAGAGGGCCCCTGCCCAGCCTGTGGACATCCAGGAAGGCTGGATTCCAGAAGACAAGCAGTGACATGAGAGATAAGTAGAAGTTAGCCAAGTGAAGGCAGGTGTATGGAAGTGTGTTCCAGGCAGATGGAACAGCCCTGGCTAAGGCTCAGAGGCAAGAGAGAACATACGGTTTAATGAACTAGATACAGGTCAATGTGGCTCTAGGGGCAGCATGAGAGATGCAGAGACTGAAAAATGCCAGGTTGGGTTCTGAGGAGGAGGATGCTGAAGAGAGGGCTCCAAACCCTGCCCCTTTCACTTGTAGAGGGGAGCTTGGGGCAGGGGGAGTGCTGGTTTTTGCAGCTAAACAAATGCACAGACATGAAAACAAAGAACTTGCCCCCTTACCCAGCTCCTGTCTGAATACCTTAGCCCAGTAGGGTCTTGCCTCCCCCTCTGCCCCACTGGCTCTGGGCAGGAAAGTATTTGAAATTAAAAGAAAGAGAAGGAAGGAAAAAGAGAGAGAGAGAAAGAAAGAGAGGAGGGAGAGAGAAAGGAAGGGAAGGGAAGGAAGGAAGAGAGGGAGAGAGGGAGGGAGGAAAGAACAAATATCAGCAGCAGAAATAGGTTCCAGCCTTTGTTCTTGCTGTTCCCTCCCCAAAACTGTTCCCCATGATGGTCACGTGGCGTGATGGTCACGTGGCTCGCTCTCTCAAGTTATTAAAACCTCCCCTCAGATGCTCAGGCAAGGGGTCACCTCTAGCACGGGGTCCTCTGTAAACACCTGCTCTAGAAACAGCCCAGCCTTCTTCATTTTCCCTTCACTTAATGCCACCTGATGCTCTATTCCACACTGATCTGTCCACTTGCTTATCATCCATCTTAACCACTGCAATGGAAAGCTCCAGAGAAATGGGACCATTTTTGCTGATTCCCAATGCCTAGCTCAGGGCCTGGCCCACGGCAGGGGCTCCATAAAAGCTATTGCTAGAATAAATAACCCAAAGACCAGTTAGAAGCCCCAGATGCTTCCATATGTACTGTCTCACCAGACTCTCCAAAGTACCCATGAGAATCAAAAATATCACCCTCATTTCTTGGGTGGGCTCAGCAGGGGCAGGCACTTGTGTAGGGTCCCTTCGTCAGCAGTTCGTGGAGCCAGGATGTGAGGCCAAGCTGGCAGCATTTCACTCCTCCGAACTTCACAAAGCCCTGCTAAGCAGGCATTACAGTTCTCCAAAGGCTGCCTCCTCTCCTAGAGGAAGCCTGCCCCCAAACATGCTGTTCCGCCTCTTCCAAGGCGATGCAGCTCTCGGAGCTTTTTGGAGGAAAAATAATACAACAGCAACCGAACTGAAATAAATAACAGGCACTGTTTATGGCATGCTTGCTATGCGCTGGCCTTGGCACTAAGAACGTTACCTGCCCAACTCAGTTAATTTGCACGATAACCTGAGATAAAGAAATTGAGGCAGTTTACGTAGCTCAAGGCCCGGCAGTAAGTGGTGAGGTCTGGGTCAAGTATGGCAGCCAGGCTGGGTGCCAGCCCTTCTCTGTCCACATGGCCAAGTAGGCACCGGGGGGTAGAGGGTTCTCCCTTTGCCTCCGCCAGCTTCCAACTGGTAGAACACCTCGGGCCACTGGGATTCTCTCTGAAAGGAACTGGTGAGCTCAGGATTGTGATGGCGATGTGGGTTTTTTTTTTTTTCCCCCTTAGGGCAGACAATTAATCAGGAGTATTAATGAAAATGCCAGCTCCATTATTGCAGAAACGTAAGTAATTTATTGCGAATTGGACTCAGGCCATTAAAATGTTATTACAGGCTTGTCAGTCGGCGCTCCGTGTGCTTCTGCTAAGGAACCACTGCCTTAATGAAATTGTTTGGTGCTCCGGAGTCAAAGCGGACGATGCCTGGCTGTGCGGTGCCAGCGATGGTGACTTCCCACAGCTGCACTCTGCATCGGCACCCAGGCTGGGGCAAAGCAGCTTTTGTGTTTGATCTTGCTTTAACCATCTATGAAGCTCCCACTGGGTGCCAGGCCCTGAGACAGGGAGTAAACCACAGAGACCCAGGCTCTGCCCTCAAGAAACTTGTAAACTCAGGAGGAAAACATGTTTGTAAAGACAGCAATGTGACCGTGTAGGAAAACAGACCCTGCAGTGACGTGAGAAAGCTCAGTTCTGGCTCCAGGTGGATGGGAGGCTTCCTGGGGGAGGTGCTACTACGCAAAAAGAATTTCTTTCCTCATAAGCTGATTCTCTCCCTTCAAAGAGGATTTACGGTAGGATAGGTTCTCGTGGAGATGAGAACAGCGCCACAGGGGTAAACATTGGTTCTTTCAGGTGAGATGCATGCAAACACAAAACAAAACAAAACAAACAAACCAACAACAAAAAAAACAAACCTAAAACTTAACTCTTTATGTTTAAAGCACAGGTATACATATAGTAAAGACAGGTAAAGCATATTTTTGGTATTAAAATTTTTATGGTAGGAGGGAAGGATATTAGGGGGAAAAATGCCTAAAAAAAAATGAATGAAGGGAAAAAAATGAGAAGCTAGTGTGCAACCAGCACTTGGACCACACTCCCAGCACACAGATGGGCTGTGCATATCCTCCAGGCCATCTGGCTGATGGGCAACTGCATGAGTTACAGCCACGGCAAGGAGGAGGCACCAAGGCTTCAGTTGGCTTGGATGCTGGCCAAACAAGCTCCTCTTCTCCCCGTCCCGCCCAGTGGCATCCTGGCCCTGGCCCTGCCAACAGGGTCTCTGGCTTTCTCCTCTTGGCTGTGGCAATGCGTGGCAAGCAGAGGAAGGCAATTCCCAGGGACCGACAGTCCCTCCTGGCCAGCTGCCCTCCTCTGCTTTGTGCCACAGCCAGATGAAGCGGGTCTTCCCTGGGAACACACGCTCGGCCATCCCCGCCCAGGTGCTCTCTGGGGTCTGATGGTTATTTGGGAACCAGGCATTTCAATTCATCACCTTCCTGGTGATGACAGGCAGCCAGGGTTGGGGGACCTCCTGTTAAACACATTGAATCTGTTCATTCCATTCGGGCTGGAAGCCCCTAGTGCATTCGCAATGTTTCCTCTGCTGGGTGACAAAGAGCTGAGCACACAAAAACCAATCAGCCCCTACGGATGACTGGCCAGGCGTGGCCTGTGGCCTTGCACTCCCTTCTACAGAAGCTCTTTGTTGTCCTTCCTGACCAAGCAGACCTTCTTCTAAAACGTCTACACATTGTTATTCACTCTATCAGTCAGGACAGGCTAGGATCTGCTGCAGTAACAAACAACCCCCAAATCTCAATGACTGAAAATACCAAAGGTTCATTTCTAGTTCCTCCCCCTCGCTCGCTTCCTTTCCTTCTCTTCTGTTCTTATCTTCTCTGTCCACTCCTTTCTCCCCCAGCCCCTGGGCGTTCAAATTCTTGGTTCTCTCACTTAGTAGCCATGTGGCTTTGGGCCTGTTACTTAGTTTTTGTAAGGCCTCAATGTCCTAATGGTTCAAGCGGCAGGTAATCATGGTATTCGTTTAGTGGACTGTGGAGAAATTAAGTGAAGTATCGCATGTAAAGTTTTCAGGCCACACTGCACATAACAAATGCTCAGTGTTTTATCTAATTGCTAGCTCTATTATTATGACTGTAGAAGGGGGTAAAAAATAAAGACTGTGTGAAGACCCCATGGTCTTGATGGATGGGAGAGGGACACTGGACAGGTACAGGGGGTGGGAGGGAGCCGCGCTAATTAGGTGAGAAGGGAGGTGGGAGGTTAATGTGAGAGACAGAGAAGGCCCGACAGAAAGGGAGAGATTTGAGCTGGGCTCTTAGGGAGAAGCAGGTGTTTGCCAAGTGGAGGCCGGGAGAACAGCACTGGGGACAAGAGGGTCAGACGCTGTGGTCACGGGAGGGGAGAGACCAGCACAGCTCTGGGCATGCAGGGGTGGAGATGTTCCACAGGAAAGAGTCAGCTCACCTGTGAGTTCCAGCAAAATCTCTGCCATGGGACACATGGCTGGGACAGGACTCAGCACCAGGATAAGGCTGGTGCAGCCAAGAGAGAGATGGGAGAGCCATTTGGGAGGAGGAACCAGCAGGATCTACAGACTGATTGGCCCTTAGGGCTGGGGGGCTGGGGGCATCAGCCGTAGCTTTTAGCTTGCCCAAGGCGGGCAGGACAGGGTGCACAGCTCGGATCAGAAAAAGGATGCACGTGGGCCAAACTGAGTTCCCTGAATCTTGCTGGCCACATTCACTGAAAGCCAAGCCTAACGTCGTTCGACTGGGGCTGGGTGATCAGTCTGTTCTCCTCTTGCCACCATGACAACGGGACTCTACTCCATTAAACCAATTTACTCCATCTCCTTAGACTCAGAAAATGGGTGCAGTCTCTGGGGAGGGCTGTCTGATCCCTGACCTCCGGCTCACCCCGGGAAGCAGTGCGTTTTCAGCCCTGTAGGCAGAAGGCCTGTTTGCTGTCACTCATCCACATTGTTATTGAGGTTCCTGGGATGTGTGATTCAGCCGTGGGATCTGTAGCCTCCTCTCCAGTTACCCCATCCATCTTGGAACAGGAGAACAAGTGCTCCTTACTCGTGACTGGCTCAGTTTCGATAATTGCACTTAATTCCCCTGCACTGTGCCCAGCAGGGGTCTGCTGAGAGCTCCCGATCGACTTTCTGCAAAGCTGGCTGAACGGGGCCACTTGAAAACCAAGCCTGTGGCTGGGGAAGAGATCTGGCAAAGGAAGGGGAGGGAGAGAGGCTCCAAGTGGGAGTGTGCTTTCTGCCAGGTATTCCTGGGGCTCACATATGCTTGATGTCCCCTGCCCCATCTGTGTTGTAACTGGGTGTCTGTGCGTCTGATTTTCTCATGGGCCATGAGCTTTCCGAGGGCAGAGAGGCTGCTGTGGGTGGACATGTCTGTCTCCAGCGCCTGTCCAAACCACTCATAAATGTGGATAAATCAGGGGATTTATTCACTAGAATGGAAGCTCCAGGTGGGGGTGGGGGTGCTGCAGGGACTCGTGTCTGTCTTATTCATCACCTCACAGCACTATTCACAACAGCTAAGACATAGAAACAACCTAAATGTTCATCAACAGATGAACGGATTAAGATGTGGTACATATACCCAATGGAATACTACTTAACCATAAAAAGGACAAAATAATGCCATTTGCAGCAATATGGGTAGAACTAGAGCTTCTCATGTAGGGAAGTAAGTCAGAAAGACAAATACCGTATGATATTGCTTATATCTGGAATCTAAAATATGATACAAATGAACCTGTCTACAAAACAGAAACAGATTCACAGGCATACAAAACAGGTTTGTGGTTGCCAAGGGGGAGGTGGGAGGGAGTGGGATGGACTGGGAGTTTGGGGTTAGTAGATGCAAACTATTACATTTAGAATGGATAAGCAACGAGGTTCTGCTATACAGCACAGGGAACTATATCTAATCTCCTGGGATAGACCATGATGGAAAATAATATAAGAAAAATATCATATATATATATATGTATGACTGGGTGGCTTTGCTCTACATTAGAAATTGGCACAACACTGTAAATCAACTATGCTTTTTTTTTTCCTTTTCACAGCATTACCTGGGGCATATGGAAGTTCCCAGGCTAGGGGTTGAATTGGAGCTGTAGCCGAGGCCTACGCCACAGCACCACAACACCAGATCCAAGCTGAATCCAACCTATGCCACAGCTTATGGCAACGTTGGATCCTTAGGCCACTGAGCGAGGCCGGGGATGGAACCCACATTCTAATGGAGACAACGTCGAGTTCTTATCCCACTGAGCCACAATGGGAACTCCATAAATCAACTATACCTTAATAAAAAAATTTTTTAAAAAGAAAGAAAGCTTATTCACTCAGCCAGCACCTAACACGGGGTCTGGCAAGTGTTCAATAAACATGCATCAAATGAATGAGTGAACAAATTCTCCCAGCAACCCTGCAAGGTGGGTGTGGCGGACTGCATCACTGGACCCCAATTCTTCACTCCTCCCTGTCCTCCCAGCCCCGCTAACACTGGGCTTGGCTGTGTGCCTTGCTTTGGCCAACGTAACAAGTGGGTACCCAGGCCTGATTCCAAAGTTGCTGCTCTTTTCTGTTAGGTCGGAAAAGGGTTTTCCTGGGAGGGAGGGGAAGAGTGGGCTTGGGTCAGGGTGTCCCAGGTTCCGGGAGGGCAGCCATGACCATGAACTCCAGGGGAGGAGGGAGGCTCACCGGATAGACGTCTCTGTGGCCTTGACCACAGAGTATAGGATACCTCCCACAAGGGCTGTGATGATTCCACGATTGCCCGTCTTCCCACACTTTCTCACTCTGAGCAACTGGCCCTAATTCTCTGCCCTGCACCTCAGTCTCACGCTCACGCTGTTGTGCTGCGCTCTTCCTGGGAATGAACCTCACCTTAAAAGATGTCATAAGGCCTATGGGGCAACGAACTGAGCACCAGGTGCGGACAGCAGCAGGTGCAGCACCAGGTGTGGACAGCTGCTGAGCTCTCCCCATGGGGCCCCAGGCCTGCAGCCTGGGCAACAGGAAATCAGGGGCTCGAGCCAGATCAGCTCCAATGACCGGCCTTGCTCCAATTCGAAAAACTGCCCTTCTCCCCCACCTCCGCCTGGGGTTGGGAGCCATCTCCCTCAGGTTCAAGGTTGACGAGAATTTTGATCTGAGGGGTCATCTCAGAGATCCTCAAGAGATGACTGACAAGTCTGAAATCCCACCTTTGGCACTTGCTACCTGTGTGATTTCAGAAAAGTCACCTCAACTGGGGGGACCTCAGCTTCCTTTTGCAGAAAATGGGTAATAACAGCTACCATGTAGAGCTATTTAAAAGATAAAAATATAGGATACATGCAAAAGAACCTGCATGTATTAGGTGCCGGAGGAATAAACCTCTCTGGAATAATCCTCCAGGCAGAGGGGAAGAATATATATTACTGTTGCTGGTGAATGATGAGTATAGGCTCATGGTCTCACTATCAGCATAGGAAACGCTTGCTACTAATTTATAATCAATGGACCATTTATTAAGGACTCATTAGTATATCGCTGGCCATACTAAGCACATCACCCATGAGCTCACTGAATTTTTAGAACAGCTTCATGAAATAGGTAGAACAGCTATTCTCATTTTACTTATTGATGACACTGAGGCATCAGGAAGGGATCAATAGAATCGGCCAAGGTTACTGAAAGGCACAGCCAGGATTCAAATCCGGATTAGCCTGGCTCCAGAGGCCCAGCTCCTAAGAGTTATACAAGGACACCCTCCAGGCTTCTCCCTGCCCAGAGCTGGGTGAGAAATGAAGCCCAGTTGTCACGCTGTGTCTGATGACACTGCTTGACCTGCTGAAACTGTATTTATTAAACTATATCTCGATGACCATTCGGGGGTTTATCTATACGGAGGGCAAACTTAAAAGCAGCCCCACACAACTCATGATGGTGTTTCCAACAGGGATTTGGTTAAAGCACCAGCTCGCTACAACATGCGGGGCTCAGGGGAGAAATGTCTTGAAAATACCAATGTTAGGCACTGCCCTGTTCTCCTTTGAAGGCAAGTGGTTCTCAAACTTAAATGTGCATCACCATTATTTAGAGGCTTAAGACACGGATGGCGGGCTGGGCTTCACCCTCAAATTCTGGGCTGAGAATATGTAGGTCTCACAAATTTCCGGGTGATGCTGAGGCCATTGGTCTGAGAACCACATCCTGAGAACCGCTGTTGTGGAGGTTTGAATAGCAGATCATGTTTCCTTCTTTGCAGAGGCTACTACGAAGCTTAGGGACGGATTAGGAACCCATTCCAGTAAAAGTTCACGTGCTTTCCATTCTAAGTTCATGCCTGGCTTCCTTCTATTTTTTTCACTTGTATTTTCTTATTGCCACAATTTCCTGACTCACATAAATGAGGAAGTTAGCATTAAACATTTTTTGCAACTGTATCTCTATATGTCACCAAAAAACCCCTTGCAATGAGCGCACACGCGCGCACACACACACACACACACACACACACACACACACACACACACGATCAAAAAAATTCAGTGACCTGGCTAAGATTCCACTGTTATGCAGACATGCATTTTGTTTATTTATTTTTTTGTTTTTCTTTTTAGGACTATACCTGCAGCATATGGAGGTTCCCAGGCTAGGGGTTGAATCAGAGCTACAGCTGCCGGCCTACACCACAGCCACAGCAGCACTGGATCCAAGCCACGTCTGCAACCTACACCACAGCTCACGGCAACACCAGATCCTTAAACCCCTAAGCAAGGCCAGGGATCGAAGCCGTGTCCTCCTGGATACAAGTCGTGTTTGTTAACCACTGAGCCACAATGGGAACTGCTGACGTGGGATTTAAATTCAACCTCTCTGTGCATCTGTTTCCTCCTCTCTTAAACAATACCTCCTGCTTCCCAAGCCCTCTGGAAAGATTTTGCATCTGATAACACATGCAGTGACAGGCTTAGCACGGTGCCTGACACAGCCGGCTTGATAAATGCTAGTGACCATTATAATTACCATCTGCCAGAAACATAAATAAGCAGCCGTGTGGCTGCCAGTGCTCCCTGTTGACTCTCCCCTGTGATTGGAAGGAAGTGAGGAAAAGCTTTCTCTGGTGTGATGAGAAGCCACCGTGGAGACAAAGCCTTTCCCTTTTCCTGTCTTCGCTCTATACGATTCTGCAGGAGACAGAAGGAACGCCACACGCCGTGGGGAGCAACTTTTTCCTGCCCAGAGGAGGACGTTGTGGAGGGCACCAGGGGACCCCATTACACGGCCATCACGCCGGGGGACACAGACACCTCCCTGCGGGAGAGTGATGACACATAATATTCAAGCACGAAATCCGAGGATTCGGAGCCTGACTCTGAGCCAGCAGCGTCGTCTTCGCTGCCTCCACCCAGGCAGGACCTTAATCCTGAGGTTTTAATTTGTTTCCTCCAGCAGGGACGATTTTACATTGCATGGCAGGTGCTGTAGGATCTTGTGGCTGTCATTTCTCCGAATGCAGAAATTTCACCTTCACGCTAATTTCACCTTCCTTCCAAGTCAGTCAGGTGGACAGAGTTCTCCCCATTTCATGGGTGAGCACACTGAGGCTCGGAGAAGCCAAGGGCGTTGCTAAGGTCACAGAATAGATGTTGGCTGAGGTCGCCAACCACTCTCACTCAAGAGCTTGGCTGCCTCGGGGTTCCAAGGTCTTTCACATTCTTCACTACCCTCTTGAGTTGGCTCGCCAGCATTGAGAGCTGCATGAAATGGGGTCTTATCTGGAAAGAATTTAATGGTATCTTCATACCCAGGTGGGCCTGGGGCCTGGGCGACAGCTGTGGGAGACTGAGAAAGAGGGCAGCATACGGGGTGCATGCCAAACAGGCCTCTCCATCAAGTTTTGGGGCCCATTCTTTTGCTGTCTCCCCTCCCCTGGCCTTGGTACAGGCTTGAGGTGAAAACCCTCCGGATGGTACCCAAGTGACCCGGACAGGCGCAAGTCAGGGCTCATTACCATGGAAGACCCAGCAAGGCAACAGGTAGGGAAGAGAGCCTTGGACCTGGGGTCAAGAGACTCAGGTTCTAGGCCTAGCTCTGCCATTTGCTAAAGCCAGCAGGATCTTGTGTGTGACCTGAGTGTGAGGCGACCCCTCCAGACAGCCTGGCCCCCAGCTTCACATTCATCTTCAGGCCAGACTCCTTCATCCCACCCTCCCCATAATCCTCAGAATAATGGCCCCCAAGATGGCCGCATCCTAATCCCTGGAACCTCTGTGAATGTGCTAATCTGGCAAAGGCTTTGCAGAGGTGGCGAAGTTAAAGATCTTGAGCTGGGGACCATACACAGGATGATCCAGCTGGATCCTAATTAAAATCCTGTATCGCCTTATCAGAGGGAGGCGGAGGGTGATGTGACACATCCAGAAGGGGGGGGGGGGGCAGAGATCGAAGGGATGTGGCCACAAGCCAAGGAATGCTGGCGGCCACCCAAAGTGGGAGAAGCCAGGAACAAATTCTCCCCTGCAGGGAGTGTGGCCATGACCACACCTTGACTTCTGCCCACTGATACTGATTTCAGACTTCTGACCTCCAGAAGGGTGCGAGCATAAATTTCTGTGGTTTTTCTCTTGATCTAATTTGTGGTAATTTGTTACAGCAGCCAGAGGAAGCAATACATGCCCCCCCCCAAACAAATTTGATTCTAAAAGCCTTGGCAAGTCATAAAGATTTTACAGAAGGTTTCAAGGGGAGATGAGAGATGAATTGACACTGAATGTGATGTAGCTGGAAATTAACCAGGCTCCACATTAGAGATCTCTGTCCTCCAGGAACCCTCCCTTCTGCTGAGACCCTTATCTTGTCTCCATACAATCTTTCCAAGACCCTGGAGTGTCCATGGCAGTTTATCTACTGTCTCACTGCTGAAAAATGACCCTCCTTGAAACACAGCACTCAGCAGGTGGTGATCAACCATAGCGAGACCGTGACTTCCGGGCAGGTACCTCAGCATCTCATCTGTTAAGTGGGGGTTTGAATATCTTCCTCTTGGGGTCCTTGTAAAAACAGAAGAGGCACCTAGCCCTGGATTTGGCCTACAGTCATCACTCAATCAATGATCATTTATATGAGATAACGATGCTTGGATTAACTGAGCACTTACTGTAGGTCCGGCATTGCTCTGAGCTTTTTATAGGAATGAACTCACTTATTTATTCCTCTCCTCTGCTCTACGAAAGAGTCATGAGAAAATGGAGAGCCAAGAGGCTAAATACAATCAGCTGAAAGTGACTGGCTGCTACTGGATCCAAAGCAGGGCAGTCCCACTCCAGAGCCATATGTTTAGTCTTTAGCAAGACAGGGATGTCCTGTCAAGAGTCTAAGCTGGAGCGTTCTCTGGGGCTCAGTGAGTTAACGATCCAGCATTATCATTGCAATGGCTCAGGTCACTGCTATGGCATGGGTTCAATCTCTGGCCCGGGAACTTTTACATGCCTAGGGATAAGCCAAAAAAAAAAAAAAATCTAAGCTGGGATGTGGCTGTGCCAGGGTGCACCTTAGTGAGGGGACCTGAGCGTTACCTGCAAGAGAACACCTCCTGGGGGAAAGGAGATTGCAGGAGCAGCTGGGCAGTAAGAGGGCAGCTTGGGGACTGACAATGGCATGTGGCCCCAGCCTAGGGCGCTGCCTGGTAGGAGGGAGCAGTTTCTGGGACAAAGCAGTGCTTTGGGGGAGGAGAAGGAGAGTGGTAGGTGAAACAAACAGCTGTTGCCACATTTGTAACTGATGCTTTGTAAAGAACAAGTGGGAGTTTGAGCCAAGGGCTTTTGAGTTACGACTGTACATGTGTCTTCCTTGACACAGGCTGGTGAGGTAACAGTCATCGATTTTAATAAGTGTTGTTATGAGGACTAAATGAGGTCATGCATGTAAACTAGACATACCACACAGCCTGCCAGGCCCAGGTCCCTACACTGCCCAACCCACAGCCCCAGAAGAAAGAAAAAATCTGAGATGGCCAAGTGCGGGGCCATGGGACTCCAGGCTCCTCCCACCCTCCTGTTCCCCTGCAAATGATTGGCCACCAAAAGTCATTTCACAGCCTGTGGAGAGACTGCTGCCGGCTGAGGTTAAAAACATATAGGCTTTACTATATGGAACCATAAAAGACCCAGAATCACCAAAGCAATCCTAAGGAACAAAAACCAAGCAGGAGGGATAACTCTTGCAAACTTCAGACAATATTACAAAGCTACAGTCATCAAGACAGTGTGGTACTGGTACAAAAGACCAAGAGAACCCAGAAATAAACCCAGACACCTATGGTCACTTAATCTTCGACAAAGGAGTCAAGAATATAAAACAGGAAGAAGACAGACTCTTCAGCAAGTGGTGCTGGGAAAAGTAGACAGCTGCATGTAAATCAATGAAACTAGAACACTCCCTTACACCACACACAAAAATAAACTCAAAACGGCTTAGAGACTTAAACATAAGACAGCATAAAACTCCTAGAAGAGAACATAAGGAAAACATTGACATCAACTGTACAAATGTTTTCTTAGGTCAGTCACTCCAGGCAGTAGAAATAAAAACAAAAATAAACCAATGTGACCTAATCAGACTTACAGCAAAGGAAAAAAAAAAAAAAATATATATATATATATACACACATATATAGAGAGAGACATATATATGAATGTGTATATATATGTGTGTGTATATATATGTGTGTGTGTGTGTATGTATATACATATACATAAATAAAAGACAGGAGTTCCCATCATGGCTCAGTGGTTAACGAATCTGACTAGGAACCATGAGGTTGCGGGTTCAATCCTTGGCCTTGCTCAGCGGGTTGAGGATCCGGTGTTGCCATGAGCTGTGGCGTAGGTCACAGATATGGCTCGGATCCAGCGTTGCTGTGGCTCTGGAGTGGGCCAGCGGCTACAGCTCTGATTAGACCCCTACCCTGGAAACCTCCATATGCTGTGGGTGTGGCCCTAGAAAAAAAAAAAAGACAACCTATGAAATGGGAAAAAATAGTTGCAAATGATGCAACAAACCAGGGCTTAATCTCCAAAATATACAAACAACCCAGAAAACTTAACAGCAAAAAACAGCCCAGAAAAAAAAACAGGCAGAAGACCTAAATAGATATTTCTCCATAGAGGATATACAGATGGCCAACAGGCACATGAAAAAATACTGAACATCACTAATTATCAGAGAAATGCAAATCAAAACTACATTGAGGTACCACCTCACAGCAGTCAGAATGGCCATCATTAGTAAGTCTACAAACAACAAATGCTGGAGAGGATGTGGAGAAAAGGGAACCCTCCTGCACTGCTGGTGGGAATGTAAACTGGTACAGCCACTATGGAGAACAGTATGGAGGTTCTTCAGAAAACTCAATATAGAACTTCCACATGATCCAGCAATCCCACTCCTAGGCATACAGCCAGACAAAACTTTCACTGAAAAAGATACATGCACCCCTATGTCCACTGCAGCGCTATGCACAATAGCCAAGACATGGAAACAACCTAAATGTCCACTGACAGATGAATGCATTAAGAAGATGTGGTACATTTACACAATGGAATACTACTCAGACATCAAAAAGAACAAAAATAATGCCATTTGCAGCAACATGGATGGATGGATGGAAATAGAGAGTCTCACACTAAGTGAAGTCAGTCAGAAAGAGAAAGACACATACCACATGATATCACTTACATGAGGAATTTAAAATATGGCACAAATGAATTTATCTACAAAACAGAAACAGACTCACAGACATAGAGAACAGACTTGTGGTTGCCAAGGGGGAAGGCGGAGGGAATGGGATGGATGGGGAGTTTGGGGTTAATAGCTACAAACTATTACATTTAGAATGGGTAAGCAATGAGGTCCTACTGTATAGTACAGAAAACTTATCCAATCTCCTGGGATGGATCATGACGGTAGATAATATAAGAAAAAGAATGTATATATATGTATGCTTGGGTCACTTTGCTGTATAGCAGAATTTGACAGAAAATTGTAAATCAACTGCAGTAAAAATTTTTTTAAAAAATACAGGCTTTACATCCAATGGCCGTAATTTCTTTTTAAAGGAGAATAACAAGTGTTGGCAAGGGTGTGGCAATACTGGAACCCTTGTACATGGCTAGTGGGAATGTAAAATGGTACAGCTGCTGTAGAAAGCAGTTTGGCAGTTCCCCAATAAGTTAAACACAGATTTATCCTATGACCTGGCAATTCCACTCCTGGTATATATTCAAAAGAACTAAAGGGTGTTCAAAAAGAAAACCTATTCATGAAAGTTCATGACAGCATTATCCATAGTAGCCAAAAGATGGAAAAAATCCTAAATGTTCATCAAATGAGGCATGGGTAAATAAAATGTGGCATATCTATACAATGGAATATTAGTCAGCCCTAAAAAGGCCTGAAACACTGACACATGCTATAGCATGAATGACCCGTGAGAACATGATACTAGGCAACAGAAGTCAGACACCAAAGGGTACATACTGAGTTATTTCACTAATATGGGATATCCAGAGTAGGCAGTTCCCAGAGACAGAAAGCAGACTAGTGGTTGCCAGGCACCAGGGGGCGAGGTGGGGGGAAGAGTGGATACTGGGTTTCCGTTTGGGCTGATGAAAAAGTTCAGAAATTTGATAGTGGTGATAATTGCAAACATCGTGAACGTATTTAATGTCACTGAATTGCACACTTTAAATGGTTAAAATAGTCGATTTTATATTATGTGCATTTTATCACTATTGTGAATGTAACATGCGCTGGGCTATCTGATTCTCCCCGTCTCTCACAGAAACCATCACCGGGAGATGCCAAGAAAATGTGGACACTGGAGAAGAGGCTAAAAGATCTTGAGGAGGAGGAAGCCCAGAGACTCTTCCAGAGTTGATCCAGAAACCCCAGGTCAACTGCAGCGATGAGAACACAGGGACCAGGCTGAGCAGAGACAAGATACAGGAGAGAGGGCAGACAGCGGGGCAGAGGCCATGGCGGGCACCCGGGATGCCCTAGGAGATCATCGCAGCTTACAACTCGGGTGATCCCACTCCCAGCTGACCACTGATACACGCCAAGAATCAAATGCAAGCCTTTCACCACTACTCCACACTGCACCCCAGGTGGGGCTAAAATTCTGCCCAAGTATTTTCCTGAGCTGGAGGAGGGAGAGAGGGAGACCCACGGGTGCAGAGAACCAGATCCACTCAAGAAAGAGGCCTTGCAGGCAACCCAATGCAAACAGATTTTCCTTGTGCCAAGAAGTTGTCTGCAGACCTTCCTTGCCTGCGTGGGGTATGTGCACGTCCCAGCCAATCCTCTCCTGGGGGCTGAGCCTGTCTTGGGACCATTTTCGTCATTCCAGGCAGAGGAGACCACCGAGCCAGTTCCCAGGGAAGGGCAGGTCTGGGAAAGGCCTGAGCAGCCCAGCATGGAAGGCCCCCGCAGTCAGCCCCTGCATGAGGGCTCCCCAACCCCCATCAGGTACCAGGAACAAGCAGAGAACTGGGACTTGCTTTTCTGAGGCTTCCTGGCCTTCATCTGCCACCCGGGTGATGTTCAGCCCACCTCCCCAGGGCCCCTGGAAACCAAAGAGCCCACGTGTGCAGAAAGCCTTGCCATTCCCAACTGCCCTTGGGCTTCTCCAATGGGCCACAGTGAAGGTCAAGAGGAGTTCTGCACCATGGGTCCTAAAATCCAGCTTGTCCTCAGGGTGGCACCTGAGCTTTCTTTCCTTGCTTCTCCAGAGCCCCTCCACTGAACCTACTTTGTTCAATGCAAACTGCTGGCCCCAAGGGTTTTGGCTCTAGAGAGGACCACTCAGCCTTGGTTGAACTCATACCCGACCCTGCCTGCCCTGCATGGCGTGACACATGCAGTCATTTCAGCTGCATTTCTGTCACTGGTAACCAAGAGAATCCCGACGCAGAGGACCCAAGAACATTCTCCTAAAATTGGACCATTCTTCAGCCCAAGCTCCACCTTTCAGTAAGTGGCGCCACCCACTGGTCAAGGTGTACAACTACAAGTCCACTACTGTCCCTCACCCTCACTGCAGACCGGTCTCCATGCCCAGTTTTTACTTCCGACCACTTGAACTTGTCCCTTTCTCTCCACCTTAGTTTAGACCTCGGCATCTCTTGCCTTTAGCAGGTTTCTTCCTTTCTGTCTGTCTGTCTGTCTTTTTAGGGCCACATCGGTGGCATATGGAGGTTCCCAGGCTAGGGGTTGAATCAGAGCTGTAGCTGCTGACCTACGCCACAGCCACAGACACAACGGATCCTTAATCCACTGAGCAAAGCAGGCCAGGGATCAAACCCGCGTCCTTATGGATACTAGTCGAGTTTGTTAACCACTGAGCCACGACGGGAGCTCCCTAGCAGGTTTCTTAATAGTTTCTCAACTGACTTCCACACCCCTGCTCTCTGTTGCCTTCCAACTCCCATTTCTCCCACAGTCCACCCTCCAGGAGCAAAACCAGAGGGATTTTCCTGTAACCCAAACCTCATCCCCTGTCCCCTTATCAATAACACTCATCATCCGTGTGCTAAAGTGCAGATGCTCCTGCCTGGCATTCAAGGCTCTGCCCAGTCTGGGCTCCACTCATCCTTCAGCCCCAGCAAAAGCCTCCTCAGGCACACAGGATTTGAGCACGTCCCAGGCTCTCTCACCCTCACCCCTTGCTGATGCTGGCCCCTGGTGGGACACCTTCCATCCTTCTCTGTTTAGCTAACTGGTCACCTCCATGACCCTGCCCTCCCATGCCCCCAGGGCTGTCACTTGCCTTCCTTGGAGCTCCAACTCAGATCCCTGTGCCAACCCTATCCTGTCACCTGTCTATGTTTACTTGTGCGTCTCTGTGGCATCAGCCTCCTCTCTCATTGTGTGGTTGGCTGCCAGCACAGGGCCTGCCACGTAGTAGGGACTCATTCATGAGTCGGTAAATAAGTTAATAAAAATGATCAATGAGTCTGAGCTCGAGGCTCTCCACTCTCAGATGAGGAAAGTGGAAGTTTTTCCTCCCGCTCCTCCTTCCCTCCAAACATGCGATTTGGACCATTGCTGCCTCTCTCTGCACCAATTCTGCTCAGCAGAACCACCAGCGACCCTTTGAATTCCTGTAAATTACTTCCTTTCGAGGACTTGTAAGCTGGGTTGCCAAGCAACGAGAGGGGATTTGGTCCTTATCAAAGGACCTCATCCCCACATTACGCACTCCGAAGGTGTCCAGCGCAGGTCGGGGGCAGGCAGAACCCGACCCCCTCGGCCCCCCTGGCCTGCTGGGCACCCAGCTGCAGTCTCATCCCTGGCCCTTGAAAGGAGCTGGCCATGATGCAGGCAGAGACAGTCTTTTTCTGCGATGCTCTCCCGAATGGCTCACTCTGGGATCAGGAGGGGAGAGAAAGCTCAGGAGTTGTGATCTGGGGCAGAACCCGGGGGCCACACGCTTTGTGTTAGGAAGCCTGGGGTCTGCAGCCCAGAACTGTCACTTAACTGTGTGCCCTGGGGTGTGTAGGGGGGGGAACGTCCTTCTGCTTGCTGAGTCTGGTGGGCTCATCTGGTCAGTATAGATATGAAGACTACTTGCCGGGGCCGGAGGAAGATTAGATGAGATGAAATGAGTCCTGCTGTGACATCTGCCACCGGGCAGGCAGCACACGAATGACCGCTGTTGTTCATAGTCCTGGAGGTCTACAGCCACCCTGGGTGGTGGCAGCCACAGCACGGGGTTGTCCATCCTTGAGCCAGAGCCCCTACTTGTGCCCAGCACTGAGTGAGGGAGCCACCAGAGGGAAAGAAAAGAAATCGAAGCCACCACTGTGGCCCTTTGGGCATGTTCTGTCACCCACCCTAGATGTCACAGCCCACACAGCAGACAGGCAGATGCATGCCTGGTCTGAAAGTCCCTCTGGCCCAGGAGTAGAGGGGGGAGGTGGTGACTGATGGAGAGATGTGAGGCCAAGAGGGAAGGCCACTTCTGAGGGCTGGACTGGGACCAGAGCACAGCGGCTCGTGGCATGTGCTTGCTGATGGACTGGCCTTAAAAGCAAAGGAAATTCATGCATTGTGCAGGATCTGATCTCAACCTTTCAGCGTTCTCCAAGTGAAAGAAAGGTCTGAGTGTGGTGCAGGGTGGGGGCCCTTGGCCTTCCAGGGTCTCTGAATCATGCACGGAGGGAGCTTCCTGGCTCCCCCATGTGGAGATAACCCAGGGAGGTCAGCTGATGCTGACCTCAGCTTGGTCCTTCTGGCACTGTCCCATCTCAGTGGCAGCTTCTGGCCCCCACTGCCTGCTCCACTGCCCTCTGCCGGGGTCAAGGCCCAGGTTAGACTCCAGAGGGGCTGCACCTCTTCTAGGACAGCTTTCCAGGTGTCCAGAGGCCACATGGCGGTCCCTACTGTGCTGCACTGCCTCTGTTACAGCAGGAAGCGCACGTCCCAACCTCGTTCTCGAGACCTGAGCACAGGAGCCAGGTCTGGTCCGTGTCTGGTCTGCAGCCCCCCTCCCCACAGGGGGGAGCAGAGCAGGTACCTAAGAGAACAGTTGCGAGGAAGAATGAATTGAGTCTCTTTTTCTGCTTTCAGCACTGCCTTTGTTATCCCTACCTGCCTCAGATTTCATTTCAGTTTCTCCTTCCATCTTGCACGGCTTTTAAATACCGCTTGTGTCCTACTGGGATTAAAAACTAAGAGAAGCTCTGAAAAGCAACCTGCTTCATCCTAAGAGAGGTGGTGAAGCCACAGGGCAGGATTTTCAGGGGAGAGCTAAAGCCAGGCTGAAGTGTCACAGGATGCTCTAGTCTGGCTCCCAGGCAAGGTTCCAATCTTTTGCCTCCATCTCTCGTTCTGTCTCTGGGGATGGCTGGCAGCTGACTGTGGTTCTGATCCATTGCTCCCATAATTACCTCCACATGCTATTTTCATGAAGCCATATTCTCCTCCACACCGCTGTGACTCCCAGCCGTCCCTGCCACGTGTCCTATTAGTTTCAAACCTGGAGCTGGTGTATTTAAAGGGCACCACGGCCCAGCTCAAGGCCCTGGCCTACGAACCGGGACAGGGCTGCTCTGGAGAGAGGGGGCGGGAACAGATGTTTATCGAATCCCTACAAGGTGTCTTGAACTTTTGAGTGGCAAATGTGCTCTGTGCAATGACCTGGGAGGCGGGGGGGTACTGCATTCATAAGCCCTACTTTAAAGATTGAGGAAGCTGGGGTTCTGAGAGGGGGTGCAACTTGCCTGAGGCCATGCAGACAGTCCATGGCAGAACACGGGCTTACAGCAGGGCTGTCGGGTTCCGGGTCTGTGTTCCAGCCCTTGCTTCCATTTCAGCCACAGACTGGTGGCAATTTCATTCTATTTAAAAAAATGTTTGAAGTTCCTGTCATGGCTCAGTGGAAACAAATCTGACTAGCATCCATGAGGACGCAGGTTCGATCCCTGGCCTCACTCAGTGGGTTAAGGATCCGGCGTTGCCGTGAGCTGTGTGTAGGTCACAGACGCGGCTCGGGTCTGGCGTTGCTGTGGCTGTGGCGCAGGCCGGCAGTTACAGCTCCGATTTGACCCCTAGCCTGGGAACCTCCATATCCTGCAGGTGCAGCCCCCCAAAAGCCAAAAACAATTTCTTTTAATTTTTTTTTTTTTTGGCCACAGATACAGTACATGGAAGTTCCTGGGCCAGGGATCAAATCTGAGCTACAGCTGCAACCTACACCACAGCTGCAATACCGGATCCTTAAGCAACTGTGCCAGGATCAAACCGGTGCCTCCTCAAGAGACAGGCCAGTCGTTAACCCTCTGCGCCACAGCAGGAGCTGCTGGCAAATTTTTAAAGCTGACATTTGCTAGAGGAAGGAAGAGCAAGTCTGTTCTGTCTGGCTCCTGCTCTAGTGCTCCTTCCTGCCTCTGCCTCCGGCTAAGATGGTGTCAGTGAACCTTGACCCCAGGGCAGCCTGTGGGTCTCTGCAGGCCTATGGGATCCAGAAACAGCCTTACTTATGGTCTGGGGCCTCAGCCTTGTGTTCTCTGCCCTCTTTGCCCTCCCATCCCACCCCCTGCACACACACACACAGGTAAGGGCGCAGGAGCGAGCACTTCAGATGTGGTTCGGGGCCCGTGTGCACCCTGGCTATCTCTATCTGCCAGAGCTAGAAGCCCCTTCCCCTCCGGGACTCAGTTGACTTCTGTCTCCTGGTCCCATGCAGAGCAGGACAGCGCCCTCTTTCTAAAGAAGGCCCTGCAGAGGTGTGAAGGGACCCCAGGACACCCCCCCAACCCCCACCCCTGCCTCCCATGGACACTTCCTGAGCTTCCCTCTCTGGCTAAGACTGAGCTCTCCTCTTCTGCAGCCCTGGAGCCTCTGACCTGTGGGCGTCCTTGGGAACGGGCAGTGCTTGGGCAGCCAGCAGGCAGGAGCCCCACCCTGGCTCAGAATGTGTGCAGTTTTAGTCAGACAAGCTCACCTGATCCCAGCACACAAACATGAGCGCAGGTTCCTCGTGCTGAAATAACACCTCTGCCTCCCACCTGTAAACTCCCAAGGATGTCTGCCCATCTCGCCTGCTCCTTTGATCCTCATAAAACCCCGGGAGAGAGGCCACATAGGTGTCCCCACTTTACCTATGGGTGTTGGTGGACCATTTTACAAATTAAAAAATGAGGCTGGGAGAAGTGACGTGACTTGTTTCCTGGGGTTTGGAGTAAGAAATCAGGTCCACCCTGCTAGTTCTCGGCTGCTTCCACTCATGGTTTCCACGGCTTTGCCTCTTGGCTCACAGGGCTAGGTGACAGCCAGGGGTCACATGGCTAGAAGACAGCAGCGACAGAATTGCAACCCAGAGACCACGGTCAAGTATCTGCTGCAGGACATGTGGAATCCGATGACTTTTCTCAGTGCCTCTCTCTGGCTGGTCACCTCCTGTCCCAAGGTCCCTGCCGGTCTGGGCTTCTCTAGGGACAGGGGGAGGGCTGGCAATACCTTCCTTCTCTTGGGTTCCCTGGCTGCCAGAGAGGCAGGTGGCTAACCCCCGCGCCCCCATCTCCCATTCAAAGGGTGTCGAGTCTGCAGACGCAGATGAGTGAGCTTTTCAGCCAGGGACGATTTTGTTGCTAAAATACACAGTCTGATTACAAGTGATTGAGGGGCTGGCGAGAGAGAGAGAGAGAGAGAGAGAGAGAGAGACTGTAGTTGGCTGGGATCTGTTCTGCTTTGAAGTCGTTCTAAACAGGGCACGGGGAGGCAGGACTGGGGGCTGCAGAGTTCAGCGTGGCTTTTGGCAGTGACACATTCCCCGTGGATGCCAGGGCTGTTTCTGACAACTCTGGACAGGCTTTTCAAACAGTTTCTGAAATCGGATTCGGTACATTTATCATGTCTCCTTTCCATGGGGCATGAAAGCGCCCCCCATTTTCTCTTTCTTTTCGTTCTCCTTTTTATACATATATATTCTTTTTTTTTTTTTTCCCCTCTCCAGCATCAGAAGTCAGCCGCAAATTAAGTGGCGGCAGCTTGGGAAACCAAAACCAGCCTGGTGCGGAATAATGATGTTCTCGGGGGCCTGAGATTCGTCGTGGCCCTGCCTCCCGTGTCTGCCTGACAAGGAGGATCTGCTGGAGAGGATTCATCCTGTCAGGATTGAAGGCGGTAATTCGGGCCAGTGATTCATGACCCCTTGATGGGCCATGAATACATTCATCTCCCAGATTTATCTCCTTCGAAAATCCATGATCGTCCATCCCAGCAGGAGGTGGTGCCACGGGCGGGGGGGCAGAAGGGGACAAGCCTCTTTGCAAACAGAGATGAAGGGGGAAGGCTGGTCCCTCCCCCGTGTGCTACCAGGGAAGTGGGGCTCCGGGAAGAGGTTTCCCTTAGACCCTTTGCAAGAAAACCGATTCAGCTCTGCAGGAAGGCTGGAGAGCTCTTCTCTCACCAGGAGGTGAGGACGGCGGAACCAGACCCCGGGCCCCCCCCCCCGCCCCATTTCTCACTTCTGCCCTGGTGTGAGTCACAGGGCTGCCACAGCTGCAAGCGACCGTCTGCTCCTGGCCCCTAAACCGGACGGAGCCTGCCACCACCCGTGAACGCTCTGGGGTCCAAGCGCGTGTGCAGAGATGAGGGCCCTGAGTGACTCCCACAGAGGCAGGATGACCAGCGGTCAGCTGGGTCGTGAACGCTGTCCGCCGGGTTCACACCATGGCTTTTCCCGCTGGCAGCTGCTGCGTGAACATGAGCTTGCTAGTTCAACTCTCCGTGCCCCCGTTTCCCCACAGAACTTGCTTACAGCCGGATCGTGTGGCTGAAGGGAGTGAATGTTTATTTTTTTAATTTATTTTTTATTTTTATTTTTTGTCTTTTTGCCTTTTCTAGGGCCGCTCCCTTGGCATATGGAGGTTCCCAGGCTAGGGGTCTAATTGGAGCTGCAGCCGCCGGCCTACGCCAGAGCCACAACAACGCAAGATCCGACCCTCCTCTGCAGCCTACACCACAGCTCATGGCAATGCTGGATCCTTTACCCACTGAACAAGGCCAGGGATCGAACCCGCAACCTCATGGTTCCTAGTCGAATTTATTCACCACTGAGCCATGACGGGAACTCCATGGAGTGAATGTTTATTCAACACTGAATGCTGCCTGTGTGCCGTGTATACAGACAGCCAGTGCTCAATCCGGGTTGGCTTATGACAGGCACGCTCCCTTGCTTTGCCTGCTGGCTTCCCAGAAACTCTGTCCTTGACTCTGATCTGCTTCTAGTCCCGTTAGTTTGGGAAGCCTCCGGGCAACCCCTTTGGCCTCCAGCATCTGCATTTCCTTAGACATTTTGGCCTTGGTCACGGCTCTACCGGAGTCCCGCCCACTAAGCGCGCCCCCCAAACTTGAGGGGTGTTCAGGCAGGATGAGAGATTTGGGACTCTTATCCGACGTGTGCAGAGTCAAGGCCCAGAGAAAGGAAGGTACTCGCCGAGGGGTGCTCACCAATGGTGGGGGGAGCTGGCACCCCGGCTCCAAGTGCAGTGCTTCCTCCACTGGTCCAGGATGCTTTGAAGGGTGTTTTCTTAACATGCCATGTGTCTTTTTCCTGACTGTGCCTCTGGCTAGAGTTGTGGTTCATGGACACTGCTCTGAAATACGACTCTGAAGCTCTCAAGTGACATCCTGGCCTGGCATGGGTCTCAAAGATAGGGCTTTCTCCTTTAGTTCTTGATCCAAGAGACAAGCGGTGACAAGATCTCCATGTGGCAGCTGTGGCCTCACAGCCGGTACAGTGGGTGCACTGGGTGGGTGGGGCATAGGACATTGGCATTTGCAAAGAAATATCTTTTTTTTTTTTTAATCTTTTTACAGCTGCACCTGCAGCATATGGAAGTTCCCAGGCTAGGGGTCAAATTGGACCTGCAGCTGCCGGCCTATGCCACAGGCATGGCAACACCAGATCTGAGCCACTTTTGTGATCTGTGCCACAGCTTGCAGAAACACCAGATCCTTAACCTACTGAGAGAGGCCAGGGATTGATCCAGCATCCCCACGGACACTATGTCAGGTCCTTAACCCACTGAGCCACAATGGGAACTCCAGAAATGTGTTTTTTTACAGACAGATAAGCCTGCCCTATGGGGGTGGGGCTAGGGGAGTGCAACTTTCTAGAACAAGTTGTTTGAGTTACTGGCTTTTTCTTGTGCATGCGAGAATTAACAAACCTCTTGCAGGCTGCTCCCTTTTTCTGCTTTCCAAAGCCATGTTCTCAATACCTTGGAGCTTCAGAAACGACTTTTTTTGGGGGGGTCCCTGCATCTTCGTGCCAGAAGGAACCTCAACTGGCTTGGAATGGCACCTGGCAGCCTGTTATCCAGCCAGGTATGGAGCGAGCTTGGAGGAAGCTCACCACCCTGACACTCACTCCCCCACAACACCTTCCTTAAGGCTGGGAGCGAGCACGGCATGCCAATCGTGTTGTCTACACCCAGGAGGCGAACTTGCACAATGTAAGGGGATGATGGATGGGTTGGAAAGAGCCTGGCTCTGAGTTCAAATCCCGCCATTTGCCAGCAGTGTGATCTTGGCAAATTATCCTTGGTCTCTCGGTCTCAGTTTCTCCTTCTGTAAAATGGGATGAAATACTTATCCTGCAGAGGTCTTATGAAGATGGAATGAGCTAACACAGGTGCCAGTTCCTTCTCCTCTCTCCTTCCTCCCACATTCTGCAAGCCGAGTGCTCTGGGCCATCACAGGCAGCACCCCAAAGTGTCTGTCTTGGAGAGGGGCAGGGAGTCGGCCCTGAGGGGTCTATAGGAGCCCCTTCTTTCTGTCATCTTGGGGTCTCTACTGGAGCCTTTCCAGGCAAGGTGATCAGTGCACACAAATGCCCCCTGCTCAGCAGATTTCAATCCAACTTTTGGGAGGAGGGCTCATCTTCTGAAAAGGCTCAGGCTGAAGCCTGGGGATTGGAGCCGCACACAGGGGTGTCTGCTTCTCTGAACAGTGACACTTGCTGTGAGTTATTTTCATGGATGTCCCTACCGATGGAACCAGGCATGGCCCTCTCAGACCCTGATCTGCGTCCTCACAGGCTCTGCTTCAGAGCCGACACACAAGTAAGCAGCATCCCTGCCTCCCCTTTGCCTGCAGCCCTGCTACACTCCGTGCCCCACCCCTACGCCTCCACCCCTCGTCCTTCCAATCTCCAGCCCCAGCATCTATGACAACCAATGAACGCCCATCACTTGGGAGTCTTGGAAGAAGTCACACCTGGGGAGCGGCTCAGCAGGATTCTGGTGACCTTAAAGTAAGGCCCTTCCACATTTTGCAAAGGAGATGGACTCTTGGGGGCTGTCCGGAGAGGGGGTGCCCCATCAGGTTGCCCTGATGTTCAGATTCCTTCCCATTCAGCTGTACACACCACGCTCCCTGAAACTACATGACTAAGTGATATTTGCTCCATTCTTCATGAGAAACCAGTGGGAACAGTGGCTCACGTTTACCACCTGTGGACACGGGTGCCAGGCATTGCCTTGCACAACTCACTGAGGAGACTGCTGCTATGTACGCTTTACAGAGAAGGGAACCGGAGTTAGAGTCTGTGACACGCAGCGCCACACTAGGAAAGGCTGTCTTGGAACCCTGGCTCCCTGACGACAGAGGACTCTGCTCTCAGCCGCGGAGCTGTACCCCTCTTTCAAAGGGAAAAGAGCCAAATGCCATTTCTTTCCCAAACCCAAGGCCAAGGCTGATCCAGGATGCTCCCCAAGGTGTCCAGCCCTCTCTGGCTGGCCCTGTGCATCCCACGTAATCCCAATGGATGAGACTGATTAAGAAGGAGGAGGCACCGAGAAAACTTAGGAAAGACAGGAACATCCGTGGAGCTCCTGCCATGCGCTTCATCCTATGTTGAGATCCTGACCCTGCCCGTTTCTGGCTGTGTCGCAGGAGAGAAGTCACCCTTTTGGAGCCTTGAGCCCTTCATCTGTGAAATGAGAAGCTGGAGTTCTCATCGTGGCTCAGTGGAAACGAATCTGACTAGCATCCACGAGGACACGGGTTCGATCCTTGGCCTTGTTCAGTGGGTTAAGGAGCCGGTGTTGCCGTGAGCTGTGGTGTAGGTCGCAGACGTGGCTCGGATCCTGCGTTCTATGGCTGTGGTGTAGGCCAGTGGCTACAGCTCTGATTTGACCCCTAGCCTAGGAACCTCCATAGGCCCCAGGTGCGGCCCTAAAAAGGTATAAATAAACTAATTAAATAAAATGAGAAGCCCCTCAAACAATGTCAAGTGACTCCTCATTGAGCAAGAGTGAGATCTTGACTCAGTCTCTTCAGGGAAATAAATCTTGACTTGTGCTACATAACAGGAGTCCAAAAAGGCTAATTGACTTTTCCAGGCTCCCATCCCACCCAAAGCTAGAGCCTACTCTCCCTCTTCTATGGTACGGGTGGGAAGGGAGGCCCCTGACACAGGTTCCCAAACTCCAGCACCCCCCACCCCCGAGGTCCCCCCACAGCGCAGCAGTGGCAACCCCTCCCTCTCCCTCCCCCTCCCTCTGCCAGGCCCAGAGAAGAGGGACCCCCAGTGGGTGATAACCTCTCTCTGCTTAATGACAGACTGTGGGAGATGGAAAACACACCCGATTTATCTTTGTTGCCTAAATACCTCTTAAATTCTCCCTTGAATACTTCTAATTCAGCAGAATGTGAACAATTATAGCGGGGAAGCTATTCATAGGTGGAAGGGGGCTGATGGAATTATTTATCAAAGTGACATTTTAATTATAGTGAAGAATGAGTTTGTTGTCACTGAGATGGAAGGCGGGGGTACCAGGCCTCCAGACACCCCTCTGGAGCACATTAAACATGTTCCCTCTTCGCAGTCACTCCATTAAGTGCTGGAGACGCAGGGGGCGAAGGGCAGGGTCTTCCCAGTACACTCTCTGGGAGTTGGTGCAGTGAATCCCCTGCTTCGTGCTGGGAGCGGGGGTCTCTGGGACACATGCGGTCCGTAGGCAGAAGCCAGATGGATTCAGAAGAGTCTCCTTCTGCTCTTGGGGGTCCCTGCTCCTCCACCCCCACTCCCTCATGAACCAGGCCACTTGCCCACAGAATCCTGGGGTCTCACTTTCTTCTGAAAGAAGAGGTATCTGCACAGTAAATCCCATCTGTACAGACTCATATAAGCTATTTGAAATGAGCCCAGGAGTTCCTGCTGTGGCTCAGGGGTAAGGAACCCAACTAGTATCCATGAGGATGTGGGTTTGATCCCAGACCTTGCTCAGTGAGTTAAGGATCTGGTGTTGCTGTGGCTATGGTGTAGGCTGGCAGCTGCTGCTCTGATTCGATCCCTAGCCTGGGAACTTCCATATGCCTTGGGTGCGGCCCTCAATCTCAGCAAAAAAAAAAAAAAAAGTAAATGAAGCCATTTCCTTAACCTCCCCGACGCCTGGCTCCCCTCTTCTGGATGCTCCTGAAATGGTCCTGGGATAATCTACACATACGCAAGTCCATCTGTAGTCGGTGCTGGCTTCAATTTCCTCCTTTAGTTATACCTGGGCTGTTTTATCTCCTCAACTAGTAGGAAAGCAAGCAGAAGTGGGAATTACGTTTTAGGCTTCTCTTGCATTTGCCCACACGCCATAGCACAGCAGTGTTGTCAGTTTCTATCATTTCCTTGGCACCCAAGACACACCAGGCACCATGCTTAGCCCTTGGTAGGGGCGTTAGTTCTGATCTCCCAACAGGCCACAGAGGGTTGAGTTTCTATCCCTGTTTTGTAGATGAGGAAACCTAGATGAAGAGGAGCTGAGTCAAGCCTTCCAAGTCCCGCCATGCAGAGTTTCTGGATGCAGCCCTGGTTCCTGCACGTACTTGTTCAACATAGAGACTCTTCTCTGCGCCCACCACTGTGTCAGAGATAATTAAGGGATGGCCTCTGATCTCCAGGCACCCACGGTCTGCATGTGGGTGGGATGGGGAGGAGGGCAGATAAGTCAGCGTGCGATTATGATAATAATAATCAGCCCAAGAGAATGAGCTTAGTGTTTGGGAAAAGGAAGATCGATGTTTAAGCTCTGTCACTTTCTAAGTCAGACATGCCCTTGGATAAGTCACTTGGGTTTTTTCAGGTCTTCGTTGGCTGAAATATCAAATGGGCATGATGATACCCACGTCACTGAGCTGTTGCAAGTCTTGGGGATAATAGGTAGAAAGAATGGAAGGGACCTGAAAAGACCTCTCTCTGAAAAGATACACGAATGGCCAAGAAGGATACAAAAAGATGCTCAATGTACTAATCAAATCCAAACCACAGTGAGATACTACTTCATATCCATTTGGGTGATGACTGTCAAAAAATATAAAATAACTAGGGTTGCTGAGGCTGTGGTGAAATTGGAGCCCTCATGCACCACTGGTATGACTGTAAATGAGTGAAGTTGCTGTGGACAACAGTACGGCAGTTCCTCAAAGAATTAAAAATAGAATTCTGATACGATCCAGCTTTTCTGGGTATATACACAAAAGAATTGAAAGTAGGGACTCTAATAGATATTTGTATCCCCATGTTCACGACAGCATTATCCACAACAGCCAAAAGGTGGAAGCAACCCAAGCGTCCAAGGAGCAATGAATGGATAAAGAAAATGAGCTACGAGCCTAAAATGGAATATTAATCAGCCTTAAAAAAGAAGCAAATTCTGACCTATGCTATGCCATGGATGGACCCGGAGGACATTGTGCTGAGTGAATAAGCTAGTCACAAAAAGACAATACTGTGTGATTCCACTTACATCAGGTCCTTAGAATAGTGCGATTTAGAGACAGAGAGTAGATAGTGGTTCCTGGGGCAGGGGGGGAAGCGGAATGGGGAGTTTGTGTTTAATGGTTTCTTTTTTTTTCATTTTTTTCTCTTTTTGCCTTTTCTAGGGCCGCTCCCATGGCACATGGAGGTTCCCAGGCTAGGGGTCGAATCAGAGCTGTAGCCACCAGCCTATGCCACAGCCACAGCAACGCAGGACCCGAGCCAAGTCTGCAACCTACACCACAGCTCACGCAACGCCAGATCCTCAACCCACTGAACAAGGCCAGGGATCGAACCTACAACCTCATGGTTCCTAGTCGGATTCGCTAACCACTGAGCCACTATGGGAACTCCTGAGTTTAATGGTTTCTGCTCAGTTTTGCGAGATGACTGGTGGTGATGGTTGTACAATGTAAATGTCCCTGGTGGTACTGAATCCTTAACGATGGTTGAGATGGGAAATTTCCTGTGATGTATATCTGACCATAATTTTTTTAAAAAAGAAAGAATTGAGAGGTCGCAACAAGTGCCCATTCTCTCTCCTCTTTTCTTTCCCTTCCTCTTAAACTAAATGGAGTGTCCAGCACAGTCCTGGTTCTGGGAACACAGCTCCCATGTCCCTGGGGCTCAGACTTGAACGAGAAGAAGGACGTAGAGGCAGGCGATTATCACTCTCCGTGATTTGTGCTATGCGGGAGGTCAGCCTAGGGCAGGAGGGAAGCACACACAAAGCATGCCTGGGCTCCCTCTGTGTGTGTTTGTATGTGTGCCTGTGTAGCTGCAGGAACACACCTTGGGTTGTCTTGAGAAGGTGGAGGGGGACAGAGCATGCTGCCTAAAGGGGGTAACACCCCAGCAGAGGCTCCCTAAGTGTGACGTCAGCATCACAGAGCCCAGTAAAGTGCCTCTGTATCTATGTTGTCTTCTCCTTCCAGGTCCGCCTCATACAAACCTCTCAGGCTGGTCCAGCCTCCCTTTTCCCACCCAGCAGCATCAGAGAGAGGATGCTGAAGACACAGAGCAGGGAGGAGCCCCAGATGGAAGGCTCCTGCTTGGAGCAGAGGTGCAAACACACCACCCCCTCCACTCTGAGCTGCACTGGCCAGATGTAAACTGTTCCCATCTTCAGCCACCGAAACTCTGGGGCTGTTTGTTACATAGCCTCGCACTGTTCTGACTAATACAGTCCTGCAGGGGACCTGATTATTTAAAATAGAGATAGCCTTAGGAGTGGCTGTGATAATAGTAAATCCTGCCCCATTGGCTCCATGATAAGCTGCGGGTGGAGGCAGTTTGGAGTGAGACTGGAACCTCCCCCACCTCTCATCACCCTGGAACCCAGCATCCCCCTAACACGCCCATCACCAAATCGTAAACCAAAGTCCAACCATTAGGCCTCTGCAATTGCATAAGAATGTTTTAGCCATCGTCAGCCATCCCCTCACTGGGGAGCTCATTTTTGAATCAGGCTTGCTTGCCCACACTCCTTTTGCCTGCCTTCTAGCCCTTAAGCTGCATCTGCAGCCTGTGGCTTCCTGGTCCCCAAGCTTTCCCTCCAAGGAGCTGTGTCTGGCAACCACAGTGGCTGAAGAGGATCCAGTGGGGAGTGACTTCAGCCCCAACCAGGATCGGGGTGCCCTGGGATGGGCCCAGGGAATTGTGACATTTCCACTGCCTCCTATCCACACTCAAGGCCATCCCTGCCTGCTCTGAGTTGCCAAACTTGCATTCCATAATATGAATGCCGGCACTCACCAATTTTAGAGCACGTACCCTAGGTCAGGGCCTCTGCTCATCATTTACATGTCATCTCTTCTAATCCCCACATTGTTTCTAGGGGTTCTGAGCCATCCCTGTCCCCACATTGCGGAGGAAGAAAGGGACACTCAGAGAGGTGAAGCCACCCACTCAAAGCCATGCATCTTGACAGTGGCAGGACTGAGATTTGAACCCTCCACTGACGGCCTTACTGCAAAACCTGCTGCTCTGGGCCAGGCCCCAGGACTTCACCTTGGTCAACGGACCCCCAGGTCAGCCTCAGCTCACGAGAAAGACACATTTAAGTAAAGTCCTCAAGCATCTGCATATACGCCTCTCGTTCTGGTCCATGCTCCCATGTCACTTCCTCTGAGGGGCCTTCCCTGGACCCTTGTCTGAAATAAACACCCCACTACCCCCACTTCCCACCCCTTACCCTCACTGCCTGATTTTCCTTCAGACTGTCTCTATTTCCGAACTCACAGATTAACATGTGTATCCAATGTCTTGGCTGCACGAGGACAGGAAGGTTTGTTTCCCTGCTGTACTTCTCATCCTGAACAGTGTCTGCCACACAGCAGGTGCTCATAAAACACGTAAGTTAATTGATGTGAGATTCCGAATTCCTTATTAAATTAGGTAATAACAAATACCATTTATTTGGTAAATTTTATCTTTTTTTTTTTAATGTTTTTGCTTTTTAGGGCCTCACCCAGGGCATATGGAAGTTTCCAGGCTAGGGGTCAAATTGGAGCTGCAGCTGGAGGCCTACGCCACAGCCACAGCAACGCCAGACCTGAGCCATGCCTGTGACCTACACCACAGCTCCTAACAATGCCGGATCCTTAACCCACTAGAGCAAGGCCAAGGATCGAACCCACATCCTCATGGATACTAGGCAGGTTCATTAAGCACTGAGCCACAGCGGGAACTCTCTCCTCCTTTTTTGGTAACTTCGAGGTGTCAGGAACTGTACTCATGCCAATATGAAGGTTTCCTCATTTTATCGAGAAGGGAGACATCATTATTACAGCCATCTCATCAGGTGAGGTAACCAGGGGTCAGAGCAGAGAAATGACGGGCCCAAGGTCATCAGTAAGAGGCAGAGGAGGGAGAAGAGCCCTGATCAGTCTAACTCCCAGGCCTGGATGCTGAGCCTCTGCACCATACATCCCCTCTCCCCTTGGGCTGACCTTGGCCTTCAGTCTGGGGTCATTTGTAGTCAGACTGAGTCCCAGGAAACAGCTTAGCCATGGACGTGGAAGAGGAGTGGCTTGTTCTGCAAAGCTATCCTGCTCCATTCCTTCCCCAGGGGAGTAGCCTCTCTCAGGGGGCTGAAGGGTTTGGGAAGGAAGGAGGGTGTGTGTGTGTGTGTGTGTATGTGTGTGTGTGTGTGTGTGTGTGTGTGTCTCCTTTGGTCCTGCTGAGAGGCTGCTTTTCCCTGGACATCACCTAGTGAAACAATACAGGGCATCACCATAGGCCAGAGTGAGTGACAAGTATGATCACAAGCCTATGCTTGTAATTTAAAACCTTGCGAGACTACAAATCAGACAAAGAATCCAGCAGGGAAAGAGGAAGTTCCCTTGGGAATAATGCTGAGTGGCCCCAGGAGCGTTTTTATTAAAGATGTGGGATGGAAATAAGAGCACTGACCCTGTAGAGAGGCGGCTGGCATCAAGTCTCTGTGGATCTGCCCCTCACTAGCTGTGTGGTCTTGGGTGAGTGACTGTACCTCTCTGTGCCTCAGCTTCTCATCTGAGAAATGGAGATAAGAGGGGCTGCCGAAACAAAGGACCAGGAGAGCTCACTTCAAGTCTGGACTGCTTGGAACAGGCTGGCCCTTTCTCTGTGATTCACTCATTCATTCACTAAATCATTCACTCATTCCTGGCCTCTGCTGTGTGCTGAGCTTGGTGATGCCCAGAATAGGACATACTTAGAAAGGAGGTCCCTCCATGCTAGGCTGAATAATGGCCCCCTAAGGATGTCCATGTCCTAGTCCCTGGAACCTGTGGATATGTCACTTCCATGATCAAAGAGACCCTGGTTAATGGCATTAAATGAAGGGTTTGGGGATGGCAAGACTCCTGGGAATTACCCAGGTAGGCCCAGTGTAACCACAATGGTGCTTATCAGAGGCAAGAGGATGAGAGTGAGAGAAAGGCCGTGTGACGACAGAAGCAGGGGCTGAAGTGATGCATTCTGAAGACAGAGGAAGAAGCCATGAGATGAGGAGTGCAAGCGGCATCTAAAATCTGGGGAAATCTAGGAATCGCTTCTCTCCCCAGAACCTCCAGAAGGAACCCAGCTCTGCAACCCCTTGATTTTAGCCCCTCAAGACTCATTTATGACTTCTGACCTTTAGAACTGTAAAATAGAACTGTGTTGTGTTAAGCCACCAAATTTGTGATCATCTGTTACAGCAGCAATAGGAAACTAATACCCTCCCACCCGTCCCACGCACCTCGTTCAATATCACACACTTTGTTGGTTTCCTTCTGAGCGTCCACTTGTAATTACAAACCGGTCATTCCTCTGTGTCCCCCACTGGGCTGTGAGCTCCATGAGGGCAAAGATCCTGTCTGTTCTGCTCCCCGCTTGTGGACAGAGCCATATGGCCGGCACACACAGCCACTGCTCAAAGAACAGCGGTGGGATAAACGTTCAGCCCCTGCCCTCAAGGACCACATACAGAACACAACCTGCTCACAAGGGGTGTGCTGACCCACAGGCGAAGGAGATCAGAAGGGTTCTGACAAGAATAACAGCAATGCCTACTAGAAATGGAATGCCTGCTAGGCCAGGTATATGGGGCTAAGCACTTTAGGAGCATGGCTTCATTTCCTCCTGCCAGTAGCTCTGTAGCAGATGAGAGACAGAGGCCCAGACTAAGAGAGACAAAGTTAACTTCCCCTGGTCACACAGATGGGTAATAAATTTAAGCACAAATGTCTGCGGCAAAGTTCATGCAATCTCTATTGTGACAGACGGCTGCCCTGTGATTTTGAAGGCCTATTGGGGCTTTTACCTTCTCCCCTATTCATTTCCCCACCACTAGCATCATCATCATATCATCACCATCGTCATCTTAATCCCAACATCTAACACATGCAAGGTGCAATCAAAGTTACAAAGAGAAAACTATTACTGTTGTTGTTATTATTACTATTGCAATTGTTTATTAAACACCTACAATGTACTAGGAACCATGCAAACACTTACAATGCATAATTACATTTAATTCCCATGGCCACCCTAATAGGACAGGAGCTAATTATTCCCCTTTTCTTATTGATAACGGCACTGAAACTTAGGGAAGTCAACCAGCTTGCCCAGCAATGAAGGGGAAAGCCGGAACTTGAAAGCAGGTTCACGTGACATCAGAGGCTGTGCAATCAACCACCATGCTCTCCAGCTTCCCTAACTGCAGGATCAAGGCCGTGTCCTTGAGAGGTGCCATAGGAGATGCAGAAACACCAGCTCCTCCAATACGAGGCTCAGGAGGCAGTTCACACATGGAGAGCTCTCCAAAGTGCGGCCAGACTGGGAGGCAGCCCGGCGCCGGAGAGGAGTGAAGGTGGCCCTGCAAGTGGGTGCCTGTGTGAACATGGGTCATGGGCCACTCGGCCAATGGCCCCATCTACCCTGGGAGGAACATCCGCCGTGAACACGTGCAGTTCTGATTTCCTCCATTCGATCTGCCGTTATGAGCTGAGTTCTAACGCTGCTGGGTGCACGACTGCTCTCGTAACAACAGAGCCCCCTCTGCTACAGGGATGAGAGGTGGGGCCTGATAGAGGTGGCACCTGATGTGCTCATTAAGTACCATGGCAATGGGGGTGGGGCAGAAAGAGTGTGCCTCGGAGACCTGCCACCGAACTGGGTGTCTCTCAGAGAGGGGGATTGGGCTGAGAGGCTGGGGAGACATCCTGAATTCTGTCCTTGCTGGGGAGCTAGGTGTCAGAATGCACCTGGCCAACACCCAGCGGGGCTGGGGAAGACGTGGCATGTGCGAGGGGACAGCAACAAGCCACAGGCCACGGAGTCACGCTTCCTCCCACTGTGGGTTCAAGCTCCAGCTCAGGCTCTATCCCGCTGGCTGACTTTGGAAAAACCCCCATCTCCTCTCTGGGCCTAGGACTTCCCTGCTGTTTTCAAGTGAGGGAGTTGGATTGGATATTCTAAGGATAGCCTCCCTGTGAAACATCACGGCTTCCTTAGGCCAGAAACCTCCGGTTTAAGAGAGCTAGCTGTCAACTCAGATTTTATTTTAAAAAATGACTTTTGTTTTGGAATGACTCACGACTGCTGGGCAGTGTGATCTGAGGCAAATTACGCCGTCTGTCTGCGTCTCAGTTTTCTCACCTGTAAAAGAGAGACACTAGTCGTTCCAACCTCACAGAGCTGCTAGGGGTTCGAGGGGTCCTGCCTGTGCAGGGTTAACCCGTGCTGGGCTCTCAGGGCACTGGGATGACTGTCTGGAAGCCACAGGTCGCTCTGCTCCGGGCTGTCAACGTCTTCTTTTGGGGAAGACGGGGGAAGGGCAGAAGGCAGCGTCAAGCCAGGGAAAGAAAGCACCTGGATTTCTCTATCACCACTGATTGGAGCTGAAAATAAAACTCAAAGTCAGCTAGAAAGGCAGGAGCCTGTGAGTCACCAGGGAAAAGAGCCCTCTGCCAGCCGCTGCGTCCTCGGAGCGGTCCCTGGACGTCTTCCTGTCCTTATCACTGTGACCTTCCTCTGCCAGGGGCCGGCCCCTCTGCCACACCTCACACGGATGACACAGCGCTCTAAACGGGTCCTCCGTCTCCTTAAAAACTCTTGCTTTTGGAATGGACTAACAGTGAGATCCTGCTTGCAGCCCTGAGAACTATGTCTAGATATTTGCGACGTAGCACGACCATGGGAGAAAAAATTAGGCATGCATGTACGTGTAACTGGGTCCCCATGCTGTACGGTGGAAAGAGGGAAAAAAAAAAAGTGTGTTGGGGGAAATAACAATACAAAATAAATTAAAAAAGAAAAAAAAAAAAGCTCACAGCCAGATCCTGGTGTTAAGTGTGGCTTTTCCTCCATCAGTCCCCTGAGCCCAAACCTTTCACAGCTCCCCAGCTTCTGAGATTGGCATTCCAAGCTTTTCCAAGTCCAAGTCCCAATCTCCCCTGCCATTCTTATCTCCAACAGTCCAGCCTAGCCTGCCAAGACCCTTCTGAGCAGCCTCTCTTACTTCCTGCCTCAAGCCCCTTCTCTAAACCTGGCATTAATGAAGTACTTCATGCATTCATTCGCTGATCTAGCCAAGAGATGAGAACAGAAGTTCTGAGATGCTCAGAGTCTAGGGAGCACAGCTGGGCGCTGGCAGGCCATGGGTGGCTGCTGCCCAGTCCGGTGCCCATGGCAGACATTACTAATAGATCACAGCACTTTTTTACTCACCAAGTTCATAGGTAGCCTCAAAATTCTCAAAGCAACTCCTCAGCCAGCCTCTACTTATCAACTGAGCTGGCAGAACTCAGGAGAGCCAGATAGATGGGGGCTTTGGCCTCATTCCAGTGCCACGGCTTAAACCCGTGTGACCTCAGATGAGGCAAATGTCCATTCTGAGCAGCCACATCCTCAGTGTTAAACAAGGACAATGATTTTTGAGGCACAGGGCTGCTGGAGGCTTAGAGCTCATGAACGCTGTGAGATAACATTCTGGGGTTTTCTCATTGCGTTCCCCCCATTTGCTCAGCAGCATTCACAGCCACAGGGGTGGGGATGCAATTGGAAAGCTGAGAAAGATTTTCAGTTTATGAAGCCTCAAGTGCCTGTGCCCTAAAGATTATTCTGTGCCCAAACAACAGATTTCAAAGAACAGAGGAAGAGGCAGGCTTTTCTGCCCTCGGACTCGAGTAAGATCCTTCTCTCAACTGCAGCAAGGAGGGGAGGGAAGAAGAGAATTAAGATGCTGGCGGTCACTGAGAAAGGGGAGAAAGAAAGAAAGCCCTTAAATCGGTTTGGAGATAAGAATGCAACTGAAAAATAGGTTGGGCGCTGGGATTTCTGTGTGCAGCCTGGCCCAGGAGCCTCAGAGACTCTGGGAAGATGGGCTGAGACAGCCCCCCAGCATGCCCATGCCCTGGCATGGTGCCCAGAGCAATGGACAGCTCAGCATGCTGGCTGGAGGTGCGGGGATGGGGGAGCCCTGATGAGCCCACCTTTGGGGTGAGGTCAGGAGGAGGCACTGGTGACTGTCCAGGACCAGATGCTAATGAGGATGTCTCTGCATTGGCGGGGGTAGATGAGGACAAGCGAGCTGGCTGTCCCCAGCCCCCCGCTGATGCCCTGGCCCCAAATGAGCTCCCCTGGACCCCTCACCACCCCCCGCTGCCCGCCTAGGCTCCGGCTCCACACTTAGAAGCAGCTGTTGGGAAAGAAATTGGAAGAGAAACTGAAAGGCCAGAGATTAAGGTCGTTGGTACCCAAAGGGATAGGGGCTCAAAATGGATATGAAATTCAGTGATACACAAACAAATTTAGGTTTCTTCCTCTCCTGAATTTCAGGCCTATTGTTTACTCACTACAAATGCAAAGTAGGTGGTGTCTATTGGTGTCGCAAATTCCAGCCATTTCACTGCTAATTATTATGGCTAAGCAAAAGTGTTCCTAGTGTTCTTGTTGTGAAGATTAAATGAAAGAAGGTTCTATGAACCCTCTGACACACAGCAGGGGCTCGGGAAACATTAGCTTCCTTGTTTTCCCGCCCCCATTAGTGGACTTAAATCCCCACAGATTCTGAGAATTTTCATTTCCATTGTGGAGGCAACTTCTCAGGGGCTGCAAAGCCATGATTTCACAGGTCTGCTGGCTCTGCTGTCAGGTACATTTGATCAACTCATAAAGTGATTTTTTTTTTTTTTTCACTCGAGGCATATGGAAGTCCCCAAGCTAGGGGTCAAATCAGAGCCACAGCTGCTGGCCTACGCCACAGCCACAGCCACAGACACACGAGATCCAAGCTGCATCTGAGACCTAGACCACAGCTCACGGCAACGCTGGATCCTTGACCCACTGAGCGAGGCCAGGGATCAAACCTGTGTCCTCGTGGATCCTAGTTGGGTTCGTTAACTGCTGAGCCATGATGGGAGCTCCATAAAGCGGTCTTTTAAAAATGCTTTATGCACAGTTCCCATTGTGGCTCAGCGGAAACAAACCTGACTAATATCCATGAGGATGTGGGTTCGATCCCTGTGGGTTAAGCATCTGGCGTTTCCGCGGCTGTTGTGTAGGCCAACCCCTGTCACTCCGATTCAACTCCCAGCCTAGGAACTTCCATATGCCAAAGGGGTGGCCCTTAAAAAAAAAAAAAGGTTTATGCTTTGATAAATTTGGGAACAGCAGGCTTGGAAGGCGGACTGCTCCCTTGTAACTCAAGGAAATGGGCAAGCTTTCAAGGTCAAGCTCTCAGTAAACTTCACATTCACTGTCCCTGGCTCTTCCCCTACATTGGGACCAGAGGCATGGACTGTGGGAATACCCAAGAAGGAGTGGAAGGTGAAGGGTGTTGTGGGGCTAAGAGGTCTCCCCTTGGATTTTCTGGCTTCCCCCCCTGCCGGCTTCCTCCTTCTCAGTCAGCTGGAAAGCTGGTCTCCAACTCTTTGGGAACAAGGGACTCCAAAATCTGCCCCAGGCCAGTAATCTAGGGTTGATGACCCACCTGTGCCCTGGCAACCTGTTTTGGGGTGGCCATGGCTGCTAACCTTTTAACAGCCTGGAAAGATGCTAACGCAGAGAGAAGGCAGATGCAATACTCTATTGCTAGCACGTGCTACCATTTATTGAGCAACTGCTGAGTTAGGTGGGCTGAGTACTTATATTTTCCTTACTCCTCCTGGCCGCCATGTGAAGAAGGTCTTATCCCTCATTTTACCAACCAGCAAAAGGATCTGGGAGAAATACCTGCTTATGACTTGAACAAGTAAGAGGTGGAGCCACCTGCCATGCAGGGCAAAGAACCTGCATCAAGATGAACTACAACTTGTTATGTAAACCATCTACGTATCACCTGCCATCGGCTCTAGGATGCTGGGGCTTCAGGCAGCTGTACATTTCTTTTTCATGCCATAGGTGGATTTAATCACCATACAAGGATCCTTAAATCATTTTCACAAATGAGGTGGCTAAGGCCTTATCTCGCCTCATAATCTCTTCTGCCATATTCCTATCAGCTCTAGAGCGCTCAGCTCGCACATCCAAAAAGTCATGGAGATGGATGAGCCTCGGCCCGCAGGAGGTTCCCTTCCCACCAGGGTCCAAGGAAGCCATCGTAAATGATTCACAGACCTCATTTCCACTGAACCCGGATGTGCCCCAGAAGCTTTATGAAACAGCTCCTCAGGAAACCATGACCAATGAATTAAAAGTGAATCTCATTTGCCATCGCTGAGTGAGAAGATGGCTCAGGGTCCTCCCTGCTCCAATACGCCAGGCGACGGTGTGGCAGGGGAACATTAGCAGTGAGCTCAGGATTTGCGAGCCTGAGTCCAGCTCAACACGGCACTCGCCAGCTCTGTGACCTGGGACAGGTTACTTGCTGTGTCCAGGCCTCAGGTTCCTCATCTGTATCAGGAATGCCATGGTCGGGTGTAGTTCCCACAGCCTGTGATTCAGGACACGTCACCTGAAAGGGACTGGACCCAAAGTGACGCTCATAAAAGTTTGCATCCCAGGCCAAGAAGACAGGACCCAGGAGGGATGCTCCCTAGCTTTAGACTTTTAAAGGAGGAATCTGTGCCAGGCATTTTAATGACACCAGAAAATGCTATTTGAGATGAGGCTCCAGCGAATCACAACAGACTTATAAATATTCCGGATCAGAAGTTATTTGTGTCATCTGTATTTGATACTTGAGACCCACCCCCACCCCACCCCCAGACCATGCCAAATGAGACCTTGCCCAGGCTCATGGGAGTAAGCCTCCTATGACAGGGAGATTCCTACTTCCCAAGGCAGCCCAACCCTTTTTCAGACACTTCTGAGTATGTGAAAGTCTTTTTTTGTTTGTTTTTTTAATACCCTGACATTATTTCACCTCAGTGGACCTTGTAACTCTCAGGCTCACACATCAGGTATTTGAAGTTACTTTTCATGTCTTATGCCCCCATACCGCACTCAACCCCTGCCATGAGACTACCTTGTCTTCACGCTAAAACACGCTCGAATTCTCTGCCACTAAGAGCATCCATGCCCTAGATATGCCTGGGGTAGTCTCCGTCAACATTGAACTTGAACAAAGCCACTGCAGGCATGGTCTGATCAAGGCGATGTGAAGGGGACCTGACGAGGTGGCTGAGGAGTTGGGACCTAGGGTCGAAGGACTTGGATTTGGACTTCAGCTTTGTGTGACCTTGCATGAGGGACCTCTCAGGACCTCAAACGCTTTGTCTGGAAACGAGAGTGAAAACAGTACTTGCCTCATGGGGTGATGACAAGGATTAAATTGACTAATGCACGCAAAATACACACGGGAAATACTCCAGCAATATTAGTTATTACTACCTGTCTTTCTAGAGATGGTATTTCTGTTAGTAAAAACTAAAGGCATAATTACCCAGCAGTGTTTCTAAGGAAGCACAGAGCCCTGGAAGCAGTTCTATCACTCTTAAAGTGGGGTATGGACCAGGGCGTGGTGGTGGAGGGGTTTGGAGGGGCTTGGCACACCCAGGTAGTTAACAGCCAGGGGACCAATAGCCAACTCTCCTTAGAGACTCAGAAAATCAAATTTAGAGCAGAGAAGGCTAAACCCTGGCCTGAGAGAAAGCACCAGGGAGCCCTATGAACTTGCAAGAAACTCGTTATTTTACTTTATTTTCTTTCCCGTTTAGGGCTGCTCATCCCAGGGCGTTTAAGAGCTGATTCAGGGCAAAGTATGTGAGCTGGTAATGAGCTTTGGGGATGCCTCCCCCCGACTCTGGCAGGGGATCAGAGAAGCCGCACGCAGGGCTGTCAGAGGGAGGCGGAGACGGCTGGCTTTGATTCCTAGTGAGCCCTTCTAAGTCCCAGCCCAGCAGGTCTCCCCGCCTCCAAGCGAGGAGCCAAATCCCATTCTGAGCAATGGATAAGGAGCCTTGGGATTCCAAGAAACCTCTCCGGGCTGTTTGAAGAACCTCTAACTTCATTTCGGAATGCCAGGGGATCCAGGAGTGCTCAGAGGGGTCCAGAGACCTAAGACAGGTTTATTGCACCCAGGAGATGCCATTAACTCATGGCTTTCCCTGCTGGGCCAGCAAGATGGCATCAAGTAAAGAGACACCCAAGGACACTTCGTGACACTGGCACCTGGCAGGGTCGGGCCAGCTTCTGCTTAACCCTGAAGGTAAACAAGCAGGGTCATTTTTCTGGCCTGGGGCTGCCTTTGATGAATTTGTCGTCGTTGATTCCCCAAATGTGGTCCGCGGACCACCTTCATCATAAATACTTGGAGCTACTTGTGAAAATGCAGATTCCTGGGGATTCCACAGTCCTGCTAAATCAGATTCTGTGGCAGGGCCGGGTGTGGGGGGGGGGCGGCTAGGATGCTACATATGTAACCAGCTCTTTATAGGTGTCTACATGCTCCTCAGGGTTTGAGAGTCATTTTTTATTTTTGTTTGTTGGTTGATTGATTGGGGTGTTTTTTTTGTTTTGTTTTGTTTTGTTTTTTGTTTTTGTTTTGTATGTACTCATGGTATGTGGAAGTTTCTAGGTCAGGGATCAAACTCATGCCACAGCAGTGACAAGGCCAGATCCTTTAACCACTAGGCCACTGGGGAACTCTGAGAGCCATTGCATCCAGAGGCAGGATGGGTTCTTATGTACCCAGTACATTCTGAGGCTGTTGTGGTTTTCAGAGCAGATAGGCTGGACATGGGGAGATAATGAACGGAGATGGAAAGAGAACAGAGTTTGGAGAGATTCGTACCTGGGTTGGATGCTGCTGAGTTTGGGAGTGGTTTGTTACCCAGCATTAGAGTCATAAGCGCTGACCGACAGACTTCCTCAGGACATTTTCAAATCAGCTCACCGGGCTTCATTCATGGCCATCTTTCTGGTCCTCACACACACCAAGCTCATTCCCACCACAGCACCTTTTCTCTTGTTGCTTCTTCTGCCTGGAATCTCATCCTCCCAGTCTGCTCACGACTAACCCTCTCTTAACAGTCATATTTCAGCTCAAACATCTTCTCCTTGGACCAGTCTATTCTACGCAGACCTCTCCCCTCCCCGGCCTACTTTATGTTCTCTCTGGCATTTATCACTTTTTTTTTTAATTACTCGATGAATTTTATTACATTGACAGTTGCACAATGATTATCACAACCCAATTTTATAGCATTCCCGTTCCCAACCCCCAGGGCAACCCCCCACCCCCCACCTGTCTCATTTGGTATCACTTCTTGAAATTTATTTGTCCATCGTCCATCTCTTTCTGCCTGAAGACACCTTATTGCTTATGGTCACTGCTGGATTCTCTTTGCCTGGAACGTAGCCTGGCCTACAGCTGGCACTCCGAAAATATCTGGTGATGAGTGAGTGCACCACATGTCCTAGGGAACCATGGCCAACTCAGACCCGCGGCACTCAGAGAGCCATGGGTGTTTCCACCACTCTCAGCCTCCTTCTCAGCATTCACTGCGGTCTGGTCTGCAAGATCCCTCCAGGGTGGCTTTCCTCTCTTCTCACTGTTGGCTCTGTGAAGCTGGAGACCTCTTCTCCACCCTTGGGCCCAGTGTACAGCACTGTCTCCTGGCATATGTTGGCCACTCAAGACACAGGTGCTGACCGAGTGATGAAACAGTATAATATGTCCTTTGTTCTAATAACTGCACATGTGATCTACCCTTCAGAGGTAATCAAACCAGGACCAAGTCATTCACCGAAACATTTTTTAGGCTAGCATAAAGTTGTCGCTAATCTAGTGTATCAAGAGGGGACTGACTTGGAGTTCCCACTGTGGCTCAACAGGTTAAGAACCCGACTAGTATCCAGGAGGATGCGGGTTCCATCCCTGGCCTTGCTCAGTGGATTAAGGAGCCAGCCTTGCCGAAAGCTGCGGTCTAAGTAGCACATGTGGCTCAGATCCTGTGTTGCTGTGGCTGTTCTGTTGCCTGGATACATGGAGTCAAAGTCCAGCAAATGAGTGTCAGAGCTCATATGACGCTTTTGTCTTCATTCTAATTGAGAATCTTTTCATATGGAATGGTCCCGCGTGCGAATTCTGACTCTGGGCCAATACTGTTTGGCATAGGCCAGCAGCTGCAGCTCTGATTCCATCCCTAGCCTGGGAATTTCCAAATGCTGCTGCAGACACAGCCCTTAAAGGAAAAAAAAAAAAATGGAATTTGCAGCTAACAAAGACAAAGCTCTTGCCATACTGCCTTTAGGTGACGTTTAACTTTTTTTTTTTTTTTTTTTTGCTGTTATAAATAACACTGCATTGAACATCCTTGTTCTCAAATACATGTGTCCATCTCGCCTACGTCCTTTGAATAGACCCCTAGAATTTGAATTGTTGGGTTATTTGGTATGAACTCTTTTTTTTAAAAAAGTCCTATGTTTCCCAAATACATCCTGCTGCCTCCAAAAAGTAGTCAACAAAATTCCTTACAGCATCTGAGAGAATATCGTTTCTTGGTTTCTTTAACCATTTTTAATCAAATGAAAACAGCATTGGCCCAGAGTCAGAATTCACACGCGAGACCACTCCATATGAAAAGATTCTCAGTGAGAATGAAGACAAAGGCATCATATGAGCTCTGACACTCACACACAACAGACACATAAATGGATTTCTCTCACCAGCTCCAGCTTTTGACTCCATGTATCCAGGCAACAGAAGTCTGGATTTAATAACAGATGTTCGCTGCATAGCAATCACCATATAATGCCAGGGTAGACTAAAACAGCATTTTATCAACCAATAAATGTGCTGTTTGCTTTATTTTACCGTGTTGTTCTTCAGTTCCCTTCAAAACCGAGAGGACAGATTGAGTCACTCGGCATCTGCTGGGAGCAATATGCTTGGCTTCATTTAAAATGAAAAATCAGGTCTGTGTTTACATTTTTCACCAAAGCATGGGATCGGAGGTGCTAACACTCCCAACTGGGCTAGCCGGAAGGGTTTTCAAGAAAATCTCTGGGGAACGGGGACCGAGGCGGGAGTCAGTCACCCTTCTGAGAAAGGCATATGGTGGTCCTTCCACTGCAATCAGCCCCACTAGAGGGAGGTCCAATTCCCCTACCCACAGGCCAAGTGTGGGCAGAAGGATCCCTGCTGGGCTCCCTCCCACAGCCTGCAGCTTTGAGAACAAGAGTCTCCTTTGAAAAGGCCACTCAGCCAGCAACATCTGAATAACCACCTTTGCGTAACCTGTAAACGTATGAACACACGAACATCATTTTTGAAGGGACAACGTTACCAAGGTGATGGCGGAGAAGGAGGCCATTCCGAGTCAGTCCCGTTGACCAAGACGAAGTCATGGAAGAGGAAAAGAAGCTCCCCTTTGTCAGCCACATCCTCTGGGCCCGGTCCTAGGTTAACTTTTTACATATGATCTTATTTCATGTTCGAAGCAGGACCCGAGGCAATACTCACTGGTCCTCATTTCACAAAGGAGACAAAAGCGTGACGTCCCTTGCCCCAGCAGCCAACACTTGATGGGGAGTGATGGCAGGGTGGAAGGCCAATCCGACGCTGAATTGGGTGTGATCGCCTGTTTCCCAAGGATGCTGGCAACAAAAGCTTCCATTGCACGGGCTCCTTTTTTTTAATTACTTTTGAAAATTAAAGGGTAGTATAATGTTGTGTCAATTTCTGCTGTACAGCAAAGTACATATGCATCCATTCCCTTTCTTGCATTGTCTTCCACCATGGTTGATCCCAAGGCACTGGATATAGTTCGTCGTGCTATATGGTAGGACTTGATGGCTCACGTGCTCTTTCAGAACCTTGCCACTTCTCCATCGAGAGATGGTGTCTATGGCCTCTATGGTTGAAACTGAGTGGACTTTTGCCACAATACCAGCCAACAGGTATGGTGGAGGAGATGCTATGTGATTTCTGAGGCTAGATCATACAAGGTACGATGGCTTCAACCTTGTTCGCTGGAATACTTGTTTTTGAAATCCTTAGCTACCACCTGGGAATCTGGCTGTCCTGAGGTCACCAGCTACGGTGAGACCTGAACAAAAAGCCTATGGAGAAGCCCATATAGAGAGGAAAAAGATCCTTGGCTGTAGTAGCCCTCCAATGACAGCTGGCACACATTTGCCAGTCACGTGAGTGAGTCCTCTTAAAACTGGATCCTCCAGGCTCCAATTGAGTTACCCTAGCTGGCTCCACATGGAACAAAGACAAGCCACCTCTGCCAAGCTCTGCACAAATTGTGGACTTGTGAACAAGATAAACAACTGTTATTGTTTTAAGGTATTACATTTGGAGTGATTTGTTACATAGCAATAGCTAACGGATACACTGGGGAACTCAGGAGAGTGTTAAAAGAGCTCCTTTCACTCTATAATCTTCAATGCCTTGGTATAACTTTTCAGTAAAAGAAAAATACGTTTTTTATATAATACCCATAATAAAGTGAATTTTTTTTTAAAAGAAAGGCCAATTGTCAGCAGTCCTCTCTGACTCCGTTGCTCAGCCCTACACAGGCAAGTCCAACTAGCATTATCCTTCTACAGGCTCATTGAGAAAAACTGTGCTCCCTTTGTCCAGGAGCGAGAATAAAGAGAAAATAGGCTGAGTGATAGACAGGAAGCAAGTAAGATGACCAAGTGAGGGGCAATTTTGAGCCACTCAGCAGTAGGGCCTAATGGAAGAGTGCTGGGGACTAACACACAAATGCAGTATAGACACAGGAGCAATATAAAAAAAAAAAGGGGGGGGTGTACCACCCTAAAAGGAGAACCCGAGCCCCACCTAAGCTTAGGATCCTATGTGACACTCCTCTCTCCCCTCACACTGGGATGGGGACCTCCCAAAATCACTGGGACTGAATTTTCTGCCAGGGTGGCAGGTAGCAATTTACACCAGATTATACTTATTCAAAGATTTAACGAAATTGATATGTCTTGCATCCATTTTTCCTGCTTAAACTTGAATAACATATGCCCTGTTAAAGGGGAAAAAATTTCAGTAAGTGTTTACTCAAATTATTTTTATTATAATTTTACTTAACATATATAAACATAAAGCTAGGTATAAAATCCTTATGCTTGTAGCTCTTATTGAGCTATAAAACAGAAACAAATTTCCAAATTAAACACAAATAAGACTGCAAAACCAGTACACTTCACATTAACAACATTAGTTTCACGCGAGGCAGTTTGGTTGAGGGTGAATTGCTGCTCACAGTGTGACTATGGGGTGGAGTTGGCATTTTTTTAACATTTTACTTCAGCCTGCTGGTCTACCTTATGCTATGATGGCTTCAGTCTCTCCGGGCTTTCTCCTGGAACTATCAGAAAATTGTATTTGATCACCTGCGAGCACCCTAGGTACCTAAGTCCTTCTCTATTTTTTTTTTTTTTCCTTATTGGCTCATGGCAATACAAATGAAAACAAAACAAAACAAAAACACTCAAAATGAACAGGTGCCCAGCTCAGCTGGAAGCACACATGAAAACACAGACACTAAAATCATGTTGCATAAATCAGGGGTCAGCGAACTTTTTCTGTCAAGGGACAAATAGTAAATATTTTTGGCTCTGTGGGCCATATGGTCTCTGTTGAGACAGCTCTGCTGTCTTGCTGCAAAAGCAGCTCCAGATAATATGGAAAAAAATGTGCACGGCTGTGTTTCAATAAAACTTTAGATATGGACTTTGAAACTGGAATTTCATAAAATTGTCAAGAGTCATGAAATATTCTTCTTCTTTGGTTTTTCCTCCCAGTGAGTTCAAACTGCAGAAATCATTGTTGGCTCACAGGGCTTACAAAAACAGGTTGGGTGTTGATTTGGTCCATGGCCTGTCGTTTGGGGGTTCCTGGCATAGACTGTGACAAGGTGCTTATGCCCAATGATCTAGAATATGAAATTGATGTTTAACTGATTTATCACTTAAATGAAAAACTAAGCATTTTAAAAACACGTGACCCTTGAGAATTTCTCGACCCTGGAGACTCTGTCCAAAGATTTGAGTTGGGAGGCAGGGCCCTGAAACATCCCCAGAGAGCCAGCTCACCATGTTCACTAGAAAAAGGGAAAATGCAAGGGCTGCGGGAGTGGATTTCCTCTATCCTCCACAGCACCTCGCTCACCCACCCCCAAGCATAGCGGACCCAGTAGGTGCATAAGATAAGTACCAGCAGTATCCCCAGACCATCCACGGAAGCATTGTAGTAATGGCAGTTTCTGCAAAAGATTGTCCCTTGCTCAGCCAGCTTGGAAAAGACTCTGCAGGTCTGTGTCTGGACTCAGGGTAAGAGGACGATGCCTGAGTTCAGGCAGGAGCCCTGGACACCGAGCTGGCCTCTCTGCTCCACTGCGTATTAGCGGTGCGACCTTAGACTCAACTTTTCTCTGCTTCGTCTTCTTCATGTGTCGTCATACTGCCGCCAAAACGCCTCGCCTTCTCCCTCCCCAAATATATGAAGGGTGTTATGAAGCTTAAACGCGACAGTATGTGCAGTGTGCTGGGCAAGGTACCTGGAAAATAGTAAGCATGCAATAGATTGCAGCGACTAATACGGTCATAGTAATGAGAGTTGTTGGATAGCTGTCTGAGTTTCCCTGAACCTCCCTGATGAATGGGGGGCCCCCCCTGGGGTAGTCTCACTTAGTCTCAGGGGTGGGTTGAACCAGCCAACGTAGAAGCTTCTCACAGCACACAGGTGCCACTGGCCAGCAGCAGCCCCTCCCAGGACTTGCATTTGTTTCCGAAGCAAAGTCTCGAAATGAATATTTCTGCTCCAGTCAATAACATCGTACAACTTGTGGTGAAAACTGAGAGGCGATTAATCATTGGAGCTGGAAGCATTTGATTCTACAGCACAGAGGAAACGGGAACAATGTGCCAGTGATTTCAACACGCCACGTATGCCTTGATCTTTTAAGTGCTGCCTGGCTGGGTTATAAATATTTTTCCTTTGGTGGTGGGGGTTGTCAGGAGCTTCAAGAAAGCATTGTGAGCATAAGAAAGGATGTTTGGGGTGCACACAACCCTAGGCACGGGGGGGATTCTAAGGGTCGGGGGTCCCACTCGGGCCCATCTGCAAGGAGCTCTTCTCTACTCAGGAGGAAAATATATGCAGAAGTTCCCATCGAAGATCCAAAACCTCTCAGCAGATGTTCTGAGGGCTTGTTTTGTTTTTGTGTGTGTGCGCATGCATACGTGTGTGTGTGTGTGTGTGTGTGTGTGTGTGTGTGTGTGTGTGTGTGTGTGTGCGCGCGCGCGCCTGCGTGTGTTGGTTTCATTGAGGCAGCTCTTAAAAATTGGGACATTATGCCTGTAGCCTAATTGCAGCTCCCTTTGAAAAGTCAAGAAATCTGGCCACATTTCTCTAGGTAACAGCAGGATGGGGTTGAGAAGCCGCTACCCCTTTAGACAGGGTCCTTGTGGCTCCTTCACGGCCGCCACCCCCCACTCTCTTTCATCTTCCCGACAAGTAGACTGCTTGGGTCATCATTTATTACTGTGCGTGGGGTGCTATTTGTCTCATAGTAGAGACATAGTTCCCTGTTTTCACATCTCTATTAAATGTGGGGAAATGAAAGATAGATCAAGAGGGATGCATTTTTCAAGGAAGATGACGGAAAACATATTTTCTTGTGATACTGAAGAATATTTCTCGGTACTTTATATGCAAATACTCATCCCAGCTCACCTGCCTGCTTCCTCTGGCCCAGAGCTACAACTCTGCCCTATTTCCTAAGCATCCAGAAGCACCCACTTTAAAGCCCCGAACCCGTATTCAAGTGACACACTCAGCCAAAATGTACACGGCGCCCGCTCTGCACTGGGCACCATGCTTGGCCCTGGACTGGGGTGAGGAATCAGGCAGAAGTGCCCTCCGTCCTCTCAGTCCGGCCATCCCAAAGAATCCCAGCAATGCAAACAAGCCATCCCCCTAAAAGACCGGTTGCCTTCCGAGGGAGACAGCCAGAGCAGTACCACCGGGTGGGAAAACAGCCAATGGGGAGTCAGCCATCTCTCCAGGAAGAACCGAGGATTCTGCTGACACCTGAAGGGGGAGGCAGAGTGAGTTGTTCCTGGCAGGGGAAAAGCCGGTGCAAAGGCAAGAAGGCAAGAGAGAAAGGTGTTTGAGAACTGCAGGAAGCTAGGTCTCGTGGGATAGGTGGTACAGAGGTTGGGGGCAGGGGTGGGGGATACTGTCCAGAAATGGGACGAGTGAAGTGAGCAGCTGGCTGATGTGTACTTGGTTGAAAAGGGTTAATGGCTCCCTGAGGGGACTGAAATGCCTGGATCAAACCCCAGTAGCCAGAGGAGAGCAAGAGTAAGCCAGAGCCTAGAAGATGACAATGGGGGAGGAGAGGGACGTGACCAAAAATGGGTGGACAGTGGGGCTGCTAAAGGGGGGCAGGGCAGCTGCCCCATCTCTGCAGCAGGACCCCGGAACCCAAGGGGGATTGAGGCCCAGAAGACACGGCGTGGGCCCCAGGGCTGCACAGATCTGGCTGTGCCACTCTCTGATGGGCCTTGGGACCTACTTAATATTTATTTCCGAGCCTCCGTTTCCCCACTTATAAAGTGGATACTGATAAATACCTCCCTGACTTGCTTCAAGGGTTAAAGGAGGCTAAAAACATCTGGCCCTCGAGGAAACCATAACGAAAGGAAGTTGATTTTCAATTGATTTTGGTGTACATTTAAAAACCTGATGCCTAACCTGGGATGACTTAGCTTCCTTTCCTCCCACGAGGCCTCTCCAGTTCAGGGCCCCCACCCAGTGGGGGGAGCCCTCCCCAGTGCCTACCATCTGTCGCTGGCACGCACTCCAGTGCTGACCTGGAGCCTGGCACGGGGCCGCAAGGATAATTACCACTTCTGAATCGATTCCTTCGAGCCCTTTTGAGCAGGCTGAGGAATGCTGTGATTAAAATGATTAAAAACCTGCCTCCTATTTCACAGCTTTTAATATTTGATAAGATTTTGGAAAGCGGGATGAGAGCAAGGCATGTGATCTGGCAGTTTACAATCCCAGCTTCCAGCCCTCTCACAACCTATCAGGGCCCTGAAAAGGGGAGAGAGAGAACAAGAGCCAGAGAGAGAGAGAGAGAGAATGACTACGAAGGAGGGGAAACTGGCGTGCCTTCTCCAAAAGGGGGAAATCAGAGAAAAAAAGGGGAGGAGGTCCTCATTCTTCCAGGTTCTTCCTGGTTTTCGATGCCAGTAATAATTAAGATGATTATCATGAAAAGAAGAAGAAGACAATAGCAACTACCATTTATCAAGTGCCCAATATATGCCAGGCATGTGAGTAAGGAAGAGACCTCCTTTCACGCTCCCAATCATCTTCTAAGGGAAGAGACTGCCTCTTCATTTTATAGACCAGAGAGGCTCAGAGAGGCTAAGTGACTTTTTTCTGGTATCCCTCAGCCAGTTACTGGGAGAAGTGAAATCCACATTTGGGTTGACGGGACCCCACACTCCACCAAGTACAGCACTGTAGACCCGCAGAGCAGACACAGGAAAAGACTGCGGGAAAGCGGAAACCGTAGATGTCTCTCCTGTCCCCATGTAGGGAGAGAAGCGCTCCCAGGGTCAGATATCAATGCTTGAGTATTTTGCTCCTTCTGTTCCTGTGCCTCACAGCCTCTCTCCATGCTAACGTCCTCCCTTTCACCCTGATCTCGATGATTCTGCTGGAATGTCCGAGTCACTCGACAGCTTCTCTGTCTTGATTCAAATAACCCCAAAAAAGCTAAGCATGGTCGAGCACGTACTACGTTCTGGGCACGTTTCTGTCTCTTTTTCCCGCCTGTTATCTCATTACGCCCAACAACCCATGGAGTTAGGTCCTGTTATTATCTTTAATTGACAGATGAGGAAGCTGAGGCTCAGGGGTGTTGGAAAGTTAATACAAATCACCCCAAGAGGAACCTGGGCTGCCCTCCGGTGTGGAAAAGACAGCTTGAGGCTTCCCAAAGCAGGGTCTGGGAGGGCCACAGAATGTCCATCAAGAGGGTCAAAGAGTTTGTGGTTCTAGAAAGGTCTCTCCTCTGCTCAAACAAGCTGTGTCAGAACGGGCCCCTTAGAGAGAGCTGGACAAGTCACTTTGTCCTCTTGATCTTGGGAAGGTAAGAGAATATTTCGGGTTACTAGGCAAGAGCCATGTCTCCGTTTGAGGTCACTGCAGGCCCCCTGGAGGCCATGACTGTTGGGGGAAGGGTGGCAGGGTTGCAGCCTTTGGCTGCTTTCCACGTGGAGGGGAAAGAAGATACACCGAGCCCACTTTGGGAAGAGTCACTCAGTGGTACAAGGTCTAAAATCCAGCCTGTCTGACCAAGGAGGCTGAGTGGGAGTACGTTAGCCATTGAGACTCCCGGATGGGACGCAGGGTAGGAGAGGAAATAAACATGTCTGGGTCATTTCAGAGAAAGAGCCAGGAGCAGGAAGATTTCAGCTCAACATAGGTATGCATGTTCTCATAGTCGTAGGGATCCGTGAGAGGAAATGCGAGCTGGTCATCGCTAAAAGTGTGAGCCAAGGCCACACACGTAGGGGGGAGATTGTAGAGGGTACTTCAGCCTAAGAAGAGAGTTTATGCATTTAAGATCCCCTTCCACCCCAGGACTGCAGTAAACACAGAACTGAAATTAACCTCTGTTCGTCCATTTTAGGGGTCAGCAGATGCTTGGGATACACTCGATACCCAGGAAATGTTTGTTGAATGAATGATCTGCTGCAACAGATATGCACCAAAGTGTACAGAAACACCACTGAGGGAACCAACCATGCTCCAATAATAATAACAGCTACAAAGCCCTCTGCAGTTTAGGTAGTCCACACGAATTACTGCTCCCATTTTATAGATCGAGGAATTGAGGTTTAGAGTCCAAAGTCACACATATAGAAGATGGAAGAGCAGGGATTTGGACCTGCAGGAGTCTGACTTCACAGCTATGCTCCACACACCCGGGCTGCCCTGACTCTGGCGGCAAACTTCACCCTTGCTGAGGATGCCATCTGGACACAGGACAGCTCTTCACCAAGACTCTGCCTGGTGCCTGCAGCGGGTGTGTTTCTAGGGCCAGACCAGGAGGAGTGCAGTGAGCAGCTGCCTCCATAGTTGGATTTTCTAGCTGGTTTCCATTCTTCAGCTTAGAGATTCTGGGTCTGGTCTTAGTTCTCCCAAGAGCACTCCTGGCATTGGTAGCTTCTTTATTTCCCTCAGGGCTTTCCCCTCCACCCCTCCTTGGCCACGGCAGGTCACCTCCAACCAGCATCCTGCCCTTGACTCTTGGTGTCTGGGGTGGAACGTTTAGACCCTGTAGTCCGTTGCTGGCCTCCTGGCTTTCTTCAAACTTCTGTCCAGGGCACCTCTGCCTTGACCCACATCCACCATGCTTCCTCTCTATCCAAACTCTGATCGGGATGGCCTGGTGCCCACTCCCTTTCTTCCTGGCTCTGGCTTCCACTGTCTTCCTCACTGCTTCTTAATCTTCTTTGATGGTAATATCTTCTTCTGTCTGAGCTCTGGAGCCCATTTCCATCTCCTGAATTATTGCTTGACCCATGTGAGATTCTAATCTGCCTTGTCACTTAACCTCCTTTTGTCCTCTTAACTCTTTACCAGGGTCTGATCCCTTCCCATCGGATGTTTGGTCTCATTTCCAACTCCTTCACCTCCTGTCTCCCACGTTTCACTCATCCTTTAGACCAGGGTACCTCTATAGGGACCCTTTGGGTACTTGGGAGTCTGTTGTGAGGGGTTTTCCTATGCCTGCAGGATGTTTATTAGCACGCCTGGTTTCTACACTAGAGACCAGACACAGCTCCTCTTCCTTGTGGCGATCAAACATGTTGCTGCAAATTCTCAAACATCCTCAGGGGGCAAAAACCCCTCTATGCTGAGAACCACTGTCTCTCACCCAGGAGTACCTGCCCTTGCCCCTCAGGCACTGACCTGTATTCCATTCCCTTTGACAGCTCGACCTCATGCATTTGTTTTCAGCTCTCCTAGGTAACAACTATGCCTACAACGCAAGCTATAGACCCCTGCCCTGCAGAATCCCGAATTGGATTTTTTTTTCTGATTATCTGGCTGCTTGCCACAAACTTTCTATTCTCCATACTCCATGCCATAGCGTCCTTCTTCTTGATTCTTTGTGTGTTTCCCTCCTTCTCTTGGGTTATGATTTTGCTTTTTAATAGCCAGCTCGATTCTCAGGTGCTTTGGGTGGGTCATTAACTTCATGGTGCTCCACTTCCACTAATAGCATTGCCCCTGACAACCACAGAGCCAGTGTGACTTCCATCCTCCTCCCCCTCTGCCTTGTTTTTGCTTTGGTCCAAGCCTTTATCACTGGTCCAGTTTCCAGGAGAGAAGTCAACCCTGGCCCATGTATCAGTATAGGTCCAACCATGGTCTCTGAACCATACAGATTTTTTTCCTGAGGGGAATGAGGCAGGATGGTGTGTGGGGAGAGCAGAGGTCCTGAAAACAGTCCCCAGCCCTAGCTTGGTCCCTCTGGTCACTGCATGAATTTGATTCAGTCACTGAATCTCTTGGAGGCTCATTTAATGCAATCTTTCCCTTTTCCTTTAAAAGCTTAAATGAAAATACATAAAAGTACAGATAGCTCAGAATTAGAAGGCAACTGTCCTCCCAAAATTGTCCTCTTTCAGACTACATCTGTCTATCTATTTTATATGGAGAGATACATATATACAGTGTTTACATTGTTGCTAACATAGATCATGCATTTGTCTTGTTTTCTTACATATTAGATGTTTTAACAGTTGGCTATGTAATGTGGAAATGAGGCATCTGGACTCAAATACACTAATTCCTCCTCCTAACAATCTTAGGAAATAGACGTTATTTCTTCCCATTTTGTGGATGAAGAATTTGAGGTAACATGGTTTTCCAGGGAGAAAGTGGCAGCACCAAGATTACAATCCTGGTTTTCCCAACTTAAAGCACAGGCTTTAAGGGGGAAAAAAAGCACATTGTTTCTCATATAAATTTAATGAATTTTTTTTAATTTTTTTTTTTTTTTGTCTTTTGTCTTCTTAGGGCTGCACCCATGGCATATGAAGGTTCCCAGGCTAGGGGTTGAATTGGAGCTGTATCTTCCAGCCTACACCATAGCCACAGCTATGCTGAATCTGAGCTGCATCTGTGACCTACACCACAGCTCACGGCAATGCCGGATCCTTAACCCACTGAATGAGTGAGGCTAGGGATTGAACCCTTGTCCTCATGGATACTAGTTGGATTCGTTAACCACTGAGCCACGATGTGAACACCTAAATTTAATGAATTTAGATGATGTGCATAAAGTGCTTAACAGTGCCTGGAACAGAGTGGGTACTTACTAAATGTTAATTCCTCTCTTTACCTGTTTTTAGGGGGTAACAGATACAAACTGTGGATGTTTCAAAAAAAAGCAGAGGACCTTTTCAAGTTTTTCCCCGTCCTTGGCTACACTCTCCACTGGGCTCTAGGTTCTTTTAGGCAGAGGCAGTGCATGTCCCTCATCCTTCTTCCAGCACCTTGGACAAGGCTTAGTAAATAGTTATTGATCAAACCATTGATCAAAGCAGCACTGGAGGTGCCAAGTCACCTCCATGGTGACTCTGTGGGGAGAGGTGGGGCTAGTATGCTGGCCCTTGGCTGCTCTCAGGCAAGGGCGTTTGCATAACTGGAACGTGCTGTCCCCATCTCTAATAAAGATCCGAACGTTGCTAATTGGCAGGCAGAGGCTGTGTTCTCTCTATGGGATCAGAAGGAAGCAGAACGTGCTCTGAATGTTAATTTCCTCTGCAGTTTGCACTTGGAGGTGGGGGGCTAAAGGAGGAAAGGAAGAAGGGCCAGTACACTCTACAGACAGAGCTTTGGTCTCATGGCCATTTCACTAAAGTCCTAAAGTAAAAATTAAAAGTGCACAATATTTGGGCAGGTAACTTAGACTGAGTCTCTGAATCTATTGCTTACAAGCTAAGTAAGAAACTCATCTCTCAGTCTGTCTTGGCCTCAGTTTTTGTATCTGTCAAGTGAAAATAAAATGATAACAAATGTAACTGGTAAAAACGTTTATTGAATGAACCAATGAAACCTAATAGGTTTCTCAAAGGGATGCGACATCAGCAATATAAATAGTCTGTTTGTTCTGCAAGAGCACAAACAGGAAAAAGTCTCATAAAAATAGAAGAAATGAAAATAGAAATGACAAACCACATGCAGGCTGGGTGAGGATGGACACGAGTTCCTTGGCTCCCACGGCAAAGAGAGCAACACCACATCCTGGCCCAGTGGTGTCCACGTCTGATTGGGCAATTATTTGAGGTGGTTTTAAAGATGCAGATTCACAGGCCACATCTCTGAACAGAGTGGGGTTCAATAGGTCTGGGAGGGTAGGGAGAATACAGGAGTCTGAATTTTTATTGGTGTCCCCAGCAATTTACCATAGAGCCAATGCTCATTCAGGACCATGGTCAGCTCCACCTTATAGCATTTTCTCCTGCCAAGGACACCTGAGATCATTATGGAGCCCAAATGAGGAATCACAGGAAAGATGTTCAAGTAAGGGTTGTTGTTCTCATTATACCCACAGAACCCTTAGGGACATTTGAAGGATGTTTATGCAGTGGTGGGAGACTATGACTCTAAGAAAAATAAGGAGGTACAATTTTTGAATTCCCCCAAAACATGAGTATAGTTTTTAATATATTATTAGCACTGGTTACTGTGCTAATATGCAATGCACTTATCAAACATGCCTACTTACAGAAATTACAAATGATAAAATAAAAAATGTTATTTAGAAGGCCAATAGAAGGCCAATGGTTTCTTCTTGCATCTCTAGGAACATTCGTGTATCTCTAGCGTGTAGGTTTCTCTATTTGATGATAACCCCTGTTGAAGATTCAGAAGACCTCTCTTGTGCATCTGATGTGCTCACAGTGTGCTGTGACATGGCAATGGAGGAATGAGGATGGAGAGTGGCTGAGGACGTGTGTGTGTGTGTGTGTGTGTGTGTGTGTGTGTGTGTGTGTGAACAATGTTTGAGAGCAAGGATGTGTTGAGATGAGAACCTTCCTGAGTATGTCCAACATCATCAAACCTCCACTTCTAAACTATATAGTATGTCTCTGCACTCCTCTAAAGGTAAGATACAGGAAAGAGGGAGACAAAGGAAGACTTTTACTGCATAGCTTATGTCACATATTTAGCATAGATTCCCTTGCCTCAGAAAACAGGCTGGAGTGTGACGTGTTAGAGGAAGGATAGGTGAGGAAGCCCTGTGTATGGATTTAAATGAGATGATATGAGATGATAGCAAGTGCTATCATGAATTTGAATGTAGGACTGTGAGCCTGGGTCTGGCAGGCTACGAATACCAGCCCACATAGTTCCATCAACAGTAGCCACTGGGATGTAATTCCAAGAAACTGAGCAATGGATTGATCCAAAGTCAGAACAATCACTAGACTTATTCCCCTTCACTGCTAGCAGTGCCTGCATGGTTGGAGAGTGTCAACTATGCCCCAGCCAAGGTGGAGAGGAGCAACACTTGCAGAATCAATATGCAAGATAGCCTCCTGCACTCTGGGGAGCCTTCTAATCAAGGGTGGAGATGAGTAAATGATACCTTTGTGGATGGAAGATGTGGAAATAGGCTCTCTTATCAAGTCCCCAGTAGAACCCAAAAACTGAAAGGGCAGATAATAGGGGAAATTAGATCTGGGTGTGGATGCCTGTGGCTGCGGGCAAGAAATGACAGTCTAGAACCTTGGTGCCTCTGACTCTGGCTCCCATTCCAGAGCGGAGGGGAAGAGGAACACCTGCCCTGGGGCCTGGGACTTCAAGGGGCCACAGGACTAGACCTGGTCCCATGGGTTATTCTGGCGCCTGAACCCCATGGTGAAGAGATGTTCTATTTGCTGCTTCATTCTTCAGCTGAAGCTTAGAGCCCTGGGCTCAAGAAGACAGATTTCCCTGTACTACAATTCCAGGAAATTTTAGATGAAAATCTGCCCCTTGTCGCAAAGACTTTTTTTTTTCCATTGAGAAAACAGAGCATGTCATTAGACACAGCAGCTCAGGGGCTGGATGACACGCAGGGGATGAGGAGATGCGATACTCATAGGATGCTAGGCTTTGAGAAAGGCTCTTATAAAATAAACGCACCTGCAGGGACCCATGGGGCTTTGGGAACTGGACAAGGCCAGAGAAGAGAATATTTATTTATCCATCTAACACATGTTTACCAAATGCCTGCGGTGTGTCAGGCGTTCTTCCCGCCTCTTGTGAACAGCTGTGAACAAGGCAGCTGAGGTCCCTGCCCTCACAGAGCTCACATGCACTCACATGGTTCCTGGGCATGGATTTCACAGTGAAGCTGTTGGGTCCTGTCACTGCCCACTCATTCATCCCTGTCACTGAATACTCCTGGGCCCATCGCTGCCTCCACACATATGCTGGGCCCGCTGCCTAGAGTCCCCTCGGCCTCCTATCTGCCCTGCAGACACGTATTTGTTCTTTGCTTCATTTGAACTCCCCCAGGAAGCCCTTCCTGCCATCTTTGCTGGGCCAGCTGCTTCTCTTCTTTGCTTCCATCTAAGCATTTGCCTTTTCTGTTTGTCTCTGAAAACATAATATGGTCTTTGGAGACAAGTCTGAGTCCTGATCATCTCTGTAGCCTCATTTCCTAAGAGAAGTCTTGCCACAGAGTGGGAACTCAATAAATAAGTATTGCATTAAACTAAGGGAACCAGTCTTGTGTACCTACTGTGTGCCAGGCACTGTGTGCGCTAAGGATCACGGGGGGTGGAGAGGTGAATCAGACATGAGCCCAGCCTTAAGATGCTCCAGTCTAGTGGAGGGTGATCAGAGGCAGAGACTTTGCATCTAAACGATAAGTGACAAGGGAGCTTTAGGCAATACCCTGGAGGGATAGGGACAAGAGGGGAAGCAGGCAAATGCTGCCTCTAGTCTTGCTTCCCCTGTGTCCCCTTCACAATACACTCCAGCCAATTTCCCGATGTTCCTGCTCTGGCTTGTCACCACCTTCCTCCCTACCTCTGTTCATGCTGTCCTCTGTGCCTAGAATGCTCTCAGCCCATTCAGACTCTGCCCACCCCTATGTCACGGTCACTGCGGCTGCCATGCCATCCACATGCCAGGAGCCCTCAGTGGTGTTGGTGAGGCAGGCGGGAGGGCAATGTTCATCTGAGGGTCTAGGGGCCAGCCAAGCAGAACGGGGACTTTTTAATTGACATTTAAATGTCAATGCGCCACATTAAATGTTATGGGTGTTTCATCGCAGCCCGCGAGGAGCATAAACACATCTCCAGCTCCTTAATCACTGCCCACATTAATTACAGATGCCCTTTGTAAGTGGAAACAAACCAGGGCAGATGTCACATTTCAGCCAGGAGCGGGATGGCAGACACGTCCATCTTATACAGGATGCTTGGCCTGGCCACCAGGTCCCAGAGGGCATCTCTTCTTCTTCCTCTTTTTTTATTCCTCAAGGAATTTTATTACATTTATAGTGGTACAAGGATCATCACAATCAAATTTTACAGCATGTCCATCTCAAACCCCCAGCGCATCCCCCCACCCCCAGAGGGCATCTCTTCTTATGAGAAGGATGAATAGTTAGAGAAATAGGGAGAAACCTGTACAAAGGGAGAAGCAAGGGAGCAGGAGTGGGAGAGGTGGAGGGAGAAGCAGGGAGATGGAGAGAGAGGGAGGGAGAGAGGTGAGAGGTAGAAGGAGGAGGAGAGGAAGAAACATGCAGAGCAAAACCCAGAGAGAAAGACATCAGGGCTCAGGAGGGTGGGGAACAGGATGAAGAGACGGTTTGGGACAGAAGGAGACACACGAAGAGAAAGGCAGACAGAGACAGAAAAAGACACAAACATAGATAGAGAGGGACATGGGAAATTAACAGGGAGAAAAAGAGACTGAGACCTGTTTTGTTTCCACTTACAAAGGGCATCTGTCACTAATGTGGGCAGTGATTAAGGATATTAAAGCAGTATTTACAATAGTCAAGACACAGACACAACCCAAGAGCCCATCAACAGGTGACAGGTTTAAGAAGATGTGGTGTCCAATGAAAGTATGTATGCATATACGGGATACAATGGAGTATTAATCGGTCATTAAAAAAGAATGAAATACCGTCATTTGCAGCCACATGGATGGACTTAGCGACTATCACTCCAAGTCAGAGAAAGAAAAATACTATATATCATTTATATGTGAACTTTTAAAAAATAATACAAATGAATTGATATACAAGACAGAAACAGACAGAAAACAAACTAAGGGTTACCAAAGGGGAAAGAGAGGGAGAAGGATAAATTAGGAGAATGGATTAACAGATACAAACCACTAGGCAAAACACTGATAAGCAACAAGAATTTACTGTATTTACCACAAGAAGCAATATTCAGTGTCTTTTAATAACCTACAGTGGAAAATCATCTGAAAAAATATATGTATACTAACTGGATCACTTTGTTGTATACCTGAAACTAACACAATATTGTAAATCAGCTATACTTCAATTTGAAAAGAGAAAAAAAAAAAGATTAGAAAACAAAAGCAGTGACTGGGCAGCACTGATCTGCATATGAAAATGATTCTTTTTCTTTTTTCTTTTTAGGGCCACACCTGCAGCATATGGAAGTTCCCAGGCTCGGGGTAGAATCGGAGCTGCAGCTGCTGGCCTGCACCACAGCCACAGCAACATGGGATCTGAGCCATGTCTGCAACCTACACTGCAGCTCACTGCAACACTAGATCCTTAACCCACAGAACAAGGCCAGGGGTCGAACCTGCATCCTCATGGATACTAGTCGGGTTCGTTAACCTGCTGAGCCACAACAGGAACTCCAGAAATGATTCTTACTAGATTCAGACTAGATTTTTTTTTTTTTGTCTTTTCAGGGCCACACCCAAGGCACATGGAGGTTCTCAGGCCAGGGGTCCAATTGGAGCTGTAGCCACTGGCCTATGCCAGAGCCACAGCAACACGGGATCTGAGCCATGTCTGCAACCTACACCTCAGCTCACGGCAACGCCAGATCCTTAACCCAATGAACAAGGCCTGGGATCAAACCCACAACCTCCTGGTTCCTAGTCGGATTCGTTAACCACTGAGCCGCAACGGGAACTCCCAATTCAGACTAGATTCTTACTAGAAACTTGAATCGTTGGGATACACACAAGCTGCTTGCCCCCTTCTCAAGATCGGCCCACTATGGACTCAGTGGCTAATAGGAGCCAGTCCTGAGAAAGAGAGGGTCAGGGAACTCAGAACACTCAGTGTATTGGGCAAACCCAATACCCTCATGGAGAAGCTGCCAACTGAGGCCCAAGGTCACAGGGTGAGATGCCCAAGGTCACAGGGTGAGATGCCCAAGGTCACAGGCAGAGTTAAGCCTAAGACCCAGGTTTAGTCTTTTCCAGGGCTTTTGCCATGAGCCAGTGTGCCTGTCCAGACACTCTGGCTCTCCTCCTGATCAGATCTGAAGCCTGACCTCTGCTTTTAGATCAGATCCAGACTCCGGGTAATAAGTACCAGGGCAGGCACAGCTTACCGGGTTAGGCCATGGAGAAGAGCACAGAGAATTCCCTTGTGAGGCTTTCCGCTGGCAGCCCAGAGGCAGAGAGGGAGAACGGGAGGACGGGAGATGGGCTGGTTTACGATGAGCTCTGCCCGCCCCAGAGCGAGCTCACCACCCTCAACCCTCAGCTCTCCCTGCTGCTGCTGCTCTGTGCGGACTCCACTGGAAGACTGCAGGAAACTTCTGGAAACTGCTTTACACTGACCATCAGCTTCAGTGATCAATTTAAAAGTTTTGTCTCCTAGACCTTCTCATCACAAAGCAGTCAATTTACACAAAAACATTTATAATGTATCGAACGCTTATGTTGCAAAGCATCTATTGAACATTATCTACCAGCCCTGGATTCCTCCAGCTTCAGAAACACAACAGGGATCAAATAGCTGACTGTTCCCTGGGAGATACTGTCAGCCGTATTTCCATGCATGAGGGGTAAGCAGGAGGGAACGGGGAGAGTAAGAAAGGTGGGTGGGGGCTGAAATGGCAATCGGAATGCTCTCTAGGACCAGGCTGGGGAATCAACAGCTTTGGGGTCTTGCTGGGTTGCTGTCCATGTTTATCCGGCTTTATGCAGAGCCCTGAACCATCATTTAATGGCTCCACCATTGTCTGGCAATTAAGTATGACTTCCCTACCTTGCACCCCGATCCTCACAGATACTGATCAAGCTCAGTGGGGATGGATGCAGAGGTGAAGTTCTAGGGTACCTTCTTCAAGGAGCCCTGGGGTGGGGGGGAGGACGGACAGTAAACAGACCCTGGCAGCATGCAATGCCCCTGACAACAGAAGCAGGGTAGATATGAAGGAGCCCAAAGTAAGAGTCACTTAGCCTAGAGGAGGAAAAGTTTCAGCCTAGAGGAAGGGATTTGGGGGATGGACTTTGAAGGATGAATAAGAGTCTGCCTTGAGGCCAAGGGGAGGAGAGTGCCAACCCAAGTAGTAGAGAGAGAAGGTGTCATGTTAAAAAGTTTGAGGAACAGGGCATGGTGTAAGTAGTTCCTGTGCTAGGGGCTGGGGAACAAGTGAAAAATGAATAATACATGTTGCTGCTTTGTAGGTAATTTGACATATATGCAAATAACTACTTGTGGGTTTATTGTGATAGCTTGGATAAGAGTAATATAAACAATACCTTGGGGCTAGAGAGGTAGAGTTTTGCAGACAATGCATTTATCTTTACTTCGATTAGGTCTGCAAAGGGAGTTTAGGCCGTAATAGAGAAGTGTTAATTCTGTCTAGGGCGGTGATGGATGCTGACTTGAGGAGGGAAACTTAAACTGGGGCTGAAAGAGGATTCTCTAGAGCAGGAAGAGCAGGCGCCAGGTAAAGATGAGAATAGCTCAGGGCAGAGGTGACTTAAATATTTAGAATCAAAGGCTGCCTCAGATTGGAAGTTCCTGTTGTGGTGCTGTGGAAACAAATCCGACTAGCATCCATGAGGACGCGGATTCGAACCCTGGCCTTGCTCAATGGGTTAAGGATCTGGCACTGCCGTGAGCTGGGGTGTAGGTCACAGACATGGCTCAGATCTGGCATTTCTGTGGCTGTGGGACAGGCCATTTTGACCCCGGGCCTGGGAACCTCCATATGCCGCAGATGCGGCCCTAAAAAAATTTAAGAAAAAAAAAAAAAAAAGCCTGCCTTGGATGGACGAGAACACAGAGATCACTGTCTTTTTCCTAATCTTTGTGTTTTACAGATGGGGAAACTGAGGTCCTGGAAAGACAAGGGACTTGTTCAAGGCCACTCAGCTTGTTAGGTGCTAACAAGACGCAGCTCCATAGGTTGATCTGCAATTTCTAGGTTTTAAACACCTCTCGGATTTATAAGCACTTAGGTTTTATTTTATCAGATTTGTGCGTCACGGCTGATGCCCTTAAGGATTTCTGTTTGTGCTTTTCCAGCTCATTAATTGACTTGGGGACCATTCCGGGTTTCCATGCCTTGCATCAGCCCTTGGCTGCCTCTTTCAGGGAAATGCACAGGAGGGCTGGATGGCAGCACCCAGAGTCATTCTCAGCTGGCCCCGGGGGGGCTGCAGAAGCTGCTGGGGTGGCAGCTGCTCTGACAGCAGTCAGGGTCACTCTGAGAATCCTCCTGTGACGGTGAAGGGCATCCCTCTGGCCACTCCCGGCCGGCTCCAACCTGTCTCTACAGGTGAGCTTGGCGTTTCACCTGTCCTGTCCCGGAGCTGGAAGGGATTTTTGCCCTGAGGTCCCAGCCAGCTGGAGTCTTTTGATCTTGGATGGCAAGAGCAGTTTAAAGAATAAGCATCTCTGACTGTGGCTTTTACCTTCCAGTTTATCATCCCGGCCACCTGGACCGAAGATGTGATGCAGTCATTTTATAAACAGGCCCGGAAGGAAGGTGGTTTAATAAACACACAGCGGGGGTGGGGGGGGCGGCACTGAGACTTGTCCCCCAAGTCTGTATAACTTTAAGGACAGCACTCTTTCCTAAGCCAGAGTATCTGTTTTTTGCTAAAAGACAAGAGAAAGCCTCAGGACTGAGTGTGGAAAGAGGAAAGGCCATAATAAAGATGATTCCTTAGGGCCCCAAGATGCCAGATGCTGTTCTAAGCACGTTATCACTTTCCTCTCACTTGGCCTTCATGACAACATCATGCTAGGAAATTCAGCTTAAGCCCACATTTCTCACTGTGGCTGCAAAGTGCTCGATGAGAAGCTCTGACCTCTGGCTATGGCTCCAAATTTACTCCTACCCATCTTCTCCCCTTCGCTACAATCTGGCCAATCTGACTTTCTTCCTGTTCCTCACACGTTCCTACCTCAGGGCCTTTGCACAAGCTGTTCCCTCGGCCTGGAAATGCTCTTCCTAATAAAGGTCACAGGGCTCAAATATTATGTTTTTTTTTTGGCTTTTGTTTTTTGTTTTTTTTTTGTCTTTCTGCCATTTCTTGGGCCGCTCCTGAGGCATATGGGAGGTTCCCAGGCTAGGGGTCTAATCGGAGCTGTAGCCACCAGCCTACGCCACAGCCACAGCAACTCGGGATCCGAGCCGCGTCTGCGACCTACACCACAGCTCACAGCAACGCCGGATCGTTAACCCACTGAGTAAGGGCAGGGATCGAACCCGCAACCTCATGGTTCCTAGTCGGATTCGTTAACCACTGCGCCACGACGGGAACTCCCTCAAATATCATGTCGTTAAGAGACCTTCCCCCATCCCCATCGGCACTGTTTTACAATCTTGTGTCCATCTGTCCCCGAGAGGGCAGGACCCACATTGTCCACTTAGGGGCAAAGCTTGGCACAAGGGGCCCTCAGTAAACACAGTGTGAGCTGCCAGGGGAAGGCAGGAGAGGAGGAGGCAGGGAAAGAAGCCATGAGGTACCAGAACCACTTGCCTACTGTCACCCCTCCAGGCCATATACCTTTTTGAGAGGGCTTCACAATGGACACATCTTCAAAAGCGAAACTTGTTGACAGAAGTTTATCCATATTCATTGCAGAAAATACTCCCCACGCTCTGATGGTGGCCAACATGTTTGAACACTGCCTCTGCGCCACATCCTTTCAATCCGTGAATATGTTTCCCCCTTTTGACAACTCCACACAGCGGGTAACTGTGGAATCCGCTTTTACAGCTCAGGAGAGGGGCCCAGGGGTATTGAGTCCCTCGGCCAAGGTCACACAGCAGCAAGAGGGAGGCACCCATCGCGGGTTGGAGCCTCAGCAGGCTGGGCTCTGGAGCCCGAGTGCTTAACCTCTATCTTGCACTAGCCTCTCAAGGGAGGCTGAAGGACCCGTGCAAGGTCACACAGCTGGAAAATGGAAACGCTGGGATAGAAACCCGGTCTGTCCAAATCCTAAGGCAGGACAGCCCAGGAAATCTTTCACAGGCCGTGTGAGCAATTGGAATCCAGACTGCAGACCAGCCAGAATTCCCCAATGTGGCAGCTGGAGCCGACTGCGAGATGAGGGTCTAGAATATTCTGGTGCATTAAGGGATGCCTCCTCCCCAAATGCACCGGGCTTTCCTAATCACAGCTCAGGTTCTGAAACAAATGCCCAGGACCTCCCCCAACAAATGAGCCATCCGCAGATGGGGCGGAAAGGAGACAATCGCAAGAGACACTTGGGATTGTCAGAGCTGGGCAGCTGGCTCCAGCCTGCTTCCGGGCCCATCTGCTGCCCGCCGCTCCCCTCCCCTCCTGCAGACACCAGGCACTGTCTGCCTCAGCCTCAGCCTGGGGAAGAGCCTCCAACCACAGGGAGCAGGTCCCTATCAGCAAGGGGCAGGGATGCGTTGACAGCACCTGAAGGTGTGGGGGGGGGGGCACCTGGCCCTGAGGCACCGGCCCAGCTCACAAAGCAGGACCCGGGAGTCTCGAGAGACTGCAGCTCAGCATCAATCTTTCCCATCATCTCTCCTAAACTGTTTCCTGTAGCTCTTCCAAGAACACTAGAGTTTGGGGACCCTGGGGCACAAGCAGTGTGGAGAGTTTTTTGGTTTGGTTTTATTTTTCATTTTACAGCCACACCTATGCATACAGAAATTCTCAGGCTGGGGTCACATCAACCCTGCAGCTGCAGACCTAGACTACAGCCACAGCAATGCCAGATTCAAGTCACGTCTGTGACCTGTGCCACGACTTGCGGCAACACCGGATCCTCAACCCACTGAACAAGGCCAGGGCTTGAACCCGCATCCTCATGGGGACTAAGTCGGATCCTTAACGCACTGACCCACAACGTGAACTCCTGGAGAGAGGTTTTATAGCACAATGACTCACAAACTCTTTCAGGCCAACCACTTGCTGAAGGTGGCCTGATGAGCTTCACTTTGCTCATCCGTCAAATGGGGATAAAAATGCCTGCTCTATGGGGTCTTGAGAATGAAGTATGCTGATGTGTTTCATGTGGGTAATGCTATGCCTAGGGTGTCTTCTCTGCTCAATAAAGAGTCAAGCAGTTGCGACTGTCATTGTTGGAGTAGGTCATAGCAATTTCCTACGGGCTGGCTTACACTGGCCCAGCCTTGCCCCATGCTGGGGCAGAGGGTCAAATCACAGGTACCTTGAAGCCAGGCTGGGCCTGAAAATGTTTCCATCGCATTAGCCTTTCCTCAGCAACTTTCTGCCACTGCCTTGTACCTCTGTGGCCCCTGAATTGCGGGAGAGTCTCCATGACTTGATTCTTCATCACTCCTAAGACCTTGTCAATTTTCCCAAGACGTTCAAAGATGCCACCCAAATTCATTTCGAGGTCTCTGTGAGATGGGCAGGAACAGCCCTGTTGACAGGTGTGGACAGTCTCACTACAGAACAGTGGGTAGCAAGACTCGGGAGGAGTGTTCGCTCCTGACCTGCTGCTGCTTTCCAGCATCTCCCCAAGAACTGTTAGAGGCAGAGCCCTGCAGTCGGGGGGTGGCAGCCATGGATGCGGTGCTTTATTTATTTATTTATTTATTTATTTTGCCTTTTCTAGGTCCACTTCCGCGGCATATGGAGGTTCCCAGGCTAGGGGTCCAGTTGGAGCTGTAGCCGCCGGCCTACACCACAGCCACAGCAGCACGGGATCCGAGCCACGTCTGCGACCTACACCACAGCTCACGGCAACACCGAATCCTTAACCCACTGAGCAAGGGCAGGGATTGAACCTGCAACCTCATGGTTCCTAGTCGGATTCATTAACCACTGCTCCACGACGGGAACTCCCTGGATGCAGTACTTTAAAGTAGAAAAAGCAAATACTATGGGGCCAGCTGGCCCTTGGGGAGAGTCCCGAGGCCACTGAAGCTGGCTGTGTGGCTTCGCCTCTCAGAGCCTCAGTCTCCCCATCTGTAATATGGGATGATAGTGCCAACCTGGCAGGGTGGCTGAGAAGGTTAAACATGGAACAGGCATGAAAGATGCTCCATACGTGTTGATTCCTAGAAGAGTAACCTCTGTCCTTTTGGAGGGCGCGGTTCCCACCTCAATCCTTCTGCCCCCCCAAAGATCTTTCATGAAGAACAGCATTCCTAGTGCAAGGATCAGGTGCTCCAAAGTCACCCCCACAGACACTGGCACTGACACAGGCTGAGCGGCACAGTTGCATTAACTTAAATAAATGGCTGAGCTCAGTCTCAGCCTAATTGGTGAACCCTAGGTCTGCCGAGTACTCTTGTTCTAAGAAGATGGGGCTGGAAGGAAAGCCATTCTGCCTCGCTTGCCAGCAACGAGGGATAATTACAGCGCTTGTCAAAATAAGATGTGGAGATAGAGCCCATTCCCGGGAGCCAGCTTCTCAAATGCCCTGGGAATCCCTGGTTTAATTAAATACCTGGTGCAAAGGCTTGGTGCTGGGTGTCGGCAACGTGGCAACATGCCTGGATTCAAAGTCCTTCTCCCAAACCGAGCCACGATGAGCAAGTTCCCCCTCCCTTCCTCACAGGCTCTGGCTGGTGCTGGGGAAGCGGGTGGAGAACAGAAAAAGGAGAGCAGAGGGGGACAGAGAGGATGACAAATGCAGGGAAGAAGCAGAACCAAAGGAAGCTTGGGCTTCAGCGGAAAGGATTAAATGGAACATAAAAAGAATTTCCCAACCGGGAATTGTGCCGGCAAAGAAATTTTCTCTCTTGATTAAGAAAATAAAACACATCCTCGAGTCTGGCCACGCGTGGTGAATCTCCATTTGGGGAAAGGGTGGCTGGGCTGCTCAGCCCTGGTTTCTAAGATGCTTCAGTTTTGTGAGTTTCATCCTCTCATCAAAGCCACTTGTCCTTATTCCTTGGGCCTCAAAAGCCACTGCCCTCTCTTTACCACCTTGGCCCAGTTTTGGATACCAGAGCCATCCTTGAATCCCTCTAAAGAATGGCTGAGCTTGGCTGCAGCATTACACAAGACTTAACTAAACTCCTGGGATGCCAACCGGAAAATTAGCACCGATCATATCTTGAATCTGGAGGAGCCAGCGTGCAAAACGCAACTTGCTCTCAGAGGCTCCTGGCACCGTCTCATCCTTAGTATCGGTCAACAATCCAGACCCTATGCTGGCCCACTTCCTACTGATTCTAGACGGGGTGTCTCAATGTAGTGGCCCAGGGATTTGATCTGGCTAGTGCTTAGATATATTTTCTTGGAGATAGACAGTCTTTTAAAAATCAGACAATTTTGCATGACATCTGCAGATCAGATTCTTGTTTAAAAATCAGAAGACTCGACCACACAGGGCCACATTCCTACAGGTCTAAATGGACAGCTGGAACTGAGGATGGGCCACGCCCTTGCTGGTATTTGACCTTGTCACATGAGATTAGACCTTGGAATGTGACAGAAGAGCCATGACATGGCCCTCCTGTCCTGCCCACCTGCGTGGTACTAGATATTAGATCAGTTATAAAAATCTCACGGGAAGGATACGTCGGTATCCATTCATCCACCATCCATCCATCCAGCCACCACTCAGCACCTGTTACTGAGCACCTCTGATCCAAGTGCTCTGCCAAACCTGGAGACAGAAGGACACGAAACAGACATCCTAGATCCACCTTCTCACTCTGAGGTTCCGGTTTGAGGCTTTCTCATTACACATAAGGAGTTGTCACTAGAAGTGACCTCCCCTTCAAGACTTCCCAGCCTCCCTAGGAAGAGTCCTGTTCTCCCAAGGTGGTAATTGCGCTACTGAGCAACTCGGCATTACTGTTTACGTGTACAGAGGTGCGTTAGCCCGAAGAGGGGTGTGATGGGTGGAGAGCTTTCCATCATTCTGGCTCACGGGCAACAGAGGGGAGAGGGCACCGTGTAGAGTTAAAAACAATGTAGATTCCGGGCCAGACTGCCTGGGTTCAAATCCTGGCTCAGTGCTACCTGGGGCAAGTGACTTAGCCTCTCTGGGCCTCAGTTTTCCTCACCTATTAAATGGGGATAATGGTAACCCCTACCTTACAAAGTGGTTATGAGAATCCCTATTTGTAAAGTGACTGAGGCATAATAACAGTTCTACTGACAGATATGATTGATAAATAAACAAGAACGTGGGATACACACAAGTTCTGAGATAGGAATACAGGTTATGTGATTTCTAAGCATCCTTTTTTGATTCATCTGCAAAACAGAGCCATCCCTCCCAGGGCTGTTGTATTACCCAGAATGTGCTGGATAATGGTGTTGGACCCAGGGTCTGGACCACAGGAGGGGCTCACTGGGATCTTCTTCCTTTGCGTCTCCCTCTAGCCCAGGCCGGCAGCTTTGTGCTCTGGTGTGTAGCCTCAGCGCACCCTTGGGATGAGTTTCCTGCCTATAGGGAGGCACGGAGCTGGAGATGATGTCATTCTCTGGGAGCCTCCAGGGCCAGCTGGGTTTCCGAGGAAGGAGGGAGGGAGGGAGGAGGGCCGGAAAGGCTGCATCTCCGCACTCTTGAGTTCCACCCTCTGCTCTTCATCAGCACCAGCCCTGGCCCGGACAGCTCCTCATGGCCTCCTGGGCCCCCTCTGTCTCTTGGGCAATTCCTTGACCACACAGCTGAGCTTCGGAAAGCAGCAGAGGGAGCTTGTCATTCCTGCTTAAAGCTATCTGGCAGCCTCCCTTTGCACTTCGAATAAAACCCCAGCGCCTTAGTGTGCCCCATGAGGCCCCGCGTGGCCTGGACATTGCTCGCCTCTTAATGGCTTCTTCTAGCACCCTCTCCCTCGTTTACTGTGGTCCAGCCATGGCTGCCTTCCTTCAGTTCCCTCTGCCCGGCTTAGACTGGCTCTCCGTCTTCCCCCAGATGTTTACACATCAGGCCTCTTTCCTGTTACAGAAGCCCGAGCCACCTCCACAGGGGGGTCCTCCAGGATTTCACTATTAAAGTGGTTCTCTAGTCTCCCTGCATTACCTGCTCAAGCCCCCCTGTTTTATTTCCTTCGTAGCCCTTATCATTGCCACCAGCTATCCTATTGGCTCACTACCTTGACTGTCATCTGTCCCCAGCCCCACTAGTAGAGCAACTAATCATAAATTCCATGAAAACGAGCACATGGTTCTGTTCTTTTTTGTTCAGCTCTTTATCCCCAGTCACCCCCTCTGCCACACACCACCACACGGTGCCTGGCACACGGCCATCTCCATAAATATTTGTGAAATCAAGGTGTGGATGAATGGATTCATTCCTTTCAGAAGCTAGGAGATGTATCCTGGTCCCTCCCAGGGGCCCGATGCGGCACTGAGACCTCCTGTGACAAATGGTGCTAATTTTAATAACTTCCTAAAGGCTAGAAGAATGCAGGGTCCTTGATCTATACCACAGAGGACTGGGTCTCCCTCCAGCCCACCCAGACTTCGTCCTGAACTGGTACACACAGCCACCTGCACACACGCGTGCGCACACACACACACACTTTGTGAGAATAAGTGAAATTCTGTGGATGAAGGAAAAGAGGATGGTGTTTGCCCCCGGCACCCCCCCCCCAAATACAAACCTGGTGAAGCCCTGGCCCAGGATTGTCAGGAAACAAAACTGGGCAACAAAGATCTATAAGCGGGGGATTGGTTCTGCATAGCTGTCACTCCATGGGGTGCGTTTACCCTGCACTTTAGCAGTTGTTACACAAATGTCCCCAGTGTTGTACACTGTGTAGGGTCTTAGAATGGATTGTGAGTCAGGTATGGAATGTACCTTCAAGCAGTACCTCCCTCCCAAGATGGACAGAGATCATAACATTTCATGTAACTAAGGCCACACAGATACCTGCAGAAAGCATTACAAGAGGACAGGCAAAGGAACATTACTGTCTATTCCAGGGCTAAGGATGATGCAAAGCCTCAGAGAGGCTCTGACTGTTGTGCGGAGAGGAGCATGGAAAAGGCACGGAGGTGTCAGTGTGGTGTGACTGGGGTGCATCGGGTTGAGGGTAGTAGAGTTGAGGATATATGGTGAGAGGGGAAGAGAGACAGTTGTAGAGGGAAGATGCGGAAAGTCTGGAAGCTAAGCCACTCAGGCAGCTTCCGTGTAGGTCTTGGGGAAACTTCAGACGGTGCTTGACCAGGCAGAGTTGTGGTCAGACTTAAACTTTAGGAAGATGACATGAGTACCGTGTGGGGCATGGACTGGAAGAATGGGCATTAGAGGAAGGGAAATGAGATGAAGCGGCCTTTAAGAAAGGAAAGGATCAAGGCTTGTTTCAAGGAAATGGAATTTCAGAGAGAAATGAGAAGAGGATGGGTTTAAGAGCAACTTAAGAAAGAGACTCGCAGCTCCCGGTGGCCAACTGAACACAGGGAAAGGAAGGAATTGAAGATTACCACCACTACGGTTATCATCACTGTCACCAACACCATCGTCATCTCCATCTTCATCACCATCATCGTCACCATCATCACCACCATGGTCACCGCCACCTCCATCACCATCATCGTCACCATCATCACTACCATGGTCACCGCCACCTCCATCACCATCATCGTCACCATCATCACCACCATGGTCACCGCCACCTCCATCACCATCATCATCACCATCATCACCGCCATGGTCACCGCCACCTCCATCACCATGTTCATCACCATCATCACTGCCACGGTCACCGCCACCTCCATCACCATCATCATCACCATCATCACCGCCATGGTCACCGCCACCTCCATCACCATGTTCATCACCATCATCACCGCCATGGTCACCGCCACCTCCATCACCATGTTCATCACCATCATCACTACCATGGTCACCGCCACCTCCGTCACCATCATCGTCACCATCATCACTACCATGGTCACCATCTTCATCACCATCATCATTCCTGCCACTGTCATTGCCATCATCATCACCATCATCACCATCACAGTCATCTCAATCATCACCACCATCATCATTCCAACTGTGACATTGACTGGACTTGGACTATGACTTGTCGCAGATCTTAACTTAGGAAGAATCCTCAGATTCATCAGAGATGTCATACGCCTTAAAATGACCTACTTCCAGGAGCCCCCACTGCGGCACAGTGGAAACGAATCTGACTAGTGATCATGAGGTTGCAGGTTCGATCCCTGGCCTTGCTCAGTGGGTTAAGGATCCGGCATTGCCATGAGCTATGGTATAGGTCAAAGACACAGCTGGGATCTGGCATTGCTGTGGCTGTGGTACAAGCCAGCTCCAATTCGACCCCTAGCCTGGGAACTTCCATAGGCCATGGGTGCAACCCTAGGGGGGGAAAAAGGCAAAAAAAATGACTTACTTCCTTACCTGTCTTTCCTGAACTTTCTTTCCCTGGATAAACTCTGTTGTTCCCAAAACAAATGTGTTTGTGCTTAGTCTTCCTTACGGTTTGGTTGAGTGGTATTATATCAGTAAGTTTTGCAACTTCTAGACTAGGCACAGGAACGAATGTCTGGCCAGTTGCCCAGATCGTGGGCCTGCTCCATATCCATGCTCCTATAACTTGAGGAGCATCTAGGTTCTACCTACTTGATATTTCCTTCTTAATGTTCCCCATGGAAATCCCAATGCTCCTATAAGCTGCTCAAGACAGAAATTGTGTCTATTTCACTCATCAATGTACACCCACAGTGACAGGCACAGTGGGAATTCAATAAGGATTTGCTGAATAAATATTACTTATCTCTCTAACCCATTTTTCAATGTTCATTGAGGGTTGACAAATGTCCACAAGAGAAGTGACTTCTGTCTTAAAAATGAATTATCACTGTTCCAGGTTCCTTATCCTTCTGTGGTTAAATATGATTTGAAAACAATGAATCAAACAAAATTAAACAGACTATTTTTTTTCATCATAGGACTTCTCAGAGCCATTCATACACTAATGTATGTTGCGAATCTCCAGAGAAGTTTCAAGTAAATACCATTCCTTAAACTTATTCAAATAGAGATAGCCTTTATGTGATCTAATGTTTCAAGGAATACACTTTCAGAAATTTTGGAGTTAAATCAAATGTTCAGTGGTTTCACTAGTGGTAAACCAGCTACCATTATTGCAGTTTTCCTTAATTATATTCTTAATGTGATTAAGAGACAGATAATCAATTTTATCCATCAATTACATGAATGTCAGTTTCTTAAATCAGAGCAGGTTTTCTTGGCCAAGAACATCATCATAGTCTAAGGTTGAGACTAAAATCTTTTTGTATTTAAAAAAAGCACCAGGAAATCAAAAAGGCCGATCTATAGCATACACTTGTTCAGGCTAAGTGAGAATTTGTTCCATTGGAAGGACTATAGCTTCTAACAACAAGATCCCTGGTTCTGGTGAACTTAGAGTGGAGCAGAAGGGCTTATTTTCTGTTGTGTGGAAGGCAAGCATGGACCCCCGCCCTCATTGTGACCGTAAATTCCCCAGCAACCTACATGGCTTCTCTAGCCCAGTCCCCATGCTGGAGGTCCCAGCATCAGAATTTCCCATCTAAAGAGGGGCAGGATGGTTTAGCCCAGAGCAACCACGAAATCAGTGACTCTAAAAGCAGGTCTACTGCCTCTAAATAATGACTTACAAAGAATTACTTATACACTCAAGGGTCACTCCTAGCCACTGCAAATCTTGAAGCCAGTAGATAAAATTTAGGCCCTACCGAGTGGCGGAAGCCCCCCTATAAAACTTGGACCTCAAAGGGTTAGACCTTTAATATAAAAGTGAATGAGAAATGAATTCACATGGAAAATCTGCCTGGCCTGACTTGGATGCTGAGGGCGAAGTGGGGAAAGGAAGGGACTCAAGCTCTCTGAGAATTTGTAACCACATGATAGCTCCCACTTGGATTTGTGGTCTGAAAAACCTCAGGTAGGAATTTTAAATTAAAATGTTTAGGATTTGTAGTTTCCCCAGGTGACTGGAAGAAACAAACCCAGTCCTTTCTGGAGAAGAGAAACTTTAATTCGGTCTCAAAAAATTCTCCAAGATAAAGTTCCTTCCTGCTATATAGCACTGGGAACTGTATCTAGGCACTTATGATGGAGCATGATGGAGGATGATGTGAGAAAAAGAATGTATATATGTATGTGTGACTGCTTCCCTTTGCTGTACAGTAGAAAATCGACAGAACACTGTAAACCAACAACAATGGAAAAACTAAAAATCATTTAATAAATAAATAAATTAAAACCTGGAATCGGGTTTCCAAAGAAAAAAATATCCCAGAGAAAATGCATCATCAGAAACTACAAAACACACAGAAACAAGGCACTATGACAGAGAGCCAGCAGGAACACAGATGCCAAATCAGATCAGCAAAGCTTCAGCTCTTAGAATTTTCATTAGACACAGAATGTAAGATGGCAATGTGTGCCTGTGTAAAGAAATAAAAGAGAGGCTTAGGAGTTCCCGTCGTGGCGCAGTGGTTAACGAATCCGACTAGGAACCATGAGGTTGCGGGTTCGGTCCCTGCCCTTGCTCAGTGGGTTGAGGATCCGGCGTTGCCGTGAGCTGTGGTGTAGGTTGCAGACGCGGCTCGGATCCCGCGTTGCTGTGGCTCTGGCGTAGGCCGGTGGCTACAGCTCCGATTGGACCCCTAGCCTGGGAACCTCCATATGCCGCGGGAGCGGCCCAAGAAATAGCAACAATAACAACAACAACAACCAAAAAGACAAAAAAAAAAAAAAAAAAAAAAAAAAAAAGAGAGGCTTAAAAACATGAGCAAATAATAGGATTCTGTAAAGATGTCTTGGCAGATTTGCAAAAGAGTTATGGAGAACCTCTAGAAATTAAAAAAACATGCTAAAACATGTAAAAGCCTCGTGGATGGTTATGGATAGGTTAAAGAGCAAATCAGATACAACTCAAGAGAGAATTAGTCAACAATTAAGTAGATACAAACAAAAAGTATCTAGAGGACAGGCTAGAAAGACAAAGATGGGGGAAATGAAAGATGCTATTAGAAGATGTAGAGGATGGAGTGAGAAGGTCTAAGACAGGGCCACTACTTATGATTATTCAGAGAGTAAATGGCTCAGTGCTAGAAGGTGCAGAAAACATCACAATCTGACAGAGAAATATGAAAAGCAACTGGAGAGAAAAGTTAGACCATCTGCAAATAAACAGCAATTAGGCTGACAGCTATCTTCTCAACAACAATGAAAGGCAGGATGTAGGGGAATAATATTGTCGGGGAGTCAAGTGAAAAATAATTAACCACCTGCAAAGGTACACCCAGAGAAACTATGTTTCAAAAACGACAGCAAACGAAAGACATTGTGGGCACATAACACCTGAGGGTTGGCCACCAAGAGATCCTCACCAAAGGAAATTCTTAAAAGATGTTAGCTTAATGAGAAGGAAAATTAACCCGGATAGGAGGGCTAAGATTCCAAAAGGAATTCGAAGCAAATAAGTGATCAATGTGAGCGTAAAATCTAGACTAACATTACTATATAAATTCATAATAATAATGTTTAATTTGTTGACTTAAAATAACAAGATAAAATACTGATTTCAGGTCGATGCAGTAAATCACAACAGGCCAGCTCTCCCGCTGCAACAACTATAAACAGGAAAAATGCTGCAAAAATAGAAATTTTAAAGACATCAAAGATCTGTGGAATTGAGAACTAAATGGACCTAAATTGCAGAAAAGGAAGAGCTTCTCTTAGGTAAATTGATAATTACTGACAGTGTCATCCCTGGGGGCATTTTGGATTCTGGACACATTAATTGAGGCTTGGCCTTAACCCAAGCAGAGGTTGCCTGCTGGGGGAAATGAAATCTAGCAAAGCTTTAGGTAGTTGTCTGGAGCTGGCATGATAGGCTGGGAACTACAGAAGCCAGAATTAGAAGGGTGATTTTCTCTATAGGACATTGCTGGGTGCTGAAACCACACAGGTAACAGGGAAGCTGGGGTGGCAAGTTGGAATAACATTTCTAATGGTCTCATGGGACTTAGGAGACAGAGTTCTGCTACAGGTAGAGGACCTGACATAAATGCCTGACCGCTCTCCCCTGTGGGGGAAGGAGGAGGCAGGAACCAGCTAGGCTCTTCATTCGACAGTCTTGGAGGGTCACACTCAAGGAACGGGGACAAGCCAGTGATGGTGGACTGAGTCTGTGAAAACCTGCCACCCATTGATAACTCACCTCGACTCCTGACTGGGCTGAGGGAATCAGCCTTTTACCCCATCGCCCTAACGGGAACATGTGGTGTCTCTGACAGCATAAATCAGCTGAAGCCTCCACGGTTCTTTAATACACAATGTCCAGCATACAGTCAAATCGTAAAGCACATAAAGGGGCAGGAAGAGCAAAGAAGGCAAACAATGGAAACACATTCATGGGTGATGTGGATATTGTAGTCATCAGATAAGAACACGAACTATGATTACTGTGTTAACAAAAATGATGGAGTTCCTGTCATGGCGCAGAGGAAACGAATCCGACTAGGAACCATGAGGTTGCAAGTTCCATCCCTGGCCTCGCTCAGTGGGTTAAGGATCTGGCGTTGCCGTGAGCTGTGGTGTAGGTCGCAGACATGGCTCGGATCTGGTGTTGCTGTGGCTGTGGCGTAGGCCAGCAGTAACAGCTCTGATTAGACTCCTAGCCAGGAAACCTCCATGTGCCTCAAGTGCAGCCCTTAAAAAAAAAAAAAAAAAGACAAAAGACAATTCCCGTCTTGGCTCAGTGAAAACAAATCTGACTAGCATCCATGAGGACGCAGGTTCGATCCCTGGCCTCGCTCAGTGGGTTAAGGATCCGGCGTTGCCATGAGCCGTGATGCAGGTTGAAGATGAGGCTTAGAACTGGTATTGCGGTGGCTATGGTGTAGGCCAGTGACTACAGCTCTGATTAGACCCCTAGCCTGGGAACTTCCATGTGTCATGGCTGTGGACCTAAAAAAAAAAAGAAAAATGATGGACAAAATGTGTGAAGACATGACCCTTCTGAAGTCCACTATCTTTCAATAGTTACTTGGAATCAATAAAAAAGTACAGACTTACTAGATGGGTTGAACAGCAGACATCACAACTACAGGGTCAGTGATTTAAAGACAGGACAATAGGTAACAGCCAAACTAAAACCAGAGAGAAAAAAGAAAAAAAACACAGTGTAAGATCATATGGGTGGTGTCAAAAGTCCAAGAGACACATACTTGGAGTCCCAGAAGCAACGAGAGAAACTGGGTAGAAGCAATATTCAGAGAGCTAATAGTCAAGAGTTTCCGAACCGATGAAAGACAGCAGCTCACTGATTTAAGAAGCCCAATGAACCTCCCCGAAGGAGAAGACCGCACCTCTACACTTCACGAACTACTGAAAATCACAGACAAAGAAATTCTCCAAAGCAGTCACAGGGAAAAACAGACAAATTATCTTTAAACAATTACAAATGAGTCTGTTAGCTGACTTTTCAACAAAAACGATGGACTTAGAAAACATTTTTAAAATGCTGACATTTTAAAAATAACGAAACTACCACCCTAGCATGATAGACACAGCAAAAAAAAAAAAAAAAGGAACAAAATAAAGATATTTTCAGACAAATAGAAACTAAAAATTAATGTCATAGACCAGCATCAGAAGATATACCAAAGAAAGCTGTATAGATTGAAGGAAAATGATTCTTGCTAGAAATACAAAACTGTCAGAAGGAATGAAGATCATTACAAAGGAAATATTTATGTTAATATGCAAGAATCTTGACTTTTAAAATCATAATATTAATAATGTCTGGTGGGATTTATAATATATGCAGAAGTCCAATGTTTAACAGCAATAGCACAAAAAGCAGGAAGGCAGTGATGACGCTCATTGGTTGTAAAGTTCTTGCATTGTTCAGGAAGCAGGCAAAGTCCTAACTTCAAAACAAATGATCACAGGCTAAGGATGTACACTGAAACTTCTAGAGTAACCACTGAAAAATAATTCCAGAATGTGAAGCGAAAAGCCAGTGCAAGGAAAACATAGAATAATAAAAATTTTAATTTCAAAAAAAATAGGAAAAAAGAAACAAAGGAGATAAAAAATGACAAATAGAAAACAAATAGCAAAGTGGTAGAATTAAACCCAACTATATCAGTAAGCATATTAAATATAAATGGATTAAAAAAAACCACGAGATAGAAATAAAATAACGAAACATAGCATTTAAGTTGGGAAGGAGGTGTTGGGGGGGGAAATTTTCCCCCTTACCCTGCTTGACTTATTTCGGCTGTTCTGATAATGAAATTGACACAAGGCATATTAAAAGGAGAAAAAAAAAAAAAAAAAACCAAAACTTCATATGCATGAAGTTCCCTAGAAATGAGACACCCCACCCAAGTGACCAAAGCAGTCCATTTATATATCATTTTTAGTCAAAGAAACGATTTTTTAAAAAGATTTAACAAAACAAAGGAGCTTGTGCTTAGCGCAGCAGATTAACAAAGAAGTAACCAGATTGGTTTACACAGCATTCTTTTAAACTTGCATTCCCTGCTCTGAGCCCCAACTCTCTATCCCCCTAGTATAAGGAGGATACATTCAAAGGGAGATTTATTTCCCACTTTCACAAGGAAAGAGGTGGATCAGAGTGGTTTTTTCATTTTTTATTTTTTTAATTTATTTTTCTAAGGGTCCCAGGTGCAGTATATGAAAGTTCCCAGGGTAGGAGTCGAATCAGAGCTACAGCGGCCAACCTACACCACAGCCAGAGCAATACCAGATTCCAGCGTCATCAACTCACAGCTTGCAGCAATGTCAGATCCTTAACCCACTCAGCAAGACCAGAGATCGAACCCGAATCCTCATGGATACTAGGAGAGTTCCTTCCACTAAGCCACAACAGGAACTCCCCAGAGTGGTTTTTTTGAAATATTTTTTTCCTCACTAGCTATTTCTCAAGTAACTTTATTTATTTTTATGGCCGCACCCATGGCATATGGAAGTTCCCAGGCCAGAGACCGAATCCTAGACGCAGCTGCAATCTACACCACAACGGTGGCAATGCCAGATCCTTAACCCATTGCACGGAGCCAGGGATTGAACCCACACCTCTGCAACAACCCTAGCAGCTGCAGTCAGATTCTTAACCCGGAGGGAACTCCTCTCAAGTAACTTTAAGGCAAAAGAATCAATGCCATGTTTTGGGGTAGCCTGCTCTGAGCCCCAACAGAAGTAATTAGAGTCCAAACATTGTAAAGATATTAATATTCAGGAGAAGGGTAAAGATATCAGTGATATTTAGATCTTGTTAAGTGTGCATGTTAAAATAGCTAGGATACCTACTTAAAAGAATCAATGTAGTAAACTCTCTATTGTGAATTCCTTTAGAAATTCGTGTCAGTCACTCTGACTTTGACAATTATTCCTGTGCATTTACAAGCTTTGGTAGGGAAGTAAAAGTCTTCCTAACACTAAAATACTTGCTAGTGAACTGGCAGCTTGAAGGTTTCCTTTACGCTCAAGCATTACTCCCCATCAACACTACTTTCTATCTTTAATCATCTCACCCGGGTCTTTGCTGGTTTTTTTCACCCTGTTGATGGTGGTAAATACCGGAAGATGCAATGGAAATTCAAAGGAAACTGGTGAGGAGACGTGCAAATCTCGCACTGGGTCAGGACTTCAGAAAAGTAGCAAGAGTGGTTGCATGTGTTTCATTCACATTCAACCTACAAATGAAGACGTGGCAGAGATGAACTAGGTAATCAAAGAAGAGAAAAGGGACAAAGATGCCAGATATTTCAAAAGAAAATATTATCATTTTAATGACTGGAAGATACTCTTGGGAAAACTAATAAATCTCTAAAATATTTGCACAATAGGACATTTTTATCACGCTGTGAAAGTCAAACACAAAATGCACGTTATCTTGTGCTAAGATAACAATTCTTTCTAAAAAATTTCATCTTCCTCTAAAAAAAAAAAAATCAACCCCTGAAAATTTCTATTTTTAATTGAAAAAATTAGCACCTTTGACATTATAACCTACATTTTGTGAACAGGAGATAAAAAAGGCTTGTTTCCATGTTTTCAGTTTCAGCTTTTCAAGGCTTGTTGGAATCTTTTCCCTTCACTATTTATAATGCATATTTGACCTTGTTTTAAACAGATGCTCTTTAGGAGGTATTTTACTGGTACCAATTATCCTTAGAAAAACAAAGACTGCCTGTGTCTACTTTCTTTGACCTGAGAAGCATCTTCCCGTGTGTCTCTATAGGTATGTGTGTCTTTCTTTTCCAGGCTGGACTGAGTCTTGACAGTGTCTAGGTTTTGACATTGCTATGCACCAGGCACTTTGTAAAGTACTTCTCACATAATCCTTCCAGCAGCTCCGAAACAGCTTAGATTTAGAAGCCGAGGTCTGAAGAGTTTAAGTGATGGACTAGCCCATTGCCACACAGTGAGCTTATGACTCAATCCAAACCTCCAATCCTGATCTGTCTGACTTCCAAACCAAGCTTTTAATTTCCATGCTACACTTTCTTATCCATCTTTCTCTCCCCAGGGGTCATCGCAGAGCCTGCCACATAGTAGGTGCTTAGTGAATGTTGGCAGGTCTGAATTGTGACTTAACACAGGTCCCGAGTTCAGTGTGATATGGCTGAATAGCTATCACTACCATTGCTCAGTTTGACTTTCGAGTGCATGGCTAGGAGCCCAGGTGCTATAAGTCTGTCGATGGGGCTGCCTCTTTGGAATAGGAACTGACAGTGGAGCATCTTTCTCCCATCTGGTTTTATAGATGATATGACGGGGACAGGAGAACTAAAAGGGAACCAGCAGGTCCTAAACTTCTACAAGTTGTCTGTGGGGTTTCAAACGTGTTATCTGGATCTCCTAAGGACTCTGTAGGAGGTGTTACAATCTCATTTTTGTAGAGGCACAAACTGAACTCCAGGGAGGTGAAGGTGCTTGCCAAGGCTGCCAGGGCTACGAGCGGCAGAGCCAGGGTTCAAGCTGCCTGACTGCAAGCCTGTTTGTCTCTTCACATAGCAGGAATGGCGATTACTTTATCAATTTTGTTTGGCGCATCCGAACAAGGTCCAAATGTGAAGAGTGGGGGAGCTTTGTTTACCGGTTCTGTCACTGCTGAGAAGAAGGATGGCGAGGTACTCAGTCACCTGGGTGTTTACAGGGTGAGGTTATAGGAAGCGAGCTTGCTGGTGACAAGTATTGAAGAGCCTGGCCCACGTTTCCAGGGCAAGGCTCAAAACATCACTCACTCAGCCAAGAAAGGCGAATCCCTCCCACTGGGATTAACGGAGACGACAGTACTTGCCATCCAGGACTGGCTAAAAGCTTGTCGGAGTTGAGCTAGAAGCCTCAAAATCAGATGAAGTGAGAAACAATCGTAGCAGACTGGAGAGGCTCAGGGTGAGAACTGATCCCACCAACAGGGGTGCCTGGGGCCTGGCACACAGGACCGAGAAGCCATGGGGACTTGCAGGATAGAGTCAGAGATAGAAGAGGCTCCGAGGTCAGCCTCCTCCCACTCCTCACATTCAGCCCATTTTAGAGACAGGAAACCAAGGCCCAGAGAGGGAAAGACACTTGTCCCCAGTCACACAGCCGAGATGATCAAGTTCACATTTTTGTTAGTCATGTGGTTCCGTTTATTTAAAAAAATTCAAATTAGGAGTTCCTGTTGTGGCTCAGTGGTAATGAACCCGACTAGTATCCATGAGGATGCGGGTTCAATACCTGGCTTCACTCAGTAGGTTAAGGAACCAGCATTGCTGTGAGCCGTGGTGCAGGTCACAGAAGAGGCTCGGATCCCATGTTGCTGTGGCTGTGGTATAAGCCAGCAGCTGTAGCTCCAATTCGACCCCTAGCCTAGGAACCTCCATATGCCCTAAAAGGGCTAAATAAATAAATAAATAAATAAATTTCAAATTAAATGCAATGTTTTAAAAATGCGTTATTTCAGGATATGTCCCTAAGTGGTAACATTAAGAAGAATAACAAAGAGGAAAATAGATGGGAAAGAGAGTGGAAAGAAAACTGATATAGATGCCGAGGTTTTCAGGCAGGTGGAATGTACATGGTGTATTTTGTTTTGTTCTTGGTTTAATGTCCGTACCTGCAGCATATGGAAGTTTCCAGGCCAGAGACAGAATCCAGGCCACAGCTGTGACCTACACCACAGCTGCGGCCCTTGGGATTCTTAACCCACCGCACCGGGCCAGGGATCGAACCTGCACCTCAGCAGCAACCTGAGCCGCTGCAGAAAAAAATGCCAGATCCTTAACCTGTCGCCCCACAGCGGGAACTCCAGTGTAGTTTGTTTTTATAGCTCTCCCAGCCCACACGTCATAGCTAGGAAATCTGGAATTCATAAAGGAGAAGCCACTCACCTAAGGTCACCCCGAGATCATCTAGACCTACACCCCCATTCCACAGATGGGATCACTGAGGCGGAGTTGACGCATCCCAGGTCCAGTGCAGAAGGGCCCTGTGAGCGGCATCAGATCTGTCAGTGGCCGCCCCACCTTTCAGTGTCACCGCCAGGGACTGTGAGACATGTGTGGGGTTCTGCCGAAGGTACACTTCATACCTGCTGGGAGCGAAGAGCTGGGGTCTCTTTTGTCCCCGCCTCTTGCTGTCCTACAATGATGAGGGCAGGCCCAGGAAAACGGTAACCACGGTAATCAGTGTTTCTGATCCTTGAGAAGCCTCAGGGCCCTGCCAGGGGCAGGTCAGTCACCACGGCTCTCTCATGACGGAGGAGGGCAACTGCCCAAGGTCCTCGGGCTCTATCCGCGGCGCTGCGCTAAGGAAAAGACCAGTCTTCATCACGAGGTGGGTTCTGCGAACTTTCCGCCTGGTATCTGAAAAGCACCAGGGTGGCCAGCACGATGGTGGATAAGCTCTAGTCTTGGGATCCCTGTAGCAGCACCCGGCCGCGTTGCCGAGGCCATAACTCATCACCAGGATGCTGCGTGAGGAATGGGGTTTCATTTTCTACCTGCCAAACCCAGGGCTGGATTGATGCTGGGGCTGCAGCAGCCTCCTCCCTGTGTCCCAACATAAACCTGTAGAGACTTCTGCAGGCTGGCGTGAGGGTGGCTTCTGGGCAGGTGTGCCCTCCAGGAAGCCCAGCGGGTCTCTGCAGGATTGGGGGCTGCAAGAGCCATGCCCCAGGAAAGCTCCGGGGCTGACCTCCTTGCCTGAAAATCTTGCTTTTCTCACATTGGAGTTTTCCTTGGTGGGTAGTGGGAAGAGGTTTCCCTGGGATCTAAAAGAGGAAGTAGCAGGTACTGGGAGCCTCATTTTACAGTGAAAGAACCCAGAGCCAGAGAGCAAAGAAAGTGAACAGGTCATGTCCACACAGCAGGCCATTGGGCTGGTTCAGCCACTGAAGCAGAATCCAGGTTGAGGGACAATTATCTTTATCATTATTATTATTGTTATTATTAACTATTCCTGTTATTTAAAGAATCAATCTCTTCCCATATCAGCTTGGGCGTGAAGTCAACTGGGGAGGATTAATTTTTATTCACGCTGTGTTTTTGATGCCCAAATTACTTACCCCAAGAAAGGGGGAGATCTGGACTCAGAAGATACACTTAAATTTATAGAGATGGTTGAGCTGCTAATCAACACCCTGGCTACATGCTTGGCATCTCCCTATGTTGTGCCAGGCTGACCAGGTCCCTGCTCTCCTGGGGCTTGAAGTCTAGTAAGACAGACAACAGGCAGGCGAACAAAATCAGAAGATAAGTTTAGGCTAGGACAAGCACTATTGGGAAAATAAAATCAGTTTATTTATTGGGAAAATAAAAATAAGTTTGGGCTGGGATAAGGACTATGGGGGCACTGAGAGAGACACCTGGGGAGGAAGGGACCCTTTGGGGAGAGCCATCAGAAATATGGGAAGGGGCGGCTGTGCTGAGAAGGTGCCTCCAGCCACGGGAAGGCCCAGAAGCACCAAGAAGCCAATGAGAGGGAGGGGTGGGGAATGGATTCAGGGAGGTGAGCAGCTGGTGTGGCCCTCAGGGCCCTCGTCGGGAGTGTGGATTTTACTCCACATGCCAAGAGAAGCCATTGAAAGGTTTTAGCCTGGGGAGCGACAACCTGACATATGAATTGACTGTGACGTATGAGCAGCAATCCAGAAGCCATTGTGATGGCCCAGGCGAGACATGAGGTTGGCTTGGTTGGGCTGGGAGGCCATGGAGGAGGTAGAGACAAAGTGAGAGAGTGAAGGTATATTTTGGAGGTCATGACCCCAGGTCTTGCAAACTGGATATGGATGGTGTTCAAGGCTGGGAGGAGAATGGGTGAAACCATGGATGGAGGGATGGGAAGGCAGCCCAGAGCCCCTGGGGCCGGGCACTGTTTAGTGGATACCAGCAATGGGAATCCAGGGAAGGAAGCGGAGAAGAATGGGCCACAGTGGATTCAGTGAGAAATACTGGGTCAATGAATGAGTACATGAGAGCTGGGGCAGGTGTTGGCTTTAGAGGAACACGTGATGAAGGGGTCTTTTTTCTGGGCTTGTAGGAAGGGGGACACTGCTCTGCAGGCGCACCAAGCACCTTGCAGTCATTGCTTCAAGACCGTCTCCTCCACAGACGGAGAGCGTCTGAGCAGGACCTGGGCGTCAATTACATACCTACACAACAGGACTTGGTGCAAAGGAGTCTTCTGGAATGAGGACTGGAGGACTCACTAAGTATGCCATGGGACATGAGAAGTGCCCAGGGGCCACCTATCCTAAAGAATGTCCCCCACACCTCCTGAGGTCCCTCCCCCCCACCCACCCAGTAGCAAACCTGTATCTTGACTTAACTCCGGGACTGAATCATTCACTCTGAACTGAAGCTCTGACCCTCATTACATATCATATCCCAGAGGTAAAAGAGAGTGTTTTTCTCCCATCTCCAGAGGCTCCGTGCAGAAAAGGAGAGAAGTAGGAGTGACAGCGGGTTTTGGAGGCTGGCGTGGGGAGGGGGAGCCAGAGGACTAGGGGCAAGGGAGGAAGAACAACTGTGTGTGTGTGTGTGTGTGTGTGTGTGTGTGTGTGTGTGTGGACAGACCCTCCCTGTGGCCCCCGACCCCACAGAGTCCAAAGTCAAGATGATGAGAAGAAGAGGGGCAGGTGAGGCTGTGAGGAAGAAACTGACCTTAAGGGGGCTTCTCACACCACCCACCCTAATGTAAAAGAGTTCTAGGATAATCATCATAAGCATCCTAGAATATTTAGCATCCACTGTGCATCTGCTTTGTCAGGCTATGTGAAGTTGATCTAATCATGCTGCTTAATTATCAGCCCGACTGCAGACTGGCCTGTTCCTCAGAGTGGCTGCGGGAAGGACACAGATACCCGAGAACCTGCTTTGGAAATTCGCATCACATAGGCTCAGAAGCCCCCGCTGCCTACACCAGGGAAGGTATAGGAACAGATAGAGCCCTGGATGCGAGCAGTTCTGAGCCTCAGTTTCTCCATCTGCAAAATGGGAAGAACCACAGTAGCTTCTCCTCCCCGAGGGCTACTTGAAAGATTAGGTGAGGTTTCCAGTGTAAAGGGCTGAGCACAGAGCTGAACTCAGCCATGGTCATACCTCTTGCTTTAAATGTCTAAAGGGCACCCACTGTTCCTAGGGCTGGAACTAGGAACCTAATGGGACTGGGTCTGTGGCCAGAAGGGCTGCTTTAGTCAGCGTCTCAGCAGGAGACAGAGGCCCACTCAAAGTGGGTCACCTGCTTCCAGTGTGACCACGGGACTGACTCCAGTGGGGAAGCACAAGGATGGAGCTATTCCAGCCATACCCCGGGTTAGAAGAGCGGGTGCCCTTAACCCCCCAATCCAAGGAGTGGAGGGTGGCTGTCAGCACCCAGAGACAGAAGATCTGGGTGGAGAGAGCTGCCTGAGAGAGACTCGGCCCTTCTCTGAGGGCCTGGGAAGCCTGCTACAACCCCAGGCATGGAGCCTGGAGGTTCATAGCTCGATGGCACACTCCTCGGTATAGAACAGGCAAAAGCCAGAGGCAGGGCCTTGTGGACGGGGAGGAGAAGGAGGCCCAGGAGGAGGAGGAGGAGGCAGAATCAGAGACTCTCCAGCTCAAAGGTCTGCACAAGCAGGAAAGGGGGAAGCAGCCTCCTACCCAGGCCCATGGTACAGGTGGAGGAACGGAAGCTCAGAGGTGACTGAATCAAGGCTGGCCCAGCATCACGGACCTCGGGCTGCCTGACTTTCTCGTCCAGGCTCTTAACCATTACCCCCCATGGCTCCATCCACTACCCTGAGCTGAGCGTTATTTTCCTTATTTGCAGTTAAGGGAACATCTGCTCAGACAGGTAGAGCGACCTGTCCAAGGTCACACAGCACAGCTGGGATGGCAGAAACCAAGCCAGGGGGCCTCAATGCCAGGCTGGCTTTCATCACTCAGCCCAATCTCACCCAGGCAGGAGAAGAGAAGGTTCTGGAAGCCATTTTTAGGTCAGAGCTGCTACCTCTCTGAGCCGCCCACCAAAGGCCAGCTGTGAGGCTGGGTGCCTGGGGAGGGCGGCTTGTTGCCCCACCTCATTTTGCGAGGCTCCGTTCCTCTGAAACTCTGGGGGGTAATCTCTCCTCAGCAATGATTTTTCCAGAGCCGAGCGTCACAGATGTGACTCTCTTGTCCCTCATCCATCTTGCCTAACACCCTGGGGAAATTTCCTGCCATCCCGCCTCCCTCCTGTCCTGTCCTTCCCCCGCTCCCCCACCCCCAGCAGCGCTCCAGACTTCTCAGTGGGTTTTCTTTGACTCTGTTCTCTGCACTGGGCAAATAATACACAAGGCTGTTTGCCAAGGTCAACTTTTACTCAGGGGCACTGCGGGCAAGGGAGGGAGGGAGGGAGACTTCAATCACCAAGAATCCGCCCAGGGCAGCTCCACCTCCCTTAAGGTCTCAGCAGGTGTGCGGGCGGGGAAGGGGAAGCACTGGTCCCTTCCCTCCCCTCATTGTCTCACAGCTGGTGGGACCGGGCAGGTGGCAGGGCAATGGTGACCCTCCATTGGGTGGAAAGAGAAGAGAGGGTTAGAGGAGGAGAGGGTGACTTGGCTGACAGTGGAGGAAAGGTGCTGGGTCACAGGAAATGGTCAGCTCTTGGGGAAGGTGGGACAGGGCTCAGCCTGTTTACAAAGGTGAGAATACACCCATTCTATTGATGGGAAAACTGAGGTCCAGGGAAAGAAAGGCGGTGCTCAGGATCACAGACAGTAGGAATTGGTGGAATGAGGCAGCAAACCACATCTGCCCTGGGCTAGTGGCAGGAGCTCCCAGGTTAGGACCCAGGGGTCCTCAGTTCAAATCTGGGCTCTGCTCTGACTTGCTGGGTGAGCCTGGGTGAGCCACTGGTTTTCAGCATCGGATGGTTTTGTTTTTTTATGAAGCACCTACCAAGTATGAGGCAACGGGATTCTGCGGGAACAAACAAAATCCTGCCTTTAGGGAGCTTATAATCTGGAAGAGACTCTTAGCAGGCATCATTTCAGAGGCCATCATTTTCAACCCCCGAGACAACCACCAAAGGGGTATTATTAATGCCATTTCACAGATGAGAAGACTGAGATTCCTCTCCACCTTGGTGGGACTGGAGGAGACAATCCCTCCAAAGATTCTCCCCCCCACACACCCCCCATCCCCCACCTGACCTTCCTCTGGCAGAAAGAGGCAGAGCCCAGTTGCCGTGATGCTGCAGATCTCAGATATTCGAAATTTTATTTATTTGGTCTGCAGATGAGTGATCAGTTGTTTTTTTTTTCCCACAAGTAGATTTACCTTCTTAATTATATTTGAGGTGGATTTACAACGATATTAATTCCCACTCCTTGAATAAACATGGGAGGCAAATGTTTGCTTAGGGAAAAGTCTCTAGAAGCAAGAGGCAAGGGGTGGGGGCAGGGGGGCTGGGATTTTAGAATTTCCTGAGGGTTTTCAGAGGACGATCATTCACACAGGGGAACAACTGGCATAGCGGATGCTAGATTTACAAAGGTGGGGGGCTAAGGAGGAGGGGCCCTCTGAAGGCAGCCCCTCCCATCTTTTACCTGGTCCTTTTCCATCAGGAGCTGAGTGTTCATTGTATACCTTCTAGATGCTGCTGGAAAAGCAGAGAGATGTAACCCCCCAGCTCCCTGGAGCTGTGGTCTGAAAGTCTGTGTCATCCGCCCTGCAACTGATATTTTGAAACCTACTCCCCAGTGTGACAGTATTAGGAGGTGGGCCTTTAGTGGGTGATCAGGTTGTGCGGGTGTGGTCTCCACGCGTGGGATTAATGACCTGATAAAAGAGGCCCCAGAGGGGCTCTCTTGTCCCTTCCACCCCTTGAGGATACAGTGAGAAGACAGATGTTTATGACTTTATGAACCACGAAATGAGCTATCGCCAGACACTGAACTTGCCAGAACCTTGATCTTGGACTTCCCAGGCTCCAGAACCAGGAGAAATAAATTTCCGCTGTCAAACCACTCAGTGTATGGCATTGTATTACAGTGGCCAGAACTAAGACACCTGTCTTCTGTCTTTTTCTGTCCTCATGGCCTCCAGTGCAGAGTAAGGACACTGAAGAAAGGGCAGGTCTTTCTTCCTCTTCCCCCTACCCAAGGGCACCCTGTAATGTCTCACGGAGTTATGAGCCAGAGGGCAAGGAGCACTCCCTCCCCTCCTGAAGCCACCAAGGACAGGGGCTACCTAATCAGCATCCACCAAGATAGACGTGGGCAGGCACCACTGCTCCTGACCTCCCCCTCCCCACCCCCTGGATCCCTGGGGCGGTGGCGGGGCCGGGGGTGGAGGGGGCTGGGACCTCAGGCCCCGAACCTCACAGCCCCCACTGTCTGAATCAGCAACCACAGGGTCTGCAACCACAGGACGATTTAGCAGCTAATGAGAAATGAAAACCACGGGAACAAACAAATAAAGCAGCCCCTGCTGCAGGGGGACCGTTCAGCAGCCTCTCTGAGAACCGGAGGCCGCCAGCACAGACCCCTGCCTGCGGGACAGGCTTGGGCTTCCAAGTCCCATGAGGCCTCAAGTGTCACCTGCAGGCTAATGGCTCCCGGGCGCCCCCTGTGGGCCAGGCAGCCGGTCCTGTCTGGAGCTTTCATGGGACAGAGACTGACGGCAGGAGGGCATTGGGGCAACCTGGAACCAATGAATGAACGACTGCTGAGGACAACATCGGTAGCCCTGACTCAGCCAGCCCACCGGGTTCACCCATCGCCGTCCTGCCCCCACCCCCTGCTAGAGCCAACAATGATAATTTACTGTTTATCAGAGACCTTGGTTGTCCCTGGTTTGAAGCTCGGGAGTCTGGCACTGGGAGCGGGGATGCGTCTCCCCAAGGCCTGTGATCTAAAAGATGAAATTTCAACTTTGTGCACACATGGCTTGGGATTCAAGGTGGGGCTCCTTCTGTCAAAGAACTTGAACCCCAGTTGCTGTGTGTTCATGTCTCTCTCACGTGTACTATCCCCCTTCAAAAGATGAGGAAAGTGAGGCCTAGAGGTTGGGTGCCACTGCTCTGATGCCATACAACTAGGAAATGCAGAGTTGCATTCCGGGCACCGTACTGAGCACTGGGCATAGGAGGCAACAGAGCCCAGTGGTTAAGGCTCCAGGATACGCTGCCTGGGGGGATGGTGACCCCAGCCCTCTCCCCGTGAGTTTCCTTGGCTGAAGACTCAGGATAAAAATAGTACCCGCTTGGAGTTCTTATTGCGGTTCGGAGGTAACGAACCCAACTGGTATCCATGAGGATGCAGGTTCGATCCCTGGCCTCGCTCAGTGGGTTAAGGATCCGGTGTTGCTGTAAGCTGTGGTGTAGATCACAGATGCAGCTTGGAGCTGACATTGCTGTGGCCGTGGTGTAGGCCGGCAGCTGCAGCTCCAATTCAACCCTAGCCTGAAAACTTCCATGTGCCGCAGGTTTAGCCTGAAAAAGACAAAATAATAATAATACCTGCTGTACAGGATTCTGAGATACTGTGGGGAGAGCAGTGCCATGCTTACCAGGAACGCCCTGTAAATGCTGGCTGGTCTTAACCCTTGTTACACGATGTGGTTCTGGAAATGGAGGGGCTAGGGAGGTGCTAGCTTTCCCCTCTCTGAGCTCCCTGAGTCTGCTGTGTTCTCTTTTCTCATTATTCTCAATATGCAGAGACCTGCCCACCCCCCCACCAACTGGGGGACAGGCAGGGTGTTCTACCCTGACCGCCCCCTAGAAAGCAGACAACAAAGGAGGCCCTGCTTGACTTCTAAGTCTCTCAACAGACTCTGACAGCTTTGGGCAAAGACCTATGTTTGTCAGAGAAAAGGCTTTTGATCCTGTGGGTTCTCTGAATTCCAGAAACCCAGAGCAGGGAAGGCCTCCTGGAGAAACAACAGAGCTGGGAGGCTGCATGCTCGGTCAGAGAAACCTCCGCCTGCCCACCCGCTCCCTGTACCTAACATGTGCCTGAACTGGGGTGAGGAGGAGAAGGCCAATCGGAGGGAAAGGAAGACTCGTGTTTGATGGCAGTCACCTAAAAAGGGACTGTGACCCTCCCCTCCTGCCGAGTCCCTATGGAGGGGTAGGTCTGAGAGCAGAGGGCATCACACAGCCCTGGGGCCTGTGATCAGGGTACCGTGAGGGCCTCACGGGGCATCCTGGATCATGTGTCTGAGACGGTGTCAGGGGACCTTATTCCAGAAAATCCACTATCTCCTTGTGCCCGAGAGGGTCTCAGGAATATCAGAGAGAGAGAGTGTGAGAGAGAGCATGACGGACTCAAGAAGCCTCGAGGCTCAATCGCGGAGAACTCCCCAGGGATCCGCATGGACCTGTGACCCGAAGTGAGATGGGTCAAGGACATCAGAGTGGATGCCGGCACAGACAGAAGACTGAGGACCAAAGTCCCCTGCCCCTGGCCCCTGCTTTGGCACTCCCGCCCAAGACGGCAGAAACTTCCTGACATGAAAATACAACTCCAGAAAAGGGGGGGGAAGAACCTAAATGAACTAAGATTCTGTTTCTTTCATTTGGCGGAATGAAGGCTTGAAGTTGAAATTAGGCTCGGTTACTGAACAATTAAGAAAGAAAAACGTCTTGCATACCCAAGTCTGTGGCCTAAGTTTGGCTGTAAGCTCTAAGCCAAGAAAAAATTTTAATATGAAGCACTGATCTCTAGAATTAGGTCAGTCTAAGGACCGGAAAGAAGTCAAGGAAGACTTGCTATAGGAGGGGACCCAGTAACTGGGTTTTGAAGGTTATGGAGGAGTTGGCCAGATGGGTAAGAGTGGCAGTGGTGAGGGCATTCCAGGCTTTGAAATTGCCTATGCGCAGACTTGGCAGAGAGAAGGCTCTCCTGCTTAGGGAGGTGACAGTAGCCAGAGGCTAGATGACCATGGGAAAGAGTGTGAGTTGGGTCTGGAAAGAGCCAGGGCCAGGATTTGACAATTTCAGAAGCCATGGTGGCTGCTTCAAGGGCCTCTTGCCCCTGCGGTTGGGGGACTGGGGCTCCTGCTGTGCCTCACACATTGTCAGCCTGCCCTGGACTGAGTTAGAGGTAAAAATAGCAAACCACATTCCTATCATGCTGCCCTGTGGGGTAAAGGAACCAATCCTGTTTCTTTAACAAAGCAAATTATGAAAATGTGCTCATTGGGAGCAGAAGCGGCATAACAAAGCAGGTTAATTATGAGATTCGAAGCTTCCCGTGCCATAGAACTGATATTACCAGAGATAGGAGTAATAGTGGTGGACTTGCCAGGGGAGGATTTGAGCTCGTTGTTTCATGAAATTGAAGTTGGCTCTTACGTCATGTGGGACATTTGCCTGATGCGACAAGAACTTTACCACCTTGCTGGTGCTCCTCCGACTACTAGCTTCAGTAAAACCTAGGGTTGTTGTCTTCATGGTCATTTGTCTCTAAGGATCTTTTGATTTCCTCTTTGATTTCTTCAATGATCCATTGGTTGTTCAGTAGCATATTGTTTAGCTTCCAGGAGTTTGTGTCTTTTGAGTGTTTTTTTTTTTGTTTGTTTGTTTTTTTTGTCTTTTTGTCTTTTTTGTCTCTTTTGTTGTTGTTGTTGTTGCTATTTCTTGGGCCGCTCCCGCGGCACATGGAAGTTCCCAGGCTAGGGGTTGAATCGGAGCTGCAGCCACCGGCCTATGCCAGAGCCACAGCAACGAGGGATCCAAGCCACGTCTGCAACCTACACCACAGCTCACGGCAATGCCGGATCGTCAACCCACTGAGCAAGGGCAGGGACCGAACCCGCAACCTCATGGTTCCTAGTCGGATTCGTTAACCACTGCGCCATGACGGGAACTCCTCTTTTGAGTGTTTTTTTTCCTTGGAGTTGATTTCTAGTCTCATAGCATGGTGGTAGGAGAAAATGCATGGGATGGTGTCCACTTTTTAAAATTTATCAAGGCTTGGAGTTCCCGTCGTGGCACAGCAGAAATGAATCCGACTAGGAACCATGAGGTTGCGGATTTGATCCCTGGCCTTGCTCAGTGGGTTAGGGATCTGGCGTTGCCGGGAGCTGTGGTGTCAGTCGCAGACGAGGCTCAGATTTGGCGTTGCTGTGGCTGTGGTGTAGGCCGGCAGCTGTAGCTCTGATTCGACCCCTAACCTGGGAATCTCCATATGCCGCAGGTGCGGCCCTAAAAAGCAAAAAAATAAAATAAGATAAAATTAAATAAAATTAAATTAAATTAAATTTATCAAGGCTTGATCTGTAGCCCAAGATATGATCTATCCTGGAGAATGTTCCATGTGCACTTGAGAAGAATGTATATTCTGCTTCTTCAGGATGGAAAGTTCTATAGACATCAGTTAAATCTCTCTGGTCTGTGGTGTCATTTAAGGCCTGTGTTTCCTTGTTGATTCTCTGTCTGGATGGTCTGTCCCTTGATGTAAGGGGCGTGTTAAAGTCCCCCATATTATTGTGTTGCTATTGATTCTCCTTTCACAACTGTCAGCAGTTGCCTTATCTATTGAGGTGCTCCTGTGTTAGGGGAACATATACGTACAATTGGTGTATCTTCTTGGATCGATCCTTTGATCATTCTGTAGTGGTCGTCTTTGTCTCCTCTGATTTTTCTTTATTTTAAAATCTATTTTGTCTGATATGGGTATTGCTACTCCCGCTATCCTCTGACTTCCAATTGCATTAATATCTTCTTCTGTCCCTCACATTCAGTCTGTATGTGTCCTTAGGTCATAAGTGGGTCTATTGCAAAGAGCATATATATGGGTCTTGTTTTGTTTTTTGTTATTTATTTATTTATTTATTTATTTATGACTTTTTAGGGCCGCACCCATGGCATATGGAGGTTCCCAGGCTAGGGGTCCAATCAGAGCTACAGCTACTGGCCTACGCCACTGCCACAGCAACACCAGATCCGAGCTGCGTCGGTACCTACACCACAGCTCATGGCAATGCCGGATCCTTGACCCACTGAGCAAGGCCAGGGACTGAACCCGCATCCTCATGGTTCCTAGTCAGATTCGTTTCGGCTGCACCACAAGGGGAACTCCAGGTCTTGTTTTTGTATCCATACACAAAAATAAACTCAAAATGGACTAAAGACCTAAATATAAGGCCAGATACTATAAAATTCCTAGAGGAAAACATGGGCAGAAATCTCACAGCAGCATCTTGTTTGATCTACCTCCTAGAAGAATGACAGTAAGGACACAAATAAACCAATGGGACCTAATTAAACTCAAAAGAAAGGAGACCATTTTAAAAAAATGAAAATACAACGCACAGAATGGGAGAAAATTTTTGCAAATGATGCAACAGACAGAACCTAATCTCCAAAATATACAAACAGCTCATACAACTCAACAACAAAAACCAAACAGTCCAATCGAAAAATGGGCAGATTGACCTAAACAGACAATTCTCCAAAGAAGACATACAGATGGCCAATAGACACATGAAAAAATGCTCAACATCACTAATTATTAGAGAAATGAAAATCAAAATGAGGTACAACCTCACACCAGTCAGAATGACCGTCATTAACAAGATAACAAGTAACAGATGCTGGAGAGGGTGTGGAGAAAAGGGTGCCCTCCTGCACTGTGGGTGGGAATGTAAATTGGTACAACCACGATGGAAAACAGAATGGAGGTACCTCAGAAAACTAAATATAGAACTACTATATGTTCTAGCAATCCCACTCCTCAGCATATATCCAGACAAAACTTTCATTGGAAAAGATACATGCACCCCTATATTCATCACAGTGCTATCTATAATAGCCAAGACATGGATACAACCTAAATGTCCACTGAGAGATGAATGGATTAAGAAGATGGGGTACATATATATACAATGGAATACTACTCAGCCACACAAAAGACAAACTGATGCCATTTGCAGCAACATGGATGGAACTAGAGATTCTCATACTAAGTGAAGTAAGCCAGAAAGACACAGACAAATACCATCTGATATCACTTATTTGTGAAATCTAAAATGTGGCACAGATGATCCTGTTTACAAAACAGAAACAGATCACAGCCAAGGAGGGCAGACTTGTGGTTCCCAGTGGGGAAGGGGAAAGGAGTGGGATGGCCGGACAGTTTGGGGTTTGGGGATGCAAACTATTACATTCAGCATGGATGGGCAATGGGGTCCTACTGTACAGCACAGGGAATTGCATGTGACTGGGTCATCCTGTTGCACACCAGAAATTGAAGAAACACTGGAAACCAACTGGAGTTTCCGCTGTGGTTCAGTGGTAATGAACCTGACCTTGAGGATGCTGGTTCAATCCCTGGCCTTGTTCAGTGGATTAAGGATCCAGCATTACTGTGAACTGTGGTGTAGTTCCCAGACATGGCTTGGATCTGGTGTGGCTGTGGCTGTGGCTGTGGCTGGCAGCTGCAGCTCCAGATCAACCACTCCAATTCAACCCCTAGCCTGGGAACTTCCATACGCCGCCCAGTCAGTCATCCCTGTGATGTCCTGAGGTCCCAGATTTCTTACCTATAAGCAGAGAGGGGGAGTGGTCCGATTTACTCTGATGTCCCACAAGGGCCTCCCCTCTTCAAAAAAGCCTGGCACCTGCCCCATCGATAACATCACACCCCTGGACATCTGCTTCCAACTATCTTCCAGACACTTTAGGAAAGATGGACAAAGTCTTCTGGAGCTCCCGCTGTGCCTCAGGCACCAGACATAACACTTCGCATTTACTCCTCATGCCAGCCGTGCAGGGTGGCCCGTTCTTCAGAGAAGGAAGGTCCCTCAGCGAGCAAACACCAGGGCAGAACTGAAGTCATGCCTGCAGCTCTTTGCATGAGCCCATGCAGGATTGGGAGGGTCTAACAGGCCTTTGCGACAGCTATCCAGCTCCCCAGAGACAACTTGCAGCTCATTCCTGAAGAAAGCGCATGTACTGGGAGAAGCAGGGGCCAGTGGGGGCCAGGGAGCCATTACAATCTCTGGTTCCAGAGCCGCTGGGAGGTTGAACCAGCACAGCTTGGGTGGGATGGGAGGCTGAGATCAGGTTCCTCCCAGGGCAGGCCCCGGGCAGAATTCCTACTGCAGTCAATCCCTGAGGCCCCAAGGTGAGCTCCAGAAGCCTTCCCAAACCCTCCAGTTCACAGACACCACTGCAGCATGCCGTCTCCCCAGCGAGCAGTGAAAGACAGCAGAAATGAAATGACCCCTTTAAATCCACTGTGTTTCTGTAAACACGAGCTGATAATCATTTCTGAAACTATTAGGATAAACGTTGCCCCCCAATACTACGTGGCATTAGCTTACATCATTACTCTCAAAACAATATGTGCTTTGTTTCTTTACTACTTATTTAATTTTTTTAGTATTTTGTTGTTGTTGTCTTTTTAGGCCCACACCCGTGGCATATGGAGGTTCCCAGGCTAGGGGTCCAATCAGAGCTTTAGCTGTTGGTCTACACCACAGCCACAGCCACGCCAAATCCAAGCCTCATCTGTGACCTGCACTACAGCTCACGGCAACGCCGGATCCTCAACCCACTGAACGAGGCCGGGGATCAAACCCACAACCTCATGGTTCCTAGTCAGATTCGTTAACCACTGCGCCATGACGGGAATGCCTATTCAGTATCTTTGATGTTACTGAGAACCCAAGGACAGACAGAGGAAAACGCAGTTGTCGCAAGATGCGTGTGTGCGTGCTGGGGGAGGGTGTGTGAGTGTGCAAGCACGTGTGCAAACCTCCAGCTCAGTGACCCTCCCACACCTCCAGGCCTCCGTGGAACACCCTTCAAGTCTGAACCTTTGCCTGTGTGACCACCTGCCCTGGTTCTTTGGATCAGCCCCTGAATAGTCTGAAGAGCCGATGTCCAACTCAGCTGCCTGGATCTGTGTGTCGCCTCACCCTGGGTCCCTCAGAACACTCACAGCCCTATTTTAGGAGTTATGAGACCACTGAGTTCTAGGAGGAAAATGACTTTTCCAAAGGACCACAGAAGCCAGAGGGCCAGGATCCGAATTTCCCCCCCAGGTCTTTGATGCTGTACCCAAGTCATTTCTCCTGGGCCAGCACCCCTACCTCCTCAGGCGAATTCAGCTCTGCAAACATTTGTTCATTCATTCACTTGCCTGACATCTCTTTTGTTAATCGTCTTTGTAACGGGGCAGGAGATTCATAAATAAATAAGTGAACACATAGCTTTATTGAGCTCCCACCATATGTCAGGCACTATAAGTTGAAGACGCCTTGAACTCAGATCCTAAAGCTTCCTGGTCTGGGGTTTCATGATGGGCTCCTGGTGAGCAACGGTGTCCTGGAGCGGGAAGAAGGGTCACCTAAGACAACTTTGCGATGGAGGAGAGACAAGAAAAGGCTTCCTGAAGGAGGTGATTCCTATGCCAAGTCCCAGAGGACGGGAAGCGGGTAGTCAGATGAAGGATGGGGACGCAAACCTGGGCAGAGGTGTCCAAACAGTGGGGAAGGGATGAAAGCATGTGTCACTCACTCGTCCCCTCCCCCATGTAACTACTTGGGTTTCACAGGTGACTCTCCAATTCCAGCATCTCTTCAAGGCCCAGAAGGACAGATCTCCATTTAAAGAGGGGCATGGTCTAGGAACACATGTGATAGGCAGGAGGATGAATGAACCTCTCCAAGGGCAGCTCCAATGCGGCCCAGAAAGAGCAGAAAAGCCCAGGACTTGGAACCCGACAGACTTGGGTTCAAGCCATGCCCGCCATCTCCGACCTAGAGCACGTCCCTTGACTGCAAAGACCTCCCTTCAGAAAAGGGCTGCCACATAGGGTTGATGATGCCCCCCCCAAAAAAGCTGACTTTCATTAAAGAGTATGTACTGTGGGCCAAGCCCTGTCCTGAGCACTGCAGACTTGGTGCCCACTTAATAGTCACAACTGCCTGTTTTTGTTTTTTTTTAAATGGCTGCAGGTGATGCATAGGGAGGTTCCCAGGTTAGGGGTTGAATTGGAACTACAGCTGCCAGCCTACACCACAGTCATAGCAACACAGCTGCCAGCCTACACCACAGCTCATGGCAACACCAGATCTTTAACCTACTGAGCAAGGAGGCCAGGGATCAAACCTGCATCCTCATGGATACTCGTCAGGTTCATTTCTGCTGAGCCACAAAGGGAATTCCACAACTGACTTTTAAATGAGGAAGCTGCATCCCCAGGAATGTGACAGGAGCCCAGCAAGGTTACACAGCTGGAAGGTGGAGGAGCCAAATTTTGAACCAGCTGTGGGGGTAAAGGCCCAATAGGAGTTCCTGTCATGGCTCAGTGGTTAAAGAACCCAACAAGTATCCATGAGGACGCAGGTTCGATCCCCGGCCTTGCTCAGTGGGTTAAGGATCCGGCATTGCTGTGAGCTGTGGTGTAGGTCACAGTCACAGCTCGGATCCCATATTGCTGTGGCTGTGGTGTAGGCCAGCGGCTACAGCTCCGATTGGACCCCTAGCCTGGGAACCTCCATGTGCTTAGGATGTGGCCTTAAAAAGAAAGACAAAAAAGAAAAGAAAAGAAAAAAAAGCTCGACACGATCCAGGGCAGATGGTGGGATCCAGGGCTGGGAGACTTGGCAGGGCTGAGCTGGAGCCAGGGGCCTGGAAGAAATTCCAGGGGTGGCTGTGAGATGGAACTGCCTGGAGTACAGAGGCAAGTCGCCCCAGGAGAGCAGCCTGGTTGGCTCCGGCATTCTCAGCGGGGGCACTGTTTCCCCAGTGACCGTCAGAGGTGAGGCTGTGCCCGGGTGAGGCTTCCAAGCACAGGCTGCAGGGGGTGGGGAGGCAGAGCCAACAGGCCCAGAACTCACCCTCACCCCTAGCTGAGGGGGATGCCAGAGACATCTCCCTCCACCCAGGCGGACCCTGGGGAGTCAGATGGCTCTCCCCACTGCCCCCTCCCTCCTGCCCTGGGAGAAGCTCTCAGAGCACTGCTGCCTCTGCTCAGTTGCCTAGGAAAGGGGCTTGTTCGGCTGGCATCGCGATGCTGCAGTCTGAGTCAGACACGCGGCAGGAAAGGTCAAGGCTCCCGAATTAACTCAAGGGAAAACTGCCAATCGGTGAAGATCTATGTAGGGTTCTCAGGGAGGTCTTCCTTCCTCCGCATTCCCGAAAGGGAATGCTTGCTGGCGATGTGCAGACGGGCGCCCCACAGACACTGGAGTGCTTGTCATTCCCTTGATGGATCTGGGTAAGTCTCAGGCACTATCTAGGGGCTTTTTCGCAGATTACGTCCTTTATCCTCATAACACCCCTGTGCGGGGGGGGGGGGGTGTCTTCCCATTTTACGGAAGAGCAAACTGAGGCTCAGGGAGGTTAAGTCACTTGCCCCAAATCATCCCACTGGTAAGCGCTGGAGCTGGGTTAGGATCCAGGCAGTTTGCAGAGGGTAGGCTCAACCCCTCAGAGACCAGAGACAGGGACCTGCCCGTGGTGGATGCGGCAGCTTCCTAAGCCCAGGCACACAGCAGGGACCCAGCAAATGGGGCAGCTCAGACTGAGCCCAGGGCGTCACTAAGACTATGGTGTCTCACACGAAGCTCCCAGGCCTTGGACAGAGGCCCCCCCGCCAACTGCACCTGCCACCCCCTGGCCCCTCCTTCATTTAATCTGGAGCAAAACCAAGCTGCTCGTTCTTCCTCCCTGTCCCAAGCCACTTCTCAGAGTCAGGGACTTCATAGAAGTCCCTAGCTCGGACTTCTCAGGGGCGGTCCCTCTCACAGCTGGTGAGTCCCTGGAAAACTCGGAGCACTAGACCGTCCAGATGGGGCTGTCCAGGGGCTGGGCCTCCAAACAGAGAGCTCAACACTGGGCCTCAGGAGTTGGGCTCTCCGGGTAGCAAGGGGTAAGGCCCTTCCCCTCTCGGAACATCAGTTTCTCCCTCTGTAAAATGAAGGTGTGGACTAGTTCAAATCCTTTTTTTTTTAGGATTTGCTGTTTTTTTTGATTGTCCAGCCTGGGACCTGCAGCAACCCCTGGATAAAATAGTTACTGTGCACTAATCAGGATCTGAGCATGTTACCTGCATGATTTCCTGGAATCCTCCCAACACCCCACAGGAGAGGTTCTTGTGTTACTTTGGTTTCTATGTTGTAGATGGGAAGAAAGAACAGGGGGGTCCAGTGACTTGCTCAAGGTCACCCAACTAGCAGGGCGTGGAGCCAAGATTCAAACCCTAGCTCAGCTTCAGAGCCTGAAGCGTTCACCCCATTTTCAGGCATGGCCTGAAGACACTGGGGGAAAGGCGCGGTGATATCCGATGGGGCTGGTTACCATAAGGATGGCAGAAGAGGCAGGGCAGGGGGCATGGCCAGATCAGAGAGGGCCCTGAGCAGAGTCTCAGGGGGTAAACTGACTCTGTAGCTGATGGGAAACCACTGGAGGAGCTAAGCATGGGAAGATGTGACCAGATTTACATTAAAACAGAGGGGATGGGGAGTTCCCATTGTGGTGCAGTGGAAACAAATCTGACTAGTATCAATGAGGATGCGGGTTTGATCCCTGGCCTCGTTCAGTGGGTTGAGGATCCAGTGATGCGGTGAGCTGTGGTGTAGGTTGTAGACTCAGCTTGGATCTCGAGTTGTTGTGGCTGTAGCCAGCAACTACGGCACCGATTCAAGCCCTAGCCTGGGAACTTCCATATGCTGCAGGTGCAGCCCTAAAAAAAAAGAAAAAAAAAAAAAAGATGGACCTGGAGGCAGTGGGGAGGACGGTCCCAAGGGAGTGAGGACTGAGCCACTACGAGAAAGCCCAGGATGACCCTGGCCATGCAAGTGGGGCAGGAGGACAGACAGAGCTCGAGAGTCACATGTGCTGTAGAACTGACACGACTTGGCCTCAGAGGACCTGTGAGTGCTGGGGGAGAGGGAGAAGGTTACAAGGACTCCTGGGGTCTGGAAGGACAGGGTGCTGCTGGCCAAGAAAAGAATAGGCTGAGCGGCAGACTAGGGTAAGAGGTGTGGAGCTGTTTGGGGAGTGATGAGTGGCAGGAGACAGCTGAAGGAGATGCCCAGCATGCACTTGGAGATGCCCAGCTGAAGCCGAGAGGGGGACATGGGTGCTGGAGAACTTGGCGTCAACAGGAACTAGGCGCTCGTGGGAGGGGAGGAGGCTCCCCCAGGGAGGCGATGTGTACCAGGACTACACAAAAGGGCTTTGGTTAGAATTCTGGGAATCCCTTTTTGAGGGAGGTGCGCAGAGGAAGAGCCAACTCATCAACTTCTACCTCTATCGGCTTTACAGCTGCCAAGTCCTGGGCCTGCCAGCTGGGCTGCTTAGGAGGCCGAAAGATTACCCTCTTCTTTCAAACTCAGCCCTGAGAAGCCGTAACCAGTCACAGTCCCCGAACCCTGCCTCTCTGCTCTGGCACCGGCCCAGGATTCTCCAGCAGGCTCTGAATCGTGTAATTATCCATGCACTAATTATGCCTGGCAGAAGGCTTCAGCTTTCCTGGGGGAGGGCTTCCCAGAGCATCGCCTAACAATCCAATCACCATCAGCCTGTTCCGAGGTTGCTTGCGCTGCAGCCCGGCTCCCTTCCTCGGAGTGCAGCCCCTGCCCTGGGGGAGACCTCCTATGCAGGAGCAGGTGGGCGCCTGTCAGTCTAAAGGGGGCATCTGTCAGTGCCACGGGCTTTGGCTTCCCGGATGTCCACAGCCCATCTCTGACTGCTGCCACCCATCGAGCTTCTGCCATCTCCCTCGGCCCTATTTATGACCCAGAGGCGGGGAAAAGAAATCTATCACCTCGGAGCAAGCAGCTAATCAGTTTACTCGGTTGCCTCAGGTCTTCCGATGTAATTATAATTCCTACTAAGGCACTGGCGAGTGTCAGACTCATTTCAACAACTGCTGCAGACACGATAATCAAAGCGCCAGGATTCCTTTGTTCCAAATCCTACACAGATGAGGCTTGCAAGGTACGCTTTGGAGGGAAAACTAATGATGGGATTTTTTTGTTTTCTCTCCCCTGCTCTCCTTCCCGTTTCCTCCCATACAGAGACCAGGGAGAAGCGGCCAGCATGTCCCCCATGAGGCTGGAAAACAGACCCAGGCCTTCAAGGCTGTGAATGTGGCTCCCAACACACACGGGCCAGCCAGAGATGCCTCGTGAAGAGGCAGGAAGGATACCCAGAGGAGGCTGCTGGCTGCTTCCCAGAGACCTCACAAGGTGGCGTTTACCTTGGTGAAATCCCGAGTCTGGCCCCCAGCCTTGGAAGCTCAGAAACCTGCTGGCACACCCAGAAGGGACCCATCTGTCAGGAGAACCCTCCCGTGAAGCCAGATCATGAGACCCAAATATAAAGCACACTGAGAAAGGGAACTGCCATGCAAAACAGGACTGCTGAAGCTGTCGTGACAGCATCGTCTCTCCTTGGAAGCAGAGCTGCCCTGGCAGGCACGTTCTAATAATAAAGTTTCCTGGTGAATCTAGAATCATCTGGGATGCTGGCTGAAGCAGAGCTGCCCTGGCAGGCACGTTCTAATAATAAAGTTTCTTGGTGAATCTAGAATCATCTGGGATGCTAGAATCAACTAGGATGTTTAATGGCATCGGGCTCTGCCTATCTGCCTCATCCTTTCCCTTGGAGGGAGACAGTTGACACCAGGATCACACAGGCCATGTCGCTGGGCAGGGCAGGACATCCCCGGACAGGTTCAGTGTGGACCCTGCCAGTGGATCTCTGGTTCATGAGCTGCCTTCTCCATGCCATGGGTGATCAAACAGCATCTGGACGCAGGCCCCTTCCCCGGGCAGGATCCCAGCCAGCTGCTGTCTGTGGCAGGCCTGGCTGTCGTCCTCACACCACCTTCATCCTGTGCTTCCCCAGCAGTATAAAGTTGTTGCCGGGCCATGCAGGGACCACGTCTTGTGCCTCCTCCCCCGCCATGCTCCTGCCACATCTGGGTGGGGCTGGGAGCAGCTCTCTCCAGTGAAATTTGTGTCTAAGTGATGTCTGTCATGGCTCAGCCACAGTGCTTAGGAAGCAGTGTGTCATCTCTGTGCCCTTCACCTAGAGGCGAAGGAGGCCCTAGGGCTGGTGGACGACAAGGTGGAAGAAAGCTGGATCCCTGAGTGACCGCATGGAAGAAAGCTACTAGCCTACCAGGAACATCATGTTGAACAGTCATGAATGAAAAATAAAATTCTATGTGTGAAACCATTGAAATAGTGGGGTCTATCAGTTATAGCAGCTAGCATTACCCTAAAGAATAAATTGTTCTATTCTAGACCTGCCTCCCTAAGAATACAATCATCAGCCAGTGGAGTATTAAATCTTCTGAGACTTCAAATTCATATCTAACTACCATCTATTATGTCACTCTTAAAGGCAGCTGGTGGTGTGCGCTATGCATGGATTTGCTTTCCTGAGTTCTAACTTGATTCCCATCTGTCCTCCTTGCCAGATATGAGCTGATATTACTTGAGGATCCCAAGCCACAGGAATGTCATGGCAAATGGGATTCTGAAAGTACAGAGGTTTGTGAAAATAAACCAACACACAAATAACTGGAATGATCTTTCTACCTGGAAGAGGAGTTTAAACACACACACACAAACACACACACACACACACACACACACACACAAATGCATTCACAAAAGCAGAATGGAGACAATAAAGAGCTTGGGCTATACAGAGGGAGCAGCAAATATGAATTTGATCAGAACTGTGATGCAAATAAATTTCACCTATCTCCCATGCCAATCAATTAATTGGCAGTGAGTATCTGGGATGATGTGTTAAGAAGGATTCTGAGTCACATTCTAGCTCAGAAGGAAAAAGCACCATCATGGATGATCAATGTCTGCCAGGGGTATTAGACAAGGGAATGATAGCACATGCTAGGAATTGTCATCCTTGTCCTGGGGACTAGGACTGTGGCTGCAGAGGTGCCTATATTTATCAAGTCGATAGCCCAGAACTCACTGGGTCAAACCATACCAACCAAAACCACTGCTAACCCTCAAGTGAGTGCCTATTAGGGGGCAGGTATTTTGCATAGACCTTTTCAATTAAGCCTTCCAGCAACCTTGGAGGGAGCTATTAGTCATACTTTACAGAGGAAGGATGTGAGGTTCAGAGAGAGAAGATGACCTACCCAAGATCACACAGCTCACGAAAGGCAGAGCAGGTTCTAGACGACAGCTGCCTGGCTTCTAAGTGTGTACATTTCACCATTACACGGAACACCCTCTGCATTCAGTGGGGTCTGCATTGAGAGGAGCAATACGTGTCCGTCTTTTAGTCTGGCTGCTGCCCATGGACATGAGAGCAGCGGTGGCGGGGGAAGGGCTGTCTCTCAGGCAGCTCAGAGGGAAGTTGTGTGGAGGCCAAATTGGTTCCGGGTTTGAGCTTCCTACATCCCTTTTCCGTCTCTTGAGTTGGTTTATTGCTCTTCCAAAGTCTTGGAAGGAAGCCAAGAGAGGCAGGAAGAGAAGGAGAGAGAAGGGATGGGAGACTCTTATGTTGTCAGTTTCGATGATGTGCGAGCCGCCGGGGAGACATTGCAGAGCTAGCAGCCAGGAGAACGGGGCTTGGAGTTGGCTGTGCTGCTGTGGGAAGCAGGCTTCCTGAGCCTCAACTTCCTCAAGTGTCAAATGGAGCGAATGCCCAGGAGTAGGTGTAAAGTCTCTGAGCGATGGCGGGACAGAGACGTAAGGGACAGACAGGCCTGAGTTCCATGCTGTCCCTGCACTTTGACCTTGGGCCTTGAGCAAGTCACTCCTCTCTGAGCTTCAGCTTTCATGCTTCTAAAATAGAGATAATAACAGGATCTCCCTCAAAGGCTTGTGTGCCAATTAAAGGAGAGAATTTAGGGGATGTGCCCAGCCCGGCATCTGATGCTCCATTTAGGAAGCACACTTTCTCTTTCTCTACACAAATGCATACACAACATCCTTTTTTTCGGGTTTTTTTTTTTTTTTTTTTTTTTGGTTTTTAGGGCTGAACCCATGGCATATGAAAGTTCCCAGGCTAGGGGTCGAATCAGAGCTGTAGCTTCCAGGCATAGCCACAGCCATAGCAACGCAGGATCCGAGCCACATCTGTGACTTACACCACAGCTCATGGCTATGCCAGATCCTTAACCCACTGAGGAAGGCCAGGGATCGAACCTGCGTCCTCATGGATACTAGTTGGATTCATAAGCCACTGAGCCACAATGGGAACTCCCCAAACACCCTTTAATGAGATGACTGACCCGTAGAGTCACTGGGTGATTTCAGAAGTCTGGGGTGAGGGGGCAGCCTGCCTCCCTTTCTATCCTTTGCAGACTGCACGAGATCCTTTGTTATATTGAAGGGATTTAGCCCGGCTTCTGTTCCTCCCTCCATCCTCTTGCTCACCTTGTCTTTGAATGAGTTCTTTCTACCTAGACCCCCGTATACACCTCTGAACAACAGTAACAAGGGCAACAGTGAAAATGCCAAGTTAATGAATTCTCCCTTTAGCGAGAGCTTGCTATGCGCAGGCAGCCTGCTCTGTGCACTCTATATGGTTACATTTCCCTCCATGCTCTTCTTACTTCTCTGCCTCCCTTCCTCCCCTTCTTGACTCTGTTCCAGGCTTTGGGGACACAAGAAATCCAGTCCAGGACAGACAGAGGCTGCAGGCAGGTCTAATCCCAAAAGCACTTGGGTCTTTCCATTACCTCCCATCCTGAGCTGCTCAGGAGACAAATCTCCATCCTTAGCTCCAGTTACACTTGAGTGTTCAGACTCTGCCAAGGAGCTGAGGTGGTCAGTATCATCCCTCTCACTGGACACACAAAGAAACTAAGGTTCACCTGGTAACTTGCCTAGAGTCTCACAGCCTATGAGAAGCAAACCTGGGGTTTAAATCGAAGACTCTCGGGTCTCCAAATCCGATTCCTTAGTTGACAGAAGAGCACCTGGGCCCTCAAACCTACCGATTATCCCCATTTTTCTAAAGAACCCAACTAACAGCGTGAGATCCATTCAGGGGCTCCCCTCAGGCTCAGCGTGCTGGGACCACAGGATTCAAGGTAAATTCAAGCTGTATATGTTCCACCAAAGAGAGATACACAAAACTTTTGGTCTGTCATTATTCGCCACCTATTATATGAATCTCTCCATCAGTGATAGGAATAATAAATGCTACCAATATTAAGACCCACTACTATTTGTTGAGCCCTTGCTATATGCCACATACCTAAAAGCTACAATAACCCTATAAGGTCGGCATACAGTTATTCCTTTTCCAAGATGAACAGATGCCCTGCAGGTGACTAACTTGCCAGAGCAAAAGGTGGGCTTGGAGATACTGGACTTGAAGCCACTTCTGTAACGCCTCCCAGGATCTGGGGTGGCCGGGGGAGACTGCTGCCAAGAAGAGCTTTTCTAGAGGTGTGACATACCTCTCATTCTTACTGCAGAAAAAAAAAGGATGCAGAGGAGGAGGCATGGACAGTCCAGAAGCAACTGGTGGGAGGTGCCATTTTCTCCACTGCTGCTTGTATTCAGTCAGTGCAGAATCATGGCAGAATGCGGTTGGGCCAGGCTGACATCTGGGGGATCCAGGGAACTCCTCCCAGCTTTTCAGGTAAGAAGGGCTGCTGGGGCACCTGCCCTGGTCCTGGGGTGAGTGCAGGTGCCTTGCGATGTGTGGGGGAGCAGCCCAATGACTCTGCACAGTTTGGGGACACTGAACTGACATCTAAGAGCACAGCCTGTGTCCTTCTGTGATTCGATTCTTTTCTTCTACAAGTATTTATGGAAGACGGACTATATACCAGGCACAGCACTGGGGCACATGCTGAGAATACAAGGCTCACATGAAAAGGATGCTGAAAGTACCAACCATGAAGAAGAGATCTAGAGGCCTGAGCTGATTTGTCTTAGTCTTTCCCACTGTTGACAAGGACACCTGGGGCAATTCAAATTTGGAGGGCTGAAAATCCTTCTGTGCAGCCCCATCCAAGAAGACAGACTGGACAAAGGGAATGACGGCCTGAGGTCCTCCGCCACCACCATCAGCCTCCACCCGCACAACCCCTCACACCGCTGCCTCACCATCAGCAGCAGCATCAGTATCCCTACCCTCACCATTAACACGTTATCATCGTCATCCCCACTATAATCCTCACTATTACCATTAACGTCATCGTGCTCTGTCACCACCGTAAGTACCACTGATCACCAGCAACACTAGGGCCATTCACACCCCTATGATCGTCCGTCACCAATACCTCTGCCATCATTAACGTGACCCCTCCTATAACCACCACGACCACATACGACATCAGCCCCTATCACCAGCATCTTTGCCACCGCCGCCAACACCGCCACCGACACCGCCATCACCGCCACTGCCATCACCGCCACCACCAAGAGCATCAGGACCACTCTGGTCAGTATCATCATCTCGATACTGATACCCACCATTTATGCACCGCCTCACTGTTGACTAAACACTTACACAAACATTACCTCATTTCATCCCCATGACAACCCCATGAGTTGATATCACCATTGTTTTTATTTAATAGACGCAGAAACTGACATGCAGAGAGGAGTTTAGCCATTTTCTCAAATTACATAGCTCATAAGGGGTAAAGCAGGACTGGCCTTCAACACTATTTTACCCAACACCCCTTTTTTTCTGTCATCGACTCTAGGTAAGCAGTTATGGAATGGTCCCCAATGTTCTATGTTTTTACATTTAACTATAATCTTTGACGTTGAGATCCTGCGGATATGCTGAGGGGTCCGTGGGGGATATCAGAGCTGTGCCCAAGTTTCTTTGCTACATGAATCCCAGTCAGAGGATCTCAAGCCCTCACGCCTCTCTATGAAGCGTCGATTCAAGTAACCAAGTACCAGTTGTGAGCTCAGAACTGTGCTGAACTTCTTGGAGCAGCTCAACAGGGCAGAAAAAAAGGTCTCGGTTGATGAGGAAAGTGTCCTCTTACTGGAGAGTCAGGCATGTTTGCAGGGAGTGAGTACAGAGCAATTCAAGGCCGTCAATTGCTAACTCATGTAACTCACGCAGGACAAACGGTGAGGGCCTGGGTGGGAGCGGGGAGCGGATGTGATGTTGGCGCTTATCGCTGGGATGTGGGGGAGGTGGTCTCTGGGAGACTTACGGGGAGGAGACCGGGCAGGGGGAGAGGGGACAGTCCCGATCTGCACTTACTTTGTCCTTTGCTCATCCTTGCTCTCTACTGCCTTCCAGGAGCCGCTCCTCCACCTCGGGGAAGGTGCACAGCCTGAGCCAGGTCGTCGGGTCCATTCTCTTCCCTTCCGTTTCCGATGACAACTTTTCTGGTGACCTCCTCCAAGCCACAACCACTCGAAACAGCACGGTTGTTTTCCATTCCTTCTTTCTTGTTACCGACTTCACTGGCACTGCTCGCGCTCTTCCTTCGGCCAGCAACTTCACCCCCTGCCTTCCTGCCTGGGCCAAGCCCTCGCTCTCTGATCGGCCTCAAGCACCCCCTGTTCCAGCCTTCCTCTCTGACTCTCCAGCCCTGCTCTTTGGGAAGAGAGGCTTTCTCCCTCTCCAGAACCCTTGCAGTGTAACACAACCTGCAATTTGGTGCAGTCAGATAACCACATGCAGCCTAGCCCAGCGATGAAGCATGTGGGCACCAGAGTCAAACCATCTGGGTTCAAATTCTGGCTTTAGCCACTTCAGAGAGATGAGACATTGGCCACTTCCTCATTCCTCAGTCCTTCACTTTCCTTAACTGTAAAGGGTCAAGCGAGAGCACTAACTTCTTCATGATGCTATAAGGTTTCTATGAAAACCAAGCTGCCAAAGTGTCTGGCACATGGTCGGAACACTATAGATTTGTGCTAATGTTATTATTGTCATCTGCGTGAAGCTCCTTGAGGGCAAAGGCAGTGTCTGTCCTACATCACTCGCATCTCCTTCTGGCGGCTTCTCCTTCCGGGGAAAGCAGATGGAAGCCTGAACTGGATCTCAGGCAGTTTCCACGGTGTGGACCAAGGCACAGACCAGTGGCTCAAGAAGGTCAGGAAGAAGCAGGGACGGTGGGACAGTGCCGGCGAGGGCAGATGCAGCAGGCAAGAGGGAGTGCAGGCTGCGCCTAAAAAAGTCAGGGCAGGATTCAATACTCAGGCTTCCGTCCCAGGCCTTCCTCGTCCTTGCAGTGCCCCTCGGGGACAGGGCAGATAGCAGGGTGCTTCTAGGAAATGAGTGGGGCTGCGTGGGAGTCCATCAGAGCTGGTGTGAATCCTGCTTCTTCTACCAGCCATCTGGAGGGACTTAAGCCAGTCACGTGCTCCAGAGCCTCAGTTTCTTTGTCTATAAAATGGGGAAGGGATGAAAGCCTACCTCTCATGGTAGGAGATTTCATTTGTCAGATGGGGATAATCATAGCATGTACCTCATGATGTTACCATGAGAAATGAATTAGAATAGTACTTGGTACAGAGCGCTACCTAAATGTCATTTCTTTTTACTCTTCTTTTTATTATAAAAGCTTTCTTTTTTTTTTTTTTCCTGATCTACAACAGGAACGCCAAAGCTTTGAAAATATTACTTGTGTTGCTATCAACACCTTTGTGCAGTGTGTAGCACATAGTAGGTGTTCAATACAGATGAGTTTTTTTCCTTTTCCCATCTGATTTCAATTGTGATGCTAAAATACCCAACAGGCACATCAAGAGATGCTTAAAGCACCAACAAAGTGGAGGCATCAAAACGTGCGAAAGGAGGAGTTCCCATCGTGGCTCAGTGGTTAACAAATCTGACTAGGAACCATGAGGTTGAGAGTTTGATCCCTGGCCTTGCTCAGAGGGTTAAGGTTGCTGTGGCTGTGGTGTAGGCCCACGGCTACAGCACCGATTAGACCCCTAGCCTGGGAACCTCCATATGCCGCAGGTGCGGCCCTAGAAAAAGGAAAAAAAAAAAAAAAAAAAAAAAAAAAAAAAAAAAAACTTGCGAAAGGACTTGTTTTGAAAGTATATTTCAAGAGTCCAGAGTGCTAACCATTATATCATGTGAAAATATTTTGAAAAAAATTATCAGAAAAGTTATGGGAGAAGTTCCCATTGTGGCTCAGCAGTAATGAATCCAACTAGTATCCATGAGAACACGAGTTTGATCCTTGGCCTTGCTCAGTGGGTCAAGGATCCAGCATTGCTGTATGCTGTACCCATTGTGGCTCAGCAGTAATGAATCCAACTAGTATCCATGAGAACACGAGTTTGATCCTTGGCCTTGCTCAGTGGGTCAAGGATCCAGCATTGCTGTATGCAGGTCCCAGACATGGCTCGGATCCTGCATTGCTGTGGCTGTGCTGTAGGCAGACAGCTACAGCTCCAATTTGACCCCTAGCCTGAGAACTTCCACATGCCCTGGGTGTGGCCCTAAAAAAAAATTATGTGAAAAATCTGAATTTTATTTGCTTTCTTAGACTTCTCTTACTGTTTCTGTTTTGAATCGTCTAAGTAGTAATTGGTGGGCCAGGTGGTAGTGGGAACATAGTCTTAAGGCCTTTAGGGCTTAGAGTCCTAATCCAGCCCAGTGCTGGCACGTGCAAAGGAGAAAGGGAAGGAAGTGACGAGGGGAAGGCTCTCTAAGAGACCCTGCTAAGCATGCAATCTGACCGCTGGACTATCTGGGAGTCTCACATGGGCGAGCCCCTGGGATGGAGAGAAACTGCAGCCTCTGCCACACGGACACGAATGCACTGGTTTCCCAAAGGCAGCTGGGCCTTCAGAGCCTTTACTCAGCCATCAGCAGAGCCCTCCTCTCCCTCCAGGTCTGAGGTCAGATGAGTGAGAAGGCCAGCGGCTGTCATATCCTGTCCCGGGAACGTGGAAGCTAGCCACAGCTGTTCAACCTCTTGGGGATCAGAGGCCTGCTTCCCCTGGACGTGCCCTCAAGCTGGAGGAGGTGCCTTCGAATGGCACAGGCTTCAAATCCTTGCTCTCTATTCACTGGATGACCACAGAACCTCCCCGAGCCTCAGTTTCCCAAGCTGCAAAAGGAGGATAATAATACAACCATCCAGGACTGCTACACAAGTGAAAGATTAGGTATGTAGAAGGCTCTGGGACTCCGCAGGCCCTCACAAGATAGAATCCTCCTCCTTGAGCCCAGCTTCCTTCTATTTCTAATTCCTACCCTCAACCATCCTCTTAACCCCTGGACGAGTGCAGGAGGCTTCTAACAACTAAGGCTGTTCGTTTGTTTTCCAACAGAGACGTCCGACCAGGGCCCCCCCTGGAAGAGGCATTTGACTTTCATGCTTCAGGCCCTTCCTTTGTCCATTAGACTCCCACGAACTTCTGTCAAATCTTCAAATCCCACGCAAATGCTTCTGCACAAAACCCGGGCGGCCAGCCTGCTCTGCCATTCTGAGCACTGTCAGTGAAATCCCTTGCGGAGAGAGGGTGCTTGTTCACGCGGCTCTGTCCTGCGCCCTGTCCTGGCCTAAGGTCTTGGAAGCAAACTTGGAAGCACAGCTGAGATAATGGCTTGTAGCAAGATTGAGGATCTCACTTGGCTGGAACAACATTTTAAATTAGCAAATTAAAACGTAATGGGCATACAGAGTCCTGTCCTTCTGTTTCATTTAAGGCGGGGGGGGGGGAACAAAAAGAAAAACAGATTAAGGATCAATCACAGACACTCTAACCTGGGAACATCTGACTTCCCAGCAATTCATAAAAAAACAAGCAGCGCCGGGGAAGCCTGAGGTTCTGACGCTCAGGCTGTGTGACTGTGGGCAAACCGCTCACCTTCTCTGGACTCGTTTGGTGATCCTAAAATGATACTCCAAAAGGAAGCCTTCAATCGAGGTTGGCATACAGTCCTATAATTACACACACATATATGTCCATATACTCACTTACGCGCTATAATCCATGCTCTAAGTCAGTGCTTCTCTAGCTTTAGTTGGCATCCAAGCCACCACTCTTGTTAAAATGCAAGAGCCGACAGGGGCCTGGGACCCTGCATTCCTCATAAGCTCCCAGGTGCTATAGACACTGCTGGTGTGAGACCCACACTTTGAGCAGCCTGGTTCCAGACAGCAGTCACTTGCCTCTAAGACACCCCTGCCATGTTCGGACCACTGAATCTGACACAAGTTACGGCACTGAATCCTCATAACGACCTTGGAGGTAATTACCATCAATATCTTAGTTTTCTGGATGTGCCAACGAAGGTGCACAGAGGCCAGGGGACCTGCCTGAGGTCACACAGCTACCAAGTTGCACAGCCAGGTTTGGACACCAAGTCTGTCTAGCCAAAGTCTGTCTAGCCAAGAGTCCATGTCCATACCTGCTGTACCACACATATGTGTGCAACACAGATTTAAGCCTACGTGTGGCTGAGGACGGGAAGGGAGCTGATGCGAGGGCAGGAGGCAAAGCCACCAGCAAGTTCTCGAGTTTGTTTCCTTTACAAGGATGACCACTCATTCACCTCCCTGCCTCTCTGGACTCTGCAAACACATGGAGTCTGGTGCCCGATTCTGCTGGTTGGAAATTCCAACAGCCTTGGAGGTATTTAAGGGCCCCGCCCTCACTGACAGGCAATGATGGCTGTAACAAAGGAAGAAGAATTTAGTTCACAGAAGTGATTAGAGCAGAGGAGCGATGTTTAATCCTATTAATGAATCTGCTAATTGGCCTTCTGCCCCCAATCATTTCATATTCAGGCTTTTGCAGCATCAGAAGAAATGGAAACAGATCCAGTGGTGGTTGGCGATGGGGCTAAAAGCATTTTGCTCAAGGCCTGCCTGCAGATGGCTCGGTCGTGCCGTTTGGCTAATGAGGTGCTCCGCCTATCCCTGGATGCCTTCTCCCCCACCTCCAAACACCCCGTTTTATTCTGGCTGTTCTTCCTCGAGGCCAGGAGGGGAGGAGGCTGGTGAGGTGTTTAAGAGCTCAGGCTCCGAGATCAGCCAAAAACCAGGCACTGCTATCTGCTAGCTGTGCAACCCTGGGCAAGGCGCTTCCCTTCGCTTTCCCTTTGCGAAATGGGAATTGTAATAGGGTCTGTCCTCTGGAGCTGGGGGGAGGTTACTATAACGTGGGAAAGGGCAGAGCAAGGTGCCTGGCACAGAGGGCAGCCAGGTCAATGGCAACTATTATTATTATTATTAATTATTGTTATCATCACCATCACTGTCATTATTATTATTAACCCTTGCAGATGATTCAAGTTCCCATAACTGATGGCTTCCATGGAGTTCCCATGATGGCCTAGCATCCATGAGGGCGGAGGTTCAATCCCTGGCCTTGCTCAGTGGGTTAGGGATCCAGCACTGCCGTGAGCTGTACTGTGGGTCACAGGAATGGCTTGGAACACCGCTTTGCTGTGGTTGTGGTGTAGGTCAGTGGCTATAGCTCCAATTCGACCCCTAGCCTAGGAACCTCCATATGCTGCAGGTGCAGCCCAAAGAAGACAAAAAAAAAAAGAAAAAAAGAGAGAGAGAGAAAACTGATGGCTTTCCCCAGGAGCTGTGATGCAATTTCTCTCCCCCAGAAAAATTGCTTGGGATTGCAATGGCCATGGCTGTGATGGCTCTGGGTCCCAGGAGGGCGAATCAGAGGCCACAGCTCGAAGGCACAGAGATCACAAAAGACTCCCCAGTCACTGCACAGATGGAGCAACGGAGGAGGAAGGTGTCTGACCCGAGATGGGATAAAAGGCAGCAGTTACTACTACTTAGTACCACCACGAGTTGCTAAAATCATCTCACCTTCCGTGAGGCTCTGTGCGCACTACCTCCTTGACCCCTTCCACAGCCCTACAAGGGAGATACGGCAGACACTGCCGTGGTCCTCATTTTAGAGGGGAGGAAACTGAGGCTCAGAGAGGTTCAGCTCAGCTAAGAAGCCAGCTAAGAGTCAGAGTTTGACTCCGACGCGCTCATTTTAGCCCAGTGGTCCTAACCATTACACAGCCCCACTTCTAATCCCCTGACTTGAGTCAGGTGCCGCTCCACTGCCTCCCACCCTGCCGCCCCAGACAGGCCTCCAGGTTGGCCTGAATGACAAGAACTACCCACTGCTCTGCTCCCCTGGGCATGGACCGCTAGGGTATGGACCACTAGTAACAGTCCCACTGGTTATAGCTACTCCCTAAAGGTGACCTATTTAAAACACCCCCCAGAGGGAGGGGAAGCATTTAATGTCAAGTTGTCTGAAGGTCCTAGGGCTCCGTCAGTCAGTCTCTCAGACTCACACACACACACACACACAGACACACACACACAGTCTCTCTCTCTCCCCCAGTACGGCTAGTTTTCTGCCTGATGAATGGCAACATCAGCTCCAGGGCCATTATGCAGAGCTTCGCAGCGCTTCTCCCCATGAGCAGACCCAGATTTCTCATCTGCGTTGCCGCCTTCCTGCACTACGCGGAGCCATCAAGGACTCACACCCTGGTCTATCCATCCTTACCTCCGTGCAGACAACATCCATCCGTATCAGGCCTTGACAGAGGCCCTGGAATAAGACTCATTCCCTGAGAGCTAGTCAGAGAGATAAATGCGTAAATCCATAATCACCTAATGTTCAGGATGGTAGCCAAGGTGCGCAGCGACAGCTGTAGGGGAGCGGGGGAAGGAGAAATGTGTTCTGCCTACGAGAGTTTGGGAGGAAGGGCTATTGAATGAGGTCTTGAAGGATGTGTAGGAGTTCACCAGACAACTAGGGCGGTGGAAGTGGAGGGAGAGTGGGGAAGCCCAAGTGGCTCCTGGACAGAAACAACATCAGGGAAGCCATGCCAAGGCACACGTAGGGGATTGCTTAGTGAACCAATAACCCAGTGGCCAAACATACAAGTCCTCGCTCTCATTCAAGATGAACATGAACCTGAACTACAAGGGCGGCCCTTGTGGATCAGTCCTCACTTTAGTGTTTTGAATGAACCAACAAAACAGTGAAAGCCTAGGACCCTTTTACGTCTTCCCACCTTCCCCAAAGACACGACATACCTGCTGGTGTTCAAAAAATGAGCAGAATGCTTCTTGACTGCATTTACAATTTTCGGCTTTCCAAGAAATACCTGTTCTAAGTGTACTATTAATTATCTGTACCAGGGCTTCCTGTACCACTGACGCCTTCCAAGCTTCATGGTGGGGAGGCTTAGATCCAGGATTTTGGTGTCATGACTATCAACGTTCTCCATGCAAAGATAGTCTCTTATCATAAGCTTTCTAGGGCTTCATTAATCATGCAGTAAGTTATGGATTCATTCATTCATTCATTCATTCACGCACTAATTTCTTCAATCATTCCTTCTGTCATTCCCTCACTCCTTCGGTTGCTTCCTCATTCATTCAACCATTCATTCTTTCACTCACTTGCTCATGTGCACCTTGACAAAGCAGCTATTGAGCAAAGCCCTTCTAGGGATACAAAGAGATCGAAGACACAGTCCTTTTCCAGGAACCAGGCCAGAAACCCCCCCTGATTTTAGGCAGTGGTCCTTTCACTTCCATCATTCAGTCTTTTCCATCACCCTCTTCCTATGTGCCTTAAGCTCCACTGACTTTCTTCTGGGATGGAGGGACCAGAACCGTGCCTGGCACTGGGTGTGGGCTCCCCATACTTTCGTGACTCTTGGGGGTGGGAGTGGGGGTTGGGGAGCAGGAAGACTCTTTTCACCACCTCCCCCCTTCAGGGTAAACATACTCAGTACAGTCCACGGACAAAGCCAATGCAAAGCCAGCAGACCAAAGAAGAGAATTCATTCCAGGCAGAGCACTGGTAGCTGAAATTCCAGTGGGAAGCTAACTTTTCCTGCAGGGTCTGCAATTCTGGGAAATAACAGAGAGCAGCCAAGCATTCCATTACTTATAATTTCCTCCAGGAAAGATTTCTGGAGTACCTACTATGAGCAAGGAACCAAGCTGGGGACCATGAAGGATGATTTGAAGTAGCTCCCCCCCAAGAAGCCAACACTCAGGGCAGGAGTAGGGGGTCAACGCCTCCATCAATTGCCTAATTGAAAGCATGACTTGAGTGTCACGAGAAAGCACACCTTGAAAGATTACAGAATTTAGATGGGAGAAATCACTTCTTCCTGGGGCTTGGGGAAACCCTCCTGAATGCGGAAACAGCTTAGTGAGGTCTTGGATGTGGACAGAATTTTAACTATTAGACAAGGGGGTAGGGGAAGGGTAATACAGAGTTAAAAGGATGGACTAAGATGCAGAAACAGGTAATGCTTAAGGCACAAATGCCTCTGTAAGACAGTATTCCTCTTAAACAGGCGTAAGAACACCGGCGTTTCCTAGGTGCAATGACTTGCCAAAGGTCTCTTGAGCCCAGGACAGGGTGACAGCAGGGCTACTGCTCCTCTATGCCTTGCTGCCTCCCGTCGGCCTCCCAGATTTCCCCTGGTTTGAACAGGCTCCCCGAGCAATAAACCCCAAACCCAGTCTCCTCAGGAATATTATGCTTCTGTAAGGTCTCTGAGGCTCCAAGGGGCTCACTGACCCAGAAGCGAGGGGACTAGTCCCTTGTTTGTCTTTTACTTGCCATGTGGTCTTAGAAAATGCATGGAAAAGCCGTGGGATTTTGTTTGCTCATCTATTCAATGCTGGCGATCCCAGCCCCGTCCTTTCTGAAGGTTCTGAATGGCTTCCCTCGGTCACGGTCACGGAGGATTGATAACCCAGCCACCCTGCGGAGTGGGATTATTTACCGACAGGCAAATCTCCACTGAGGTGCCCTCGGGCGCATGATGTCCACCCTAAATTCTCTTGCCCCCACCGCCCAGCCACTGCACCTGCAAGATCCTCCTCAGCTCACCCCTGACATCCCAAGCCTTCAGAGCAGAGCAGTGTCCTTTGTATGCTAAGCACAAACAAAGCTCCTGGAGCCAGACAGCCTACCTGGGCCTGGGGTGCAGAGGCTGAATCTTCTTCCCATTCTGAATGAAAAACCGACAAAGGGGCCCGGGCAGAGGGTCCCAGGAAATTCATCTGAAAGTTTTGTATTCAGTGACGTAGCTATGACATTAGTTCAGATTTCTGTTGCCCCCTGGAAGCTGTCCTTGAACGCCCAGGTTGGGTTAGGCATGTCCCCTGGCACTAAATCACATGGAGCTTTCTGGTCTGTGATTCCAAATTGCATTTTTGAAACAGGCTGGGTCTTTGTTGAACAAGATACAATGTTTTCAGGACCAGCCACAGAGCAGAGGTCAGGGGAGACTGCAGCAACAGGACAAGCATCTGAGCACCTGGGGTCTGGGTCCTGGTTTCCCGAACAGAGCAGGAAGAAGCCTCCAGAAATGAGCTGCGAGAATATCCAGAGGCACAGACTCCTTCCAGGATGCCTTACTCGAGGCATTTGGAAGCCCCAAACAGCAGAGCCATAAATTGAATAGTAGTTAAAATTTGCTGACTACTTATGTGGCGGAGCTGGTGCTAAGCATTTGATTTGCATTATCCCTGAAATCCACAAAAACACAACAGCTATTTTAAGATGGTAACTACTACTGTCCCTGTTTTATCGTCGAGGAAAGCAAGGCTTAGTCATACAGCTAGTAAGTGATAGAGCCTGGATTTGAACCCAGCAGGGACATCAATTCCTGAGCTGAAAATCTCCACCACTCTCTTCTGACTGCTTCTAATTAGATGTGAGCCTGATGTCTCAGAGATCACAGTGGCAGCTCTGAGCATCGGCAACAGAAATTGTCAAATTTGAGAACCCGATGGAACCTGAGAAAAGGTCGGATGTAACGTCCCTCTTTTACGAAGGTGAAACCGAGGTTGGGATGAGGGGAAGGGACCTGACCACGGTGTCACCCCTAAACACTAGCCTTTCCTGACAGTTTCCAAGCCACCTCTCTGCCTGGAAGGAGTCTTCTGTGGATCAGGATTCCACTGAGCAAGATAGGAAGATAAGAAGACTTGGCTCCAGGGCAGATGCCTTGGAAAAGGTGCATAGCTGGAGCCTCAGGCACTTCCAGCCAGTGTGGCGGGGTTTTGAGCAAGTGGGGCTGACCGACCACCCAGGGCTCCCCCAGGGCTCAGGGCAGCTTATTGTGGCAGCGCAGCCAATAGCCCGGGACTCGGAATGAGCTTCAAACACGCACCCTTGTGAGTTAAGAGCGAAAGTGCAGATAAAACCCCAGCACTGTGTCAGGCCCACGTTAGGCTTGCTGAAGCCTGGTCGTTATCCACCCCAATTCTCTTTCTTAGATGCCTAAGAGAGAAGCAAAGAGCTCTGGCCTCTGGGAATGCTGTGGGAATTCATCTGCGATGCCTCAGAGTTTTGCGCAGGAAAACAGAACGGTAGACAGCAGTGTCTAGGTCAGGTCTGAACTCTTAATCTTTGCCCATCCCTGGGTGAGCAGCTCCACATCCATCGTTCTATTGATCTTGGCAGCTTTCAACAGTCTCCTCTGGGCCCTGATGGCTGCAGCCAAGACAGTATGTGAGGCAGGGTCCTCCCCATCTCCACTTCCTCCACACCCAGTGTCCTGCCTGGACACTGCATGCCCGTCCATTTTATGGATAAGGAAACGGAGGCTTCGAGAAGTGGAAAGACTTGCCCTAGGTCACCTAAGGAGGGAGTGATGGAGCCGAGATTTGCACCCAGACTCTGTTGGCCTCTATGGTCCAAGAATTTTCTGTGACACCTAGCTGCCTCCCAGGAGTGTCACGAGCATTCACAATATTTTAAAACAAATCCAAGTTTCTTGCCCCCAGAGATTCTGGCCTCTGGAAACTCATGGTGGTCAGATGGTGGAGGAGGAGACCAGGATTTGGTATTGAACTTTGTCCCCAGTCAAGCAGTATCTGAGGATTCGTGAGAAGTAGGGCTCTGAATGTCAAGGTCTTGGAGCAAGGCTTGCAGACCTGTCCTGCCTAGAATTGGTGTAAAAAAAAAAAAAAAAAAAAAAAAAAAAAGGAACCAGTCCCTTCCCTGCCAGGAGGGTGTATACATCAGCTGGACAAATGGGCCGAAGTCTTTTCCCATGTTCTAGGTTCTGAATACCAACCCAGCATCTTCACCTAAGATCTTCACCCAGAGATCTTATTCCAGTATTCAGCCAGCCTGACGCCTTTGCCAGGTTATCCATGGGGAACTAGCTGTGTGATGCAGACTTCCCTAACGAATCAGGAAGGGCGAAGCCCAGAGAGTAGACTCATTGTGGACCCAGGGGTCCTCCATGACCCTAACGCAGATCTCATTACTAGCCAGCATAAGGGGTAGGAGCTAGAAGCCCACCTGTAACAGAACCTGGGCTCCAATGGGAGACATAAAGGCTGAACTGACAGGTTACTTAAAATCCTTCTACGACTCACCTGTATATTTGAGCATAAACCCCAAACAAACCAAACCCATCATATTCTTTTTCCCTAACTGCATCCAGTCTCTGTATTCTATGCACCAACTTTCCAACAGCTGGAGTGGAGACCTGCTTCGTCCCCATGGTTCAACACATGCTTTCTCTAACTTTGCATGGACCCATTGGACAAGTGTCCCGCTGGTGAGACTGGGCTTGTCTCAACTGGAGTCCTGGTGGGAGGGACCCCAGGCGGTTATGCTTTCTAACCCCTGATGTTAGCTCACCTCTCGGCCTCGACAGTACCCTCAACTCCCCAGCGGCTCCCAAGCACCGCAGCATCCTCGTGCAACGCCCTGGCCCCGGAGTCACTGAGCCACCAGGACACCAGCCCTGGGAGTTTCACCACCTGACAGCAGTGGATTCCTTTTGGCTTGCAGTGGTTTACTAGAGTGGGCAGACAGCACTCTCTCCCTGATGAGGGACCCCCAGGTCTGCGCGGCATTGCTGCCCAGGAGGACTGTGTGGATATGAGAGCACCCTCGCTGGATGCCCACAGTCGCACAAACACCAGGCGTCACGAGAACGAGAAAAGCGTCCCAACATTTCTACCCAGACAATCTGGTCACCCCCACCTGTGAATCTGTCTCTTCCTTCTGCACTTTGAGATTCCCCAGGGGGAGGGTCCTGGCACGGGGTGCCTTAGAGGAATCCCAATGTCCCCGAGGCCGGAACCGGCTCTGCCTCCCTCCTCAGCAAGCTCACTAGTGTTCACGCCAACCCTCTTACTCCTTTGGCTACAGGAGCTTGAACCCGCTCCTGATGGAGGTTGAGGGGGTGGGTCCAGGCTCAGGGGGGGCAGGTGGCACACCTCAGACCAGCACTGAGCATCCCTGAACCCAGTGAGGGGAACAAAAGGAAGAAGAAGCAGGCTTACCTTTCGAGGGTCGTCTTTGTTTGGTTTGCAGAGACGAGAAGGTGCCCATGACGGCCCCCATGACAGCGAAGACTTGTGTGCGACTTGGGACCCCAGGCCCTGCCCCTCCCCTCTCCTGGAAAGAAATCAGTGTGGATCTTCCACTCCGAATTGGAGGAGAGGGGGAAAAAAAAAAAAAAAAAGCGCCCGGCGGCTCGCTCGCTGCAGCTTGGTATTCAGCGAGCGTGGGGCTGGGGCGCTGGGAGCCTTTTCTTTCCTTCTTCAGCCCCGCACATGCACTGACTCACAGGGCCGGCGGCTCCGGGCCAGCCTTCGGACCCGGGCCTGGACGCTTCCCTCTCCGAAGGCCGAGGACGATGCCCCGAAGAAGCCTGCCTGGCGCTGGACACCGGGCCGGCGCGCCCGCCCGGCCGAGGCTCCCAAGCCAGCGCCGCGTGCGGTGCGGGAGCCGCGCTCGCCCGCCCCTCCTGCCGCACGCTCGGCTCCGCTCCCGGCGCTCGGGCTGGGTCTCGGGGGGCCGAGTACCAATCATGAATGAACAGAGCGGGGACGGCGTGGAGCAGCCCGCGCGCCTGCCCGCCGCGCTCAAAGCGAGTCTGAGCCGCGCGGAGAGCCGCCGGCGGGTAACCCCGAGGGGCGGGGCGGGGCCGGGCGCACGGGGGGCGCTGGGTGGGGGCGGGGGTGGAGGTGGGGGGTGCGGCCGCCTGGCTGCCGGGTGGGCTTCGGGGGCAGCAGATGTCTCCCTGGGAGAACGTGTGTGTATGGGGAGGGGGGGGTTCCTCCCGTGTGGAGTGCGTTGCTTCATTTTGACTTCAAGAGAAATCTTTTTTAACCCACAGCCTGAATTCATGGGGTCGGAAAAAGTCTGCTCCACCCGGGGAGGGATGAAAAATACGCTTCCAACTGGGATGTCCAGGGAGGAGGGTGCCCTCCGGCTTCTCCAAAGCCAGGGCTACTTTGAGTGACAGGGAAGTGGGGAGGGGAAAGGAGCCCTCCGCCCCTTTGGAGGCTTCCTTCCTCTTTTGTTTCTTTCCTCTCAGTCCCTTGTCCACCCCTAAAAACTTATCAGCCATCGGTTAGGGGGCAGGATGTGAGCGCTGACGGAGTGAGGGCTGGGTCTGTGAATCTGGGGAGCTGTCTCTCTGCTGTGAGTTCTCATTACAGATCACACAGAGCCCAAGCCCCAATACCAATCTTGGTTTCTCATGCAAAAGGGCAAAGTTTGAGTCCACTCACCCACCCCTAAGGAGGTAGGGATGGATTTTCCCCCAGTCCCCTCCCCTCCCCCAAGCTGAGCTGTCTGGGTTCCCACCTTAATCTCTGTTTGCAAGTCAGAGAGTTCCCCAACATGTGGCCTCATACACAGTCACGCAAACATACATGCACAGGTCCCACAAGCCCACACAGATGTTGCTGTTTGTTGTACACACAGACTCAGAGCTCATAACACCCACAGGTGCACAGAGAGGACTCCACACAAGACACAAACACGCAGGCATGCAGATGCATATACACCCAGGGCAAAAGCACTGTAGTCACCCACATTCACACTGACTCAAAAACCACACAGCCATACAGTCATACCCCTAGGATACGGGGCCCCTCAGGAACTGCCTCCCCTCCTTCCAGCCCTTTAGCTGGCGTTCCTGGGACACAGGTGGCCTGCAACTTGACCAGGGACCCTGACTCATTTTATTCACCTGTTCAGCCCTTGATGCTTTCTCAAATCCCAGCACAGGTCCTATTTTGTGCAACAAAATCACATCCATCCCTTTCATTTTCATTCCCATCATCCACTGCTAGAGAACTCACATCATCCCAGTCCTATGTGTCAGGCAGGTTGCATCTAATTACCACCACAGGAGTTCCACCACTGGCGCAGCAGAAACGAATCTGACTAGGACCCATGAGGTTGTGGGCTTGATCCCTGGCCTTGCTCAGTGGGTTAAGGATGTGGCATTGCCATGAGCTGTGGTGTAGGCCGGCAGCTGTAACTCCAATTAGACCCCTAGCCTGGGAACCTCCATATGCCATGGGTACAGCCCTAAAAAGCAATAAGTAAATAAATAAATGTGTAAATCAGATTTGAAAAATAATAATGATAATAATAATTACCACCACAGAGAGAAAATGAGGTTTACCAAGGACAAGAAATTGGCTTAACGTTACCCAGACAGGATGTGGGATTAGCACTTAGAGCCCAAGGCTCTGTCACCACCTCCTGGGGCCCTCCTGTTGGCAGATGAGGACACTGTGGGCCACTGAGCTGGGGAGCTCTCCTCTGGGTCCCACCAGATTCAGAGCCTCTGCTCTCCTAACTGCCGAGTCAGTGCTTATCTGTGTCCACGAGGCCTGGAATCCTGGATGACGGAGGAGAACAGGCAGGTCCAAATGATACCTCCCTCCTGTCCTCCCTGCTGGGGAAGAAGGGTGGGGCTGGGGCTGAAGTCCAGGGTGACAAAAGGACCCACTAGGATGGCCAGGATTTAAGGAACAGAGGGATCTTTCCTGGGGCGAGGGTGATGGTACAGCCACCAGGCTTCTTAAACATTTCTGGACGGAGCACCAAGCCACTCCGCCCTGGGGCCTCTCCTGATCACACCACCTCAATGACCAGGACTAGACGTGAGAGTTTACAAAAGGCTAGGATGCCATTCTCTCATTTGCTCTGCCCCCAGCCCCTCCGAAGAAGCAGAGTACAGACAGAAATCGTAAGGTGCATTTGAGGAGCTCAGGACTGGCTGTCCTAGAGTGGCAGGAATAAAGTGAAGTCACTGAGATAAAGTTCCAGCTAGTGAGCATGAATTATGAGGCCTTTTAAGGGCCTGGCTTCATCTCCTAAGCCCCCTGCTCCCTTGGGAGCTCCAGCCACACTGACTCTCACGAGTGGCCCCAGGTACATCAGGATATTTGCACGTGCTCTTTCCTCTGCCTAGAGTGTCCCCCCCACCCCCACCCAACCTTTTTCCATCTGACACCTGAGTTCAGCCTTGAAGATCTATTTCAGGTGTCCTTTCCTCCAGGCATCCCTCCCTGGCCCCAAGGGGTGCCTCTCCTGAGGTTTCTGTAGTGCTAGGGGCTGCTTCCCAACCTGAGCACTCACTGCCTTGGTTCTCATCGTCCCCTTCCCTGTCTGTGTGTGTCTCTCTCTCTGGACTGCAGGGCCCTTCAAAGCAGGGACTACTCTATTGATTTAGCTCTATACAGTCCGCTTAACCCCTGGTTTCTGACAAGGATGCAGTCAGACTATACTCAATACATGAATGAAGAAAGGAATAAACTAAAGTTTCTTTGCTCAGTGACCTAGTTAGGAAGGAAAAATGGTTGATGACCAGATCATCCTCGCCCTTCAAAGGAAGAAGTACTGTCTCAAGTTAAGATGCATTCATTCACCAATATTTATTCATCGATAATCAAATCTACCATGTACCAGATATGAGCATGCACAAGAGCTCATTTATTCGTGATAATGCTCTGGCGGGTAGGTATCATCTACAGATACACAGACACACACACACATGCACTAGATGATGCAGCAGACGGCACCCGTAAGAAGGTCACAAAGATTATGTCTAAGTAGGAACACGCAGTTAAGTATGAGGAACAAGAAGGAAAAGGAAAGAGCAGCGCCATTCCCCGTTGCTTGGGGACTTGCAAGGGAGAACTGAATGGAGAAAGAAGGAACCTCCCACCAGTCACCTGCCTGTAGGAGCCACTGGTCCTGCAGCCCCTGATGTGGTGTGATCGCTAATGGGATCTTACCAGCCGCCTCCCCCGACCCCGCGACCCGGGCTTCTATGGCTGTGGCTCCCTCTCCGCTGGAAGGTGAGCCAGCTCATGCACCACCTCCCGCCTCGAGCCCTCCCTCATCCACCCTCTTATGGACTAAATGTTTGTGTCCTCCCCAAATGCATGTGTTGGAGCCTTCAACCCCGGAGTGGCTCTATTTAGAGATGGAGATTCTGAGGAAGCAAATAAGGTTTAAATGAGGTCTGAAGGGTGGGGCCCCGACCCCATGGGATCAGTGTCCTTAACGTCTTTATAAGAACAGACATCAGTGGGGAGAGAACCTGAAAGAGAATGGGTGTGTGTGCATGTGTAACGGCATTGCTTTGTGGTACAGCAGAAATTATCACAACATTGTAAATCAATTATACTGCCCCAAAACTTTTTTTTTTTTTTTTTGTCTTGTTGCTATTTCTTGGGCAGCTCCTGCGGCATATAGAGGTTCCCAGGCTAGGGGTCTAATCGGAGCTGTAGCCACTGGCCTACACCAGAGCCATAGCAATGCAGGATCCCAGCCGCGTCTACAACCTACACCACAGCTCACGGCAACGCCGGATCGTTAACCCACTGAGCAAGGGCAGGGACCGAACCCGCAACCTCATGGTTCCTAGTCGGATTCCTTAACCACTGCGTCACGACGGGAACTCCCTTAATTTTTTTAATTTTTTATTTATTTATTTTTTTGCCCAAAACTTTAAAAAAATGACAAAAAGAAGAACAGACATCAGAGGGCCCCCACTAGGCCCACACATGCGATTATGTCAAAGAAAGGTCCTGTGAGCACAGAGCAAGGAGCAGGCAGCCGTCTGCAACCCAAGGAGGGCGCTCTCGCCGACACCAAGCCTGCTGGCACCTTGATCACGGCCTTCTAGTCTCCAGAACTATGGGAAAATAAATGCTGTCTTGTCGGAGCCACCCAGTCTGTGGCACCTCGTTAGAGCCGCCTGAGCAGACTAATACTGACTCACAGGGCCTGTCCCTGCTCTCAAAAGTCTCTGGAGGCAAGGCCTTGCCCTCCTTCTGACCTGAATGCCCATATAGGACTCCTTAGGATACCCCTGGGATGCTGACCAGGGAGGAAAGGGTGAGATTGTCAGACACGTGCAGAGATCCTGTTGAGGCATCCGTGTGCTTGTCTGTTTACATCACACGCAGGCTGTGTTCCCAGCCTCCCTCTCTCATCGCTGCTCCCTCAGCCCCGTCTCTTCCCATCCTCGTGGGCGAGGGCAGTTCACGGACTCCCCACCACACTCAGAGACAGCAGGGTCAGATTAAGAGCATGGATCTGTGGGTGGCGGGGGGTTGCTGCTAGACATGGGTTCAAATCCTGATTTTGTCCCTTATTAGCTACGTGACTTGGAGCCCTGGAAGTCCTTTCTCTGGACCCTACCTTCACCTCCTATCGACTGCATTAGGATCTGACTCCTGCTATGGCCACAAAGAGTGCTGAAATCACATGTGTGAGGCCCTCCGTAGGTGTCGGACACACAGTGTGGCCAGTTAGGGAGGGTGGCCTGCCACCACCACGCTGCCGAGGGCCAGGCGTCATGCCAGGCTAGAGCCCTGTGAACAAGAATAAGTCCCAGCCCTCCCCTTGGCTTCCATCTTTGCTCTTCATCTGTTTCATAGGAAATCTATTCTCAGGGTCCCCATCTGGTATTAAAAGACTCAGATTAGTTAAGGAAGGGAATGCGGTTGGCACCTGATTATGTGCAATTCAGCACTATGCTGGCTGCTGCCTTGTGCCATTTCCCAAATGTTCCACATGCTTAAGTCTGGCCTCCTTGAATAGACCGAGCTGTTAGAAAGCAAAGCGTACGTGCCCTTCTCCCGTCCCTCTCCATCCACCACGGCTCAGCCTGGCCCAGGACAGCCTACGTGTTCCACAGACACTCACGATGACATCATTCAGGGCAGGGAAAGAGCCCCATCCTTCAGGCCTGGAATCAAGTCTCACTTCTCTTCCTACGTGTGTGTCTGGCCTGGGCTGCTGCATCTGTGAAGTGTGAACAGGACCCCTTCAAGGTTGGTGTGAGAACTGGGTTGGATACAGTGAAGGGGCAGGTGTTTTGCCTCTCTGAAAAGCACTCTGCCAATGTCCTTTGTAATTATTTGCTCTGGGACTCATTTAGTTATTCATTCTTTCATTCAGTATATGTTTATTACGCACCACCTAGCTGCTAGGCACTATTCTAAATACGCAGATCAGTAACAGACGAGAAGAGGGAAGGGTTTGTTATGTGACCTTGAGCAGGTCGTTTGACCTTTGAAAGCCTTGATTTCTGTACATCTGCGAGAGGAACAATCCCACCAGTGTCAGGGGACAGACTGAGGTTGAAAGCAATTCATCCTGATGGCAAGGTTTCCTGGGCTGGAACACAGTCCTGGCTCAGAAAAGGCTAACTCCTTCCTCAGTTTCCCCTTGGAGTCTCCTTTGCAAGCATCTTTCCCCCGACTTTCCAGGAGCAAGAAAAGACATTGGAAGAGGACTTGAGCTTGGGGAGTGCCTCCCCTGGGCCACATTCTCATGCACCCAGCATGGCCCAATCAAGGTTGATCATGCCCCTTGAGGAAGCCAGGCTAACGTGGGCTACAGGGGATGTGGGGAAAGCCAGGACATGGGCTCTGCCCTTCATGTCTTGACAGCTGCACTGCCCCAAGGATTCCCTCTTCATGCTCCAGCGCTGGAACAGTCTCCACCGGGGCTGAGATGCGTTCAGACAGAGTGCAACCACCCACGCAGCTGGGTCACTGGCAGCAAAGCCCTTCTGAATTCCCCAGATCCGGGGACGCAGGAACGACATTCCAGAACACCTGAGCTGGCATTAGCTGAAGCAACATTTTGTGTCGTGGAGGCCAGGGAAGTCATGGGTACCGCACCAGACCTGGTAAAAGGCAGGTGCTTCTTGAAATTGATCAAATGACTCTCTGGGGGTGGATGGAGGGATGGCTGGGAGGAGGAAAGGTGGAGTCGAATATGTTCAAACAAACATCTAAGTATCTGATGAAACTTGTGAAACCTCTTCCCAAAATAACGTGCACGCATGCACTGGCAGTTTGCATAAAATTTTATGGAGTTCACGACTCTTCCCGCTGAAGCACATCCACAGACACCTGGTTAAGAAACTCTTTCCCAAGGAGGGAAGATGATATTAAGGGATTTGATCCAGTCATGTCTCAGCTGTGTGACTTTCAGTTCTCTGAGCCTCAGTTTCAACTTCTGTAAAATGGGGATTATCATGATGCCTATTTCTTAGGGTTGATATGAGGGTTAAATGAGAAAAAGCATTCAAGTGCTTGAGTGTAGTGCCTGGCAGGCTGCAAGGCTGCATGAAGGGCACCGGTCATTGCTAACATCCTCATTCACTTTCGTTCACTCACTCATTCATTTGGCCACAACTTGGTGAGTGCCTTTAATAAGTGCCTCCTGTTTATCACACTCTGAGTGGGTCTCTGGGGTTGCAGAAGTTTATCCTCACTGGCTTGGAGAACTCACAGTCTATGGGGCGGATAAACCACTCCCTATAACGTCCCAGACATCAGCAAGAAAACTGTCAGAATGACCTCTGTCTTTGCCCGTGAAGAAACAGGCCCTTGACCTTGGCCGCACTGGCCTGCCCCACTCAAAGCCCCCACCCAAAAGTTCGGACTCGGCAAGATCAGAGGCCTAGGGCAGCTTGGGAAGACAAAGGTCAGGATGGAGCCAGGGTAGAAACATTAAGGGTGGAACCAGGTAGAGAGTTATGAGGCTGATGAGGGTGGAGGTGAGAGTCGGGGGCAGAGCGAGGCTGAAGTGGGGCAGGGTTGGCTCTGGACAATGGCCATAATGGTGTGGCAAGGTGGACAGGTGACACTGAAATGGCAGGGACAACCGGGCAGAAGCTATGGACAGAATTTCTTATCTTTCCAAAGTGTGTACAAAATATAGATCCATATCACCTTGGGTAAATGTTCAGGAGTCAATTGTTTTTTCACTCCTCTTCTTTGTTCCCCTTGACTTATGGAACAATTACATTAATGATGGTAGCCACCGTCAGTGGAATTTTTAACGTGTGCCAATCACGTACCTGGTCCCACTTAATCATTTCGATAGTGAGGGAACTACTCGCCTTATCTCCCATTTTAGATATGAGGCAACCAAAGCACAGAGAGGTTAAGTGAGCTGCCTGTTGTCACACAGCAAGGACATGGTAGAGATGGCCTTGAACTTAGACGATCTTTTTTTTCTTTTTTTTTTTCTTTTTTGTCTTTTCTGTCTTTTTAGGGCCGCAACTGAGGTATATAGAGGTTCCCAGGCTAGGGGTCTAATTGGAGCTGTAGCCGCTGCCCTATGCCAGAGCCACAACAACGCTAGATCCGAGCCATGTCTGCAACCTACACCAAAGCTCACAGCAACGCCGGATTCTAAACCCACTGAGCGAGGTCAGGGATCGAACCCACAACCTCTTGGTTCCTAGTCGGGTTCGTTTCCGCTGCACCACGACGGGAACTCCTGAATGACCTGACTCTAGAGCCCACACTCCCTGTCTAGCCCCAAGTCCTCCAGCTGCTGTTGCAGCTGATTTCTTCTAGGAGGGATTTTTCTGGGGAGTCATGGGAATGGTGTAGGGGCTTAAGAGCTGAGGGGCAGATGCAGAGGGAAGGTGCATGAGGTTGGCCCTCTGACTGGCAGGTGCTGCTCTCCCCCTACCCCTGGTGCCTGGGGGCTCAGCCGTGGCCATCAGCCTGCAGGGATGCACACAGGCTCTGTTTTCCCTCTGTTTCCCTCCCTTCCTTCTACAGACTGAAGACCCCGAGGAAGCGAGCAGGGAAGGGAGGAGGGAGCAGCAACCAGACTGCGTGATGATTAGTAATAATGCCAGCGATGAACGCCCCTGGCCCTGCACGGCCGGCTGAACCTGTCAGCACGGCCTCCCAGCTTCCCAGCCCCGCTGCAGCCACTGGAGCCTGAAGAGGGAGGGAGGAAAGTGGGAGAGAATCCGTGGCTGCTGTCCCGCTGAGGGCTGACGCTGGGACCGGGCTGCAGAAATGAGGTGACTTAAAACTACACGATTATCCGTTGGTGTCTCTTGCGTTTGGTCTTCTGACCACATACCCTGCTCCACAAGGAAGACCTGTGGCATTTACTGCCTGCGGCAAAGATGACACAGAAGCAATGGGGTCACCTTTTTGGATTTTGACCGCTAAAGGCTCTGGCTTACGATGAAAGGCCAGTTAGAGCTCGCGAGAGGAAAGATGGGTCCTCAGGCAGAGCTGAAACCCCAGACTTTGGTGGAATCTGGGGGCTGAGGAGGCCCCGCCCTTTTTCCTAAGTAGAACCAGGGAGACTGACCACAGCCCTGAGTCCCGCTTCCAGCCCCATCAGCCCCCTCTGTGGAACATGGCACTCTCTGCCGGCCTGGGCATCTTTTCTAGCATGGAGTCCTGCAAATCTGGCAAGAAGCATCTTTTCTCTGCCTCCAGGAGGGGTGTGGCCCAGAAAGCCCCAGAGAACCAGTAAGCCTCGGTTCTAGGCTAGTGGTCTCAGCTATGCCTTGGATAGCACTATGATAGCAGAATGTATAGGAACCAGGAAATCTGGAGGCCGCCTATCTGCATATGGATGGTTGAGCCCACCCCACAAATTAATGCTTCATAAACCCCCGGAAGAATGTTCAGGCAATGCTGCAGGGGATGGGGCATCCTGGGTCTTTTTGCTATTTTTTTTGTTTGTTTTTTCTTTTTACGGCCTTACCTAAGGCATGCGGAAGTTCCCAGGCTAGGGGTCAAATGGAGCTGCAGCTGCTGCCAGCCTACGCCACAGCCACAGCAACACTGGATCCGAGCCACATCTGTGACCTATGCCACAGCTTGCGGCAACTCAGGATCCTAAAGTCACTGATCAAGGCCAGGGATTGAAACCGCAACCTCACGGAGACTATGTTGGGTTCTCAATCCACTAAGCCACAACGGCACTTCCCTGAGTTTCTTGAGATTTCATTTCTGCCCCCCCAAGAATGGGAACATGGAATCAAAATTAAGTTCAGCAATTTAAGAAATAAGCAAAGGAACATTTCTGGCACAACAGAGGATGTTGCCTGAAATGCTTAGCTACTCAAAAAGCCATCCTCGCAATACCTCGGTGGCTCTGCTCTCTTTTCCATTTTACAGATTAGTAAACTGAGGGTCAGAGAGGGAATGTGGTTTGCCCAAGGCCACAGAACAGGAATGAGCTGTAGCGTCAGGGTTTGAATCCAGTCCTATTATTATTATTATTATTATTATTTTGCTTTTTTAGGTCCGCACCTGTAGCATATGGAGGTTCTCAGGCTAGGGGTCGAATTGGAGCTATAGCTGCCAGCCTATGCCAGAGTCACAGCAATGTCAGATCCGAGCCGCACCTGTGACCTACACCACGGCTCACGGCAATGCCAGATCCTTAACCCATTGAGCGAAGCCAGGGATCGAACACACAACCTCATGGTTCCTAGTCGGATTCACTTCCACTGGGCCACAATGGGAACCCCTGAACCCAGTTCTCTCTGTCCTCAAAGCCCATGCTGCTTCCTACCAAGGTAAGAGAGCAGCAGTGTAGGGAAGGGAAGAGAAGGAAGTTAGAGGAAACAGCAGAGGGTGGGGTGATGGGAGCCCTCCACTCACCTCCCTCCCAGGATGAACTTGTCCTGGGTCAGAGGAAAGTATCTTTGAAGAACCTTTGTCTCTGCTTGGAGGCTACCACGGCACATGCGCACTGAAGCTGGCACCTAGGTGACCTGGCCTGCAGGTGGGGGGTAGAGAGCAAGGGAGATGCAGCACCTGCAAGAGCAGGGACACTGCCCTTCTCCTGAGCACCCCGGGAAACCTCCTTCCGAGAGACCAGGCTGGCCTCCCCTTCCCCTCTTCCTGTTTTGAGGCTCCTTTCCCAGGCTGCCACAACACACTGCCTTGACAACAGCGGCTCCTCAAAATGATTTCTGTTTCCGTTGTCCCTTATTACACTGGGCTGGCCCCTAGGGACGGAGGGGGTTGGGCAGGCTGGCTGCTGCTGGGGGAGCTAATTGACAGTCCAGGGCTCTTTCTCTGGGCTGGCATTTGCATGGTGCATTAGTATTCGTGCCCACAGCTCAGGGCTGTTCTGGATGGAGGAGCTGTGCAGAAGAGTGGCATGCCATAGGACTTGATGTAGTTTGCTAGAATCCAGGCCACCGAGCGAGAGGAAGCTGAGGATGGCTGCAAATGACACCAGGGCTTCTCGCCTACTTCCCGCACTGCCAGCCCCAGTCTGTGATGCAGGAGTGCCCAGCCAGTGTCCCCAGTGATTTGATCAGCATCCACTGAGCCCCTGCTGTGCCCCAGATGGTGCCAGAGATGCAGAGAGGGGTGAAGTGGGCTCAACCCTGGCCCCCAGGCAGCTCACAGTCCTGGGAGGACAGTGGCATACAAACCATTTGAAGACAGGGGGATGGGCCCATGGCATTCAGCTCAGAGAGGGACATCTAATTCAATCTGGGGAAGAAGAGTGGGGGAGGGCAGGCAGGCAAGGCTTTTCAAGAGAGATGTTGGAGCTAGGTCTTCAAATAGGAATTTGGCAGCCAAGTCCCACTGTGAACACATGACTTTGTGTTCTTTGACCGGCTCCGCAAGAGCTGCAGTCTAGCTCACTCTCACAGTGGTGCCCCGAGGGGCAGAGCAACAAGACCGCACCAACCCCATGTATGGATGCCCTAACCTATAGCCGGACAGACTTTGGAGATAGCAGGTCCAGCCACCATGGGTGACTTGACTCGACAAAACCTGAGATAGATGATCGAAGAGTCTTTCAGAAACAATCAGATCTTCCTAAAGATCTCCAGGGATGGTAACTTCCTGGCTTCTGTATGCAACCTGATGCAGCATTTTACCATCTTCCCAGAGCCAGACTCACCAATGGCTCACCGATGTCTGCTAAACTGAAGAGCTTTAACTCATAATATTGCAGGAAGCAGAGAATGGATCGCCTTGCCTAAGGACCCTTTGTGCAAGCTGCCAGAACCACACAAAGCCTGAGCATCCCAAGCTAAGCACCCAGGTGGCATAAGGAGCTCCTGGTAGTAGGGGATACAGATACTGCCTACAGCAGAAACTGAGTGGCTGGAGTGGGGGTGGGGGTGGCAAAGGGGCTAGACCTGCACCCCAGGCTCTGATTTTGAAGGTGCCCATCATCTCCAAAGCTCAGAAAGCCTCCCCAGAAACAAGGTCTCACTTAGAATTATACTACTCAGGGAGTTCCCCTTGTGACTCAGCAGTAATGAACCCAACTAGGACCCATGAGGTTTCAGGTTTGATCCCTAGCCTCGCTCAGTGGGTTAAGGATCCAGCATTGCCATGAGCTGGGGTGTAGGTCCCAGACACGGCTTGGATCTGGAGTTGCTGTGGCTGTGGCGTGGGCCATCAGCTGCAGCTCCAATTCAACCCCTAGCCGGGGAACTTCCATATGCCATGAGTGTGGCCCTAAAAAGCTAGAAAGGAGTTGATATGCCATAGAGCTGGGCCCTTAATTTTACAGACGGCCTAGGGAGGGAAAGAAGGGTATTCAGGGAAATGCAGAGAGAGAACAACAAAGTTGAGACTATAATTCAGGGCTCTGGAAAGAGTTTTGCATAAAAATGCCAAAAGTTGTCTTTAGCTGTCACAACGTTCCTGTCAAAACTGGATCCAAATGAACTCTTGGCTTCCTTGAAGGCATAACATTAGGAGCACAGGAAGAAGCCTCTGTCCCCAAATGTACCTCCCTCCTCTTTACTGAAATGTGCTCAAGACGAAGTGATTGCAAATAGACTTTCAACTAAAAATAGTTGGTACTGACCTGGAATTCAGACTAAAGTGTAAATGACTGATATTCTCCTGTGAGCCAGATTTGTTAGGTTAGTGATTAAAAGGAAGTAAGGGACTGGAGATCTGGACAGGGACTAGGAGAGTAGTCTAGGGCCTTCAGAAAATCAGGGAGGTGAGTGTGTTTAAACAATAGTATGAGTCCTAGTAGAGTAACTTTCTTCTTACCTCTGCTCAAATGCTATCTTGTGTGATCCATCCATCCATCTATCCATCCATCTGTCCATCCATCCATTCATCCACCATTAATAGATATTCACCTCCCATCTGCTCATGCCTGTTTCCATTGCAGGTACTGGGATATACCAGTGACCAAGACAGATATTTTTCCTGCTCTCAGGAGGGAGGGGAGGCCAGGACACAGAGCAGCAGCTAACAAACAAATCAGATCATGTCTGATGACAATAAGCACCGTAAGGACACAAGAAGGGCTCCCCGTGGGAGCTGAAGGCGTCCACATGAGACAGGAGGCCTTGCTGAGGAAGGGAGATTTATTCTGAAATTTGATGACTGGCAGAAACTACCTATGTTTGGACTGAAGGCAAGAAGGAAACAGCAAGGCCCAGGACCTGCAGAAGGAAAGAGCTGGGGCTCCAGGCCCAGAGAGGAAGGAGGGGGAGAGGTTCCAGAGGAGACGGGGGAGGGAGGTCCAGGTTGCGCCGGGCCCGTTGTCCTTGGTGCAGATTTGGGTTTTTATGCGAAGAGCAATGAGGGTCCATGGGAATTTTTTTTTTCACTTTTTATTTTGAAAAGATGATCAACGCAGAAGAAGTTGCGAGAAGAGTGTCAGAAGTTCCTGTGTCCCCTTTATCCAGTGTCCTACAAAGATAATATCTGACATAACTGTAGCTGTATTAATCGACAAGTTCAATTGTCTGTGGATTGACATTAGTACAATCCACAGACCTTGTTCAGATTTCACCAGTTTTACACGCACTCGTCGGTGTGTATGTGTGCGCATGCATAGGTGTGCACACGTGCATGTGTGTGTGTGTCTATGCCATTCTATCCCATGTGTATGTCGGCATAACTACCAGCACAGTCCAGATACCCAGCTGTCCCATCACTGCAAAGGATCTAACTCCCTTGCTCTCCCCATGGGAGAAGTTTAAGGAGGGGAGAGGGGGTGGAAGGATCTGAGAGCTGTCAACTAGGCCAAGGACATGGCCTCTCTCCTTTAGATGCCCTAGAGGCCTCTCAACAAAGCAGGTTCACCGTGAATATATTGCTTTGAAGGCCCCCATTTTGCAGTTGAGGAGCAGGAACAGAAAGGTCAAGCAACAAAAACAAGGTCACACAGCCTTCTCAGGGCTTACTGGCTGTCTCTATTTGGATGATTCCAAGGGCTTTCTGCAGAGCTCGGTGCTCTGAGCATGTATTTTGGAGAAGAGGCAGGCCTCCGGGTCAGGGAGCTATGCAGAACCCTGGCCCCACCACATCAAAGCCTCGTCCCTTAATCCCTTTGTACTTCCCTGTCCCTGTGGGTGAAATGACCTGTCACCTACTTCAAAGAGTCATGGTGAGGAACTGATTAGAAACTACTTGCAAAATGCCAAGTGTAAGGGAAAAAAAAATTTTTTTTTGTTCCCAACATGCCAGCAATGACCCAAAAGTTCTGGAGAGAAATTGCTGCCTCTGAAACCCTCCCACTCCCATCTCAGCAGGGAGGTCGGAGATGGTCTCAGTGGGAGAAAGGAGAAGAGCCCCCACATCTGTAGCTCAGCCCTCTTAGAGCAGCCTTAGCTCATAGCCTCTACATATGGCACACAGCCCAGGGCCCTCCTGCATGACCGTGGGGTGAGGGGGGCAGGCAGGACACCCCCAGTTCTCCAGATGCTCTGCTCGGGACCCTATGGCTAAGTTCATGTCCTGAAGCTAGACGTTTTGGCTTCAGGCCCCCTCCTCCAATGCAGCTCCCAGCAGTAATGAAGGAGCTGCCTTCATTTGCCAGCAGCATCTCCATCTCAAGTGGTCTCCGGGAAAGGGGGGGATTGACGGTTACCTTTAAACTCCAAAGACAAGCCTGGTTCTGGACAGAATCCCTGCCATAAATAATGCCAGAGTTTTGTTTAGAGTGGTTTGCTCAGGAGTGCTCAGAGATCTGGGGGTGTGTTTGAGGGGGGGCAGGGGCTGAAGAGAGGGGCCAGAGTCAGATGGAGAGAAGAAGAGAGAGCTAGGGGTTGGGCAGCTCTGGGGTCTTCACAGGGCACCGAGGGAGACTGGAAGGGGTCCCCCTGCATGAGGTCATTAGCCCAGATCAACATCCTCCAAGTCTGCTCTGGGCCAGCATCTGGCAGCCACCGGACAGTCTCATTCCTTCTCTGCCCGCGACAGCAAGATCTGGATTTCCTGGAGCACGGCTTCTCCTTTCTCAAGGGGAATTTTGGCTTGTCTTTGGCAGCTGCCCTCCATCCTGGGGGGCACGTGCGGAGGTAATGGATGGAGTCCTGCTCTCCTTCCCCTTCCTCTAGAGCCGGGAGCCTCCCAGGCTGCTCAATCACCACTAAGAGGCCATCGGGTCAGCCTCCCTGCCCGGCTAGCCTCCTGCCCTCCAGCCTCCGGGGAAGCGGGCACATCCCTCCTCTCTGACACTAATGAAATCTTCCCTCTGCTCAGTGCCCAGCCGGGCTCGGGGTCAGCATTTTTACCCACTCAGCTGGGTCCTGTGCTCTGGCTCTGTAATTACACCCCACACCTCATCACAGACAGCCCCAGCTCAGCCCACAGGGCTGGCTTCTCTGAGCCATCACCTCCTGGAGGTTTAAAAAGTCCTATCTGGACTGCGGAAACTGTTGGGTGTGAATTTGCTCCCGTTTCAGGTCCTTGGTCGGCCGGGCACCTGCTCACACTGGTCCGCTCCCCCACCTCCCCCACACACATACTCAGGACCCCTTGTCCAGGCCTCTGTTCCATCTGTCTGAATTCTGTTCCTCATTCCTGGCTTCGCTCATACCACATCTCCTCCAGGAAGCCCTCCTGGATTTTACTACATCACCGCCCCCAACTCTAGATTCAGAGAGCTCTGATATTCGCGGGGACTGCTTGCTTCTCCGAGCCAGAACAGCACTGGGCGTGGTCTCCTCATAGATGCATAAAATAAATCATGAATGAATGAACTGATGCATGAGTAGTTGGGCGGAGGAATGGATGAGAGTGCCCGACACAGCTAAGCTCCTCCTCTGCCTCTTAAACGTAGCTTATGTGGTTTCGCTTTTTATCTGCTTCACAGAAAGATGAGGGAAACCCCCTGAAGGAAAGGACCCTAAATGTTATTCATTCATCGCCAGGCACATTCAGGAAGCCTCACACTCTGCACCAGGCATGAGGCCATAGAAGAGCTAGTAGACTATATCTCTGCCCTTGAGAAGCTCTGTCTAATGTCGTGGCTCCTGACTTCCTGGGACCTTCTTGAAAATCTGATGGAATCTGTGGACCCTGTCCTGAGACACACACACACGCACACACATCAATTTCAAGAACTCCTGAAATCCCAGGCCACAGTTTAAAAGCTCCTGGTCTGGTGAGAGAGTGAAACAAGTTAACAGACAATTTTAGTATCTTTTGCTAAGGGCTCTCCCAGGAGGCACAGAGGGCTTATAATTGGGAGTCAGAGAAGATAGAGTGATTAACTCACTTCAAGTGCGAAGGTGTGTCTCAGGGAAGTTGGAATCAAGGAAGAGATTTCAGAAGGGCTGGTTCTTGAACAATGAGCATGAATTTACCAGGCCAGCAAAGGGAGAGAAGGAAAGAGAGCCAGCACATGCAAAATACAGAAGCTGCTAGTGGTCGCCAGGAGCTGGGAGCTGGGGAGGGAAGAATACGCAGTGACTGCTAAAGCACTGGGGTTTCTTTCCAGGGTGGTGGAATGCTCTGTGATTGGACAGTGGTTGCACAACTTTGTGAATAAGTGAAAATCCATGAATTGTATGTTTTAAGTGGGTTAATTTTATGATATGTGAGTTGTGATGGTTAATTTTATGGGCCAGTTTGGCAAAGTCACGGTGCCCAATTGTTTGGTCAAACACCAGTCTAGCTGTTGCTGTGAAGGCAATTTTTAGACGAGATTAACATTTAAATCAGTCACCTCTGCATAAAGCAGATGACCCTCAGGAATGTGGGTGGGCCTCATATAATTAATTGAAGACCATAAGAGAAAAAGATCGAAGTCTCTTGGGGAAGAGGGGTCCTGCCTCCAGACTGTCTTGGATTCAAGCTGCAACACTCATGCTTCCCTAGGTCTTCAGCCTGCCAACCTGTTTTTCAGATAGATTTCAGACCAGCTCCCAAGACATGCAAATCAGTCAATCTCTCTCCCTCTCTCCGTTTTTTTTTTTTTTTTTGGGTCCTTTCAGGGCCATACCCCCAGCATATGGCAGTTCCCAGGCTGGGGGTCGAATCAGAGCTGTAGCTGCTGGCCTACACCACAGCCACAGCCACACCAGATCCAAGCCACGTCTGCAACCTACACCACAGCTCACGGCAACACCAGATCCTTAACCCACTAAGTGAGGCCAGGGATCGAACCTGCGTCCTCATGGATACTAGTCAGGTTCTTTAACCACTGAGCCACAACAGGAACTCCTCTCTCTCTCTTTCTCTCTCTCTCTAAATATATACATATCCGATTTGTTCTGCTTCTCTGGAGGCCTCTGACGAATACCTTAATCATATCTCAGTTTAAAAATGTTCATTAGTAGAGGACTGATTAAATAAAGGCCGGTAAAACCCATACAACACAAGTGCACAGGCATGAACCAGTATGGGGCACTTGGGGGGTAGCAAGACCGCTCATGTGACAGGCACAGGCAGGAGGAAGCTGGTGGGGAAGGCTGGGGTAGGAACAGCCATGCGACGCCTCGATTATTGTGCTGTGTCTCTACCGCCTGCCGGAGAATGAGGAATTTGCTAGGGTTCCTTTCGGCTGCAAGCAACAGAAAAGGACACTGGAACGACAACAGAAGATAGGAACGATGAGAAGACAGGGGCTCACACACCCAGAAAATGCTTAACAATCAAATGCAAGACCTGCCAGAACCCAGGGCCCTTCCAGAAGTCTTGGTGACAGGAACTCGTGAATGGCATTTCCTTAGGATAAATCAATTATCGCTACTTTTCGTTCAAGATTACTGCACTCAGTCTCAGGAAAGAGAATCCGATTGGCCACACTTGAGTCCCTGTGCCCAACCCTTAAACTGAGAGAACCAACCCTGCCAGTTGGGTGGTATCTCGGAAGCAGAGTCAGCATGATGCTGCTGGGAAGATGAGGACAGGGTGCTGGCAGGTAGACCAGCAGCAGGACGTGGTGCGGACAATGCCGGGATCGCTGTCCAGACAATGAACGAGAACGTGGGCAGGGGGCGTGATGCTCACTGGACTGAACTGCTGGGTCTTCCTTCCAGCCCTGACAGTGTCCTACACCCCAGCGGCATCGGGACCACAGACTGCCTCTTGCCAGGGAATAAAACTCTTTAGTGGGAGGACGGGAGCTGGTCAGGGCTTCTAGCTGTGTGGCTGTGGTCAAGTCACTTAGCCTCTCTGAAACTCAGCATCCTCATCTGTCTAGGGCAGGCCATTGTATGCATCTTATAGGCTTCCTAGGGAGATTAAATTAAATGAGGAGACGTATGGGACAAAGCCTGGTCCAGGATCTGACACCTTCCAAGGGCTCTGTTCGTCCTTTCAGGGACCATCTCCAGTCTTCGAAATGATGCTGAGTTCAGCAGAATAATGCGGGGGTGGGGGTGGGGGACTGGTCCAGTCAATTTGCAGTTAAATTGAGACTAGATGTGATCTGAGCCTGGGCCTGGAGCCAAGGATGTGGGTCTTGAGACAGAAAACAGTCTTGTTTTGTTTTTTTTTTTTTTTTGCTTTTTAGGGCTGCACCTGCAGCATATGGAGGTTCTCAGGCTTGGGGTCGAACTGGAGCTGTAACTGCTGGTCTACACCATAGCCACAGCAATGCGGGATCCCCGCTGTGTCTGTTACCTACACCACAGCTTGAGGCAATTCCAGATCCTTAATCGACTGGAGGCGGGGGCCAGAGATCAAACCCACATCCTCATGGATACTAGATGGGTTCATTATAACTGAGCCACAACAGGAAGTCCAGGAATCATTTTTTTTTTAACTTTGGGCTCCCTGATTTCTCCTGTCATGTGCCAGGCACCCCCAGAGGCTGCCTGCTTTCCGCTGAGGCTTCAGCAGTCTCCTCTCCCAGCCCCGGAGAAGTGGAAGGTCAGTCCCATGGAGACTCAGATCTGCCCCAGCTCCTTCGCAGATTCTCAGAGGCAGCTCCCGAAGAGTCCCTGAACCTCTGCGTGACCCTGAAAGTGGGGTGTGAGGATGGGGGGTGCTGTTGCCCTCCAGGGCTCAGCTCTGGGCCATCGGACACCCCCTTTGTCCAGACCCTGGGCCGAAGGCTGGGCTCTGCGTGCTTGAGTTTGGAATATGGAGGAAGAGGTGTGGGGAGGGAAGGGACAAAGCCACCCGCAGGAAGGAAGATGGGATTCTCCTCTAGGACCAAGGCAGAACACCCCCACCCCCTGCCCCCGGGCCAGGATTTATGTCTGGGTGTAAAAATCAACTCCACCTCCACTGGGTATGGCTGGAGATGGAGGGTAGGTGGGGAAGAGTCTTGAGCCCGAGAGATGGGCAGAAAACGCGATTGAGAGAAAGAGAGAGGCTCAGAACGCGGACAGACAGAGGCCGTGAGGACCCCAGCTGAGAGATCTGAGAGGAGAGGCCGGGAAGAGGAGGGAAAGAAGGAGGAGAGAGGGAGAGACGGCAAGGGAGAGAGAAAGAGGCAGGAGGGAGAGAAACAGGCGGACAGAAACAGAACAGAGAGACGGGATGGGGTGGGGGGCGGAGGGAGAGCGTGAGCCGGCCTTGGAGGAAGAGATGCAGCAGGACTGACGCTCTGTCACCTCCTGCTTCTCGCCAGCCTCCCCCAAACACGCACAGCAGAGGCATGTGCTGGCTGGAAGAGCCGGCCCGGGAGGGACCGGCCGCCAAGGCTCAGGGAGGACCACGTGCCTGGGAAGCTTGTTTTCGCTCTCTGATAAATGATGCTCGAAGAGATCTATTAAAGCAGAGTGAGTTTTACAAAGGCCTCCACCCACCACCGCCCCCTGGGGAAACCTACTATATTTATCAGGTGACTCACTTGCCGCCACAACTCCTGGGGATCCAAGGCAGAGTGATTTCACCTTCACAAGGCCGCGGGGACATTGGGGACAGGCCTAGGGGAGGGCGGTGTTTGTGGAAGGGGAGATTCGGATGAGTGAGCGCGTCTGTCCTGTCCTGGGGGGCATCATCCCAAGGACCCGCAGGGCAGTGGAGTGATGGCAGAATGGTACTGACAGGTCGGTGGATGCTTCAAGGGAACGCTGCCCTGTTGCCTCTTTTAGGATCTATCTCCCTAAGGGACCAGAGAACTTGCCTAAGAACTTCGGTTTCTCTTGGAAGCAAAGGGATGAGGTGGCAAATGGCTGCTCTTCCTACTGGTCCCAACTCAGCCCCCACGGCAAACTGTCTGAGGACCACCTCCCTCTACTGCCTTGTATTTATTACATTTACTGGCGTGGCATTCTCATGGTCATCAACATCCCTCATGCCCAGGAAACAAAGCTCCCTGAGCGCAAGGATGGCGATGGGCTGGGCTCCGGGTGGTATCCTCAGCCTCAAGGTACCCTCTCAAGAAACAGTCACAGAATGAACAAACACAGATGGGCCATTTTGGAGTCTGGCGATGCTGAGATTTTAATCCACGGAGGTGTTTAACAGTCCTTTTTTTTTTTTTTTTTTTTTTTTGCAAAGAAGGTGAAGCTTAGAAGCATATAGGAATTGACCTGAGGGACAAGGCTAGAGAGAGGAAGCATGAGGCTTTAACTCAAGTCTGTCTGATTCCAGAGTCATCCTGACCATCACCCCGGAACCTTTCGGCCCCATGCCGAGCATCACCGACAGACAGCTGCTGGAGTTCTCTGGCGATCTGTAGGCTCCCCCTGCGTGCTAACTCCATAAAACAAGTTTGATGTGTCTAAATAAAGAGAAGTAAGAGGGAGAGGGGCAGATTGGAGAGGTGGTCTTAAAATGGAGAAGCTGGGAATTCTCTTGTGGCACAACAGCAGGTTAAGGATCTGGCTTTGTCACTGCAGTGGATCCAGTTCGATCCCTGGTCCAGGAAATTCCACAGGCTGTGGGTGCAGTCAAAAAAAAAAAAAAAGACAGACTGACTCAGCCCCTTTTAAGGGGGCCTCCGAAGCTTATCTTCTTCCGACTCGAGTGATATCCCCGTGATGGTCATCAGAGCCCAATGACTTCACCTCCTCCTGAGGAAGGGATTTTGGCTTTCATTCTTTTATTTATTTATTTTTGTCTTTTGTCTTTTTAGGGCCATATCCATGGCATATGGAGGTTCCCAGGCTAGGGGTCGAATCAGAGCTGTAGCTGCCCGCCTACACCACAGCCACAGCAATGCCAGATCCGAGCCTTGTCTGCGACCTGCACCACAGCTGACGGCAACACCGGATCCTTCACCCACTGAGTGAGGCCAGGGATCGAACCTGCATCCTCATGGATACTAATCAGGTTCTTTAACCACTAAGCCATGATGGGAACTTTGGCTTTCATTCTTTCAGGCAGAAGGTCCTCAGACTGGGGTCACCCCAGATTATTCCCACTGCAACCCAGGTAGTTCCCACCCTACAGTCATTGCTAATTTCTGGGCCTCAGGAGATGAAGCTCCAAATGAACACTCATCTTAAGAGTCCGCGAAGGCGCTCTCTCGGTGCCCTAACCGTCCAGATTTTCAGACAGAAGGCCCCCTTCTGACCCCATTCATGCTTGGAAAGAGGACTAGAGCAGACAAAAGTAAAGAAAGGCTCTTTCTCCCATCTGATATTTTAAATTTGGAATTTAGGCTTAAGTCTGCCAGGGACACATGGGATCTAGTGAGGGCCTATTTGCAATACTGTAAGACTAGATAAAATCTCTCAGACAATGGGACTGGGACAGCAGTAGTGAAACGCTTCTCCTGATAAGCATCCCAAATATATATGACTGTGGATGTCACCAGGGCTGCATCAGTGGAGGAAGGAATTGCTTGGAAGAGGGCTTTCAAAGTTATTATAATGTTGGGATTAAATCTCTGCCTCTCAAGAGACAAACTGATGGTTTTACAGTTACCAAAGGGGACAGGTAGGGGAGGCGGGAGGGGTGGACTGGGGGTTTGGGATTGGCGTGTGCACACTGAGGCGTGGAATGATTGGCCAGTGGGGACCTGCTGTACAGCACAGAGAACTCTACCCAGTATTCTGTGGTTATCTATGTGGGAAAAGAATCAGAGCGAGAATGGCTGTGTGTACGCTTATGACCGGGTCACTTGGTTGTACAGCAGAAATGACCACAACCTTGTGAATTAACTACACTGCAATAAAACTTCAAAATAAATTAAAAAATAAGTATCTGTCTCCCTCTCTCTCTCTTCCCCTCTCTCTGGCAGACTTGGCCTTGGACATGGCTTCACTCTCACAGCATACCAGATAAAATCTTCCACAGTCCCGCTAGGATTCTGTGGACTTCTAAAACATCAGTGCTCAAGTGCCCGCAGAGCCAAATTCCGGCAGAATCTTTGGGGGCGATGACTTTTGGCAAAGGGTATGAAACCTCAAAATACCAACGTCACGTCTGCCTGGTTCTGGGCTCTGCTATCAGTCGTGAGTCCTTGAGAAATTACTTCAGTTACCCGAACCTTGGCTTCTTCAAAGGTAAAATAGAGCAAATAATTGCATAGATTTCATGGGACTGTCATGAGGATTTTACGACAGAATAGCTGTAAAGAATCTCCTATCGCCTGGGATTCAAAAGTGAGCCATTATTGTGATTCCTGCTAGTAAATATTCGTGAATTCCTGCTAAGCATCTACCTTTTTTGCACCTCTGGGGAAAACACATGAACTTGACTGGAACCTTCCAGTTATGGTCAGTGGGGCAATGTTGGGGGAAGACTAACGGTGTGACACAGGAAGTGCCTCATGCTATCGAAGCAGTAGATCTTGGAGTGGATTCCAAGCCGTGTTTCCTGCTAACGACTCTCTTAAAAGTATGAATATCTCCTATATTCTCGATTGGCCTAATGCAAACCTGCCAGAGGGAATGCCCATAGGTCATGCTCCATGGAAGAAGTGGATCGAAGGCAGCCTATCACCACAAACAACATTCTGTTAACCTAGCTGGAGGGAAGCAAAATGCTTTAGCAGTTGATAAAGGATTAGGATTTTTTTGAATCCCAATGCCACTTGACACATAAACGAAGCATAAGATTTAGACATACTGGCCCAGAAGCAAGAAATGTCAATTGCAGTTCAGACAGAACCATGTGGACCACTCAGAAAAGAACCCATCACTTATCGGACCCTTCTTTCCACTAAAAGACAAACTATAAATCGCTCTCGTTATAGAAGGTGGACGGGGTTATTCTCAACATCTCTTCCTGCTGTGGGAATAAATCCTAAATAAATAAGTGCCTCTGGAAATGATTAGATGTGCACCCTTCATTAAGGGACATCTGATCTTACGTCTACATTCTTCAGTCAACTGACTACAGAGCAATGAGAAATAGCACATACTTTTAAAATGTTTATTTCATAAGTGTAAAACAAAAGAAAAATGAGGTGCCATTTAGAGCTTGGATGAGAGGTTACATTGTTAAGCAGGCTTGTCATTGAGAAAATATGTTTGAAATTTTTATAACAGAACGACGTCATTGAGCCGTGCTAAAGCTAAACTGGAAACACCAACGTGGACTTGGCTTTAAGTATTTTCCCGCCTCTGTCACTAAACATGACCAGGCAGCGCACTTATGTCCAATCACCAACTCTCATGGGCCCGTGAATACTCAGACTTTGTCTCTAATACTTTTCTCCATGGAAGGAAACGGGGGCGCTTTGGAGGGTGGCCTTAGGTAGAAAGGAAGTCCCTTTTGTGAGGAGAAAGCAAGGATGTGCCCATAATGTCACAGGACAGGTTATTCTTTTTTTTGGTCTTTTATTTTTTGCCTTTTCTAGGGCCACTCCTGTGGCATATGGAGATTCCCAGGCTAGAGGTCCAACCAGAGCCACAGACACTGGCCTACGCCAGAGTCACAGCTCACGGCAACGCTGGATCCTTAGCCCACTGAGCGAGGCCAGGGATCGAACCTGCAACCTCATGGTTCCTAGTTGGATTCGTTAACCACTGGGCCACGACAGGAACTCTTATAGGACAGTTCTGAAAAAACCAAGAAGCTGGATTGGAGAGGCTTCCAGGGGTCCAACTCTGACAATTTGAGTATAAAATGAGACTGATAACTATAATTAATCAAAATGCATGGAATCTGTGAAGGCCCATAAGTTCCTAATGAAGCTCCAAAGAGAAAAGTTGACATAAATGGTACAGAAAGGGTGAACATGGGTGAGTTTCATTTTACATTATTTTTAACAGCTGCCTCGTATTACACATGGGTGATGCTATTTCTTCCAGCAAGTACATGCGAGTTTATTAAACATCAGTAGGTTCTTTTCTCTACCCCTGTGAGGAGGAAAGAATGGATTTTGAATATATTTAATAGCCTTGGGGAAAAAATAGAAATTAGTAGTCATGTGTAACAGTAAGAGAGACGCTGGGCTGGATACATGTCTTCATGAAGACAGCCAGCTGCTAATGTCTACCCCTGGTTTCCTAGGGAGATGAAACACATCACCATAGGAAGTCCTCTGGTTTCACCAAAGAAGGTCTATGAAGAAGGCACAGACTTTTGCAGTCTTAAGTACAATAATCTTAGATGATCCTTTATCAAGGTCCCAAATAAAATTTAGTAACACCAAAGCTGCTGACCTGAGATACATACATATATATATGGTGCTGGAGGAAACTTGTAATCCCAAAGAAATTGGATTTCAAAAAAACCCAACCGTTTCCCAGGACACTATCATATTAATTCTAAGAAAGTAACTCTGGAAAGCATAAAAGTAAAAAAAAAATCTGATACCTATCCATGATCTATATACTTCTGTAATTAGTTTAAGTATATATTTTTCAATCATCTTGATGTTTTGTGTGCATTTGGGCCAACGTTTTAGGTGTCTGAAGAGTTTAGGAGAGTGTGAACCTTAAATTTACAGTGTAAATTAAATATTTTGGAGAGTGCGGTGGAATAATTTTGTAACCAATGTTTCTAAGTTTGAGAAATTCTAATTGGTTCAATTTTTAATAAGTTTTGATTTACCAGTTATGCAAATAGTGTTTGAACATCAGGAGGAAAATTGTTTAATAGATTCATAGGGTCGGTAAGTTACATAGTAAACAAAGCATACAAAGGGGCATGTGCTTTTCCTGGTGACAAATGTCCCACAGGCATTAAAGGACTTATTGATGCATCACAGCCAAAACTCCAGAGCCCCTGAGAGCACCAAAAAAATGAGATAGTACCTTATGGAACCATACTAAGACCAAGAGGGACTGATGATTCTTTTTGCCTTGGGATCCATGCTGTGCTATGCTTGCATTTTAATATGGAAATTCTTAGAAATGTAGAAATCTTCATGTCCAACGGGAACTGAGCACATGAAGCTTTGCCAGGCCCTGTGTAAGAGGGGTCCTGGGGGTAGGGGTCCTAAGCTCTCACTCAATTGCCTCTAGTAAAATCTGCCAGCTCCACTCCTCACCCCCAAGATCTGAAACTCACTTCTTTTTTCTCAGCATTCTGGTATTATTAGTATTATTAATTTTAACCCTGGAAAGTAGTTTTGTTGTTGTTGTTGTTTTGGTCTTTTTAGGGCTATACCTGAGGTATATGGAAGTTCCCAGACAAGGAGTCGAATCAGAGCTGTAGCTGCCAGCCTACACCACAGGCACAGCAACATGGGATCTAAGCCCAGTCTGTGACCTATGCCACAGCTCCCAGCAACACCGGATCCTTAACCCACTGAGTGAGGCCAGGGATCGAACCCATGTTCTTATGGATACGAGTCGGGTTCATGACTGCTGAGCCATGAAGGGAACTTCCAGAAAAGCAGTATTTTTAGCATACAGGAAACAAAAGGCCATTTCCTCCCCAGTGCCTCCAGCTGGTAACCTCTTCAAAATGCCTGCAGACAACAAGCCCCCAGTTCTCTTAGCAACCAAAGGAGGAGGGTCCTCTCTGAAGGCCTGCCTCTTGCGAGACACCGTCGCACAGCTTTGGAATCCTTTGGTTGATGCCTCTTGACAGCTTCCTTGCAAGCACAGTTTTTAAAATCCAGAGAAAACAGGATTAAACACATGGGGGAAAATGCCCTGAAAATCCTGCCAACTCTTTGTCTTCCTTCCTTTCTCACTATGGCCTCAAGAGTCATGCATGGAACTCAGATCCATGAGGCCGATTTATTTGTAGGAACTGTTCAGCTGTCAGTGTCATTTTTCTCACCTTGAAAGTCCCACTGAACCATAATCTTGAAAGTGCACATCTCGCAAGAGCCTTTTCTTTTTCACTTTGGAGCTCAGTGTACTATTAATAAGGAACCCAAGATGCCCAAATTCTCACATAGAAACTTCAACATGCTGCTGATTGTTCTGACAATGGAAACCTGGGCTGAATGGGGGGATGGTTCCCCGGGGAAACTGAGTATGGGCAATGGAACTTGCAGTTGCATGGTCTGACAGTCATCGCTCAGGCATGGGCTGAGATTGGAGTCTCTGGGGTCATCGGGAGCACCCAGGAGGTAAGACACCCTCTTCAGAATGTCCAAGGGAGCATCCCAGAGGCATGAGGGGTCACTCTCATCAGGACCATTATTAGCAGCAGCTGTCCTCATGGGACTTGAAAGCCAGGGAAGATCTTCCACCCACCACCAGTGTGGCTGCACCTTCTAGTCCACTGAAGGATCTCCTACCCTCTGCCTATATCTCTGTTATCTTTCTGACCATCATGCTGCCAAACTTTGCAAGAGTTATATAAAAACTAAGAAAGGAACTTACAAAAGGTATCAAACCAATATGACTATTATGCAATCTATTTGGATAAAGCACCAATTGTTACCTGGCTCATCAGGCCTTGATGAAGGCACCTCGGATTCAACCTGCCAGTCCAAGCTTCCTGGAGCATGAAGATCTAAGATCCACCTCAGCGATCCTTCTGTCCTGAAACTCTCCCTTTTGCCTCCCCACCACAAGTTGGCATGTTCCCATCGTCCTTGGATGCATGTCTACTGGAGTTTCTGACATACTCTCGTAAAAATGAATACACAGAAACCTCAACTAAATAATTGGGAGGCCGGAAGAGGGAGCTCTCACACTCTGTGACGACCCCCAAGCCCAACAGGAAAAAGACAGCCTTCTCTTTCTTGTCGGGGACTCAGCCAATCAAAAGCTGTGGACACGATGCTTTTTATAGCCCTCCCAACTTCCTTCTCCCCTCTATAAAAGCACTCTCTGGAGTTCCCTTGCGGGGCAGTGGGTTAAGGATCCAGCATCTTCAGTGCAGAGGCCTGGATCACTGCTATGGCGAGGGTTGGATCCCTGGCCTGGCTTGGGAACTTCCACATGCTGCTGTTGTGCCCCCCCACCGCCCCCCCAAAAAGCACTCTTCTTCCCTTGCTAGGTGGGAACTTGAACATGGCTTGTCATGATTGCAGAAGCCGAACTGCAATTCTTTGCTGATCCTGAACAAACCTGTCTTTGCTGGAGAAATACCTGACAGTCTATTTGTTTTAGGTCAACACTCTCTTGCAAATATTAATTCACCAGTCTCCAAAGATGTGAACTCTGAGGACAGAGCCCTGTTAGATTCCTCCGTCTTTCCTGTGCCTGTAGCAGGGAGCGCACACACGGCAGCCCTCAAACACATTTGAGCGATGAATGAACAATGACCAATAGCCACTAATGACTCTAAACTGGGCTATTAGGTAAAGGCTTTAGAGCCAACCCCTGAAATAAACAGCTTTCAAAGGTGGTTATACCTTAGACTTTTATGAAAAGACATATTTACCTTCTGATAGGTATAAAATCCCTGAGTAAATGTACAGGTCCTGGTAACATACAGGAAATGTCTTCATCTCTGAGCCCAAGGGAATGCCATTTATAATAAAAGAGTTTGCATTTCAAAACTGTCTTTATGCTTCATAATTTATGTTGAGCATTACTGCTAGGATGTGACGAGAATATTTCCATTTTTCTGGAATTTGAGACCTCTTTACTACAGAGTAAGGAAAGATGGGTTAATCTGTGTGGGATAACAAGGCTTTTCCCTGAGAATGAATTGCCAAAGGCAGAGGTCAGCAGAAACAGGTTATTTTATTTACCCAAAGTTGCTCTACAATCAAAAGTGCGGGCTAGTACCCCTCTCAATGAGTCAGAGCACTGTCGTAAGACAATAACTCAGAAACAAGCCCAGTTCGTTTGACATGTCTATTTGTCAAAGCTAAAAGAATCTTTGCTGTTACTGTTTATCAACAGTATGCCTTGAACTAATTAGCCATGTAGAGGCGGGTGGGTAAAAACCCAGACTGGAACAGAAAAGAAGTCTGTCATCTAATGTACGACACGAAAACGATTAAGTCAAAATATAGAGAAACAGAATCTGTTCATTCCTTGTGGGGACAGAGAGGGCAGCTCTGCCCTTTGTATTTCATCATCTGTTACTGTAATGAATCAGAAATATGAGCATCTAAAAGTTGGGAACTGCAGATTAGAAACAGGCGTAAACAAAAACCAGCCCGATAATCAGGAAAGCATCCTTTTGGCCCCAGAAAGCCTGGGCCACGTGCTACCCTAACCCTATTATTGAAGTGGGGGTGATACTGGCTCATTCAGAATTTCATCCTCAGCTGGGTGGAGGGTCAGCTTTCCTGGGAGGGTGGATTCCTGAATGAAATTGGGTCTGCTAGCAAAGAAACATCTGGAAAGGGAGGGAGGAGATGGAAGTGGGGTGGATGATCACGTGTCTGCTCCAGCATCCTTTTAAGGCCGTTGAAACGCTGTGGATAAGAACCTCTGCCAAGGGGCCCTTGCCCCAGTTGTGTTAGGAAGAAGCATCCAGAACAGAAAGATATTTTGAGACGTCTTGTAACTTTGTGACTTTTTTCTTTTTGTCTCGTTATTTTTATCTCCCCTATTTCCTTGTCTTACCAGCTGTGAGGACTCAGAAAAATCAAAGAAAAACTGCCTGCTCCTTCCTGGGACGGCAGTGAGGGAGACTGCCTCTCTGGGTTTGCCATGGGGATCTACCCTCGGCCCTTCCCCGACAGAGACGAGTGGACTAGCTTGGGATGGGACAGCCCTACAAACAGCACCTAGGCTGGTGCCTGCCTGGCACACAGTAGGTGGTGAATGTGAGACTGGGATGAATGTGCAGAAAGGGATGTGGTACAGAGGGAAGCAGAGAGTGGAGGAGAAAGGCTTTGAGGTGGATCAGAGCTGGGTTCGACTCCCAGCACTGCTATTACCTGGTTGTGCAACCTTGGGTCACTTATGCTCTCTGAGCCTCAGTGTCTGTATCAGCAAAATAGAGGTAATACCACTGACCCCGGAGGAGATGGGTGAGAATGCGAGACGATGTGTGTAAAGCGTACAGCAGGACGGGGCCTGGCACTTGATAAGAGCTCTGTGAATGGAAGTGGATGTCCCTCCCTCGGGACCCCTGGACTGGAAAAATCTTCAGAATTAATACGCCACATCCTAACCCTGGGTTGGCCATCCCAGTGCCACTTGGCTCCCTGCTCATCCTCAGAGGTGGGGCTGGGGGCAGAGAACTGGCAAAGCTGCCAGGACCGTGTTGCCATCAGGGGGGGTTGCGGGTGAAGTGGCAAGAGTGGAAGCCACCTCACTTGGAAGCACCATGGGTGTGCCCTCAGTCCTCACACTAAGCTGCCAGGGACCCTGGGGCTCAGCCGAACCCCTGCATTCCCACTGGCTTCTGGGCAACATCACCCTGATGGTAGAAATTCCTGGTCCCTCCCTGATTTCCCCCAGAATGCTGACCTCATCTGTACGAAGGCAGATGTGAGTCGGCCAGAGTTCAAATCTGGCTCCATCATCAACTAGCCCAGTGACTCTGGGCATAGTGCTTATGCTTCTTTGTCCATCAATAAATAAATAGGGATAATTCTAGTAACATCTATTGTGAACACATAGAGAACTTCCCTTTGAGGCTCAGCGGTTAATGAACCCAACTAGGGTCCATGAGGATACGGGTTTGACCCCTGGCCTTGCTCAGTGGGTTAAGGATCTGGCATTGCCATGAGCTGTGGTGTCGGTCGCAGATGCAGCTTGGATCATGTGTTGTTGTGGCTGTGGTGTAGGCTGGCAGCTGTAGCTCTGATTCAACCCCTAGCCTGGGAACCTCCATATGTTGCGGGTGTGGCCCTCAAAAAAGCAAAATAAATAAATAAATAAATAAATATCCTTTTCACTGTGACTACCACACGCCTAAAATTTCACCATGTCTAGAGTTGACCCACAGGCCAGGGAGGGAAGATGCTGCATGGCCAGCTTTTGCACCTGCAGTTCTGGCTCCATCAGACTGCTGGTGGGCCTCTTATTCCGTGACCTCGCTTCTGACTCTTACAAACACTCTCTCAGGTTTGGACCAAAACCCTTCCCCTTTGCAGATGAGAAAGTCGAGGCCCTGGGAGACTGGGTACTGGAGATCTGCCCAACAGGCTCAGGCAGAGGCAGGACTTAGTCCAGGGTCTCCTGACTCCGCGTTTGGTGCCCCTTCCACCCCACCCCACTGGGTATGGAAGGTCAAGGCTCAGCGGGTGGAGAAAGGGTCAGGGCCTCGCTTCCTGCACCCCTGCTCCCTCGGGGCGTCTGAAAGGGCTCTGACACTTCCAGGCCCGCAGCCTCCACTCTTCCCACCTGGCTGCCAGGAGGCCTCCAATGAAGAAGTGAAAAATGAGCCACTAAATGTATTATGACTTGTGAGGCTGTCTTAATAATTAAGTTTTATTAAAATGAACACCAAGAAATTTCCTGACACGGCTTGCCTGGCGGAGCTCATCAAAGGGTGATAAATGAGTGGGTTCTAGGGAAAGAGATATGTCGAAGGGGAGCAGGGAGGCAGAGAGCGGCCTCGGGATGGAGGAGGCAGGAGCACCCCTCGCCCCCGCCGCCGCAGTGCAGGGCCAGCCCCCGTGCACCTGTCTCAGGATTCCTGCGCAGCCCGCCATAGGCTTGCTGCGTGCACAGTGGGCAGAGCTCCCTGAAGTCAGCACAGAAATCAGAGTCCAGCTGGGCCACTACTTACTGGGTAGCTTGCCTCTCTGGGCCTCCCTGGCCCCCTCCCTGAGCTGCAAATGAGGTGCTATGAGTAAACTTCTCTCACCTCTAAAGGGAGGGGAGCCGCCAGCCACTGCGGGAAAGTCAGCCAACCCTTCCTCCCACTTTTACCAAGATACTCAGCATGCTGTGGTTTCTTCTGGAAGAAGCATTGGGATTGGGGTGTGGAAAGTAACATAATGTCTTTTCTATCAAAGGAAATTGTGGTGACTCCACGTTGCTCCGGTTTCACTGAAACGCCTTCCTGCGGGCACCCCCCTCCTTTTTCCCTCTTCTCCCAGTAACAATTTGTTTCAAATCAGCCCACCGAGAAGAATGTGCGCCCTGGCCTGACCCATGGGAAGGGGACAGGTACATCACCTGCGTTAGGGACAAATAGGGAGGGTCTTTTCTTCTTTGCGCGGCGCTCTTTGAGCACCCTCGCCCTTCTGCAGAAGGAAGGAGCCGTGTCGAGACCTCCCCGTGTTCATGTGTCTCATTTTCTGACACTGACGATCCGAGCCATCTCCCCAACAGGGGGATGGGGTGATTTAGAGCACTTCTGTTGTCTGGATCTCCTACAAGAAGTGTGCATTGGTTTTATACAGAAAACCAACAAATACTTCCATCCCGCATACATCCCAGAGGGCCGGGCTGAGGTCAGTGCATGTGGAGGGCACGAGTCAGCCCAGACCTGGGTCCTGCCCTGCGAGAGGCCACGGTGGTCTTGGGGCGGGGGGCACGGTGGTGTAGAGGCAAGATGGGCTTTTCCTTATGATGTACACGTGCTAAGGGCTACGGCAGAACTGAACCCAGGCAAGCAGCACAGAGACAGGAGCCTCAGCAGAATTTCCTGGGTCAGGGGACCCTGGAGCTGAGTTTTGAAGACTTGGACTGTTTAGTGGAAGAAAGGAGAGGAAGGGTCCCAGTGAAAGCGCAAGAACATGAACAAGCACCAGGAATCCAAAACCTTGCAGCTCAGTCGGTAAAGAGAAGGGTGAGTCTCTGCTGGGTTTTTCAGTTTCTGTGCAAGCATAGCAATTCCACCACCGCCTTCGCTGAAAACTGCCCTCAATCAATACCACGGAGTCATGGAATCCTGGACCTCACCAGAAAATAGAGTCTTGAACCTCTGTTATCCTCATCTCTTATTAAGAAAGAAAGAGAAAAAGCTCTGTGGAAGGAATTGTTATTTATGGGGGATTGAGTGAAAGACATTCATGCCCCCGGAAGAGTTTAGGTTTTTATCCCTGAATCGAGTCAGAAAATTTGTACCCAAGGAAAGAGAGATCAATGGAACAAAATGGAAAGGCCAGAAATAAACCCGAACACAAATGGGAATTCAGGGCCAGATCAAGGCGGATTTTGCAATTCAGAGTGGAAAAGAGAGCTAAGCCAGGGGATGCTGATGAGGTATTTGGAATAAAACAAAGCTGGAGCCTCAGGCCTCACACCCAAACATTGATTAAACATTTACATGTTAAAAAGAGAGAGAGAGACTACAAAATACATGAAGAAAACATTGACAACGTTTTTTATAAAATCATTCTAAGTACACCAATCTCAAAAGCCACAATAGGAAAGACTGGCCAAATTGACTATAAAAACATAACACCTTTTTTCTTCTTTTTACAGTCACACCTGCAGCATGTGGAAGTTCCCAGGCTGGGATCGAATCCACATCCTCGAGGACACTATGTCGGGTTCTTAGCCTGCTGACACACAACAGGACCTTCCATTAAAAACTCTTCTATGTCGAAAGTAACATCCAAAAAGTCAAAGGAAAAAAAAAATTCGTGGGGAAGAGATTTCCACGGGCAGCAGCTAAAGGGTTGGAAGCAAAGGGTTGTTATGGAACGGAGGATGAGTTGTCATAGTTATATTTATATTTTGGAAAAAAAAAAATCTCTGGTCATAGTAGGGATCAGAGAATGATGTAGAGAGGAGGTGGTGTGGGAATCAGAGAGAAGCCTATGGCACGAGGCCAGATGAGAGATGGTGGTCCTTGGGGAAGGTCAAAGCTGGGCGTGAAAATCCATGTGGGAGCTGGGTGCCCTGGACTAAGGGGCTGTGCAGGAGAGGTCTTGTCAAGGGTGACTCCCAGTTTCCAAGCTTGCGTAACTGGATGGTGGGCGTGCCATCCACTGAGACGGCAAAGATAAGAAAGGGCGGATTTGGTGATGGCATGAGAAGGGCATGTTTTTTCAGACTTGGTTTTGAGACACCTTGAATGGGGACCAGCTTCCTGGGCATGCAATGAGTGCAGTCACATAGGGACCTACACTTGGTTTAATGCTTTTCTATCACCTTTTCAAAATCCTCAATAATTTTTTTTTTTTTTTTTTTTTTTTTTTTAGACAAGGGGACCTACGTTTTCATTTGGCACTGGACCAAAAATTTTGTAGCAGGTTCGGCTTTGGAGCCATCTAGGACCAGGCGCTATTTTAAGCAGTCGTCCGGCTTCAAGGCTGGACCTACAAATGTGTGACCCGCATACGGATCGCCTGCACATAGGTGGGAATGAAAGCGCTAGGCAAAGAGGCGATCACTTCGGATGGCAAGACAATGTGTCAGGTCCAGGTTTAGAGATCCTCGCAGAGGTAATGTCTAGGTAGGAGAGGATATGGAAATAGAAGGTGATGGAGCGTCAGAAGCAGGCGGGAGACCATGGGAAGCCCAGTAAGGGAGACGGAAGGAAAAGCGAAGCCTCAGAAGCCACGGATCAGGACAAAGCAGAACTGAATCCTCTCTGGTTTGTTAACACGGATGCCAGCAGTGTCCTGGGCTAATGCCAGTTTTGTGCAAGGATGGGGTTTGCAGAGTGAGTGGGAGAGGGATTTGCAGAGCGAGTGGGAGAAGGAGTGGAGACAATGAGAGCACAAGTTCTGGAGAGAAATGTGCTGTGACCTGGACGACAGAAATGAAGCCACGTCCCCATAAAGGGGTGAGGAGTGGAGGGAGAAATTTTTATCTTTGGATGAGGGACCTGAACATGTTCCTAAGACACATCATTAAACAAACAAACAGTACAGGATATTAGGCAGAATAAACCACTGTGTAAAAGCAGTGGCAGGAGCCCAGATTACGTGTGTATGCAAAAGCATTTCCTGGAGGATATGCAGGAAACTAGTAAAGATGGTTACCTGGCCGATGGGTCTAGGGACTTCACCTCCTCCCATCTATATTGGTTGAATTTTTTTTATCATAACCATATGCTTGTTTACTAATAAAAAAAAACTATTAATTTGAGTCCCTCAATGGAAGCTCTTGGGCATGGAACACATTACTCAAAGGTTTCATTGGTTTTTATTGTTTTTTATTTATTTATTTTTGTCTTTTGTCTTTTTAGGGCCACACCCGCGGCATATAGAGGTTCCCAGGCTAGGGGTCCAATCGGAGCTATTGCTGCCAGCCTACACCACAGCCACAGCTGCACCAGATCCGAGCCTCGTCTGTGACCTACACCACAGCTCACTGCAATGCCAGATCCTTAAACCACTGAGGGAGGCCAGGGATCGGACCAGCATCCTCATGGATGCTAGCCAGGTTCGTTAATCGCTGAGCAACAATGGGAACTCCTCGTTGGTTTTTAAAACTAATATTCAATTTATTCAAGTTACAAATTCATACAGATCCAAGTTCTTCTATAAGCTTTAAAATTCAGTTTATCACGGCTATATGTAAAACAAATGGGTAACAAGGACCCACTGTAAAGCAGAGGGAAATTCACTCAATACTGAATAATAACCTATAGGATAAAGAAGATGAAAAATGATGGATATGGAGTTTCCACCATGGCGCAGTGGAAACAAATCCAACTAGGAACCATGAGGTTGCAGGTTCGATCCCTGGCTTCGCTCAGTGGGTTAAGGATTCAGCGTTGCTGTGAGCTGGGTTGTAGGTCACAGACACGGCTTGGATCCCGAGTTGCTGTGACTTTGGCGTAGGCCAGTGGATATAGCTCTGATTAGACACCTAGCCTGGGAAACTCCATATGCTGCGAGTGCGGCCCTAAAAAGGCAAAAAGACCAAAAAAAAAAAAGATAGACATATGTATACGTATAACTGATTTACTCTGCTGTATGCCCGATATCAACACAGCTTTGCAGGTCAACTATATTCCAAAAAAATTTAAAACAAAAAAATAAAGTTCGGTTTACCAATTTTATTATTTATTTCTAAGTCTAGCAAATTTTAACAATCACTTTTAAGGGGACCTTGGAGAAAGATTTCTTCTCATTTACAAATGTGTTTAATTAAATTACTCTAAACATTGTAAACTGCATTTATAAATTTAATATATTTGAATCGCTTAAGTACTTCCATTGTCTAACAAACCTTCTCAAATATTCAAGCAATAGCTCTAAATCCAATTCATTAAACTTATAAATGCGGCAAAAGCTTATTTTCTTTTATAGGTTCCAATTCTCATTTCAATTGAGTAAGCTTTCAACTGAAAATCTGAATTCTGAAATCAATTGCTCAATTAAGCATTTTACATTAGAATGGAAGAGTTCATCCATGACTCTAAATGGCCACATTTTTTTCCCCCTAGGGCCACAGCTAGAAGTCCCCAGGCTAGGGGTCCAACTGAAGCTGCTTGGCCTTATGCCACAGCCACAGCAACGTGGGATCTCTCTGAGCGCCTCTGTGACCTACACCACCATTCACTGCAATGCCAGATCCTTAAACAGCCAGGGATCGAACCCACATCCTCATGGATACTCGTCGGATTCGTTAGCACTAAGCCACAACGGCAACTCCCAGGCCACATTTTCTTAAACAGTACGAGTATACAGGCACAACTCACTTTAAAGCACAAATATTTTACCGCAAAAGGCTTGATTCTCTTCTACATTTCTGTACTTAATTCTGAATTTTTCCCAGTATTAAAAGATGCTCATCTATGGTGGATTGAACCACCAAATGCTTCTTTCGGTGCGTAGAGCTGGACTGTATTTCCCAGCCTCTCTTTCAGTTAGGGACCACCACCTGACTGAGTTCGAACCAGTTTGAATATAAGAGGGAGTCAGCTAAGCACCTGCTACATCTGGCCCATAAAAACCTCCCCTGTGTATTCTTGCCCATTAAGACACGGTCCCCTAAGAAGTGCAAATCAGCTGATTCTGTCTTTTGCTCTTCCTCTTGTTAACAGGTCTATGAAAACTCAGACTTAGGCTCAAGAGCAACTAAGAACCTGACTTTCCACTTTTAAATGAAAAAAGGTACATCGAGAACAGCCCACACTAGCGTGTCTAAGATAATCCCTCTGCTTTGGTGACTTTCATTTCGCACTTTACACCTTTCTGAACCGTGTTTTCATATACTTTTTAAGGATGAGCATGAATTACTTTTATGTAAGACATCCTATGTAACTTAAAAATAGATGGCCATCTGAATGCTGAAGCAGCATCGCTCACTGAATTGTGTTCGAGGATTAGACTCCTGACTTTCACCCCTCCGTGAATCCCATTGCCCTTGTGCCCTGCTGTCTCCCATCCCTCCCTGTCTGCTTCATCCTTCCCCTCCCACATCTGCGATTGCAGCTCTAGGATCCGAATTGACACTTATTTCTCAGCATTTCCTCAAATGCGTTCAGTTCAGCTCCACGACTTAATTCCAAGTTGTCCATTTCAGCTGTCACTCAAACTTAGGGTCCTGCCACTGTCCCCTCCCTCATTCTGAGAAGATGCCCTCTTCGCTTGAACCAGGCATGGGGTCTCACTCTTCTCTCTGCTTCTCCTTCCTTCCTGTTAGAATTTAGAAGCTGAGCACAGCTTTGTTTTGCTATGATCCTTGCACTTTCTTAATGGATTGTGATGATCATTGTACAACTATAAATGTAACACATTCATTGAGTAATAAAAAAAGATTTAAAAATTCAACACTTTTTTCTCTCTCTTCTATTGGATTCCACTGTTCCCTCTCCACTCAAATACGTCTCAGTAGCATTTTAAGCATGTTTAAGTCTATCGCAAAAAGAAAAAAAAAAAGAAAGAATAAACAAAGGTTGACTCCCATGCCCTTTAGGCTACCTTCCTCTGTATCTCCTCCAGGTCACGGCCAAGATGCTTTCAGGAGTTGTCTACACTGGGTGCCTTCATTTCCTTACCTTCATCCATCCCTTAGCATACTCCTGCCTGGCTTTGCCCCATCACGCTGCCAGAACTCTCCCCAAGCTCATCAACGACATCAAGTCACCACACACAGTGCCTATTTTTCAGTCTTTTTTAACTTGATTTCTCACTAACTTTTGACTCAAGAGTGTCTATTTAATAGATATATGTGTGTGTGTAAATCTGATTCACTTTGCTGTACACCTGAAAGTGATATGACATTCTAAGTCAACTACACTCCAGTAAAATTTAAAAGAGAGAGAAGAGGAGAGGGCACACAGACACACAGCAAGGAAGGGGACGTGACAGTGGTGGCAGAGATTGGAATAACGCAACACTAGGCAAGAAATGTCTAGGATGCTGGAAACCACCAGAAACTACGAGAGGAACATGGAACACCTTCTCCCGTAGAGACCACAGGATAAAACCGATTCTACCACTACTGTGACTTTGGACTTCTGGCCTTTTGAATTATGAGAACATAAATTCCTACTTTTAAACCAATACCCACAAAAGATTATCTTTATTTGAAACTTTTTTTTTTTTTTTGGCTTTTTAGGGCTGCACTTGCGGCATATGGAAGTTCCCCGGCTAGGAGTAGAATTGGAGCTGGAGCCCCCAGCCTACACCACAGCCACAACAACACCAGATCTGCAACTCACACCACAGCTCACGGCAACACCGGATCCTTAACCCACTGAGCAAGGCCAGGGATCGAACCTGCAACCTCATGGTTCCTAGTCGGATTCATTTCCGCTGTGCCATGATGGGAACTCCTAAACATTGTTCTTTCGTCCCTTTCCTGACATCCTCCTTGTCTGATCAGCATCCATCCTTCTCGGTGACTCCTCTGCGTCCAGTATTGGATCTCTTTAAGACCTGTGAGTAGACCATTTACTCTTCTCACCCTTGACTCTACTCTCCCTGGAAATTCCATCTATTCTTTTTAACGAGTGTTATCTGTTTGTCTGTTTTGGGCCACAGTGTGTAGTCACTTGATATGAGATCTCAGTCCCTCGCCAGGGACTGAACCCAGGCCACACCAGTGAGAACGCCAAATTCTAACCACTAGACCACCAGGGAGCTCCCTCACTGTTTTGACCTCAAGTCTGTCTCTTTGCAGAGGACTGCCAGGTGTGTACCTTCACTCCAAACCTGTCTTTCTAAGCTCCAGCCCCACAGGTCCACGTTCTGACTGAACAGGGCACTTGGCTGCATATCCCAGCTTGAACCCCTGGCTGGTCCTCTGTTGATTACATCCTCCTCTTGAGTATCCTCTCAGTGAATGACACCGCTGTTTGTCCTGCTATGCAAGCCAGATCTGGGTATTATTCTTGATGTTGTCTTCTCTCTTCCATTCCATACCTCATCTGTCACTATATCCTGGTTTTTTGTTTTTTGGTTTTTTTTTGTTTGTTTGTTTTTTGGCTTTTTAGGGCCACACCCATTGCATGTGGAAGTTTCTGGGTTAAGGGGTCGAATCAGAGCTGCAGCTGCCAGCCTATGCCAGAGCCACAGCAATGCAGGATCCGAGCCACATCTGTGACCTACATCACAGCTCATGGCAACACTAGGTCCCTAACCCAATGAGTGAGGCCAGGGATCGAACCTGCATCCTCATGGTTCCTAGTCGGATTTGTTTCCACTGCACCACAATGGGAACGCCCCACTCTGTTCACTTATAACTGGTAAATATCTCTTAACCTTTCCCACCTGTCTCCGTCTCAACGTGAACCGCCCTAGTCACAGCTATTCTTTCCTGGACCACTGCCAGAGCCTCTCGCTGGTCTCCCACATCCCTCCTGCAAATCCCATCGCATGCCCTCCAAACCGCAGGCCACAAAACGCCAGGCTTGTCACACCACCCACCCTTTCTAAGACCCCTTCAGCGGTTACATGTGACCTGTAGGGTCTAAATCTAAAATTCATGATGTGACCTTCCTGAGTCTCCCCTGCCTGAGCCTCCTGCTTCTTCCCTGTGCCCCCTAGACACTGTCTTTCGATGGCAGGAATGGGCCATCTCTCTCCCCCTTGGAACCTTGCATGTGTTCTAGGATGCTCTCCTGATGTGCCCTCACACCTGTCTGACAAGCAAATTCTTATCATTTCTCAGATCCCAGGGCTGAAAAACCTCTCTGCCCTCCCAGTCCAGATGAGATTCAGAGCAGTATTTCTCATGAAAGAAGTATCCGTGTGGTGACTTGATCAATCTGGCTCTCTCAGTGCACTGTAGGCCCCTTGAGGTCAAGATCCATCTATTTCGTGTTACTTTGGGAACCCCGGAACCTAGCAAAGTGCTGAGTACACAGCAGGTACTCAATGAATAGATGGGAAATGCCAAATAGTGTGGACGCTAATCTTCCCCACGTCCCCTGGTGTCCCTGGATGAAGAAATTTCTTTGAGAAATAAAAGCCTAGAGAAGCCCCATTTCCTCCAAGGAACTGATATATGAGAAGGAAGCAAGGGAAGGCGGAGGGGAGAAGAGGAGGAGAGGGTTTAGGCTGGTTCACAGCCTCAAACCGGAGATGAGCTGTCTTGTCTCAGGATTTTGCAAAATCATGTTCTCATCCTAATGAGAACTAATGCGTGTGTTGGATCTATAGTGAGGGCTTGTGGCACAGAAAAACGTCATCCTCTGTCCTCCTCCCAAGAGGCTGTGGCCTGTTAGCTCAGCTGGCTCTGGGTGGCCGCTGCTCTCTCCAGGGCCCAGCAAATACTCATGTGCCATAGAGGTCACGCGCATGATTTGGCAGTTAGAAGACTGCCTGAGAATCACCGGAGCAGGTGGGACATATGTATAGAGCACTCAGGGGCACACAGGTAGCGGTAGAGGTGACTCAAAGATGGGAGCCCTGGGGCTTGCCTCCTGACCACCTGGGCACCCCCACCCACGCCAATGGGACAGAGACAAGAAAAGGGACTATCTATTGGGTGATACCTCCAGGAATGGGGACAAGGGTGACACATACTTATAGGTGACTGACTGAGGTTTCTGCAGGGAGGCAGGGCTGAGATGGAGACCACTCCACAGCCCCTTTAGGGGTTAGGATTCCAAGACTCTGAAGTCTTGCAGACTGCCTGTTGGCAAGTCCTATGTTAGAGAAACTTAGGGGTGGCATGGGAGGTGGCTTTCCACCCAGGGCAGACTGAGGACTCCCACTGACAGTTTCTCCTCTCTCTGACCTTGGACAGCTCCCCAAACTTCTTAGGGTCTGGGTTCTGCACCCGATAGACCAAGACAGCGATTGGACCTGACTGCATCGTTGTGAAGTGTGGAGGGGATAAATATACGGTGCTCAGCTCAGTGTCTATCATGCTAATGGAAGTTGTCTCCTCCTGAAGATGAGGCTGTCCCTGCCCTGAGATCCTGCTGTCCTTGTCTCCTGGACCGCCCCCCTCGAGGGTTCGCAAGCTGTTCCCTGCACCATCCTTTCTCATCATTCTTTCAGGATGACCTCCGTGCTCTTCTCTCCTCCCTTCTGACCTTGAACCCCCTCAACCAAAGCTGACGATCGCATCACATTCATATCGTATATTACGAAGAGTATAGATTTGAGAACCAGACAGACCTAGTTGTAAATTCTGTAGATTCCACTGCCCAGCTCAGAGACCTGGGACTTAACTGTCTGAGGCTCCATTTCCTCTTCTGTACAATGAAGATGATAATACATGGTGGGGAGGGGGATTCTAGGCAGAGGGAATGGCAAGGGCTGAGATACAGCTATGGGGAGGCAGGAAATGGCAGGAAAGCTGTTGTAGTCGAGTGGCGAGCAATGAAGAGAATGGGTGACCCTGTGGGGGTGTCAGGGGCCCAGTAGGTCTGGTGGGTTATGCGGGAGCCTATCAAGTTGAGCTTTAGAAGGAGTAAGGGAGTGACATGGTCTGATCTATCCAAAAATTCAAGATGTTTATTGAGTGTGTGCCTACTGCGTGCCCAGTACTTGGGATAAATCTGTGAATAAAATAGATTTAAAAATTCCTTCTCCTGGGGAGATTATATTCTGATAGAAGGAGAGAGACCCAATAAATTCATTAATTAAAGGGAATATTGAAAGAGACAAGTGCTATGGGAGAAATATAAACAGAACAAGAAAAGGGAAATTGAGAGTTCCTTGAGTACTGATTCCTAACCACTAGACTACCAGGGAACTTGCAAGAGGTTGACTTTCGAGGAAAAACTTGCCAGAGTAATGGCGTGAGGCACATAGTTATTTGAGGAAAGGGAGGTCCAGGAGGAGGGAAGCATTCGTGCAAATGTCCTGAGGCAGGAACATGCCTGGTGTGTTGGAGGAAGAGCAAGGAGCCCAGTGTGGCTGGAGTGAAGCACATGGAGGAGGGTGGAGAGAGATGGGGTGAAAGGTGACAGGGCCAGATCATGACTGTGGGGTGAAATAGACAGGAGCTGGAGGCTTTGGAGCAGACTAGGGACAGGATCTGCTTTATTCACTCATGTCTTCACTATTCCAGCCTGTCCAGAAAGGAGATGGAGGGTGGGCAGCGGGAGGCATGGTGATCAGTGGGGATCCTAGGAAAAACTAATGTATATTTTTACAGAACAGATTCATTGAGATATAGTTCACATTCTGTACTGCTCACCCGGGTACAGCATGCAAGTCGATGCTTTTTTGTATATTCAGAGTTCTGCAGCCATTAACACAATCACTTTTAGAACATTTTTATCACCTCTGAAAGAAATCTTTTCCCACGAGCAGTCACTCCTCATTTTCCTCAAATCCTCTCTGCAGTCCCAGGTAACCACTAAATCTACTGTCACTACAGATTTGCCTATTCTAGGCATTTCATATCAGTGGAATAATATGTAATATGCAATATTTTGTTATAAAAAGTCTATAGTTTGTTTTTTTTTTCACTTAGCATAACCTTTGTAAGGTTCATCCGTGTTGCAGCATGATCTAGGACTTCATTTATTTTTATGGATGAATAACATTCTATTGTATAGATATATAATACTTGTTTCTCTATTCATCGTTGGATGGATATTTGAGTTGTTTAGACCTGTCGGCTATTGCGAATAGTGCTGCTATGAATATTAATGGACAAGTTTTTGTTTGAACATCTGTTTTCCAATTTTTTGGTGTATATATGCGGAAGTGGAATCCTGGGTCATGTGGTAATTCTATATTTAATTTATTGAGAGACCACTCCACTGTCTTCCATAGAGACTGCACCATTTTACCTTTATGGCAACGCTGTATGAGGGTTCCAGTTTCTCCACATCCTTGCTACACGTGTGCTATTTCCTACTTTCTAAATAAAATTATAGCCTTCCTACTAGAAGTAAAGTGGTATCTCATTGTGATTTGGATTGCATTTTCCCAATGGCCGATGAACACTTTTTTTTTTTTTTTTGTCTTTTGTCTTTTCAGGGCTGCACCTACAGCATATGGAGGTTCCCAGGCTAGGAGTCCAATTGGAGCTACAGCTGTCGGCCTACACCACAGTCACAGCAACACCAGATCTGAGCCACATCGGCCACCTATACCACAGCTCATGACAACGTGGGATCCTTAACCCACTGAGCAAGGCCAGGGATCGAACCCACAACCTCACGGTTCCTAGTCGGATTTGTTAACCACTGAGCCACCATGGGAACTCCTAATGGTCATTTTTTGAGTCTCTTTTCATGTGCTCATTAGCAATCTGTATATCTTCTTTGGAAAAATGTCTATTCAAGTCTTTCTTCCCATTTTCAAACTGAGTTGTCTTTTTGTTGTTGAGTTGTAAGAGTTCTTTATTTATTCTGGATACTGGACCTTTATCAGATGCATGGCTTGCAAATATTTCCTCCTAATCTGTGGGTTGTCTTTTCACTTCCTTGTTAATGTCTTTGGGGCACGAAAGGTTTACATTGTGATGAAGTTCAATTCATCCATTTATTTTCTTTTGTTGCTTGTGAATTTTGTTCATATTTATAAAGCACTACCAAATCCATGAAAATTTACCCTATGTTTTCTTGTGAGAGGTTTATTGTATTAGCTCTAATATTTAGATCCATTTGAATGGAATTTTATGTATGGCGTGAGGTAAGATTCCAGCTTCTTTTTTTTTTTTTTTTTTTTTTTTTTTTTTTTTTTTGCCTACGCTACAGATATCCAGTTGTTGTAGCACTTTTTGTTAAAGATACAATTTCCCCCTGTATAATGCTCTTGAACTCTGTTGTAAAAATCTAAGTTCCTTTGAGGATTGCTTTGGAGCCCTCTGTCTTTATAGCCTGCTTCTCTCCCTGAGCAAAGTCTCTGAGTCACAACTTCAGAGCTTCTCTCCGAGGGCTTTGTAGGGGCAGTAGTCTCTGGTCATCTTGGTTTGCCCCTTGCAGCATGAAACTCCACCCTCCGCACAAGCTGAGGCAAAGGAGATCAAGGCTCTAGTAGTCTTGCTGCTGCACCTGAAGTGGAGCCTTCCCCGAGGAATAGGGACTGGGTGAAGGAAGGGAGCTCCTGACCTTTCTCACACTTGCCTGGAATTTAGTCTCTGTAACACTGAGCTGGGGAGGATAGGAAATGCTGCCGGCCTGCCCCTCCAGTGAGGTTCTGTAGCCCTTGGATCTTGAGCCAGGATCCATGGAGGTAGAGAGTGACATCTTTGGACCACACCCACCCAGTGTGGAGCCTCCATCACATTGGACTAGAGCAGGGGAGGCAGGGAAGGAGGGAGGGGGTCATGGCTCACGTGTCCATGGACTCGCACTGCCCTTGATTGAACAAATGGTCCTTCATTGTCTTTGGGACCTTAGGACAATTTTTCTGAAGATTTTAATTATTTAAAAATAATTCTTGGAGTTCCCGTTGTGGCGCAGCAGAAACGAATCCGACTAGAAACAGTGAGGTTTCAGGTTCGATCCCTGGCTTCGCTCAGTGGGTTAAGGATCTGGCATTGCCGTGAGCTATGGTGAGGGTCACAGACACAGCTCGGATCTGGCGTTGCTGTGGCTCTGGCGTAGGTGGGTGGCTATAGCTCCGATGAGACCCCTAGCCTGGGATATGCCACGGGTGCAGCCCTAAAAAGGACAAAAGACAAATAAATAAATAAATAAATTTAAAAATAAAAATAATTCTCACCAGTGTCGGTTGTTTCTCTGGGCAAGCATCTGACAGCCCTGAAGCAGATCTCTGAAGCGAGCTAATATCTGTTCAGTCACAGACGTGAGGGATTGCTGTTCGCACTCACCACAGCTGTCTCGTGTAATCCTCCTCATCTCTCTGTGAGGATGCACTATTACAACCCTGTTTTGAAGATGAGGGAACTTAGGCTCAGAGGGTTTCAGAGACTTGCCCAAGGTCACACAGCAGGTAAGTGGTAGAGATGAGAGGGATGAGGCTGGTATGGACTAAAGTAGAAACGAGGGTCAAGTGACTTCCCAGAACGTATACCAGAGGGGGCCCCTCATCCTCCTATTCTAGTCATCACCCCTAAAATGAGTGACTTAATTCCATTTATTTTGTTATTTCTCATAGTTTTAGGGAGTCAGGAATTCAGGAAAGGCGTGGCCAGATGCTGGTTCAGTGTCTCATGTGACTGTCGTCAGATGGCTGGAGCTGGGGGCTGGCTGAGCATCCGTCTCTCTCCAGCGGGTGTCAGGGACCCTTTGTGTGGTCTCTGTGCATGGACAGGCTTTGGCATCCTCAGAACTTGACTGATGGCCTCAGGGAAAGTCAAATGCTTATAAGTCAGCTGAAGGCCTCAAGATGAAGTGTTCTGGTGAGCAAGGTGGAAATGGACTCACCTTTGATGATGCAGCCTTGGGACCACCCTTGGTGATGGAGCTATTTCTGCTGAACTTTATCGGTCAGTAAAGTACCACTCAGATTTCAGAAGCGCTTACCCAGAGCCCAGTCTCAATGGGAGGAATGGCCAGGTGACACTGTGGAGAGCTCGTGGGAGGGATGCAGTCATCCCGGGAAATACAGTCTTCCTCGCCCACCTCTGGAGGAGGAGGGCCCCGGGCCCAGCACGATGTGGGTGAGCACACGATGACGCACACTCTAAGATTTCCTCTGCTCACCTCCTGCCTCTACCCCCTGACCACACACACACCACCCCCAGCCTAGAGCCTGAGGCCCTGAGCCAGGCCTCTCCCTGAAGGCCAAGGGTGCGGGAAGCTGGGTTTTGACCCAAGCTGCTTTGCATGAGGCTGGCATCTGGGCAGGGGTTGTGAGCTCATCCCCGCCTTGGGGACTAGACCCAGGACCAAGAGACATTAAACGGGGCTGAAAATGATGGCTAAGTACAATTCTATTGGCTAATGAGCATCAGGGGAGAACATTCCTAGATATGATCCCCTTGGTGAAAAAGACCTTCTAGAGTGAGACGCAGACAGGATTAGACAGTGGTTGCAGAGGGTGAGGACAGCGGCAGAGAGAAACATTTAAGGGACCTCCTTTGGGCACCAGGCACATCCTAGGTCCACGTGGGCGTTCATCTCACATCACGGAGCAGATACTGGGTACTTAAAGGAATGAGGATGCAGAGTCTCAGAGAGGGACTAAGAAATAACAGGCCTAAAGTCACACAGCTGATAGGAGGCTGAGCCAGGTCTGCGAAGGAATCCTTCCAACTTCTGTAAGAGTGCTCGTCAAGAGACATGCCCCAAAGTGACTTTTGCATCCTCTGCAAAGCAAACCCGAACCAGGAATGTGGCTCTTTCCCACCTGGTGCCCAGAGGGTTCCTGCGCTCAGCGAGGGGGATGGGGGCTGCGGCTACCTGCAAATTGCCTTCCCCGATCCTTCAGCTCTAGTCTAGCATCTTGAAAGACACAACAAAGACCATTGCATTGAAAGAGGGGCCCCCTCCTCTAATACAGTCACTGTCCTTCAAAGTGAAATTGACTGGGCGATACCCTTTTAATAGCTGCTGACTGTCAATGCATTTCGAGAGCAAATACGCCTACAGAAGAGTTCATTTCTAATGTTCTTTCAGATTGTCAATTTGGAGGATGAAGGGGAATGTGATGAGAAGACCAAAATAACAAAGAAATTTGAGACCAGCAAAAACGTCGCCCGCACGAATGTGTAATTTAAACCGCCAAAGTGCTCTCGCATTTTTGATGCCAACTATACTTAATCAGTAATAATCCTGTCCCTCAAGAAGGCTCCTAATTTGTTTTATTGCCTTTTTAGATTTGTCCCCTTTCATTTTCTAAAATATAATCATAGTTCAGTGACTCCATCTGTGAGCAATCCGGCGAAGAATTCTGGGTGATAATGATGTACAACCGGCGAATAACAATTCCTTAATCACGCCGTTTCCTCTATTGTCGCCTCATTTGAATTCACGGTTTTCAGAAAATTCAATTATATTCGCAATTTCATCAAGAAATGACTCAGATAAATAACTGACAGGGTAACAGTTCGCGTATTTGTCAGGCACGAAGCAAAAGGGAGGGGGGCAGAGGGAAGAAACGACAGAGACGGCATTTGATAAAGCGCGTGGCGAAGAAGGTTTGCTTTCCGGAGAGGCGAGTGGGAAGGGCGGAAATTTCCTAGCTGCAGATGTCAGCTTGGCCTGGGGATGGGATTTGACAGGGGCCCCTCACTGAAACCTCCTCAAGGCTCGGGCCTGGCCTAACATGTCTCTCTGGAGCCGTCACAGGCTTTTGGCAGCACCGTTGATGCCCTGGCTCTCCTTCCAGGTAGAAATTTATGATGGGACATTTGTGACCCCACTGCCACCTTTATCATCTGAGTTTCATACTGGATTTCTGCTGCCACACACGGCAAGTGCTTTCTGGTTGTGGAGCAGAGGCTTTACCTTGACCTTGATCTCACCCACCCAGACTCTCTGAGTTTCCAAGAAGAAAATTCATCAGCATCCAGAAGGCAGACTCGCATCTCGTAGCCTTCGGCCTCTGTGAGGGGGACTCGGCCCATTACCCATCCATTGCTCACACAGGATGTTTCTCATCTGCACACAAAGCCCAGATGTGTGCTGTTCTCAGTCCCAGGTGCTACCAACCAGGTATCCCTCTGGAAGCTTCCATGGGAAGCAGGACTGGGGGATGGACATGGAGCCACAGTGGTGTCCACTCTAGCGATATCACTAGGAATTCTTGAGGCTGGTCTTCCAGATAGTTACCAACCCATGACAAGAACCACCAGCTTGGGCCCTAGGCAGGGCAGCTCCTGGGGTGGACAACACCAGCTCCGCACTCTTCTGGAAGCAGGTATAATTATTCAATGATAATTTTCTTTCTCTCTACGCCACGGATGGGAACGTAAATTGGTAGAGTCACTAGGGAAAACAGTATGGAGGTTCCTCAGAAAACTGAATATAGAGCTACCATATGATCCAGCAATCCCGCTCCTGGGCATATGTCCAGACAAAACCACAATTCAAAAAGATACAAGCACCCCTATGTTCACAGCACCACTATTCACGATAGCCAAGATGTGGAAACAACCTAAATGTCCATCCGCAGATGACTGGATTAAGAAGATGTGGAACATATACACAATGGAATACTACTCAGCCGTGAAAAGAATGAACTAATGCCACTTGCAGCAACATGGATGAAACTAGTGATTTTCATACAAAGTGAAGTAAGTCAGAAAGAGAAAGACAAATACCATATGATATCACTTACATATGGAATCTAAAGTCTGGCACAAAAGAACCTATCTACAGAACAGAAACAGACTCACAGATGTGGAGAACAGACTTGTGGTTGCCAAGGAGGAGGAGAGAGTGGGATGGAAGGGGAGTTTGGGGTTAGCAGTTGCAAACTATTACCTTTAGAATGGATAAGCAATGAGGTCTTACTGTATAGCACAGGGAACTCTATCCAGTCAACTGCGACAGAACGCGATGGAAGATAATATGAGACAAAGATGGATGTGTCTACATATATATATATATATATATATATATATACATATAATCAGATCACTTTGCTGTACAGAAGAAACTGCCAGAACATTGTAAAGTAATTCTACTTTAATTTAAAACTTTTTAAGAAGAAAAGCAAAAAAAAATAGCCTTTTCTATTAGGGCGTGTTCGTTGATGTTCCTCTAGAGAAGACATAGGCAGTCACAGACACCCAGGACAGCAAAGCTTCCTTCCTTCTCCCACACACAGCGGAGGGGACGTTTCGGCAACTCTATAGAAAACAATACTATATTCAAGATTCTCTACTCTGGCACGTGCTTCCTCTCAAAAATACATTTCTCACCCTCAATTCATTTGCAAATATCTTAAAATGGAGATAAGTCTTATAAAATCAATTTGGAGTGTCAGGAACTAGATGACATCAATGCCCTTTAGCCAAAGATGTCTAGGGGACATTATCCAGTTATAGAGTGGGGTTGGTTGACCCACTGCAGTGAGGAGGAATGTCCACCAGGGGCAGCCGTGAGGCACTTGGGCGAGACTCGGGAAAGGACATGGCCTTGGGCTAGGCGAGTTCAGGGAAGGTTCGAGCAAGTGGGGCTTTGCTCTGGACTGGATGGTCTCAGGCAGCAAGGGTGATTCTATTACTGGGGCTCTTGATAAGTCGTATCTGTAAGGCAGAAGGAATGACACTAATATTGGGAAACAAGCAGCAAGCAATTGCTCAGATTAGCCCGAAAAGGGAGACGCTGGTTATGAACTTGGTCCAGACAATGTTCTTGTTTTCGTCTGTGCTCATGACCATGTTTAAGTGACAGGATTATGAAGCGGTCTTATTTGTACCTTGCTCCATCCTGGTCGGCCTAGACTTGCCTGAGGTCCACACGGTCTGTGAAATTATTTATGCTCAACAGGTAAACACCAGGCCCGGCTGTGAGTGTCAGGCCAGCTCCTGCCCATCAGGGCAATTATCTCTTCCTGAATGATAGCGATTCTCCAAGGTCATGAACACTTTCTTCAGATCTATGTTATCCGTAGTTTCACACATTTTTCTAAATATTATCAAAGGAGTTCCCATCGTGGTGCAGTGGTTAACGAATTCGACTAGGAACCATGAGGTTGCAGGTTTGATCCCTGGTCTTGCTCAGTGGGTTGAGGATCTGGTGTTGCCATGAGCTGTGGTGAAGGTTGCAGACATGGCTCATCTTCCGCATTGCTGTGGCTCTGGTGTAGGCCGGTGGCTACAGCTTTGATTCAACCCCTAGCCTGGGAAACTCTATATGCCACGGGAGCGGCCCAAGAAATGGCAAAAAGACCAAAAAAAAAAAAAAAAATTAAATAAATAAATAAATAAAAATTAAATAAATAAATTAAATAAATATTATCCAATACTTTATTGTGTTTCAGGTGCCGGGACCATAGAAACACCCCAAGTCAGCCAAGCTGAGCTCTCCCTGGTCCTGCAGAGGCGACAATTACAGGGGAGTAGGATGAGCACCCTGCTTGAGAATCACAAGGATGTTATCAGCTACAAAACAGGAGGCAGGCTGCACGGCCAGGAGATACCTCCTGCCAAGAGCCGAGCCTTAGTGGAGCCTTGAAAACAAACAGGAGCTATTCGAGGAAAGAGAAAGGAACAGCTGTGCCAAAGCTGTTGAGTTTTGTGGGGCAGGAACGAGGGGGAGGCTGGACGGTAGGCAGGGGCTGGGCCAGGGGAGGCCTCGCAAGCCCTTCAGAGGAGTCTGGGCAGAGATGTGCTTGGTGGGGAGTGATGGCATCACGGAAGGCTTTTCAGCTGGGGGAGACCTGGTCTGATGTGCTTTACACGAGGAGGTGCTGAGCATGTCTGGGAGAAAGGAAGGTAGACATCGGTGTCGGAACGAGGCCTTGGTGAGAAGAGGCCCCAAGTCCCAGGGGACTGTTTCTAGTTATCAGAGCAGGAGAAGAAGCTGCAGGAGGAGGGGGGGCCTGAAGGTGGAGTTGAGACTGACCCGTGACTGAGCACCTGGCACCTTGGCTCTTTCCGATCCTGGCTGATGTGCCCCTGGCACTTAATAACCCCCAGCATTGCTCCAAGCCCCTGGCGTGGATCATGTTATTTTATCCTCACAATGACCCAATGGAGATGCCATATTTTCTTTAGTTTTAAGTCACAGATGAGGAAACTGCAGCACAGAGAGAGATTTAGCAATTTACTCAAGGTCACCCAGCTAAGTAACTGTTTCAGGATGAGTGTTACTTTCCCAGGGGCTCTGCCGAGCCCTTCAAGTGCCAGGTCTGCTCTGGGCTCTTTGTAAGCTGCGGCTCATCTGGACCCCTGTAACTGTGGATCGAGGGGGTGTGCGGCTCCGGTGGCCACTCGGGGCCCAGAGTGCAGTCTGGAAAGGAAAGGCTACTTTCGGGAGTGGAGGAAAGGACCGGACGCTCAGTTATGGGGAAGCTTTTTCAACCTGACAAGAGTGCCAGCTTTGGATCCAGAGTGCTCAGCACAAGGTGTGTTGGTTTTGACAGTAACAGCTAGAAATTCTTAGGTATGTATGAACACGGATATAAATGAATGAATGAAATAACTGACCGCCTATCTGTGAAACAGCTAACAAGAGAACATGGCAGAGATAGGGCAGGAGAGGGCTGGAGTCTTTTATTTCCAAGGAAGTGTTCTCATGGAGATTCTGTGACAAGCTTAACAGAACAGGGAGAATTGGCTGCTTTGAATGAAGCACGAAATGCTGCCTCTGCCCCTCCTTGCGGCGCGACCCTCAACAGGTCACTTAGACTCTAGGAGCCTCAGCTTCCTCATCTGAAAGATGGGAATAATGACGCTCACTGTGTGAGGTTGTTTCCAAGATTAGAAAGTACATTTTAAGTGTCTGTTAGGGTACGTGGCACATAATGGGTGCTGGGCAAATGACAGTCAGTATTAAAACCAGTAATTTTCAACAGTGCCATAGATCACTGAAAAATACAGCTTTATTTCTCCGTGATGAGAGCGGAGGAAGAGAGGCGTCAGGAACAGGCCTTGGACCGGGTCTAGAGCGGCTCAGGTGCTATTATTTGTTTGCAATATCTTTTCACTTGTGGCTTTATATCTTGCCCATTCTTGCACACTGTTAAATAAATGGATGCTTCACTGGTAATTGTTCCCTTCGGTGGTCAGTGTTCCTCCGGCAACTCTCGCCATTAGCGTCACCATGGCAACCTGCGCACTTAAGCAGCCCGCAGCTGGCCCACGCTCCGCCCACTGCTCCACTGCCTGGGGCTTGTGCGACTGGGCAGAGGACGATGTCTCAAGAGCAGCAATGTCAGTGCTTCTACCTGAGGATCTGAAATGTGGGCGTAAGAGGCGCAGAGCCTGGCACATAGGCGATCCACAGGAAATGCGGGTGGAAGTGAAATGAGGGAACACTATTTGGGGAGGGGGGTTCTGGAACAGGGCAATTGCCCTGAGTCCAAAAGTGTAAGATGCCTCATGCTGTCAAGAAGTGATGGGCGGGACTCTACTAAGAATTGTTCTGGCCTGGGATAGTTCCATTCATTCATTCCTTTAACATTATTAATAGGCTAAGTGATTATATGATGAAATAGTTTCTATCCCCATAGAGCTCACAGAGTAGTTGTGGAGACATAGAAATAGGCAGACTAAATCCAGCGGGGCGTAAATCAGCTATAACAGAAAAAATAAAAATCATAAAAAAATAAAAACTTAAATCCAGTGGGACAAGCGCTACCAGGAGGAACATAAGGGGTGCTATGGGGGCCCAGACTTGGGGTGATCTAGGAGGGCTTCTCAGAGGAAGAGCTGTCCAGCCTGAGCACTTGGATGGATGAGCACGAGTCATCTGGATGGACAGGGCCATGGATGCTTGCTCCCGATGGGAGGGAAGAAATGACACGTGCAAGACCCCGGGACAAAAGGGGACGTGGATGGCTCTGACTGGAGACCCAAGACCATCTGTGCCAGTCAGGGCCTCATTTGGAAGGAACAGGCACTAAGCCCTGATGATCTAAGCAGAAAGGGGATTAACTGGCTCACTGAGAGACACTAAAGTCAACTTGGAGGCTATGTGCCAGAAGCAGCACCCAAAATAGCATGGAGGAACTGGTTCTCGGCAGAGAAAGACAAATTCCATATATCGCTTATATGTGGAATCTAATTAAAAAGTGATACGAAAGAACTTCTTGATAAAACAGAAACGAACTCACAGATTTCAAACTCACAGATTTGGGGGGAAGAAAGAATTGAGAGGGTGGAAATAACATCCACACATCACTGTATGAAATAGATAACGAATGAGAACCTATTGTATAGCACAGGAAGATCTACTCAATAGTTTGCCATGACCTACATGGGCAAAAGGAGTGGAGATATTTACACAGATGACTATTCACTTTGCTGTACACCTGAAACTAGTAACAACATCGTAAGTCAACAATACTCCAATAAAACTAAAAACAAACAAACCTCATTCTGGGAAGATGTCCCACTGGCAGTCATCACGGATATAGTGGCTCATGCTGCCAACATCACTGAGGCTGAATTCTGGATACTGCCCCTGGAAACTAGATGGGGCATCTCCACGGCCACCCCCTTCACAAATGGGTCCTATGTGGTTCTGGATCCTTCAAGTCACAGCTTCCAATTCAAGCCTTGTCGGGAGGGTTTGGTTGACCACGTAGGACATTTGCATTCACCACTGCTGCAAGGGGGGGGCTGGAGCAGACAGGATTGAGCATTTCCAGCTTTATGGTGGGGGGGGGCTCCGACTTGTATGGGGGCAGCAGTTCCAAATGCAGTGTGGAGGGATGAGCAATGCCAGTGAACTAACCAAGGAAAGCTTCAGCCTGGGAGACACTGGACCCCAGAGGTGACTAAGACATGATAATTGCCTTCAATCTAATGGAAGTGACAGTCCTCTCCACAAATAACTCGACACTGGAGAAAGTGCAGGAGGGAGCTGTGCTGAAGTTGGGCAAGGAACAGAATGAGTCGATGTCAAGGTTCCAAACTGGGATCTTGGGGTTGTGCCATGGTAGGGACCTCTTTGATGCCCTACATGAGTAATGCTGACCTTGACTCACGGTGCCCCCAAGGTCTGTCTGAGTCAGTGGGACCAGGAAAGTGTAACAGTCCTCCAGAAACAGGGTTGTCCTCCAAACATCGGACTTCCCTTCATCAGCCATTAACCTAACCCTTCCAGCAACAATTTCTCTTTTATTTTTCTAATGATGTGTTGGATACTTGAACCTACAGGACTGCAATTACACACCTGAGTTCCCCCCAAACATTCACTCCAACCTTTTGGGTCATTGCCTAAGAATGTGGCGGAACGCCTCCAAAGTCCTGATGAATCTGGGAGGCCTTCAGCCTTCTGAGGATAGGAAAAGTGCAGAGGGAGGCTGAGAAGGCAAACCCTAATACCTCATCAGAAGTGGGGAGCTGTAATTTGGCCCCACTTGTACAAGGATGGAGCATATAGATTCCTATTTCTTCGGACAGAATCTCTGTTCTGCAGAACTGAATCCACCAAGTTCCTTTAAGTTCCTCATTTCTTAAACAGGAGGACGGAGGGACAGCTGTATTTCTTTTTGTCCTAGAATATTTTAGTTTCTCTTTACCTTTGGCCTTTTAGATGTACTCTGTGTTTTATGTATTTATGTATTTCTGCTGTTCCTCTCACTTGCTGATGCTGAATGGGGGGTGATGAGAGAGTCCACGTTCACCTAGAATTCTCTCAGTGCTTGTGGTCAGTGGAATACTAGTCACCCCAAATATATCCAGGTCCTAATCCCTGGAGCCTCTGATTATATTATGTTACATGGCTAGGGGGAAATAAGATTGCAGGTGGAATTAAGGCTGCTGATCAGCTGGATTTAAAATGAGATTATTCTGGATTATCCAGGTGGACCCAGTGTAATCACAAGGGTTCTTTAAATGTAGAAAAGGGAGCCAGAAGAGTGCGATTTCAAGAGGGATTTGAAAATTCAATGCTGGTTTTAAAGAGGGAGGAAGGAAGCCACGAGCCAAGGAACGAAGGTCGCCTCCAAGGATGGGAAAGGCAAGGGAGCAGATTCTTCCTTAGAGCTTCCGGAAAGAACCCAGTCCTCCTGAAACCTTCATTTTAGCCAGGTAAGACCCACTCGGGGCTTCTGACCTTCAGAATTCTGAAATAATAAATCTGTGTGGTTTTGAGCTGTTGGGTTCTAATTTGTTACAGCAGCCATAGGTAACAGATACAGTGCTTATTCTCAGGGCTTCACTATCAGCTGAGACACCGCCAAGAAGACATTAGGACCAAGACTCTTGAAGACAGAGAGTTCTGAGTAGAGAACAGAAGCCATATTTGTTAACTGGCTCTTCCTGATAAACGATGACCCTGATTTCTTGTCCTGGGATATCCAATTGTTATGATGATGGCAAGAAGTTATTCTGAAGGGAAAGGACCTATTTGGATTTTGTGGGGAGATTGATCTTAAATCTGGTCCTGAGATACTGCTAGCCATCATGAAATTAAAACATCCCCTGAGGTTGTCAGCCAGCTGGGTTTCTGTCTTTGTTCTCAAGGGGTCATGCCTACTGGTGGTGGATAACAGAGCTGGGGGCACTGGGAGATAGTCATGAGTCAGTGGAGGAGGGAGGACTTCTCTGCATCCTAATGGAATACTTGGGGTGATCTGCAGCCTGTGGGAGTGGTGTGGCTTCTGCTATTAGAGGGCTACCCTCAGCTTGGTCCTGTAATCTAAGAACAGAAGAGGGTGGGACTCAAAAACTAAAACAGACCCTACATGAAAATGCAGGAAAATTTAAAGAATCCATTCCTAGGCATTTGATGAAAACCAGACTGGTAGGAAACGTGGCTACTTTGACTGAAACCAAGAGACTGGTGCAGAAAAATCTTGTTCTTATATGTCAAACATCCCCTTTCTGCTAAGAGATATTTTCCGCATTTCTCTTGGAGAAACTACCTCTCTCCTACTTAGCCTTTTTGGCTAAAGGGGTTAAATACCTTTCCTCACTCTGGGGGCCGCAGGATCTGGAACTGACCAATCACAGAGTTCCATTCCCCTGTGCCATTCCCATAGTGATTGGCTCATAGTTGGGCACGTGGCCCAAGCTGGCCAGTGAAAGCCCTCCTCCTGAAGGCTGGGATTCTAAATGGACAGAAGGTAACTTAGGTATTGCTCATGACCATCTTGTTAACCACAGAGAGGAAAGCCCTCTGGACAGTGGAAAGCGGCCAAAGGGAAGGGAAGAATTCCTGATGACATTACTTGAACATCTAGCTCTAGCCATGCCTGAGGCCCATCTCTTCAGTCATTTGGGGCAGTAAATATTCCTCCTTCGCTTAGTCCCAGTGGAGGTGGGTTCATCTCTCTTGCAGTTGGAAACTCTCCCAGCTTGGAACCCAGACAGGAGTCAACACACAGTTCATGCCCTGGGTGCAAGGCGCTGTGCCAGGCACAGAGGTATATTGGGAGATGAATTAGAAGATGGGGTTTCACCTAAGCTTCAAGGGGTGAAACACCAAATAGGAGACACAGACATTTAAAGAATAAAACTAAATCTAAGTCACACCATTGGTTGAGGCAGGAACACAGATTATGCCCTGGGCACCTGGAGAAAGGAGATTGAATTCAAGTCAGAATCTGGAGGGGGTTCACATGACCTGTCCCAGGGTCCCAGGGGAGGGATGCTAGGGCCCAGCTAGACCACTTGGTGGCGTGCTGAGGATGAGATCTGGGCTTGCCCCAGGTCCTGCCTCACCTGGTACCAGGCATAAAAGAAAAGTGGGAGAAATGCGATGTCAGGAGCCATGACCCCGTGATTTCTGGACAGTCAGGTCAAAGGCTAGAACACGGATAACTCAGCAAGACTTGAGGTCAGAGAGAGGATGGAATTGCCCAGTGATACAGCCAAGGGGGAGGAATTAACAAACTCCAAACCTGGTGCTCCGTGCTGCTCTCCAACAGCAGCTGCCATCAGAAATCGATTATTCCAGCCAGAGGTTTCCAAGCCTTTTCAAGTGAAACAGAACAGGGAGGAAACCCAGTTCCCAGCCCCTCCCTGCCAGTAAAGGTCCTAACTGATGGCCTTGCCATCGGGACCCCTGCCAGGGTTTATTGTAACAGCCATTCCCCGCTCAGAGCTGTTAGGAGTAATAAAGGGAGAGGCTGGCGCTCCCCTTTATTATATTTTAAACTGCCAGTCTCTCTAGGTCATGCTGCAGGCTTGCGAAAGCTTGAACAGAACAGATGGTGGGTGGCAATTTCCTGGGTCTTGGCGCAAACTTCCTGGAAACTACACAAATCAAGCACATCTGTCTTTGCTCGAGGAAGGTTGTCGAGAGTGACTGAAGGGACTGAGTTAGGAGGAAAGGACTTGAATGGCCTCGTCCCAACTCGCCCTTCGGTCCAGCCCCCATCAGCACAGCCTGTGATGAGGCCCGCAAAATTCAGACCCAGACAGCTCTCTGGGGATGGGAAGGGAGCGGGGGTAGTGGGAAGGGACAGGTTAATAGCTGCTGAGTGGGATCTGGGGAGACCATCCCTGTACCCATGAGAGAAGGAGGCAAGCGGCTCTCCTAAGGGAGAGCTCAGGTTCGAATCCCAGCTCGGACGCTTACCAGCGGTATGGCGTTAGGTTTTTTCTTATAATCTTGGCTTCATTTGTAAAGTGGGAATGATAGTAGGAGGCACCTTCTCAGCGCCCTGTGTGGATGGATAAGTTCTAGCAAATGTTTTGGCGGCGGCAGCAGGAACCCACCCAGGACGTCTGCTCCCCGACCCGCTCCTCCCATCTCTTCTGGTTGATCAGATGCACTCATCAGCTGCCAGAGCAGCACAGGCCATTCACTTATTCATTCATTCCACAAACAGGTACTGAGCCTCTCCTACGGTCCAGGTCTTTGGGAGAGACAAGGGTGAATGATTGGGGCGAGGGCACCACGCTCTCATTAGGACTCTTTTCCTGCCCAAATAGGTGCTCATGAGATTGATACGAAAACCGAGGCCCAGAGGAAGGAAGACCCCTGCCCACAGGAACAGAGCTCGAGGGTGGGACCCATGTATTTACCACTTCAGGGTCTCAGCTTCAAGCACCAGGCCTGGCAAGAGGAGAGGCAAAATCAATATTTGCTGAACTGGTGAGGCCCTGAATCAATAACTCCCGGTCTAGTGTCTTTTTGCTGGCCTGATCCAAAATAACTGGGCAGAGACGACGTGCATGGAGGGGCAGGGGTTAATGCTTTCCACTGTGTGGCCCCAATTCCCTTCTCCCTCTGAAAACGGGTGGCGCTGAGAGCATTGGAGGGGCTTTGATCTCTACTCCTAGAACATGGCATCAGGCGCTAAAGTGACATGAAAATGTTGTTCGGAGATATGGAGTGCATGCCCAGGCCTGCAAATCATGTTAGGTGTATAGAGCTGATGCCTAAAGGAAATCAGACTCTGAGGAGAAAGGCTTTTTTTTTTTTTTTTTTTTTTTTAAGGAAAAGCAATTCTCACTCACTAATACTATTCTTTCAGATTCAACAAACCGTACCCCTAACTTAGGTAGTAGGGCTTGTGACAAGAATACAAATGGAGACTGCTGTGGCTACAGGATCAGCCCTCCTTTCACAGACATCCACAGGAGTTCCCGTTGTGGCTCCGTGGGTTAAGAACCTGACAGAGTCTCCATGAGGACGCGGGTTCCATCCCTGGCCTCACTCAGTGGGTTCAGAATCCGGCATTGCTGCAAGCGGCGACACAGGTCCCAGAGGCGGCTTGGATCCCACATTGCTGTGGCTGCGGTGTAGGCTGGCAGCTGTAGCATCAATGACACCCCTAGCCTGGCAAGCTCCATATGCTGCAGGTGCAGCAGTGAAAAGAAAAAACAAAACAAAGCAAAGATATCCATATCCTGATCCCTGGACCCTGCGTACGTCTGGTTACCGGACAAAGGAGTATTAGGTTGCAGATGGAATTAAAATTGCAGGTCAGCTCATTTCGAGATGGAGAGATGATCCTGATTATCAGAATCAGGGGCCTTATAAGGGGAAGATGGAAGCAGAAGAGAGACCCAGACATGCGGCAGAGGAGGCAGACTTGGGGGGCCATGGCTGGCTTGGAAGATGGAGCCAAGGAACGCAGGCAGCTAGAGCAGCTGGAAAAGGTGAGGAAACAAGGCCCCCATCCAGAGCCTCCAGGAAGAAGGCAGCCCTGCTGAAGCCTTCATTTTAGCCCCGTGAGGCCCATTTTGGGCTTCTAACATCCAGAACTGTAGAATAAAAAAACTGTGTTAAGTCACTGCGTTTGCGGCACTTGGCTGCAGAAGCAACAGAAAACAAGTTGTAGAGGTCCGGTTACCACGTGTCTAAATAGTTAAAGTTATATGTCAGTTACTTGCTCAACAAAATACGTTCCAACTTCCTCCATTCATAGAGCTACCTTCTTAACCACCTGGTTTGCAGATTTCGAGATTCATTAGAATTCCTCCCCAGAACAGGGCAGCTCAGGGAACGAACGAATGCAGGCCCTAGACCCCACCCCTGGCTCATGGCTTGACTTTCTTTCTCTTCCCTCCACTTCTCGCTCATGCCCAGAGCGGGGCTTCAGCCCCCGCAGCCTGCTGCCCAAGCCCATCCGCAGCTCCCACTCATGGCTTCTTAGAAAGACAACACCAGAAGGTGGGCTTCTGAGGCCCTAGAAGTGAAGAGAGTCCCAGGGCAATGTGAAGAGAGAATTCGGGGTCCTGGTAGGCCCAGGGCAATGTGGAGAGAGAATTTGGGGTCCTGGTAGGCCCCCGTGGCCCTTTCTCTCTGCTCACCCTGGGGGAGGGGCATGGCTAAAGAAGGATCAGAGGGGGATCCTCTAAAGCTGGGGTCCCAGGAAAGTCACCCCTCTTGTCTGGACCCAAACATGGGCCTGATCACCGTAAACCTGTGTCAGCCCAGCCAGGGGAAGCTGAGTGATAAGTTGATAGGCGGCTGGATTTTGTTGCCACATAAATATACCTTGCTCCCCCCGCCCCACCCCCAAATGACTCTTTCTGGATTGGTATTTCCTTTACCAACAGGGTAAACCCCACTGAAACAAAAGCCTGCTATTAGTTCACATTAGGTGAATAGCCTATATTCAAGTCTGTGGCGAGGCCTGAAAACCAAGTGGGTCATAGGCAAGAGGACTGCAGAGTCCAAGGTGAGGACCTATCCATGGAAATGGGAAGAAGGCAGGACCGGCCTCCATCTTTCACTGTTTGAGAGACTGCTATGTAAAGTAGTGAACCTCCCGACGAGGGGAGTATTTAAGAGCGAGTCCAACGGCTACTTCTCTGGGTTTTATAGAAGCGATTCCTGCACACAAGGACACTGGATGCTACATCCCTGGGTGCATAGCCACATCGGAAAACCTGATGGAGTCCCAGCCTCCACCCGCTTCCATATTCTGCATTCTCCTCTGTTATGAAAGAAACATGCCTGGCTGACAGCCTCATTCTATATTCATCCCTCTGTCACAGAGCCCAGGAGCTCTCCATCCCAAAGGCATTGTTGAAGGCACCAGATGATGGTGTTGTGGTCTCCAGATGCACTTGGCAGAAATGGGGCGCTGCCCCGAGTAAGGAGCTAGAGCATCTTGTGAGTTGCCTGTGAGCCCTGCAGTCAGATGCCCTAGCGCCAGTGGGCTGGCTTTTCCTCAGAGACACTCATCCTGCACCTTGAGTGAGGCCCTGGCTCTAGTTAACCAGGGCAGAGGCTCAAGGTCAGGCTGGACCCTATGATGTCAGGTCCAGAGCTTGCAGATAGGCCAACTGAAGCTGAGACTAGAGATGGGGCTTGACCACAGGGGCCTAACTCATTAGCGCTGAGTTCTTACCATGGCTACAGGGCCCCTGAGGATTCGGCTTCACAGAGGCTCTCAGCCATGTGGCCTCCTTTTGGGTTCCTGAAAGGATCCCTCTTACTCAGCCCTCAGAGCCTGTGCAGTGCTGTCTGTCTCCTCTGCAAGGAGCGGGCAGAAACAGAAAAGGACTCACCAAAGGCTGCAGAGCTCACAAGGGGCCCAGCTGGGATGTGACTCCAGCATCCACCCCACCACACAAGCCCACAGGGAACGGGGCTTAATAAAGGTTCAGGGAACGGATGACACTTGAGGACCCACCATGGCACTGGCTCTGATCAGTGGCTTCCTCTTATTAGAGAAGCAGCTGCGCTCACTGTAGTAAACAGTGTCCGTGCTTGTTCATTCATTCAAGATCTAATTGAATGAATTAGATGAGTCCCAAAGATACAGCCCTGGGGTGGGCCAGAGCAGGTTCTGTGACTTCAGATGCCTCCCACTGGCTTCCTGCGATCCTCCATCTCTAACCTGAGTCCCTGGCTGGGAGAGAAACACACAGAGGTGCAAAGTGGGTGCAAACTCGTGCACACAGGCACAACAGCACCTGCCACCCACAGGCAGAGAGCCCCCCACCACCCCAGCAAGGTAGCCTTCAGGAGCGGCCTGCGAGGTGTCTCCCCCCTCAGGGGGCTCTTTGTTCTAAGCTCCCTGGAGCTGGCCCTGTTATCTGAATCACAAAGCCTTGCTGCAACGGTGCTCTATTCTCTTTGCTTCCTACCAGAAAGATTTCAGGCTGGGCTGGTGCAAGTAATTGGCCTCAGATGAATAATAGAGGCTTCAAGGCGTGGGCCCATCGCTGAAAATGTCCTTGGCCCTCCAGCCTTGCAGTGACCCTTCTGGCCTGGGATGGCACCTCAGGAACCCGAATGCCAACTGACAATAAAATTTATTTACAGGAGGTACAGAAGTCACATTTCTGGCACACCTGAAGCTGTAGACTGAAATTCACACGGGTCACCCCTGCTCAAACTGATTACTGATGCGGATGGAGGGAGGGAAGTGAGAACAGAGGCACTGAGAAGAGGTACAGGGACAGGGTGTCGGGCTGGGACAGATTCTGCCCCAGAGTGAGAGGCAGAGGATGCCCACGGGCCCGCAGCCTGGCAGACCAGTGTCCTCAGCGACAGAAGTCTGCCTGGTCTCGCTGTCTCCATGGCTACCAGGCTGTGTCAAGCCACCAGATGTTCTTGGGTTAAAGTTCCGTTCACATCCCTTGGCGGCCCCATCTCTGCCCCAAACTCAGGGGGCAGAGCCATCGCCACCCCCCCTGGTGTCCCCCCGGAGCCCCATCCCAGGGAGAGACAGGTTTGGTTGGAGGCCTGAGGACCTGGCTGGGCTGGGAGGGGAGGGGCGGCAGGAAGTCCACTCCTGCTGTCCCAGCCCCAGCTGCCTGACCCCTGGGTCCTCCGTGCCACCCTGAGCAGGGGCTTTGTGTGGCCAAGCTTTTCTCTTGTCCATTGTCTTAGGTTTACAGAGGGGTTGTGTGTCACCAGGGCATTCAGTCCTGCCAACTGTCCTGTGAGGTAGCTGCTGCCGATTTTTCCACCTTGGAGAGGAGCGAGGTGAGGCCCAAGGTCACACCACAAATCCGTGGTCGTGGCATGATCTGAATTCCGACTTCTATGTTCTTCCTGTAATACCACCATCAAGAGGGATCAAGGGAGTTCCCTGGTGGCTCAGAGGGTTAAGGACCAGGATCATCACTGCTGTGGCACAGGTTTGATCCCTGACCTGGGAACTTCGGCCTGCCATGGGTGCAGCCAGGAAAAAAAAAAGAGGACTCTCAGAGCCTTCTAACCCCCATTACTCATCAAATAAGCTCTTTCTAAGGTTGTGGGTGGCCTCTGTGGCCCAGAACTCTCACTCTGTTGGCCTCTCCACTGTGTCACTTCCTCTGCCTCCAGACACTCATCCTCTTTGGTTTCCAGGATGCCACACGAGGGCTGATTTTTTCCTCCATTCCCCCCTCCCCTCCTTGATCCATTCTCTGCCCTTTCCTGCCCATGGTCCATGTCACGCTGGCTACCTGGCCCTCTGATTTCTGGCTGCATTTGACCAAGAAGAGAGAGGCACCAGGAGGTTGGGGGGCGGGAGAAGGGGTGGTCCGGCCTTTGCTGTCCCACCTCCCTTCCTGTCCACCTGCAGTTCTGGTGGCGGCTGCACTCTTGAGGTCACAGCTCCCCCCACACCAGGCTCTGGCATCACTCCCCTCCCCTTGATCCATTGGCTCAGGGGTGCTAACAACTCCCTTTGGTGCCAGCCCTGGGCTACCTCAGCCCCCTGCGGGGGTCCCTCCGCACCACTCACGCCTCTATCCACAGTCCCGCCTAAGCCCTCTTGCCTTAGACCTGCTGGGCGTGCCGTCTCTTTCCTGCAGCCACTCTGAACGGTGCATCACTTTTCCCAATTTCCTTCCATTTCTTTGGCCATTTCTGCTCTGCTGCCTTTTAAGACTCACATCCTTTCCTGACTATTAAACACTGATGCTCCTCAAGGACTGGTCCAGATGCTCTCCTCTTGTCACTCCACACCATCACCCTGTGTCATCTCATCCACACCGTCCCGCCCCCACCCCGAGCTCAATTACCACCCACCCAGGTGACTCAGAGGCTTCTCTCCCGTCCAGGTTTTTCTAAGCTCCAGCCTGCATAATCTGACTGCCTTGCTGTCATCTCCCCTTGACTTTCCCCAAGGCTTCTTAAACTCTACAGCTTCCAACCGTCTCTTTTCTTTTTTTTTTTTGTTTTTTTTTTTGTTTTTTTTTTTTGTCTTTTTGTCTTTTGTTGTTGTTGTTGTTGTTGTTGTTGTTGTTGTTGTTGTTGCTATTTCTTGGGCTGCTCCCGCCGCATATGGAGGTTCCCGGGCTAGGGGTCGAATTGGAGCTATAGCCACTGGCCTACACCAGAGCCACAGCAACGCGGGATCCGAGCCGCGTCTGCAACCTACACCACAGCTCACGGCAACGCCGGATTGTTAACCCACTGAGCAAGGGCAGGGACCGAACCCGCAACCTCATGGTTCCTAGTCGGATTCGTTAACCACTGTGCCACGACGGGAACTCCTCTTTTCTTTTTCTCTCTTTTTTTTCGTCTTTTTAGGGTCATGCCTGCAGCATGTGGAGGTTCCCAGGCTAGGGGTTGAATCAGAGCTACATCTGCCAGCCTACACCACAGCCACAGCAATGCAAGATCCGAGCCGCATCTGTGACCCACACCACCGTTCGCGGCAACACCCGATCCTTAACCCACTGAGCGAGACCAGGCATCGAACCTGCATCCTCCTGAATACTAGTCAGATTCGTCTCCATTGAGCCGCGAAGGGAACGCCCCAAGCTTCTCTTTCTCAAGGAACGAGGCCACCCCTGACCTAGCTGTTTAAGCGAGCAACCCAGAAGTCATCCTTGACCCCACCCTCCTGCTCCCCTCCCACACCCAATCCATCACCAAGTTCTGTCTGCTTCTCTCTGCTCTTGTAGACACCTGTCCAGGCGACCATCGAATTCTGTCTTCGTGCTTGGTCTACCCACAGCCCTGTTGCTACCCTCTGAGCTGCTCTTTGCAAAGTCATCAGGGAGATCTTTTCTGCAGTGCAAAGTGCATCACACCACTCCACCCTCCTTACACCAGTTTTGAAGGTTCGTGTGCCTGTGTCTTCGCTACCCCCATTCTGTGGGCCAATTGCGGGCGGGCTTCAGCTCCATTCCAAGCTGGAGCCAGTTGTATGTCTCATTTCCCTGACCTCAGTGATCAGTCCAGGGGTCGACACACCACATAAGCTGTCTGATCAGTAAAAAGCCGGGGGGGGGGGGCGGTTAGGATCTACAGCCAAAGACTCTGCCTCTTCCCCAGGGGCTGTGAGGCTGGAGCTGAGAGGCTGGCTTGCCTCTCACCATGTGAAAAAGAAGCCCATACAGGAAAGTAGAGCCAAGAAAGGGAGAGAAACTAGTCTTGTGGACATCACCTGACTCCTGGATCCAGCAGTACCTGAATTCCTCCTACCCCTGAACTTGCTAATTATGTGAACCATTCAATCTCTGTATTAGTGATGCCAACACAGAGCTGGAGTTTTTCATCACTTGAACCAAACAGGGTCCTCCTTGAAACAACCTGTGTGTGTCCTCTCTTCATCCTCATACCCCCAGAAGGCTCCCAAGGTCTCCCAGGAAGAGGTCAGGCAAGACCCTCACCAGGAATCAGTCTGCTTCTGTTTCACTTTGCCTCTAATTTGCTGTGTGATCTCAAAGAAATTCCTTTCCTTCGGATCCTCTGTTTTTCTGATCCCTGAAATAACTGAATTCCTGCTCTGGGATTCGTGGTACCTGTGTTTTTTCTGCCAGGGCCTTATGGTGATTTCCTATTTGATTATCTGAGCCCCTCTGGCCTCCTGTGGACAGCCAGGCAGAGCTCTGGCTGTAGGAAGGAAGGGATGGACCACTCCTTTGGGCTCTGAGTCCTCCCTCCAAGGTCTGCAGGTCCATCTGCTCTCAGGAGCTCCTGAGCTGCCTGCCCCCGGTGGGTGAGCAAAAGCAGAGGACACATGCCATCCCGGGACTGAATGCAGGCAGGGCAGCAAAGATGGGGGAAGGGCATTGTCACTCCAAGTCTTAAGGCTTCTCTAAGCCCTATCCTGCTGGCTCGGCCCAGAAACCCTGAACGGAAGCCCCCTTGGCTTAACCATGCCCCCCAAGGCCAGCTCAAGGGTCCTGCACAGAGCTGGGCTTTCACCCACCCGTCTCCTGAGGCACACCAGGTCTCCGTATTGAGAGGCAGCAGAGAGTAACAGGGGACAGATGCCAGGCTCGGCCCCTCCCTCTCCCCCTCATCACTCCGGCTCTCCTGACACATTTCAGGAAGGAGCTGTAATGGCAGGGGGTGAGGGGACTTCCTGGAAGGCAGCCCCGGGCCCTGGTGCTCAGCCAAGCCTGCACGCTAGTTCCTCACCTGTGCCTGCCTGCCAGTTAGCCTGCCGAGCTTTAGAAACGCTGCAATTTGTGCAACGAAAATTTCCTTCTTATTTGCATCTTGCATCATGGTGGCAGGGAGCAGAGGAAGGGGTAGTCGGGGACTCAAGGCTTCCGGTTGGCCCTGGGGTCTACAGCGGAGATGCTAAACGCCATGGACCACTCTTGCCCACCTGACTCTAGGGACAAGGAGCGTCCATGGACCACCCATGGAGGCCCTAGCAAGGGATGGAGGCAGCAGCTGGACATAGGTGAGGGGAAGGGGTCAGGAGAGCAGGCTGCAGAGGTTGGAGTGGCGGCACGAGGAGGCCTAGTCCCGCAAATCACTGCAGTGCCTCCTCGTGGCCTCTGCCGCCCTCCAGCCGTCCTACGCGGCTGGGCCAGAGGCGAAGGCAGACGTGGCGCTTGCTTTGTCTTAGACCATGTTTCCAGAAGCAGCCCCTGAGATGAGAAGCTGTGTGGCAGACATGATCAAAGAAGTGCTTCCAGGAGAAACGAGCAAAGGATGGGAAGAAATGGGAGGATGAGGGAGTTCCCATCATGATGCAGTGGAAACGAAGCGGACTGGAACCAAGAGGTTGTAGGTTCGATCCCTGGCCTCACTCAGTGGGTTAAGGATCCGGTGTTGCCATGAGCTGTGGTGTAGGTCGCAGATGCGGCTCAGATCTGGTGTTGCTATGACTGGCAGCTGGCAGCTGGCAGCTATATCTCCAGTTCGATCCCTAGCCTGGGAACTTCCATATGCCATGAGTACAGCCCTAAAAAGCCAAAAAAAAAAAAAAAAAAAAAAAAAAAAGAAATGGGAGGGTGAGCCTGGCTGTGTCTCGGGCCTGATCCCGTGGGGATGCTGAGGACCACACGCGTTCCAGGCCGGGAACTGGGGGACCAGGCTCTGGGGAAGGATGAGGGAGCATGGGACACACTCCAGTCTGGGCATTTGTGGGTGAGCATGAAGCTTAGGAGCATCGTTCACGAAGTCTGAGCTGAAACACTAAAGAAAACAGGGGAACACACACACACACACACACACACACACACACACAGAGACTCAGGAACTAGTCAGAAATGCCCCTTCTGGGGGCCCAGCCCTGACCTCCTGATTCAGAAGCAGTGGGCAGGTCCAGCCGGCTGGGTTCCAGGGGGCCCTCCCCGGATGCTGGTGCTTCTTCACAACTGAGAACCGCTGAGTGGGACAGGTGGCCCGTCCTGGCTCTGGCCTCAGGCCTAGCGGCTGTCCCCGGTCACCCAGCATGAGGCCTGTCCCCCTCTGAAGTGGCCACGGAGACCTTTCTGTTCACCGGGCAGAGCAGGGATTGGCCTGATGGAAGCAGCCCTCCCACTCAGCCCAGTCGTGCTGGCATTCTTCACCTGGCTCTGAGTTCTCTCCCAGAAATGAACAGCCTTGAATGGCCGCATATTTGCATAATGGTTCTCCTGTCCCCTTCGCTAGCCTGGATTAATTGTTTTGGAATACCATTTCCCCAATCTGTTTGCCCAGAGCTTTGGTTATTTAACTGTGGATCTTTTAAAAAATTTATTTATTTATTTAGGGCCCCAACCGCGGCATACGGAGGTTCCCAGGCTAGGGGTCGAATTAGAGCTAGAGCTGCTGACCTACACCACAGCCACAGCAATGCCCAATCTGAGCCGCGTCTTCGAACTACACAGCTCATGGCAATGCCGGATCCTGAACCCACCGAGTGAGGCCAGGCATCGAACCTGCATCCTCATGGATGCTAGTCAGATTCGTTTCTGCTGAGCCACAACGGGAACTCCTAACTGTGGGTCTTAAAATCACTGGGACAGCTTGTGAAAATGCAGGTGCCTGTGCTGCCCCCTCCTGCTTTCGCAATCATATGGTGTAGCTGGAATGATCCACTTTCCCTAAGACTGGGACGAGGCCAAGGTCTTGGCCGATGAAGGGGTGTGGGTGAGTGGGTGTGGGGTGTGTCTAACCGATCTGCAGGAATGTGGACCCGTCAGGTAGTGGTGGGCTCCCTGGGGGTAGAACCTGGAAGGTGGCAGAGCGAAGAGGGAGACATTGGGGACCTGGTCCCTAAATGAGGGCCCCCGGAGGATCTTTGCAAGGTGTCACCTAAGGGATAGCAGCATTGTGTCCTAAGCCTTGTGTAGGGATCCGTGCATGTGATTTCTCATCGAATTCTCTTGTAACCCCTTAGGACGGTGTGAACAGGGGATGGGCACTTGCCGTCTGCCTCTACGAGGACGGAACCATGAGTCCCCGCAGCTGCCGAGCCTCCACACGCCCTGAGAGGAGCTCAGGATGGAGACCAGGAGTGAGACACTGTGCCCTGGGAAAACTGGCAGAACAGGTCTTCCAGGAGCTAGGTACTTCCAGAAGAAGATTTTATAAGCCCAGTTCTTGCATCTCCTCGTATCTAGACAAGCACGACAATCCTTCGTGGTGACCTCTGCTCCTTGTGAGCAGCAGCAACCTTCTGCAAACTGTGTGCTTGGTTGCCTGTACCTCCCCCTTCACCCAAATCACATTTATACTGACATCCCCCCACCTCTTTGGAGCAGTATTTCGGAGCTCTCCGAAAGGCTGCCTCCCGGGCTATAGTCCTCATTGCGCCCGAAATAAAGCTTAACTCTCAACTTTTAGGTTGTGTATATAGTTTAAGTTGGCAGTAGGGCAGGGCAGGGATTTTATTTCTGATTTCACAGAGGTTAAGTGGCTTGTCCAAATCACATCACTCATGGGATGAGGCAAAGCCCTGTCCTGTGCCCAGCCTATGCTTCAGCGCCATCTCACACCGCCTCCTTCTGAGAATGCCAAGGGCTCAGTGCCCGACACACAGCGAGAGTGCAAAAATAAAGAAAGAAATGAATAAGCAGCCCTCTTCACAGACAAGGAGGATGAAACTCTGCGGGATGAGTTGTCTGGACTTCTAGGCTCTGGATCTCTCTGCTCTGGAAGAAGAATTCCAAGACCTACTCCCTGTTTGCAGTGACATTTCTAAGCAGGCTCAGAGAGTCCAGAAAGACTTTGGCAGCTGGGATGAAGGGGAGGCAGGATATGTTCTGTCTATGAGGAACGTTCAGGATGTCTCCAGCCTGCAGGGAAGACCAGAGAGGCACTGAACTCCAGAGGCTGGACTTTCTAGTAAAGATTTGCTGGGAAAAAGTCAGGCGGGTGGGTGGGAGCTGCCAGCCTGTGGCCTGTGCTGCCCTCTGCTGGTCACCAGTGGTATTGGCCAAAGGGGAGGTTGTCTGAGACCTGATCCTTGCCAGTTCCACCCCTGCTCAGACAGGTCCCCAGCAGTGGCGTCCAAGGCCATGAGTTGGAAGCCATCTGGGAGCTGAGTGCCTTCTATCCTGTTCTTGGGGGAGGCTGACCGTCATTTCATCCGCCTTGTCAACCAGGTCCCTGGCTGCTGCTCCTCCTGTCCACAGCTGCCTGATGAGCTTCTATGGTGCATATTGTACTTAAATCAAGGCCTTCGTACAGTTGTCCATCCTGGTCTTCGGGGAAGGGAGGATGCCCTTTTGCATTGGGTGGAAGGGAGCAAAAACCCCAGGAGGCCTCTCATCCAACCCTTGGATAATATTAATAGCACCTGACATTAACTGAGCACTGACTATAGTCCAGGCACTTCCTTCCTTCCTTCCTTTCGCTTGTTTTAATGGCTCCATCCATGCCATAAGGAACTTCACGGGCCAGGGATTGAATTTGAGCCTCCAAGCCACAGATGTGACCTACACTGTAGCTGTGGCAAAGCCAGATCCTTTCACCCACTGTGCCAGGCCAGGCATTGAACCTGTGCCTCTGCAGCAACCTGAGCCACTGAAGTCAGATTCTCAACCCACTGTACCACAGTGGAAACTCCTCAAGGCACTTTTCTAAATATAACTATACACACACAAACACACGTATATGTATAATGCATATGTATGTATGTATATGTATATATATATGTATGTGTGTGCGGAGAGAGTGAGGTGGGCTGGGAAATGACCATCGGGGCAAGAAGAAGGCACCTCCAGATGGATGGAGACACAGAGGTGAAGGGGAGAGTGTGGTCTCTCGAGTCAGAGTCTACAGTCCCACCGCAGTCCCTGATGAGCTGAGAGTCCCTGGGCAAATCTATGCGCTGCTCTAGACTTCACCTTCCTCGTCTGTCAAATAATAAGAGCATTCCTTTCAGAGCATGTGGAAATTCCCAGGCCAGGGATTGAACCGGCACCACAGCAGTGACAACACCAGATCCTTAACCCATGGTGCCACTGGAGAACTCCTCTCTGAGGGTCCTGGCAAAGGCTGGGTGGAATGATGTGAAGCATTTCGCACAGCACATGATGCACAGGATGCCCTCAATAGAGGCGGGTTTCTCGCCTTCCTTTGAAATCGGACTTAGGCTGCGGAGCCATCAGGAGGAGGCAGAGGTGGTGACGACAACGGGGATGCTGCAGATGCTACCTGCGCACGATGGCTGAGCATCTGCTATGCTTACCCAATAGTGACGAATGGCTTTTGTCATATATGAGCTTTGGACTTACTTTTTGCTCCATCTCAATGGTTCATATGTGAAGCTTTGCAAAACCCTGGTACCCAGGTCCTACTGATTGCACTGGACTGGCACAGGACCAGCTACGGAGCCTCAGGTGGTTCACATTGTGCATCGGGGGTCAAGAGCCCCTGAGACTATTTCCCTCCTGCCTTCTCGTCCATTTAGCACTTACCTCTCACTCAGCTCTCAGCTTAGCTGTCATCTCTATAAAGACACATCCCCCGATCACCAAGACCCGGTCCATTGTCTTTGCTTTATATCGCTGTAAATCCCTATTCCTTTTCTTCAGAGGGAATTTATCTCATTTATACTTATTTATGTGGCTCTGTCAGCAACATCTATTCCTTCACTAAACTATTTTCCCATCTGTAGAATGGGGAGAGTAATCCACAGGGTTCTTGTGGGGAATCTAATAACAAACAGTGAACAAACTGCCTGGTGGTTTTCCAGGTGGTCCCTGTGCAGAGTGACAAACTGCCTGTTATCCCAGGAGCCCCGCGGGAGTAACGCCTCGTGATGGAATGTCCTAAAATGAACACTTGCCAGCTTGAAAGCATAGACCTGGCACCATCTCTCTGGATTCAGGCCACAAGGTGGGTCTCATGTCATCTCAGCATCCCTGATGATATGTCTTCATATCATAGCCTCCAAGCTGTGAAATTCTGCAAATAACTGAGCCCTCCAGTGGCTCTGTGCTGGTATTCTTGTTTTGTGTGCCCAGCTCATCAGGGCTTTTGTTTGTTTTTTATGGCTGACCCACAGCATATGGAAGTTCCTGAGCCAAGGATTGAATCTGAGCCGCAGCTGCAACCTGCACTGCATAACCCACTGCCCCAGGCAGGGAATTGAACCCTCGCCTCCACAGCAACCGCTGAAGTCGGATTCTCAACCCACTGTGCCACAGTGGGAACTCTGGTCTGTCTTTTTAATCGTCAGCTTATCTGCTCAACCAATATTTAACTCAGGCCCAGTGAGGTGGCAGGCACGATTCCAGAGGCTTTACACGTATCTCATTTGAGTAGTTTTGGTGTTTAAAAAAAGCCAGGCCTCCTGTTGCTAGTGAGAACCTAAAATAAATGTCTGCATAGCTGATAGAAATGAGTACAGGGAGGCTTTTAATTTTTGAGGGGGGGAGGGCAAGGGAGGTGGTCCTTTGGCTGCTAGAAACTTGGGCCTTATTGAAAGACCCTGCTCCTGTTTCGAAGGTAAATTCATTTGCGCCCAGAGGGACAGAGGTGAGGGAGCGATGAATTGGGAGTTTGGGATTAGCAGATGCAAACTATTATACGTAGGATGGACAAACAACAAAGTCTCATTGTATTCGCTCAATACAGCGACCGATATTCCATATCCTGTGATTAAACCATATGGAAAAGAATATCTCTGTACATATATATGTCTGAATCACTTTGCTGCATACAGAAATTAGCACAACACTGTAAATCAACTATCCTTCCACAAAATAATTTTGTTTGTGTTTTGGTCTCTTTTGCCATTTCTTGGGCCGTTCCTGCAGCATATGGAGGTTCCTAGGCTAGGGGTCGAATTGGAGCTGTAGCCGCAGGCCTACACCACAGCCACAGCAACACGTGATCCGAGTCACGTCTGCGACCTACACCACAGCCCACAGCAATGCCGGATCCTTATTAACCCACTGAGCAAGGGCAGGGATTGAACCCGCAACCTTATGGTTCCTAGGCAGATTCGCTAACCACTGAGCCATGACAGGAACTCCTACACAAAATAAATTTTTAAAAAATACCCTGCACCTTATGACCACTGAACCATTTCTACCTAAGCCCAGAATGGCCAGATTGCCCTACTTGGAGAGAAAGTAGCAGCCTGTATTTTACCTATGAAAACCTCGGCTTTAAAACACAGCTGAATATGAAAAAAAAAAAAAAAGAAAAGAAAAGAAAAGACAAAACACTGTTGAGAGGAAGCAAAACTCAGCTACGAGATGTACTCTGCCCCGGAGCAAGCTTGAATCCCGGAGAAGGGAGCCGGGAGCCGTCCTGGAGTGCAGGCAGGCCTGCAAGCAGCAACGGGGCAGGTGGAAGCTTGGGGGCAAAGGGAGAGAAATGGAGTGGAGACTGAGTCCCCACGCCCAGAAAGGTGCGGAGGTGTGGGTCCTGCAGGGCGGGGGGCCTGAGCCTTGGTGGGTGTGATGGTTAATTTCATCACGTGCGGACTTGATTGGACTGAGAGATGCCCAGATGCCTGGTAAACCATCATTTCTGGGAGTGTCCGTGAGGGCCTTTCCCAGAAGAGACTGGAGTGGGTACTTCCCGGTGTGGTATCCTTTAACCCGTGTGTGCCTGCACAGAATACAAAGGTGGAGGCAGCTTCTTGAGCTGAGGCATCCAACTTTGCTTGCCTTAGGGCCTGGGTGATCTTGGCTCTTGGGCCTTCAGACTCAGATGCGAACTAATACCATCAGTGCCTCGATGCTAGGGTCTTAGGACTCAGGTTGAATCGCACACCAGCTTTGCTGGGTCTCCAGCTTCAGGATGGCAGATCCTGGGACTCCGCAGCCTCCAACAACGCATGAGTCAATTCCCATTCTGTTTGCTCCCTCTCTGGCTCATTCATTCTCTCCCTCCCTCGCTCGCTCATTCTCTCTCTCTCTCTGGTTCTTTTTCTCTGGAGAATCCTGAGTAGCCCAGTGGGAATGTCTGGCTCCCTGTGCACCAGGTCTGGAGAGCCCGGTTTTAGCAGATTGGTACCTGCTACACCCCAAATAACAGAGCCGTGGACGTTCAGGTCCTCTGGAGGCTCAGGCAGTGGGATCTCAGCTGTGGATGGAGCCCTTGCCCTGCGTTTCTAGCACCGTCTAAAGTCTCCCAGATTCTTACGTAATGTCGGAGAAGGGGGCGCACAAATGATGAGAGGGGGGTTCTGCACTTGCCCAGGGAACAAACCACACGTGAACGAACGAATGACAAACCAGTGGGGTGGTCATTCCTCCCGCTGCAGAGCGTGGGGACTAGCCGGGTGCCTGCTCCTCACTGGCTCTGCAAACAGTTGTGGAGTAAATGGAGAAGCAGGGAGGCCGGTTGGTTTCTGCCGAGCTTGTAAACTTTAATGCTCACTTTGATTCACAACCCAATTGTCTGTAAAATGAGGCTGCTTTCAGCAGGTCCCTTAATTGCATTTGGTTTCTCTAACGCAGAGGCAAGAGGCTGAACCTGCTTGGCCAGCATCTATGGATGGAGCGCAAGTGAGCCAGGGATCTGCCCTGCGGGAGGAGAGGCACTGGAGGGGACTTTTCCTCCCCTTCACCAGGGGGACAGCATCCTGCCTGCCTGTTCTCAGCTGCAAGAGGAAGATGGACCGTGAGCCAATTCTGGGAACGGGAGGCAGCTGATCCCCCTTCCCTTGGGGGCAAGTGAAGAGGTCATTGAAAGGAAGGGCTCGGATCCAATAATAACATGACCACAGCAATGGCAACAATCACAACTGCGGCTACTATTTCTGGGTCACTTCTCATTCATCAGGAAACTGCGTTATCATGTCACAAATACCCCACAACGACTCTTTGCAAGCTCTGTCCTTCACTGGCCTGACAGGGGGCTGGAGCACCCAAGATGAGCCTTTGCTTTAGGCAAGCATTTACTGAGTGCTTGATTTATGCACTGGGCTACATAGGTGCTTGCCTTGTAGGACCTTCTAGTCCTCGGGTGAAGGTGTTTCTTGGAAAGCCACAAAGACCAAAGAATGCTAAGAGTCTTAGTAGCCACACAGGGTATGCTAGGAGGAAAAGATGTAACAGTGTTATGCCAGGAAGGGGACAAATGAACTGGGCTTTGAGGGGTGTGTAAGAGTTTGCCAACTGGAGAAGGGGAAAGGGGATACTGGACAAAGAGAACAATTGCACCAAATCATAGAAGCACTGGGGGAATAACAATCACTTCAGTGTGCTCCTACTTCAGGTATAAGACCGTATGTGCTGGAGAGAGAAGCATAAGGCAGAGAGACCCAGCTGGAGCTGGATCATGACAAGCCTCTGATGCTATGCCATGAAGGGATTTTATCCTGTAAACACTGGGAACTCACAGGGGTTTTTAGCAAGGAGAGTGACTTATCCCATCCCTCTCTGCATTTTAAAACACTCCCTCTAGTGGCTGGTATGGCCTATGGGCTGCTGGAGGATGATGTACTTGACTCAGCAAGGAAGGAAATCACCAGGAAATCACCCTGGGCTCCATGGAAGGAACTTTGAACACTTTGAGCTGTCCCAGGATGGGGAGGCGTGGTCCAGAAGTAACAAGCTCCCCATCAGTGGAGGGATCCAGGCAGAGAGGAGCTCTCTTTCATTTCCTTCTCATCAGACACTGTAACTGAGTGGATATGAGAAGGGCCTTTGTGGCTGGGGTCCCCCCATACCCCCCCCACCTTGTCATCAGACGATGCCTGACCCCTGGGGCTGCCTTGCTGCTGTGGCTCACTCAGTGGCCATCCCCTGCCCCCTTGATGTTGGAGTCTAGCTCCCACGACAGAGCTGGCAAGCCCCCCAAACTCACTTTCTCAACTCCAGCAGATGTGTAGAATCAAAGTCTGATCAGAGCAACAGCAAGACAAGGAAACACTTTCCTCCCCATGTATGGGGAGCAGTTGAAGGAGGTGCATACCTTTCTCTCTGTCTGGCTTGGGATCGAGTGAGTGGCCTGAGGCTGTGGCGCCTGCAGCCACTCAGCCGCCCTGTGACTGTTGGCAGGACAGCCGAGAGCATCAGAGGAGTCACCCTGGAGCCTCCACATGATGGAGCCGCCCTAAAACTGCACCAGCCCTCTTCTCCATGACACATCAAATAGCAGGGCCTAAGCCATTGGTAAGTCAGATATTATATTCCTTGCTGCTAAATTCAGCCAGGCAGGAATATTATTTTCTTACAAAACAAAAAGACAAAATTAAACACAGGTCCAGCTCCAAAAGCATTAATGAGTAATATAGACTTTGACGTTGAATAATACAGACTCTCCGTTGTCATGGGGAGACTGAAGAGGGCGCTATGTCCTACATTCTGCCCTTTCTCTCGAGTCCAGCTGGCTACCACATCATCTCTCCTCTCTCCCAGCTTCCTTCCATTTCTGAATTTCCTTTTCATTAAAAAACATTTTTTTTTAATGTGAGCAATTCAGACTTCTCCACTGAAGAAAACAAATGTTCTCCCTGGAACATACCCACATTCGAAGGTGAGTATGGGAGGCAATCAGTGTGAAGGGGAAATTTAAGCAGGGCTTTGACGCATGAATAGGAGTTTTCTAGCTGGAGAAAGGCATTCTGCAAACAGGGGACTGCACTTGTAAATCTAATAAAATGATTTCTTTTCTATTGTACATGGAAAATACGACATTTGAAGTCTACCCATAGGCTTGTCTGGGAGGCTCTGGATAGCGTGCCCACTCCAGAAACTGGGATCAGATCTGGCTGCTGCCCAGAGTGGGAGAGGAAGAGCTGTCTCCGGCCATCTGACCCCACAGCTCAGCAACATGCTTTCTGTAGGGAGGAAGGGAGGGGTGGGTGCCACTGCTCAGGAAGAAGATGGGGGAGGCACGAGAGAATGGCAGCCTGAGCAGACTGGCAAGGTGGAGACCTGAGGGCCTGGCACAGACAAAGCTGCTTGTGTCCCTGTCTATGCTGGCCGGGAATTCGGGGGCTTGGGTCAAGGGTCCTGAGCTGGGGAGGGATTCCCTTCCAGACCTCACCTCACAGTAGCCTGTGTGGATTAGGCTGGGTGTCCCCAGTTACACACTGTGTGACCCTGAGAAATCACTTCATCTCTCTGTGCCATTCTCAAAACTGGGGCAATAAGCGTGCCACCTCCTGGAGGCGGTGGTGAGAATTCAGGGAGGTGGTTGTGGCGATCGTGCACACATCTGGGCTCAAGAAGAGGGTGACCATGAGCCACCAGCATCTGGCCTGAGCGAGGTCTTAACCTGGTGTCTTTCTTTCCCAGCCCTCAGAGGCTGCAGAAGCAGCTGAGAGTGCAGGGGCTCTGGCTGATTGTCCCAAGGCCCCGGAAATACGTGCCCTGGCTGTGGCCTCAGGGGACGCCCTCCCATCAAGGACATGGCCCTGGAGTGGAAGGCGTTTTGCCTCCACTTTGCAGGTGGACCCACTGGCTGCTCCACCACCGTCCCTGCAGCAGGAGGCACAGAACCTGTGCCTGCTCTCAGCTCTCACACTGGAAGAGCCGCCTTCCCCTTGCTGCGGAGATGGCCCCGCATCAGTACAAAGTCTGCAGGTGGGATGGCTTCTTTCCCGGGTCCTCCCCCTGAGGCCAAATCACTGCTTTCTTTTCTGCAAGGCTGGCTGGTGGGAGAGACTGTGTCTGGGACTCTGCTCTTTTCCAGCCCTGCCGGGAGCCTGAGATGCCTCACCAGGACCTGTCTCTTGACTCCTGCAGTGGAAACCCGGGCCAAGTGGGCAACGTTCCTTTGGGTAAGTCAGAGCGCGCTGACACGAAGTGCCATCTATCGAGGGTGTGTGTGCACAGGGGCTGTGTAAAATCCCTGTGGGCACACTTTCACCCCTGCCCACGCTGACCGCCCTGCTGCGTGCAGCTCGCAGCTCCATTTTACAGATTAGTCAAATGGAGCATCAGCGCGCTCACTGACTTGACTTTGTGACTCAGCTCCATGTCCTTTGCTGTGTCCCAGGAGTAGCCTTCAGAGGCAGGAGGCAAAAGAAGAGAGAGTCAGGCTTTCAAACTGAGCTGGAACATGGAACAAAGAGGATGCATGTGTCATTAATAGGGTTTGTCAGGGACACAGCAGCTGTTGCAATGGGCTGGGGCGGGGGGTGTGTACATAGTGGCTTTTCAATCACAAAGCATTAAGAAACACCTCCTTGGGCGTGCTCGGCCCTGAAGATACAGACCAGAAATGACCAAGGACAGTCCCCACCCTGCTCTGTGTCAGAGTCAGTGCAAGAAAGAGTGAGCGCCTGGATGTTTGGAGAAGGAGGGGACTTCCTGAAAGGAATCAAGGGCCTAAGAAATTACTGGAAGGCTGCAGGAGTGGCCTCCAAGGATGACCTTCAGAACACTGCAGAACCCACCTGCCGGCGGCGGGGGGGCACTGCTCTGAGGCCACCAGGGACATGGCTGAGCTCAGGATCATGTTGCTGGAGCTGTGGTTCAGGAACCAGGCAGCTGCCACCACGGCTGCCAGCAGAGCCCTTTCCTCTGGTCCCCCAGAAGCTCTAGGACAGACAGTGGAACAGAGTCACAGAACACCTGTGTCCCGGGGACCTTGCCGCCAGCAGAAAGCTAACAAAAGGACTGGGGATATGGCTTCGACCTTCCAACTCTGGCTTGAGCATACGTGACTGACATCCAGAGCTCCAGCTCCAAGAGACCTGGGCTTAGCTGTCCGGCCTGCATTGCAGAGGAACAGGCACTTGCAGGAGGCGGGGGGAGTTTGAGCCAATCTGGGGGCCATGGCTGAGTTTCTCTCCAGCCAAAATGGGGTGTCTGAAGCCTTGCAAGCCCCAGCAAGGAACCTCATCTTCCTTTTTGGACTCAGCCTGCAGACCTGGGGTGGGGCCCAGATTTGGGGGACACTGGTTGTCCCTCCTCCCCAGGAATGTAGGGAACCCCAAAAGATCTCTTGGATTTTCCACACCAGCTGTCTGCCTTGCCCTGTGTCTGACATCACCCGCACGGCTAGGATACCTGCAGGGAGCCTGGGTCTGGAGGTGGCAATTGGTTTTCAGAAACAAAATTTCATTTTCTAGGGGCCAGGTAAGGGCGAGCCTAGTCTGGGTGCAGGGCAGGTGGATGTGGCAAGTTCATTCATTGATCCAATTAATATTTATTGGGTACCTACTCTGTCCTAGATCCTGTTCTAGGGCTGGGGAAACCGTGGTGAAGCGCTTGGACAGTTCTCGTGGAGCTTACATTTCTAGTGAAGCCGAAAATAACAAGCAAGTCCAGAAACTGAGAAAGGGATACATGCTCCACAGTAAATGAAACAGAGGTAGGTCCCAGACAGTGTCTAGAGGAGAGCACGTTCATGGGAGGGCATGGTGAGGGCCTCTCTGGGGGCGACTTTGAGCTGAGGTCTGGAGGATAGGTTGGGGTCAGCCATGGGAAGGAAGGCCTGGAGGAGGATGTTACCAGCATGTGCAAAGGTCCTGAGGCAGGCACGTGCTTAGAGCCTCTGCAGATCAAACAGAAGCCAGATATCTGGACAAAGGGACATGGCAGAGAAGAATAAGAAAGTGTCAGCAAATGCATTTCACTCAGGGCCTTGAGGGCCATGAGGCCAGGTTGGGCTTTATACTAAGAGTGATGGGAAGCCACTGGGAGGTTTTGAACAGGACAATAGCATGATTCGATGTATGCTTTTTTTCCCCCCTTTTTACAGCCACACCCACGGCATATAGAAGTTCCCAGGTTAGGGGTCAAATCAGAGCTACAGCTGCAAGCCTACACCACAGCCACAACAACGCAGGATCCAAGCGGCATCTGTGACCTACACGGCAGCTCGCAGCAACGCCAGATCCTTAACCCTAACCCACTAATCGAGGTCAGGGATTGAACCCACATCCTCAGGGATACTATGTTGGGTTCTTAACCCATTGAGCCACAATGGGAACTCCTGATGTGCACTTTTAAAAAAGGACTGCGGCTACTGGGTGAGTGATGGATTGAGGTGGGCAAGAATGAAGGCAGGGAGGCTGGAAGGGGGAACAGGTGAAAGATGAGGAGGACATAGAAACAGAGTTCACATCAGACTCTTTGCTCTCTCACCTCCAACCCCAGCCAAGAGGATTCTCTGGTTCCCTGAGGCCCGCTCTGGCCTTCGTTGGCCTCATCATTGCCAAAAGGCACGACGTATATGGAGCTGGGCATGGTGGGTGGGTGATGTGTCCTTTGTTCGCAGACAGCCTGGTGTGATGTGCCAAGGTTCAGAAAGACCTAGGTTCAAATACAGGCTCTCCTACTTACCAGGGGACCCTGGGCTGGTTGTTTCCACAAGCCTCAGTATTCACATCCATAAAATGGGGACACATCACGCCTTCTTGTAAAAATGCCAGCCCAACAATGTACACGCAATGCCGACCCTCTGTTAATGTCGGGTCCTGCCTGTCTCTCATTCCGCCTCCTGTCACTCACTCTCCTGCCACCCTACACCTGAGTCCGGAGGGAGGAGGGAACCCAAACGGCCTGTCTGCAAAGCACGGCCGTGATGAAGATGTCAGCTGCAGAAGACAAGGAGCCAGGCGCCGCGCTGACGGCAGTGATGGCCATCAATGATTTATGTCCAGTGTAATGGTTACATAAGCAGCTGTTACATTAAAGAGCATCATGCAAACAATATGAAACATTTATTTAAGTGGTTCTACACTATGGGGAATTTGATTTAATCAGCTTTATTTCTGTTCTCATTAGAATGAAGCCTGGCAACTCTAGGAGACAGACCCGTCTCCGTTCGGTGGCTTCCAGCTACTGAAGGCAAATATTTTTACTGTGCCACAATTAAACATTTATACAGCACCCGGCTCCCCATCTGGCCTGAAGATAGGAGGGGAGGTGCCGTGAATTCACTCCACGTTAAGTCTTGCATGGAAGGAAGTGAGAAGCACCCTCAGCTAACAGAATGAGTGAAACCACAGGAAGAGCCCAGCTGAGAAGGAAAAAGTTCTCTGATGCCTAACATTTCTCTGATGCCTCGGGCGGGAGCTGCAGGTTCGTAACCTGAGGATGCGCGAGGTGGATTTTTCATATTTGCTGCTCCAGGCTGAGGGAGGATATTTTATTTGGGGGTTAAATTCGGAGACCATCGCAATTCACACACCGTGGAAGATGGAAGAGGATCTTCTGAGTATGCTGTGATTTATATGAAAGTCTATCGTGGGTTCCACAAATTACATCACCAAATTTAGGACAGGGCTTCTCCTCAGTTTCCCAGTCTATAAAAAAGCAGCGGCGGACTAGAGCAGTGTTTCTCAAAGTGTGTTCCCTGGAACACTTCCCACACGATGTCCCTTCAGACGAAAGGGTTCCGTAGTTACATAAGTCTGGGAAATGCTCTCTGCCCTCTGGGAACATCGTGGAATGTTAAAGGTTCTGACAAGTCCTGAGGCAAAGTGGTCTGTTTTATCAAATATCTATTAACATCACGAGGTGGTGATGTTTTGTTAAATCATCTATGGGACACGTTATTCTGCATCATCTCAAAGATCCCTTTCAATTCTAGATTCTGGTTTCCTGCCTCGGAATGGGACAATCTCTAATCATCCCTGAAACAGAGAAACCAGACATCCCAGCGCATCACTTTCCTCTAGGTTTCCTAGCTAAACATCCTTCCTTCCTGCTCCAAATTCCCCTTGTGCTTTCTCTTCCTTTTTTCTTTTTATAGCCATACCTGCAGCCTGGGTGAGTTCCCGGGCTAGAGGCTGAATTGGAGTTGCAGCTGCCCACACCACAGCCACAGCAACCCCAGATCTGAGCCGCATCTGAGACCTATGCCACAGCTTGTGGCAACGCCAGATCTTAAGCTACTGAGTGAGGCCAGGGATCAAACCTGCATCGTCATGGAGACGATGTCAGGTTCTTAAACACTGAGCCACAATGGGAACTCGCAGGTTTCCCTTTCCCTACATCTGGGCTCATGCCTTCCCACTGCTGGGAAACTCATCTTGAGCCAATCATATTTTTCTTTTCAACTTGGCTCCCCAATCTAGAAGTATAAATTGTCCTGACTCTCCATTGCTTACTATGCAATGATAAAGCTGAGGACCAGAGAGGTTGTGTGATGGACACATGGTCACACAGCGAGGGTCGGGGGGCAGAGAGGGCTGAGACTAGAACCTACTTCCCTTCTCATTTTTCTTGCTCTCTCTCCTTTTCTTTACATCCAATTTGCATTCTGCCCCAAACTGCGATTTAATCCCATATGTCTTTGTATATTATCATGATGCTGTTTGTTTTTCGCGTTACTGTTTATCTAGGATGGTTTTGCAGGATTTTGCACAAAATCCAGCACTATCCCAAGGATGAAAATACTCTCAATGCCACGTGCTGAAAACAGTGCTGAAAACACACTCAATGCCAGTGCTAAAACCACGCTCAATGCCCGTGCTGAAAACACTCTCAATGCCACGTCAGAGAAGGCCCCACCGGCTCCTTATTCTCCAGCTCCAGACACTCCCGAGTGATATGGTTCCATCATTCTGTTCATATGAAGCTGTGTTTAAAGCTCCCCCTCAACTGGGAGATAAGGCAGGAGTCTAGAATCACATCAGCCCACATCACAGGTTCTTGGTCAATTATTCACATTGGGAGGATAAAAAAAAAACAAAAACAAAAAACAAAAAAACAACAACCTTGGTCAGCTGGAATCCCTGAATAACGACACCCAATTTGAGCGAGAAAGGTAACATTTGGAAGAAACCAAGTTTTCACGAAAGATTAAAAGAGAAACTAGGGTGGGAGTTCCCGTCGTGGCCCAGCAGAAACGAATCTGACTAGCATCCACAAGGACACAGGTTCCATCCCTGGCCTTGTTCAGTGGGTTAAGGATACGATGTTGCCATGAGCTGTGGTGTAAGTTGCAGACATGGTTCAGATCCCATGTTGCTGTGGCTGTGGCGTAGGCCAGCGGCTACAGCTCAGATTAGACCCCTAGCTTGGGAACCTCCATGTGCCGCGGGTACGGCCCTAAAAAGACCAAAAAAAAAAAAAAAAAAAAAAAAAAGAGAGAGAGAGAGAGAGAGAAACTAGGGAGAAGCCCTTCTCACAGTCACTATATAGTGAAATTGGGTGTGAACGAAAGAAACTCTGACTTTTTAAGGATTATTTTAAACATGCACCCTGAAAAACCATCATTTCTGCTATATCCTTAAGTGACTAGAAAACAAGAATGAACTGTGGTCAAGGTCACCGATAGCACAGTGATTAGAGTTTCCTCCATGGCTGTCTGTCTGCCCTGGGACCATCTCAGCAACAGGCCCCACCTCAATAAATTCTCCTTTCTGGGAGCTTGATCCCAGGGTTAATTGCTGAGTTACTCTGAATGCCCAGAGTTCTAGGTGATTTTCCAGGCGAGAAGCATTTGTCCACTAGATGGCAGTGTGCTGTGACCCGCTATCCTCTGCTTGCCCCTAACCCAGTGGCTCTGTCCAGTGGCAGCCACCAACCACTTGTGGCTTCTGAACCTTCTGAATTGAGCTATGCTGTAAGGGTAAAATGCCCCCCAATTTCAAAGGCCCAACAGCAAAAAAAGAGTAATGTATCTCATGAATAATTATTTTCTATTGATTACATGATGTATGATACTATTTGGGATATATTTGGGTAAATAAAAATTACACTATTAAAACTCAGTTCACCTCTTCGTCTTTACTTTTTGATGTGGCTACTAGAAAATTTTAAATGATATCTGTGGTCTCATTATACTTCTGTTGCCAGAGAAGTGAGAAAAGTGGAGGGGAGGGTGGTGATGGAGCTGGGGACAGCCAGTGTGAGGTCCTGTGCAAAGCATGGGCTTTGGACAGTGCCCACCTGGCTTGAACTGGGGCTCCCTCATTCATTGTGGACCCATGGCTTATCATTTAAGCTTTGCAAACAGGCGAACAGCTTTACCTTCTCATGTGGCCAATGAGCGGGTTTACTGTAGGACAGCAGACGTCACGGTTTTTGCAGGCTTGCACCCCAATATAAGCATCCCCTCCATCTCAGAATTGTCCCAGTGAAAGCAATAAATTATACGGCCTCTCTGGTTAAAAGAGATCATGCATAATTGGTCCCTGGCACACTGTAAGTGCATGATTTTATATATAGAAAGATCCCACAAATCAGATACACGAGAAAGTGCCCACACTTTCTTTGCTATAATTCCATGTCATTTCTGAGTCAAACCTCTGCTTGCAGCAGACAACCCAGCCTAATCATTTTCAGGTGAATTTGGTTATTGCAGAGTTATATTAAATCCATCTCCTTCCTTCTTCCAAGGGTAGCATCTAAACTGGGGAGGCCATTGGGACGACAGCATTGGGGAGGGAAGGATACTGGCCATTTCCTTGCTTTCTCTCCCCACCTGTGTTCCCTCTGGTCACTGCCTCCATGGCTGATGACATCATGGCCCTGCTGTGGTCCACAGCTCCTCGTCTACAGTGGAACCCCCAAAGCTCTCTGGGGCCTCTGGCTCTGCATCCTCTTGGGGACTGGCCATGGTCTGCCTTTGCAGAGGGTGACACTGGGGGCTGCCTTGGCCACCCCCTCTCTGTGTCAGCACCCCTTCTTCCATTCGCTCAGACAATGACTTTACGCTGTAGCGTGGGAAGACCCATTCATTCAGCAAGTACTAGGCTCGGTGCTGACTCTGACCCAGACCTTGGGCTGCGCGGAAACAAATAAAAATGGCTGCTGGCCTCAAGGACAGCACCGTCTCAACCAAGACACCTGCCCATATAATACGTAGACGATGATCTCTTCCAAGAAAGACATGCACAAAAAGACCTATGGGATGAGGAAAGAGCAACTAGTCCCTTGTGGGAGGGAAAACCAGGGTCAGGGAACATGTGCGGACAGACCAGTGTTGAACTTTGAGGGACCCCAGCAACGTTGGGGGGCAGTGATCTAGTGAAGGACCCAGCATGAGCAAAGGCTGGGGGACGGGATGGCCTTTTCGTGCAATGACTTAGTGGTTCAGCTTGCTTGGAGGGAAGATTTTTAACGGGGGCCAGGGTGTGTGTATGAGAGAATCTGGCTGAAGTGTATTCTTGAAGGCTCTGGATGGAAGGTTGAGGTGTTTGGGTTTGGTCCTGTGGCACTGGTTTTGTCATAGGGGTGAGGACAGGAACAGGGCCGTACGTCAAGGACCCTTTGCCAGAAGTCACATGGAACACAAACTAAAGATGGAGGCTGGAGGTAGAAAGAGGAGGCAAGGAGACCCCATCACGACGTCTGGAGAAATGGTGCGGATGGGGCGTTTGGAGAAGACAACGCTGACGTTGATGTCGTAGGCTTTGGGCACAGAAAGGGGTGACACATTAACGGAGGGGCAGACAGAGATGCTTCTGAGGTTTGGCGTGGGTGGGGGAGTGGAAAGATGTTCATGGAAAAGAAGAGAGAATTTAATTTGGGAATAAACTCAAGTCCTGTTATGGGCACGATGAACTTTATATGAGTTCCCTGGTTGTCCAGATGAAGATGTCTGGCCGGCAGGACCAGATATCAGGGGACAAGGTCAAGTTGGACAGGTCAACTTGAGAGCCATTTTATTTATTTGGGGGAATTAGAACTGAGGAAAGGAAGCGAGGAGAAATGGGGTAAGAATATAATCAGATTCTCCGCAGCAAACAGGTGCTGCCCTGAATTCGAATTATTAGAGGTGGATTTATTCACAAAAGAACTGATGACAAAAGTGTCAATGGGGAGTTTGGGACCTGGGCCAGAGTGGCAGAACTTCGCTCCTGCGCTGGGACGGGGAGGTCCCTGGAACCCAGAAAATTAGGGTCTGTGGCTCCAGACACCTTGAAAGCGACCTTCTGTCCAGGTGACCTCCTGGTCTCGCCCACTCTGACCACCTGTGTCATCTCCCCACTGGCTGAGAGCGGATGCTGGGAGACAAATGAAGCTTCCAGCAAAGCAGCCACAGCCCTTATTGTCAGGGAAGAAGATGCTGGCTAATTCCTCAGGAGGGAATGATTTCCGGCTGTTTATTCTTTTATTCAATAACTTTTATTGGGTTTCCTTCTTGTTACAAATGTAGTGCATGCTCACTGCAGGAAAATGAGAAACTGTAGACCAGCAAAAAGAAGAAATTAAAAATCATTAGGAGTCCCACTGCACAGACAAAACCGCTGTTTACAAAAGCATGATTTTCTGGACTTTCTGTTAAAATATACAGTGTAGAAGTCTTTCCATGTGGGCACATGTAGATAGATGTCCTTTTGAATAGCTTCTTTTATATGGCGGCTCTTCAATTTACTTCAATAACCCCTCTTAATGGAGACAGGGGTTGTCCTGCTCTCTGGCTAAATGTGTACACTTTAAGCTCAGTTCCTAGAAGTGGAATTGCTGAGGCAAAAGGTATATGCATTTAAAAAGATATTGTGACATATTTTGGCATGAATTTTACAAAGAGAATATAATTTAAGGGTTAGAACATGGAATGTTGGGGGCCAAACCTGGTCGAGAAACTGGGCCAATTTCTTCATCTCCTTGGGCCTCAGTTTCCTCATCTGTAAAATGGGGATGCGGAGGATGGTAAGACCCTTACACGTGTGCTGTGAGGATCCAGTGAGTTACTCTGCATGATGTCTTTATGCTTTCCAATTTATTTTTTTTAATTTTATTGAAGCAGAGTTGAGTTACAATGTTGTGTTAATATCTGCTAGATAGCAACGTGATTCAGTTTCATCCATATATTCTTTTCCAGCGTGGCTTATCACAGGATATTGAATAGAGTTCCCTGTGCTGTACAAAAAGAGCTTGTTGCTTGTCCTGTACCATATACTATGTCATCGTTTGCATCTGCTGATCCCAAACTCCCCCTCCATCCCTCCCCTTGGCAACCTCAAGTCTGTTCTTTATGTCTGTAAGTCTGTGTCTGCTTTGGTTCACTTGTGTCATATATTAGATTCCACATATATGTGGTATCATATGGTATTTGAAGCATGATGTGTTTAAAATAGAGCCTAGGGCCTGGTAAGTATTCCAAACAAAGTTAGCTGTTATTACTGTCAAAAGTGTTCTTATGCAGGAACTACGGAGGGGCCCACTGAGTGCAGAAATGCAGCTTCTTGCTTTTGCTTTCCACATCAGCCCAGCTTGTGGCATTGCGGTGCACAGCCAGGGAGGCAGCTCTCACAGCACAGGGTGAACACGACCTGAGCTCCAGGACAGCTTCGCTGGGGATAATGAGGCTCTTCAGTGCTGTTTCCCACCTATCACTTCTTTAAGCTGATATCTGACGGCCGGAGCAGAGAATCCTGGCCTTCCTCGCCAATGCCTGGATTAGCGATTTCTATGTAGCTGACTAAGGACAGGCCTATGTATGTTCAAAGGGTGGCCGGCTTTGGCTGTGAGCGGAGATGCCCTCGCATATTTGCCTTCTGGCCAGAAGGACGCTTTCTCACCCCTAGATGTGGCATGGGGGCCATGCCAGCCCTCGTTTCAACTTTGAGAGTTCTGACCAGATTTAAGAATCCTCCCCAACCTCCTCCAAGAAGCCCTTCTCCGAGCCCATCGTGAGGCTGGAGGGCAGTGAGAGAGAAGTTGCTTTGAGGCCCAGGACAGACTTTGGGGGCACCCAGGGGGGTCTCTGGAAGCCTTGCATCACTTTAAAAATAAAGTCTGCACTTCTCCTCCTGGCTTCCCAGGCCTCCTAATCAAGCTATTTTTTGGCTCCTGGCCCCCCTCCTCTGAATCCCCTCCTCCTCTCCTCTCTCTAACCTCCACATGTCAAACCCCTTCCTGCCTAGGGAGCTTTGCAATGGCTGTGCCCCCTGCCTGAAATGCCCTTCCTCAAACTTCCCATGGCTGGCAACCTCATGGTACAGAGATGTCACCTGCAAAGAGAGCCTTTCCCAGTCCCACTTCCTCCTTGCCTTCATTCATTCCACACAATTCTCGAGAGCCTACTAAGCATCAGGCACTTCTGTCCTTGGGGTAGAGAGATGGCCAATAGGAAAGACCCCGGATGGAGCTGACATCCCAGTGGGGACAGGACGACAACAAACAGACAACATCTATGCCAGGAAACCACAGAGATACAAGTGCTCTGCAGAGAAAGGGGACCCAGTGATGGGTTGCTGAGCCCTGAGGCTGGTCAGGGCTCTATGAGAAGGCAGAGCATTAATATTAATGCTGAAATTGATTAAAAAAGAAACCAGGAGTTCCCATTGTGGGTCAGTGGGTTAAGAACCCAACATAGTGTCCATTAGGATGCGCATTTGATCCCTGGCCTCTCTCAGGGGGTTAAGGATCAGGCATGGTCGTGAGCTGTGCTGTAGTCGTGGATGTGGCTCAGATCCAGTGTTGCTGTGGCTGTGCTGTAGGCCGGTAGCTGCAGCTCTGATTCTACCCTTAGCCTGGGAACCTCCATATGCTGCAAGTGTGGCCCTAAAAAGAAAATAAAAGAAGAAAAACGAAGGAAAAGAAGAAGAAGCCAGCCATGTTTCTGGGGAGGCTAAAGCAGTAGTTCTCGATCTGGGAAATTTTGTGCCCCAGAGACCTTGTCGCAATGTCACAACTCGGGTTGTCACAACTTGGGATTGATCGCGTCTGCTGGTATCTAGCAGGTAGGGATGAGTGATACTGCTACACCTGACACAAGGCACAGGACAGGCCCCCCTGACAAAGAATTACCCCACCCCAAACGTCACAAAGCTGAGGATGAGAACTGCAGGCTGCAAGATTAGGGATCCGAGGATGAGGAGCACGTGAGGGGAAATAGGAGGCAGAGACAGACAATGAACAAGCAAATGCAGGAGTGGAAATAATTAACAGGAAAATCCCCCTTCTTTCCCCCGTCTAGCCCATCCCCTCACTCAGAAAAACAACCAACCACTGTCCGCATGGTACAGCCCACTTAACAACCATCACCTCTACTCAGAGGGAAAGAATTATGATGGCAGATAACATATCACACTGAAATTAACCTGAAAAGTGACAGCATTGCGGAAAAATACACAAAGACTGAGATCCTCATTCAAAATTCATCCTCTGAATGTTTGCTGAGCACCGACTGTGTGTCAGGCATTAGCGACCTTGCCAGCACATGGGAGAAACTCCTCCCCACATCCACCTCTCCCGTGTTATTGCTCCACACAGAGGCAAGAAGCAGCCAGAGTGGGGAAGCCTGAGTAGATTCAAAACATTTATTTATACTCCAAAGAACATGTGTGGAATTTCTGGTTGAAATGCCCCAGTTGATTTTGGTTGAGAAGGGATAGCAAATAATTTCTTTTTTCAAAGACACACATACACACAATTTATAGGCTTGAAACCTGAATCCATCCAATAATCAGCATCTACATTTAATATTTAAGATGGACCTTTTATGGAAAAACTGGCCTCAACTTGATTGGAGGTCCCCCAGTACACTGGGAGATACATGGAGGGTCTATTATATATGACATGTACACCTGAGTTCCCCCTCCCTTGCCTGAGGCAGACATTGCTAATCAATTGCAGCACTTTTGACTAGATGTGCAAAATGTACAAAATCCCAGACCCACCTTACAGTTCTTCCCAAGGCAGAGGTCCAGGTACCCAATGCCAACAGGGCTTAGTTACCATGAGGATGAAACAATTTTGCCTTCTACGCTGCCCTTTTTTTTTTTTTTTTTTTTTTTTTGTCTTTTTAGGCTCATATCTGTGGCATATGGAAGCTCCAGGCCAGGGGTCAAATTGGAGCTGCAGTTGCCGGCCTACACCACAGCCACAGCAATGCAGGATCCAAGCCGTGTCTGCAACCTACACCACAGCTTGCTGCAACCAGATCCTTAACCCACTGAGCAAGGCTAGGGATCAAACATGCATTCCCATGGATTTTAGTGGTGTTTTTAATCGGCTAAGCGGCAAGAGGAACTCCTGACGCTGGCTTTTTTTGGCATTAAGTTATTTATCCCCATGCTCAACTTGTGCAATTGTTTTTTTTTTTTTTTTTTTTTTTTAAACCTCAGCTCAGGAAAGGTCACAGATGCATTAAACAAGATTAGGGGGCCATTCTGGACACAGAGACGGTTGTGGTTTGTTGACTCCCCCATAGGAGAGAGAGGTGATTGGCTCTGGGTCAGTTGATGGGTTTTGGCTCCTCCTTTCTGTGAGGGAAGGTCCCAGATGTTTATAAGATTTATCCATGTTGTAGCATGTGTCAGAGTTTCATTCTTTTTAAGGGCTAAATAGCACTCCAGACTAGGGATGTACCATAATTTTTTTTTTTTGACAATTCAACCATTGCTATTCATCCATTCCCACATTTTTATTTTTACTTTGTCTTTTTAGGGCCACACCCGCGGCATATGGAGGTTCCCAGGCTAGGGGTCCAATCGGAGCTGTAGCCACCAGCCTACACCACGGCCACAGCAATGACAGACCCGAGCCGTATCTGCAACCTACACCACAGCTCACAGCAACACCAGATCCTTAACCCACTGAGCGAGGCCAGGGATCAAACCTGCAACCTCATGGTCCCTAGTCAGATTTGTTCCCTCTGTGCCATGACGGGAACTCCAAATAAATGACTCCCTTTAAAGGGGCACAATCCCTCGGCCCCACTTCCTTCCTTCTGTCTCTTTCTCACCATTTCCCGGGGAATAGGCACAAAACAAAAAAGTGACAATAAAGCATCGAGAAGGTTTTACCTCCCCAGAAAATCCTGCAACAGCTCAGGTCTCTGCTTGCACTTCGACACTGAGGACAGAGAAAAGGAAGTCACGGAAAGACCACTGGCCTGGGTCATTCCTGCCGCACAATTTCCCTGGTCTGTTCGACACACCACTCTCCGCCCACCCTGGCCGGTGCCAAAGAGCCCTCATTCACAAGCTAATTACCACACAACCTGTCCTCACTCATGTGACAATCACGTAATGTTGCGTTATATCTGTGTGGTGTTTTCCAGTCTATAAAAAGCCCTCATTTCAGTTAATTCCTTGATCTTCACAGCAACCTGTCACATAGCTCCTCGTATTACTCCCCTTTCCCAGATGAGAAGACTGAGACCCAGAGAAAGGAAGGGCCTTGCCCAAGAGAGAGAGACAGGGCAGATATTCGGGATGTGAGTCTGTCTCTTTGGACTTAATTTATTTTTATTTATCTTTTTTATTTTTATATTTGCTTTTTAGGGCCACAGCTGTGGCATATGGATATTCCCAGGCTAGGGGTTGAATCGGAGCTGCAGCTGCCAGCCTACATCACAGCCACAGCAACGTGGGATCCAAGCCTCATCTGCAACCTACACCACAGCTCCCAGCTCATAGCTCACGGTAATGCTGGATCCTTAACCCAATGAGTGAAGCCAGGAATCGAACCTGTATCCTCATGGATACCAATCACATTCATTATCACTGAGCCTCAACAGGAATGCCCCAGTTCTTCTGACCTAAGACCTAGAAGTCCTTCCTCGCACAACACAGCTGCCTTTTTCAAGCCAAGACATTTTCATTGCACGTAGCTATGTTTAGAAAGATTTCATTATGACAGGCAATGACCCCGCTGAGTGCCCAAGCCAGGCCTGATTAATTTGAAAGTATCCATCACAGCTCTGCCTCCTGAGCACCCCCACCACCACCAGCCAGCAGTGCCCTGAGGTACCCAGGCCAGCCTCCCTTTGCTGTGACCACAGCCCTACAAGGAGCCAGGTGCCGCCCTGGCCCCCTCCCTGGTGCCCAAGCTGCTCTCACTGTAGACCCGCATGCTCACAGATCCACCCGCCCATCACTCATTCATTCATTCATTCACCCACTCACTCACCAAGGCTTTCCTGAGTACCCGCTATGTGCCAGGTGCTGCTCTGCATTGGAAGAGAGCAGTGGGCAGAACAGATGACAATTCCCCCTGGTGAACTTGACACGTTAGTAGCCACGTGAGTCGGGAATGGTGGTGACAGAGAAAATAAATAAAATATGGAGTATGTCATGTGTTAGGTGCTGGGAGGGAGGAACATAGAGCAGTGGGCTTGGGTGGCAGGTATTATGCATCCGAGGAGAACAGAATAGGGTGATCACGGACCGAATCACTGAGAAGGGGGCGTTTGAGCAGAGGTGGGAAGGAGTGAGTTACATCACTGGATCAGGGGAAAGCTTGGCAGGCAGAGGGAACAGCTGATGCACAGGTCCTGAGGCCAGAGAGGAAGAGCAAAACCTGGCGCTGAGGCGGACTTGCCCACTGCACCCCCAGAAGGAGCTACGTTCCAATGGTCACTGGCCTCTATAGCAACGCAAGCATCTCCGGAAAGTGTTGGTTTTTTCCACACAAGTTCAGTGATCTCTTAGGGACAAATGTCCAGAATCAAAGGGTTTGCACATTTCATTTTATTTTATTTTGGCTGCGCCCGAGGCATGTGGAAGTTCCCAGACCGGGGATCAAACCCGCTCCACGGCAGTGACCCAAGCCGCTGCCGTGACAGCGCAGGCTCCTTAACCCGCTACACCGCGGAAGACTTCCAAGGTTTGCACATTTAAATGGTAGGAGTTACATTTGGCTTAGAGCCAGATGAATCTTCTAAGTTTTTCCCTTTCTCTGCTTGACTGTTTAGACACTTCAGTGGCTACCACTTGCTCACAGGAAAAGCCTCACCTTTTTGGCTTTCAAGGCTTCCTTTATCTGCCTCCATGGAGCTCTCCCACCTTCTCTCCTGCTGCTCCCTAGCACAGAGCCTATTACTTCTCCAGCAGACGCTGCCTGGGGGCATCGTGTGTGTCCGGTCCCCAAGAAACCCAAAAGCTGAAAACTGAAGGAAGTTAATCGGATGGGCGGGGCCACAAATCAATTAAACGGCACTTGGTGTCTGGGTAGAGATTCAGTGGGACCTTGGCCCTAGGACCCCACAGTTCCTCAGTCATGCTTCTCGGCCATATGTCTTTTATTCTCATTAGGCATAACATTTATTCAGTCAATAAGCACATAGCAAGCACCTGCTAGAGAGAGGCGGGCTGTCTGCTAAGCACTGGGGACCCCGAAATGGGAAAAATTGGTCCCCGGCTCTGATGTCTTTCCCACTTCTCCCTCTGAATTCTTCCATCCCTGCTGGGGTTCCTCCTACCCTTGGGGGCGCCTGAAAGCCCAGTTATCTGCCCCCCCGACCCCTGTTCCCACCTCCTACAGCACAGGGTCTCTGCTTTCTCTTTGGCACTTGGCATGAGTTTACCAACACTGTCACTGATTATTTGTCTAATATTTCTGTGTTTCATCGCTCCAGCTAGAATGAAGCTAGGAGAAGTCGGGGGCTACATCTTATTTTAGAGCTATGCGATCCTCTCTGAGCCTAATATATTATCTGGCATAGAGTACTTGCTAATTAAATATGGGTTTGTTGAGGATATGATCATGCCTCACCTCTGCTCAAAAAACTCTAGATAAAATCCAAATCCCCAAGCCTGGCACTTAAGACTTTTCCTTTGGGATTCTACTAGATATCACCTCCTCCAGGAAGTCTTCTAGGAATGCTTGTTTCAGGTAGACCCAGAGCCATTGCCATACACACATGCATATATGTACATAGACACACACACACACACACACACACACACACACACACACACACACACACACACTCCTCCTCTGTTCTCTTCTATCGGAACAGCTGTCTGTAAGGTAGATGAGAACTTCACTTCAAAGTCACATCGCACTGAGTTCTAACCCTGGCTCTGCCCCATATGGCCCATGTGGCAGTTCCTGCGCCTCTTCGAGCCTCAACTTCCTCATCTGTAAAACAGGCACCATGATCGCATCTGCCTTCTGGCAGGTTGGAGGGTGATGCTGGGAGAAGTGAGCAAATGCTGCTGAGAGTTCCAGCAACGCGGCCCATGGAGGACACAGGAAATTGGCTGCATCCTCTCCCTGGCCACACGATGTGTCTGCCTGGTCCCTGAGGGTGGCCCAGAGCTGGCTCAGCTCCCTGCTGAAACACCGGTACCTGTCGGGGTCTGGGACAGAGAAGATGCTTAAATGACCTTTGTCAGGTGTGGGATCGTGTACCTTTGTCTTGAGAGAAACTCTGATAAATACAATTATCAGTCATTCTGGGACAATAGCACTAAGAGCCTGTGGATAGGGCGCTGGTAAGGGGAATGAGGCCTAACTCAGGAGTTGAACATGAGACTCTCTTTGGGGCCCTAGTTCACCAGCTGCCAGCCCTCTTTGTGCAGCTGTGCTGAGCCAACCTCCATATCCTGCCAGCAGATTTCCTTAGATTCGTTTAGACTCCACTGGGTTCTTCCTATCATCACTCCAATAATGTATATTTTCCTATTTTAATCTAATTTTTTCCCTTCCTCCCAAACCAGAGCACTCTGCCCTCGGAGATATGGGCCACTGTTTGCATTTATAGCATTCTTATTAATCCCGCCCTGACCTCTGGGCTCAGTGCGCCGCAGCCTGGGAAAACAACGTCAGTCCCCTTTCCACAGGGCTATTAAAATGCCCTTCTTTTCATTGGTCCAAAATACGAGATGAGCTAAAAAAAAAAAAAAAAAAAAGCCAACTTTCCTTTTCCATCTCAGTGTGTTGGAAGGACAGGCAGGTGCACCTGTGTTGTCAGCAGTGTCCTGTGTGCAGAACTTGGGGGACCTACCGGCTGACAATGCAAGCTGGCTGGTGGAGGGCTCGTGGGCCCACCAAGGGTGTTTCTAGGTGTCTGGTGGTTACACTGGAGCTAAGAACCAAAAAAATGTAAAACTGGATAATATCGTGGATTCAAAGTTGGCCACCAGCAAAATTACCCTTTAAAAATGCTGGTCAGGTGCTACGGGCTGATCTCTAGATGCTGACTACATGTCTCTGAGCCTTCCCGATGCTTTAGACACTGTTCCAAGGGCTCTCCGGGTATCCACACTTCAAACCCTCACGATGACACATTTGAGAAAAATACTATGTTTTCTATTTTTCGGGCGACGATATTGAGGTGCAGTGAGGGAATGTGACTCAGCCAAATAACCTCACTCCCAGCAGCAGATGGCACGTGTGGCTCTTTTGTGGAACTGTACCGAGGCAGAGTCATGACTGATGGTTTAGGGAGTTAGTGTAGGAACATGCTTCGATATATTCTTTTCTATTATTTTTTTAAGGGCTGCACCTGAGGCCTATGGAGGTTCCCAGACTAGGGGTTGAATGAGAGCTGCAGCCGCCGGCCTGCACCACAGCCACAGCAACGCAGGACATGAGCCACGTGTGTGACCTACACCCTGGCACACGGCAACGCCAGATCCTTAACCCCCTGAGCGAAGCCAGGGATGGAACCTGTATCCTCTTGGATCCTAACGGCTGAGCCACAACAGGAACTCCTCTATAGTTTTAATTAATATCTTTACGTATTTTTTGATACAGTTGTTGATTAATGTCTATGATTTGGGAGTTTCAGGAAACTACATTCTCGCAGGCCTTGTTTTCTTATAGAAAATACACCTGCTTCCCGCCTAGGAGGACGTTAATCTCTAACTCACCCCTCGACTGATGGGGAAGGAGTGAGAGGAGTGGCAACTCCCAGTCTAGGGGAATGAAGAATAAAAGAGCCATAAAACTTATGGGGCATAACCATCTCTAAGACCCTACTGGATAAGGCCTGATACAGGTGACTGGACAAGGCCAATGGGAAAAAAAGGAATGCTGTCTAGACCCCATGTTGGTGCCCCATTCTTAAGAAATAAAAACCTCCATTAAACAATAGAAAAGGGGACTCTTCCTCCCTCCCAGTGTCTGTGCTGGGAGCTATTTATTGTCCTATAATAGTCTTTCGCTTGCTGCCTGTGGGACTGTGTTCTCGAAGTTCATTCTTCAGCCCCATGAACAAGAACCTGGATTCCGGTAACAACAGGATCCTTGTTCTCGGGGTGGAGGCCCAGGGACTGTAGCTTGGTGACAGGAGCACCGAGGGACAGACCCCTTGCTCTGTTGGCCGAGAGCCCTTGTTCAGAGCATGAACCACCCACCCCTGCATGGTGGAGGTGAGATCTGAGCCCGCACTGGCTCCAGGGTTTGTTTGCCGCACACCCTGCCTCTGTCCGGCTTATAGAAGGGGCTCTTGGGCCCTTGAATCACTGGAGCTGAGCGCAGAGCAGGAGGCGGAGACTGGGTCAGTCTTGCAGGTTTGTTCATGACCATATTGAGACCTCAGGGTTGAGTCCTGAGGGCGACGCTTTGGGGTCTCGAGACCCTGAAGACAGGTCCTTGGAGAGTCTCCAGATGGCTTTGTGGAGGTTCGGAATCTGCTCTCTGCTTTGGGGACCACTGGGGGGGTACTGTCCAGTTTGAGATTTCAGCTCTAGGAGGTGACATGGTGGCAAAAGAAAGCATGGTCCTAAGTGCCACACAGACCAGGGGGCAGCCGGCGCCACGAAGCCTACCCCACTGCCCCGGCTGCCCCGCCAGCCACCCCTCCTACCCCACCAGGCACACAGGCCCTCACCTCTGCGACCACCTTCCAGAGCCCAGCTGCTCGGGAACAAAATGTTCCAGCGGCCAGACTCTCCCCCTACTGCCTTCCCTTTTATTTAAAACTCCCACGCGGAGACCCAAGGCTGAACGAAGCTTCCCCCTGCTTCTCTTTGTGCTTTCTCTGTTCTTTTCAACGGAGACTTTTCGACAAGGGCTGAGGCGACAGCCAGCCCGGAAAGCATTGAAGAGAAGAAGGGGAGGAAGAAGCCAGGGGCATTGAAAACTCATTTTCTCCTCTGCCCCAATAAGACCTTCCAAACCAAAACAAGACATTTGAAAGTCCACCTTTCCCTTGATGGATCCAAACTGTAGGGCCCTGGGGTCGCCCTTAGGGACAAGTGCAGTTTTGACAGGGCCTCTTCAACTCTAAGAGTTTGGGTGCAGCTTCTTCCCATTGTGTTACATGACAAAGAGATCAGGCAGTCAGCTTTAGGCAAGAACACTTGAGGATCTGGCTGAGCTCTGCGGACTCCCCGAGAAATAATGAGTGAGGTTTTTTTTTTTTTTTTTTTTGGTTTTTTGTTTTTTTGTCTTTTTGCCTTTTCTAGGGCCGCTCCTGCAGCATATGGAGGTTCCCAGGCTAGGGGGTCTAATCGGAGTTGGAGCCACCGGCCTACACCACAGCCACAGCAACACCGGATCCGAGCCTCGTCTGCAACCTACACCACAGTTCACGGCAACGCCGGATCCTTAACCCACTGAGCAAGGCCAGGGATCGAATCCGCAACCTCATCGTTTCTAGTCAGATTCGTTAACCACTGCGCCACGACGGGAACTCCCAATGAGTGAGTTTAGAGTGAAGGAGCAACTCATTTCCCTACAACTGCTGCCGATTCAATGGAGACCAAACCAACCAGTGACTCTTCCGTAGGCAGCTGTGTAGTGACCAATAATCCTTATCTCCTTCCATCAGGCAGTGGCCATCTTTCATCTAGCAATTTCCGCCTCCAGTTAATACCCTTCACCAGTGACCACTGGGGGATTTCAAGACGACGAGATAACAACAAAATGACGACGATAACAACAAAATGACAGGAACAGCTAGCATTTGGGATCTTATCTCTTGAGTGGTTCCAAGGGCCTTCCCCATATCCTTTCCCCAAATCTCTCCTACAAGCTAGAAACAGTTATTCTTCCATTGGACAGATGGGAAAACTGAGGCTCAGACAGATTAAGGCCTGTCCCTGAGGTCTTGCGGCTGAAACAATTGTGATGCGAAAAAGCTCTCACCTTTGAAGGACAACCTCTTTCCTGGTGGAGGTGGCTCTCGCTGCCTTGCCAGGGATGAGGCAGTGTTCTGAGCAGCAGTGTAATTTACACCCTTAACTCCGCTACCCTGAGCAGGAATGGGACACACGTGCTGAGTGGGCACCCTTCCTAGCAGTGATTTCTATGAAGTTTGCCCTGCTCTCAGGAAGCCTGTGGTCTAGGCAAAAAGGCAAAATTAGCAAGTGTGAAATGATCAGAGAAACAACACAAAGTACACCCTAAAATATGCTCCATAAAAGATCAACATTGTGGGGGATGATTTCCAAAGTGCGATTTATAGAAATATAGCTCCTTGGAGTCTTACTCTGTCTTTTCAAAAGTATTCCAGGAGTTCCCATTAGGGCACAGCGGTTAACAAACCCAACTAGTATCCATGAGGACACCGGGTTGATCCCTGGCCTCGCTCAGTGGGTTAAGGATCCTGCGTTGCCATGAGCTTTGGTGTGGGTCACAGACGCAACTCAGGTCCTGAGTTGCTGTGGCTCTGGCGTAGGCCGGCGGCTGCAGCTCCAATTGGACCCCTAGCCTGGGACCCTCCATATGCCGAGGGTGTGGCCCTAAAAAAAGACAAAAAAAAAAAAAAGAAAGAAAAGAAAAGAAAAAAGAAATGTATTCAGGAGTCAGATTTCATTTGTGAAGTACTGGGCTCAGCACTATTAATCTTGTTTCTCTGCTGCAGGACTTGTCAGGACCTATATTCTCCTAGCCCACATGACACTCTCCATACTGGGTTTCTTTGATAACAAGATGCCATCAGTTATTAAGATCAACCATTTATTCCATAATAACTTTCTCAGGAAATAAACATTTTCACATTTGATGTGTAAGACAAGCTTTGATTTCCAAAGCATTAAAATATGGAAATTAAAGAAATAGGTTATTAGGCAGGGATCCCCAAGGTTTTGAACCAAGGAACCATCTCAACGCTGGATTTGTGCTCCTCAGAAAAGTCTTTGCCAACCCTGGGCTGGAGGGGAAAGCTGCCTCAGACCTGGGAAAGCCAAAAAGACATGGAGGGAAGCAGCCTGGAAACGGGTCTCAAAATCTGGGCAAGAGAGACGGACGGGGAGAAAGACGGCAGAGAGCGGTGGGTGCTGGCACCCACTAAAGGGCTGCATCCTGCCCCTAGAACTGGGTCTCCCCACCGTGAAGGAGGAGGAAGAGGACATTCTCAGGACCCGCCTTCCCCACAGCATCCAACTGCATGCTGAGGACAGTACCAGCAGCAAGACCCCATGATCTCAGTTTGTTACGAAGACAACACAGCCAGCAGCATCAGCCCCAGGGGGGCCCGCTGTGGCAGGGGGAGTGCGGGCTCCGAGAGAGCCCAGAGGAGGGCACCCCTTCTGCCTGGGAAAAGATCGGAGAAGGCTTCCCGGAGGAAGCAGCTTTCATGCCAATGGCTGAAGGATAGGGGAGGCGGAGGGTATTAGTAAGAGTAGCCTAGATGTTGGGGCAGAGCATGGGGCGCTGGGGAAACTGAGGCAGATCAGTTCAGCGGGAGCAGAGGGGCCGGGCGGGAAGTGGGGAGCAACAGGGAAAAGGTGAACAAGGGCCAGGTCATGCATGAGCCTGAAGGCCAGGCCAGGCCATATGGGTCTCACAGTGCAATCAGTGGAGACATGATGGGGTTTTAGACCACAGGTTCTGGAGACAGGATTGGCCCAGTCCAAATCCCTGTGGCAGCCTTCCTGTGTTACCTCGGAGGCAAGTTACTTTCCAAAGCTAGGCCTTGGTGTTAATCATCTGTACAATGGGTCGTTATAATACCTCTTGCAGAGTTGCTGTGAAGATTATATTGCAAAGTGTATGCCCAATGCCTGGCCAGAAGCAGACTGTTTTTATTAAAGGCATGGGTCCTGGCCCTAGAGTTGGGCTGTTGGAGTCTGGCTCCATCATATGTTAGCTGGGGCCTTGTCACCTCCTGGACCTCGCTTTTCCACCTGTTCAAAGGATAAGGTGATACCTGTCCAGCCTCGCACGCTGGGTATGGAAAACCAGAGTGTTGGAAAGAGCTTTGAAGAAGATGCACTTTGAGAGACACAGGGGGAAAAGAGCAATCTAGAAGAGAACTCAAGAACTTGATAGTTGCTGTGTTGGAGGAGCAGGATTGTGGGTGATTTTGAACCTCTTTCTTTCCATGGCACCTTTCAAAAATAATTCTTCTGGTTAACCTCATTAATAGGAGAAGAGAAAAGGGTCAGTGACCACAGGTGGTGTCCTTCTCTCTCTTTCTAAATTCCTGTCTTCCCTTAGGTCTATAAATGTTCCTCTCATTAACATCAACTCACCTTCCTTAACTGTGGGGAAGCACCTGCAAACCTGTCTCTCTCATCATTCAATGTGATGGGGAAACAGATGCAGCCCTGGGGCCCTTAACCCCCGTGCCTGCCAATCCCCCATCAGCAACATGCTAGGTTCCACCACTCTTAGCTGGTCTGTGGTGGGACCCTCAGACCCCAGCTGCTTCCCAGCTTCAGCCCCTCAGAGCCCCCTCGAGGTTCCACACTTCTCTGCGGACCCCAGCAAGTGGTTATTTCACAAGCTGGGCATCTCGTGAGCAAGACAACAATCTTGGCTGTTTGGTCCTGCAAAGCCAATGAGTTATGCCAAATGGTGCAGGGCTCAGGCCCCATGTTACTTGGGGTTTTTGTTCAGAGTCTTCAGCCCCGGGACCCTCCGTGGTTGGTCTCTACAGAGCATCACGGTGTAGACCCAGGCATGTGGCTTTCCCCCCTCTCTGCCCTTGGATCCCACCTGCGGAAGGCCTGTTGCTCCAAGCTCTAGGCAGGGAGCTGGCTGCTCCCTGGGTCTGGATCCTCCTGGCTACAAGGAGGTACAGTCCTTGGAAGGAGGAAGAAGCCTCAGAGAGAGAGTAAATGAACCCTCTGCATCTCCAAACTGGGGCCAACAGGAAGGAGAGGATGATGAGCTGGAAAGAGACAGAGGAGACGTCCCTGAAATGGGCCAGCTTGTTGGCTCTGATCCCCATTAAACGACTTCCAGGCCATGCTATCTTGGACAAGCCACCTACCTCTTTGTGCCCAAGTCACTTTTTTTTGGAGGGGGGACATTGGCTGTCATGCAGAAGATCCCAGGCCAGGGATCAAACCCATGCCACAGGAGAAACCAAAGTTAAGCAGTGACAATGACAGACCCTTAACCCACTGAGCCACCAGGAGACTCCCCAAGTCACTTTTTTTTTCTCTCTCTAGGGTCGCACCCACAGCATACGGTTCACAGGCTAGGGGTTGAATCAGAGCTTCGGCTGAGCTTATGCCACAGCTATGGCAGCATCAGATCCAAGCCACATCCGTAACTACACGGCACCTTGCAGCAATGCCGGATCCTTGAATCCACTAAGCAAGGCCCGGGATCGAACTTGCACCCTCATGGATACTAGTCAGGTTCTTAACCCACTGAGCTACCAGGGAACTCCCCGAGTCACTTTTTAAACTCAACAGAAGCAATTATTTCTACTTGTCATTTATTGCCCAAATCCTCAAAATAGCTCTTTCAGGATTATCACGCCTGTTTTAGAGATGAGAAAACTCAGGCACAGAGAGGTGAAGTAACTTGACTACCTTTACAGGGCCAGGAATGGGTGGAGCAGAGATGTGGGCCCGAGGGTGCAAACTCCGTAGCCTATGAGCTTGGACACGATGCATAGCAGCATCTTGAACTTCCACCTCCCTTATTAGCCCCAAGGGCCAGTCCTTTGGAGCTCGGGATTTCTTGGAACATACCCCACATCCCTCTTCACCAACTCTCTAATCATAGTACGCCAGAATCGCTCCCAGATGACAGCCATATATTTTAGAAATCTTCAATGAAGCTACACGTTTGTTATCTCAGAGGACTCCAATCGTTCATTGGATCAGGTAGAAGGTGTTTTAAAAGCATAAGGAGCTAAGGAAACAGCAGAGGAGGCGGATAAGTTCTAAGGAAGTGGAAGAGGGGTCCTGCTAGGAGACGAAGTCCTGGGGAAACAGGAGGTGGGGGCATATTTGAGTCCCAAGTCTTCCACCTGGATGTGGGACCAACCTCAGTGTTGCTAAGCCACATGGGGTTTGCATGAGGATCACTTGGAATCGTGGTTAAGCTGGGGTTTCGCACACATGCAGGAGGGGCTGGCAGTGCCAGTGGCAATGGGAGGCATCGGTGGTCCCACTCAGGGTGTAGGTGGTTAGTGTCACTGGCCCAGGAGACACATTATCCTGAGAGACAAGAGGTAAGAGATTGCAGGGGCCCGAGTCATCTGTTAGCCACCCCAAGGCTGCCCCTCAGATGCTGACCACAGACCTAATGTTGTCACCCAAGGAAGGACCTGCCCAGCCTGTGCTTCATTCCAGCTCCCTGGCCTGGCCGACCAGAAAGCAAGAGGAGCTGCAGGAAGCCAGGAGGCCCTGCAGGAAGGCTTGTATCCAGGCCTGTGCTGAAAATCCTTCTCGTTGCCCTCGGAGGCAAAGCAGCTCTCCTTTGCCGTGCAGCTTGACAATAAGGACCTAGAATATTAAAAACCATTTGTACTTTCCTGGCTCCACTTCTGGGGATCTATTCCAAGGAAATGATCAAAACTTATAGAAGTGAATACCTGCATAAAGGTGTTCCGTGCAGCCTTATCTATAATTTGGAAGAGGCATAGCATCTCTGTGTCCAACATCTGGGAGATGGTGGAATAACTGTATTACATCTACCTTCTCACCACCATGTAGGCAGTAAAAATAATGTCATGAAGACTTTGTATTGATCAAGGAAAATGATAACAATGCAATGATAACTTTAAAAGTAGAAGAGTATGGGAGTTCCCATCGTGGCTCAGAGGTTAATGAACCCAACTAGCATCCATGAGGACGTGGGTTCAATCCCTGGCCTCGCTCAGTGGGTTAAGGATCTGGCATTGCCACAAGCTGTGGTGTAGGTCGCAGGCATGGCTCGGATCCTGTGTTGCTGTGGCTGTGGTGTAGGCCGGCAGCTACAGCTCCAATTGGACCTCTAGCCTGGGAACCTCCATGTGCTGTGGGTGCGGCCCTAAAAAAGACAAAAAAAAGAGTATGAAACTGCATGCAATTGTGGTAGACTGCAAAAATGGGCATGATATTTTGTAGGTCTACCAGTAGTCTTTCCTTTCCCCCTTGAATCTGGACTGGCCTATCATAATCATAATTGGCCTGGACTAATGGAATATGGAGTGCCACAGCACAAGCACCAACCCAAGCCCTTGGGAATATCTGCAGCTTCTTTTCCTACAGCTCTTAGAACCAGCACCATGAGAAAAAGCTCATCTCATCTGCTAAGAAACACATGGCACAGTCACCCCGTCCCCCCAGCTGATAGCAGGCCAACTGTGAGACATAAGAGAGGCCTTCTCAGGCCACTGACTGCAGCTACGCATCAGCCCAGCGGTGACACCCAAACCCAGACCAGACAAGAAGAACCACTGTGCAGAATCATGAACCACTGTTCCTACTAAATTTGGGGTGGTTTGTTACTCAGCAATGGATAGCTGTTACACTGGTCTATGCTTATCGCTATGTATAGAAAAACCATTGACAAAGGAAAAAACAATCCTGGAGGGAAAGATTCCAAAATGCTAGAAATAATAGAGTTATTAAATGATGGGATTACAGATGATTTTAAAAACTTACTTGTTTCAATTTTTCCAGACTATGCTTAAGCTATTTACAGTGAAAAAATAAATGCACACTTTAAAAAGTGAAAACAGGGGCTGAATTTTCCTCCCTGGAGAGTTCTAATGCAAACCTCTCTGGCACATTCTTGTTTAGCCTTGGAACCTCATCACCCATCTCCTGGCTATAGCACATGCGGGAGGAAACTTGAGCTGAGCCCTCCACTGCGGAGCCAGGGTGGTGGGCTCTGGAGGGCTGCCCCAGGCCCCCTCAGCCTTTCCCTCATGGGCTTTGAAATGGGAAGCCTGGGAACCGTTTTCTGGTGCTTTCGGCAGCCACACATAGCTTCCCTCTCTGAATCCCTGCAACATTCACAGTGTACACAATGCCGGCAGTACCCCCCCCCGCCCCCGCCCCTCACAGTGAAGTGTCTCCCTGTGTTTGGAGAGTTCCAGAATGAGAGCTGGCTCGGCCGGGTGAGCCTGGCATTTGGAATGTAAAGGCCCAGACCCCGAACCCTAGCTCTGCCTTTCCTGGTTCTTGCGTTCATTTCTCAGCACCACTATACTCCAAGGCTGGACATTGGGCTGGACTTTTAGAGATGAACTAGCCACAGTCTGCACCCTAGAGGCATACTTGGTCTTGTGGGTAAGACCTACATCCACAGAAACCAAAGTTAGGGTGACCACATAATTTACTGCTCAAACTGGGACATTTTAGAGAGTAAAAGGGGCTGATTAGAGTCCACAGGGGCTGTCCAGGGCTAACGGGGACCTATGGTCACACCTCCCACAGCCCAGCCTCTCCATATGGAGTTGCAGTCAAGATGTGCAGTCCAGTAAACAAAAGGAATTTAACAAACTAAAAAGAAAATTACTACTGTCCTTTAAACACAAACAAGTACATACTATTCATAATTCAGTTACACTTCTACTTTTCCTTTGCTCTTGAATTTTGCCTAACCTCCAAAACCCCTGACATGTCAAACCAGAGAGAATTTTCTAGGACACCTGGCCCATGGGGATTTTCTCCCTTTCTGCCACCCCCTCCCTTTCTGGCTCTTTGCTCTGGGTGACCTCTCTGCCTCCTACATGCCCCCCTCCCCCCACTGTAGTGTGATGATCATGCTCAGGAGCCGATGCTCATCCAGGACTACATTTCCCAGGCTCCCTTGCAGCTGAGTGGGACCATGTGACTAACCTCCACAAATGGAAGGTGAGGCTAAGTCATGCCTATCATTTCCTGGACAAAGTGGTTAAGTATCAGGTATTCAGTCTTCTACATTCTCTCTCTGTACCCACTCCTTCTCTGTAGGCTCCCTGGAGAATTCCAAGGTGACCTCAAGGCCACAAGATAGTGGAGTTACAAGGTGTCAGGAGCCTGATTCCTCTAGCAACCATCTATGAAAGAAGAATAAAAAATGGAGTCAGTGTTGCTAAAATGGAGCTTCGAGCCATTAAGGAAGTGTGATTTACACACATCTCAGCCTGAATAGATGCTGACTTTTTGACCACCACTTTTCATCCTAATGAAGCCATCCAGAACGTGGCCAGAACCTCAAGGTACTTTTTGGACCCTTATCCTAAAATAACTTGGGAAAGCCTGTCTGCTTATTGGACCTGTACCCCAGACTAGTGTAATTCATTAAAGAAAAACATTTCCTGGCTCACATCAAAGTCAGTCACAGTTCTCACCAGGCAACTTGTAACAACCTCGTGGCTTTTTACCTTTGTAAGCCTCTGACCCTTTCTCTTCTCCAGAACATTCTTTTGGTTTTACCAGAATCTGTGTCTCCTGAATTTCAATTTTTTTTTAAGGGCCACACCCAAGGCATATGGAGGTTTCCAGGCTAGGGGTCAAATTAGAGCTACAGCTGCCAGCCTACACCACAGCCACAGCAATGCCAGATCCGAGCCGCGTCTGTGACCTATACCACAACTCATGGCAACGCCGGATCCTTAACCCACTGAGCGAGGCCGGGGATTAAACCCGTGTCCTCATGGTTCCTAGTCAGATTTGTTTCTGCTGCGCCATGACGGGAACTCCTGAATTGCAATTCTTAAGACCCCAGATATACTTTTTTTTTTTTCTTATTTGCAGCCTCTTGCATTGTTTTTTGGTTGACACACCTAAAGAAGAGCCATGCAACCAGAAGCACACATATTGCACTTTCTCAGGGTGAGACATGCACTAAATAACAGGAAAATCCATTAAAATCTTGAGGTTGTTGCAGAAGTGAATCCATCCTGGCTACTTCACCTTCCTCTCAGGGTTGTTACATGCATTGAATAAGATGAATGCGGTGGCTTTGCCCCTGCCCTGCAATGATATATCCATGTCCAAATGCCTAGAACCTATAACTGTGGCCTTATGAACTAAAAATGTCTTTGCCAATGTAATTATGGGAAGGATCTTGAGGTCACCCTGGATTACCTGTTACTCGTGTGAGCCCTCAGTCCACTGATGCCTGTCTGATTAAAACAGGAGAGTAGAAGCCACAGACAGAAGAGGAGAAGGTCACGTAAAGACAAAGGCAGAAGTTGGAATGATGCGGCCACAAGCCCAGGAAAGCCTGGAGCCACCCGCAGCTGAAAGAGGCCAGGATGGAGTCTCCCCTAGAGCTTTCCTAGGGAACACGGTCCTGCTGACCCCTTGACTTTGGATTTCTAGCCTCCAGAAGTGGGAGAGAATAAAAGTTCTGGGAGTTCCCTTTGTGGCTCAGCAGTTAATGAACCTGACTAGCATCCATGAGGATGTGGGTTCGACCCCTGGCCTCGCTCAGGGTGTTAAGGATCCAGCATTGCTGTGAGCTGTGGTGTAGGCTGTAGATGTGGCTCGGATCCTGAGTTGCTGTGGCTGTGGTGTAGGCCTGCAGCTGTAGCTCTGATTAGCCCCCTGGCCTGGGAACCTCCATATGCCGCGAATGTGGCCCTAAGAAGAAAAAAAAAAAAAAAGAGTAAAATTTCTGTAGCTTTAAGTCACCCACCCAGTCTTTTGGTCATTTGTTATAGCAACTCTCAGAAAGGCGTACAGTGAAGTAGGCCCAGGTGCCAGCACAGGGCCCAGCGAAGAAGAAACACTCAGTCAACGGTGACTTAACAAAACCAGCCCTTGGAGTTCCCGTCGTGGCGCAGCAGAAACGAATCCGACTAGGAACCATGAGGTTGAAGCTTTGATCCCTGGCCTCTCTCAGTGGGTTGAGGATCCGGCGTTTCTATAAGCTGTGGTGTAGGTCGCAGATACAGCTTGGATCTGGCGTTGCTGTGGCTGTGGTGTAGGCCAGCAGCTACAGCTCCGATTGGACCCTTAGCTTGGGAACTTCCATATGCCGAGAGTGTGGCCCTAAAAAGACAAAAAAAAAAAAAAAAAAGCAGCCCTTGAATGCCTCCACTGTCTCCTCCTTAGAGACAGGATCTACAGGGAAATTGTGTCTCCCGAGAGCAGGAACAGTTCACATCTGTGCTGTTAATTCCCAGAGATGTTTCTGGCGAAGCTCATAATGGTATTTGCCCTGAGACGAAATACAGACCTGGAGCTTTGTGGAAGCAATTGATGGATGACAGATGTATACACTCTCCCGTGCTCTCTCTTGAATTTTTTAATTGAAGTAGAATTGATTTATACTGTTATGTCCATTTCTGCAGTACAGCAAAGAGTCAACATCACGAATTATTAGAGAAATGCAAAGCCAAACTACCATGAGGTAGCCCCTCACCCCCGTCAGAGTGGCCACCACCCAAAAGTCTACCAACAATAAATGCTGGGGAGGGTGTGGGGAAAAGGGAACCCTCCTACAGCTGTTAGCAGAAATGTAAATGGGTGCAGCCGCTATGGAAAAAAACAGGAAGGTTCCTTAAAAAACTAAACATAGAACCACCATACGATTCAGCAATCCCACGCCTGAGCACCTTGCTGGAGAAAGCTCTAATTCTCTAATGTGAAAACACACACGCACTCCTCTGTTCATGGCAGCACCATTTCCAACAGCCAAGAGGCAGAAACAAACTAAATGTCCACTGACCGAGGAGTGGAGAAAGAAGATGTGGTATATATACAACGGAATACTATACAGCCATAAAAAGAATGAAGTCATGCCATGTGCAGCAGCAGGGATGGATCATACTGAGCAGTGTACACGTTCATGAATACATAACCAAAAAGATGAAAAAGCTTCTCTCTGCAGCACCCCTTTTTACATGCCTGTGGGAAGACCCAACAGGGACCACCTACCTGGGGCAGCCTAAGAGCCAGCCGCAGGCACAAGGGACGTGAGTCACTGGGCCTTCGGGAAGATCATGCCAAGTCCCTGCCAGCTGGAGACCCCTGGCAGGACATGGTTGAAAGCTGCTGCGATGCAGGAAAAGGAAGGGCCATACAGGTTCCATGAAGGGGCCAGCGGCTTATGGCTCTAGAGATATCTGTCCAGGCGGGCAGCCCTAGTCACATGTGCCTATTTAAATTTAAATTCATTACAATGAAATAAAATTAAAAAGTTAGTTTCCTACTCACCCTGGCCACCCTTCCAGTGCCCAATAGCCATATGTCACTAAAGGCCACCATGTTGGATGGCTCACATTTCTAGAACTTTTCCATCATCACAGACAGACCTACTGACCACCCGACTCAGCCAGGAGGCTCTAAGTTACCCACACTGTGACCTCAGATGAAAAGGTCTCTGCCTCGGTGTCCCCATCTATAAAACGAGGGTAAAGACACTACTTACTTCATAGGGTCAGAATCAAATGAGATACTGGACTCCAGGTACTCAACTCAGTGCCTGCCATGCGTTAGGGCTCAGTTACTGAGCTCTCTCTCTCTATCCGTAGAGAAATAATCCACAGAGGAGGCAAGGCAAGCACACGGCCCAGGGCTCAGGAGGCATGGGCTCCAGGCTAGGTTCTGATACGTATCAGAGGCTATAGAGAAAGGCCTCAGTTTCAGGCCCTGCTCCACCAAAGCTGTGTGGCTTTGGGTAAGTCACTTCACCTCTCTGAGCTCAAATAGCTAGCCAAGAGAAAGGCACTTTGCATCTTCTCAGATCTTATGCTTCCAGGAAACGAGAAGGGCTTTAAAAGACTAATATTCGTCGACTCTGATCCCTGCTTTTCAGAATCTATCAGAAGAATCAGAGAAGTGAGCAGGGACTAAAGGTCAAAGGTCATCATTGAAGGATCGCTAATAACCACAAAACCTTGGAAATAGCCTAAATATCTTATAATAGGAAAGCAAATACTTTATGGCATATCTGTATGATGAGCTATTATAGACATGCAATATCTATTTTGTAAAATGATACTGCATACATGAGAGAGTGTTTCAATTTAAAAGAAGAACACATTTAAAGTTATATACAGCATATTCCTAAATGTATTTTTAGAAAGCATTTGCATCTGTCTTTACAACAGAATCCACCAATATCTTGACAGGGATTTCCTCAGGATGCTGGACCTCCAGTGCTTTTTCAATTTTCTGTGTTTGTCAGATTCTCTACAACTCGCCTTTATCAGTTTGTGAATGGAAAACTTTACCCACGCGGAAAACTCTTGACCTCGATGGTCTCTAAGGGCCCTGGCAGGGCTGACAGTCCATGACTCAGCAAAGGGGTCGGAATGACCTGGGGACAGTTACAAAGCCCCCACCGCGCAGGGAGGTGGGAGACGAGGGGCAAAGGACTGTCATTCTATCTTTGGACACCTCACAGGTGTCCCTGAGAGCAGCTGGTGCAGATTGAGGCCCTGAATCTTGCCAGAAAAAAAAAAAAAAAAGAGTTCAGACGTCCTGTTCACCCCAACCACACAGAGCAGACAAGCCACGAATGAGCACTGAATGACGGTGGGACGGAGTGACCCGTCAAGTAACAGGGACAGGAGCTCCCTATGTCCCTATGTGCCAGGCGCTGTGCAAACTGCCTTCCTAGGTTGTCTCCTTTTCGATTTTTTTTTTTTTTTTTTTTTGGTCTCTTTAGGGCCACACTGACAGCATATGGAGATTCCTAGACTAGGGGTCTAATCGGAGCTGTAGGTGCTGGCTTATGCTACAGCCACATCCATGCTGGACCCGAGCCGCCTCTGCGACCTACACCACAGCTCACGGCAACGCCGGATCCTTAACCCACTGAGCAAGGCCAGGGGTTGAACCTGCGTCCTCTTGGATGCTAGTCAGATTTGTTTCCGCTGAGCCACAACGAGACGCCTTGATCTTTAAAAAGGGAAACTTGAGACATTAAATTCGCACTCCCAATAAGCATATGAAGAACTGTTCAGCCTGGCTAGTAATTTAAGCAAAGCAAATTAAAACTGGGACTACAGATTTTTTTTTCACCTAGCCAAGAGGTGACTATTTTTAAATATAATAGTGTTAAGTATTGGCAAAGACGTGGAATAAGCCACTCTTACGTGCCAGCTGTGTACACACATTTATCAATCGGTAAGAATGTTCTGGGAAAAAAAACATACATATCAAAATTTTAAAAATGCAGAAATCTTTTGCTTCAGGATTTTTGCTTGGTGGTCTCGTCTTCATTCTAGGAAAATAGCCAGAAATGGGCAAAAATTATCGGCAAAAATTATAGGCGAAGAATACCAAAGGCTGCTCTCATCAGCCGGAGATTACAAAACGAGCAATATTGATTCTGTTGTACAAATGTTTGGGCTCAGAGACCCCACCTGCACTGTTTACAGACCCCCACAGATATTTCTAGGGGTTTGCAGGGAATCCCGCATGTACACAAGCACTCTCTGCTCTGACCTGCTCCTTGGCTCCTCTGCAGAAAAACCAACCAAGGGAGATAGACTCATGTCCTCCTGTGTGGACCCCCACCCCCGCCCACTCTTCTCCAGAATGTTCTCTGCCCTGGAGGCCGACTAAACATCCTCTCTACCAACTGGATTCAGCCGATGGGGTTCTAGAGATCAGAAGAAGTGTCCCTGGACAGTGAGGTCAGCTCTCCTTTCCCCAGCTGGCCCTTGAGGGTCTCAGGCTGGAGGCACCCCCTCTGAAGAAGACTCTTATTTCTGATGCTGACACAGCACCCCCCCCCCACCATGGCCCCCCAGCCCAATGTGCCCCCAAGGTACTACACCATTCCCTGTGCTTTCCTGCAACCATCCACACCTTTGCAACAGCTCCTAAAACCTCCTGGAGTTTCTCGGTGTGTGTGCCCCCTGAAGTGCTGTGCTGGAAAACCAGTTCTCCAAAAAGCCAAAATCCCAATTTGCAGTGTTTGTAGATTTCCACGATATAAATACTCCCACTGTGGCAGATGACCAGCTCCCAGTGGTTTAACCACTGGCCGACAACGGTTCTCAGGGAGCTGGTAGGAGCCAGACCCAGCACACCACCCGGCTCGCCTGTTCTGAGACCCCTGACTGATGCAGGAGTGCGGGGACACTGTCTGTGCTACAGCTGCCTTCGGTGATGAAGCAGATTCCTGTTCCAGGGTGCCCACTGCCAGAGCCACGGCATCACTCTGAGACCTCCGTTCCATCACCCCAGAGTCTGAGTCCCACAAACTGCGGCGTGAAAAGAGCTCCATCAGCCTGCATCTAACTCGCACTCTCTCTGCATCTCTCTCTCTCCCCCACCCTACCTACAAGGTTCAAATCAGGCTCGGGCAAGGCTAGGAAACCGACAACCTGCTGCCATCTTCCACTTCCCTGGCTTTCACATCTTTACGCCCAGGTTCCAGTTCCTAAATCGTGTCCTTACAGATCCAACCTCCCCTGTACTTGTCAGCTCACCGAAAGGGCATCGGAAGCCTGTGAGGTTGAGGGTCTGGGTGGAACAAGTCTGCTGACCAGCAGAGGGCGACCCTGAGCTCCACCAAACCAATAAGAAAACAGGCACCATTCCTAAATATCTAACAATGGCATGAGCAAATATATTATGGTTTATCCATATGATGGAATATTGTACAACCTTAAAAAATATCTTATGGTATGGAAAAACGATTACAATACTGTGTTACGTAAAAAGCAAGAGGTGCTCCCCCCCCATCAAATACTCTAGTGTGGAAATACCTTAAGGACATTATGCTAAATGAAACAAGCCAGACATACAAAAGGATAATTACTGTGTGATTCTATTTATATGAGGTATTTACGTAAGTTAAACTCATAGAAACCAAAATTAGAATGGTGGTGCCAGGGGCTGGGGGGAGCAGGAAGCGGGGGAGTTGCTTAATGGGTATAGCTTTCCACATTTGTAAGATGAAAAAGTTCTCGAGATAGCTTGCACCACCAGGAGAAGGTAGTAAACTCTACTGAATCGTACACTAAAAATGGTTAAGATGATTAAAAAAATCTTTTTTTTAAAGTAAAAGATTTTTTTTCAAGCCAAACAATAAACGGCAACATCCCAAGATTCTCTGTTTATTCCTTCGGATGCTAGAGATGTGACAGTCTGTAGGAGAGTGCTTGATCTGGATCTCAGGGAGCTTCCGCTCCCATGGGGCGATCTGTTAATGCACGTGGATAAATGGAAAATCACAGAGAGGAGAAGTGCTGTGGACGAGGTGCTCGGAGTGCTCTGAGCACGTTCCATCAGAGCACTGACCTGGCCCAGGAGGTGAGGGCAGTGGCTAAGGGTACAGAAGGTGAGGTGAGGACCCCAGAACTGAGTCTTGGTGGAAAAGGGAAGAGCTCACTAGCAGGTGGGGCCGGAGGGGGCGTGCCCTCTGGAGGGAGAGTGCCAGTCTTCTCTGAGAGTGCCAGGATGCACGCCCCACCCCTGCCCCTCCCCTGCAATTCCTTCCTTCCCAGTGGCTGGTGGGGTTCCCACTGTGACTTATCTTCCCCCTGCCTCTCTCTGCTGTCCATCTTTTCCACAGCAAGCTTGGACGATTTTGCAGAAAGGAAAAGGCACTTAAAAACAAAACAAAACAACCAGGAGTTCCCATCGTGGCACAGTGGAAACGAATCCGACTAGGAACCATGAGGTTGTGGGTTCGATCCCTGGCCTCGCTCAGTGGGTTAAGGATCTGGCATTGCCGTGAGCTGTGGTGTAGGTCACAAACATGGCTCACAACCCGAGTGGCTGTGGCTATGGTGCAGGCCAGTGGCTATAGCTCCGATTCGACCCCTAGCCTGGGAACCTCCATATGCTGCAGGTGCGGCCCTAAAAGGACAAAAAAAAAAGACCAAAAAAAAAAAAAACCACCTTAACTGCACGGATGGATGGTGGGGCTCGGTACTTATGCGCCTTGTTTCAAAGAGGCTTTCAAGCTGCTTGCAATTATGTCTTACAACACAGCAGTCTAAAATACCTTGTCGCTAAGAAAAATGAAGCAAGGGGAAAATCTGGCTGGGAGAGTCAGAGGAGAAAGGAGCAAGGTAGCCCCCTTCCCCCACAGGGGGCCAGCCTGTCCTGTTCCCCGGCAGGGTCTCCTTGTCATTTGACTCCAATATTGGCATTTCATTGTCCTGTTTTCATACATTGTCATCTCCGCTCTATTGAAACATCTTTCATTGTGATTTCCTCTGCCCCTTGTTGCTCTCTCTCCCTTCAAATACATCATTTTGTTGTCTCTGTTGTGATTTTTCAGTGTTAAAAACCCATCCTCCCCCCACCATAGGGAAAGGGCCAGTCTGACCCACCTCCACACAGTCCTAGATTCAGAGCCTCTGCGCAGTGGCTCCTCAAATGTCTGGGAACAAACGGCTTAGCCAAGGCCGAGGGCCACTCGCACCCACCCCGGCAGCACTCAGCCAGTGACACACCCTCAGCAGGGGCTTAGGACACGCCTGCCAGTTTGATTTATGAGACTTATTATCCCAAGTGGTGGCAGAGAATAGATATTGATTCAAAAGGGTTTAAATAAGTAAGTGGATGCATAATCCAGAAAGGACTCTAGACTGAGAAGAAGGGGTTTGGAAAGCAACTGAAGCAGACGGCATAAAGAACTGCTGGTCCTCTTGAAAATAGTATATGGGGGAGTCACAGAGGGACGGGGGTGGGCTGTGGAGCCAACGAGCACAGGTGCGTATCTGGCTCTGTCACATCCCATGCCAGGGGAGTGACTTTGGGAAAATAATAGAAACAAGAAGACCTCTTGAGAGGACTGCGCAGAGGAATGCACCTGTGTATGTGTATGCATACATGTGTGCATGCATATGTGTGCATGTGCTATGCAACTGAGCATGTGTATATGTGTGCATGTGCCTGTGTGTATGTGCATATGCATATGCATATGTGTGGTACATGCATACGTGGGTATGTATATACGTGCATAGGTATATTGCATAGTATATACACATGTGTAAGCACACACATGCACAGTGCATGCATATGCACAATGGATATGTGTGTATATGTACGTGGATATATATGTGTGCACACATGAGTGTATGTGTGCATGCATATGGATGCATGTGTGTAAGTATATGTGTATACATGTACAAGTGTATATGTGCAGAGATGTGTGTATGTGCATATGTGTAGGTACATGTGTGTTTGTATATATGCATATGTGCATGCATCTGATGTGTATGTGCACGTGTATTTGCATACACACACCCTGGCACACAGTAGATGCTCAATAAATGAAAATGCCCTCCTCTATCACTGCTGTTCTACTCCTTTTGTGCAGCTGTGAGTAACCTGATACAGAGTATATAAAGAATTTCTAAAGCATCCCCAACACATCACACAGCAATCTCAGGTTTTCTTTTTAGAGCCGTGCCCATGGCATATGGAGGTTCCCAGGCTAGAGGTCCAGTCGGAGCTGTAGCTGCCGGCCTACACCAGAGCCACAGCAATATGGGATCTGAGCCACATGTGCAACCCACAGCATAGCTCACAGCAATGCCGATCCTTAACCCACTGAGTGAGGCCAGGGATCAAACCCGCGTCCTCATGGATGCTGGTTGGGCTCGTTAACTGCTGAGCCATGACGGGAACTCCAGCAATCTCAGGCTTTTAAATTTCTGGTCCTGTACTGCTGCTATGACCAGCCACAGTGACAGTTCCTCTTCCAAATCACTTACGTCATGCTCCAGTTACTATGGCCACACAAATACCCCCAAAACACCGGGGTGTAAAACAACCATTCAATTTGCTTGTGGCTTTTGTGTATGGGGAGTTGACAGAGGGTGCAGAAGAGGGGCTGACATCCGAGGCCTTAGCTGGGGGACTTGATGTCTGGGAGGTGCTAGCTGTTGGCTGAGAACTGCACTGGGGCTCTCAGCCGGAATAGCTACGTGGGGCCTCTTGGCTTCTTCACAACGTGGTGACTGGCTCCAAGGTCAGCATCCCGAGAGTGTCCAGGGGAAGCCGTTCCACTCTTTACAACTTAGTCTTGGGAATCACAGCGTCACTTCCGCCACATTCTATCAGCAAGGTGGTTACAAAACTCTCCCAGGTTGGGGGCGGGGGAGCCAGGTGTTGAAGCACCCACTGAAGGAGGGTTGAGGTCACACGGAAAGAAGAGCATGTGGGATGGGCTGCGTGCTGGTGTGGCCACACTATGTGTCGGGGAGCTGAGATGATCTCTCATTCCTTAAAAACCACTGAGGGCTTAGCTCCAAGCATCTCCATTCCAGAGATAGACAGACAGAGGCTCAGAGCGGCAAAGTAACTCGCCTTGGGTGACACATGGGCACTATAGTTCATGCCTCTGAACCCCAGAGACCTCCTCTATAAAATGGGGAGGAAAATCTCCACCCGAATGGATTTCGGTGAGCCTGCAGTGCTTGTGACCTTAGGCGGTTGGAAGGTGGGGGTTGGGGAAGCTATCTTGTGACCTCTAATCCTTTGTGCTGGTGCAAAGCACCACTCTTTATTGTTAGAGCATCATTACTTCCTGGACTTCCACCTACAACCCACTGATGCACACGGCCCCACAGCCAACCAGGGACTAGGGTTTCCACCCACAGACCTTCAAGAACCAGACAATGTGGTCAAAGCGTTTCAACAGAGCTTAACCTCAATGCAGCAGAAGGATTGCTCCCCCTTCTCTGCCTGTTCCCGTCTTCCAAAAGGAAAAGCACCTTGGGAAGAATGCTAATGTTTTATTAATTCAGAGTGTGTCACACTTAATACCTCATTTAGTCGGCTACGAGCGGGCATGTAGCCCTTTAGTCATACTTAAAAAAAGCCGACTGTTTTGCTGTGCGACGCTGCTCCAAGGAAGCAAAGCGAAGGAGCAGCACTTTGCCTTAGTTCGTGGGCAGGACTCTTCCTGGGTGGGCCAAGGACCAGCTTGGAAAATGACTCCCCTGCAGATTCCTTCCAGGCGCTGGTGCGTCAAGCAGCACCTGCCAGATCTGAGGCCTTAAGAGACTCCCTTTACTGTGAAGCCCATTAAACAGACGATTTACTCCTCTGTTGATAGGATTCAATTAGGAAAGGGGCGAGAGAAAGAAACTGCTGGAGAGAATGAGGGGACTGAATGCCACTCTCATTTCACGGCCCGCTGGGCTGGCTGCCTCCAAGCCACCGAGGGAGGAGTGAGAGATGAGCCAGAACTCACTCAGCAGGCGTGGCAGGGCCGTGCCCACCTCCCCAGGAGTTGGGGACTCTCGGGTGACCTCCAGAACCTCAGGTGGCATGTGTCCATAGAGCAGAGGCACGCTTTTATGTCTTACAGTGTCAGCGGGCTCAGGAGTGACAGCCTGGGCTCTGCAACCTGGAAGGGCCAGCCTGGAATCTGGTTCCCACCCTTACGGCAGGGTAACTGGGGACCAGTGACTTAAGACTCTGAGTCTCAGATTCAGTTTTCTCAGGTGACCATGGAGTAAAGTGAGGGGGACAGACGTGCGAACTGCGAGCATCACAGCTGATACGTAGGAGAGGCCCAACGCACGGAGTTTATTGTTGTCACTGCTTTTTGATCCTTAAAACAACCACGCGAAGGATGTGGAAGCACACGGAGGTATGTTTTTGCCTACAAATGCTGCTGCTCACTTTTCTGTCGTATTGATAGGAACAGATCTCTGCCCAGGAGGCCAAACGATGCAGTTTTACAGTTTCTCAGAGGCCACCGGACCAAGGAGGCTGTTCCTGGACCTGGCTGGCAGGAAGCAGCCATGAAGCCCCCACGGCTTAGTTGATCTTTGATTCTCTTCCTCTGCCCCCAACTGCCCCCCTAACCCTTTTCCCTACCCCGAACAAAGTTTTACAAATCCCAATTGCCCAGATGGGAACACTGAGGCTCACAGAGAGGTGCTGTGACCTGCCCGGAGTCACACAGCATGCGGGTCCCCAAGGCTGAGTGGTTTTGGCTGCTCCGCCTGGGAAATGCCAGCCCCTCGGCGGCCCACGAGCCCAACCCTTCAGAGCTTCAACTCCTCCTCCCTCCCCCATGTCAACCAAAGGAAACTCATTTTCCATTCCTGGCTTCTCTGCCAGCCCAGAGAGACCAAGCAAAGAAGAAATGCCTCCAGATATGCCGGCAGGGTCCTCCTCAGCCTCTCAGTTTTGCTGTCTGTTGGTTGACATCTGTTTCCCACGAGACCCTGGGAGGTGCAGGTGCAGGGGCCTGGGGAACAGCTGCGGTTCTCTGGGCTGGGTACCTGCTCCCCGGGGTTTGTGTCCCGGGGCAGAGTGCTCAGCCTTGACCATGTTTGGGCATGGAGCCTCGTCTCAGATGGGAACCAAAGGCTGCTTCCCCGGAGACGGGCGGGCTGGGAGCCCAAACTTCCTGCTGGAGCTCAGGCCGCGTCTTCTGGGCTGGGGGCTGGGGGCCAGGCAGAAAAGCGTCTGTGGGCTGAAGACTCGCAGGACCCCGGGGAGACTGTGAGTAGCACGTCCACGGGGCACCGGGGAAGGGGCTTCTCCAAAGACTGGGGCTGGAGGGGAGACCTTCGGGGAGGGAGGCTGGCAGTGGGAACCCCCTTCCTCCAGGGCTGTCCATCAGGATTCTGGGCTCCAGAGGGGCTGACCTTGGTGTTGGTCGGGACTAGCACAGCTGCACCCCCCACCCCCCGGTGGTCTGCTGGGGGCTAGGAGTCGGGGTCGGGGCTCCATGGCCCGGTCAGCTCTGTGCCCTGGTCCTCAGGTCTCCGCTTTCAGAGTGGCCAGAGGGCAGCATCCTGGAGACCAGGACCAGTCCTGGCACTTGTCACCAGGGGAGGGAGTGGGACAGACACAGGCCCAGCAAGAGCACTGGAGACTTCTCTCCACATCTTCAGGGTTTTGCGTATAGTAATAGCTCTTATCTCTCGAGGGCTTGCCTGGGGCCAGGTCCCATGATGAATACGGGATGTTTGACACATCAGTTGATACTTATCAGGACTCGGGGAAGAGGGTACCATCATTTTCATTTTACACTCAGGCGGTTGCTAAGTGGCAGAGCCAGGATTTGATCCCACGCCTGATGACCTCAGAATCCCCCACCCCCTGCACCCCCGGGTCCACACCGTCCTCCCTGCCCTGGCCTTCTAAGGAGAAAGATGTCAACTCAAATACCAGGCCGCACAGGACCCTCCAAAATCCTGCCTTGCTTGGGCTTTCTTCCTCTTTTAAATCCATCCCAGACTCCAGTGACTTTTCTAAATGGGACGATACATCCACAAAGTCCAGAGATGGTTAGCGCTTCTCAAAACTGAGACCTTCTTCTTGGCGTCTAGTTGAAATCCCTAGTTTTACAGCTGGAACCCATTTCTTCCTGTCCAGACCTTGGGGGATGTCAGCGGTCCCCCCTTCCTCTTGTCTGGAGGCTCTCACAATGGGCACTGAATCCTACGTCCATATGTGCATCCATATCTGTACCCGTGCCCTCACCCCATTCTTATACCTGGAACGGCCTTAGGAGGATTTATCAAAGCGCTACAAGCCCACGCCCCGGTGTGGCCACAATCTCACCAGAGCATGGGAGACGTGGGATCTGAGCTAGCCGTGGGTTCTAGACTTTTCTGTGATGGGGAGCCTTCCATCTCCTCTCCTGAAGTTCCCAGACCTGGGAGCCCAGGGCCCGGCCTCCCCCTATCTCAGGAATGTCGCTGGGAGGATACAGGAAGCCGCGCACCAGAGGGGCCAGTTACCCTGGGAGGCAGGGGACACTAAGCCAAGAGTAGGCTCCCTAGGGACGCCCCGACTTGCCCAGGAAAGAACTGGTTTTGCTGCGGGCACTCAGCCTAGATCCTCCCTCCAAGGCAGGACTCCCTGGGGGCCCCAGAGACGCGTGTGCCACATTCCCCGGGGGCCGGGGCCAGGACCCCTTCCCCCAAGACAGTCCTGGGGAAGCAGGCCATGGGGACTTTGTGCCCATCACCAGGTGGCTGGGTGGCTTTGCATGTGAAAAGGTGGGTGGGCTTGTTAAACCGGCCCTGGGTAAACCCTGATGTGGGCCGTCCCATTCCCACAAGACAGAGGGACAGAAGGACAGAAGTAATAGGATGGAAAGGAACTGAACAGAACATCTTTCTCTGTCACGGGAACATTTTTCTCCCCTTGTGGCTCTGTCATGTCTCTGCTGGACTGTGCAGAAACCCCACTTCTCGCTGCCCCGAATATGGGGGAAAAGTCGTTGCTGGCTGTCACCTCTGTCAATCATCTTAGAGGGAATCACAAGGCCATAACCTTGGCTTCTGACCCTGGAATCTCCTCTTTAGGACACTAGGGGACAGGGACAACTGGAGGTGGGGGAAGTGGGGGTCTCTGATTGGACACTCAAAGTAGTCCAATGGAAGAGAAGGCTGAGCAGACAATAAGCACTTTGCTGAAAATCCCTTTGGACTAATGCCTGTGTCCTAACTCACTAATTTCTAACAATCATTTGTGTATTACTTTAGGGATGTGGCAAGAAAAATACAGGCCTTCCTGATACCTGGCTAAAGTTCCCCCTAAAGCAGGGATGGTAGAGAAAGGCCCCATGGCCCTGGTATCTTTGGTAGGAATGTTACCTTAAGCCACAAACAAAAAGACAATAAGAAAGGAATTTACTGAAGGCCCATTGCGGAAGGGATGCGAAATCCACACAAGGGCAGAGGCCGGGCAGCTCTGGCTCCAGTGGCACACAGGTGGCAAGAGTGACCCTGCAGGGGGATGTTCAGTGCACTCAGCAGGGGAGGGAGGGACTCTGCTTGTGGTGGGGGAGGCAGGTCCCCAGCAGGAAAATGAGGGGCTTCTGGCAGAGAAGGGGGAGGGGAGGAAACTGCCAGCCACTTGCCTCCATTCTCCTTTGACCCAGGGTGGCTCAGGTCCCCACATAAGGGGGCATTGATGGGGCCACCTAACGCCCTCTGCCCTCTCTTGTAGCAGGGAGATGGTTCTTACAGGATCCTCCTGCAGCCCTGACGCCCTTGGCTGCTCTTGGGGGCCAGGCTGCCCCTTCTTTGCCTGCTGCCCCCCACCCAGCCAGCCCTGCCCTAGGACCAGATCACCTCCATGGAACTATGAAACGCTCCAAGTTTTTCTGAGACCAGAGTCCTAGCGGAAAAGGCATGGGTGTTCCATCTCTGCTGGGAGGATATTTGTTTATCTCCTGTATCAGTTTCTTATTGCTGCTGTAACAAATGACCACAGACAACAGAAAAATCTTCTGTGCCCAGTCTGGAAGTCAAGAGGTCAAAATCAGCAGGATGTTGCAAGGCTGATATCAAGGTGTCAGCAGGGCAGCACTTCCTCCTGAGGCTGGGGGGGACAATCCCTAGTTCCTTGCCTCTTCTGGCTTCCAGGGGCTGCCCACACTCCCTGGCACGTGGCCACATCCCTCCCATCGCAGCCTCCTGATCTGCCTCTGCCTCCTTATAAGGATCCTTGTGGTTGCATACAGCAATAATCCAGGACAATCTCCCCATCTCAAGAGCCTTGACTTTTTAAGTGTCTTTGCCACGTCAAGGAACAGATGCACATCCTGGGGCTGAGAACCCAAGGGTCTCCTTATTGAGCCTGTCACATACTGTGTGACCTTGGGCAAGTCACTTTACCTCTCTGAGTCACAGGTCTTTCATTTGTAGAAGAAGGACAATAACGCTTGCTTCTCTGTGGGAAGCTTATATGGGGTCCAAAAAGCCTTCGGGTTGCAAAGCTCCCCATACAAATAGAGGTGATGTTGATTTTGAGCATCCTCTTCTCCCACCTGTCCTCCCTTCTGGGGATTACCTGTCCCCTGTGCTGACCTTGCATCTGCCTCTGTGGACGTAGAAATGACTGCTGTCCCCGGTGGACATGGGGAAGAAGCTGGTGATGGCCCAGAAACGGGGAGAGACCCGAGCCCTCTGCCTGGGTGTTGCCATGGTGGTGTGTGCTGTCATCGCCTACTACATCCTGGGCACGACCGTGCTGCCCCTCTACCAGAAAAGGTACTGAGCCCTCCCAGCCTGCCCCTGATCCTCCAGCCTCTCCCCGAAGGGTCTGGTCTGCAAGGAACCCCAGCCTTCTTCTCACCCCTTCCCTTGATCCTCACTCCAGACAAGAAGGTCTGGACGATGCTCATTCTCAGGGTCAAGATTTCACGTGCAGGAAAGGTACCAGCCTGGGCCCTGCATGTCTGGGGTTCTGGAATGTGAGGGGGGTAAGAGATACAGGAGACCTTTCTTGCAAGAAAACAGCAAAGGATCAGAGCAAATGCCCCAGTGTGAGTTTGATCCCCGGAGGAAGCAGAGAGTCACAGAATTTTGTAGGTCCTCTGCAGTTTGACTCTTTTTCTCAAAGTTCTGAGTCAAGTGGGTATCTGTCCTCTATTGAATGCCTCAAGTGATGGGGAGCTCACTACCTCAACTGTACACACCAGGTAATTTGAGGGTTTAGGTGATCAGTAAAAAGTGTCTACACTGAGCCAAAAATCTGTTCCCCTGGAGCTCTGCTCTGGAATCTCAGAGAATGTTCCATGCCTTTGCTCCCTGACAAGTCAACCACTCCAGCTTCTAAAAGGAAGGCTGTGTCATTCCTGATCTGTGCTCTAACGGGAACAAACAGGCTCAGATCTCTCAGTCTCATCTTAGGATACGTCCCCGACCCTTGCCTCTGGGCATGTTTCAGCAGCGGACAGCCCCCTCCATCTGGCAATGTGTCTCCTGCCTGATAAATGGGAGATGAGTCACAACTGATTCACTGATGTGCTGATGAGCCTGTCAGCCTCTCCAGGGCCAGCCGCTCCTGCCTCACATATCACAGCACTGGAGCCATCCCAGGCTGGAACCTTACTGAGTGAGGCACCGCTTAGAGTTGCCATGTGCCTCCAACACGTTTTCTCCAGGCTCAGTGCCATCCCCACCATCTTCTATCTGGGCCCCAATCAAGCCCCTCCTCCATCTACTCTTTTTAGAGGAAAGGGCACTGATTCTGAGGCCATCCAGAGCTGGCTTCAGGTCCTGTGTGGTCTTGGAAAAGTTCCTTGACCTTTCGGAGCATCTCTTCCATCCTCTACAAGATGAAGATGGTGTGGAAACCAGGTCTGAGGTCTGGCTGCTCATCAGAATCACTGCCAGGCCCACCCACCACCTTAGAAATCCCGAGTCACTTGTTCTGGGCTGTGGGTTGGACACGAGAAGCTTTAAAACCTCCCCAGGGTTTGGGGATGAGCAGCCTGGGTCGGAACCATTTATATAGATGTTGTCCAAGAGGCCCCAAAGCACAGATATTCCGATTCGACGATTCCTCCCCTGGGCCCAGGGACTCTGGGGTCACACTCCTTTAGGCTGGATGCTTACGGTCGAGATGAGGGTCTCGACCAAAGGGGTTCAGTCTGGACGATCTGTGGCACCCAGAGTCTGAGATGCATGTGTGTGTGTGTGTGCATGGTCTCCATAGCGTGTGGACCCAGGAATCCACCTGTCACCTGATTGAGACCAACATCAGGGACCAGGAGGAGCTGGAAGGCAAGAGGGTGCCCCAGTACCCGTGCCTGTGGGTCAACGTGTCATCCGTGGGCCGGTGGGCCGTGCTGTACCACACAGAGGACACTCGGGACCAGAACCAGCAGGTACGGATTGGGGGGGACGCGTAGTACATGTCCCCTTACCCTGGCAGGTCTGTAGGGCTCCCTATCCCCACTCTGGAGAGCAGAGGCTGGGAAAGAGAGAGCCACCTGACCAGGGGCCAGAGCTGTGAGGAGACTCCAGCCAGACCTAGCTCTTCTGTGTTGGTGTCAGATGGACCTGCCTCTAACTGGGATGTGATGGGGGCAGCCGACTCGGCCCGTCTAAGCCTCAGTTTCTAGGTTAGATGTGCTATTGTGAATTCAAGAGACTGCATGGAAGTGCCAAGTTTGAGGCTGGGTGGATAGCAGGCCCCGGAAAAGAAGCAGCTGTCAGTGTTCTGACTTGATTCATAAAGGGAGCCAGATGGGAGGAGCTGACCCCACAGAGGGGACCCCTGAGACCCCGCACTCTAGAAAACCAGAGGCCCAGATTTGGAGCAACCTTTGGAGGCCAACACTTGGGAGCTTTGCCCATTACTGCCTCTCAGCACCACCCCCACCCCAAATCCATCACCGTGGCCCTTCCTCTAGGAAACCCATCTTCATTCATTCATTCACGCACTCATGCACTCAACAGTCATTGAGCACTTCCTGTTGAGGGGCTGAGGACTCAGGAAGCGAGAGCAATAGTACCTATTAAGAGATGGACCAGTGCCATAGAGAGGAACAAAAAAAAATATGGGGTTAAAAGAGGGAGGGACACTTCCTAGCCAACAGTGAAGAGAAGGTGTCAGAAAGGAATTTGGGTTGGGCTCTAAAAATCAGGCAGGTGCTGGTTACACAGAAATGCGGAGTGGGCATACATATCAAGGGTAGGCAAAGGAAGAACAAGGCACAGAGAAGGAAGCCTGGGTAGAGACAGGGATTCCAACACCCTCAGTGACCCAGGATGGAGGACAGGGCTGCAGAGGCAGCCCAGGGTCTGCTTCCAGAAGCCTGTGACAAGACCAAAGGGTGCAATTAAAATAGATTTTTTTTTTGGTAGTTTTTTCCTTTTTTAGGGTGGCACCTGCAGCATATGGAAGTTTCCAGGCTAGGGGTCAAACCAGAGCTGCAGCAGCCAGCCTACGCCACAGCCACAGCCACGGGGGATCCGAGCCAAATCTTTGACCTACCCTGCAGTTTGTGGCCACATTGGATACTTAGCCCACTGAGTGAGGCCAGGGATCAAACCCTCATGAGTACTAGTCGGGTTCATTATCGCTGAGCCACGGTGGAAACTCCTATAGTCTTTTTTTTTTTTTTTTTTTTCCAAGAGAAGCAAGACTTTAATGAGAGTGCTACACATTATGGGAGGTAATTTGTTCTTATATTTAAAAAATTATAGGAGTTCCCATCATGGCTCATCAGTTGACAAATCTGACTAGCATCCATGAGGATTCAGGTTCTATCCCTGGCCTTGCTCAGTGGGTTAAAGGATCCGGCGTTGCCGTGAACTGTGGTGTAGTTTGAAGACATGGCTCGGATCCCATGTTGCTGTGGCTGTGGTGTAGCCCATCAGCTACAGCTCCGATTCGATCCCTAGCTTGGGAATCTCCAAATGCCATGCGTGCGGCCCTAAAAAGCAAAAAAAAAAAAAAAAAAAAAAAAAAATTACAGAGAACACTTTACTGAAAAAAAATTTTTTTTTGGCTCCAAAGACAGTCTTCAAGGATGTCTGAGAGGGACAGCAGGGACAATACAGGAGGAGGGAAGAAGGGAGGCTGAATTGCAGCACCAGACAGACAGGGCTCAGCACAGTTAAGGAAGCAGGGGAAGCAAGCATTTTGCAGAGAATGGGATTAAGCATTTATAGTCAATCAGTTTTTTTGTTTTGTTTTGTTGTTTGTTTGTTTAGCTTTTAACAGTCTAGCATAAGGAAGGCGACTTGGAAGGAAAGACGGGAGAAGGGCTAAGCTTGTCCAGAATCACCATTAAAAAAAAAACACACACTGGCTCAACCACATGAGACTAGGTTAATTGGACCCACATAGCCCAGTGAACACACAGAGCAAATGCCAAGGCCGTCAGGGTTCAAGGCTGAGGTACTGAGTACTCAGTTTTAAAGAGACTCTGATTCCACCAGGCTTCGTCTCTCATCAACCTGGGGTCAGAGGGCCCCAAGTTCCTTTGTATTTGCATCTAAAGGCCAGGGCTTTGCGGGGAGCAAGCTCGCTCCAAATAACGCTCCTGGTGCTGGTTTCAACCCAGGAGCGTGATATCATTTGCAACTCCTAAGAGACCCCACCATTTCCTAGGAGAAGGTTCTACTGATTACCAGGGATTTAAATTCAAGCAAACCATGCAGATGGGAAATACTAAGGATATTCCGGCGCTGTGTAAGCTGTGCCTCTGTCTTCCCTGCCAAGAACCACTAAACTGCGGCATGAAAACGGCATCAAGGAAGCTGGGTCTCCTCTCCTCTGTCTGTGCCTTAGATCCACTTGGGAGACTTCACAAAACCCGGGTCCCACACCAGACCCCCCGGGGCGGAATCTCCGGGCTCTCTAGTTGATCCTAAGGTTCCTTGGGAGTTACTGCTGTGAGCAACTTGGGGTCTTTAAAAGGTCTGCGGTCCCAGACGCATGATCAGAGTGACGTGGAGGAATGTGGGGTTCAGTTGCTGGGGAGAGAGGTGGAGGCCACAGAAAACACTGGGGATAGACCTTGGGCCTGGGGCAGTGGCGGATGCTGACGGTCTGAGTATGGCAGCTGATGGGACAGGAAGGGGCAGGATGCCGGGGGCGGGGGCAGTGGGCTCACGGACAGTGCTGAGGAGTCATGGAGAGGTGGCTCTGGGCAGTGCAAGGGGGCCTGACTTGTCCTCTAGCACCCTCCCCCCCAAATCAGCTCCTCTCAGGACCCCTCCCTCTTCTTTGCCATTCAGGGGCCCTGCTTTATCCCAAGGACCAAAAGGCAAATTTTCAAAGCCAGGCAGTGGTCCCTGGTGCAGTGGAAGTTGGGAGCAGGCTGGCTTGCAGGCTTTCTCCCGGTTCCGAGGCTGCAGCTCAGAGGAGGGCAAGGCGGTGTCTTTCCCTGGCCAGGCTGGCAGCAGCTGAGACATGCCTCTCTATGGCCTTGGAAGGACAGCACTGACAGCCACCAGAGGTGTAGCTTTTCTGCCCCAGCAGCCGGGCACCACCAGGAGTCTAATGGTAGGCTGCTGCTCTGGTGTGAACGTGGAAGTGGCCTTCCTAGTTTTGCCATGGTTTTCGTGCACAGGCTGCCCCTCCCACCTTGGTTCAGCTCTGGGGTGGCCGGGGGACAGGGAGCTGGTGTTCCAGGCCAGCCGAGTGGCTTCTGGAATCACATGTGAAAGCCCCCATTCTGAGGGAGGAGGTCCCAGCTGGCTGTCAGCTTCTCCCATGAGACTTAGCCTGGGGGGTTCTAGGCCCCCTTCCCATGGTCTCCGCTGAGGACAGTGACACTGATGGGCTTGGGGGAGAGGCAGGGCCATTTCAGATCCTTTCTTTAGACAACTCAGGGTTAGCTGGACCCAGGGCAGGGGAGAAAGGATGCAAGCAGGTCCCAGGGCTCTGGGGCTGGCTCTGCAGAGGGAACACCTGTCCAGTGTCTCACCTAAAGGCCCATCACAAAGGATCTAGAACAACCCCAAGGGCAAAGGATACAGGGGGGCCCAGGATGGACACAGGTCCTGACTTCAGAGCTTCTCCGTGGGCCCCACTTTAAGAATGGAAAGAAGGAGCTGTTGTTGCAATTTCATAGTTAAGTCACAATATTATTATTATTTACTAGCATTATTAGCATCGTCCATTTATTGAGCACATAATATGCACCGGGCTCTGTGCTAAGCCCTTAACATGAATCATCTTGTTTCCCCCCCATGACAAGTCTACAAGGCAGGCACCCTCACAAACCCATTCTGCACGGCTCAGAGAAGTTGTGGCACTTGGCCTAGATCACACAACTTGGAACTGGTGGTTGAACCCACGCCTGTGTGTTTCCATTGCCACACCTTTGCTCAATGGACTAGGTTACCCAAGGTCACCGTCAGGGGCACTGGGGAGACTTGGGCCAGGCCCTCTGAGCTCAGGATTCTGCATCGTACTGCATCTGCTACCAGGACCCTGTGATACCCAACAGCTCTGAATGCCCCCTTCCTCAGGATCTAGCTTCTCCCCAGCCTCAGCGGCTCCCTGGCTGGCTGGGGATGTGGCTACATCTGGATGCAGTTCCCCCGCTTCCCAGGTTGTCAGAGCCATGATGCAACCATCCTCCGTCCTGCTGGACTGAGTGCTGTCCAGGCAGGCAGCGTTGGGGGCAGCACCTGAGTCAAATCCAGGGAGCACCCCAGGCCTGGGGAGAAGCTGGTTCAACATAGTCACTCCTTTTGATCTTGGGCATGATCATACCAGGGCAGTGGTCCTTAGTCTTTAGTGGGTGAAGAAGCCACCCGATTGCTGGGCCCTGGCCTCAGCGATTCAGAGTGGTAGGGAGTCTGTGCTTTCGGCCGGCCCTCCGGGGAGACTGCTGCGGGGGTGTAGGGGGACTGGCCTCACAGGACATCTGCCAGAGGCTCACGGAAACCTCATTCAGACCTCCCAGCACGGAGCAGAGATAAAGCCAGGGTCTTCGCTCTGTGCCTTCTCTGCAGAGCTTTCCAGCTGGACCTCATCGGCCCAGGCCAGAAGGTTCCTAATAACAATGATCAGGGTCAGAATTAAATGTGTACCGGGCTCTGGCTGCACAAAGCTCTTTTTTTTTTTTGCCTTTTTGTACGGCCGCTCCCACGGCATATGGAGGTTCCCAGGCTAGGGGTCGAATCGGAGCTGTTGCTGCTGGTCTGCACCAGAGCCGCAGCAGCGCAGGATCCGAGCCATGTCTGCGACCTACACCACAGCTCACAGCAATGCCAGATCCTTGACCCACTGAGCAAGGCCAAGGATCGAACCTGCAACCTCATGGTTCCTAATCAGATTCATTAACCGCTGCGCCACGACGGGAACTCCACAAAGCTCTTTTAAAGGCATTCTCTCCTCCCTTTGAATCCCCAGTGTGAAATACCGGCTTGCCAACATCTTTTGTTTGGCTCACACAGAGTTATTAGACCTCCAAGGATGTTCAATGCAAATTTTCACGGGTATTTTAAAATTGTGAGAGTCCACATTAAGATCTGGTCTGCTGGCTTCTCTGAACATCTGGAGGCCTGGCTACAGTAGGGCTTCTGGAGGACACAGCTCTTGGATGGACATCTCTGATGTCCAGATGGGGTGTTGACGGCCAGTCTGGGTACGTTTGGTGGCACCAGGCCCTGCCACCCCCTTGACAGTTCTCCCTGGCACCAAGGCAAGTGTCAGTTGGCACCTGCCATCGGATTCCCTCACCTACTGCACTTGTGGACCTTACCTGAATGACCCTGTAGGCAATTGAGTGTATGACCTCTGCCCTGAATCCCCAAATAGAGCCAACTCAGCCTATGTTGTCACCCGTTGGTCTTCTTGGTTAAGCTTGAAGTCCTTTAATAAACTCCTTTGAGAAAGATATTGCTATTAACCCATTTAAGAGATGAAGACATCAAGGCGCAGAACGGTAAGCAACTGGCCTAAGGTTCTACAGGCAACACAAGCAGAACCAGGGCTCAGGCTGGGGACTTTGCCTCCAGGTGTGCAGCTCCAAGGTCACCCCCCCTCCACACGACACTGTGTACACACCTTCTAGAACCATGCAGAGTGCAGCCTGCCAAGCTTTGGACAGTCTTACTCCCCACCACCCACCCCCCCCCCCCGCCAGGGGCCTGACTCCAAAGCTGGCCTTTTTGTTTATTCCACACCGGGCCCTAAGAAACGGGGGTTCCTAAGCCCATGGGTGCTCTTACTTCTCCCCCCGCAGTGCTCCTACATCCCAGGCAGCCTGGACAACTACCAGACGGCCCGGGCCGACGTGGAGAAAGTTAGAGCCAAGTTCCACGAGCACCAGGTTTTCTACTGCTTCTCCACCACTCGGGAGAACGAGACCAGCGTCTTGTATCAGCGCCTCTACGGGCCCCAGACCCTCCTCTTCTCCCTCTTCTGGCCCACCTTCCTGCTGACCGGCGGCCTCCTCATTATCGTCATGGTGAAGGTCAACCAGTCCCTCTCCATCCTGGCGGCCCAGAAGTAGCCCCATCCACGCCCCATTCCCGCCCGGCCCACAGGGGGCTGGATGGGTCCCTGGGCTGCTCCCCACTCATCTACCGGTGCCTTCTCCTCCTGCCTTCCCACTCGCCCCCCCAATTCCCTCTGTCTCCCACCACATGGGTGGTCTTTGAGAAATCCCTTTGCTAAGTCATTTCCTGCTCAAGAATGTGCGATGGCTCCCTCAGTGCCCAGGAGACGGCAAGGTCAACCAGTGACAGCTCTCCCTCCCCCGTCCCCACTCGACTGACTCAAATCCATTTCCTACTGTGTCACTGTCCATTGCACTGATGCCAGTGATTCTTACTTCTGTGCCTGTGTCCTGGCAGTTGGCTCCAAGGCCTGCCGGTCCCACCCAGGATGCCATCCCTGGCCCACCTCATTTCCTTCTTGGACTTCCATCCTGAAAACAGTGGCAGCCCCCACCCACAGAGCACAGTAGAATATCATGGATGACTTGGGGCAAACATTTTCTGTGTGCCTCAATTTCCCCACTTGCAAAATAGGAATTAATAATAACTGTTCCCTTTTAGGGTTGTTGGTATTAAATGAGTTACACTATAATGTTCCTAGAATAGCAAGTGACACATGGTAAGTGCTGCATAAGACATGATGAAAAACTGAGGCTCTAAGAGGTCATTGGCCAAGGTCAACCACAGGGTAAGTGAGGCACTGGCGATCAAGCCCTGGGCCATGTGATTTCAGAGCCTGGCCTGTCAACCACAGTACTCAAGCCAACTCAGCTGAAGGGCTGAGGGACCCAGCCACCCAAAACCCCACGGGCCAGGTAGGGAACAGGGTTGCACTGCAGGAACCCCACTGTGTCCTCATGCAAGTCAGGGATCTGATGGGAAGGAAAGGGGACCTGGAATTGGCACCCACATCTCTCACTTGCAGCCAAGCAGCCCTGATGCAGCCTCACACCCTCCAGGTTCTTGCTGGGCACAATCCTTCCAAGGGGACACAGCCCCCCATTCCCCAGAGTTTCTTCCTTCTGGGGTTAGGGATGTCTCAAGAGTCCTGCGAGTCTTTTAAGAAGCTCTCAGCTGTGATATTGCCCTTTGGTTTGGTAAGAGACTGCCTTTGGGGGAAATTAGGTAAAGGGCCCATGGGATCTGTCTGTACGATTTCTTCCAACTCTAGGGGCAGCTACCGTTCTCTCAAAATTTAAGTTTAATTCTTAATAAAGAAGGAAAACGTCCCCATCGTGAGTCTCACTTACAGGGCTCCTTTGCATGTAGTGTCCGTGTACCTGCATTTGGGGCTGAAATACACCGCATCTCAGACTACGCAGACAGCCCCTTCAGGGGAAAAGGCCATGACCTCCCAGAAAAGTACCTGAGGATGCCCAGCCCCCAAGGGCCCGTGCATCCTTAACAATGACCTTCATTTGCCTGAGCCAAATGCCTTCCTCTTGCCGACAGAGTTTGGCCTCCTTCTATCAGATCTCATAGCTGCTTGCTGCTCACAAAACTTCATGCCCAAGCTGGGCGTGAAATAATGGGCATCTCAGCGTGATGGAGTTAGACACGGAGGAAAAATGAGTTTGGAATAATGGTTGCCTGGGACCAGAGAGCCCTTGTCGGTTCTTTAAAAAAATCGCTCTACTAAGGAATGTCTAGTGCTTCTGCTTTTGCTTTTTCTCTCATGGGCCAGTGACTCACATGGGCAGGGGCACCTGCATGGCTCCCCCAGATCTCAGATCACCTGGTGGAGAGCGGCAGCAAGGGGGAGGGGTGGGGCAGAGATGGAGCAGCCACAGGGCCCGCCTTCAGGAAGCTGATCATCTCGTGACACTCTGCCCCCTCCCCCCCACCCGGTCATTTTCAAGAGCTTCCTTCTTCACGGTGACGAAGCTAACCTACGCGAATTCAAAATCATGCAATGTAAAATATTCATAAATTCTGTTTTGGTGACTTACGGAAATGCTGCCAGCCTCCTCCACCTGCAACAACACTCCATCCAAAAGTCCTCCTAATCTCAAAACCCCCTGGGTGTGTGGATTGTAGACAGCATTCACTCTATTGCTGTAACTGGCAGAACAGACTGGTGCATAAAAAGAGCCAGTGTCTTTTGCATTGGGGGGATTTTGAATTATATGAAATATGTGTAAAGACACCGTTTGAACCAAATGCACCTGTCCTGTGCCTCACCAGCCTCTGCCCTTTCACATGTTGGGAAAAGAGAAAGACCAAAGCAAGATCAGAAAGACGGGGAGAAAGGCACTGCCGTCTAGGTAATGGTTCTCACAGTGGAGGTCTGCAAGGGCAAAACCTTTTTGTCATAACATTAAGGCACTAGTTGCTTTTTCCACCCTTATGCATGGAATGTTTCAGAGGGCTAGGTGGCATGTATATGAGAAGCCAGCTGTCTTCTATGAGGCCAGACTTTAAAGAGATTTGCAAAAACGTAAAGCGATGCCACTTTCCTCAATAGCTTTTTTTTGGGGGGAAACGCAATTATTTTTCAGGAAAAGATGGTCTTTTGTTAACATGTAATGGGTCCATTATTGCTATTTTGAAAGAAATTACCTTAAATGAAACATTCTGAGTCTTCATGTCCAAATGGTAAATGTTAGTCGATGTAACCCCATAAGCCAAATGTCCTTAGAGAATTCAATGTGATTTAAGATCAGACAAGGACGCTGAATTTTTTTTTTGTCTTTTTGCCAATTCTTGGGGTGCTCCCACGGCATATGGAGGTTCCCAGGCTAGCGGTCTAATGCGGGCTGTTGCTGCCGGCCTACACCAGAGCCCCAGCAACGCAGGATCCGAGCCGCGTCTGCAACCTACACCACGGCTCACAGCAATGTCAGATCCTTAACCCACTGAGTGAGGCCAGGGATCGAACCCACAACCTCATGGTTCCTAGTCGGATTTGTTAACCACTGAGCCACAACGGGAACTCCCAAGGATGCTGAATTTTTCAGAGCCACTGGCCTACTATGTCCAGGGACAGACAGGTCCCCCTGCTCATTCCGTGCTGTGCCCTGGGCACATCCAAAGTCCTCCTCGAAGTCTCCTCAGATTCCCACTGGGGGCAGGAAGAGACCTTCACTTTCCCCAGGACCCCCTGGCTCTGGGTTCTCTCTTCCCCAGATGGGGTAGTTTATGGATTATCTTCCCCACCACAGGTGCTCTTCTGGAGCTTCATCGTGTCAATCCACATACAGACCTCAGCACCTTCCTAGATGTCCCCAGCTCTCCCTTCCCCCTCATAGAAAGCATGCGTGCATCAGCCGACTTCCTTAAACGCTCCAGAGGATGGCGAGGAGATGTGTTTAAATGCAATGTCATCAACCCCCAACCAAATGTTGGACAAAAGTGGTGATGCATCCCAAAGCTTGCCCCTTCTCTCTCAGTTAGAGAGACTTCAACCTCCCATAATCTCCATCATTCCGCCCCCAACCCACCCCATTTCTGATATACATAAAATAAGAACAGGGGCTTGCTTAGGCTCTGCCGCTTTAAGACCAGTCTTCTCTCTCTACTCCCTTGAACCCTCCTCTGCCAATTCTGGAGCCTCCGCTTTTCCACACCCCTTTGATTTCTCATATTCAGACACAAACTCATGTTCCCCGAGAGCCAGTAGTTCTTTAAAGATCATCGAGTACTTTTCCACTTTCTAATCTGGGGCTCGAACCTTCCCTGCAACTTCGTTTTGAACAACAGCCTCCACCAACATCTCTCTCTCTCTCTTTTTGGGTCTTTTTAGGGCTGCACCCGCAGCATAGGGATGTTCCCAGGCTAGGGGTCCAATCGGAACTGCAGCTGCTGGCAATACGCCACAGCCACAGCAGTGCAGGATCCAAGCCGCGTCTGTGACCTACACCGCAGCTCAGGTCAGCAGCGGATCCTTAACCCACTGAGAGAGGCCAGGGATCGAACCCCTGTCCTTTTGGATACTAGTCTGGTTCGTTACCACTGAGCCACGATGGGAACTCCTCCGTCAACATCTCTTTTGATGAATAACTCGCTGGACTGGGAGGCAGCAACCTCTACTTGGGGAATTATTTAGCACATTACTCTCCCAACAGGAATCCGTCATTTCTAATGGCAGTAAGAGCTCACATTTGTTGAGCACCGGCAGGCCAGAATCTGGGCTCAGCTTTTACATGGATGGCCAATTAAACCCTAACAATATCTTTTATTACTCTCTCCACCTCATAGATGAGGTAATGGAGGTGCAGGAATTTCATCTGCTGCTGGGCAGGAGGGAGCAAACAGGAGAGCTGGGATTCGAACCTGAAAAGTATGGCTTCAGGCTCTAAGCACTGTGCAGCCTGCCTGCCCCTTGGTCTCTGCCCCGTATCAGAAATGGGAAATTCCAGCAGGGCAAATTCAATGCTGAGAGCCTATTGGATGCGCTTTGTACCTTCCCAAGGAGCCCAGCTCTCAAATGGCTCCCTGGAGCCACGGCTCTAAAGAATCCACAGATGTGTAGCCAGGCCCGAGCCAATGGATCAAAAAAAAAAAAGTCCTTCAAAGAGTCTCTTGGAGGAACATCCAAGATGGACAGGCAAATGAGTTCGGCCACAATCTGCCTGACTCCATCCTCATGCAGCACACAGACCATCAAACACAAAGCAGCAACCAGCCATGCTATGGCCACAGCCATCCCTGACCTGGTCACTCTATTAAAAAGAAGAGTGGAGGAGAGGCAAGGCTGACTTGATTCCTTCTCAGGGACCCCACATTTCTCTCAGTTGTCCCTGCTTTCTTTTCCAAGTGTTCCTAAACCACTAGCTCAATAATCCGTTCTAGAATGTGTCCAGGAGTTGACAGCATGCTTATTGATACATAGCTTTAGATGTTTCTTCTGCAATCACTGATAAAAAGGGAGCCATGTGACACCTGCTTCGTATCTGATTTTGCTGTGACTCTGCCGACCTTGCAAGTAGTCTACGTTCAAACATCTCATATATAGGCATCTTCAAATACCCTTTCCTATGCCCTCCACTGCTTCTTTCCAACTATCGGAACTGAAATTGCCTGAGCCACAAGCCAGGACTTTGTGGGTTTGGAGTAGCCTGAGCCTTCTGAGCACCCGACCTCCTGTGAGCCTCTCAAGCCAGGATGGACCATCATGTCCAGTCCTCAGATCCCCCACCTCGTGGGGAAGATGGGAAAACCCAAACAAAAGTGGGGGTCCTTTGCCCCTTCATCAGATCATGTGCTCTAAGCAGACTCAGCCTCAGTTATTCTCTCTCTCACTCGACATGTTTTGAAGCCCTTTGCTTTTTTAAAGCAAAAAATTTTAATTTTTTGTCTTTTGGGGCTGCACCCGCGGCATATGGAAGTTCCCAGGCTAAGGATCCAATCGGAAATGTAACCGCAGGCCTACGTCAGAGCCATAGCAACATGGGATCCAAGCTGCATCTGCAACCTACACCATAGCTCACGGCAACGCCAGATCCTTAACCCACTGAGCAGGGCCATGGATCAAACCCGAATCCTCATGGATGCTAGTAGGATTCGCTAACCGCTGAGCCACGACGGGAACTCCTTAAAGCCTGTTTCTTGTCTTTACGTTTTTCAGGGGGTTAGTATCAGCTTAGTGTGGCCTTATTCTTCTGGTTCTAAACTATGTGTTTTATTTGTATTTGGAGACAGTGCCTGCAGGGAGGGAAGCTCAGAAAAGTGAGAGTTAGTATCTGGCTTGTCTATGACCCTGGGCAGTTTATTTCATTTCCCTGAGACTCCATTTCTTCAAGTGGAAAAGAAGCAGAGCACCCTTTGTTTCACAGGGCGCTCGTGATAAATTCAGTACAATAACGAACAAGCAGCACTTAGCACAGTTCCTGGTCCATAAAAACCCTCTGCCATAGTTCACCCTCGGTGTGAGCAAATGTGTCTCCTTCCTCTGATGAGGCAGAGTCTTCTGTTCGAGCTCAGAGAACTTTCTCCCGACCCCTTTTTCTCACCAGCAACTTCCTTCTTGTGTCCCTGGGGACCAGCTTGCCTCTCGCTCCCTCTCAATCTGTCTCTCGCTGTGTTGTGATCGGAATTAAACATTCTGCCATGGTTAGATTGTCTTTGCTTTACACTTCCTTGAATCTACTTGTCTAAACTTAGTTCCTGAGGAAAAGCAGTACCTGGTTGAACCATCAAGGGTCAAAGGACCAGTTTCCACGACAGTTCATTTCACAGGAGACCCACCAACATGGACCCCAAGAGGTGTGGCTGGAATAGTCCTCCCAGCGTGAGGCAGGCAGATCCCTCGGCCCAGAAATCAGGCTTAATTGGAAATTAAATTGCATTTCCATGCCAACTGCAGGAAGCTTATATCCATAGCTAATTTATCAAGGTGATGCCTCATTTTCAGAAAGCCTGTGGGAACAGAGTGGCGGCATCTGCAAGGTTACAAGTTTGTATCTGATGAGATGAACTTTCTTGAAAGTGCAACTTGAAACCTTCAAGTCCCTCATTTTCAGGTTTTGGGCTCTTATTGGCTGTCTCCTCGGTGCCAGGACCTGGAGGGGCAGACCCTGGCAAGAACCAGTACCGCCCTCTCCCTGCTCCAGGGCGGTGGCAGAAAAAGAATCACATGAGCAAAATATTCCCAGGCCACAGCATCTCACTTAGGTATTCAGGGCTGAGTTATTTAGGAAAGTAGAGTGTATTAAAGATAACTTCATGGTTAAGATCTAATTTCTAAAGACTCATAAACGTGGAGAACAGACTTGTGGGTGCCAAAGGGAGGGAGGGTGGAGAAGGGATGGCTTAGGAGTGTGGAGATAGCAGACACTAATTATTACATAGAGAATGGAGAAACAACAAGGTCCCCTGGGTACAGCACAGGGAACTAGACCCAATTTCCTGTGATAAACCATGATGGAAAAGACTATGAAAGAGATAGATATTGACATGTCTAACTGAATCCCCCGGCTGTCCAGCAGAAACTAACACCACGCTGTAAATCAACTAACACAGCACTTTGAATCAACTACCCGTCACTAAAATACATTTCACAAAAAGCATCGGACTTCTACATTTAACACAGATCTGAGCCGTTCACAACCAACACGGGTGGCCAGGCTCCTGACCAAGCCCTTTAATACTCATTCATTCCACGGTCGGGGCAACGGTGGGAAACACACACACAATGATTCTCATTAGCCCCACGTTCCTGAGGAAGGAACCTGCCTACGGTCAAGGCTGCCCCAGTGAATGGGCGTCAGAGCTGGGGGGGGAAGTGGATGTCATTTCATGGCAGAGCCAATGCTTTTAAACACTCTTATTATACGGCCCCTTTATTTCCCCCAACGTTTAGTTTTAAAAACGTGCAGCTCTAGAAGAGACGCAAAGGGAGTACGAGGCGCACACAGATCCTTCCCCTTGGCTCACAAAGCGTTATCACTATTTTGTCACATTCACATTTCTTCTCGTTCTCTGTCTCTGTATGTGTGAGTGTGTTTCTGAATCATTTGAGGGTAGGCTCAGGGACATACACACGACTGCTTTGGAAACCGTGTAAGGCAAGTTTGGCTGACACAGAATATGCTTGTGGGCAAGAGGACGTGCGTGAGTAGGACGCAGGCTGAGACTCTGGTGGGGGGGCATTGCTGGAAGGGCCGGGTCTAGAAGTTTGGGTTATTCTCCAACATGGAGAGGACAGGCTGTGATACCCAGCAGGGAAAGCATCACTTTTATTGATGGTATTAAGAAGAATTAAAAAATTAAAGATGTGCATTGAGTGAATGGCATTTTTATGGTCTGATGAAATATACATGCTTCTTGAAGACAATGCAGACGATACCGAGAAGTATCAAGAAGAACTTTAAAAAAAACAACCACTGCTCTCAACGAAAACCCAGGATGGTACTTCAGTTCACTTCTTTTCTGTTTGACTTTTGCTGCCTAAATATCTATGCGGATTGGAACCTCTTTATACACAGAGTCTTACATCCTGCTTTCTCCTCTAACAGTACGTCAATGGCATTTCTGCCTGTTGTTCAGTGGTCCTCAAAATAATTTCCCACAGGCTTAATATTATTGCATCAGATGGATGAACCAAAAATGATTTTTTTTGGCTGGAGTTGAGATCGTCGACAATTTTTCACTATTGTGATGTAACCCTGGGAGGAACATCCCCGCATAAAAGCCTTCGTGCACATGTCTGATGATCTGCTTAGAACAGCCTTCTAGAAGGAGGGGTCCCGGCTGAAAGGGCTGAATGGCTTATCTCTTTGTCTGGCCCTGGGGTGGAGGAGACAGGAGGGGGAAGCAGGACGAAGTGCCACCTGCGGGCTGCTGTCCCCAAGCAGGGAGAGTTTGGACTTCGGGGATGTGCTGAAGTTGGAGAGAGAGTGACAGACGAGAGAAACACTGGGGAGAAAGAATCAAAGGACTTCGTGAGCAAGATATCTGAAGGCACAGGCCTGGGGACATACACGGAGGGACAGTGCAGTCACGAGAGGGGGCTGCTTTGCTGGTAGGAGGGTTGAGCCAAGGCCACAGGAAGACATTCAAAGAGAAGGATTAATGAGCCATCTTCCCATCCTCCCTCCCTCCCTTCTCCATTCATCCATCCATTGAGTCCGGCTCCTTGGCGCCCTGCTAAGGGGTTAAGTGTGGATGGAAAGACAGACATGGGAGGGCAGAATCCAGACCCAGGGCCTTTGATGAGCATGCAGGGCAGAGATTTTTCAGCAAAGAAAAGAGGATTCAGAGGCTCAGGTTTTAGGCCTGGCTTTGCCACCCACGCGGTGGACTTTCCCTGAACCTCTCAGCTGCCTGGCAGACCTCTCAGCAACCCCTGAGGGCCTACTATGCGCTGGGCCCTCAAGAAGCTGGCCTCGCAGTGGACAAGCCAGACCAGAACAAAATGGATAACCGTGTAATGTAATTACAGGGCTGCTATGCAGGAAAACGAGGCAGTGTGAGAGGGTAGCGAGGACCCTTGTGGGTAGAGGGAGATGAGAAGGTGGAGACAGATCGGGGATTTGGGTGAAGTGTGGGAGAGCCAGAGGAGAGCCAGCAGAGCATGTCCAGCCGGAGGGGACAGTAAGTGTCAGGACACAGGCTGGAAGAGCTGGGGTTCCAGTGAGATCAACATGGCCTGGTGGCTGGGTGCACACCGGGGGAGGATGTGACCACAGAAGGAGGCCAGAAATGCAGAGGACAGGTCATGCAAAGGCTGTAGACCACACAGGAAAGGCTGCATTTGATTCCCAGTGTGTCAAGAAACCACTGGAGGCCGAGTTGTGAGCAAGGGGATTTTGTATTTTAAAAACATGGAAGTGGTGTTGCGGTTCAGCAGGTTAAAAACCTGACTAATATCCATGAGGCCATGGGTTCAATCCCTGGCTCGCTCAGTGGGTTAAGGATCCAGCATTGCTGTGAGCTGTGGCATAGGCTGCAGATGCAGCTTGGATCTGATGTTGCCGTGGCTATGGTGTAGGCTGGCAGCTGCAGCTCCAATTCGACCCCTAGCCTGGGAACTTCCATATGCTGCAGGTGCAGCCCTAAGAAGACAAAATAAAAATAAAAATTTGGGAACGGATGAATAGCAATGGTTGAATTGTCCCCCCCCCCAAAAAAATTATGGTATATCTCTAGTCTGGAGTACTATTTAGCCTTAAAAAAGAATGAAATTCTGACACATGCTACAACATGGATAAACCTTGTAAACATCATGCTAAGTGAAGGAAGCCAGGCAGGCACAAAAGACAAATACTGTCTGATCTCACTTAATGAGCTGCCTAGTATAGCCAAGTGCATAGAGATAGAAAGTAGAGTAGTAGACAGGGGCTGGGGCCTGGGGTGGAGGGAAAGGGGGAATTACTGGGTTTTGTTTTTTGCTTTTCAGGGCCGCGCCCACGGCATGTGGAGGTTCCCAGGCTAGGGGTCAAATCGGAACTACAGCGGCCAGCCTACACCACAGGCCAGCCTACACCACAGCCATAGCAACGCAGGATCCAGGCCATGCCTTCGACCTACATCACAGCTCACGGCAACACCAGATCCTGCACCCACTGAGGCCAGGGATCAAACCCACAACCTCATGGTTCCTGGTTGGATTCGTTTCCACTGCGCCCTGATGGGAACTCTGGGAATTACTGTTTAATGATGAGGGAGTTTCAGTTTGGGAGGATGAAAAGTTCTGTAGGTAGATGATGATGATGGCTGCACAACAATGCGAAATATATTTAATGCCACTGAATTGTACACCTCAAAATGGTCCAGATGGTAACTTTTACGTATATTAATAAAAAATGTGGGAAAGGATGCTATGCGAAGAACCGTCCATGGGGTGGATTACTTTCCTAGGGCTGCCTTAACAAAATGCCACAGACTGGGCAATTTAAACAAGAGAAATTTATATATTTTTCATGGTTCTGGAGGCTGGAAGCCCAAGGTCAAGGTGCTGGCAGGGCTGGTTTCTGGTGAGGTCTCTCTCCTTGGTGCGGATGGCCGGTGTGCCCTGCTCTCCGTGATTTCTCATGGTCTTTTCTCTGTGTCTGTGTCTCTTCTTCTTTCTTATAAGGACAATAATCCTATTGGACCAGGGCCCCAGGGTGATCTCATTTAACCATAATTACCTTTTTTTTTTGGTGTGTCTTTTTTTCTTCCTCCCTCTCTTTCTTCCTCCCTCTTTCTTTCTTTCTTTCTTTCTTTCTTTCTTTCTTTCTTTCTTTCTTTCTTTCTTTCTTTCTTTCTTTCTTTCTTTCTCTTTCACCCTTGTTTCCTTCCTTCCTTCCTTCTTTTCTTTCTTGGTGTGTCTTTATTTTCTTTTTTAAAAAATTTAATTTCATTGGAGTTCCCGTCATGGCTCAGTGGTTAACAAATCCTACTAGGAACCATGAGGTTGCGGGTTCGATCCCTGGCCTTGCTCAGTGGGTTAAGGCTCTGGTGTTGCCGTGAGCTGTGGTGTAGGTCGCAGACGCGGCTTGGATCCTGCATTGCTGGGGCTGTGGCGTAGGCCGGTGGCTACAGCTCCAATTACACCCCTAGCCTGGGATCCTCCATACGCCACGGGTGCAGTCCTAGAAAAGATAAATAAATAAATAATAAAATAAAATTTAATTTTATTGGAGTATAGTTGACTTACAATGTTGTGTTAGTTAAAAGTCTTTAAATCTAGTCACATTGACATCAGGGCTTCAACATGTGAATTTAGGGGGACACAGTTTAGTCTATACCACAGGAAGATAGTGCTATGGGATGTGACCCAGAGAGTGCTTCTGCATGGGATCTTTAGAGCTGCAGCTCTGGTTTTGTGACCTTGAACAAGTTACCCAACCTCTCCCAGCCTCGGGGTGGGAATCACAAAAGTAGGAAACTCACAGAGCCGGGGGTGGATTGATCGTAGGGATCCTTGCAAAGCTCCAGTGAATAAACAGCACTCAGTGGATGGTGGCAAATATTATTCTTCATACGGTGCCTGTTGAGTTTGGTGTGACAGGCTGATTAACCCTGTGACAGGCAGGCTTAATCAGCCCCGGGATGGCAGGAACATCCTGCAGTCCCACATGCCCCATGGTTACAGAGTATCCTAGGCTTCAAGGGAGAGCAGTTCGGTTCCCAGCTGATGTTTGCAGACAGCAAGCTGCAAGCCCGGGCTTGGCTCTGCCTGCCGAGCACAGATGGTTTGAAAAATGCCACCCAAACTGGTCCAGGGTTAATCAAAAGATGACAGAAAGAAAATTGGGGTAGGGCAATCCCAGCCTCTCAGATGCAAGCCTCAGAATCACATCTCCCTCCCCGACTCCTGCCCAATTAGCTGCCTCTGCTTCCAAACCACCTCATTCCAGCAAGAAACCCAAAGTGGCCAGGTGGGAATTACAATGGGAAGGCTGGTGGGGCAGAATTTTATTTCTTTCCCGTCTGTGTGATCTCAGCTGTCTGGCTAGTTCTCCCATTTGTTGTTGTTGTTGTTATTTGACTGATAAAGGTGACCTGTGGATGACAGTTTGGGATAGAGTGTGGGGGGAATTCTCCAGAAAATCGTTGTGCTTCTGTCAGTACGGAGGCCTCGAAACCTTGATGTCTCAAAGGAGAGCGTGAGTTGCCTCTTGGTCAAGCTAGAGAACAACCGGTGTTATCTTTATCACTTTTCTACATCAGATCTGCGGGGTTTTGTTTGGCAGTGGAGGGAGTGGCATGGAGGGGTTAACACAGGCACCTGGAAACAGACAGCCCGACTCCAATTCTGGCTCTGTCCTGAGCTGGCTGTGTGACTCAGAGCCGGGCCCTTCCCCTCCTGAAGCTCAGAACGTCTCATCTGTGAATGGGGTTAGGGAGAGCTCTCTGCCTTCCAGGGCTCTTGGGCACATTCGATAAAACGTCGCATGCAGTGTTTAGCGCAATGCCGGGCACAGAGCAGATGCCATGAGTGGCGTTGCAAAGAGTGCCATTAAATCTTAAAATCCCAAAGCTGGAAGGGAACTTGGAGGCCAGGAACCCCCTCATTTTGGTGAAGGAGAACCTGAGGCCCCAAGAAGGGAAGCCATCTGCCCAGGGAGCAAATGTGAGGATCTGGAATCGAACCCGGGCCGGCTCCAATCTGCGGCTCTTTGCAGCTCTAGGAACACAGAATGGTGCGTGATGCTTTCAATAAGAGAAGACTGTGGATGGCAGGTGTTCACGGCCCTCATCCCAACGGGAAGAAGGCTTTCTTCTTTCTGCCTCCAGGCCCAGAGATGCGTAGGGAGGGAGGTCACTGGCAGGGCCAGACATCTTCCCTCGTGTCTTTTCCTGGAGTCCTGGCTTCCATTCCACCCAGCTGGCAGGGGAAGCCTGTGCCACCTCACCACCTCTGCATCGTCTGCACAGCTCCCTGCCCTTCTGTGTGGCCCTCAGAGCGTGGGTCCTACCTCCTGCCCTTCCAGAGGGAAGCAGGTGGACCCTGGGGTCCGATCTCCCCTCTGGGCATCTGGTTGGCTGTCATGGGCGGGCAGTGAGGGCAATCCCACAGAACTCTTGAGAACTAGGATGGGAGTGGCCAGGTCCTTGGTCATCCTTGCACTGAGCCTCATCTCATCCAGGTCACCGTGGCTGGTGGCTTCTGTCACACGCCTGCACAGAAATTGGGCACAGGAAGATGGGGGAGTGGGAGGCTTCTGGACCAGCCTGAGATGCCCAAGCCTCACAAGAGGGCCTCCAGGGATCTCACAGCCTGGTGTTGCTGGGCAGGGAAAGCTGTCCGTCATCATTTATTCAACATCCATCCGGTGCTCCAGGCCCTACCAATAAGGCCCATGCAGTGAATGCTCGTGTTCTCACAGGGGCAGGGGGACGGCCCATACATACATAAACCACTAAATAAAAAGGAGAATTCCAGCCGCTGACAAGTTCTCCATGTCAGACGCTGTAATTGAGAGTGACTGGGGGCAGAGACGGTGACTCTGGAGGAGCAGTAGCGCCAGAGAAGAGCCGGAAGGAGACGTGACCCAGAGCCTTATTTAGGCTTTGCCTCCTGCTGGCTACAAGTCCAAGGTTGTTTTTTTTTTTTTTTAAATTATAGTTGATTTACAATGTTCTGTCAATTTCTGCTGTACAGCAAAGGAACCCAGCTCACTCTCTCTCTCTCTCTCTCTCTCTCTCTCTCTCTATACATACACACACATATATACCCACATTCTTTTTCTTACATTATTCTCCATCATGTTCCATCACAAGTGACCGGCTGAGGTTCCCTGTGCTACAGAGCAGGACCTCATTGCTCGCAGGAAAAGAAGACGAGGGTGGGAAGTTGATTTCTCCCAGGAAGTTGTTCTCTGATATGTGTTGGATACTGAGCGTGTCACATGTACCATCTCCTTGTGGTCCCATGACGTGAGAATGACCAGCCCCATTTTCCAGGGAAGGATGCAGACTCAAGGTGGGACATGGCTTGCCCCAGGAAGTGGCAGGATTCGAACCCGGGACCGTCTGGCTCCAGAGCGGTGCCCTTACTTTCCCTGAATCGTCCTGCCTTCCATGGCTCTCCCATCTCCACTCTCAGGAATCAACACCTCTCAGGGACTTGGGTCTGGTGAGAGAGGTGGTCCAGGGAAGATTCTGGAACCCTAAGAAGCATGGGGAAGGTGAGGGTCACACTGGCATGGCCAGGGACCTCTGGGCCCCCAAAGGCTTATTAAGACCTGATTTGAGCCACATCACCCTGTGTCTTTGTATTGCAGCCTTCCTGCCTGCCAGAGGGGCCCATTCCTAGTACTTTTAATTTGGAACAAACTAGCCGCTCCCCCGTGGTCCCTAAGTTAACAGGACGAATGTGCAGAAGTGCCAGGATAAACAGCCCTGAACAAATTATTCCTGCCTGGTATCGATGTCATCTAGAAAAGAGTTCTTCTAGAGGGACAGGCTTGGCAGGTAAAGGAGGTCCCACCTTCCTCTCTCCCTGCTGCTAGGGGACTATGGGACTCAGAGAGCACCTGGCCAGTGAAATGGACCAGGGAGTGATGGGACAGAGACAGAGGGACAAGGCTAAGAGACCTGTAGGCTGGGGTGAGGGCTACTTAGGGCATGGGAGAGCCAAAGTGAGCACACGGCCCATCCTGGAGGGCTCCAGCTTGGGGCTGGCGAAGCATGCATGGGTCAGAACGATTGAACTTTCTGCCTAAGACAAGGCATAAGCACTGGAAGTTCGCAGTTGCAACCAGGAAGGGGGCTGTGCTAACATGACCCAGGGCAGCTGGGACCCCAAGTTCCCTGGCAAAGGGAGGTGCACACCAGCTGAGCTTCTCAGGAGACAGGTAGTGGCCTCCTTTAGGCATGGGGCACTGTCACATCTCACAGATTCCAAGGTCCTCAGAGTCAAGGCCATTGCTTTTCTAGACAATTCCAATAAAAAGTCAGTATCTCAATTTCCGACTGCCTGGTGCCCTAAAACTAGTATATTTCTCCACTGGTAAGACTGCTTCTCACACTAGCCCCTAAGAAGGGAGAACAGCGGAGAGGGTCCTTCATATGGGTTCGGGGCTCACTCACCAGCCAGCAGGTACCCAGGCACCAGTGCACCCATCTAAGACGTGATAATGATGCTAGGAGAGCACCCATGGGGCCGTCTTGCTGACCTTGGCCTGTGGGGGTGTTCCCTTTCCTCCTCAAGCTTATTCCGAACCCAGGCCATGCCATGTTATGGAACTCGTGCCAACTCCTCGCAAGACGGTGGCTGCCCTGAAGCGATTGAGCAGGTATAACTGTTCTTGATAAACCCACCTACAGCATTAGCGGGAAGCTGGGGGCATTCTGCTGGTGACAAAGTGGGTAGTGGTGCTCACAGGGGCCTCTTCTCCAGCTCTGTGGAGAGGCTAGCACTTGGTCTTGGCCCCACTTGGACCTGGGTTCTAATCCCAGCCCAGCCACTCATTGCCAGCTGGGTCGCCTGTCTTGGCTAAAGGTCAGTTTCCTTGAAACTGCTAAAACGGTGATTTGTAATGTCTACTTTCGGGGTTGGGGCCGGGGGAGAAAAGAGAGGTGCCTAAGGCACACAGTTGAAGGAAGCCTCACTCTCAGCTCCCTGCAAGTGCCCTGCAAGTAGCCCCTCGCCCTGCTAGTTGCCAGCTTATGCCCTGTAGCCTCCCTGTTGACTTATTAAGATGACCTTGTGTGGCTGATACTGCTCTTATATCCAGCAAACAGTGAGGAGCCTTGGGTTGGGGAGGTCGTGCAACTCACCCAAGCGCACACAGCTGGTGAACCACAAGACTGGGACTCCAGCCCAGCCTGCCTGAGGGCAGAGCCCTCCCCAAGTTCAAAGTCAGTGTCTTGAGGCTTCTCGAAAGGCGGTGGGAAGGAGGCGGGAGGAACAGTTTGTCTCCAGTGGGTCTGAAGCTGAGGTCCTGCCTTGCGCAGAGAGAAACGCCCCGGGTCTGGGCGGGAGGGAGAGTTGGGGCTCAGGGCAGTGCCCTTGAGATAAATCTTGAAGGTCAGCACCACCCCCTTTCCGACCCAGCAGCCATGCGGGTGGCCGGGACAACTGAAGCTCTCCTGGATAGGATCCCTCCTTCTTGCTTTGGCTTTGCCATCTGTGCCTGGGGTGACAGATGGGTTCCCAAAATGCAGAAGGAAAGGGTTTAAATCTCCCCAGCTGGAGTGGAGCTGGCGCAAAGCTCTGGCTCCTGCCCTCAGCCCCAGGGGTCTCTGAGCCGGGGTTGGGGAGCTGGCTGGCTGCGCAGGAGGAGAAGGCAGGTTTCCCAGAGCCTGGTTCAACTAAGCATCCAAGTCAGGAGCTGCACTTCTGGTGGGTACTTTAGAGCAGGGGAGGGCCTGGCTCTGGGAGTCACACACCTAAGGCCTAGGCAGGGAATCAGGTGTGGGAATCGGCTCAGGTGTCAGCCGTGGTGATGTTGGATGGGGCCATGGAGAGCGAGTTCAGGAGAGCGGGGACAGCAAAGGTCCTGGAGACGACAGAAGCTGCTCTCAGAGTGTGTGTCAGCGGCTCAAGAAACAAGCAGTGAGTGAGGCGTCTCAGCCCTGAGAACACCAGCCAACCACTGCAGCATCGCCAGGGAAAGCTGCCCGGTCCTTACTATGCAGGAGGCTTTCTATAGGGTCTCGTTCAATGCCCTAAGGAGCGTGTTTATGATTCCATTTTATAGATTAGGTAACTGAGGCCAGAGAGAGGTGAGGGACCCAGCACGGGTTCCCTAGTCAGTGTCCAGAAGACCTAAAGGTGAACCAGCCTGGCAACCAACTGCCTTTTCCACTACATAACTGGTTTACACGTTTTACACCTACATATACACACAAAGAAAACTCGTTCGTTTCATTTCAGAGAAATCTAGTTTGTAAAACAAATCAAAGTGGAGCAGAAGGGGCAGGAGCGGGGGCTGCCAGAACACCCCCATCCCCACAATACACACACACACACCTTACACAGCCTCCCCTCTTATGACAGTTTATTTTTTTTATTCTTTTATTCTTTTTGTCTTTTCTAGGGCTGCACCCACAGCATATGGAGGTTCGCAGGCTAGGGGTCTAATTGGAGCTGTAGCCACCAGCCTACACCAGAGCCACAGCAACGCCAGATCCAAGCTGCATCTACGACCCACACCACAGCTCATGGCAACGCCGGATCCTTAACCCACTGAGCAAGGCCAGGGATCAAACCTGCAACCTCATGGTTCCTAGTCGGATTCATTAGCCACTGAGCCTCGATGGGAACTCCTCTTCTGACAGTTTAAATGCCCTTCCCAAGACACTAAGAAGCTCAGGTCCTGAATAGTCTGTCTGGCCAGAGTCTCACTCTCTGGCCACCAAATCCGGTCCCGCAGCTGGACAGAGGTGGGAGCGTGTTTACAGAACCCCTCTGGGACAGGCGCGTGTACGGTGCTTCCTAGAAACTCAAGTCACTTCAAGCACGTCGGGTGCTGTGCAGCAATGCTTCATTCACTCAGTTCTGTTAGTGAAGCACCCACTCTGGCCTGGGTGCTGGGTGATTAGCTCTGGCTACAATGGTGAGCAAACACACATGTGGGCTTAGGTCAAGTGGGGAAAACGGCCTTTAGCAAACGTGTCCCTAAAAGAAAGACGGATCCCAGATTGGGATCAGAGCCATGAAGGCAAAGCTCAAAGCCAAGGACATGTGTGACCAGGAGGACCTGGTCAGTTCACCTCTGCAAAGGGCGCCCATGAGCAATGTGAGCCACCCGACAGCTGAGACCACTGGGTAAGGGGACTGCTGGCGACAGGGGGAGGTGGCCAGGCCAGGAGCAGGTGGGACACAGAGGGGCAGTCGTGGGCCCCAGTTATTCCCAAGAATAAGGAATAAGAATAAGAAACAATGAGTTGTCCCCAGGACCAGCAGGAGGCACCTGGCCGTAGAGACGCTTCACATTCCTCAATCCTGAAAGGAGCTAAGAGAAGTCTTTCTCCTAAAGGGTGGATTATTGCACATCTAGAACTCAGTGCGATGGGTAACAAATAAGTGAAATCACAAGGAAAACCAGAAATCATTATGCACATGGCATGTGTCCATGCAGGGTCGAGTCTAAATTCACTTAGGGCTGGTCTATACATGAGAAAGACCTTTCTTCATCCCCCTGCTCTAAGTGTGGTCCTGCTCTCTTGGTCATTTATTTCAAAAAATATTTACCGACCACCTGGGTCAGGCAGACCCCTGGGTTCCCAGAGTGTGCCTGACACAGAGCCAGAGCTGTGGAAATAGCTTGTGCCCTGCCCTGGCGCCTGCCGTGGCTCGAGGAAACTGAGTACTGAAGTAGGTCAGAGGAAGTCCAGGCGGCCACTCGTTCCCCCGTGCTGGTCCCTGAGGAGCCATTTCTGTGTCACATGGATCGTAGTTGCTGGGATTCTGAGCAGAGGGAGGGGCCGTCCTGACCCACTGGCTGGTTTCTCTGCAGAGGCTGGTGCTCTAGTACTGCTACCTAACCAGCGCCAACCTCCTTCCCCTGCCCAGCCCGCCCTGCCCCTCCTGCTCATCTCAGTTGAGATGCCACCTTTGGAGGAACCTCTTCTGCCCCAGGCTTCTCCTCTCAGTGCCCTTTGGCTCCCAAGCCTCCCTCCATCTCAGCACTGAGCATGATGTGCCCGTGGTGTCTGTGTCTTTGGTCTGTGCCAATGCGTGCTCCCAGATGGAGGGCTTGGCTTATCCATCCTGGTGTCCAGTGTCTGGCCATGAATGTGGCACAGAGCAGGTGCTCAATAAATAAATGCTAAGCAAATGACTGCAGGCAGATACACAGACGAAAGTATCTTCATGCTTATTTATTCAAGTGGCTATCTATCCTCTTTCAATCTCTCTCTCTCTCTCTCACACACACACACACACACACACACCCTGCTTTGCACACACTCTCTCTTCCTGACTCACTCACTGGCTCACGTTCACCCCCTCTTGCTGCATTTTGTCCTTCTGTGATCTCTCTCTCCCTCTGATGCTGCCTGGAGTCTACGGACCCACCTGCGGTCACTGAATTAAAGAGCCTTTGATCCTGGGCAGGCACAGGGGATGGCCTGGGTCACCCTGTCCAGACCCACACGCATCTCAGTCCCTGGCCGCTCCTTCAGTTGGGTCATTGCAACACACTCAGCTTCCCTGGATCCTTGGCAACAGAGCTGGAGGGAGCAAGGGTGGAGGTAACAGACTCATTTTACAGATGAGGATACTGAGGCTCAGGGAGGCTGTGGCTTGCACAGGAAGCAAAGCTGGAGCTGAGAACTTGGTTGCCTAAGTCCAGACCAAAGCATGTTCCACAGCATTTCCGGGGAGCAGAGACTGCCCCTCACCCATCAGCCCTTGAGATTCCAGGACACTTGATGTGAGGAGAAAAGCCTGAATTTGTCTCGGAGGATTGAATGGGGAACTCTGCACAGCCCTCACAGCCCTCCACTCTCTCTGCCTCACCTGAGTCCATCCCACTTAGAGCCCCTAGAATTCTGCCCGGCAGGCAGCCTGACCCTCAGCATTGGACATTCGGCGCACCTGGGCTTCCTGGGGTGGGAGGTGGGGCGAGCAGTGCCCCTTTTCAGAAGAGCAGTGGGCACAGAACAGGAATGACGAAAGGGCCAGAGAAAGGAGATAAGCAAAATTTCCCCATTCCTCCTCCCATTTGCACCCAGGCTGGACCTGCTGAGCAGCAGGGGACCTGAACCAGGCCCTTGGAGGTGACCATGCGCAGTCTTTATCTCCTTTCATTGCCATCTTTTAAAATCCTAATCAGGGGTTTACGGGCCTCCCTCCCTCCCCAAATAATACCCTGCCTGCTGCTTCCAGTGCATCTCCCCCAAAGACTCCTTCCTCCCGAACGAAGGGCATGAATATTTAAAGACATTTTTTCAGCCAGTGCAACCACATCACACTGCTGCTCTCGCTTTAAATATTATCTCCAGAAAGTTTGCCAGGGTGTCTCTGAGTGCCTCAGGCTCCCTGGTACAGAGTGTAACATGGGGCCCCAGAGACACCCCTGAGAAGTCAGCCTCCCCTCGGCATCCTGGTGCTGAACTGCGCACGCGCAGTCCTAGCTCTGGTCCGCAGCCTCCCTTTCTGGGCCGCCCCGGGGAAGTGAGACCTGCAAACGCCCTGCCACCCCAGTTCTTGGAAAAGTAGAGACAACAGACACAGGCATGAGCAGGAGACGCAGAAGGACAGGGATCCAAGAAAGCAAAGACATGATGAACGGAGCCCAGAACCGCAGAACCCTGGAACCCCACGAGAGAAAGCTCTTGGCACACCAGATCCAGAGCTGATTGGGATCCCGGATCCAGTATCCACCAGTGCACAGTGGATTCCAGCCCTGCAGCCACCTCCTGCTGGCCCCCTCCAGCGTTCCTGTTCTGCAGACTTATAGCCCACCGCATCAAATCTCTCTTTTATCAACAAGACACAGCACTCCGCGGATAACTTCTTGAAACTCTAGTCACGCTAAGCCGCTTCCAGTACTCTGGGAAGGGTTCTGTCCCTCTGCCCGCCTGTAACCAATCAGCCACACACCACCAAACCCATTTCCAAAGTTCCAGGCAATTAGAGCCGGCTGAGCTCCCTGGCCTGGTGCCCGTCTGCTCAGAGGCACGACCCAGGTTGTCAGCCACCCCGACACCCAGCCACTGATTTCCCCTCCAGCCTCCTCTGAGACCCAGGCGCACCGGAACGGCCACACTTACCACACACTCTGACCAGCCAGGCCACGCCAAGGCAGAAAACGAGGGGCAGGGCCAGGCTCCCTACCTTTGCTGAGGGTCCCAGTGATGAGCTTAAAGATGGTTTGGGCAAATTTCACGAAGCCCAGCTTGCATCTTTTGGAGCAGCCGCTCATGGTGACAGAGGGAAGGCAGGCTCTGCTGTCGGCACCCAGAAGGGCAGGTACCCACCTCGGATGCCCCTGGCACTTGGAGCCGGCCTGGGCGAACCCTGAGAGGTGGACGCACCCCAGAAGCTCCAGGAACAGCACAGCTGCCTCTGCAGTGAGTCCGGCTTCTGCATCCAGAGAGCCTGCAGGGCACGATGTCGGATGTCGGCTCCCTTGCTCCCTCCCTCCCTCCCTCCACCCCCTCCCGCTGTCCACCCAAGTCCTCGCCACGGGAGACCACAGGATGCCAGGGCTGGGCCGGCACTGCCAGGGCACAGGGCGCTCGGAGGGGATCGAGGAGGAGAGGGAAGGCTGAGCGGAGCAGCAGGGAGGAGCTGGAGCTCTCCCAGGCTTTGCCGACTGTCTTTCTTACATGGCAGTGGTAATGTGGCAATTAATACTCCAGTCAGAAGGGAGGGGACTGCTACGCAAAAAACGCTCCGCTCCGCAGCCTGCCGGCTCCGCTGGCTCTCCCGCTCTTTGCCTCTTTGCTCTTTCGTTCCTGGTTAATCTCACAGATCAATGCTCCCGTGCTGCGCCTTGATCAGGACCTGGGAGAACCGCCTCCAGAGCAGGAGACCTCCGCTCTGCACTCAGTGGAAAGTTTGCAGGCTGCCTCTGAGTCGCCTGGTTCGCATCACGGGGAAGTCGGGCTGAGTGGGGAGCCCCCGGGGAGCTGGCCTGTCTGCCGCCGCCGTGACATAGAAAGCCAATGCCTCTACCACCTCCCGGCTCCTGGTGTCCCCCCTCCCCAGGCACCCACTCAGAGTCGCTGCTCTACTCCAGCTCCCACCCCTGCAGAGCAGGTAAGAGTCTGCGCTGTCTCGTCAGGGTAGCGGAGGAGTGTAAGTAGGACTTTCCTGCCGAAGAAAGTATTCCTCCGAGCTGCCCCCAAGGCATGACCGACACTCACACAACTGGACTGCGGTACAGTACTCTTAGAAGTAAGACTGCAAGGTGGCACGCAAATACGAATGCCAACTACTGCTTAAAAAAAGGTCTGGCTGCCGTCCAGTCCCACAGACTGGGTGGGTTGAACGGGATGTCAGGGGACATCTCATCCCACACTCTACACGGGGCATGAACCTCTCATGACACCCCCACTTTCTTTTCCTTGGTGACTTAAAAGGTTCCCCATGAGCCATCACCATGGGCATCACCCACCAGTGTGGTTCCTTGTGCACAAGAGACGTGCCCTCCACCTTGAGCGGAACTAAGCTGAGCCCTGGGAATCTCTTCCTTTTCCTCCCCATCAGCTTGTCTACACCTGCTGCTCTGGGATGTTTGAGAGGACTAGACGGCCTAAGAGCTAGAGGGGGGAGACCACCCATTGATAAAACACCAGATAAGGGAGTTCCCATGGTGGCTCAGTGGTTAGAACCCGACTAGCATCCATGAGGATGTGGGTTCGATTCTTGGCCTCCCTGAGAGGGGTTAAGGATCTGGTGTTTGCATGAGCCGTGGTGTAGGTCACAGATGCGGCTCAGATCCTGAGTTGCTGTGGCTGTGGTGTAGGCTGGCAGCTACAGCTCTAATTCCACCCCCTAGCCTGGAAACCTCCATATGCCATGGGTGTGGCCCTAAAAAGACAAAAGACAAAAAAAAAGAAAAAATAAGCAAGACCTCTAGTTTCTTTTCTTCCCTATTTTCCACGAGTCATGTGAAGTGAACCTTGAAATGAACCTCAACTCCTGAGGGTGATCAACAAATTCCAGCTCCGAGAACAGGCCCCAGGGTCAGCCCACCAGCAGAGAGCCTAGCCTGTCTCCAAGTCCCAGAGTAGCCTGCCCTCCCTGACTCGCCCGCCCAGCACGAGTCATAACACATGCAACAGAAAGGAGCCCTGGCAGAAAATACTCCCTTGTGTTTGATGTCTTTGGGCTTGAAAGTGCCACGTTATTCACCCTTGTCTTAAAGTACTGAAGGTCCCAGTTAAAATGCACATGTATCTGGGAGTGTTCATGGCACTTAGTCTTTTGTTCACCTGCTCAGGTATCCAGCATTTACTGAGCTCACGGTCTATAGAAAAGGGCTGAGCAGACGGGTGCAGGAAGCGCTGAGCACCCAGGGTGTAGAAAACGCAGAGCCAGGCAAACTAGACAGGCACGGTCAGCGCCCTCCTGGACCTAATGGTGGAGCCAACTATGGCCTGGAGACAGGCACTTGCCCTCTGCCTCTATGAGGACGGAACCATGAGTCCCCGCAGCTGCCGAACCTCCACACGCCCTGAGAGGAGCTCAGGATGGAGATCAGGAGTGAGACACTGTGCCCTGGAAAAACTGGCAGAACAGGTCTTCCGGGAGCTAGATGTTTCCAGGAGAAGATTTTATAAGCCCAGTTCTTGCATCTCCTCGTATCTAGACAAGCACGACAATCCTTCGTGGTGACCTCTGCTCCTTGTGAGCAGCAGCAACCTTCTGCAAACTGTGTGCTTGGTTGCCTGTACCTCCCCCTCCACCCAAATCACATTTATACTGACATCCCCCCACCTCTTTGGAGCAGTATTTCGGAGCTCTCCGAAAGGCTGCCTCCCAGGCTATAGTCCTCATTGCGCACGAAATAAAGCATAACTCTCAACTTTTAGGTTGTGCATACTCTTGAAGCGGACAGGATCGAGCATCAGACATGAAGCTCTTGTCCAGAATCATTCCTCCAATGAGCGTCGCTCACTTTGCAGAATCTTAGTGGGACGGGAACGCGGGGCGGGAAGGCACGGGGAGAGGGGTAAGAACGAGGGGATGGAACAGCACCTGGAAGCCAAGGAGCTGGCCAAGGGCAGCACTACCTGGGCACTGAGGCGGAGGAGAAAGATGAGAGAAAGATGAAAGGAGCACATGGTACCCACCTGATCAGTGTGCCAAGGAAAGTACCACCCTCTCAGTGGAGAATTCGCTTTATAGGACAGGCAACTCTCAGCTATGCCCAGCGGCTTCTCTTCCATCCCACGCAAGGGAAGGACTCTGAAAACTGAGAAGCCAAAGAAAACAAGGGTTGTGACTTTAGTAACATTAGCTGACCTTGAACTTGGTCTTCAGCCTTGAACCCTGGCCAGGAATCCTGCTGGAGGAGGACCTCCTGGAAGGCTGTGAGCACCATTTGGGGATGACAGAGATGGCAGGGGTGGGGTGGGGTGGGGATTCGCATTTGGCTCCAGCTCAGGAATCTGGAATTCCAACATTGGAACACACCTGCCGTTTGAAGGATCTGGCCCATCTTATAAACAAATACCTCGCATCTCCTCCAAGCACAATGGGTCATAGTTAAGCCCGTGGATCTTTGCACCAGGCATTTAATCGCTCGCTTGTTCATTCTACACACATGTGTTGAAAACACTATGGCCAGGGCTTCTGCTCTGGGCACTGAGTATAAAGCGATGGACAAAAAAGACAAAGGTCTGGGCTTATCAGGTTCGCTCTCATATGGTGGAAGCACAGACACCGTCAGCCAATGGGTGTATATACAGGATGGTGCTTTGAAGAAAAAGAGAGCTCAGTGGACAGGGAGCGACAGGACCTCCTTAGTTTTACAGGGTCATCGAGGAAGCCACCTCTCTTTTAAAATGATGTTTTAGCAGAGACTCCAAACCAGCCATGCCGCTCCCTGGCACAATAAGTGTGAGGGCTGAGGAACAGCAAGAGCAAAGGCCAAAGGCCAAAGGCCTAGTAATTGCTGAGCAAGATGATGGGCCTCGTTTTTGTCTTCTGTAAAATGGGAAGGATAATTCTTACCGCCTAGGCTTTGGAGGGGAGCAACTTAAATGAAATCTATGTGCTTAATTTAGCGTCTGCCCAGTAAACCCCTTTGTCAGGGGCAAAGATCATCACTGCTGCTCCTACTGCTGCCACTGTGGGTGGTGGTGTCACCACTCCTGCCTCTGTCCTCGAAAATGACTCCTCACACTACGATCCCTCGAAATCCTGCAGCCAGACTCCAAGTTTGCATCTCCCTTAGCAGTAACTCAAACACGAAGCATTTCAGATCCTCCTCCGAACACAGCAAGGCATCCAGTATCTGGACCCTCAGTCTTGGAGGAATGACTCAGGCCCAGAGAGGGTCACCAGCATCCAAAACATCACAGGGCAAAGTCCCCCGGAATAGGGGCAGGGCGTTTAGTATGCCAAGAACATTCCCAGCGAAGGACGGCAGGTCATGCTGGGATTAAATTCATGACAGGGGAGGACAGAAGAGAATCATTCTTTGCTCAAGAAACAGGCTACTCTGCAAATCAGGAACAGGAGGGGCCACATAGTATTCGGGTGGCACCAGGGAAATTAAACCGTTGGCAGGCTTATAATTAGTCAGCCTTGCTGACCAATGTACATTAGCCCAAGGAACTTGGGAAGACAGTTATCTCTCTGCCTGAAACTGTTTTTTTTTTTTTTTTTTGTCTTTTTGCATTTTTTCTTGAGCCGCTCCCGCGGCATATGGAGGCTCCCAGGCTAGGGGTCCAATAGGAGCTGTAGCCACCAGCCTACGCCAGAGCCACAGCAACACGGGATCCGAGTCGCATCTGCAACCCACACCACAGCTCATGGCAACGCCGGATCCTTAACCCACTGAGCAAGGCTGGGGATCGAACCCGCAACCTCACGGTTCCTAGTCGGATTCGTTAACCACTGAGCCACGACGGGAACTCCACTGCCTGAGACTGTTAATGGGGATCTTCACAGGCCAGTTCCAGGAGGAAGGAGGGGGGGCAGATGGGGCTCCAGATGGCGTCTGGGCCCAGAAAACTGCACTGACCTCTCTGAGCGCAAGGCTAAGAAAGGACAAACACACTGTCCTTCAGAGGGTTCAAAGGCCGTCCTCACCGTGCTAATGATGGCAGCGGGAGTCATCCAGGGCCTTCTCACTACTTACTTTCCACATATCTAATCCTTATTATTAGCACTACGGGGCAAGTGCTATGATGTTACTCATGCTACAGATGAGGAATCAAGCCCAGAGAGGGAAAGTGACGTGTGGATGGTCATACAGCCGTCTTGGATCCAAGACCTTTGGACAGTTGACTCTGAAATGTGTGGAAGCGTATATAGCATCTCATCAGGGTTCAAGCTGAAAGCAGTTTGAGGGCGACACCTTTGGCTTTGCTGTGCAACGAAAGAAGTAGCTGTCCACCACGATGACAAATGTCCCATCCCTGAACGCATCATGGAGAGAGAACGGACACATTCGTCCCGGAGGGAATTCCCTCCGTGGCCCTGGTTGTGGGGGTGGGAGGGAGGTGGAGAGTAGGCACAGATTCAGCCCCAGTGCAGCAGCAGACACGGCCTCAACAGTTATTTTAACAGAGAGAATTTCACATAAAGACTTGTTAAGCTGGAGTGAGAGGACTAGAAAGGCAAAAGGGGCCAGCAAGGAATCCTAGAGAAGTGACTGCAGGAAGCAGCTGCCTGGGGGTGCAGAGGGGGGTGACAAGGAAGCGCACCCGGCTCCTCAGGACCTAGAAGCCTGGAGCAGGGACTTCGCGAGGCTGAGACTCAGACCTTTGAGGAGGGGGTCCCGGCTGGCTGATGCTGGTTGATTCTGGAAGCTCAAAAAGGTATCCACCAGGAGTTCCCGTTGTGGCTCAGTGGGTTAAGAACCCAGTGAATATCCATGAGGATTCAGGTTCGATTCCTGGCCCCGCTCAGTGGGTTAAGGATCCGAGGCACTGCTGCAAGCTGTGGCATAGGTCACAGCTGTGGCTTCGATCCCGTGTTGCTGTGGCGGAGGCTGTGGTCTACAATTTAGCTCTGATTCGACCCCTAGAGCCTGGGAACTTCCATGTGCTGTGGGTGTGACCCTAAAAAGACAAAAAAAAAAAAAAAAGGTACACCTCAGAAACTGGAGGCTGCTGTCACGGCTAGGGTAAAGAACTGTGTCGCAGCAGGGACACAGGGAGGAGCAGAAAGCTGCCTGGAAGGGACATGCCCCTCCTGCAGCCGGCAGCCTCCCTCTCCCTAGGGCTGAGCCTGTCTTGGGGCTGCTGGCAAAGCAGAAAAGTGGTTTGTGGAGCCCCAGCCCAGCCTCTCCCAGTAGGGCAGAAAAGCTGGGGGTCAGTAGCTTCATAACCAGCCTGGTCTAGTTGTCTTCTGTGCTAAAATTCCAGAATCCCCTATGTGCCAGCAAATAAGACCAAATCCCTTGCCTTGCAGAAATTGCATTTTCGAGATGCAGTGGGGAGGGGTGCTCCTAAACAAACACATTGGTGAGGTTGAGAATTTCAGAGCATGAAAATACTCTGAAGCAAAGAGCGACCAGTGTGTGTTTTTTCCTACACAGCAGGACTGAGCGCTCTCAGAGCTCCCTGAACAGCTCCTAAGAGTAAGCACTCAGAGGAAAGGGGCGGATTCCACAGGGGTCAGGATCATTATAATCCCGTGACTCGGGACCCTGTGCTGGGTGTTGTATTTGGATGATCTGAGTCTCGTCCCAAACGCATGAGGTTGGCGTGGCAATTTATGAGACCCATTTGACAGATGAGGAAGTGGAGGCTCAGCCCTACTTGGTGAGGTGCCCCAGGGGAGGAAGTCAAATCAATGGGACTGGTGACTGAATTGAGAAAGTCTAGGGGGTGGGAGGGAGCCCAAAGCCACCAGTTGCCCTAGAAGCAGAAACAGGAACATTGCAAAGACGATCAGGTCTGGGAAGGGAAATGGTTACAGATTCCATTTGTCTATGGGAGAAAACATCTAGTGTGTTGATGGAAATGAAAGGGAGGAACTCCGGAGAGAGGGTAGGAGCTAGAATTCTCATAAATAAATGATTTTTGTTGCTGCTTAGGAAGAAAATAAATGTGACATCCCAGCAGGCCCCAAATATTAGCATTTAAAAACAGGCTTACGCAGGTGGGGAAAAAAGGCAATTTCCTTGGCATTAAATCAGAATTTTTCTTCCCCCTCTAAGTCTCAGCAATATCCGTTCTGTTCACGTGTGGTCCTCAGAGAGGGATTCGCCTCGCTCTAGGGGCACGGCGGCGCCAAGTGCTCAGTGGGACTCCGTGTCCTCTCCCCGTTATCATTATGAGAAAATGATGCCTAAGAGCTGATGGAAATGCATCAGCACTGTTGGCTGGAGTTGCTCAGGTTCATCTGTGTTGAGGGCAGGGCGCCTAGAGTTGGGGTCCTGACGCCTTTGCCTTCAACTCAACTGTATGGGCAGGTCCAGCTGTGGGCTGGAGGAACCACAGTTTTGCTACGGAACTGTCGAGAAGGGAAACGTGCAGCTGCGGGGGCTTCTAGGGAAAGAATAGGAAGAGACCGAGGGGGTCCTTGAAGCCTCCCCTTCTCTGTCTGGTGCCCCCAGAGGCTGCCCCATGGCTCCCCATTGATATGAGCTGGCCAATACTGTCCTCCCCTGCCACCTGCTTCTGCCCCGCACACTGTGCTGGGGCCCCGTGCTGCGTCATCATGGAAGAAGAAGAGCCAGCTTAACCTGGGGACCAAAGACTCCAGGTGTGGCCCAGGCTGTCTCAGGCTGACCACAGAGAGCCTTACAAATCGCTCGTACCTCTCCCCACTGCTTCCCCTCTGCACCCCAGAGCCTCTGGAAGCAGGACACAGCTCCACAAAGTGCAGATTTCAGGGCCGGGGTCCCAATTCCTAGATATATAACTATTCTGGATGCTTCTTTTCTCTTACTTTCCCACCAAAATATTCCTGTCCTGTATCTTGGGTCCTCAGGGCCCTGCTCTTTGCAAACAGCCCAGAAGACTTTCCCCATATTCTTTTTTTTTTTTTTTTTTTTTTTTAGGGCTATACCCATGGCATATGGAAGTTCCCAGGCTAGGTGTTGAATCAGAGTTACAGCCGCCAGCCTACACCACAGCCCCAGCAACGCAAGATCTGAGCTGCGCCTGCGACCTACACCACAGCTCACGGCACTGCTGGATCCTTAACCCACTGAGCGAGGCCAGGGATCGAACCCGCATCCTCATGGATACTAGTTGGGTTCTTAACCCACTGAGCCACAATGGGAACTCCTCCCTATATATATATTTTTTTCTTCCTTTTCAGCCACACCCACAGCATAAGGAAGTTCCCAGGCCAGGGACCGAATCTGAGCTGTAGCTGCGGCAGCGCCGGATCCTTAACCGGCTACACCAGGTCATCCTCAGCATTCCTTGGCTTGTGGACACATCCCGCTCCACTCTGCCCGGATCCTCACGTGGACCTTTTCCTGTGTCTGTGTCTCTGTTCTCTCGTCTTACAAGGACGATGGTCATTGGACTACTGTCTCAATCCAGTGTGACCTCAGCTAAATTTAACTAATTACATCTGCAAAGACTCCATTTCCAAAAAAGGTCACGGTCGGAGGTTCTTGGTGGACATCAATTTTGAGAGGACACTATTCAAGTGTCCCCTCTTTTCACGCCACCACCAGCTCCATCCAAGCTGTCACCCCTTCTTGTTGATGCTGCTTCCCCAGGATCTCTCCAGTTGGCCCATTTCTCACCGTGGATCTGCTCTGCCACTTACATTCCATCAGCGATTTCCCCTCACCTTCAAAGTCACACCCAGGCTGCCTGGCAGGGCTTTCGAGACCCTTGGTGATCCCACCACTGTTTGTCTCTCCGAGCGCATCTCTCGTGGGATACACAATTGCATTGATTCACATACACACGCGGACTCCTCTGTGTCTATTTGTTTAATGACAGCCCCTGTCCCTGCATGTAAGCTGCCCCGAGAACAGAGAGCCCATCTCTTTGGTCCATTTTTCTACCCTGGCCTGGCACCCACAGAGCAGTGAATGGACTCCATACGCCCCCTCAGATCCCTGCCAAGTGCTGGGCGCAGAGAGCTTGCTGAGAACTGGGATGATGAGACCGAAGGACTCTGACCCTGGAGTGATGCTGAGAGGCGGAGGAAGGTTGCCAAGGGAGCTGAGCCGCCTGACCAACCAGGACACAGGGAAAGGGGGCAGCGATATTCCTCAGCCCCCCTCCCCGCCCCATCCCCCACTGCAATAACCCTCACCCTGAGCCCTGGCCAGAGGGACCACAGCCCTGGGGCCCATGGAGATACTTCCCAGGTGCCTGAGAGGTCGGTGTGCGGAGCAGGGGCTGCTCTGTCACCCCTAGGCCACAGTCGTGACTTTCTCCTGCCCCGAACCCTCCTGCAGGGTTAAGGTCCGGGCGGCCTCTCCCTGGCTCACTCCCTTCCCGTCTCCCTGGCCCCTTGGCTGGTCCTCACACAGGCCGAGCGTGTTTCGCACTCAGAGCCTTGGCACTGCTCTTCCCCGGCCTAGAAGATTATCCTCACACAAGCTCACTCGTAGCTTCTTCAGAGTTTTGCTCAAATGTCACCTCTGCAGAGAGGTCCCCCCAACAACAGCATCAGGAAAGCGCCCCTTCCACCAGTGATTCCCTTACCTACCAGGCATATCTGTATCTTCCTTCAGAGCACTTGCCGCCTGGCACCCCCCGTCTGTGTTACACACGTGTCCGCCTGATGTCTGCTCCCCCTACTCTGCAAGCTCCCAGACAGCGGGGCCAGGTCTCATTTCCTGGGCTCCCATCCCCAGCGCCAAGGGCAGCCCTAGAAAAAATGCCTACCTCCCCGCTGTGCTTCATGGGGACAGCTCTCCTCCTTGCGTTGTTCCTCCAGCCACCAAGCGAATTCACCAGAACCTGCCTGAAGGGTGAGTCTGGTCAGGATCTTGCCTAGTTTAGAGCAACATGGATACGCTGGGATTTTGGAGCCCATGAGACTTGAACTCAAGCTGCCACTGGAACCACACAAAGGCCAGTTATTCCAATGCTTGAAGCTTCTGTTTCCTTCTTTTTAAAATGGGGGTGAGATCTCTCAGCTGTCAGAATCAAGGGCAATATTCAATAGCCAGGATGACCTATGGTCCCAGTTCCCCAGGACTGAGGGGTTTCCAGGAACATAGCTACTTGCAGGGCTAAAATCACACCAGTCCTGGGTCACTCAGTGGAGCCCCTGCCTCTCCCACAATGATGGTAATGAACCTGCAGAGCCTGCGTCTGTAACCCAAATCCTACATTGCTTTCAGATTTTGGGTCACTTGCATTTTATATTTCACTACATACATTACAGCCAGTGACCCAAATCCTCTGTGGCACCCAGTCGGGGTGTCGGGAATAGTAAAGAGGTCATTAGGGTGGCCAGTCCCTTTGCATCTGCAGTTGCTTCCCTGTCCCCATCCCAGCCACATTCCTGGCCCTCCAGGTCCCATCAGGGAGAACAGCAGGGTTGACCCTGACATTCACAGCCAGGCCGGGCTGACTGGTCCCCTCTACCTTTAAGGCCACCTGCCAAGAAAGTGGGGAGTATGGTCACATGACCAAGGACAAATCACAGGCAGCCTGGGGTCTGAGTCAGAACGATCCTTCTAGAAATCCATCTAGAGAGAGTGATGGAGGGAACTTGGAGAGGAGGCATTTACCGGTCAAAGAAGAGTCCCTTTAAATATTTATTCATGTATTAGTAATGACATCAGTGCTCCGTGGGGCCGGCAGAGTCCTGGGCGGCTAATGGGCAGGCGGGACACAGCGGGGCGTTGCCACCGGTGGGGCGTGGGCTGGGGCCGTTTCCCATACTCGGGGGTAGTGCTCACTGCAGATCCGAGAAAACTGCCCTTGTCTCTGTGCCCAGCACCTCAGATGGTGAAACCAGCTCAACTCTTAGAGGAATTCAAGTTCAGTGCCAAGCTGGCATGTTCCCGGAAGGGCAGGAGGCAATGGCATGCCAGGGAGTGTGTGGACGCTTTTTTGGTGGTTTGTGTTTTTTCCTCCATCTAGCCTTTCTAGGGACACTCTCACCTTTTTAAGACCCACCCCCTGCTCACCCCATCCCCCACCCATCCCCGGGGTCCACTGCACAACACCATCCACTGTTTTTTTTTTTTTTTTTAGAGCTGCACCTTTAGCATATGGTTCTCAGGCCAGGGGTCCAATTGGAGCTGTAGCTGCCGGCCTATGCCACAGTCACAGCAACGCCGGATCCGAGCCACACCTGCAACCTACACCACAGCTCACAGCAACTCGGGATCCTTAACCCACTGAGCGAGGCCAGGGATCAAACCCGCGCCCTCATGAATACTAGTTGGATTGGTTTCTGCTGCACCACGATGGGAACCCCAACAATACCTTTCACTTTTGCATCACGCGCACACTCCAGTGAGCAAAGGAGAGGCAGATGGACTTCGTCCCTTGTCTAAGCCTTGTTTCCTTGTCTGCGAAATGGTTGTAAAAGAGCTTTCAGTTTGGTATATCCACATGAGGGGTAAATAAAATCATACCTATGGGGAGTTCCTGTCATGGTTCAGGGGTAACACACCCGACTAGTACCTATGAGGCCTCAGGTTCGATCCACGGCCTCACTCAGTGGGTTAAGGATCTGGCGTTGCCGTGAACTGTGGTGTAGGTCACAGATGTGGCTGGGATCCCACGTTGCTTTGGCTGTGGTACAGACCGGCAGCTGTAGCTCTGATTGGACCCCTAGCCTGGGAACTTCCATATCCCGCGGGTGTGGCCCTAAAAAGACAAAACAACACCACCACCACCAAATCATACCTGGGAAGTTCATTTCTTTCTTTCTTTCTTTCTTTCTTTTTTTTTTTTTTTTTTTTTTTTTTTGTATGATGCACCCGAGGCATAGGGAAGTCAGCTGGCTAGGGTCGAATCAAAGCTGCAGTTGCTCGACTGCACCACAGCCACAGGATCTGAGCCACATCTGCAACCTACACCACAACTCAGGGCAGCATCAGATCCTTAACCCATTAACTGAGGCCACGGATCGAACCCATATCCTCATGGATACTAGCTGGGTTCTTAACCTGCTGAGCCACAGTGGGGACTCTGAAGCTCATGTCTTTATTGAGAATTGGTACAAGTGCCCCCCTGGTTAAGAGGCACGGGGGGCCATGTGATGGTTAAAAGCCCAGTTTCTACACCTCTGAGCTGTGTGACTGCAGACAAAGTTTCCCCATTCCTCCCTTGTGAAAGGAGGCTATGCCCCGCCATCAAATGATCGCTGCGCTCAGTAAAGAACGTGTGTAAGGACCCAGCTCATAATGGCAGCTCTCGTTATTCGCATTTGCTTCGTTGTTATTGATGGATGTGGACCAATATACAGATGAGGCACCTGAGACCCACGGCCGCCCCTGCAGGGTGTGTGTTCTGATCCGACATGGAACTGTCGGAGTTTGGAATTACCACGCATCTTGCCTCCCTTCCCACCAGCTCCACTCACATCTCTTGTCTCTGAGTCTGGCCAAGAGTCTGAGAGCCAGGTGTCCTTGGGCTTCAGAAGCTCCAGAGCAGGAGGACAAAGGAGCAGACACAAGAAGTCTGGTGGTGTTTCCAGGACTCCTTTGCTTCTGCGGCTTCAGCTTAGATTGGAAAGGGTATGAGTCCAGCCCCCGACATGGCAGGGAGCTGCGTCAGAGCAGGACCAACCTTTATTAAGGCTCTGCCATGCTCGAGTCTGATGCCCCGCCTTGAGGAGCTAAGAGTCGTCAAAAATAACTACAGGGCAGAACAATGCCCAGCGTGGAGCCCCTCCCTGTGGCGCCCACATGGCCCCTGCAGCAGCGTCCTGCCAGCCCTGGTTCTTTCCTATCTGTTACCCACATGCCTGGGGAGGCCAGAAGTCAACAACAGTGCTACGGAAAGAAGGAAGTTCTTATCCCATCAGCTGACACCTGAGTCCCTCTCAGGGAAGGGCTGGGACCTTGAAGAGAGATCAAACCTCTCTGTTGTAGGAATCTGGGATGGCAGAGAGCTGAAAAGAGCTTAGGAACGAGGAGACGCAGGCTGGCCTCTGGGTATCAGGACTAGCCAAGGGATGTCTAAATTTGCCTTTGAGCTGTCCATACGGCCGTGAGGTAAACTCCCTCTGTCTCCCCAAGCTTCCCATGAAGTTGGCTACACACAAGAACTTGTTAGACTTTTTTTCTTTTTTGAAGTGAAAATTAGGAGAAGGGATTGAGTCACATTTCAGATGGATTTGATATGGAATAGGACGGGGGGCACCTCTGAAAACAAGCAGGTCCCTAAGCTGGCTGAACACAGTGTTGGCAGGTGCTCTGAGGTCCAGGTGCCTGGAAATACCCCCCCCCACACACACACACACATCTACATAACAGCAGAGAGACTGACAGCAGAGGGGGCCCACTATGTAATGGTGGTGGCAGGGGGACATCCAGGAAAAGCCACTGGAGTCTTAAAGGACAGGGCATCTCAGCTGATTTCCTGGTTTCAAGCATAACAGGAATACTAATATCAGTTTGTGCATTATACTTTCCAAAGTGCTTTCCCATATTTGTCCCTCTTGACCTCAGCATTTTGTTTCAGTTTTCAGACAAGGAGACTGCAGCCCTGAGAGGTCAGGAGACTCATTCAAAGCGGCACTGCCCAGGGTCTGCATCCCGCTGCTGTTGGGCCCTCTGCTGACTCAGCACTGCCCAGGCATCTGGTTGCAAGAGTTTGCTCATCATTAGGATGTTAAGTGACTCCAAAAATACTATGGGGTGACTTCCTGGAGGCAGAGCTGAGCTTCCATGTAGGGCTCAGGACCCATCTCCGCCTGGACTTATCCCCAACCCCACCCCCAGCTGCTGGGGAGCAGGAGGGTGAAGGTAAGGGACCAAGGGCAAGCTCAACCCAACAGGCCCAAGAGAGGAAGCGCTGCTTGTTTGGTGCAGCAAAGAGGATGGTAAGGAAGCTTCAGGGGGTTACATGGGGCCAGAACCCAGGGATCTGTGCATGTACAGCTGGGGGAAGTTCAGGGTCAAGGGCAAGGACCTCGGAAGAGTCTGCACGCCAGGCGGCTCTGCCAAGCAGTTGCAGCTGTCCCTGGCAGCCACAGGAGGGGCCGTTTTTGACCAGGACTCACTCAACCCCATCATCTTGATGGGGAGAAAGTCCTGCAGAAGCTGCTCTGTGCCCAGCATGCAGGTGCCCTGCTTTCTCACTAGAGGGAGCCCAAGTTCTCACTCGCCACTTGCGTCCCACCCGACCAGGGGTGACCTCCCTTCTGTGTCAGAGAAGATGCAGGTCAGGGGGCCAGGGGAGGAGCAGCTCTCTCTCCTAGTGATGGGGAGACCTCAAGGGACTTTGGAACACGATTTCAGGAATCCCGGGCAGCAGTGGAGAGATTTCACGGTGACATGAGTGCTGATTCTACTCACAGTTCGTGAGACCGTACAACCTCCACCCTGAACCTGGTATTCTGTATTCTGTATTCTGCCCTCAACCTGCTCCCCCAACCCAGGATGAGAACTCTTCTGGGCAAATCCTACCAAGTCCAGACTCCCAGTACCTAGACACAGGGACAGAAGATGGGAGTGGCTGGGCTGCGCGCATGACAAGAAGACAGTCCCAGGGGCGGTCAGACCTGTGGGCTCTGGAGTCAGGCGAATTTTGCTTCCAAATCCTCCTCCAAATAGCTGTGATTGCCAAGGAACCAGGAACCTTGTCTATCTTGCACACCACAAAACCCCCAATGCCTAGAATAGAGCCTGGCTCACACAGAGCAGTCAATATTTTATGAATAAACCAGTGGCTGCAACCTCACGGCTTCTTTAACCTTGCACCAGTTACTTCATCTCTTGGAGTCTCCGCTCCCTCCTCTGCAAAATGGGCCAGACATCTGCTTACCAGGTGGCGAGGATTAAATGACGACATGCAGCTACTGCGCTCAGCACGGCGCTTAGTGTATACGAGCAGCTAATTCGCAGTTCGTCTTTGCGGGGCACTTGGTGACGTACCGTGCGTGAGCGGGCATGTGCGTCCGTGTCCACACGTTTGCGCGTGCGTCTCCGGGGATGTGCGTTCGTGCGTGTGCATACGTCATCTCCAGGACCCGCCCGGGGGGTTAGTTCTATCACTATCTCCCTCTTTCAACTGAGAAAGTTGCGGCAACACATCCAAAGCTTTTAAGCCCAGACATTTACAGCTTTGTTCTTAGGCTCCAACGTTGCTCAAGAGGCCTCTTGATCTGATACTCTGTGGTTTGGGTCACTTTGTGCAGAGGACAAGGCGAGTCTTCTGCCATCCTTTTCTGCATCTGACACTCACTCCCAAAGCTGGTGACCACAGGCACCCAAGAGGTGATGAGCTGAGTTGCCCAGGTGTCCGGACATAGGGGCCAGCCTTGCATCACACTGCTGTGTGGAAACAGGATGGGCTCAAGGCGTTTACAGCCCACCCCAGGGGCTCTCAGCCTGTAGCATCTGTGAGCCGCTCCCATGCCACTGGCTAAATTCGGATGGTAGTGCTCACCCCCAGCCCCGGATGGCGAGTCTGTAAGTCTGGAGGGGGGACTTTGGGGCCTGGATCTTTGACAAGCTCCCTGGTAATTCTATGTAAATGTTCTACTTTTGGAAATTTGGAAATTAAAAAAAAAGATCTATCAAATAGGTATGTGCCGTAGAGTTATCTGTTAACCAGGAAGGAATAGGAGAGCAGACTCAATTTTGGCTTTTCAAGAAAAAGGGGCATGTGAGAGAGATGTCATTCTAAGGCTAAGTCCCCACCCACAACCAGCTCCCTCCCCCAAGCACCAGCCCCCTGGCCTCCCTCCCCCAGAGGAAGCTGAGTGGGCTCCCAGGCAGCCCTGCCAACAGGGCAGAGAACTTGAAGCCCAGAGAAAGGGAAGGAGTAGGGAATGAGAGCTCCTCCCTGTGTCTCGGCTGCTCCACCTCCCTTCGCTTCCACTGGAAACAAGAAAATTGCCAAGTAATTGCTCTTTGACAACCCCTGCTGGTCTCGCCTTTCTTTCTTGCTGAGATTATAATTAGAGAATCAGTAAATTTAAATAGAAAATCCATGAGCAGCACAGAGCCTTCACCTTTCAAACGCTGTTTCGTGTACCCTGTGAGTGGCACTTGCACCCTGTGCAGGCAGCGCTGGCAGGGCGAGGCCAGAGTCAGGTGGGGACAGGAAGCTGGGCGCAGAGCCCCCGCAAAGGTGCAGGAGCAGCAGCAGCAGCGTGGGTGGTAGGTGAGCACTTGCTGTGCCCCAGAGGCTGGGCTGTGTGTTTTCTAAGCCTGGTCTTATTACATCCACTCTTGGTAATGGCACCTGTCTTATTCCCATTTTACAGATGAGGAAACTAAGGCTCAGAGAGACAGTGACTTGCTCAAGGTCACACAGCTAGGATGGGACAAGACCGGAATTGAAGCCCCACATGTGTGCACTCTCAGCCTCTGTGTTTTATCCTGAAGTGTGACTGCTTTCCACTGGGCTGGGGGCCTAAAGACCAGATCCAGGTGAGTTCCTGTTTGTGTGGTCCTTCCTCTTCCCGTACCAAAGTCTGATGCAGCCCCAGCCCGGCCTGGGCCTGTCACCTCTCTTGTGACCCCAGGGTCCATGGGTCCAAACAGGGCTGGAAGAGAGGAAGAGAACTCTGTGTGTCCTGGGAGCTTGGCTTCTTGCTGCACTGAGAACAGCGCTCCCTACCCTGGTCCCTGAAATGGCCTGTCTGGGCCCAAGGACCCGTGACACCACCTCCATGTCTGTCTTCGTGATGAGGAATCAGAGGCCTCAGAGAAAGAAAAATGACTTTTCCCAGGATGCCTGTGCCAGCTACTGACCCATGCAATCAGGACTGGGTGCTTTCTGATGCCATCCCAGAGCAGGGATGGGCTCGTCCAGACAGAAAGCCAAATCATAGGTGGGTGGGGAGGGAAAGGAAGCTTGTTTCTTGGTTGCCAGTGATGTGTTGGCTGCTAAAGGGAAGGGCTCAGGGGCCACATCTTAGCAGCTTTGTCTTTCTCAGCCATATGTAAAAAGTGAGAATGTCTGGAGTTCCCTTGTGGGTTAAGAACCGGGCGTTGTCCCTGTGGCAACACGAGTGGCTGCTGTGGGGTGTGGGTTTGATCCCTGGCTCAGGAACTTCCGCATGCCACAGACCCAGCCAAAAATAAGAGTGAGGCTGTTTGTGGTCCTTCGCTCATGCGTTCAGTGCGTGCCAGTTACAAGAAGAAACCATCACTTGTTTCCTTGTCGAATAATGTACTAATATGATTCATAATATTATAACAGCACTGTGGGGTAGGAATACTTCGACTTTCCAGATGAGAGAACCAAGGCTCACAGAGGTTAGGGAACGGGGCTCAGCCACGGAGCTGGTCAGTGGCAGATCCTGGGTTCCAGCTGGGGGTTGCATGGTCCAGGGCTTGCTTCTGTGTCTAACACTTCAGCTCCAGCTGGCAGGGTGGCGTCAGGAGGACAGGGATATTGAGCAGATAGGGGACATGAGGCACTCCACACAGGTCAGCCTTTGACCTGGGCCTCCAGGGTGAGTGAGTTTCGGTGCCCGGACTACCATAGTTTTCAACCACAGAAAAATCCAGAAGGTATAAGTTGCCCTGTAGGCCAGGGGCAAGGGCTCTGGGACCTTGCTGCTTAGCTGGTCCTAGTTCTTATGGAACTTTCCCAGATCACTAGTCACTTGCTGTGGGGGTGCTTTCCTTAGTAGTAGAGAAGGACAAATTCCTCTTAAATAACTTTTCCTTCTTTTCAAATCTTATTTGTGACTTTTAAAAATATTCAAGAACTGGCACACTTTTTTTTTTTTTCTTTTTTGGCTGCACCCAGGGCATATGGAAGTTCCTGGGGCCAGGGATGGAGTCCGAGGCTCAGCTGCGGCAATGCCAGATCCTTAACCCACTGCACCACAGCGGGAACTCCAAGAATTGTCACACTGTTTCTTTCTCTTGACCCTTTTGAGTTTTGGTCTTTTCCCTCTCTCATCTCTGTCTCTCTGGCTGTCTCGGTGTCGTGCTTCTGTCTCTCTCTCTTGGCTTGAGAACACTGAGTACGTGGATCCTGACATCGGGGGAAACGTAGCCCTCCTGCTGTCCCACACCGCCTTCCCCAAGCCCCTCTACTCAGGGCTCAGTGGCCACCTGGGCCCAGCGCCAGCTGAGCACAGTGGCGAGGGCATCATTTTAAGGATTGCTGTCATTTTCCCCAGCCTCAGAAACTCTTAGCTAAGCCTCCCACCTCACGTTCCTAAATGTAAATAAACACATGCCCAGCTGGGAAAAGCAAGATCGTACACTGGCTGTGTTTCTGCAGAGCAGTGCTTCTTAACCCACTGTTCAGCTTCCTGCCTGGAGTGGGCAGAGAGGAGAGAAGAGAGAGGACCAGGAGAGTGGGAGGAAAAAGAGAACAAGCAGAAGGCAGGGGAGAACGAGAGAAGGGGGACCGAGGGGGAGGAGAGGCTGAGGGAAGCCCCCACGAGAGCCACTCCCACCTCTTTGATACCCCAGGTAGAGTAATGAGGTTTCCCATTTTGCTGACAAATAAACTGAGGCTGCGGGAAACTCAATGTCAGTACTAGGAGAGGGCAGAATGTCCTCCACAGTTAACAACGGTGCGGCAAGGGCAGGGAGACAGGGAGTTTCTGAGCTCCCTAAACCCCAGGAACTATAAACCACATTCTGCATCATCTCTCTTCCTGCTGGCAGAACAGAACTGGCCTCCGAGTCCAAACCCGCTGTTCTGCTGATCTAGCTTTGTGCGGCAGATGCATTTGGGGCTTCTGCCGTTTCCCTGAGAAACAGTGTATTTCCTGGGGAGTGAATGCCATCATTGACTCTTGTCCTTTTCAGTGTTGGGGTCCACCCCACGAGGAACACCTGGACCCCACTTTGCTCAAGAGGAAAGATCATGCAGTGATGTCATAACCTTAGCGGGAAACAGTCGCCACATAGGATCTAAGCAGGGGCCAAGGGTGTCGATGAAGCATTCTGGAGAAGCCACACGGGTTTTTTTCCCCAGCCTCACCATATAAGGGACAGAGGCGAGCCCAGCCTTTCCGCCTCTGAGCACATGCCTGTGCGTCTCCTGGCACCACTCACAGCACCGGTGATGCTCGAAGCAGCAGCATCAAGATCTTCGCAACATCAGGCCGGCCAAGGGCTCAGAGGCGAATCTGGCTTTCAGCCTTTCTGCCACCATTTGCTAGGGCCCATCTCCTCTGGCTGTGGACCGGGAGGTGGGGAGGGGACAAGGGAGCAAGGTGGCTCTGCCCTCTGCCAGGGTAAGCACACGAAAACTGCACTTAATCCAGGGGCCCAGGAGCTCATTCAGTTTCATTTCTTGAGTTTCAGGTTATCTGAGTGGAAACCCTCCTTAGCTCCTTGCCTTGGGAGTGGAGGGATCTTTCTGAGACAGCACAGCCTTGGCACTGAACTTGGAAAAGTCAGTGGTCAGGACTCTGAACTCAGAATGACCCGACGGGTACCCATGCCAGAACCCACGCAGTAAAACCTTTTCTTTTCTCATAAGCCCTTGCTTAGATTGTGTTTGTCATGTTCTCCTTCCCCCGAAAAGTCAGACGTGGGCGTTTACCTCCTCTGGGTTCAGTGAAGTGTCTTCTGTTTACTGAATGACTGTCTGAATATCTCTTCTTCCTGTGGTTTGGGCTGGGCAGTGCCGTTTTGCGTTGATGGACTGACACCCGCCCACTTGCCCACACTGGGCATCTGTGGCTGACCGAAGCCCTCTAAGCCCTGAGACAGGCACTGGGCCCTGAGGGATGTTGGGCAGGCCCCTCTGGTCACCAGATGGTCCACGGCAGCCTTCATATGACCTGGGAGGAAAGGGCAGCAGGCAGGGCTGGGCCCCCAGGACAGTGCTTGCAGTCAAAGGCCACCAGCTTTGCTGGGCTTGTCTCTCTCCTCTCTGCCCCTTTCAAGGATGGTAGGCAGCCTCCAGGTGGCTCCCAGGGACCAGGCAGCATCATTTCCACCTGAGAAAGGCAAGGAAACCAGATGCCTGATCTGAGTCTTCCCGAAGACTCCTCTTCCCCATCCCCAAGGAGCCATGGGGGCAACTCTCATGGGTCTGGGGAGGGTCTAGTCCCAGCAGGGCCCGACCTCTCCTGGCACCATGATGTTTCATGGGGAGACCACTCCTCCATCTCTTTGCTCAGTCTGAGCTGATCTGAGCACAAGGAGAGCATCAGGTGAGCAGCAGATCTGACCACCCTTCCTGATGGACCAACCAAGATGGAAGAAAGGGTTGCAGGAGGATGGCGGTGATGAGAACATGCCCTGAACTTCTTCTTTATTCCCTCCCCAAAGGCAGCAGCGCCTGGAGGAAAGTTTGAAAGTGCCCATAACCAGCTGTGGTGCCAGATATTAAAGAGCACAGTTTCCCTTCTCAGTTTTCCCCTCTGCACATAAGCCCGCGCACACGCGCTCACACACACACACACACTCTCCCCTCTCCATCACTCTGTGACCTTGGGCACACTCCTCTGAGGAACCCACACCATTCATCTCGGCCCTGCTTCCCCAAACTTCCCTCTTCCACCGTCCACACAGCACCACGTGGCACCGAGCCCCGCAGGCATCAGCTCTTGACCAGAAACACAGGCCTTTGCCAGGAACAAGGGCAGCCTTGACCCTCAAGACGGCGGAGCTGTTCCCAAGCCCCAGCGCAGACGTGGGAATTTCCCGCAAGGTCAGGACCATGTCTCCTTCTCAGCAACCCCTCGCGGCCCCCAGGAGTGAGAGGGAGGTCTTATGTCCCCGAAGAAAACGGAATTGCCTGTGACTCATACCCAGCCCTGCTGGTTGAGAAACCTACTTCCTGGGGTTGGGGGGAGGGAAGGTGTGTGTGTGTGTGTGTGTGTGTGTGTGTGTGTGTGTGTGTGTGTGTGTGTGTGTGTGTGTTCCGCTGTTCGCCTCCTGGTAAAACAGGACAACTTGCCGAGCTTTCTTCGGACCAGACCTTTCAGAAAACCAGCTCCCAAGCCATCGAACCCCCTTGCTAGATGATCCCATGTGGCCCAAAGTCTATTTGGACATTGTTTCAAAGGGCGAGACAGAAATAACTAAAGGAGAACAAAAACTAATTCAGTGACAATGACTTACTGCTCTCACGATAATTAGTTAGAAAGCTGAATGATCTGCTCCTGCACCACGTGGGGATGGGGAGGGTACCCTATAGGCCCCACGTTCAAGAAGGCCCTCAGAGGCTGCCCCTGGGCTCCCAGTTCCATCCTCCTTCTCTAAGCCTTGGGGAGAGCCACGGTGCCTCCTGCAGGCTCTGCCACTTGTTTTGAGTTGTGGCTCTGCCCCCCGGTGGGACGATCCAGATTGCCATGCTGGATCTTGAAGGAAAGAGAAGTGAAGCGATTTCAGTTTCTGTTTTTTGTTTTTTTTTGGTTTTTTTTTCTTTTGCTGTTGTGGCAAAAGGGAAATATCAACTTGGATATAAACAAAATGGGGAACTGAGACTCATCACATGATTTTTGCCGTTTTCTCACTTTGGTAGCACAGGCGCAAAGAACAAAGGTGCCTTCTAATAGCATCATTTAACTTTTAGGCAGTGACATCACTGTTTGTTTAAAGAAACAGCAAGTAATGTTGAAACCTGTTATCTTACCAACCTATCTTATCTACTCTTTCCCTCCAAACCAATGACATGGTACTTGTGTCTGAAAGTCATGTGAGAAATCGAGGCGGAGTGGTGAAGAGGCTTGTCCAAGGTCATTCACGTAGAGATATGTGTGCTTGAGAAAGGATCCCAAATCTGCTCCGTTGCCAAAGTGTGTTTTCCCGATTCTCGAACTGTCTGGCTCTCCTCTCTGACCATCCTCTATGTCCTCACTCTTCACCCAGGAGCTCTGAGTATTGCAAGGGAACCAGCCCTGGACCAGGAGGTGAGGGCTAGCCTTGGGCTATTTTTAGGCAGGGCTGCTCACTGTCCTTCTGCCTGGATTTGGAGATGGGACCTGGGACCAAGGCGGTCATCAGCTTGTCCAATGCAACGTGCCCGGAGCTCAGGACAAAGGCTGTCTTACATGACACCATCCAGGTGGTTAGAAGCGGGACCAGGTAAATGCGGCACTGAGGGCTCGATACAGAGACACGCCACAAACTCAGCTTGAAACGATGCACAGGCATCGTGTTTATGTATTCAGTCGTGCCTTCACCTACTCAGCAGTTCCTCATGCCTCTCACTCACTTCCGGTGACATTGCGACTCCTTTGGAAGGCCTGCAAGACGCTGCATGATCTTGTCCCTAAAAATCTTTCCAACCCCACCTCCTTCCCCCTGCCTCCCTGCTTATGTGACTCCTTCTACACTTTGCTGTTCCTCAAACACACAAAGCTTGTTCACATCAGGACTTCTGCTCCTCTTTCTTACCATTTGGGTTTCACACAAGTGCCACCTTCTTGTAAGGTGACTTGACCGATCCCTCTAAAGTAGCACCCTTGGTGATATCACTTCCGGTTGATTTACTTTATAGTACTTCTCACTCACCGCTCTTGCTTATTTGTTTCTTCCATCTGGCTGTTCCTGAGTTATATCCTTTTATAATAAGCCGATGATCTAGTAGCTAAAATGTTTCTGTGAGCCACTCTAAAATTAACAGAACCCAAGGAGGAGGTGGTTGAAACCTCTGATCCAGAGCCGGCCAGTTAGAAGCACAGATGACAACCTGGACTTGAGACTGGCCTCTGAAGTTGGCGGGTGGGGGTGGGCAGTCTTGTGAGACTGAGCCCTTAACCTAAGAGAGCTGATGCTACCTTCAGAATGTGAGTTTTAGGACACCCTGATGGTGCCCTGAGCATTGCTTGGTGGTGTGGGAAAAATCCCTCCCCCCACCCCCCCAATACACACATGTCAGAATTGAGTCTAGAATCCTTTCAGAAGTGAGTCTAGAATCCTTACCACTCAAGAATTGCTCATCAAAAAGTCACAAAAGGAGAGCACAGTGAGAAGTGAGAAGTAACCCTGGCAAGGTCGACCAGAGTTGGGAAATGCAAGGCTAAGGAATTTAGACCTGAGCCAGAGGACGGTGGGGGGAGGGGGTGCCGTGGAAGCGTTGATGAGCGTTGTGTTTCTGCTCGTCACCCTGCTGCTGCACAGGAAGTGTGTTGGAAAGAGTCCAGGCTGAAGCTTCAAGACCCTGAATCTGATTTTGTAGTCCACGATTTTCTTCTGCTTTTCTTTTCCTTAATGAGCTCCTCCCTCCCCAGTTTCAGAGGAGCCTCCTCTGAAAACACAAGGGGAAGAGTCTGGGGGGAAAAGAATGAGATGCGTTCGCGGGCGTGTTGTGCTTGAGGCATGTGAAGAAACTCTGAGTGGAGATGGTCTGCCAGGAAAGAAGTAGTGTGGTGGTCACAGCACGGGTCCGAGTTCGAATCCGGGCTTCAGGTTGTGTGAACTCAGGGCAAGTTGTTTGGTCTCTCTGTGCTTAGGAGCATGGGATAATCCTCAGGATACCCACCTCCCGGGGTTGTTGTAAAGGTCAGATGAGATGTCTGGAAAGTGCTTAAGCAGTGCCCAGCGTGTCATAGTCCTGCACACAAGTTACACATCAGTCCTCTGAACTGTGTGGGGAACTGTAGATCTGGGTGTCACCAGAGTGATGGAGGCCTTGAGAGGAGTTGGATCCTGCAGGAAGAATGTGTTAAGGCATGATAAGAAGGTCAAGGACAGAGCTCTGATAAGTATCAGGGTGACCAGAGAAAGAGGAACCAACCAGAGAGGTTGGCAAGGATCAGCCAAAGAGATTGGGGAAGGAAGGTGAGTCCTGAAGGCCAGGGGAGGGGAGCAGGCACTGGGACCCAGGGAGGGTCACCTGCTGCTGACGGTCCAGGCTGCTGGCGTGGGTGTCGGGAAGCCACCAGTGAGCTCGGCAGAGCTGGGCACTGGGGATGAATCTGTGGGCACTCGGCAGGTGTAGACTGCCTCCCCCGAGAATCCTGGCTATGAAAAAAAGAGGAGGATAGAGGCAGAGGAAGAAGAACTTTGGGGGGTTGGTTTGTCTTGCGTTTGGAAGACTCGGTTCATTGTTTAAAGATGAAAAGTCCTGGGCTGGGTGGCTGTGAAGAGTTGGTAGAGAAGATATGGAGAGTTGGGAAAGCAATACAGTAATGCATAGAAAACACAGCCATCCTGGAAGAATGAGGAAGGGGAGGATGGAGGGCAGAAGGAGGGGTGACCCCTCAATACCTCTCTGTGTCTGGAAGGAAGGGGTGATGGTGTGAAGGCTATAAATAAGTGTGTAGGTAAGAGGACAGGAAGTGGGGGAGGTGTGCCTGGTAGCCTCAGCGTTTGTCTCTGAAGTGGGATACTAGGCCATCTGCGGAAATATGTAAATACATACAGCATCTCTCCAACCGTGGGGCATTTAGGAGAAATTGTGATGAAAAAGCTTAAAATCTCAAGGGGGAATCCAGGGTTGGGGGAACCAGCGTTAAAGGGGAAGTTATTAATATCCGTATAAAAGACTTTACCTCGAGTAATATAAAGCAATGAACACAGCACACCAAGTGAGGATGAGACCTCGGAGGCCATTTGCACATCTTTATTAGTGCTATACGGTTCATTTTCAGGTATGACCCTCTGTTTGCTTGCTGGCTGCTTGAAGCATTTCAGGATCTCCCTACCCTGCAGTTTGAAACAACATGCCCACACGTTACTTTTTTAAATTACGAATAACCTCAAACAGAGTTGAAAGCATTGCACCGTGCACGCCAGTTATTATCCACTACCTCGGTTGTATACTGAAACAAGCTTTATATTTTAGAATCATGTTAGATTTAGAGAAAAATCGTGAAGATGGAGCAGAGGGCCCTTGTACCCAATTTCCTCTGTTTATTAACCCTGTACACTGGTCACAACTAATGAGTTCATACTGATCTATTATTGCAGATTTAGTTTCTGCCTGATGTCCTTTGGCTGTTCCAAGATCCCATTCAAGACACCATATGACATTTTGTTGCCCTGTCTCCTTCGGTTTCTCGTGGCTGCGACAGTTTCTTAGACTTCCCTTGTTTGTGATGATCTTGACAGTTGGAGGGAAGATGGCCAGGTACTTTGTAGAGTGTCCTTCAATTGGGAACTAATGATTTTCTTTCTTTCTTTTTTTTTCTTAAGTGATGATAAACCCCAGAGCACTCCTCACTCTACTTTGACAAATTCATATTTTAGCTTGAGATCTCCTTGTTTTAAGAATTAAACTTAGCTGCAGATCCTTTTGTTTTAAGAATTAAAGCTTTACAAATACGTTGAAGTTCTTCCTACCCTGATCTCATGTCCCTCCCTCCCTTCCTAGAAACAACTGCTTGCCACAGACTGGTAGGCAGCCCCCTCCCATGTTTTTATACACTTTCTACCAATGTAAAAAGAATATATGGTATTGAATATTGTTTGCTTAAGCCCTTTACCTTTAATTTTTCTTGTGATAGAAAACGTAACATTAAATCTACCCTCTCAAAAAAAAATTTTTTTTTTCCTTTTGGGATCAAACCTACGGCACATGGAAGTTCCCAGGCTGGGGGTCAAATCGGAGTTGTAGCTGTCGGCCTACACCACAGCCACAGCAACTCAGGATCCACATCTGCAACCTACACCACAGCCCACAGCAATGCTGGATCCCCAGCCCACCGAGCGAGGCCAGGGATCGAACCTGCATCCCCATAGATCCTTAGTCAGGTTTGTTAACTGCTGAGCCATGAAGGGACCTCCCTCAAAAAAATTTTAAGAGTATGGCAGAGTTAGCTAGACATGCACCTTGCTGTACAGCAGTTCTCTGGAACCTTCTGATCTTGTGTGGCTACAACCCTAGACTTACTGAGCAGAAAGTCCCCACTGCCTTTCCCAGCCGCGGGTAACCACCATCCTACTTTCTGCTTGTACTAAGAAGGATGTGACTCCCTGAGACACCTCACTTCAGTGGAATACTGCAGCATCTGTCCTCTGTGACAGGATTCTTTCACGCAGCCTAATGTCCTCAAGGTTCATCTTTGTTGCAGCAACTGGCAGGATTTGCTTCTTTTTTTTGAGGTGCAGTCATCTGCTCCCCATGTTCACTCTGGTATTACTTCCACTAGCCACGAGGTGGAAACAACCTGAATGCCCATCGTACATGAACAGAAGAAGAAAATGCGGTGCACAGATTCACCTGAACGTTATGTATCCCTTTCTAGTTCAACATATTGTCTTGTTTAATCTGTGTGCATATTGTTATTCCTGTTTTACACCCAATGAGACAAAAGCCCAGTTAGATGAGTGACGGGGGGAGGCCTGCAACTACCTGCTTGGCTTAAACCCTGCCTCCCCTGTGCCTTCCTCCACCTCCACCATCACGCTCCCCCGTGACACACAGAAAGGTTGGTCCTCATCTGCCCCTTTGGTCCTACGCCCACCAGAACCATCGCACCAACACCAGTGAGCCATGAAGGGCGGATTATACACGAAGGTCTCGCTCAGGAGGACAGACGCTGGGTCCTGGTGGACTGCAGGGTGCCGGCTCACAGCACAGCGTCTGGCCCCCGAGAAACGGGTAATAAGAAGTTTTCAGGGCACGTTGGAAGGAAATGGTGAGCACGTGGCAGGTGGCTCGGATCTGAACTTCTCTGACCCCAGGAGGATAGGCTTCGCCGTGCCCTGGGGTTAACACCAGCCAGGACTCTCAATTTTCCAGTTCAAGGGCTTCCCAGACCCTCCCTTTGATTACTCAGAACCCCCCCACCCCCACCCCAGCCCCTGTCATTGCCCATTAGACACTGGATAAGGAATGCCTATCTCTCTCACTAAGGCTTTGTTTTACTGACACTTGGAGATAAAAGAAATGGGTGTCCAATAACAAGTGGCAGCTTCAAGATCATCCATCTCAATGGAAGAAGAGGTACCAAGAAGATGCCTCCCTCAGGCTGACCCACCTAGGACTAGAATCTGGCCTGAGATTCCCTAGTGTCTCAAATTTCAGACCTTCCCATCTCAGCCCCGTGGTTGTGGCCGTCTCTAAGATTACACAGTCACTTCTATGCAATTATTATTTTAATTCAATTTTCTTTTCATGGCCACATCTGCGGCAGGTGGAAGTTCCCAGGCTGGGGGTTGAATCAGAGCTGTAATGCTGGATCGGAGCCACATCTGTGACCTATGCCATAGCTCGTGGCAATGCTGGATCCTTAACCCAATGAGCGAGACCCAGGATGGAACCCACATCCTCATGAAGACTACGTTGAGTCCTTAACCCACTGAGCCACAGTGGGAACTCCTAATTCAATTATTTTTTAACTCCAAAAAATCTTTTTGTCACATGCAGTCATGAATTAGATGAGCTAAATGTATTTTTCCAACTCATAGTAATCTGTGTGGGTGCAGGTGCACAATACCTAGCTTTTTTTTTTTTTTTTTTTTTTTAGTTTTGCTTTTGAGGGCCACACACGTGGCATATAGAGGTTCCCGGGCTAGGGATCCAATCGGAGCTGTAGCTGCCAGCCTACACCACAGCCACAGCCATGGGGGATCCAAGCCACATCCGTGACCTATACCACAGCCCCCGGCAATGCTGGATCCTTAACCCACTGAGAAAGGCCAGGGATCGAACATGCAACCTCATGGATACTAGTCAGATTTGTTTTCTGATGTGTCACAACGGGAACTCCCTAGCATTTCTTAAACACGTGTTTTTATCTGTGTTCTAACTCAAATCGCTGTGTGCCACACCAGTGACACTCTGCACAAAACCAAGCTGCCATTCTGTGCGGACCTGGATTTGGTCACACTGAATGCACAAGCCGGGGATACACTGGTGTGCATGCCTCAGTGAGGAAACTAACCCAGAGAGTCATTCTCTTTTTAGATCCCAAACCTCCAGATCCGGCCTGGCCCAGCCTAGATGGATACTTCTTGATCTGTGAGTTCTCTAGGAGGGGAGCTTTTTGCTTAAGAGCCATAGTCCAGAGCTTAACTTTCTGATCTGTAAACTGGGGACCACAAATCCCTAGAGACCAGACCAAACTCATGATTACAGGCAGCAGAAACTGACCCTACATGAAACGACAAATGGCATGCGCTGAGCAGCTCTGGGGGCTGGAGGTTCGAAGAACTGAAGGGCATGAAAACAGGCTTGGAAAGCAGGCAGCCTCCAAGGGACCTCGCAGGGCTGCAGGACCCACACGGCCAGGCGACCCATTCATAGTGCTCCAGATGTTCCAGATGAACCCAGGCTTCTCTTTGCATCACCAGCTGAAATCTCAAAATCCTGGGACAGTGTCCGATGGGCCGAGTCCATAGAGGAAAGGGAGAGGGAAAATGAACCGCTTTGATTATACCTGTAACACACGATCCTTCCACCAAGACTGCGCTGCGCCGAGGGGCGCATCCCCCAGGGCGCATGGATGGTGCTAATTGGAAGAGGGTGCTGATGCTGGATGGCAGAAAGCGGCGACCGACCTTGACCCTGACCTTTCCAGGGTGTTGAGAATTTGAAGTGATGTGTATCCAGTGCCTGATACCCAGTGAATTAATTCCATGGCCTGAGCAGATAGATGAAAACCTTTAAGGAGAGGGAAGAAGAGGAACTCTAACTTAAAATAAAATGAAATAACAGTTATCTTCCTGGGAGGACTTGAAAGGGCCGCTGCAGAACTGTACTTTAAAAGCTCCCTCTTTTCTAGGCCAAGCACCAATTAGGAACAAAGCCGTGTCTAACACATGGTGTCGAGAGAGCTAGTGCTGCGGCCCGCTGTCACAGGCAGCACGTAAATTGCTAAAGGATGTTTCCATGGAAAGCAGCACACCTGCCAGAATGACCATGTCCTCAGGGAAGGTGGTGGAACCTCAGGCTGTACTGGCCGACCAACCCTGTGAACCAGAAGGCGCCCCTCAGAGCCCCTGAGAGGATGGTCTAAAATGGAAAGAAAACATAAAAGGTCAGAGCAGAAGGTTGAAAACTAAGGGTTAGTCTTGTTTCAAAACCCTAGGCCATGTCCCCTTCTGGGGAGAAATGATGCTTCAGTCAGTGTCTTTTCTGCAAGGAATAAAAATGACATCCTTTTTGCTAGACCTCCCCAAATATCCAGCTTACAGTTAGTTTCTAGCATTTCTTTCTTTTTTTTTTTTTTTTTTTTTTTTTTTTTGTCTTTTTGTCTTTTTGCCATTTTTTGGGCCACTCCCACGGCACATGGAGGTTCCCAGGCTAGAGGTCAAATTGGAGCTGTAGCCGCCGGCCTACGCCACAGCCACAGCAACTCGGATCCAAGCTGTATCTGCGACCTACACCACAGCTCACGGGCAACGCCGGATCCTTAACCCACTGAGCAAGGCCAGGGATTGAATCCACAACCTCGTAGTTCCTAGTCGGATTCGTTAACCACTGAGCCATGGCGGGAACTCCTAGTTTCTAGCATTTCTAAGGGCCGTTTGCAGTCTGGGCTCCAGCTAGCTAGAAGACAGACCCCCACCCCCAACCCCCCACCTCCAGCCCCAGCCAGAGCTCTGAGCCAGAGGGACCCAGGGAGACCTAAGGCTCTGCATTTCCTCCAGGCTCCCCTTCCACGGGGTCTCTGACCTGGTGGCCAAGCCGGAGTTTACTTTCCCTTGCCGTGGGGAAAGCTTGCTACGACAGGTTTTGTGAAAATGGGGCCTGTTAAGCCAAATAAAATGTCAAAGGACATGCTAAGAAACACTGAATTACAAAACACAGGACACAGTAAATATTTAAGGAAAGGAACTCATAGGGGCCTCTCTTCCCACGAGAATGGTTGTTATGCCAGTTGGAAATCATTCTTGGTTTTACAGACCTCTGAAGAGCCTCCACGAGACAAACAAGTTGGGCTCAAACTACAGTGCCTGGTTCTTTATTTGTTTGGCTGAGGCATGTGGAAGTTTCGGGGCCAGGGATCAAACCTGTGCCACGGTTGGGACCTGTGCCGCAGCTGCGGCAACACCGGATGCTTAACCTGCTGCACCACAAGGGAACTTCCTATTGTGCCTGTTTAACACTGGCTCTAGCTACTGTGTGCTGCAGGCTCACTCGGTTCTCTGTGCTGTGGGTTTGCACACCTGTTTATGTGTAATTGCCAAGAAACCCCATCAGGATGTGATATGATTCCATTTCACGGCAGAGAAAACTGAGGTTCAGAAACGTCTTGCCCATGTCAAGGTCAGGATTCAAACCCAAGTCTGTGTGACAACAAACTCCAGTCACTTCTGTGCTGTTTGACGGAACCATCAGGGTATTTTAAATCATTGTTCCAAGGGTGGTACTGATACTGTCACCAGCCATCTCTGGCATAAACTGGATTATCGAGGCTTCTCTGGGACTTTCCCCAGGTGGGTGCTGGAGCCAATTGCATAGCCTGCCATCCACCCTCCCAGTGAATGTGGGTTAAGTGAACACTGAAGGCAGCCTTGGCAGGAGAAAATGTCACAAAATGACAGTACACACCCTTGCGTGCTGCTGGCTGGCGGAAAAATTAAAGCGTTCTTGGCAGAGAGCAGTGGGAGGAGATGCAGTAAAATTACCAAAGTTCCTATCTTTGGCCCAACAAGACTACGTCTAGCAATTTATCCTAGAGACAGAATCATGGAAAAAAGAAGGTTCATTTCTGTTAATAGTGGAATTTGGAACGAACCAAAATACCCAACCATAGGGAGTTATTGAAATAAATTCTTTTTTTTTTTTTTTTTTTTTTTGTCTTTTGAGGGCCATACCTACGGCATAGGGAGGTTCCCAGGCTAGGGGTTGCATCAGAGCTACAGCTGCCAGCCTACACCCCAAGCAGAGTAAAGAGGGATCCAAGCTGCATCTGCAACCTACACCACAGCTCACAGCAACACCAGATCCTTAACCCACTGAGCAAGGTCAGGAATCGAACCCGCATCCTCATAGATACTAGCTGGGTTCATTAACTGCTGAGCCACTACGGGAACTCCTTGAGATAAATTCTAGTACCTGCATTCTATAGGATGGTCTATAGCCATTTAGAAAGCTGATCCAGGACAACATCCAACTCTATGGAAAGCTGTTCACAATATGTTGGATATTTTTAAAAAGCAAAGAGATTATAAAGAATTGTAAGAAGAGTGTGATGCCATTTCGACAGTGCAAAAGATCCTTTTTCAAAAGGAAATAATACATTTTCAGTGTTTAATTTTTATCATTCTTATTTCTTGTTTGTATTTTATTAATGTTTCTCTACTGACTGTTTTACCTTTGTAGGAAGAAAAAAAATCCTAACTTTGTTCCAACAATATAAAATATGAGGGTAGCAGACAACTCAAAGGGATTTGGGTGTTGCCAGTATAAAAAGCCACCGTTTCCACCCCCAGCCCCCTGGCTATCTCCCAGATTTCTGCCTTCTGATCAGCTCAGCACCCTAGACAGTGCCAGGCGTTCACTACATTCTAACCAGGGGAGGCTCAGGGGCTGGTGGAGATGCAATCAGAGGAGGCTCACGACTTCGGTGTTTGTTTCCAACCCACCAATCCTGGCTGAGCCTACGGATCCCTCGGTTGAACCTTTTAGGAGAAACCAAGAGGAAGCTCAAGAGGCACCAGGTCTTGAAGGAGTCCCACATCCTGGACAGTTAGAAACAGAAGCAAAGTGAACACGTGCTCTGGTTTCCCAGGGTCCTGACGGTAGGGCTGCTGCAGCCTCATCCTTGCCCAGCTGGGCCTCCTAAGGCTCATCTGTGTGGGGAACCCTGTCGCTCCTAGAGGTGCGGTGTTGACCTGCCCTCAAGGAGACTCCGTTCTCGGGGGAGAGATGAGTGGTCAGATGGCCTCTCCGGGTTGGTGCTACATGAGGGGTAGGTGCAGCACCCCCTGGAAGCACAGAGGAGGGACCTTAATCCATGACCGGAGGCCCAGGGAGTGTTCCCAAGGAGGCGGTGCGCAGCATTGGTAGGAGAGGGAATTAGGGAGCTGGTCCTTTATGTATTCTCACAGAAGGGACAAGGTAAGGTTCCCAGTCTGCATTCAAGTCATCTGAAGTAATTCTGCAGTCACTTGCTGCGTAAGCGGGTCTGGGAGTTCTGAGTCTAGTCGTGAGGTTCTAGACCCCTTATCAGGTGATGAGACAAGAGCTAAGAAGAGCCAGGAGACGTGATAAGCCCGAGGGTGTGGGGGAGGACAACCAGACTCAAAGCCGGCATCAGGCCTGACCCAGATCTGGATCTGGATCTGAATGGAGCTTGTGTTTGGCTCTGCACAGCGGTGGGGAAGAGGCAGGGAGCCAGCCGCTGAGGGAATGACTAAGACGAGAAGTGCAGCTTGGAGAAAGGCCACCAGGGGGAGCTCGAGGTAACTGTTGCTCCTGCCGCTTTCTCCCTTGCGATTGTGGCTTTAAGGTTCCTCCGCCTTTGGCGCCAGGAGGAGAAAAATCCGACAGGGTACCCTACCAGGCGTAGAGAGAAGAGAGGGGCCAGGAAAGAGAAGAGCTGTTTGACACTGAAATAGCAGGGGAAGAAAACAGCATACACCACTTAATAAACAAGGCTGGAGATGAGGGCCAGTGGTTAATGGGAAAGAGACACATGGCACCCTGTGACTTCCCCCAGGCTTAGCCACGCACCTCCTCACCCTCTGGAGAACCTGCCTCAAGCCCTGGCCCTCTCTAGCTGGGCCCCCCGCTTCCTGGTGAAGAGTTTCCTTCCTGCCGTATTTGGCATCCATCCACATACAAGAACCGTACCCAACTGAGAAGCCCCTATCTACGGTGCCTGCTCTCTCACACGGGCTTGGTTCCATGTACCCATGGCCGTTACCGCTATTGCAAATGACCTCCTTGGTTTTTTGCTTCTCGATCTTTGTTTCCCCCCACTTGGTCTTCCAGGGACCTTGTCTCGTTCATCACCATCACCTAGTGCTTAGAACAGGGCCTGCCACATGGTACGGCTTGATCGAAAAACTGCTGTCGGGGCAGAGAGGTGGGGAAGAAAACAAGCTCCAGAATCAGACACATACAAACCCCTGGACTGAGCCTAACTCCCCCGCCTCCCCAGAGGGACTCGTGGGTAGCCACTGAGTCTTGCTTTGTACAATGGGCTGTATAAGGTTTGTGGAGCTGCCAAGGGCCTGATACAGAATAAGGATTCTGCAAGGTGGCTTTTAAATTTTATTGTGATGATAAAGAATAAAAAGGCGAATTTTGCTTTTTTCACTAGAGGTGGGACGGAGTAGGAGCTCCCAATTGCCAGCAAGTGGGCTGAAGAATTACCTCCTGCACGGGTCAGGAGGGGGAGGCAGAAAGAGGAAGAATGGAGTGACCAATTCTAAGAACCTCTATGCTGCCACACAGAGGGAAGTGAAGCCAGAGCTGTCAGGACTTTGCTCTCGAGGGCAGATTGAGTAAGATTTCTTGGGGCAATCCCTGGGCAAGTACCAGAGCAAAACTGTATGACCTCCATGGTTGCTCAGCAGCACCCATGTCTGGGGAGGATGCTCAGCTCAGTTCAGCCTCCCCCCACCCCCCCGCTTCCCCCCTGCCAGCCACAGGGCAGTATCTTTGCATCTTACTATGCAGACTACCCTGGAAAAGAAGCCAGCTTGGGCATCATCGCTTCCTGTTTCATTTCTTCCATTTGATGTAGATGATGATCTGGATATTGCAGTGAGGCCAAGCTTGCACAAAAAAAGGAAAGTTCAGCTCAACATAAGAACACATTATGGAGAAAGGGAGTCAAGATGCTGTTGGTTCAAGAATAAAGTGTTAACTAAGATCGAAGAGAAAAATGCTCACTGAGAGCTCCAAGAATGAAGGGGAGGGAGTTCCCGTCGTGGCGCAGTGGTTAACGAATCCGACTAAGAACCATGAGGTTGCGGGTTCGGTCCCTGCCCTTGCTCAGTGGGTTAACGATCCGGCGTTGCCGTGAGCTGTGGTGTAGGTTGCAGACGCGGCTCGGATCCCGCGTTGCTGTGGCTCTGGCGTAGGCCGGTGGCTACAGCTCCGATTGGACCCCTAGCCTGGGAACCTCCATATGCCGCGGGAGCGGCCCAAGAAATAGCAACAATAACAACAACAACAACAACAACAAAAAAAAAAAAAGACAAAAGACAAAAAAAAAAAAAAAAAAAAAAAAAAAGAATGAAGGGGAGTTTCACGTGAAGTGGCGAGAAGCAGAGACAGGACAGGACCAGGGCCAGGAGACCTGGGTTCCAGCATGGGCTCTGACCTCAACTGTGGCTTTAGGGCAGTGACATTCCTTCTATGGGCTTCGGTTTTCTCAATTATCACCCACGCTCCTCCCGCTGTCTATCATTCATTCACTGATTCATTGAATCAAAAGTATTTTTCAAGCCCTCAGGTTGTGCTGGGCACTGCTGATGTGCTGGGGATTCAGTAATGAGCAAAGCTGATAAAAATCCCCATCCTCGTGTTTTCTGCGCACAGCACACAAAATCAAGAAAACATGTATCTGAGATGGAGATGAGTATGAAGGGGGAAAAGGGGTGGGGGAAAGGGGGCAAGGAGCTTCTTCTGAAGGGGGACTTCAGAGGCAAGACCTAAGGAGGTGAGGGAGCGAGTCAGGAGGACATTGGGACAAAGAGGGTTCCAGACAGAGGGGACAGTGATGGGAAGGGCTGGTCTGAATACGAAACCTTCTCACCTCCACTCCTTTCCATGCCACAAGCTGGCCTGCTGGTGGTGGCAGCCTCCTGAGGGCCTCTCTGCCTCTACCACCGCTTCTCCCATCCCCCCTCCACTGCAGAGGAGAGGTGACTCTTTAAAAAGGAAGTTGGACTCCATCACTTCCCTGCTCGGAACCCACCTGGCGCCCCTACCACACTCAGAACAAATGCCAAAGTCCTCACCATGGCCCTTCAGTATCTCCCAAGCCCAGCTCCCTCTCCTCTCTCCCCGGCTCACTCCTTCCCGGCTTCTCTGTAGGGTGCTGTTTCTGGACCACACCAAGCAAGCCGCAACCTCAGGGGCTTTGCCCTAGATGTCTTTCCTGGTTACCCATCTGGCTTCCTGACTTCATGCAGACGTCACCTCCTCGGGAGGACCTCCTTGACCAACAGCCCTCACCTCCTGCCCCTTTACCCTGCTTTGTCTTCATAACACGTATCAGTCCCTCCCATCATTTTATATATTTATAATCATAGCTATAATTGATCAGATGTTTACCATGTGCTACACACTTCTAAATATCCAAGAATTAATTCACATTCCCCCAAACTCCTTGAGGATGTATCATTAACTTCATTTACTGATAACCTGAGATACTGAGAGCTTAAGACATTTGCTCGAGGTCTCCCAACTGGTGTCAGAGAAGATTCAAACCCTGGAGTTTCCACGATTGGCTACAACACTCTAGACCAGCACTACCCCAAAGAGCTTGGCAAGGATGGAATCTTCTATGTCCAAAATAGTAGCCACTGGCCACATGCGACTGTTGAGAATTTGAAATGTATGTAGTCAAGGAACTGAAATTTTATTTCACTTCCATGACTTTGACTTTAAATAGCTACATATGGCTGCTGACAACCATAGTGGACAGTAGAGCCCTAAAGCCCCTGATGTGTTCCTTTGTTAATGTTTATCTACCACATGTGGAGGGAATTTTTCTGTGCCTCAGTTTCCTTCTAATGAGTGAAATACCATATAGGGCTCTGGTGAGGATGAAATATATATGTGTGTGTGTGTGTGTGTGTATGCTTGGAACATAGCCTGGCAGGAAGTAATTACACAATGCTTGTTAATTACCATCATCATCATCGCCACCTCGCCGTTACTATTATCATCATACAGCCCCATAAGCCTAAGGACTTTGTTCTTTGCTCTCTGGCGAATCCCCCTTACCTTGAACCTTTTGGCATCTAGTAGGTGCTCGATAAATATTTCTTGAATGAATAAGTAAGTGGATTGAATTGAATGTGGGAACTGGATGAGGATGAACTGTCACAAACTCAAACTCTTTGGGGCGCTTGGCAGGGAACGTAAATGAGTGAGGGGTGATGGTATAAGATTAAGGGGGAGGACTGGGGACAATGGCACTCTGAAGAGACTCTGCCCCAGGTCAGGGTATGCCAAGTCATTTTCCAGGGATGCGGGCAGTGTGGAGGAGCACCCAGCGCTAAAGGACACCCATAAGCAGCCACTTTGGGGGACTTTATTACTCTACAGTTACAAGTCCCTGGTTTCCTTTCCAAGAGGTTCAACTCCTGACATTGCCCAGCCTTGACGGGCATCCTCTGAGAGTAGAGCAATCCAGGCAGACGCAGGGCTGAGGGAACCCGTGGCATAGACGGTGCTGAATGAAGATGTACTCGCTCATGTTCTCACTGAGTGCAGATCTCCCTGGGGAAACTGCATGGTGTCTCAGAAATTACATGCAAAGAAAAAAAAAAAAAAAAAAAGAAAAAGAGAAGGTAAGGAAGGAAGGAAAAAAGAAAGAAAAGAAAAAATAAAATGTGAGTGGCTTGAGAAACAGGAACATCAGTCTGCGAAGTGGCAGCTGAGTTGACAGCAGCAACAGGGAACAGGCTCCCCGCCTCCCCATACCCTGTGTCTAGAGGGAAGTCTTATCTTGGACAGGATTCATGTTCTGAAGACAGAGACTGCAGGCAGACTTCTGGTGCTCACCTTGGGCCATGCATCTGTTTGCTTGAAGAGATTCACAGGCCAAGCGACCCACATCATTCAAACTGCTATTTCTCTCTCTCCTTGCAGCCACGTGCAGGTGTGCATCCGCAAGGCACAGTGCCTGTGACGTGAACGTCACACCAGCAGGGACTCCACCGACCTTGGCTCACCTCCGTTTGCCTTCCTCCAACGCCCAGATGGTTGAGTCCCGCTCTAAGAACCAGTTTCGCTTGTGTGAGTCACAGCGGTGTGACTGTGGGCACCTCTGGGCCATGATTAGGGCTACAAGTCCTTCCAGCGAAGAGATGCGGTGTCATGCAGTGATTCTAAATCAGAAGTAGCTCGTAGGAATGGATAGCAGATGTGGGGCCCACGTGTTTTTTGTTTGTTTGTTCGTTTGTTTTTCAAGTTAGTTGATGTATTAGTTTTCAACTGCTACTGTAACAAGTTACCACAAATTTGGTGACTCAAAACAACACATGTTCCTTATCTTACAGTTCTGGAGGTTGAAAATCCAACACAGGTCTTGCTGCATGAAATTGGGGGATTGCTCCCTCTTGAAGGGTCTGGAGAGAATCCTTCTCCTCGCTTTCCCAGCTGCTAGAAGCCAGTCACATTTCCTTGGCCGTGGTCCCCTTCCTTCTTTTTCAAAACCCATAGGAACTCCATGAAGAAGGTAAGATGACAGTCACATGCCTGAACTCTAAACACACTGGGTTTTATCTCTCCGTGTCTTTTCCCTATAATCACCCCTCCCCAACTGCCACTTTCCTCTTGTGCCTCCCTCTTCCATTTGAAAGGATGCTTGTGGTGACATTGGGTCCTCGCACATTTTCAGGATAATTTCCCTATTTTAAGGCTAGCCGATTATATATTCTGCCTAGCACAGCAGACGGCACGTCTTCTCCTTCTTCTTCCTTTTTTGTAACATGAAATTTAGCTTTCTAGATTTTCTCAAACAAAGATCTGGCAACCCTGTTCCCCATTCTTACGTTAAAAGACTCCCATACAATGCAACGACAACAACGCGCATGGACTGAGCTGCTGCCGGTTTGCCCTACTCCCCAGCCCTCCTTATCATCTTCCTTACTGATGCCCCGAGTAAGCTGCCGTTTGCCATTGCACTGGGTCATTGTTTTTCCTCCCAAGCTGGCTTCTCTCATGTGCATCTCCCCCTGGTCTCATCAGCCTTTGAGGCTGTGGTGTCTCTTCTTGATTCTAGGAAATCTCAACTTTACCACTTTTGCTGTCTGACTCTATCAGAAAAATCACACAGTAGTGTAGGCAACTGACCTCACCAACACGTGATACGGGAACGCAGAGCTCAGTGTTGTAGGCACCCCAGGAACCCGCAGCGAGACAGCGCTAACTGCTGGTCTCTAGGGAAGGAAGAATGAGTCAGATGTGTTCACAATGGTGAACAATGCCAGCAAACCCACCATGGATGGTGTGCCAGGGGCTGCACTCTGCGCTTGCAATTTTATTTCACTCTGTCCTCACAATCACTTAATGAGGTTGATGCTATTATTTAGCTTTCCCCATCTCCTTCTGGAAACTGTGGCACAGAGAAGTTAAAGTAAGTTGCCCAAGGTCACACAGCTGGTGTGTAACAAAATTAGGATTCAAAGATGTTATTCTGACTCTAGAGTCTGAATCATTTTTACCTTTTATGTCCACACCTGCAGCATATGGAAGCTGGACCAGGGGTGATACTGGAGCTGCAGCTGAGGCCTATACCACCGCTACAGCAACACTGGATCCAAGCCGCATCTGTGACCTACACCTCAGCTTGTGGCAACGCCGGATACTTAACCCACAGAGCCACAAGGGGAACTCCCCAGAGCCTGAGTCTTGATCCCCAAAAGTTCTGCCTTTAGAGAGAGAGAAAGAGAGAGGATTGTTTGTGATTTCAAGCTTTTGAGGGATAAACTTGAGAAGAAAAGCTGGCCCAGAAGGATCATTCTACCAGGGTTACAGAACAGATGTGGGTCCCTCTGAGTTCCCAGGCTCACGCAGGAAGTCACCAAAACAGGAACACAAGCCTACTGTCAGAGGATCCCGTGCTCAGAGGAATTCTGGCCTTAAAACTGCCTCGGCGAGACTTCCTAAATCATAACCCAGCAGTCTGGGAGTGCAAGATGCTTGCAAGATGTTTGCAAGATGCTTGCAAGAGGGATTGAAACTCTGTAACAGATAACAAGGAAGCGTGGCAGGGGTTGGTGTGTGTGGGGGGGGAGCTAAGCTTACTTGTGATAATCTGGCACTTCTGTTGACTTTTCACACATTAAATATAGAGCTGTAACCCCGTAGGACCTCTCTGGTTTAAAGGCCCAGCCAACCCTCTAGTTCTAGTAAGGGCAGGAAGAGGCAACTGCTCGGAGGTGGCCCATCAAACAGCTGGCCACATGTTCTAACATGTGCCCACCTGAGTGTGATGTGGGGCTTCTCTCTATGGCAGATGGGATACTGATTTCTTGCTAAATGCAAATAGCCACATTTGCCAGAACAAACAAGAGCTAGAGAATTCTGCTTCACCGGGGCAGGTGAGACCTCGTGGAAGAAAATTTACCAGGGCACCAGTGCCACCAGGCGAGAATTCTAGGACTAGGTGCCTGGATGTTCCCAATAGCCAGGGATGGCCCTGGAGTTTGCCTGCTGTCCTGGTGTATTACTAATAGTGCCCCTTCCACTTGCAAAAAAATTCCAGCTTGGCCGATAATGTAGCAGATCACCCTTAGATGCTACTCTGTGAATAAATCCTTGGGGATACATTTCAAAATAAATCCTCGATATCAGGTTACAGGCACATCTTGTTTCATTGTGCTTTGCAGATATTGCTTTTTTTAAGAATTGAAGGTTTGTGGCAACCCTGTGTCAAGCAAGTCTACTGGCATCCTCTTACCAACATCATGTTTACTTTGTGTCTCTGTATCACATTTTGGTAATTCTCATACTTTTGCAAAGCTTTTCATTATTATTCTATTTTGCTATGATCATCTGTGATCATTGATGTTACTATAGGATTTGTGGAAGGCTCAGATGATGGTTTGCATTTTTCAGCAATAAAGTTTTTTTCTTTTCTTTCTTTCTTTTTTTTGTCTTTTTAGGGCTGCACTCTTGGCATATGGCAGTTCTCTGGCTAGGGGTTGAATCAGAGCTAAAGCTGCTGGCTTACGCCACAGCCACAGCAACATGGGATCCAATTCACATCTGTGACCTACACCACAGCTCACGGCAATGCTGGATCCTTAACCCACTGAACGAGGCCAGGGATGGAACCCACATCCTCATGCATACTAGCCAGGTTCATTACCACTGAGCCCTGATGGGAACTCCAGCAATAAAGTATTTTTAATTAAAGTATGTACACTGTTGCTTAGACATAATGCTATGACACACCTAACAGACAACAGTATAGTGTAAACAGAACTTTCATATGCACTGGGAAACAAGAAAATTCACATGACTCTCTTTACTGCAATATTCACTTTATTATGGGGATCTGGAACTGAACCTGCTGTATCTCTGAGGTCTGCTTGTATTTGTGTCTTTTTTGTTTCTGTCTCCAAAGAGAAATGGACAGAAAATGAATCAGTAACTGAGAGCATCATAGAATGTTAGAACTGAAAAGAAGCTCTAGAAATTTTCTGGGGAAAGGAAATAAATCTGTGACATCTGTTCTTATACGCCAGACATAGTTTAGGCACAAGGTTATGAGCCACTTCATTTGTCATTCCTTAGAATCTCCTAAAGATTCTAAAGATTCATCCCTTAGAATCTCCTAAAGGGATGCTAAGTATCATTAGCCTCCTAAAGAGTCCTTCAAAAATGACTCAAGGTCAGACATCCAGCTGACAGCATGTGCATGATTAGAATCTAAGCCTGGGATCTGCCCAGTCTCTTGACCCTTCAGGCTCTTTCTGATCCCAGGACACTGCTTTTTCCTCCCCTTGATGTTTTTTGGGCTTATTAAAGAAGAATGGTATCTGTATCCTGGGAGAGTTATGGATCTTTGTTGTGCTCTGGTCTGAAGGTTTGGGTCCCCCCAGAGTCGATAGGTTGAAATTCTAACTCCTGCTATGATGGAAGAAGTGGGGCTTTTAGAAGAAGCTAAAGGCATGGGGTGGAGCCTTTGTGAATGGAGTTGATGTCCTGGTAAAAGACCCCAGAGAGCTTCCTTGCCACGTCCACCACAGCAGCAGGACATGGTGAGAAGGCGCTGGTTATGAGCTGGGAAGAGGGCCCTCACCAGAAAACCACCGTGCTGGCACCTTGATCTTGGACTTCCAGCCTCCAGAACTATGAGAAGTTAGTATCTGTCATTTTAAGGCTCCCAGTCTGCAGTATTTTGCCGTAGCAGCCCGGACTAAGACAGGGTGCAAGCGACAAAACCCAACTTTGTGCTACCTGAGCAACAGGGTAATTTGTTATGCAGATACAGGGCACTCACATATTCAAAAAGATGGTTTAAGAACCAGACTTGAACACAAAGACGCCAGATAACTCAAGGGGTCTCCACAGCAGAGCAACACAGACTTCAGGGCCCCAGGATGAAATGAATGAGGGTGGTTGTTTCTCTTACTTTTCTCTTCTTCTCTGTCAACTCCCCTCCCGTGACCACTCAGCCTGAGCCAGCAGAACCTGGCACCCCAACTGAGTGTCCCCTTACCTCAGGGCACAGTCAGGGGGTTTGGTGAGCCTGCACCACTAACCAACCCAGCATTAGTACTGCTAAGCCATTTTGTTTGTTTGTTTGGTTGGTCATTTTAGGGCCGCACCCATGGCATATGGACGTTCCCAGGCTAGGGGCTGAATCAGAGCGGCAGCTGCTGGCCTACACCACAGCCACAGCCACCACACAGGATCCAAGCCATGTCTGTGATCTACACCACTGCTCAAGGCAGCACTGGATCCTTACCCACTGAGCGAGGCCAGGGATCGAACCTAAGTCCTTGTGGATACTAGTTGGGTTCCTTACTGCTGAGCCATGATAGGAACTCCCTATTTCTTTTTTCTTTTTTTTTAATGGAGAAAAATGTAGACAAACCAAGGATCATCATTTTAGAAGAATTCAAGGACAAAATATCCTTTCCTTCACAGTGTAATAAATACGGTTGGCACAACCTGTTCTAGGTAGATACTGGTTATTCACCTTGTGAAATTTCTGTCTTTGGAAATGATACTCAGTGGAAAGAGTCTTCGCATCAAACAGGTTTGGTTTCAAATCCCATATTCTATGTCTGATGATCTGTGAGGGCTTGGACAAGCATTTGTTCTTTCTCTGCAATCTGTAAAATGGGTATATTTTCCTCGATCGCCCTTTCACAAAGAGCAGTAATAAGGATCACTTGATATTATTACATACGAGCGTCTAGCTTTTCTTTCCTCCAAGGCCTTGAGGTCTCATGGCAGGTCGGATAAACAAATTATACATTTTCTATAGGCACTGTCTTTTCCCCAACCCCCTAACCCACTCCTCCTAAGGGACGCACTGTCTATTCCCAGAGCATGTCCACAGGGAAGTTCCGACACTCAAGCACAGCAAAGTATAAAGAATGAAAAGGCAGGCACTTCTCCCAGGACAGTGAACTGGCAGATGCACTCCATCTGGGTCAAAATGTGGAAGGTCGGATATAAACTGGTGGTCAGGGCACTGATACTGTCAAGGCAGATAATGCAGCCAACATCAGGAGGCTCTAGGAACAGTGTGGAGGCTGCAAGCACCAAGACCGCAGGTGAGGCAGGCACGTCCATCCTGAAAGGCAAGGGCTAAGTGACTTGCCAGGACTGAAGGAACAAGTCACCAAAGTAGAGCGGAGGGACATCCACATGGCCCTGCGTTTGCATTCTCGCTCCATACTGACCGGCTATGGGAACTTGGGCCCGTGAATGCTGGTCTCTCGGCATCTATAAAACTGCCTTCTCCTTACTCATAGGTCCTTCGCGAGGATTAAATGTGCTGAGAGCTAGGCTGGGTTTGATCCACGCGGGGCTGCTGGGCTACTCGGTCACACAGCTCTTCTTCCATCCTCGGGGTGGGCATGGGCTCCCCGGGCCCCGAGCTCTACCTTGGCGGGTGCAGCTGGATTAGGTCTTCGGTGCGGGGCTGGCGCCCACATCTCCCCCTCCTCCACTGCCCCTCCCCAGCCTGCCCAAGAAGGAGGGGGCGGTGCAGGAGGAGGTTTTTTTCTCCTCTCTCAGGCTGAGAAGCCTGCATGCCCCCCTCTGGCCCTCTGCCCACCGCCCACCCATCCCTGCGGGCCCCGGGGAGTTTCCCTCCGCAGCGGAGCTGTCTGGGGATAGGCTGCCTGAGTGAAAAGTAGGCCGCCGAGGAAGAGAGGCTTGACAGGAGGTCCAAATAAGCACTTCCTCCCACCCACCTTCCAGCTTCTGAGGCACCTCAGCCAGAGAGGTGCCAGAGAGAGAGGAGGAAAAAAAAGGTATTTTTTTGAAAAGAATGAGATTGTCAGCTCTGAGGAAGTGGAAAATCTTGCTCCTCGTTGCCTCACACGCGGCAGCTGGTTCCTGCTTTCCTCCTGCCTCTCCTGGGATGGGGGAGGTGGCGACTGGGGCCAGACAGGGGTGGCTGTCAGGACACAGGGTGCAGTGTGGCCTGGCGAAGGGCTGCCCTGGGCTTGCCCAAGCCCAGTCCCCACCCCCCTGCATGTGGGGGATGGCTGTGTGGCAGCCCCGTCCCTCCTGGCACACTCACTGCCAGGTATGGTCACTGAATTCTGTGTCTTGGTGTATGGCTGCCAGGTGCATGGAGCTGCCCTGCTCAGTCCAACGGGCAGGACCCCTGTCTGGCTCTCTAGCTGGACCCTCCTGTGTGGGTGGAGCCCTTTGTCGCCCAGCAGGGTTCCACACACATGGTGCTTCCACTGCCAGCCTCTAAGAGCAGACAGAAAACGGTCCCCTCCCTGCGAAGGTGACAGTGGCAGCTCTTGTTCCCACTCTAGACAAACCTACACAGGCCCTAAGGAAAGTTCCAGCAGCAATTCACCTCAGCCTCGGGTGATACACAGAGCTATAACAAGCTGGTGGAGGTGAGGCTGGAGGGCATTCTCTCCATGGCTTGCGGTGCCTAAGGCGCCACCATCTCTGGGCCACCTGCCGTCACCTTTGTCTCTCTCCCCCAGCCCACACCCTCTGTCCAAATCAAAGCCCAATAAGCACGTCCTCCTTTCCACCTTCCAGTTTCTCAGGTGCCTCTGCTAAGAAGGTCGACACGTTCTCTCCTCCAAAGTCCCTACTTTCCATTCTCTCCTGGTCCCTAAGTGACAACTCCTTCCCCCGCCCCCAGAGGATGCAACCCACAAATCTCCCTTAGTAAACTGCATATTTTTCTCACCTCTAAAATTAGCCATGAAACAAGGCAGTTATCTCATCTAATTTGTTCTGTGGGTTCACAGGAAAGAGAGGGCCTCAGGTGTGGACAGTGGTGGGGGGATATGGGGAGACCCCCCCGCCCCGGGGAGGCTCCCCATATACCCCCACCCGGGTCTGGTTGCTCAGCCACGCTTAGTCTCTGAGACCTAAACATCTGACCTGTCACTCCCTGCAAGATTTGCCTTCTTGTCCACAGACCCCGCTGGATGCACATTAAGATCCGTAGCCCGCGAGCCCCCATCTCCCTGGATGCACGTGACATGGCTCTTACTGGGTGCAGCCTGTCTGCCCTCTTCCTAACTTGGGGCTAGAAATGACACAGCCAAGGCTTCCACTAACCTGTCCATCTGCTCCCTCATGTGTTCCGAGTTCCCCAGCTTGCTGGGGAGAAGAAAGAGACGGGTGAGGAGCCCCCACCCGGCCCTGCCCCAGGCCACGGCTCCAATCCCTGTGCCTTACCTGCTCCCCACTCTCTGCTCCGCTTCAAGCTTGCAGCCTAGACTGATGCTCTCTGGAGGATGGCTGCGCGTGGGCCCCTGCCCTCCTCGCTGCACCAGCTCCTTGGCCGCGGGCTGTTTGCTGAGACCTCTGTCATCACGGCCCTTGTTACAGGTGTGGGGCCTGGGGCTGGACCAAGTGAGCTGGCCTGTCCAGGGCCTTCTTGGTCTCTCTGGTGTTCTGATCCTCTTTTGGGGACCAGCTTGCCCTGCCCCTAGGACTTCTGGAGGCTCTAGCTGGAGACAGGAGATGTGAAACTCCTGAGTGTTGGGCAATTACCGAGGACTGGGGAAGCAGAGAGGCTGCTGGCCGACGCAACCAGCTTCCCCTTTCGCCACCGTCTGTCCCGGATCAGCTGCTCTTTCTGGGCAGCTCCCCTGTGGGGAGGGCACACCAAAGCCTGCCTCACAGAAAGGGCTCTGTCCTCTTCTGAACGGGACCAGACTGACAACCCCACTTGCTCTCCATGGAAACTGCACAGGCTCTGGAGACAGAGTTGAGTTTGAAGCCCTGCTCCACCTCGGGCAATTTATGTCACATCTCAGAGCCCCACGGTGGCAGAGATGTAAGGGACAGGGGCTCTGGGCTCAGAGAGGGTTCCAGACAAGATCCTTTCATGCAATCTACATGCTGGAGCAAGGGGGGCAAGGAGCTCCACTTCTCTGAGCCTCAGCTTTCTCTTCTGGAAAATAGGAATTATAATAGTGCCAACAATAAATTAAGACAATGACTGCAGAGTCCTCAGCCCCCTCCTTGGCCCAGATGAAGGGCCCCACACATTGATTTGTGACAATTCTCATCACCGTCATCACTGCCACTCAGGCTCCTTAACCCCTGTGTCTCTCTTCTAAACAGGCTCCATGGATTGTCCATCTTGGCACTTTTATTGCATAATTCTGCCAGAAGAGCCTAAATATTTAGCTATACCTTAATTCCAACTTCTGCTTTCCTGTAGATGTTTTTTTTTCTTGGGAGTGTGGGTGAACACTACTTTCAAAATCGCTTTTCCTTCTAAGGCTGATGATCGTGAATGCTCCTTTCTACAGATGTGATGTGCTTTGTTCACAAAGTACAGCCCAACACACCCCCCCACCCCCACCCCCGCAGGCATGCATACTCAGGTTCAGAATGCCTTCCCTCGGCATATTCCAAGGCCCTGCTTCAACTCCAACTAATCCGATTACATCTTCTTTGATTGCCCTACTTGGATGTGATTTCTCTCTCTTCCTCTCTTTTCAAATGGTTTTTTATCATTGGCAGCTCTCCTGGGGATTTGAAAAATGAAGTGACCTCTCCCACCAGTGGTGGAGCTTTGGAACAGCAGGCTATGCGCTGGAGAGCACGACCCATTATTAAGAGCTCTTAGGTCCCAGCCTTGTGAGCAGCACTTGGCCTGGGCTGCTTCAGTTAAGGCCCCCAGCATCCTCTGAGGTGAGGATGACATCAGCTCAGGTTCCTGGAGCGCTTCCAGGAAGGTCCTAAGCCTGGGCAGTGCAGACCTCATTGGCACAACCACCTGGCCAGGCAGGTGCACTGCAGTGAGGACGGGGCTGCTTAGATTATACATAAGATGGGAACTGTGCATGGCCAAAGCTCGCCTTGAGAAAGCTTCGGGAAGGCGCCACCTCGGGGGCAACTTAACATCACTCAGTAAGTGTAACAGAGCATGGTTCATTTTTCAAGCCACTGGATAGATGGCCATCTCTGTGTGTGTGTGCACGGAGCACTAGATAGAGCGGCGAACTTGTGTTTGGAGGCTGTGATGGTGCACACGTATGTTTGCTTTTAGACACTGGACTCACCCTCAGTGAAGGAGAGTCTCCAATACAAGAAGCGTACAGAGTCTGAGACGGACTGAGAAAATAGGTGAGTCCCATCGCCTGTCTCCAGGGATGTGCTCTTTACATAAAATATATGGAGAAATTAATAATAAATACAATATATGGTGGGAACATGGTGACTATAAAATGTGACAGCATCAACAGCGACTGTTACTTCTTCCTTTAACTTTCCCCCCTTAAGTTTGTCTAGTTAAATGCATCTCAGTTTTACACGCACACAAAGCAGCAATTCTTCCGCGATCCCAGTTTACAGGTACGGAAACTGAGCTTCCTAGAGTTTAGGTCCTTGCCTGAGGTTGCACAGCAGGGAAACAGTCACATCAGAAATTAAGCGGGGGTCTGCCCAGGGGAGCCCCTTCTCAGCCCTGGATGCCCCAGTCATCAACCCGCTCACAGAGGATGCTCTCAGAGTATCTATAAGGAGGCAACCCAAAGAAGCTCAACTTGATCCTTCTGAGAAACCCAGTGGGGGGTGGAGGCATTAAAAGGTCACGTTCCTTCCCCTTCACTGATGGGGGAGATTGTCTACATTTTAGGTCAACCGTCAAGTTAGATTTCATCTGCAAAGACCCAGATGAGCAGGAATGTAGTTCAGACATACGAGTGCAGGGATTTTAATGGAAACTTCGAACTCCCCTTGATCACCCCTCCCTGGGCTGCGTGGACAGGCCAGTGGGGAATTACCAGCCCTGTAGTTCTCTCTGACTCTCAAGCCCCCAGAGTTGGGCTTCCTTGTTTACTTATTTAGAGCCCGGCAGAGGAAGTGGTAAAGGAAACTTGCTGAGTCGTTTTCTGAGAAGAGACCATATTTGTTCGCAGAGGAAGCTGTTGCTTTCTGGGATCGGGCTACAGCAGAAAGGACGTCTGCTCCAACGAGGCTTTTCCAGAGAGTACCTGGGAGTTGGAAGAGCCAAGGACGCCTCTGTGCTCTGGATTTGGGGTTCTCTGTCCATGGGCGCAACAGCCACACGCAGCTCGTGAGCAGCCATGGCATTCAGGAACGTGCCCTTTCGCTCCGAGGTTCTGGCCTGGGACGCCGACAGCCTCGCAGACTATTTCAAGAAGGTGAGCCTTACTCTTTTGTGAGTGGCGGGGCTGGGGAGGTACTTGAGGATGGAGCCTGGGCAGAACCTGAGAGGCGTGACAGATAGCAGCGGAACATCCAGCCCGGTGCCATCTCGCCAGCCAAGCCAGCACCATAGATAGACATTTGCCGCTGAGTGCTGCTGGCAGTGCCTTCTGGGGAGAAGAGAGGTCTCAAAGGGACACGGACCTCCTAGGTGCCAGGGCTGGAGTTTGTGCTCTTTAGGCCCGGTCCCACTCAGCTCCCTACAGGATCGCCGTCCTCCCTGCTCAGCTGCAAAATAAGCTCAGGGAGGCTAACCAGCCCAAAGCCCCAGGGACTACATATGACAGAGGCCGGATTCCAGTCACACCTGTCTGGTTTCAAAGTCCCTGCTCTGAGACTCAGAACTGTGGTACCTGCTAGTGAGGCTACTTGCTAGAAAGTGGAGACAAGGAGTCTTGGGGGACAAGAGAAGAAAGGCGAGGTCAGAGGCTATGATGAACGATGCTGGAGAGGGTGTCTGGGCAAGTCATTGCTCGTGACCTTGAAAGAGAACTTTTCAGGCCCTTACCTGGACAGAGTCTCACTGGAGCTGTATGAGGGTCTTTTGAGGCAGCCCAGGAGACTGACATGAGCCCTAGGTTATAGCTAGGGAAACTGGGGTCCCTAAAGAGAAAAAGATTTGCTGGGGTGGGGGTCAGAGGCCAAGGTTGTGGCGGAGACCAGGGTGTTTTTGTCCTGCCTTCCAGCCTTGAAGATGCTCAAAGATCCCTGTGCTTGGTCATCTGCTGGTGGGGCTGCAGTGGCACATCTGCGTGGGCAGATCCCAAGCCACCTGACTCAGTTAGGTACCCTCTGTCCTTGTCCAAGGTATACGATGTCTTATGAGGGACATTTGAGTTTCTAACACCCCATCTCTGGAGGGTGACATCAAATTCGGTTGATACTCTGAATTATCACAAAGATAAGACTTTTAAGTGAAGAACTTAGAGGTTATTAAGTCGATGTTCTGTTTTCCTTGGGGGTAGCCTTGGCTCCCTGGGACACATAGCCCGGCTTGGGGTCTATATGGTACCAGGGTATTTCCTGTCACTGCTGTTCTTGCCTAAGAAAAATGTGAAAATGTTGAAGCGGGTGTGGCATGATAGAGGCACAGCCCACAGATCCTGTTACTTGCTGGGTTTTCTTTGTGCATGTCATTTCTGTTATTTTTACCTCCAAAAGATCATAAAAACTTAGGTTTCAGCACTGCGGGTACAAAGATCATTGAGATAACCGACTTTCGAAGGGTGTTTTTAAATACTTTCCTTAAATGTAGACCAAATACATTAGAGCCACATGTGAAATTTACTAAGGTGCTCTAAAGTGGCATATTGCCTCAATAAAGAAAGGAGAAAAGAATTAGGAATTACTGAGGCATACTTGGGGATGGATTGAGAAGAAGAGACAGGCCCCATCTCCAACGTGATAGGAATTACATAACCCTGTACAGCAATTGAAGAATTCATGGGTAAAGTTCCCCTTAGTACAGGGAGATAGACTACATGTCAGAATGATTCAGGGTGAAGGCTCTCTGCCTGAGTTGGGGGAAGGAAGAGTTTTCTTTGTGGAGACCTCAGACTCTGGGTAGAGTCCACAGCACCTGGACAGGTTCCCTCTCCCAGCAGGAAAGGTCTGAGGGCAGGAATGAGGAGACCGAGGGACACCTGGGAGCCAGGAGGTCCCAGCATCCCCACAGACGCAGAGAGACACTCTTCAAACCCTCAGCACCTCAGTTCCCCCAGAGAGCAAATGCCACGTGAACTGACCATGGAGTCATCTGGGGAAAGACCTTAGCCAGCAAAAGTCCTATTGGCAGCTATGACTTCTAATGAAGCACTGGGGGCCTGCCCCCCTTGGAAGTACCTCCCTAGCCAGCTCTGGAGCCAGACACACCTTGGTTTGAATCTTGGCTTTGCCACCTGCTGGCTCGGTGACCTTCCCTTGGTTACTTCACCTCTCTGTGCCTTGGCTTTCTCATCAGTAAAAGAGAGATCCTAACGGTGACTAACCTCACAGGATCACTGGGAGAATCAAAGGCAATGCATGTGTGAGGCCTTTAGCAGAGGGGGGCCCATTCGTGTTTGATCTTCCCTTTCTCCTGCTCTGCTCACTGGACCCTCGCTGGGGACATCATGCAGATCACTGGGCCTTTGTGTCTCACCATCTCAGCTACGTGCAGCTCATCCTCCGTCTGGAACGCAGGCCTCTGAGGACTGAGGTCATGTTTTATGTCTCTTTAACTCTTGGACTTCTTTTGGCACGGCAGGAAGACATCCTGGGCCATGCAGTGGAGGAGACTTTGGCTTAGAGCTATGAGGGGCTTTTTTTCTTTTTTCTTTTTAGGGCCACACCTGTGGCATATGGATGTTCCCAGACTAGGGGTTGAAAAGGAGCTATAGCTGCCAGCCTACACCACAGCCACAGCAATGCAGGATCCTAGCCGAGGCTGTGACCTACACCACAGCTCATAGCAACACCAGATCCGTAACCCACTGAGCGAGGCTGGGGATCAAACCCACATCCTCATGGATACCTGTCAGGTTTGCTACCGCTGAGTCACAATCGGAACTTCCAGAGAGCTGTGAGTTCTAATCCTGGTTTTGTCCCCAGCTCACTGTGTGACCTTAGGCCAGTCCCTTCCCTTCTCCGGGCCTAGCTACAACACTAGGGACCTCCCCCAGACCAGTGCCAACCAAAGCTGAGCACTCAAAAGAATCATCTAAGCATATGATAGAAATACTGCTGCCCCCAGGCCTAGATATTACTGGCTCAGAATCAAACTCCCAGGCAGGCCCCAGTCTGCAGGGCTGTGTGTCTATCTAGAGTCCAAGCCAGCATTCTGCAAAATCAGAGAGTCAACTGATAATGATGAGAAAACAATGAATTAAAGGCAACTGAGGAGTTCCTGCTGTGGCGCAACAGGATTGGCAGCATCTTGCGAGTGCTGGGACATAGGTTCAGTCCCTGGCCCAGGGCGGTGGGTTAAGGATCTGGTGTAGTTGCAGCTATGGCTTAGGTTGCAACTGCGGCTCGGATCTGATCCCTGGCCCGGGGACTCCTTATGCTGCTGGGTGGCCAAAAAAGAAAAAAGAAAAAAAAAAAAAAAAAGCAGCTGAATATTCTAAGAACCATTTTACCCCACAGTATGTAGATAAAAGGGGTGCTTGGCGTTCCACAGAGGCTGCTTGTTTTCTACATGACCCCTAAATCAGCTTCTCCTGAGCTTTCTCATAACCATCCTACCCTAGCAGGCCTTGAGGTTAGAGCAACTGCATTCACGCTTTAGATGTGCTGGCTGTAAGAAAAGGCCAAGATTTTAAGTTTGCTCTGAAATAAGGCGGCCATACAAACTGCAAGCCCCATCCTTGTGAAGAGAAGCTAGGATTCTCAAGACAAGCATTTAATCTTAAATACTCTAGCCTGAGACGTCAAATCATTTAGAGATATTTCACATGCAAATGCTTACGCTGTTGAGGATGAAGGAAAACAGGCACCTGATTCAATTGTTAATTGAGGGGACCCTTTAGAAAAGCAACCCAGACCCTAGAATGATCGTTCCTGTTGATTCTACAACTCCAATCCGAAAATCTAAATTAAACCATTTAAAACAGAAGAAAAAAACTGTATGCAGGAGACTATCCATGACATTCTAGACTGTGGTCTGCATGGGATGTTCATCTGCACTTAAATCTGTTCTCTTACTGGAGTTCCCATTGTGGCGCAGCGGAAGCGAGTGTGACTAGGGGCCATAGGGTTGCAGGTTCAATCCTTGGGCTCGTTTAGTGGGTTAAGGATCCGGCGTTGCCATAAGTGGTAGTGTAGGTCACAGACGTGGCTCGTGGCTCAGGTCCTGCATTGCTGTGGCTCTGGCGTAGGCCGGCAGATATAGCTCTGATTTGACCCCTAACCTGGGAACCTCCATATGCTACAGGTGCAGCCCTAAAGAGAGAGAAAAAAAAATCTGTTCACTTACTGTGTGTAAGTTATACTGTTATTACCTAAAAGGAGAACATTTCTGACAGACATTAAAGCCTTGCTCTGAAGCCTGATTGTCACCTCTGTCACTTGTTCCCCATGGAAGCTTATACAAACAACTTGACTCTCCGTGTCTTTAGACTCTCTATCTGTGAGGTCTAAATGACTTAAAATTGGTTTAAATATGTAGAACAGTGCCTCCCATATAGCAAGTGTTCAAAAATTATTAGAAGTTTCTATTAGCATTATTGGGGCAGCAGTTTAAGTAACAACCTGTTTAGCAACAGGGAGTAAATCAAAATAATATTCAAAATCAGCTTGTAATAAATAACATGAGGTCGTACCTATATGATCATTTGCAGGTAATTTCAAGGGAAAAGTCAAGATGAGATTGAATATGAACAAAAACCTCAATTATGTTTAGCAAGATGCTTAGTAAAAAGCACTGAAAGAAACACATCACCGTGTTCCCCGAGTTTGTCTTTGGGTGGCCAGATGATAGATGCTATTTATTTTTGTCTTTCAGCTCTTCAGCATAGGGCCAGCCCTTTGTGACTCTAAAGGCACTCTCTTCTGTAGGGGTTGGCCCCAAAGCCGTGGACCGAGGCAACTTCTCCATTTCAGAGAGTCCCAAGGGGTTAGTGAAAGCAGCCCTGAGGTAGGGACCGGGTCCCTCTGTTAGACAGGGGAGAGAAGGCGGGAGTCTGGCTAGCCACAAGTACCACAAATTGCTAAGCTTCTGGGGCAGGCGAGGGAGGGGGACCAATGGCAGGAGCCTGCCCACACTGACAGCACCTCCCGCCTCTCTGCAGCTCAACTACAAGGACTGTGAAAAGGCTGTGAGGAAGCATCACATCGACGGGCCAAGGTTTTTGGTAAGTGCTGGCCAGTCCGACACATGGAGGCCAAAGCTTCTCTGCACTTTAACTGAGGGCTGCAGGGCCAAGTGGTCTACCCTGTCCCTGGGGATGCCCAGGGCAATGCCTGTTTTCAGGATCCCTGCAAAGCCCGTGCCCTTCTTCAGAGTTTTGTGTGAATGTCTTTGGTCATCTCTCAGCATCCTCCTGTTTGGGATACCCCCAGATCTTTCACTGATATCAAGGTACATTCTAAAGTCAAAGTATAAGGAGGAATTCAATTACAGTTCACACACACCACACACACGCACACACGCACCTCTTGAAAATCTATTCAAATACCCCCGTACTTGAGAAGGCCAAGGGGAAAAAAGGCCGTCTGGGAGAACAGAAGGTTCTTTTTCCCATCTCACTCTGGAGTCCATACTCTCTGACTGGAAGAAAGGGTAGAATCACCCTCCTTATTTCAGTTATGTCCCTCTTCCTCTCCACTCAATTCCCATAGTTGGTTTTGTGCCAATGAAACACACATGTGATATGGCTCTCTCCGCCTCATCATAATTGCAAAAAGCTTCAAGCCTAAGATGAAAATGCAGCTGCATATTAAGGACTGAGCCAAGGAATGGAAAGGGATGCAGCTCTGATTGGTGGAGTTAGAGGCACTGCGTAGTGTCTGGGGAGGTAGTTTGAGCATTTCCCTGAACAGACACCTTTGCTATTAAGAGAGACCCTGACTGCACCAATCCCTTCCTTATCGCCATGTTTCTTCACTGTTTGAAAAAAAAGGAGGAACAAGACTTCAAAGGTCTTATGGGGCAGGTGTTCTCAACGGGGATTTGGAGTTGGGGGCGGGGGGAGTGGGCAACAGCTTCTTGAATTCCTTCAGTGACAGTCAGCTCACTACTACCAAGAGCCTTCTGTTCCATTCTGGGCAGCTCTTAAGTTTAATGCTGAGACCAAACCTATTGTCCTTATTGGTCTGAGTTTTTCTTTCATGCGCCATGTAAGACATGTTTATTTACTGTTCCACCTAAATAAATCATTCATTCACCCTGCCCTTCACTTGAAAAGCATTTTCCTGAGCTCCTTTTCCATATAAGACTCTGCCATGTGCTGGGAATATAGAGATGATTCAGATGGGATTTCTGCCTTCTAGAAGCTTGTTTTATAGCAGAAAGGGGTCTTCAGGAAGGCTGCAACCACCTCAATTACAACTAAAGAAATAAGTACAGAGGTGAGATGTGATTTATTCGAAGTCACGCACCTAGTAATGAGATTAAGGCACACATTTAATTTAATATAACACTGCACAAATTTTTAACACTGCTATTTCTTTATTCTGAGCTTTGAGCCACTAGAATTCTGGGAGTTTTGCTGTTCTTTTTTGCTTTGGGGGCCACACTCATGGCATATGTAGGTTCCCAGGCTAGGGGTCGTGTCAGAGCTACAGCTGCCAGCCTACACCACAGCCACAGCAATGCAGGATCCAAACTGCATCTGCAACCTACGCCACAGCTCACAGCAACACCGGATCCCTGACCCAGGGAGCAAGGGCAGGGATTGATCACGCATCCTCATGGAGATTAGTCGGGTTCGATTCTGCTGCACCACAGTGGGAACTCCCTGTTGTTCTTCTCGAACACCACCACCTCCTGCTAAATCTGAGTATTTCCTTCCAGTGCCTTTAGCATTGAGAACAAGACTTCTCAGGGCTGAGCGGAAAGAGAGTAAGACATCGTCCTTGGGGATGGTCCTGGTTGTGGTCCTGATGCCCTGGGTCACCTCGAACAAGCACTCGCCCTCCCTAAGCTTCCCCTTGTTCCCTCCTCTAGTGGCAGAGCACAGGGGACTGAATGACAGCGGGTGACAGTCCCTCCTAGCTCTTGGGAGTCCCCCAGTGCTCCCCTTGTGAGGGTCAGGCCTGTTAAGACAGGGTTGCTGCCTCGGTTGGAGCTTTCCTTCCTCTGCCTCAATATCTGGGACCTGCCGGTCCTCAGTGAATCTGCACATTCTCATCCCTGTGTGAAGGGAGAAAGTGGGGAGAGGCGAATGAAATGCCAGGAAAGTAGGGAGCAGAACCTGGGCCTGCCCTGGCAGCTTCTGCTGAAACCACCCTCCCCTCAGGTGGTCTGGGTACAGCCTGGGACCTGATCTCATCTAGCACCCCTTCCAGTCTATAACACCCAGGACTGTACAGCTCCGGAGGCAGGGGTGGAAGACCCTAGTCTTTTTCCCTCCCTCCCTCCTGTCTTCCTTCTTCTTTCTTCAGTGTAGGAGCTACCAGGTCCTTTAAATCTCGTTTGCTGCAATTTTCTTTTCCACTGAGAAGTGTGGTGGGGAACTGGAGGTGCCATGCTTCCAGAAGGTTGTAAAAGAGAAGGCTGTGTGCTTGGAAGTTGGGTCAGAAAGCTGGGCAGAAACCAAACCATAGGGGCCTAATCAAACAGGTGCTCATCTTGTTCAAGTGATAAGAAATCTAGAGGTGGACACTCAGAGCTGTGAGCTGCTGAAGGAAGCCACTGAGAGCTCAGGCCCCCCAAACTAGTGGGAAGAGTCTATGGCTTCTATCCTAATGGTTACAAGATGGCTGGGCCACTCCATCTCTAGGCATCACATCTGCATTCCAGGCAGGAATAAGGAGAGAAGGGCAAAGAGTAAAAAAGGCAAAAGTGCATGAGGGTGGGGTGCATTCCCCCTTATTTTCAGGGAAACTTGCCCCAAAGCTTTACTCCATCAGCCTCCAGGTTATACCTCACTGGCCACAACGGAGTCCCATGATCTCAGTCATCTGCAAGGGAGTCTAGGGGGTTAAATATTTTGAACTGGGAACATTCACTGCCCTGAACAAAATCCAGGTCCTGAGAGTAAGGGAGAAAGAGAGTGGCTATCAGGTAGGCAAGCAGCCGCGTCTGCCACCTCGCCTTTCCAGGCGGGGCCCAATTCTCAGCTCTCCTCTCTCTTGCCCCTGTGGAGGACACACTTAGCATGTCATCATGGTCCTGCAAAGCCACGAGTCTAACTCCACCTCATTGTACAAGTAACTCAGAGTGTGCTGGAGGTTTTTGAAGGAGGAGGTTATATCACAGAGCAAAATTCTCCAAAAATCCGGTTTACCATCTTCCATCTTTCCTCCCCATTCCTATCCCTGTTCTAAAGGCCCTTCTTTCCTAACATCCTGTTTCTCTACGTCTCCAGCCATGCACACCTGCTCACCGTCTCCCTCACATGCTTTCGAAAATTCCCCCAGCTTATGTCCTTGACTCAGCAGAACAGAAGGCAGCGGCCAGCTGCCCAGTTCTCAGCATTCATCCCTCTGGCAACTTCCAGGAAGCCCTCTACATGTCATGCCCCATGCTAAACATGAGTCTTGGTAGCCTCCTCCAGAAGGGGATGGTTCTGGATAAAGGAGATGCCATGGCTCAGGGTTAAGAAGTTAAGAAGTTTGATCCAAAGCCTGACTGTCTCACGACTCCTGGCAAACTCCTGGCCCAGCCCTGCCATGGGGACTGATGTGGGGGCAGAGCCAGACTCTGCTACTAGGAGCTGGAGCAGATGAGACCAGAAGCACACTGCTACGATGCCCCAGCCCCTGTGCCAGTGGGGCTCAAAGAGAAGTGTGCCCGGTTCATCCTAGAAGGCAGCCAGCAACTTTCCAGGCAGCTCCCAGCCCAGAGGAGAAGCAGCAAAGACTCTAATCTCCAAGAGCCAGCCAGACTCCAGCTGCTCCCACCTCCTAGGAGCAGAAATGACTCATCTAACCCCCATTTACCACTCACAAGAGGTGTGGCATACATTTAGCCAACACAGGGCATACTCATCTCATTCAATCCTCACAACCCCTGAAATGGGGCTATTATTGTTATTACGGTTCCCAATGGGCAGATAAGGAAACAGCTTAGAGAGACTAATTGTGCTCAATGAAAGAACCAAGATTTGAACCCAGCCTGTCTGACTCCAGAGCTCCTGCCTTAACCACTGGGGCTCTGACCTCAATGAGAAGGTTCACAGGGCCCCTTCTCTGCATCAGCATTGTTTCTCTGGGAAAGGTGCCACCCTCTTTTCTGGCACCTCTGCTTCTCCTCCTCCCTTCAAGGTGCTTCTCTCACACTCCCCCTTTCCATGGGGACACTCAAAGTGCTGGGACATGACAGGAGGGAAGCCTGCAGGAAGAACATAGACCACAGATGCCACAGAACAGGGTCCCGGCCCCCGCTCCATCACCTACAAGCTGAAATTCTCCTACGTCCCCAGCCCCAAGCCTTTCTCACTGAAACGGAACAATGCTGGTGGTTTCTACATCACAGAGTTGATGTGAGAATTAATCAAGGTGCTGAAGGCGAGGTCCAAAGTCAGCTCTTCACAAATATGACTTTCTTTCTCCTTTTCCCTCTTGGCTCCCTCAGGAAAGCCTCTTTATTGCATGCTCACGTCTAGAAAATTCTACCAATAACCCCAGTGGAAGAGGCAGTTGGGGTGTGATGATGTTACAAGGCACAGGTTCCTTCTCCAGGCTGGCTCCTCGCAGCTGCTCCATATGGATGCTGAGAGGTGCCTTGAACTCTGGGGTGAGAGTCTAGGGAAGATGTCACAGCAAGGCCAAGTTCGGCCCACAAAACAAGTTCTGTGTGGTCACACAGAGTTAGCTCTCATAGTTTTTATTTGCTTGAGAATAAACTGTCAATACTTAGAACTCAGTAAACTTCATATAAAATCCAGATTTCAGGATTCCCTCTGAAAAAGATCTGGCAACACCAGGACCACAGGCTTTTATGCAACATCTAGAAGCTGTCTACTTTGGATGGGTGAGTGGGGTGTACTCTTCAGTTTGCTGCAGTCCCCACTCTTCCCCATTGCTTTGCACTCTACTCACCTGGCCCAGAGCCCTTCCCGTGGGTTGTAACCTATTGCTGTCTTCATTGCAGAACCTGGCAGAGAATGACATCCAGAAGTTCCCTAAGCTCCGGGTGCCGTAAGTACTACCTCTAAGTCCTTGGGTGGTTTGGGGATAGAGGTTAGAATGGGGAGTAGTCCAGAGCAAGAATGAAAAAAAGCATTGCTTCCAAGTAACTTAGCTGCATACAAAAACAAAGCTTAAAAATATTTATAGGGATGGAGAAATATCCATCTCCCCAAAAGTAAAACCCACAATGTCAAGCATCTAATCAGAGATTAATAGACAAATGAGAGGGAAAATATCACTTATAATTAGGAGAAAAACCAATGCATCAAAGCAGACTCATAAACGACAAAGATACTGGGCAGGCAAGGACAATATAACTGTACTCTCTATGTTCAAAAAATTAGTTGAGACATGAGAAATACAACAGGACCCAAGCAGAACTTCTGGAGATGAAACCAGTAATATCTGAGATGAGGAAAACACTGGGGCTAAAACAGATTAGACACTGCAGAATAAAATATTGGTAAACATGAAGATAGAGCTATGAAAACTATCCAAAACAAAACACACAGAGGAAAAAGAATAAAAACAAAATAATGAAAAGCGCACCAGGGAACTACAGGACAACTTCAAGTACAAACATGTAGTAAGTACCAATTCCAGCTCTGCTTCTGGGATGAGTCTCAGATCACCATCAGTTTCCTAGTCTATGAAATGAAGGAACGGGTTACACGAACCAGATGGGCTCACTCTTTTAAAGGTTATTATTTTAGATCTGAACAGGCAGAGAGGAAAGCTTAGTGAGTAAAAGTGTAGGCTCTGAGGTCAGACTACTCGAGACCCAATTCTTCCATTCACTAGCTCTGAGTCTGTGGACAAGTCACCTGAGTTCCCTGAGCCTCAACTTTCTCATCTGTAAATGGGGACAATAACAGAACCGACCTCAAAGGATCAGTGGGCAAGTTAGGGGAAATAATGGGGAAGTAACTAATAACATACATGGAAGATGTGCTAGTTATTCTAACGCTTTTATGCAAAATCCCGATGAGCACAATTTCAGATTTTTTTTTATGAGTTGAGCTGGTTTTATTTATTTATTTATTTATTTACTTACTTACTTACTTATTTATTGTCTTTTCTAGGGCTGCACCCTTGGCATATGGAGGTTCCCAGGCTAGGGGTTGAATCGGAGCTGTAGCCGCTGGCCTATGCCACAGCCACAGCAACGCCGGATCCAAGCCACTCTGTGACCTACACCACAGCTCACATCAACACCAGATCCTTAACCCACTGAGCGAGGCCAGGGATCAAACCCACAACCTCATGGTTCCTAGTTGGATTCGTTAACCACTGCGCCACGAAGGGAACTCCCAATTTCAGATTTATACTAATTATCTTATCCTGCTAATGGGGGAGGATTAAAGAATAGAAAGGCATGGGCTTTGGAGCAAGGCAGATGCAAGTTCTAAAGCGAGTTCTGCACTACTAGCTTTGGGACTTGGAGAAGACACTTCACCACTCTAGCCTCAGTTTTCTGAGGAACTCTCAGGGAGGATAGATGGGCAAGAGGAACTCTCGGGGAGCGGTGGAGCTGAAGGGAGGCAGCCCACAGAACTTGCCTGGCACCATCGTTGACACGTATAGATATTCAGTACTTATCTGCTTCACTCCCTTGGACACGGGTTCATTTGCCTAGATCATCACCCTAAAGGGTTATGAAAAAGAAATTATGTTTATGTACATCAGGCCAAAATAAGATTACACTCCTCAGAATAGCGCAATTTCCCTCCCTGATGCTAAAAAAAAAAAAAAAAAAAAACCAACCCAGTTCTAAATAGATTTTGTAAGAAGGCAGGTTCTGGGAGGAAGTGTTCTCTGTCTGCAGATAAGTCACTCTCTCAAGATGCAAAAATACTGTAACGGATGAGGGTTTTTAAAGAAAACAAAGGGCCTTTTCAGAGGGCCTAAAACCCTTGGTATAGCTCAGCGTGTTCTGATTAAATCCATAGAATATGTGTTAAAATCTGCTGATGTCCATTGGGAGAATTTGTTTTTGTTTTGATTTTTGTTTTTGTCCCCAATACTATTAGTTTTACATTTAAATCCATAGCATAACTTTAAAAAATCAGGAAGAGGGCAAAGGTGGGGTGCTGGTGTAGGCAGCAGATAGATGTTGGACGATTCTCTTTACAATATAGTGGAATTAGGCTGGGATGGGCTAAGATCCAATGAGTGAGGTGATACAGTCAAGCCTGTGGGTGTGTCTGTCTGCCTCACACGCCTGTAGGTCTCCTGACCCTGCCTCATCCACTTGGCGATCACCTGAGCCGGGAAGGCAGGGAAGGAGGAAGAGAGGAAGGGCGGAGGGAGGGTCCGGGGCTAAACACAGCATTCTTGGGTCTCTTAAAGAGTGTGCCAGCCCCCAGCACAATGCAGACAATGACAAGATCTAGCTCCCACACGATCCTTCCCGCTCCCATCCACTGGCTAATCCCTGGCCAGGTACGCAGTCCTCCCCACATGAGAAGGGCCTCCTCTGGACCAATTGCTACTCCTCTTCTGCAATGTTGAGTCCAGAACACTCGACTTCTGGCTCAGCTCCCAGCCCCCAACCCCGCCATGGGGCCTTGGACAAATACCTCTCCCAGAGCCTTGTGCTCCTTGTTGGTAACAGTGGGAATAATGCTTGACTGCTACACAAAATGATGGCGAGGCACAATTCAAATAACACGCGTAAAACTGTTGGGGTGGGGGATGCGGCTGGGGAGTGGGGAGATCCTGCTGTGCCCTCCAAGTCTTGTTCCCCCTCTCATGCCTAGTCTTCCAGAGGTCTGAGGCCTGAGCCCTAGGCCTGCGTCCTGGCTTCTCCCTGGGTCCTTGCATGACAGGACAGGTTTGGGGAAGGTTTGGCTCTTGGTTCAAGGAGGCTGACCTTGGAGTTCCCGTCGTGGCTCAGTGGTTAACGAATCTGACTAGGAACTATGGGCTTGCGGGTTTGATCCCTGGCCTTGCTCAGTGGGTTGAGGATCCAGCGTTGCCGTGAGCTGTGGCATAGGTTGCAGACGTGGCTTGGATCTGGCATTGCTGTGGTGTAGGCCAGCAGCAATAGCTCTGATTAGACCCCTAGCCTGGGAACCTCCATATGCCGCTGGTGCGGCCCTAGAAAAGGCAAAAAGACAAAAAAAAAAAAAAAAAGGGAGGCTGACCTTTAAAGGTGGAATTCTGTTCCTTTAAAGGGTGGACTGCAGAGAGAAAGCAAGATGGGGAGTGAGAGTGTGGACTGGGAGGTGGGACAAGGGTCACAGAGGTGACATCAGAAGACAGACGGGCAGTGCGGGTTGGAGGAGGGCGGTTGGAGAGGCCAGTGTTGAGCAACACCGGCTGCTGCCTGGTTCTGGTTGTGAGAAGGGCCAGGGGCCTCTGAAACTGGAGTCAAGGAGCAGTCCCCCGCCTTCCCGTCACTCTGCGCCCTTGCCCCCACCCGGCGGGAGACAGGGGAGGCTCATCTAAAGCTCATACTATGCAAAATGCTGTACGCTGGCACACAACTACACACGGAAAACGGAGTGCTCATGAAATACCATCTACTCTTACTGTGTGCTGGGGGCTCGGGTATTTTCCACTCTGTGTGTTGCCTTCCTCCCTCCCTGCCTTCCTTTCTGTCTGCCTGCCTTTCTCTCATCGCTTCCTTCTTAGGTCTATGGGACCAGAAAACACTGATTTCAAGACCCTCTAAGGGAGATTCCATCCACAGTTGGTAAACCACAGGGATCACTGAAAGGGAGCCCAGGTCTCTGGGGAGGATCCAACAGGGGAACACAGCGTGACAGACAGAGACCCTGCCTTCTGCTCCCCCCGCTCCACAGGCTCCCCCTCCTCCTGCATGTCTTCTCCCTCCTCCCTCTCCTCCTCCTTTTTAATTTTTTGAAAACAATGCAAAGAATGCCAATAATAACAGGGATGATTTCACAAGCTTTTCAGACCATAGGAATCAGCCAGGTTAACGGGCTGCTTGATGTTACTGTTCCCCCTGGAGGTTCTGGGGGGTTAAAGTCTCTGGCGGGCCTGGTAATCAGTGTTTATAACAGGTGCACCCATGTAATCCCCATGGGCAGGCCAGTCAGGGATTCTCTAACCAAGGTCAATACCCTTATTTTGCTAATGAGGAACTGGGGTCTAGGGAGGGCAAACAAACGCCTTGCCTCAGGTCACAGGATGGGCACTGCCCTTGGGTAAGATGCTGCAGTCAGACTCGACGAGGACCCACCGTCCCATCCTCTGTGCCTTCTATCATCAAGGGGCAGGGGCGGCGGGGGGTTCAATTGAGAAGTTCAAGACTGGCCCGCTCAGGCAGCAAGCTAGGGGTGCAATGGGGCTGGAACTCCGGTCATGGCAGGATCTTACCTGCTGCCACAGGCCTAACTTTCAGTGGGAGGGTTTGCTCTACTTCTGGGACCAAGACGGAGCAGAGAGTCTTCCAGCTGCCCAGCCCCTCCACCTCTCTCCCTGAGTGCTGAGTGCTGCCTGGGGCTGAGTGCTGCCTGGGGTTTGTGGGGAGGGGGAATGAGTCACCTCTGGCTGCTCACTGTCACTTGGTGTTCCGGGGGTGTGGGAGTGGGGGTGCAACCTTACAGGTTTGCCCACAGAGGTAGCAGCGACCTCTGGCTCCTGTCCACTAGCGCCACCGCCCTGTGCACTCGCCCCCGCCAGTGGTCGCCGCTGGGAAAGTGTGCGCTGCGGTGGCCTCAAAGCAGGAGGCCTTGGGTGCTCGGCTTGTGTTCACTGCAGGCTGGGCTGCTTGCCTGCGCTGCTGGCTCTCAGCTCTGGGCTGCTCCTCCGCGAGGCCTGCGGTTTGACATTTCCTTCCTTTGCCAGTTAGAGCCCCGGCAGCCTCCAGCCTGGCTGCTAAAGATACCGGTAAGCGGAGGTGCAGGGACAGAGGGGGCCTTTTCAGGATCAAAGCAGTGGCTCCAGCCGGTCAGGGCCACACCAGGCCCTGCAGGGCTGGGAGTGGAGGGGCCGCCCACACTCTTGCCTCGGGTCTTGCTGAAATGTCACCTCCTTGCCCAGGCCCACTTGTTTTCAAGTGCAACCACACTCTAAGCTCTCGCGTCCCCCTCACCCAGCCCGCGCCGCCACTGCATGTGTGTACCCACGGTGCTCACCTAGAATTTCACTTCCTTAAATGCTCTTTGTTTATTGTCTGCCTCTCTCCACTAGCAAGCAAACTCCTCGAGAGCAGGGATCTCTGTCTGTTTTGCTCACCAAGGCACCCTGAGCCCCAGGAAAGTTCCTGGCATTTAGAGGCCCTTTAGTGCCCATTGCTGAATGAAGCTGTGACGGGGTGGGGGCAGCGACTGCAGCCACACCACCGCCTCCCCTGGCCAGGGCATGGGACACAGACAAGGGCTCCCTTGACTGTTAGAGACCCCCCTTCCATCCTGTGTCAGAGGAGGAAGGAGAGGGACCCCATCAGCTTCTCAAAACAATCGCTTAAAGGAAGCAGAAGAACCATGAGAATAAGCGAAATAAGGGTTTCGGTGGTGTGATCCAGAGGCTGCTGGGAAGCCCTCCCCCACTTTAAAGCATCTCCTAGCAAAGTGTGAGCACTGTGATGGAGGAGGAGTCAACGCTGCCCTCGATCCTTCTCTGTCCTTTAATGTCCCCAGCGTGTTTATTAAAATTCCTTTATCCTGTCTCTCTGCTGAGTGGGAGGGTCCCAGTAGCAGTTCCTGGGGAGTAGGAAGAGGCGGGAGGGGGCCTGGAGGATGAGGAGGGAAGCAAGAAGAGGTGCGGGCCCAGTCTACGTTTGCTACCTTAGCAATTTTATTTTAGGCCAAACTTGTTACCTTGAGGTGGTCCCTTCCGCAGAAGGAGTGTAACCTGGGTCATTCCCAGGTGGGCCACGTTCATTCCCAGGGGGCTGCCGGTATCAGGGGCTTTAACACAGGAAGGGATGTGTTGGAAATTGGGGAGCCTGGCTTCTGGGACTGGTTGGTGTGTGTTGTGGGGAGAGGGCTGCCTTTATCACTAACCCACCATGCAGACTGGTGCCATCCTTTGCCTGGGTCTCTGTGTCCCCATCTACAGAATATCATTAGACTAGATCACCTCTGAGGCTCCTCGAGCTGTGTCAGATCTCTAGGAACCAGGAGCCTGTTGACTGATGAGGGCTCTGTTGGTCTCAGCAGTGGTGCTAAGGGAGGCTGGAGCTTACCACCAGGGCATGCCAGAGGGGCCGCCCCACTCAAAGAGGCCCCTCCTGTCCTGGGGTTTGGGAATTTGCGAGGTCACAACACCTAAGGACTGAGAGGGTCCTGGCCTCCGGGCACGGAGTGGGCGTCTCCCACTCTGAAGGCTGTGCCTCGATCGAGAATACTTCACCAAGTATTTCTAAGAACCCATGTCCCCCAAGGAGGAGTCAGGGAGCAGAGAATGGAAGGAGATTTCAGGCCCAAGAAGCCCACTGGAGGTCTTGTAAGAGTTACGCAAGCAGCTGATTCCTCCAGGTCTGCGAGATGGTTTGAAGATTCCTAGAAGCCAGACATCACCCCAGGAACATCAAACCAAGAGTGAGGGGATCTCAGCTCAGGGAATACCAACGCAATAAAACACACAGTGGTCACATGGATCCTACGGCTACAGGACTTCGGAGGAGGAGGAGCCAGGTGTGAGCTGACCAGTCTCCACGGGGCAGCTCTGAGCTAGACCTGGGAGGCTGAGCCAGACACAGAGAGCTTTCTGGGCAGGAGCAGGGACTGGGAGGGGGATGGAGGTGACAAGTTCTGGGAGGAAGTGAAGTGCAGAGGCCCCGCCCAGGGAGGGGACTGGCTGGAGGACAGAAGAAGAAGCTGGATGGGACTGGCCCAGGTGCCCGAGGTCACACAGATCAGTAGGAGGAAGGCTCGGGTGGGGGAGAGATGCTGGTTTTGTCACCTCACCTGTCCCTTTATCTTGTAGGATTCTAAGTAAGTTAAGTCAAGAAATCAACAAGAATGAAGAGAGAAGGAGCATTTTCACACGCAAGTGAGTAGGGCAGCCTAGGGGCTCTGAGTTGCTTTAATGAAATGCAAAGAATTTGCAAACTCAAGTCTAACCTTTGACGGGAGGCGAGGGACTGGTTTGCCTCCATTTTTGATCCCCAGTGATTCTTCAGTCCAGGGCTGCCCGCCTCTGCCCTGCAGCTCGCTCTGCATCTGGGACATTAGGGGAACTTCCCCTAGAAAGTCAGGCAGTCACGAGCTTCCAGCTTTGCCACCAAGATGGCTTTGGTGGTTTCTAGAATTTCCGGGCAGCCTGACCTCAGTTTCAGAGCAACAAGGACATGGGTCTTGGGCAATGAGACATACCCTCCCCCCAGGCTCCTCTCGCAGGACTGGACCGAGGGAAGAGGGCGACAGCCCTATTAATAAGTCAGGAGGACTATTAATGCAGTGCTGTTTGCCTTTGCAGACCCCAAGTCCAGCGGTTTCCTGAGGAGACAGGTAAGCTCTCAGGAGTGAGAGTGGTTGCTTTAGGAGGTGACAGGCACTTTGTCCGCCGGTCCAGATGGAGGGGAGGAGAGATGTCACTATGCTGGGCACCTGGCTATAGCCTCTGCTCACCTGGGACCCTCTGCAGAGACACAGTGAGAGGCTCTATAAGGGGTGCCTAGACGGACTGGGGCTTTGAGCACCTGAGTGGAGCCAGTGCCCCTGCTTCTGAGTCTTTAAAGCAGTTTTCCAACTTTTAAATTGCACATCCTGTTAAAATGCAGCTTCCTGGGTCCCACTCAGTCCTGCTGAATCAAAAGCTCCATCCAGTCCATAGGACCCCAAGTATCTGCAGATTTTAAAGCACTCTCAGGCGACTTTGATGCATGTGGAAAGTTTAAGAACGCCGTCAAAGTCTGGTAGAAATTCTAGAGCTGCTACTAAATTGCTAACCCCCAGGTGGTCTGGGCTGGGGCAGGGAAGGGAGCGCCTGCGAGTGGACTGCTACCCTGCCTTTCCTTCTCACGGCTTCTTTGGGTACTGACGAGGGGGTTCTCTTCCACAGAAAGCCATGAAGAAGACAATGGAGGCTGGTCATCCTTTGTGAGTACGGGGCAGGCTGTTCTTCCACCTTGCAGTGGTTTCCAGAGCAACTCTGTAATAAGGAATGTGCCTAATGCCAGAAGGAGCAAGGCCCAGATAGAGCCGCCCAGGGGTCAGATAATGCGCTCCGTGAAGGGCAGAGGATAAACTTTTTAGCCTCTCCATCCACAGGGTCTCCGCCTCACCCATTCCCCTCTGCCCCGTACAGAGAGCAGCTGCAGATGACACCGCATCAATGGGCCTGTCGTGCACCAGCAGCCCCGTCCGGACAGCAACGGTGGGCTGCACGGGCCACAGGCTGCGGGGTGCTGACCACACCCTTACCCACCGTGACCACCCCCGCAGCGGGGCCTTTCCCCCAGCGCCCCCTCCACATGGCCTACGCCAGAGTAGCTTTAAAGCTTTTCTCTTACACGTAAATGCTCATTGGTGACAGAGGGAAAGGAAGTTCAGAAATAACTAGCAGCCCCGGAAAGACCTCAGGGAAGGCCTGATCGAATTGGTTTTTATATGCGGGGTCGCGACAACCCCTTTGAGAGTCTGACCAGGCTGGTACATCCTCTCCCCAGAAAGCTGTGTATGGGGTCACCACACTTGACGCCAGACCCAGGCTAAGCCTAACTCCGTTACGGCTTGCTGCCCAGTCTGCCCACTTTACAGATGAAGCAGCTGAGCCCACCGGACAGCCTGACTTAACGTAGAGCCACACAGATATTCAGAGGCAGGCAAAGGCCCCTGGTTGCCCACCCTTAGTCCAGTGGTCTTTCTGGTAAGCAGCTGCCTCGAGTGCTTCAGAAGCAGGCACTAAACATCCCCTGTCCTATTGGGATTCTGTTACAAGGAAGCATTGAATTCGAGAAGCAAAATGCTATGTCTGTGCTTTCTATGTGAGAACAGAGGAATATGACAGATGTATTTTGTTCTAAAGGGAAAATGGACCAGAATTTTCCCCCAAACGCTTAGTTTTCATACAGAAACTGCATCTTTGCGACTGCTGGCCGCACAGTTCCTCCGCGTGGGAGCTCAGGCTGAGGCCAGCCTTCTCAACCCTCTCTGTACACAGGCAGTTCCCACTAGCTGCTGCCTACCACACCCAGGGTTCCACTGAACAAGGCACTAGGGTGCGGGGGCAGAGACAGAGAACTCAATCCTATGACCACTTTAAAGCTTACATAACACGTACCATGGGGCAGGATAGGATTAGGAACCAAAACCACGCATACACATTAGGAACCAAATCAGGAGAAGAAAATAATTGTCCTAGAAGCAGTGAGGAAAGTGTGTTGCTGAAAAAGGCCAATGGAGTAAGGCCTGGTGGAAAGTCAGGAGCCGCAGGGCTGGGCTGTGCAGGCGGAGAGGTTGGAGGGAGCCCCTGCTGGTATGGGGGGCAGTCAGCACCAGGGCTGGAGAGGCACAGAGGCTGGAGGCCGAGGTTCTGAAGTCCCTCCCACTGGTCGGGTTCCACCCCCTGCTCTCAAGTGACAGGAACACTGAGGGCAGGAAGAAGACTCTTCGGAGTTGGGGAATATACTCAACCTCACCTTGCCTTCCGATGTTAAAAAGATACACATTCTGCAAGTCAAACATTCACACAGGCGTCTTTCATTTGAGCACCCTAGACGGTCTCCTTTAAGCCACAGGGCAAAGTTGCCGGGATTTCTAGGCTCTCAGGATGCACCTTCCCACACCAAGCTGTGACTTCCCTTTGCTTCTTTCCACACTGTCCTTGACTTCAGAGAAATGCCCTGGGCCCATTTAGTACCCGCTTGATCTTGGCCTGTGACGGATAAGCCAGTCATGGGTCGGCAGCTGAAGGTGCCACCTCTACCTGGGAAATTATTCCTATACCTGTCACTTTCCTGGGCTGCCTCAAAGGCATAAACCCCCCAGGGCTTACCTGCCCTGAGACCCACAGAGAAGCAAATGTAAACTACACTAAAAAATCTAAAATTTAGAGTGCCTTCCAAGGGAGCAGCTTCACACTCAGTGCCAGATGTCACGAATAATAAGCTGTTTCTTTCTATACACTCATCTCTCAGCAGAGAGACTACCCCAGCCCTGACCATCCTGTCTCAGACACAACGTAATCTGCCTTCTAATCAACAGGCTTTTGGTTATCTGGTTTCCCATTAGCATGGCCTTGGACAGTGCACCGGGTTATAATGAAAAGAAATTTTTGAGAGCAGGCACCCAGAGAACAGACTGACAATGAACCAGGGGCATCACAAACGCTCCAGGTGTTGAGTCTCCCTCTTGGCAATGCCTGGAGTAAAAAATGTGTTTACTCAAAACAGCAGGTGCTGCCACCCTTCTATTCCTGTGTCCTCATTCCTTTTGCTTTTCTCTGTTGTGCAAACAACAACAACAACCAAAAAAAAAAACCAAAAAAAAATGTAGAGAAAAATGCACTTGCCTAGTAGCCTGAAGACCTTAGTGGAGGTCTCACGTCCACATTTTGCTAGCTCTGTGATTTCTGTAACTCCCTGACCTCAGAGTCCTCATCTGTAAAATGGGAGTGATCACCCTAGTGCTGAATGCCCCCACGTGAGGACCGTGAGGCTCGGCAGAGAGAGGCGAGGGAGGCACGCCGAGTGCCAAGGAGCCCGACACACCGCTCTGTGCCCATCACTGTCTCGGCAGGAAGAAGATGACTATGAGAGTCCCAATGAAGATCAGGATGGGGAGGATGACGGTGACTACGAATCCCCTAACGAGGAGGAGGCGGCGCCCATGGAGGACGATGCTGATTATGAGCCGCCGCCCTCCAATGATGAGGAAGCTCTGCAGAACTCCATCCTGCCTGCCAAGCCTTTCTCCAACTCCAACTCCATGTACATAGGTAAGGGCCCTGGCAGCCCAGCCCCCAGCCCCACTGGTGCACGGGAGGCCAAGGCCCATGTAGCAAGAAAGCTTTGTGTGCTGATGTTGGCTCAGCTTCCGATCAGCTGTGCGGCTTTGGGCAAATGTCTCTACCTCTCTGGGCTTCAATTTTCTCATCTGTGAAATAGAATGATAATAATATAGACCACACAGATTTGCTGTGAGGGTTATTAATAGTGCAGACAAATCATTGCTGCTGGTGCCTGGTATCAGCATGGAACGGTTACTTAAGAGTGTAAGTAACAAGTAACAACTTATTTTGTATGTTACTTTGGTATTCAAATACTATTTTTTTTTTTTTTTTGGCTGTACCCGTGGGATATGAAAGTTCCCAGGCTGGGGACTGAACCCGCACCACTGCAGAGACAATGCCAGAACCTTAATCCGCTGTGCCATAGTGGGAACCCCTACTAGCTTGTTCCTCCCCATCTCTGACCAATTCATGCTTATGTGGCACTACTGCCCACAGAACAGCAGATACATACAGTGATATTCAATGCGGATTGACTGTAACTTAAATTTTTCAAAAAATTTTGGTGGTGACAGAAAATAGGCACATACACATTTGCATAATATAATATCAAGAAGTAAGCAAAAAAGCTGATGATCACAAAAATTAAGACCACTAGTCCTTTAGGCTGTATAACACTTGGTATTTTATTTATTTATTTATCTATTTATTTCCTTTTTTTGTTTTTTTGTTTGTTTGTTTTTTGGATGTGCCCACAGCATGTGGAAGTTCCCAGGCCTGGGATCAAACCTGAGCTACAGCAGTGACAATGCTGAATCTTTAACCACTTGGCCACCAGGGAAATCTGATACTTGGCAATTTTTTTTTTTTTTTTTGGGGGGGGGGCTGCACCCTCACATATGGAAGTTCCCAGGTTAAGGGTAGAATCAGAGCTACAGCTGCCGGCCTACACCACAGCCACAGTAACAACAGGATCTAATCTAAATCTGTGACCTACACCACAGCTCATGGTAACTCTGGATCCTTAACCCACTGAGGTCAGGGATTGAACCCGAGTTCTCATGGATACTAGTCGGGTTCGTTACTGCTAAGGCACAATGGGAACTCCACACTGGGTAATTTTATTTTATTTATTTGTTTATTTATTTATTTATTTTTTTTGCCATTTCTCCCGCAGCATATGGAGGTTCCCAGGCTAGGGGTCCAATCGGAGATGTAGCTGATGTCCTACGCCACAGCCACAGCAATGCGGGATCTGAGCCACGTCTGCAACCTACACCACAGCTCACTGCAATGCCGGATCCTTAACCTACCGAGCAAGGCCAGGGATTGAACCCTCAACCTCATGGTTTCGAGTCGGATTCGTTAACCTCTGAACCACAACGGGAACTCCTACACTGGGTAATTTTAAAGCCCTTTCACAAACACTTTGTCAATGTTTCATTTTGTGTTTTGAAGCACCCTGTGTGATACAGGCCACAATTATCCATCCTGTTTCACATGCAGGGAAACTGAGGCCCAGAGATGAAACAGATAGCTAAGCTGCTGTGTGCCTCCTGTGTGCCAGTTATGAGCATACACAATGAAGGGGACACTATAGTTCTCACTCTAAAGAATCCATCGTCCAGGGGACGAGGCAACATCAAACAAATTAATCACAAGATGATTTACTTAAACTTAGATACTCAGGAAGACGCGTGCGAGAGACGAGGCTGGGGCATGTGCCTAGTCTGGGCTTGCTTCCCTGAGGATAGGATATTTAAGATGAAACTGAAAGGACACATAGCAGTTGGCTAAGTGGGGGCAGATACGGGGGAGGGAAGAGCATTCTAAGCAGGAGGAATGGCTGGGCAAAGGCCCTGAGGCTCCAAGGAACACGACAGGTCAGGGGAGCTGAGAGCTGGCCAGTGTGGGCGCTTGCCCAAGTTCTGAGCCCCACTCTCTGGAAGAGCACTGCCTCCCCTGGGCTGGGACCAGGCTGAGACAAAACAGCATCCAGAGCACAAAATGTCAGTAGACCGTCACTTAAAAGAGTCCTGGCCTAGCCTTCCCCTGTCAAAGGGGTAGGACGCTGCCAGCCAGTCAACCTGGCCTGGGGACACCTCTGAGATGATCAGAATAATGTGAATTTCTGTTAGGAGTCTGCGCTTTGGTGACCAGCTCCTCCTTCTAAGCAAGGAGGAAGTGGGAGGGGGAAGGACAGCCCAGAGAATTTGTGAGGGGAAGGAAGGGGCCCAGAACAGGATCTTCATGTGTCACAGTGGGCTTACCCTTGCTGAGGCAGTTGTGCCTATGTGTGTCTCTGTGTGTGTCTGCACGTGTGTATGTGTGTACGCACGCACAAATACAGGTGTGCATTTGTATGTCTGTACAGGTGAGGGCATGTGTATGTTGACTTCTTCACAATGTTGCCTGAAAACACTTGCTCAAGGCGCTGGCTGAGCTAATGACCGAGAGGCTTTTCTTCAGCCTTCATTCACAAACCTTTAATAAATACCCATTTCCCAGAGGTGAGGTGAGAGTTGCTCCTAGGTGTCAGCAGAGTGAGACAATCCGGGCAGGTACAGAGAAAGCAAGGGGCCAAGTACTCCTCACCCTGAGAAATCGCGTGAGGACACATCCCAGTCACACTGCCTGGGGCTGCTCTTGGTGCCGATGGGGTCGGCGGGATCCTGAGATGCGCCCAGTCAGGGCTGGCTCTGTTCCTGGAGAGCCGTGGGGGGGTGGCTGGGCCAGCCTTCCTGCTAGACGGAGCATTTCTCCCTTCATTTCAATGCCTTTGCATCTCCACAGACCGGCCGGCCTCCGGGAAGGCACAGCAGCCGCCGGTGCCCCCTCAGAGGCCCATGACCGGCCCCCCTCCTCTGCCTGCTGGCCGCAATCACACGGTAGGCTCCCCCACCTTCTGTTATGCTACTTTGCGTCCACTCAATAATTTCCTCTGCAGAGAGAAGCCACAGACATCTTCACCCAATTCTAGCCGCTAAGAAAAAATTATACGCAGGCTGGGAAACCACGTACCCAAGTGCTCACAGTGTGTTTTTTGGAAAGTGAAATACTAGAGATTTTTATACATGTCATAATGCTTCTTATCATCGTATTTTCTCTTTATACCATAAACAACGTAAGCCGTTTGTATGATCAAAGTCTCCTCATGATATTCATTTTGCAATTATTTCCCACTTTTGAAATAAGTGAAAACTGTAAAATACACTAAGAGGACCAAGCAAATGGCACCTCCTAGTATTTGGGTCCCAGGCCTTCTCCTTCTGACAAAATGACTGTTGCCACCTGCTGGCCAAGGCCTGAAATTCTACAGTCAAGGCTTGAAACCAAAATGTGTAATGCCATGAACCCAGAGGGAGAGAGGCAGCAAACCCTCCCTCCTCTTGCTTCAAGCGTATGATCTCAGTTCTCGTGGGTCTAATTAAGAAAGGCACACCTCCACTTACCGTATTTCACTTTATTGCACTTCCCAGATACTGTGTTTTGTTTTTTTTTTTTTTTTTTACAAATTGAAGATTTGTAGCAACTCTGCCTTGTCAAATGACAGTCAGAATTTTTTAGCAATATTTAAAAATTGAGATATGTACGTTGTTTTGTTAGACATAATGCTATTGCACCCTTAACAGACTTCGGTTGCTGTAAATGTAATTTTTATACTTACTGGGAAGTCAAAAAAATTGTGTGACTAGCGTTGATGAAAATTCAAGTAACAATCAAACTAGGAAGAAACAAAGAGAATTTTATTCTAGCCAAACTGAGGATTATAACCTGGGAGAAAGATGCTCGGAAGCTCTGAGAACTGATTCATCAGTCAGGAGCTAGAGATGCAGTTTAACACATTTTTGAGACCAAGAATCATGTATTATATTGATGGATTAACATTACAGTTTGTCAGAGATGTTTTGGTCAGGCACGGTCAGAGTGAGCCTTTAGGTCAAAGTGACCCCCTGACAGTATGAGAAGGACACATTGCAATGGTGGCATCCGAAGAAAGGGACCATTTTTCTCCAAGTTTGTTTACATCCTCCTGCCTTAAGGAGGCTGGTTAATGCATAATGCAGATGCACACTGCAGATGAGGAAAGGCCTTTCACAAATGCGAACAAAGTATGTGTTTTAGTTGACTTCGTTTGACAGGCCTGCCATAGGAAATGTACGATTTTTCCCCATCGCTAGGCTTATTTTGGTTTTTGCTTTATGGTGGTGGTCTGGAACCAAACCTGCAATATCTCCAAGGTATGCCTGCATCCAGAGAGACCCCAGGAGGTTCAGGCTCAGGAGTCAATAGCTGGAACTGTGTTCCCTTCACGTGGGACCAGAGCACCGTGACAGCTGCGGTGAACGCCAAGTGTCAGGGCTGGGAGGATCCCCATCACACCCCAGCTGGGACTCCTCCCCTCGCCCGCGCCCCGCCCAGCAACAGATGGCTCCTCGCTGCTCCTGCGGTTCGGTTCCATTACAAAGGGGGCTCATGGAGCTGAATCTATCTACACATGTACTTGCTTTTGAAATTGGAAGCCCTTCACCTCACTCTTGGGATGCAGAATGCACTCAGTCAATCTACAGATACTGCTTGAGCAACAGTGCCCGGCAGTGTTCTAGCTGCTGGGAACAGAGCATGAACGAGACAAATAAGATCCCTGCTTCCATAAAATTTTGATGGGGGTTAGGGAGAGATGGATAATAAACAGGTAAAGAGATGTATAAACAATATAATTTGAGTAGTAACGTGTGGTTAGAGAGACAGAAGACCAGGGAACATGACGGTAGGTGTGATGGTGCCCCTGAACTGGAAAGAATGAGCCAGTTGTGGCGAGAGAGCCGGGGAAAGAGCATTCCAGGCAGAGGGGAACGCAATTATAGACACGCCCAAGTGGGCATGAGCTTGAGAATTTGCGGGAACTGTAAGAAGATACCTACAGTGAGAGCCCAGCGGGCACTGCAGAGAGGAGCCCACAAAGGCGTTGGAAGGGGGGCCAGCAGCTAGCTCAGGCAGGGCCTCGCAGGCCATGAGGAGTTTTAGTTTTGTTCTTAATAAGAGCCGCTAAAAAGCTTGGTAGGGGAATAACATGCAGAAAATGCTCTCATAGAGTGTGGAACAGGGAGCTCAGATAGCAGGCGACTGTTCAGGCGAGGAATGGTATGTGTGTGGGTGGAACAGGGGGATGGAGAAAAGAGAGCAGATTCAGACCTATATGGGGGGAATAAAGCCCCCAGGACTTCAACTGATGGGTTGAAAATGCTCCCTGACATGTGGATTTCTTTTAAAGCAGCCACTCCCCCCACCCCAGCCCAACCACGAAGAGCCTAGCAGAAGTAGAAACCACAAAACAGCAAAGCGTAAGTCCCTCTCTTGCTGCCCATCGACCCCCACCCTTCCCCGGCCAACTGCTCTCTTCTCCGAACTGACTTCAGTCTCTTTTCCTTCCAGTCCCTGTTCCTTCCATAGACAGAAGCACGAAACCACCCCTAGATCGTTCTTTAGCTCCGTTTGACAGAGAGCCCTTCACACTAGGTTGGTATCTTTCATGTTTGATGCGTGGTAAGTGTGGCCAACATTTACAGAGTGCTTATTCATGCTTTACATGGGCACCGATGCATTTAACTATCTCCACAATCCTCTGAAGTGGGGACTATTAGAATTATCCGCATTGTACAGATGAGGAAACTGAGGCATGAAGAGGTATAACCTCCCAAGGTCACTCAGCTACCAAGTGATCGGGGTAGTGACCCAAACCCAGAGCTCCTGCCCTTAGCCTGGTGCCAAGCCTGCTTCTCCATGGGTACCATCCAGCTACGCGCGCATCCATCCTGTTGTCCTGGAGGAAAATGCAGGAGGCATCTGGGCTAAGGGGCAAGGGGCCTGGCGGGGCTGTTGTCTGCTGCCTTAGCTGCTACTTAGCAGCTCGCTGACCACTAAGGAATGTTGCTTTTTCAGAGCTGTCTCCTTATTTGTAAGGAGAAAATAACTTTATAAAACTCTAAAGTGCTATTCAAATGTCAGAGCTGTCTTGTGTTGTGTGTGTGCAGTTGACCAAACTGTGCATATACTACGGTCCTTTCCCTCCAGCATTGACCCAGAGGATTCTTGGGCTGCAGCTACCTCTACATAGTTCTTTTTGATTTCAATTCTAAAACTTAACTATCATTTACTGAGCACTTACTCTGCGGCAAGTGCCCACAAATAAATTACAGTGGTCTCTCAAGTATCAGCAGGGTGTGGCGGGGCGGGGGGTGGGGTGGGGGACTGGTTCCAGGACCTCTGCGGAAACTAAAATCTGATGACACTCAACTCTTATATAAAATGGTGTAGTATTTGCATAGAACCTATATACATCCCCTGTGAACTTTAAATCATCTCGAGATTACTTACAATACTAATAGAATATAAATGCTATGTCAATAGTTGTAAATAAATGTAAATGCATGTACCATAGTTGCCAGTGCATGGCAAATTCAAATTTTGTTTTTTGGAACTTTGCGGATTTTATTTTTCCAAATATTTTTGATCTGAGGTTGGGTGGTGCATGGGTGTGGAACCCACGGATATGGAGAGTTATCTCTGCATCATTCCTAGTCCTCACACCAACCCAACAAAGACGGCGTGTTATCATTCCCACTTTGTACATGATAAAGATGCAGTTCAGAGAGTTTGAATACTTTTCCCAAACTTACATAACTAGGCTCAGGATCTGAACTCGAGTCTTCTCGACCTCAAAATGGATGCCCTTTTCCACCACACGATGCTGCAGGTAGAGACCCTGGATTTTCCCTGCTGTGACTAGGGAGTCCTGGGGAAGGAGCCCTGAACCTTGAGGGATAAGGAGCCTGGCACCCCAGACCCTCCAGCTACATAACAGTGAACAAGGCATTTAGCCTTTGGGGCCTCAGTCTCCTCTTCTATCGGCAAAATGACTTTCAGCTCTTGGATCTGAGGCTACTGCTTGCTGCTGTTTCCCTGAACCACATCGCGGCTCTGCTAAATCATGCAAATCTATGTCGGCTATTTGGGTTTAAAATGGCCTGCTGTGGAGAGCTGTACAAATTACATGAAAATGAAGACAGAGAGATTCGACTTCAGGCTCCAGCCTTGCTTTCTCTCATGAGTCAAAGCACTAGAAAAGTGGAACACTGATGTCAAATCCTTCTGATTCATTTCCTGAACAAAAATTAACCTTTTTAAAGATTTTTTTTTTTTTGCTTTGAGGGCCGCACCCATAGCACATGGAAGTTCCCAGGCTAGGGGCTAAATCAGAGCTGCAGCTGCTGGCCTATGCCACAGCCACAGCAACATCAGATCCGAGGCACATCTGCAACCTACCCCGAAGCTCACGGCAAGGCCAGATCCTTAATGCACTGAGTGAGGCCAGGGATCGAACCCACATCCTCATGGTTACTAGTTGGGTTCATTACTGCTGAGCCACAACAGACACTTCCCCTTTTTAAAGATTTTTTTTTTAAATGTGTTTTTCTTTTTAAAGATACCTTTTCTCAACAATACAAGCTCTACCCCTGAATTAATTACATATGTGATGTTTTCGGAGAACTAACCTCTAACTCAGATTCTTGTCAATAGACTCCTAACATGTCCAGAAAATATGCAAAAATCAGCAGATTAGAAGAAAAGTTATTCAGCCCTGATGATATAAATCTGAATTTTCTGGGTACCTCTCTAAAGGAAGGTTTCTATCTCAAACCAAAGTATTTATAAATAATGAACATTTTTCATACCACCCAAACTCTCTCCCACTAGGCAGTTGGGGCAAGATTCTCAGGACCTTTCATGGGCCTGGCATGTACTTAGTTTTTAACCATTAAATCATGTTGCAAAAATGCAGCTCCAGGGAGATGTATTACCATTCAGCTTAGGGTGTTAACTGAGCTGGTGGGCAGAGGGAGAGTAAAGAAGAAGAATGAGTTAACAATTGTTAGCACCCAAGGGTCATGTGCCTGACCCCACATATAAACTGTCACTTGATCCTTACAGTAAACCTATGCAGTTTTAACCTACCATCCTCATTTTACAGGTGAGGAAATTGAAACTCAAAGACTTTAGGTCACTTCCTCAAAATCACTCAGAATTTGCTTCCAGACCTGGTTCTATCTAGAGCACCAGAGTCAATGTACATTTATTACATTGAAGACATGGAATAACTACTCTAAAGGACTTTAGATGGAATTTAAAAATACACTGCTTTGAATAACTTTGCAAGGCAGAGTTCTCAAGCACAGCTAGCATTTCTTCAAGGAGCCTGCATGTCATCTGTTCCAAGAGAAAATAAAAGGAAGAAAGACAAAGAAAAAAAAAAAAAGAAAAGAAAAACCAACAAAAATCCCAACAAAATGATCTGTAGCTACCAGAAGAATCTTCTCAAACTTTCTCTCCCAAGTTAAAAATTTTGCATAAACTAAGTGTAACACTTTACATAATGTAACAGTTAAAGGGAAATTAACCGTTCCATGGCAAAATGGATTTATTTTAGATAGAAAAATAAACTTAGACTGTACAAAGAAACTGGTATGAAAGAGGTATTAAAATCCCAAGAAGGCATTCATCCTTTTTATCATCAATTAGATAAAATAAAATGATGGAAAAAAGCACAGAACTCACAATACTGTTTGTATGTCAACAACACTGTGACCCTTGGGCGAGGTCACTTAATTTCTCTAAGTTTATAAATTAGGTGCTACGTTGGGGACCCTTTACCCATCTAAGGTCTACACCGCCTCATTGCTTAAACCCAGTCAACCCTCCAAGGGCCCCTGGATTCAGTTTCATCAAGCAATGTCTTAATATCTCATGCTTGGCTGTTAAACTCAAGGTCTGTCTGCTCTTTGTCTTTTATAGGAAAGAAACCAGCGATTTCTGACAAGGTGAGCTTACCCCGGTTTGTTTTTGTTTTTGCTCTGTTCTGTATTTTGCCTGTTTTCTGTGCAAAGTGTTGAGGACACTCACACCTCTTCCCTCCTGCCTTGCAGCCCTCAGCGCCAGCAGGAAGGTGAGTGGCACTGGAGCACCAGCGGGAGGGTACGAGGCCGGGGCTGTACAACTCTAGTCTGCTTCTCATGCATCCTTTCTTGCAACTCTGCAGGCCTCTCGGGGAGCATTTGCCCAAGATACAAAAGCCCCCGTTACCACCGGCCACAGAAAGACCCGACAGAGGCAGCCCCCTGCCAGGGAAGAAGCCACCTGTGCCAAAGTAAGTGTCTTCTGTCACTTGGGCTTGTCGTATAGAGGGGGAGATGTGAACGCCTGCCTTGTATTAATTAGCTATCTGTAGAGACCAAAGACCATGGCGCACCCAGATGGGAGTGGGCTCCTTTTGCCTCTGGGGCTTGAGGAATGTTCAAGCTTCTCAGGTTGGAGGGAGAGGGCCTGGGTCTCTTTGAAGGACATGGCCATCTAGCACAGAGAGGAGTAGACAGGTGCTTCCTCGGCAATGACTGCCCTTTGTGGAGACCTTCTCCTCAACCAGCCAGATTTTTGGCTGCATCTTCCTTCCATCACAGGGTGTAGCCACTGCACCTATCATTTTATATCTCCGTATGGGAAATCATTGTGGGAGGTCATGGGTCACTGTTCAGAGCCTCCCTCACTGCTCAGCCACACTGTATAATGGCAGAATACCAAGCTTGGCTCTACTATTTCCAGCCTCACTATACAGTCTTTGGGGGCCTATCTACCAAATGGCACAAGTAAATCTGAGCTCAGGCCCAACCCTGGTCCTTACCAAAGGCAAAACCAAGGCTTCCCTTGAGCTCGGGTGTGCAAGCAGGATTCATAACTATGGCTCTTGCTTGACCAATATGAGGACTAAATCAGAGCCATGGCTAGGGTGCACCAAGAAAACCTGAGTAATCGAATAAATATTTTAAGGGAATGTTCTAAAAAATCAAAATGAATGCAAAAAATATCATCATGAACCAAGTATCAAAGTCTTAAGTAAACACTAGATGTGATGACATGAAGCCTCTGACAGACAGAAGGCGTTCACCAAATTGTCCTCCTTGTGTCCTCTGAGGGGAGAAGGACGTGGGCCCAGATGGAGAGCTGCCTGCCACAGTGCTAAGGCCGCTGTCACCAAATCTGTTTGACCAGCTTGTGCATCTGGGAAGAGTCCCAAAGCAGCAGCATTTCCCAAGCATCTTCCCTTCACACGAAGGGTGAGGCCCGAGATGGTTGTTTTCAAACATCAGCCGAGGAGAAGGTTACCTAAAATGTTTTTATTTGCTTAGAGAAACATCTACTCAGTGAAATTTAATAGCTACTAAAGAGGTTGCTGACGAAACCTTTTTTCTTTAATGTAATTATTTGCTGCAGTAGCTAAACAGAATAAAGGTTTGCCCAGCTCAGCTCACAATGATGACAGAACACTGAGTCACCAAACTTCCCTCTCCCCTGCTTTTCTGCTGGGGTTTTTGCTTTTCCATGTAATCATGGCTCAATGGGTTTGGTTTCTTGTTACTTATTAGATTAGGCAAAACAACCTATGTTCTTTTAAACTCTTTATGCTCAGTTCTTTTCCTTTGCCCGGATTCATTTCAGGCATGGATGGGGAGGAGACAGAAGAGAGAATGTAAGTACAAAGCATCACTTGGTGAGTGCTTGGCACAGGGGAACCAGTGAAAGCTCTTGTGGAGGCCGGGGCTACCTCTGTCTTGGCCACATTTGCGTCCAGTGCTGGGAGCCAGGCCTGAACACAGGAGGCTGCTGAACCCTGGGGCCTGGTGGGGCTGCCATCTCTCCCTCCTGCCCACATGCTGTACTGCTTACTCCTGTGCCTTGAAAGCTCCTGGGGAGACTGGGTTCATCACAGCCCCATTACCCATGGTGATTAGCAAGGTAAGGGGCAGGAGGTGAAGGGGAAGATAAAGTGAGGGGTGCTCCAGAGTCTGGGCCTCACAGCAAAGCATCCTAGGCCTCTGTTTTCCCCTTTAATATCTCCATGGCTTAGGAAGAAGGGAAATAGCATCTATTGAATGCCTGCTATGGACCTGTTGCCAATCTAGCTACTTCTGAACAAGTGTTTGCCTGCCACTTGTCCAGATGTAGTAAAGAAAGTCTCATTATCCCAGGAACCCCATCAGTTTCAGGCAAACAAAGACCAGGCAGTTGGCCATCCCAGCTTTACACATACTGTGCATTTAATGTCTCTTTAAGGAGTCATTGTTTCTCTTTTACTAAGAGGAAATCGAAGCTGACGGGGGTGAGATACTGGTGGCAAGTTTCACAGCTGGTAGAGAGCCAGGATCCAAATCTAGGTCTGTCTGATTTCCTCTACACCGGAAGCCCTCTGAAGGCCATCCCACCCTTGCCATGTTCAAGGGCTCAGCAAACTTTTATCGAGCACTCAACATACACCATGTACAAGTAGTAACTAATTTAATCCTCACGACAACACTGAGGAAGGCGCTCTTTCATCACCACTGTGCCGGCCTAACAAGTCCGAGTCGGCAGTTGTGGCCCACTAGTCAGTGGCAAAATCTTCCTGGCCTCTCTGAACATCATTTCTTATCTGAAGTGTAGAGCAAATACCCCCTCCCTTCTCTTATTTCACAAGGCTGTCCTAAAGATAAACGTGCCGAACCGTGTGGGCACAACTTGGAAGCTATTTACACATCAGTAAGGTTGCCTGATGTTTAAGGGGAGCAGCCATTACAAAACGAACCCCAAAACAAGGCTGATTAGGGTTGAATCGATTTCTGTAACTCTTGGCAAGTTAAGAATCCCTCCTGGGCAGCACGTTTTCATGTGGAAAATGAGGAGGCTAAATTCCTGAAGGGGTGCTAGGAGAACTGGATGAAATATCATTTGTGAGTCTTCAGGACACATGTTTGATACTGTCACTATTAGTGCATCCTTGGGTCCTTTTAGATACCTCAGTACCTATTTGATGTTAATTATATAAAGTGTCTCAGAATGGACTGTCTTTAAATGACCATTTGTTAAAAAAAGATAAATTACTTAGCAAGTTCTACTGGTCTCCACAGTACCTTAATTATGGAGACGCACAACTACTAAAGAAAACAGAGACATTTCTATGATGGAGAAATATGGTTCTTTTAGGAACTGTGGTGTTTTCTGTTTCTTGGGGTTTTGGGGGGGGTTGTTTTGTTTTGTTTTGTTTTTGCTTTTCAGCGCCACAACTTGTGGCATATGGAGGTTCCCAGGCTAGGGGTCCAATCGGAGCTGCAGCTGCCAGCCTACTCCACAGCCACAGCAACAAAGGATCCGACCTACACAGCAGCTCACGGCAACACCAGACCCTTAACCCACTGAGTAAGGCCAGGGATCAAACCCGCACCCTCAGGGATCCTAGTCGGATTCATTACCACTGAGCCACAATGGGAACTCCCGAGGAATTGTGTTTTCATGATAGGTTAATATCTTCTTTTTTTTCTTCCCCTTACCAGGATGAAGACGATGGTATGTTCAGAAAGGCTTTCTTACAACTTATAACCTATTCCTTTGTTTTTCTGCTGAGGCACTCAGATGGAATTATTTAGCACAGAAAACATTACACTTGTTAAATTAGTATTAAGTAGACATACATCAGTTGGCATACTATGTAACTACAATAAAGTGGATTATTTGGCTTGGTTACCAACGTTCAGGCATTACAGTGCAAATTACTTGCAGAGCAAAACTGAAAACTGCATGTACAGCTGAATAGAAAATATCCTAGTGTTTACGCTCTCTTAACACATGGTCAAGGATCATTAATTGCAGATAAATGGCATGGCATAAAATTTGGCTTTCATTAAACTTGTGAGTCATTTCTGAAATCCATATGATTTCCAACTGATAATTTTCTGCCAAGTTAACATTGCAAAAGTGAAAAAAATAAGATGTGTATTATGGAGAATGATAAAGAATGGGAGCATTTTAAAATGCATTCTAAGCTGGTAAATCATTTAGAAAAACCTTGGGGGTAGGCTTTCTACCCACTTCCCAATGGCATTCAATCTTTCGGATTTTTGTACCTCCTTTTAGACCGGCTGTTTCGAACTGGGGAGCAGTTCTGGGCTGTTTTGAACTGGGGAGCAGTCCTGTGACACCTGGATCCTAACAACTTGCTTCTTCTCTCTCACCTCACAGTGCATCAGAGACCCCTGCCCCCACCAACAATGCTCCCCATGAGCTCCAACACCTTCCCTTCAAGATCCACCAAGCCCTCACCCAAGCACCCCCTCCCACCGACTCACACACCCGGAGCCTTCTCAGAAAGGTGTGTGCTGCCATTCAGTTCTAAATTGGTACACCATCTGGGGGCACTGATACCAAGCTAACGTCTGGTGGGTTGAGGAAGAAAGAAATGAGTCACTGGAGTTCCCCTCATGGCTCCGTGGTAATGAACCCAACTAGTATCCACGAGGATGAGGGTTCGATCCCTGGCCTCCCTCAGTGGATTAAGGATCCGGTGCTGCCGTGAGCTGCTGTGTAGGTCGAAGTTGCGGCTTGGATCCTGTGTTGCTGTGGCTGTGGCTACAGGCCAGCAGTTGTAGCTCTAATTCGACCCCTAGTTGGGAACTTCCTTATGGCAGGGGCACAGCCCTAAAAACCAATTAGAAAGAAAGAAAAGAAAGAAAAGGAAAGAAAAGGAAAGGAAAAGAAAAGAAAGAAAGAGAGAAAGAAAGAGAGAAAGAAAGAGAGAAAGAAAGAAAGAGAGAAATGAGTCACTGATGGTACAGTCAGAACATTCTGGGTCTTAAGAATCAAAACCAAGCTGAACATAAAGAACCGCATGTCTTAGCTCACTGCTGTGTTCTGAGTCTCTGTACTTGGGGTCAGAGGGGTACAGAATTGCCTGTTCTGTCAAAAGCCTAGACGCAAAGGACTCTTTGGGAGGAAATGGGGACCGTTTTCACTCCGTGAGTTGAAACAAAGAAACAAACACTCAAGAAACCCAGTTAATTACTTGGACGGGAAGACCAAAAAAACTTACCTTGCATTTAGCAGACGCAGAGAACTCACCTGGTGAGCTGTCCCCAGCAGCTGTTTTCTCAGTAGCAAGAGGGTTTTCTCAGGGTCCACAATGAGGCAGGCTGTCCAGAGGCAGAGGTACAAACAGGAGAAAGATTTAGGTCATGTCTCCTAAATAAGCCCTCAGGCTGCCTCCTGATATCTGCCCTCCCCCCCGCCCCCCAACCCAGGGTTCATCCACTAGCCCTTTGGGCTCATCTTCTCCCTCACTGGGAAAAGCCCAGTCCCTATCCTAAATATGGGAGAAAATTCACCAGCAAGGCCCCTCCACCCCTGCCAGATATCTGGAAGGATTCAACTTTTTTTTTTTTTTTTTCACTTTCCCTGGGTGCCTCTTGCTCTGATTTTCTGCTGCTACTTCTCACTCTTTCATCTGTTTATCTTCTTCTTCCATGTCTACCATTTTCTCATGCTACTTCACCCCACTGGGCCCTAGCCCTAGTCTTCATGCTTATAAAATACCACTCACATGAGATTGCTGAACAGAGCAATTTTACTGAAGGTTTGGACTAAATTTGCAGGGGGAGCTGCTGCACAACAGACAGCATATCGGGGCCCCCGTAGGCCCACATCACCCCAGTCCCCACGGATGCTGTTTCGGTGTCCAGCAGCACCACGGAGCCCTCTCTTTCTCACCCCTTACCCTCTCCCTGTAGACCATTAGGCCTTGCGGATTCTCAAACAACACGCCCATGTAATGTATTGTCCTAACTAAAAGAGAAGTCTTCTCCAAAGAGGATTTCTGTCTTACTCCAAACTCAAAGTCTTCAAACTACAGCTGACCTTTTCTTTTTTGCTTTGCTTTTTTTTTTTTTTTTTTTTTTTTTGGCTTTTTAGGGCTCAGCTGCCTTTCAAAAGTAGCTTTTACAGCCCTTTATACAGTTCTTTTGTTGCTTTTGGCTTGTGAAACTTGTTAGGCTTTGGGGTGGTCCATCTTGGGACAGTAGTGAAACACCCAACAGGTTCCTTCTCTTTGCCCTGCTTCCATGGTTTCAGGGAGCTGGTGGGAAGTAATAACAGGAAGCAGCATTCCCCTAATCCAGACTCCCCCTCTGGCCCCTTCACCCCAACCCAACTTAAATCCATTCTTTTTCTGTCTCCGCAGTAACAGTAGTTTTCCGCAGAGTGCCTCCCTGCCGCCATACTTCTCTCAAGGTTTGTACTCTGGGCTCTAGTGACCTGGTCCCGCCAACATGCCAGCAGGACTGGATGGCCAACCTGTTCCAAAGCCTTTTAGCAAAGGTTTTATTTCCTCAAAGCACCTGACTTCCTCATTCAACACTTAACTCAGCTTGTGTAGTGTGTGAAAGGCTGTTGGGATGATTGGCTACTACACAGAATAACACACACATACACGCACACACTTCCTCAGGAAGGCAGCCCTGGCCTTCATCTTCCTACGTACAGTTTTTCCCCCTGCTGTTTTTACATGGCATTCAGGAGAGTGCTGGTTTTCTCTGTAGTTTTAGTTTCTACAATGAGTATAACCTGGGTTGCTAGTTGAGGAACATTTTTTTAAAATGCAGATTAAGAGACTCCCAACCCCCAAGATTCTGATACAGTGAGTCTGGGTGAGGACCTGTATTTTCACTAACATCTCCTCTGGGTGTCCATGGTAAGTATTTACTGAGAGTGTTCTCAAACTGTAAGATGCATATAAATCACCTAGGAGTTGTGTTAAAATGCAGATTCTGATTCAGTGAGGTTCTGCATTTCTAGCAAGTTCCCACGTGATGCTGGTACTGCTGGTCCATGGAACACTTTGAGTATAAGCAAAGGTGTACAAGGTGGCACTAGACTATTTACTGGTGATGGGGATTATTAATATGAACAGTTGCTTAATTTTTTTTTTTTTTTGGGAATATAGTCATCCCTCTATATGGGAAGGGGGATGGGTTCCAGGACCCCCACAGGTACCAAAATCCAAGGATGCTCAAGTCATTTGTAGAAAATAGCATAGTACAGTCGGCCCTTCATACCCACAGACTCCTGAGCCTGGTGATTCAGGGTCTCCTTGGAATTGTCATTTAGGCAGAGTAATGTCTGGAAGCCACAGGTTCTAGTCCTAGCCCTGTCCATGCTTTGTTTAGACTCTCTCAGCCTTTGTTTCCTCATATTCAAAAAGAAGATAATACCCACCTTGTGCGGTTGCTGTGAGGATGACAGGCAGCGTACACAGGTGCCTTACTCAGGGCCTGGACAGGGCAGTGCTGTTGAATGAACAAATGAATGAGGCATGAATTATTGAGAACATTCAACTTGGAATTTCCAGTCTTTAGCAGCCATTCTGACACATTGAAGATGGGCTTGGCAATTACAGATCAACATGAGCAAAACTTTCCTGAGACTAGGAGACACATTCGCTTAAAAAGTGTCAGGGAACTGTCAACAAGAAAGTGAAACTCAAGTGCTGGGTAATTTGCAGGACACACCAACACAGATTTCCTGATTGTTGGGATAGGTGGTGGGACCTTCTATGGGGAGGTGAACAGTTCTACATCTGGAGAAAATTTGGTAAAGAATGGCAGGTAGTAAACTCTGGCTCTAAAAGCTAACAATATTCTCAAGGTAATGTCCCAGCCTCTGGGGTAACTTACATTTCTTTTTAAGAAAACAATGAGAATATGATTATCTTTATCACCACATCACCACAGGGTGGTAGGGAATCCATTCTGGGTGTGCTGGAGTCTATGAAAGATCTGGCTTCTGAATATTCTTTGTGATGACCACATTAAAGCAATGTGGCTTTTTCAGCAATGGATCTCGTCACTTTATAGTATATAACATGCACAATTAAACAATCACTCAAAGGTGTGGTAGTACCTCACAATGTCACTGGCCTGGCTGCAGAATAACTGAGTGGTCCTTATGGTTCTGAACAAGTGAAAATTATTTTTGAACTTGTGGTTTCTTGAAATGTGAATTACTAGGAACAACTAACTGCAAGGGCACTTGGGGGAGAAAAATGTGCTTATGACAGAAGTGAAAGACTGCTGAAATTAACTTTCCAAATGCTCCACTTTTGAAGGCCCGAGCAACAGACCACCTCCCAGAATCGAAGGCAGGAACTTTTCCTCACCAATTCCAAACAAACCTCGGCCACCATCCCCTGGGGAAGATGAGGTAATAAGGCATCTGTTTGTACTCCGTTTTGTTCCCCCAGAAAATGAATCATCAGAACTCCCATTGAACACGCTCTTGTACTTCTATTAGCCTTATTTTTTTTTTTTTAGCGAAAAAAATTAAGAGGAGGATTCGATGAAAAGTAATATTTTCTTTTTCCTTGGTGTTTTTCAGACTCTTCCAATGGCAAATGTGTGTTTTGCATTAAATAAGCAGAAAGATAATCTTATTTTTCATCTGTTTCTTAGCTTATGACATTGCAATAAGTCACTTAACTGCTCGTTAACTCAGTTTTTTCAGTGAATATATTATCATTCTAAACTAAAGAAATTATTACATCTTTACCTTTCCTGATAAGAAGCTCCATTATATATGGCATTCTTATTCACAGTTACCTTTGCATCCAGTGTTATGATAAAAAGCAGTTCAAACAAAATATCTTCTATGTAGCCTTACCTAAGTGATTCTATATTCAAATTAAGAAAACAAATATTTCAGACCTCATGGAATTGAGGTGGTGATTTATGGAAATGATTACTTGGAGGCTTTTCTTTTCACTTACATATGTAACTGCAAAATTGATTCCGTTTTTAAAAATTTACATTTCAGAATTCATTAAATGAAGAATGGTACGTTTCTTATATTACCCGAACAGAGGCAGAAGCTGCTCTCAGAAGGATAAACCAGGTACTGTGTTAATGTTTATTTTTTAGTAGTTATAAATATTAATGGAAGAAAATAAAGGGAACTGACTTTTATTGAGTACTGATTATGGGCTAGGAATTCTGCTGGCTGCTGTTCGTGCTTTTATACTAAGGGGACCAATTAGTGCCAGCTTCCTATCTACCAGCATCCGGAGAAATGATTCCTAGGGTCCTGACAAAATAATCTAAATTAAGGTAATCATTTGGCTGGCAGACTCTTAGGAGATTTTATTAACGAAAATGGTCCACCTTTGCACAGGAATTATACAAGGCCAAAAGGAGACTCTCTCCTCCCAAATTCCAACATTTTAAGGAAGGTTCCATGTTCCTCTTAATACATAGTTGGCATCAATGTGAAGGGGCCCATATTGAGAGACAACAGCAACTTTTCATCCTTTCTCCTAGCAGTTTCTAGCTGCCCGTTAACACTGAGGTCTGGAACCAGATTTCTTGCCTGCCAGTGCTGACTATTAACCTTAAATCTATGTATCAGAGACAGGAAAGCAAAGATCCTTGTCTTTCACAGCTCTCACATTTGGAGACTACAACTGTAGTTCTCAAGCTTTGTTGCACATTTAAATCACCTGAGGAGCTCTAAGAAAAATTCTGATTCCAGTCTTATCTTGAGAGATTCTAGATTTAATTAGTCAGGGGTGCCATGTGGGCTCTGGAAGTCTTCAAAACTTGAAATTCTAAAGCAAAGCCAGGACTACCAATATTTGTTCAACAAGTATATTTGTGCAACAGAGATGTTCTAAAATTTATTCAATCATCTTGGAATGAACAGAATAAAGGAAAGCCATTATTGCAGATTGTTGACTATTTAAGACATCCTGATTCAATACACAGAGGAGGAAGTAATTTAAATGGATTCCTCCTTATTCATTCTATTTTAATATTAGATCTTTACAGTATTAATTTGATGTAGCAATAATTTATGGAATGAAATTTTAAAATATAGGCCAAATCACAACGGTATTTTAGTAAATATTAGGGAAAAAGGGTGCTAAGAACACCTGCCAAGGTTCAGGTGTTTTATAATGAAACATTGTATCTGGATACCGTAAAGTTTTAAAATAGGTAAATTTCTTAGGTATTTGCAGGTATTTTCTGACTTAGGCTGTGGAAAGACAGGATTAGAGAATTAGCTTTTGAGTCAGAAGATATATCTGTAGTTAACCAATAAAGTTATTTTGCTGGCCCTTTATCCACTCAACCACCTATTACTTGTTTTATTACTGAAAAAGAGATTCCTTTTTCATAAAGAGACTTCAAAGATGTCTCTTTGAAATTTGGAAATGTCTCTGCTGCCTCTTTCTTGACATCAAGGAATCCATGACACATGGGACTGCAGCTGTTTGGGGAACTGAATGTTCACTGAATTGTCAACTGTTAGGTTTCCAGATCCCTAGAGTCTTGTTTTCTGCTCTTACAGACAATAGGAGTATTGACTTTTCCTGCTCCCATAGTAACAGGAATTTATCCTTTCAGGATGGCACTTTTCTGGTTAGAGACAGCTCTAAAAAAACAATAACCAATCCATATGTCCTCATGGTGTTGTACAAAGATAAAGTTTACAACATCCAGATCCGTTATCAGGAGGAAAACCAAGTCTACTTGTTGGGAACTGGACTCCGAGGGAAAGAGGTAAGGGCTTCTAATTATAAAATTTCCCTCGAGTCTCTCTTTATGTCTTTCTGCATACTTACCTACCTGGAATCTTGCTGTAGCATTCTTTGCTGGGGTGGGGGGGGTGGGGTTCCATACTTTATGGCAACTTAAGAGTTAAGTCACATTAGTGAAACCCTTAATTTACTGGAAGGAAATAAAATCTTAACAGTAGCTACCTGTGCCATGGAATCTTTTTTATATCTTTTAATCCAAGTAGTCTAAAATCACTTGTGTAAATTTAAAAATGTTAACATTTAAATTTTTAAAAACTAAGTTAGATGGTGTAAAAGGTAAGGCCCTTCTTGCATTCACCTCTGTGACATAATTTTAATGTAAGATTACAGTGTATTTATAAAGCTGTATCTTAAATGAACATCTGGAAAAAGGGGAAAAATAGAATTCTCTTGGTGATTATTTAAGATACTTGGTCATTTCTTACTAAACATGGAGGTTTGACCCATGAACGTGGCAAAATTGTCAAAAACATTTTCCTGTCTTTCGCCAAAGTTTACGCTAGTCACTTTTTGGGTGGTAATCAGGACTGGTGTGAAGGAAACCTTTCAGGGCTGCTTTTTTAAGCTACAACTAAACTGAATACCCCAAACATATTCTTTAAGCTCAACGTTCCAGGAGGAGAAGCAGCTGAATCAAACATTTCCAGAATGAGAAGCAACTTAGCCATAACTTCCACTTCACTCCAAATAGTTTTAAGTTATGATAATATAGATGAGTAGAAAAAAAGTCCACATGACTTTGGCCATATGTTTGAATCACTGGTTCCATCTGGGTAGAGCTGCACCAGTCCTATAGAAGCAGAGACATCTGCCCTCCAGGATGTCTACTGGTCTAGTGGGAACACAAATACAAACCACAGATTGCAGCTGCCCTGGAGGGCAGCACCTAGCCGGGCAGTCTTGGGGGCAGCGCATAAATCTAAAGTACCTAGGAGACTTCTGACCCACATCCAGATGGATGGATGGGGATTTTCCAATCTAGCCATCAGTGATAGGGTGATCCAGGTAATGAATGCAAAGACTTGCTTCAGAGCTCTGGTGAAGGTGGCAGTTGGGGACACAGCAGAGATCATGAAGGAAATGGTATGACCTGCTACCGAGATCATCTTCCAACACAAACACCAGGGATGCTGTCTGACTTGAACTCCTTAGACTTTCTGACGTTATTAATGATTCAGAGTAAAGCAGGGATACACAAACCAAAACCAAACCACAAATGAAACAACCCTAAGGTAAGGCTATCAGGATTAGACTCCCTGCCCTCATATATATACATATAAATATAAATATATATATGTATATATATATATATAGCCTGCCATATGAAGTTAAATATACATACACACACATAAATACACATTTGCTTTAACCCATGTTGGTGAGGAATTAGTTTTTCAAAGGTCCGCAGTAGAAATCATTAAGCTATTTGCCAAATTTTACACACACACCACACATAAATATTCCCATAATCCTCACATTTCAAGAGGTAGAGTATTATGCAGATTTTAAAAATGAGAGTGAAATTCTTGCTACCCATATTCCAATGTTGATTTATCTCCCTATTTTAAACCTTTCAGGACTTTCTGTCTGTGTCAGATATTATTGACTACTTTAGGAAAATGCCGCTTCTACTCATTGATGGAAAAAACCGAGGTTCCAGATACCAGTGCACGTTAACCTATGCTGCAACTTATCCCTAGCAAGCCAGCCAAGCAAAGGAACCTTACTCCTGCCTCTGATGCCAGCATGGGAAGATCAGTCAACTGTGGTAAACCATCAGACACTTGGGACTGAATTGAACCCCTTAACATGAAGAGTTTTGTCCTTTTGCTTAAAAAGTGTTTGAAATGAAGACTGTCAGATATCCCATAATTTATTTATTCTTCTTCAATGTTTATAAAATGCATGAGTAATAATGTTCACACTTGAAGTGGAGTAGGGCACTGTAATAATTCATTTTTAAAAGATACGTATTTGTGAATACCCATTTCCAAGTACATTAGTTTGCCCAGCTACACAAACAATATGGGGCAAGCTGAGCAACACTGAAATGGTAATAATTTTGGTAACACATTAAAAACTGAATTTTTTAAAATAGGCACTCCTTTGTCAAAGGCAATCATCAGTTTTATATGCACAATTTGAAACTTACTAAAATTCAGTTTCTAGGCAGCAATAATTTAAGAAGCTTCCAAAACATTTCATCCTTTCTTATTTGTTTTTTTTTTTTTTTTTTTGCTGGGGGGATTTTTGTGTACTTTTTTATGAAAAAGATAAATGCATGTCAGGATAACTCCCTGGAATTAAAATTAATTTGCCTTTTGCTTCACTTTTGAGTTCCTAAGACAACTTTATTGACTTTACTTAGTTCTTACTTTTTTATTTGTTTTAAATCAAATTTAAGATACAAATGCCCAAAGAAAACATTTTAAATTTAGAAATGAGGCTTTGGTGTCAAATTTAAGTTCATCACATCCAACACCCACATCCTACCTCCACTCCACCCCCCCCAACCAAATCCAAAAGCATCATCAAGTGAAATAGATTTTACTGAAGTCTTCCCAGGAAAATGAAAGAACAATGCATGTATACATGGAAAAATCTGATCAGACTTTCCAATTAGATAGGTTTTTTTTTTCCTGACAACTGTAATAAAGCCCTTCTCTTCATCCATTCCCAAGAGGCTTTATAAATTCTTCAAAGCAATTCAGTTCTTTCCTTCAACATTCATATCTCACTTAAAAAAAAGTAGGCATGTCACACAATGAAAACCTCACATTCAGTTAAGTTTTCCCTTTTGAGGCCTGGGTTGTTATTCCACAACTTTTATTAACAATAAAAATGTATGGCTTCTCTGTTTAGTATATAAAATTTCTAAGTCACAAAGATTCTTGTCTTCAATTTCATGAGATAAGAGAAAGAACACTGGGGAGTTCCTGCCGTGGCTCAGTGGTTAATGAATCTGACTAGGAACCCTGAGGTTTTGGGTTCGATCCCTGGCCTCACTCAGTAGGTTAAGGATCTGGTGTTGCCGTAAGCTGTGGTGTAGGTCGCAGATGTGGCTCGGATCTGGCATTGCTGTGGCTCTGGCGTAGGCCGGCAGCTACAGCTCCGATTAGGCCCCTAGCCTGGGAACCTCCATATGCCACAGGTGCGGCCCTAGAAAAGACCTCCCCCCCAAAAAAAAAAGAACATCAGAAGGGATCTTGGAAGTCATCTAGTTAAAACTGACAACTTGCTAAAATAAGTATGTAGAGACTTTTAACCACTGACAATTAAAATGATGCTTCACAAACGTCATCCTTACAAACCAGAAGTTCTCAATTCAGGGTTCAGAACTCAGGAATTCTAAAGCTGAAAAACTTTCATTCATTTACATGTTTATTCAAGAGGATATTCGACAAGCATTGACTCCATGCCTATTCTGTGCTAAACACTGAGCTAGGTGCTGGGCAATGAGGCTAGAACTGCGATGGAGGGAGCTGACCTTGTGTCTTGCTTTGTGGTATTACATACCTTATGTTTAAAAATATTTAAAATGAAGGACATGGCAGATTTCAAGCAACTATTTGGTAGTGGATTATGTTTAAAAAATAAATAAAGATTATTATTTTAAATTTCTGTTGGCAGAAAGAGACAGAAATTAGCAACTTTTAGGACACAGGTGTCCTAAAAATAAAACCTATTCCACTCCAATGATTGAAATAAATGATGAATATCTGATGTTTGAATGACTAGCATTCTTTCTCCCCTTCTTTGGGCCATGGCAACTCTGTTCTTTTGATGCGGCATCTCTTTTGGCTACAGACCTGGCATATGATCCCAGTCTCACCAAACATAGTTGCTCAAGACCCATCTTAATCAAAGCTGGGCCAATCAGGATCTTTCTCTGGAATGTTAAACACAGAGGCTGAGACAAAGGATCTCTCTTTTCTCTGGGGTCCCCCAAAGGTAATGCTGAACATCTGGAGTTGTCTGCCATACCCCTTCCACCTATGACATGGAGGAAACCAGCCTTTAGGAAAGGATGAGGTGGATGCAGAAACAGAACCAGGATGGAGACCTCTGATGAATTTGTGGAGGCCCTAAAATCCACCCCAGCCATGGACTTCCAATCACATGACCCAATAAATGCTTCAGTTAGCTTGAGTTGCTTTTGGCACTTGCCAGCAGGCGAGATCTGATTAATACAAACTCATATCAAACATTTATAATTTAGTAACTCTCTTTTGACCTAAGCCAAATTCAAGCATAAAGGATAAGCAGGGCCCCATGGCCAATTTCCTCTGACATACTTTTGCCATAAGTGAAATAAATTAGCCATTCCTTGAAACATTAAAACAAGGAAAAAAAAAAAAAAACAGCCTTCAAGAACAGGAAATGATTAGTTACAACTCAACATATCTTTATTTTGTTTCTTATTATATTACATATATTAGTAAACTCAATTCTACTAGATATATGTCGATTCAACAACACAAAGTTATAGATTCACAATACAAGGTCAGATTTAAAAACTGTTGGAAGCAACGGTTATATCTGACATTTCAGACTCTTCAAAGAGGGGACTGTTTCTCTCAGTTTCCTTCACATCATCTGTCTTTACAGGATGACTAAAATGTAGGGTAAGGTCACAAAGCAGTAACTGGGACAGCTCTGCGTAAAAGAAAACAATAGAAGACACTATTTGTAGTACTTATGTCATAGACAACTAACATTACTTTAAGTAGCTATTTCCTAATTCTTTTTTTTTTTTTTTTTTCTCTTTTTAGGGCTGCACCCGCCACACATGGAGGTTCCCAAGGTAGGGGTCCAACTGAAGCTACAGCTGCCAGCCTATGCCACAGCCACGCCCGATCCAAGCCACATCTGTGACCTACACCACAGCTCATGGCAACGCTGGATCCTTAACCCACTGAGCAAGGCCAGGGATCAAACCTGAAACCTCGTGGTTCCTAGTCGGATTCATTTCTGCTGCGCCACGACAGGAACTCCAATTTCCTAATTCTTAATTTAGTTTTCTATTAAGTGACTACTGATCAAACTACAATTTAGATGTGCCCCATTTTGACTTAAGAGTCAAATTTATGTAATACAAAATAAGAAACAGAAACTCACTAAAAAGGCTCTTTAGCTCAAACAACTATCCTGTTAAATTGCAATTTGGTTTTTTCAAATTTAATTTATACCTTTTAAAATTATTATTTTTATCTGTTATACATGCACATAGTGTAAAGAATCAAGGCATTTTACAAAAAAATAGCAATTCCTATCTCCCAGAGGCAAGCACTTTTAATTTCTTTGGAGAACATTTTGTTTTTGTTGCTTTTGTGGTTCCTTTCTGTGTTGAGTTTTTGTTTTGGGAGGAGTAGTATTTAATTTCCATATCTCTAAATGACACACATATTTTATTTTTTCAATTTTAGTTATTATCTATTTGCTTCTGACCACAGAAAATTAAGACACACCTCTTTTCACTCACTCCATAGCCCCCCCATATACCTGAGTACAATTTTTCCTAGCTCAATATTTAATGTTTACATTTTTCTGATTATATGTTTTTAACAGTTGAGTATTAAATGACATCTCCCTTCCTGGAAGCTACCATCCAATCACAGTTAAAAAGTGTTTCTTTCTTTCAATGCTATACCCCAGTTTCTGCAGAGAGTACACCTACTCTTGGTCCAGCCAAGAGCCCTGACTGTTCTGTTGCTAAGAGCCTCTCCTCTCCGAGAGCCTTCTGATCTGCTCTAGTCTGGACTGACAGCTCTCCAGGACTGCTGTGCAGCACACATCTTGGGAATTCCCTTCACCATTATCCTAGGGACGCCTTTCACCCCTCCCTTGTGTGGAATACCTCTTTTTCCAGAATCTCACATCTCTTTCTTTTTGGTCTACTCTCCTGTTTGGTGGAATGCACCATAAGTTACTTCCCGAGGGGAAGAAATTTATGTCTGAAAACTTCTTTCTAAAATGCAAATCTGCTGTAGTTCCTGCCGTGGCTTAGCAGAAGAGAGATCTGAGTAGTATCCATGAGGACGCAGGTTCAAGTCCTGGCCTTGCTCAGTGGGTCAAGGATCCAGTATTGCCATGGTCTGTGGCATAGGTCCCAAACGTGGCTCGGATCCGGCGTGGCTGTGGCTGTGGTGTAGGCTGGCAGCTGCAGCTCCAATTTGACCCCTACCCTGGGAACCTCCCTATGCTACGGGTGTGGCCCTAAAAAGCAAAATATAAAATAAAATAAAATAAAATGGTAAATAAATAAAATAAAATAAAATAAAATGTAAATCTGCTGAAAATGTTCATTGGTTCACCACTATCCTCAGGATAAAGTCCAAACTTCCTAGAACTGACTTAGAAAGATAATCCTTGCTGAAGTGTTGAAATTGGTTTTGCGAGATTATGAATTAGGCAAAGCTAACTGGATTCCTTTATATTTAACTCCTTAGAGCCTTTGTTAATAGGTACCATGTGAATCTGAGAGAATTACATGGCATAAAGTCCTTCCCAAACTTATTTGTCAATACATGGACTCAGTTTTTATGCCCCTGGGAGAACACATAGAAAAAGCCTAACAGACGCTCACTATTTGGGGTCTAACAGTCACTCCCCCGTCTTTGGGGCACAATTTGATTACATTTGAGGTGATCCTCTCCCCAGCTCCAGGATTAGTCCTGACTGACTGAAACTTGCATTGGCAGTCCTATTCCCCTTGGTGGTGACTGATGCAAATCTGACCAATGCTGGAAGAATCTTGGGAAAGGCTTATCTAAAGAGACACAGGCAGAGACAGTGTTTGTATATATGGTTGTCTACAGGTAATGGTTATGAGAAGTGATAAACAGAGTGAATGTAACAAAGCAGAAATATGGAAAGAACCTAGTGCTTGACGAATTCTTTAAAACTCTGAATTACCTTTATTTAGGGCTGCTCAACCTTGGATCTTTTTGCTATCTTCCTTATCATATAAGCCACGTTAAGCTGGTATCTGTAACTTGTAGTTGAAGGTCTAATAACAGTCATAACTCACATAGAGGCTGTCTTCAAATACCAAGAGTTGTCATAAGAATAACAACTACATATTCAGTGGTTTCCATAGTCAGAAACAGGATCAATGGGTGAAAGGAAGAGGGAAAGAGATTTCAGCTAGTCCATGAGGAGGAACTGTCTATGATGGAATAGCGTGTGGTGAGATAAAATGTTCCTCAAAATAGGGAATATTTTTGGTCAAGGATAGATTAGCCCTGGAAATAGTCAATCATGGAATTTTTACATGCCTGGGATAAAACTAGAGAGCATGCCTATGAGGTCTAATCCTACTAGAACCATTAATTCACACAAACTTATTCCGTTTTTATTTGGAAGAACTTTAAGGGCTTAGTAAGGATTAATGGATAAAGATACTGAATTGTGAGATGTGACATCACTGTGTAACAGTTTGTTGAAGGGAAGGAAGGGGAGAAATTTAGAGAGCTTAGTTAGATTTCATAAGCTTTTTATAAAGTGCCAGGGATGAAAATTCAATTCTAATTTCTGGTGAATGCTCAAAGATAATGCATCTTTAGAGATCCAGTTCACATTACAGTGTGAACATTTCTTAAGAAATAGAGAAATCCTAAATAGTAGGCAAAATTCAGTTACACCCCAGCAGAAGCACAAACTAGCTCTACTATTTATTTATAATAATAACATGCAAACATTTTAAGTTACTGAGTCCATAGTACCTTTCATCTTCTTTAACTCCAAAGAAATTGTGTTAATGTTTTTAATTATGGCTTCCACACTTAGCTTATGGTCAGTCACATTATTCTTAAACATCTGATTTTAAAAGAGAAACAAAAACAATGTATACATCAGAAGTATTTACGTACCCTTTAAAAATATTTAAATTTTCAGTATTTCTAAAAGGAAAATGTTATTTCAGAACTAAATTATTTGTGAAGTTATACTCTCTATAAAATCTCTATAAACGGTTAGAATTCTAACATAGGAAGGCATCAACTTATTAATATTTTTCCATCTGAAAACAAGAATTCTAACTGGAATTCTTAGGATGAGGTTTCTTCTTTAATCAAACCATATCCGCAAGACAGGGCCCTCCCAAGGGAAATGCATATGGCCCTTTTCAGAAAGTCTTGGCCCTTAAAAACTACCTTACAATTTAGTAATCTCATAAAATCTTCTCTAATTCTTACATTCTCGTTGATGTAAGTCAGCATCTTATTCTAACTTATGCTTGAATGTCAGAGTCCATATATGATTTAAGTATACAGTAAATCTTAAAATAAGATTCAATTAAAATTCCTTGATTAAGAAGATGGCAACAAGGCACTACTAATTTAATTTTGGGAGTTAGGGCAACAGATGAAACATAAATCAACATGGTACTTGTAAAACAACATGGTTATTTATAAAATACATATACTAAGTCAATTGTGTAGATATAATTACATAGGTTTCTAGTTGGTTCACTGGAAACTACCCTTAACCATTCAAATATCTCAAAATAACCTGAATAAATCACAATTGGTGCACACAACTCCAGCAATGCAGAAGGTGAGTTGTTAAGTATCAGGCTGCTTGTACAAAAAAAGTGAAGAAAAAAAAGAAAAAACACCAACTAACCTTGATATCAATTTCTTGCTTCTGCCTTTTCCTGAGCTGGAGGAATTTATTCTATTTCAGTCACTGCGGAGGCACTGCAAAGGAAATAAATTTCTTAATCTCTAGACAAGGAATAAAACACACTTTGCCTCCACCTACAGGCTCCTGGGCCCTGAAAACGGTACAGCAGCCATCTTACCTGGACATGGCAAAGCAAAAGATCCAGATTTGAGGGGAAAGGAAAGATGATAAAAAAATAAAATAAAATAAAATAAAATAAAATAAAATAAAATAAATAAATAAATAAAGGGAGTGGAGTGCGCTGGTGTAATTAACCTTTAAAATAAGAAATGAATGTTTAAAAAAAAAAGTAAAAATCAAGAGGAAAGCTAATGGATGGAGAAATGCCCCACCAAGTTGACCCTCCCCACTCTAGGGTCTGTAATTCAGGGCCCTCAGGTGGCAGTAGGTAGGCAGGGGTCAGAGGGCACAGTGGTAAGGGGACCCGACTGGCCTGCAGCGAGGCCAGGGCTCCTCAAGCCTTCCCAGGTAGCTGGGTCAGAACATCACTCAGAGAACAAGCCGGTCAAACGGCGTTTCCCCAGGTGGTGGAAGCGGAGACCAGGCTCAGGAACAGAGAGACTAGCGGCGTCCAAGGCCAAGCCGCCATAGACTGAAGTCAAGAATGCACCCATGGCACTAACCCAAGGGGCAGAGGGATGACTAGTCCCAAAGTTTTCCTTCTAAAGGCCAAGGCCTCCTTCTCCGCGCCACCGACACCCATGAGGGGCCCCGGGTCTTCGGGGCTGCAGCCTGGGGCCTGAGACCTGGAGCCAAAGGCGGCCTGGGCATCCGCACAGTGCTCACGCTCCCAAACCGCATCAGGACAACGCGAAACGTGCTCCGTGCGACCCCCAGCCGTGCTGCGACCCACCCAGCCCACAGGCCCGTCTCAAGCCAAGAGAAAACCAGGCCCCAATGGGGCCCGGGCCCGCTTAGCGGCCAAAGCCGGAGCCTGAGGCAGCCGGCAAAGGCTCCACCCCACACACCAAAACCGGATTTGGATGGCTTAAAACGACTCACCGGCCCAGCCCACAACCCCAACCCTGTCGGCCTCCTCACCAACCTTGCCTCAAGTTCCGGACTTCCAGGAGGAGAGAGCTGGCTGTAGAAACGAGACCCGTCTGTCTTCCTGATTGGCCAGCTTCTCCGCCCAGTGCATCCTGGGAATTGTAGTCCCAGCTTAAACCCTGGCAGAGAAGGTTCTGGATGCCAGGTGGGAAGTGACTAGCACAGCCTCGTGGGCAGAGGGAAGGCGGGAAGGCGTTTTGCTACCTATGTGTCAGGCAGGGTGCTAGCCCTTGTTTGCCTTTAATTTTCACAGTATAGGTGTGTGAGACTCTGGACTGAAACTGCTTGGGCTTGAATTCTACTCCAGCACTGGTTTAGCCATAGAAGTCCTTAACGGTCATGTGAAGATAATATCTGTTTTCTTGTGGGTGTTTTTTTTGTTGTTGTTGTTTTGTTTTTTTTGTTGTTTTGTTTTTTTTGTTGTTTTTTGTTTTTTTTTGAGAGCTAAGCGAGGTAATGTATCACATTGGGCTTGGCAGATGATGTGCCCCATAAATGTTCGCTCTTATCATTTCTATAAATCTGCATGGAGGAGGACACAGGAGTTGAGAAGTGGCCATTGGTTTCTTGCCAAGTGGCAGAGATGGGATGCAAGCCCTCTTTCCTGGATTCCAAGAGGACTCGCTACAACCTTTGGAGCTGACTCGAAGACTTCTCTTGGTGCCCTCGGGAATTGCCTGAGGCTTTACCTCCAGCATCAGATTCTACACCAGAAAACGTGTCTTCTCTAAGACTCCATCCTAACACTCACCGCCCTCTCCAACCAGTCCCTTTCTGGCTACATTCAACACATAGACTGTTTTAATTTTATATCTGATTACCTTCAGTTTAATGCTAGCATTTGTTGTCTGATGCAGAGTTAGGTATATGAGGAGGGCTACAGGAGAACTGGATTTCAGTTCTAAGGATAGCCAGCTATGCAGTCTTGGAAAAGAGTAACTTGCATTATCTGATTCTTGATTTCCTCATCGATTTCCTTATGAGAGAGATGGGCTCCATCAGTGTTTCAGTTTCTCTCATTATTGGGCCACTGTTATCCGTGGTTGCCCTAGCTGTATACCACCTATATTATTACCTTAATTTTTTTTTTTTTTTTTTGGCTGCACCCACAGCATGCAGGAATTCCCAGGTCAGGGATCAAACCCTAGCCACAGCAGTGACAACAATGGATCCTTAACTGCTTGGCCACCAGGGAACTCCATTACCTTAGTATTTTAAATTTACTTCCCTTTAATGTTTAAATCTACTTAAATTTTTAAAAATATAATCAGGGTGAATGGAATAAAAATAAGCAGAAGGGAATCAGGAAAATAGACAATGAAAATAAAACTATTTTTAATCATTATATATTCTGTTTCCTGATGGCTGATCTTCTTTGATCTTCTTTGTTAAAATGGGTTATTAAATATTAGAGAATTGTTAAAGATAGTCTAGCACAAACCAAGACTTTCTTCTTGATGCAATCAAAAGAATTGAACATGTTGGCAGGGGAGTAACTGTCATTGTGTGATTATACATTGTTTAATGCCTGTGTACCCCATGAAATAATTTCTCATATCCTTAGTGGGATATGTCCCCACACTTTGCTGAATGTAGGATTGGCTTCTGTCCAATATACTATCCTGTTGTTAGACTTCCTTCTCTTGGAATAAAAAAAAAAAAGAAAAAGGAAGGAAGGAAGAAGGAAAACAAATGAATGAATATATATAACAAAACAGAAACAGACTCACAGATATAAAGAACAACTAGTGGTTACTGGGGGGAAAGGGGCAAGATAGGGGTACGTGATTAAGAGATACAAACTACTACGTATAAAATAAATAAGCAACAAGAATATATTGTATGGTGCTGCGAAATATAGCTATTATTTTGTAAAAACTTCAAGTGAAGTACGATATATAAAAGCAATGAATCACTATGCTCTCTGCCTGAAACTAACTGTAATATTGTAATCAACTATATGTCAGTTAAAAAAAAAGACACTTTCATTTTCAACCCTCTATGGGTGCTTCGGAACTCACCTCAATCCTAGAGGGAGTCTTCCAGAATTAACCTTACCCAACTCTGTAGTTTCATACCAGTCTCTCTGCCAATGCTTCCCTCACTCACCATCTTACCTGTGAACACCTGCTGGTGTCAGAGGCTTGCGTTTTCTATTTCTGGTATGTGTGCTGAGCATTTCTTTTATCTATTTCTCCAAGTGCTGAGTAAGAAAGGGAAAAAAAAGAGGCAGAGAAGGTCAGGGAACAAACTTTCTTTTAGCATTCACTGTATATCATGCATTAAGTCAGAAGCTTTCATCTTCTGAAAGCTCTCTGAAGTAGCTGTTATCACCCAGTTATATGGAAAACGACATTTGAGTTCAGAGCTCAGTGCCAGCTCAGGGGCCACAAAAACCAGATTCAGTCTGGAGCACAGATCCTACTTAGGAGCCTCCAGAGCCTTCTGTGCTTTTCGCTGCACTAAGTTGTCTCCCAGGCCAGGCTACCTTCTCTTGAAACGTGATGGAAACAAGTTCATCATGGCTCCATAATGTTTTGCGCTTCACAGATCACTGAGCACAAATACTAACACACACACACAAGCATACAAATATGGATGAACCGGCATTCATTGTCTAAAGTGAGACCATTAACAAAGCAAAAATAACAGCCACCACTGTTTTATATGAGCAGAGATAATTCAACATCAAAAAGGACGGAAGAAAGAAACAGAAGGAGGATCGTTGTAATTTCACAATAAGACTGTCTTAACAAAAATCTTACCAGATGTGTCTTTTTTTCCTCTCCTTAACTGATGCGAACTGGGGAGAACATCGCCTCAGACCTGCATGGTTCCAGATGTGTGTCTGGACACTCCTCATACGTAGAGCAGTACAGCAGGAGACAAGAAGCTGTTTAAGAGAAGTAGGGTGAAAAAACGTAGGTGGGCTGAGATAGGATTAAGACTGAGAATTCTGAAAATCAAGTGCTGATGGGGGCAGGGGCTGAGCAGGATGTGGTGTCTCTGGGCCCCCTTTATCCCAGACACGCTGAATCCATTCAGAGGGTCCCCCAAGTGTTTGTGGGACCTGCTTCAGCTCAGATACCCTGTGGATTAGGATTCTGTTCATGGGACTTTTGACTGAGTCTAAAGACTCACCCAGAGAGCTGAGCAGATTCAAAGTATTGTACTTGGGAAAAGATCTTCATTAAGTCTCTCTTTTTTTTTTTTTAAGATGTATCAAATTTTTGTTTCTTCTAAATTAATGATGTACGAGGAAAATAGATCTCAACTCAGACAAAAATAGATTGCAGTCATCTATTTTCCTCATTAAAAATGTCTTGCAACAACAATGACTACTTAGTGTAGTGTTTTTCCTCCTCAAGTAACTAGAGATTGTCTTTTCCTTCCCCCTAAGGAAATAAAACTTTAAAAGCATGATCTGCTCCTTAAGGCTTGAGACCATTACAGAGGAGGCCCTAAAAAAAAAAACGTTCTTCCTTCACAAGTTTGCAAACACAACAGCTTTACTGAAACACAGCACAGGTTTGCAGTTGTTGATTCTAATGTTAATCAAATAAAGGAGATTAAAAGGCTGGTAAAATTCTCCCATAAAGAGAAAAACTGTTACAAAACAACAAGGTGATGAAGCATTTTATGGAGTTGGGTGTAAGTGCCTCTGTTAGTTTTATTACAAGTTCTTGACATAAAGTCTTCATTTCCAGAAAACAAATAGAGTAAATTCTCTCCCATCTTCCCCTTGCTCTCCGAGCTCTTGTTCCCATCCTCCCCCTGCTCATTGTCAATGACAAGTGCTGGTCTCTGTGACGAGGGACTGGCTTCCTGCTGGAGCATCCACTCCCTTCTTTTTTTTTTTTTTTTTTTTTTTTTTTTTTTTTCCTGCTTTTTATTTTTTTATTTTTTTTTTTTTTAATTTTATTTTCCCACTGTACAGCAAGGGGGTCAGGTTATCCTTACATGTATACATTACAATTACAGTTTTTCCCCCACCATTTCTTCTGTTGCAACATGAGTATCTAGACATAGTTCTCAATGCTATTCAGCGGGATCTCCTTGTAAATCTATTCTAAGTTGTGTCTGATAAGCCCAAGCTCCCGATCCCTCCCACTCCCTCCCCCTCCCATCAGGCAACCACAAGTCTCTTCTCCAAGTCCATGATTGATTTTCTTTTCTGAGGAGATGTTCATTTGTGCTGGATATTAGATTCCAGTTATAAGTGATGTCATATGGTATTTGTCTTTGTCTTTCTGGCTCATTTCACTCAGTATGAGATTCTCTAGTTCCATCCATGTTGCTGCAAATGGCATGATGTCATCCTTTTTTATGGCTGAGTAGTATTCCATCGTGTATATATACCACATCTTCCGAATCCAATCCTCTGTCGATGGACATTTGGATTGTTTCCATGTCCTGGCTATTGCATCCACTCCCTTCTGAATGTTGCTCTGTGTAGCTCCTGTGTACACAGATTTGGGAGGCAAAGAACACACGCTTGGATTGTTACTACAGTGCATGACCCCTGTTGGAAAAATCAAGGAAATTGCCCCGCAACAGGACAGCCAGCCAGACAGTCAATGCATCCCCCATAGCCAGTCATACAAAGGAAGCAAGACAGCAGCACATGGCTTCTGTCACTAAAATCTGAAGTGAACATTAGAGTCCCTGCCTTCAGTCTTGGCCAAGTAGCTGTGGTGACATTGGACAGGGCCATTTTCTTTTCCTCTGAAGCCCTTCTGAATGTTCCAAAGAGGTTATTAACAAAAATCCACAGGGCCCACTGCATAAACCAAAATGTTTTGCTTTCTAATTAAGAAATGACTTAAAAAGCCTACCCCTTATGACAGCAGGAGTGGCCCTTGAGGATCTCGTGCTAAGTGAAATGAGTCAGGCAGAAAAAGACAAGTACTGGGTGTTATCATTTATAGTGGAATTTAAAAGCATTGAACTCACTGAAACAGAATGCAGAATGGTTGTTACCAGAGGCTGAGTGGCTGGGAAAATGGGAAGATCTTGGTCAAGGGGTACAAGTTTTTGGTTATTAGATGAATAACTTCCAAGAATCTAATGTACAGCATTAGACTATAGTAAACAATACCCTATTATATTCTTGAAAGTTGCTGTGAGAGTAGAGTTTTAATGTTTCTCCCATACCAACAACAACAAAATGGTAATTATGGGAAGTGAAGCATGGGTTAACTAACCTTACGGTAGTAAACATTTCTCTATATATTTGTGTATCAAATCATCACATGGTACCCTTGAAACTTACATAATGTTATATGTCAATCGTATTTCAATAAAGCTGGGGGAAAAAAAAGAAGGTTCTGTGCCACCATTTCCCCCTGAAATAGGAAACTACCCAAATAGGGTTGCCAATAAAATATAGGACAACCGGTTACATTTGAATTTTAGGTAAATAATAGATCATTTATTACGATAAGTATGTCCTGAATCTTGTATGGCACATATTTATAGTAACAATTTATTTAAGAGTCAAATTTAACTGAGACTCCTATACTTGTATTTGCTAAATCTGGCAGCCTTATGCCCAAAGTACTTCCACCATGAAAAGAAACACAGTCTGAAGGCTGGTAGATTTTAGTAGGTATGGAAGCCAAGAGAATATTGAGGTTTTCCAACTCGATGTCTAAAATAATAAAATACATACACTTACTGTGCCAGAATTTGGCTCCCTTCTTCCTTCAAGATTCTGGAAATGCAAGAAAGAAGCTAAGTCTCTGGGAAAAGCAGATGGACAAAAGCTGACAATATTCAACATGGTGCTGTTTTTGGCAGTTGCTTGCTCTGCCTGTTTGTCTGAAAACTCTGCGCTAGGCTTTTTAGAAAATGCCTTCCTCCAGCAAGGCATATTCATGACACGAGTTGTCTTTATTTTCAGAGATCCACCAATCAGAGAAAACCTTCTCTGTCCCCAAATAAAATGTGCTTCTAATTCAATCATGTCAGCCCTCCATCTTCCAGCAATACTCCCGTGTTTATTAAAGACATAGATCCTGATCCGCTGTTTCTCCCTCTAGGCATTGTCCCCAATCACCCTGCCTCACCCTCCTCAGCCAGCCATGCAATGAAAAATGAGTGCCTTTATGGGAAAAAAAAAAAATGTCCATGGAGTCAATTACAGTAGAATCTAAGTGTGTATTCCCTTTTCTTAAATGAAAAAAAAAAAAATGTACACGGACATAAAAACAAGTTTGGAAGACTAAACACCAAAATGTTAATGATTATTCCTGGGTAGTGAGATTTATGAGTGACTTCATTTCTTTGCATTTATTTATTGAGCCTAGCCATAACTTTAGCTCCAACCTTCTTTTCTATATTTTAAATTCTCGAGGGTATTTCTCAGGCTGGTACTTCGGTCACTTTCAAGCAGAACTTCTCAAACTTTACACTATACAAAAATGACTTGGGGAGCTTGTGAAAATGCACATTCCAAGGCCCAGCCCCGAAGACTTGGATTTAGGAAATCTAAGGCGGGAGTCCCCAAATCTGCAAATTTTAATCCTCCCTTCCCCATTTTAACCTGGGTGGACTATAGACCATATTTTGAAGAATATTGTCTTACCGCTTTATTGGGCATCTTCTACAGATACCAAATGTGTGACCATGGTTGAAACTAATTTTGGCTACTAATGCCAGAATTCAGTCACTTTTGAACATTATATACCTACATATAGACATGTACAATAAACATGTATATGTAGACATGTTCGGGCATATATCAGATCCATTCAATTTGCAATTAAATGTTCAGTGTGGGAGCCCCCCAGGCATAGCAGCAAACAGAGACTCACGTGTGCCTGCTTGATTCTTGGTGGGAGGAAGAAGGCAAAGATTCCAGCCTCAGGTTCTTCCTAATTCAGGTCTTTATTTATTCTTTTTTATTTTATTTATTTATTTATTTATTTAGTCTTTTCAGAAGTTCCCAGGCTAGGGGTCTAGTCAGAGCTGTAGCTGCCAGCCTACACCGCAGCCACAGCAATGCTGGATCCAAGCTGCATCTGCGACCTATACCACAGTTCACAGCAATGCCGGATCCTTGACCCACTGAGCAAGGCCAGGGATCAAACCCGCAACCTCGTGGTTCCTAGTCGGATTCATTTCCTCTGCGCCACGATGGGGACTCCGAGGTCTTTATTTATTCTGTTTCCTAGACTTTTTGTTGGTCTGTTTCACATTCCAACAGAGTGCAAATGTCAATGCTAAGTTCTGCGATTTTATGCGATTTAAAAAAAAAATTGCATTTTAATATGTACCGTTTGGTGCTTTAAAAACCTCCCTGCTTCTAGCTCTGCTGCCATTCCCCTGGCCTTGGAAACTACCATCCCCTCCCAGTGCTGCTTGCAATAATAGCATCCCTGCTGGTTTCCCACTGCTGCTCTGGCCCCCATGATCTGCTGGATGTGCTTTTTCAAAAGGTAAGTCAGGAGTTCCCGGGTGGCCTAGTGGGTTAAGGACCTGGTGTTGTCATTGCTGTGGCTCAGGTCACTGCTGTGGTGGGAATTCATGTCATCTGCTCAAAACCCTCTGGAGGTTTCCTACAGTTCTGGGAGGAAACACAAACTCCTGACCCAAGTCTCAAGGCTGTGCAAGCTTCGCCTCACTCTTCTTTCAGTCCTAGAGCATGCCCACAACTGTCTTGCAGTTGTTTCCTTGTGCTCCTCCCGTATGGGTTTCTTTTCATGCTGTAGGGTTCAGCGAGGCTATCCTCTGATATCGCCCCATGCTCTCTCCCAGCTCCTTATTTGCTTCCATACAATACTTGATCTAATTAGTAATTAAAAAAATTTCTTTGTCTTTTTTTTTAAGGAAGATCCCAGGCTAAAAGTCGAATGGGTGCTGCATCTGCTGGCCAATACCACAGCCACAACAATGCCGGGTCCGAGCTGCGACCTACACCACAGTTCATGGCAATGCCGAATCCTTAACCCACAGAGTGAGGCCAAGGATCAAACCTGCATCCTCATGGATACTAGTCAGGTTTGTTATCACTGAGCCACAATGGGAACTCCTATAATTTTTTTTTTAATTTGTGATTTTTAAAATTTTTAATTTTTTTTTTTTTTTTTTTTTTTTTTTACTGCCAGAACTGCAGCTATGGATGTTCCCATGCTAGGGGTGGAGTCAAAGCTGCAGCTGCTGGCCTACGACATAGGCACGGCAATGTAGGGTCCGAGCTGCATCTGAGACCTATGCCTCAGCCTATAGCAATGCTGGATCCTTAACCCACTGTGTAAGGCCAGGGATCAAACCTGCATCCTCATGGGCACTAGGTCTGGTTCTTAACCCACTGAGCCATGATGGGAACTCCTAATTTGTGATTTTTAGATACAAGTTTCTGTTTACTTTTTAGTTTTGTTTGGGTCGATCTCTTTCACCATCACTGTGCAGCTCTGCTAAGGGCAAGAAGCTCTCCTCTTGTCTATCCTTGTCTACTCATCGCTGATCATTGCATCCTGTGCCTAGCACGATTCCTGGGACACAGTAAGTGCTCAATAAATCTGGCCCAGGGACTGAATGAAGTGCCACCATGGAATCCTTGAGAGTCAGAGAAACCAGGGTGGGCATCAGCACTTCCCGCACTGCTGGGTCCTTAGCCAAGTTCTGACAGCAGAAGTCACGCCCTCATGGCTTCTAAAGCCCCCTGAAGGAGGGACAGCACCCATGGGGGCCAGGACGAAAGTGGGTGAACCTCAGAATCCCAACACTGAGTTTTCTCAGGTTAGTCTGCTTTTTGACTCTGGTGCACAAGACCAAAGATCCGCAAGAGCAATGAAAAGCACACCCCTGGTTGTTCCAGAAGGAAACAACAGGTCTGGAAGTTTCAAAGCAGCCTCGGTGTGGAGTGGGGAGAATTATGAAACGCTGTCTCTGGTAAAAAGAACTCTCTTGGCTGTGGATCATCATTTGAATAAAAATCAGATGACTTAGGATCTGTCCAAAATGAAGGATGTTTTAATACTTTGTGTGTAAAAACACTGATTTTTTGCTTCTTTTTTATTAAACAGATTTTATTATTTTTCAGAATCTTGTCAGTATAATCATTTTATGGATGGATGAAATATTCAGCCCTGCCGCTGTAGGAGTTCTTTCACAGCAATTACCTCGTGGCACTTTCGCTGTAATTAGGTTTTCACCAAGGATTTTTCCCCGGGTCTGTGTAAGAAATGAAATATGACCAGAATTTAAATTTGTCAATTACAAGCAAGCCTAGTGCATAAACATACAACGGAGCCATGAATTCCAAACCACAGGCTGTTGCCTGGGGGGTGGAGGCGCGGTGGGCAGAGGCTCTGAAAATTAAAATGGAAATAAAACTACTGACTGGCAAGTGAAAAGGGGCCCCCAAAGAAAGCCAATCTCCCTGAACACCCATGGGTGATTCTACCCAACCCTACAGTGTGAGCTCTTGATTACAAATTCTTTTTTTTTTTAATTTTAACAATTTTTATTTTTTTCCATTATATCTGGTTTACAGCGTCCTGTCAGTTTTCTACTGTATAGCAAAGTGACCCAGTCACACGTACATATATACATTCTTTTTGCTCACATTGTCATGCTCCATCATAAGTGACTAGACAGAGTTCCCAGTGCTATACAGCAGGATCTCATTGCTTATCCATTCCAAAGGCAATAGTTTGCATCTGTTACCCTCAAATTCCCACTCCCTCCCCTTCCCCCTTAGCAACCACAAGTCTGTTCTCCAAGTCCATGATTTTCCTCACCTTGAAAACTGACAAATCAAGGAGCAAGCAGTGAACGTGTGTTAAAATACTTTATCTGGACCTCTGATCTCCTGCTCTCGGAATTCCTAGGTTTCTTGAGGCCACCTTGAAAGGATTTGGACCCAGCAGGGCAGAGCCTCACTGCTTATGCAGCCTGATGGTGGGGTTCTGTCTATGCCGTTCCAGGAAGGACAGAACTGGGGACAGGGTCTGTGGTCTCCCAGTAGCTGCGGTTTTCATTGACCTGACTTCAATAATTGCTCCTGTGGGGACCTCTGCTGACCATCTCTTGTACAGGGAAGATTTTAGGAGTTCTGTGCTGCTGGCGACGCTGACAAATCATTTATGTCATTAAATGGACCACAAAGCAAGGGCAACTTTTTTGAATTGCGTTTAAAAGAAGTCCTAAGCAAGGAAAGAGAAACTATAATTTTTGTTTTGGTTTTGGGTGGTTTTTTTTTTGGAGGGGTGCACCCACAGCAAATGGAAGTTCCCAGGCTAGAGATCAAATCAGAGCTGCAGCTGACTGCCTACACCACGGCCACAGCAATGCTGGATCCAAGTTGTGTCTGCAACCTACACCACAGGTCAAGGCAACCCTGGATCTTTAACCCACTGAAAGGTCAGGGATCAAACCCGTGTCCTCATGGGTACTAGTTAGGTTTGTTACTACTGAGCCACAACAGGAACTCTGAAACACACATTTTTGCAAACTTACCAAGCATCGTGCATTTATTCACACAATAAATCTCTCTTGCGGAGTTCCCGTCGTGGCGCAGTGGTTAACAAATCCGACTAGGAACCATGAGGTTGCGGGTTCGGTCTCTGCCCTTGCTCAGTGGGTTAATGACCCGGCATTGCCGTGAGCTGTGGTGTAGGTTGCAGACGTGGCTCAGATCCCGTGTTGCTGTGGCTCTGGCACAGGCTGGTGGCTACGGCTCTGATTGGACCCCTAGCCTGGGAATCTCCATATGCCACCAGAGTGGCCCAAAAAAAGACAAAAAAAAAAAAAAAAAAAAAATCTCTCTTGCGTTTCTCCTCTGTGTCAGACACCAAGTCTTGGGCCTCTAGTGGTGAGCCCAAACTGAGATGTCTCTCGCTGGTCTGCAGGGAGACACCTCCAGCTTGTGGTCTGGAGGACGAAATAGACCAGAATCCCCAAACAGCATAATTTCCTTAGGCAGCGTTCATGCAGGGCACGCTATTTGGTGAGGGCAGCTTTCAGAGAGAGCATCCCTGAGGCAGGGACATTCAGACTGAGATCAGAAGGAGAGACATCAGAAGGGCCCTGCATCAGAAGACAACATAGCAGGTGGGAGGGCTTGCAAGAATGTCCAGCACGCCTGGAGTGCAGAGAGGACGGAGATGCCTAGAGCAAGAGGAGACAGGAGAAGGGGGCAGAGGCGGGACCTCGAAGGTCCTGCGGAGGACTGCAGTCGCACCTGACTCCTTGGGAAGCTACAAAGGGCTCTTGCACAAGTAGAGAATGGGATGGTGGCAGTTGATAGGATCATACTTGTGGTTTGAGAAGATGACCCCGGCTTCATGATGGGGAACAGATTGAAAGAGGGGAAGAATAGGCTCAGGAGGTCCAGTTAAGAGCCCCGTGGAATATTCCCTATGGAGGTTGACGGTACCTTTAAAATGGTGGCAGGAGTTCCCGTCATGGCGCAGTGGTTAACGAATCCGACTAGGAACCATGAGGTTGCAGGTTCGGTCCCTGGCCTTGCTCAGTGGGTTAACGATCCGGCGTTGCTGTGAGCTGTGGTGTAGGTTGCAGACGTGGCTCGGATCCAGCGTTGCTGTGGCTCTGGCCTAGGCCGGTGGCTACAGCTCCGATTCAACCTCTAGCCTGGGAACCTCCATATGCCGCGGGAGCGGCGCAAGAAATAGCAAAAAAAAAAAAAAAAAAAAAGACAAAAAAAAATAAATAAGTAAATAAAAATGGTGGCAGAGAGATGGAAATGAAATGGGAGCTTTTAGAGGATCGACTCGACGTGGACTTGTGATGAGTGATACATGACGAGTGATACTCGTTACTTGCTGACAAGTGATACATGGCGATGGAAGGATGGGGGTGGTAACCAGGGCCTGCCCTTTCTCCTTGAATTGTTGGAGCCTTGCAAAACAGCATCGTCCGCATCTTACCTATGAGGAAGTGGAGGCTCAGAGGGGTTTGGTATTGGTTTTAAGACGATTCAGTTGGGAAGTGGCGGAGTCACGCACCTGCCACCCCCTTACGGTGTCCCTTAGGCACTCCTCTCCCCCATATCCTTTCAATGCACCCCCTTCTTCTTGAGAATACCCTAAAATGCCTGCTGTGTTCATTAACCTTGTCCTTCTTTTCCTGCTACCAGGTTGAGGCCTGTCCCTGTATTGTCAGCAATTAACCCAGTGCCTGGCTCAGAGTGGAACCCAAGGAAAGTTTGTTGAGTGACTAAGAAACTTTCACCAGCCTCCTACAGAAGTGAGGGAGCCAGCCGGAAGGAAAACTGTATTTTAAACAATGTGCTCCCTGACCTGATTCTCCCTTGCACCAGAACTGCACTTTGGGGAATTTTTTTTAGAATGCTCAAAAAGGACTTTCAAGAAGGATCTAGAAGTTTCAAGTAGCCTAGTGTGGTCTTAAAAGCACAGGCTTCACAGTCTTATGCCTTTGGATTTATTTATTTATTTTCAAATTTTTTTTTTTTTGTCTTTTTGCCTTTTCTAGGGCCGCTCCTGCGGCATATGGAGGTTCCCAGGCTAAGGAGTCTAATCGTAGCTGTAGCCACCAGCCTACGCCAGAGCCACAGCAACACGGGATCCAAGCCGCATCTGCAACCTACACCACAGCTCACAGCAATGCCAGATCTTTAACCCACTGAGCAAGGCCAGGGATCGAACCCACAACCTCATGGTTCCTAGTCGGATTCTTTAACCACTGCGCCACGACGGGAATTCCTGGATTTAAATCTTAGCTCCTTGGTTTATAAGATGCACCTCCTGGACTTACTTATCCTTTCTGAGTATTCGTGTCCTCGTATGTGAAATGAGGATAACTTGAATATTTACTTAATAGGGCTGTTGTGAAGATTGCTTTTGATCATCTGTGCAAAGGGCTTGGCACATTAGTTTATAAATTCCTTGTTTTTGTAGGAGTCTCCATTGTGGCGCAGCGGAAATGAATCTGACTAGTATCCAGGAGGATGTGGGTTTGATCCCCGGCCTTGTTCAGTGGGTTAGATATCTGGCGTTACTGTGAGCTGTGGTGTAGGTTGCAGACTTGCCTTGGATCCAGCGTTGCTCTGGCTGCGGCGTAGGCTGGCAGGTGTAACTCTGATTCGACCCCTAGCCTGGGAACCTCCATATACCACAGGAGCGGTCCTTAAAAAGCAAAAAACAATAAAATAAAATAAAATAAAATGAAGTAAATTCCTTGTTTTTTCTAGAAAAAAAAGGTCAAACTTCATAGCTAGCCAAGAAGGTGGATGGGGTTGGGAATTTCTCTCCATTGGCCTCAACATTCCTGTCGCTTACAGGCTCCTCTTCCTGTGGTTTATTCTGAAATAAGAAAAGAGGAAGTTGGCTCTCTGGGGGTCCCTGACAATCTGACAGATATCCCTTAAGGCAGCTTTCAACAGAGAGTGCTTTATTATTATTATTATTCTATGTGATTTACCGCGTATGCCTACAAGCCTCTGGGCATGATCATGGGGTAGGAATGGAATTAATAAATCAGATCTAGTTCCTGCTTAATTCATGGCTCTGACAAAATTAAAAATGGAGACAAGTCGGAGAGCCTAAGCAAACAGTGTCCCAAAGCCTAGATTCTGGGGCACACGAAGTGGCGAGAAAAATGCTACCCAGCCAGGACTGCAGCTGGAGCCAGACAGATGTCCAGATGGAGCAGAGGAGTCTGAGGATACGCCAGAAAACCACCAGTCTTTCCAAGCTAAGCCTTTTGATTTAAGGAGCCCAGGACTCTGGGATCATGCATGCGTGGGTTCAAATCCCGGCCACGTGGCTTACTTCCACAGGCTGAGTGAATGGCTCAAGGTCACACAGCTGGTTATTTGCAGAACTGAATTAGGATATAAATCTGAACCCCAGACTGTGGGTTTTAGCCATTGTAGGAGAGGAAAAAGGATTTCCCTTCTACTCTTCTAAGTTCTTGGCTGTGACTCCTGTAATAGAAGACAGATTTTATTACAAGAGCAAAACAAACAGAAGTTTATTAACATGGCTAAAAAACAAAGTTTAACTGAGTACATTTTAAAGCTCTTAACTGGCTTTATTCAACAACTCCTGAATCAGGCAGCAGCCAAGCCCACAGAGAGAAAGGGGCTCTGAAGAGCTGTGCAAAAGGAAAGACCTACACTGGCAGAAAGGAGCCGAGAGCCAGGAAGTTACACTAGGCAAAGAAGTGGGTTGGTTATTGCAAAGCTACTTCCCTTTAGGGGATGGCAGGGGCCTACCAGGCGGATGATGAGCCAACTTGTGCTGATCAGGTGACTCCTGATTGACTGGTTTCAGATTCTTTTTCTGGAAGAGACAAGACTGTAATTTTATTAAGTCTCCCTTGGGGGAATGCAGGGCTTAGCACAAGCAACTCCATTTTAAGCCTATTGTCTTGTTTTTAACGTGTATACCTTGTGGATACAGAAGAGATACCCAGAGAAACTGAGTAACACCCTGAGATGGCCCAAGCCCCCATCTCAAAGAGGATCTTATCCCAAAGACAAAAGAAAAATGGAGAAAGGTGGGGAGGCCAGTGATGACACAGGAATCAAGGGGGAGTTTTGCTCTGCAGATTTAATTCAGTGCCTTCTCTTTTGACAAGGGTTTCTTCTGATTTAGAGTCATTGTCCTCTTCCTGGGATGGGGAAGGAAATTCTGACAAATAGAGACTTCTTTATAAATGGCCCTTCTTTATAAACATGTTCCTTTCAAAAGGATGACTTCTCCTCTAAGAGCCTCTCTTATGTCTGCAGTTTCTCATAAACAATCAGCTCAAAATGATCCTTATATTAGGAGTTCCTGCTGTGTGTGCCTCAGAAGATTGAGAACCTGACTAGTATCCATGAGGATTCAGGTTTGATCCCTGGCCTCGCTCAGTAGATTAAGGCTCCTGGGTTGCTGCAGGCTGCAGTGTAGGTCACAGACGTGGCTCAGATCCGGTGTGACTGTGGCTATGGCACAGGCCTCAGCTGCAGCTCCAATTCGACCCTTAGCCTGGGAACTTCCGTGTGCTGCAGGGGCGGCCTTTAAAACAACACAAAACAAAAAGCATTGTGGAAGACTCAGAAAAGTGCCCTGAAAAATAAACAAAAAGATCACTTGTAATCTCTCCACATGGGGGCTATAACCGCTAATATTTTTGTACAAAGCCTATCGGTCTTCTCTCCTCTCCCTATTGCATACATAGCTTTGAAAAAAGGATGCTTCTTCAAATGTCCTTATGTTTAAGACAAGAGGAGGGAAATAAAAAGTCCTTAAGTTATCCTTTCCAGAAAGAACCCAAGCAATCCCTGTTATGTAAACACTTTCTAAGAAATAGTGTGTTCGAAGCTGTCGCTAAGTCATTTGTTGCTATAGCAATGCTTGGCCCTGGAGTGCAGTAAACAAGCATCCCGACTCCAGCCTCTAAACAGAAGCTGCCATTATCCCCCTCAGAGCTCTTCAGACGGGCTCATCATGCCAAAGCTATTCATTTAAATTAGCAGCTCCTCTCTAAGTCGCTAGAATCTCTTTTGCTTCACACCATGGCTTGCCAGGGGGCTGAAAACGGGGTGTGAGCACTCAATTGCGGCTGAGGGTTGGCAGCATCTCCCTTTGGGGATGTGAGGTAAATGCAGATTCTTTTCTTCTGGTGCCCTCCAGGTGGGGCTCACCGTCTGCCACCTTGGATGCCTGTCACCCAGGGCAAAGCCAGGTAGGCTTCAGGCTTATGGGTTCCATCCCATTAGAGTGGAAGTTCTGACAGTATCATATGTAACCGACCCTCATGAAACTTTTTTTTTGGAACTAAAAGTACTGAGAAAGATCTCACAGAGATGAGAACATTCTGGAAAGCTCTCTGTCATGTCATGTACAGCTGCAGAATATTACAGCTGAAAGGATGAGGGTCGGTGAGGGAGGAAGATACTCCAAGGGCAGAATAAACATTATTTCATGTGATGCTGACAACAATCCTATAGGGGCCGGCAGTAGTTTTTCCTTTCCTCTTTTAAAGATGAGGAAGCAGGGGTTTAGAAAGATTAAGTGACTTGCCCAAGGTCCCTGAGCAGGAAGTGGTAGAGCCTGTTTCAAACCCACGCTGTTTGCCTCAGAGCCTGCTCTCTTGGCCCTTAGGACATATTGGCTTGAAGGACAGGAATAGACGTGGCTGGAGCTCCTCTCTTTGTACAAAATGCTAGAGGTAAATTTACATACATTGTTTAAACATCATGATTGGCCTGCGTAGACACTGCCATCCCCGTTCGCCAGGTAGAGAAGCGGAGGTCCAGAGATGTGGTGTCTCCAAGGTCATCCAAGACGTGGTATTGAGGGACTTGAACTCGTGACGCCTGGCTTCAAAGCCTGTGCTTCTTTCTCTGCCCGGCCTTGGTTGGCATCTAAAAAACCATTAAGCCTATTACCCTCCATACGCAAATGAGAAAATGGAGGCCTGGAAATACTAAGCGGCTTGTCCAAGGTCATTGTTCAAGGTCCAGAGAGCACGTCCCTCTGACCTGACAAGAGGTTCTGTGCTGGCCTGGTATGCAAATAGCTGCTTTTCATTGGCCCAGTCCCAGGGTGTCTGCAGAGCAACTGCGCTGGAAGAGTGTGGTTTACTGTGGAAGGACAACGGAGACTGGAGCCCTTTCTGCCCTGGGCTTGACCGCCTCTTCTCCCTAAGCAGCCTTGCCTCGGCAGGCCTCATATTCAGGGAAATTCATCCTGGAAGTGAAGCATCAGTTATTCCTCTGAACAGCTCTTTTTCTTTTTTCTTTTCTTTTTGGCTGCCTCTCAGTCAGTGGAGTTCCCGTGCCAGGGATCGGATCCTAGCCACAGCTGAGACCTCTGCCACAGCTGAAGCAACACGGGGTCCTTTAACTCACTATGCCAGGCAGGGGTTTGAACCTGCATCCTGCTGCAGCAGAGATGCCACTGATCCCATTGCACCACAGCAGGAATACCCCGAATGCTATTTCTGATGTTAGCTCCTATTTGTCTCTCCTGCTATCACGCTGCTGGGTCATTGAGGGGGGTGGTATCACTTCCATGTCCAAAAGTCACCACTCTTGTCACTCATGCTCTCCAATGACCTCTTGTCCCAGGTTCTGGTAATTGCCTTCTCCCCTGACCCCTTCAGGTTGTAGGTAGAAACAGCCTCATCGAATGCTGTTCAGGAGTTATGGGGTTCTCCGTTTATTTAGTGCCAGAAGGAGGACTTCCATTTCGGATACACAAGGACCAGCGCTCCCAGCATCAGGGGTCCCTGGGAATCCCCCAGTGGCCTTCCAGGGGCAGTCTCACCTCCACTTCCCCGGCCAATACGTGCAATCTCTCATCAGCCTGAGAGATAGGCCACATTGAGTTTGAGGGCTCATCCTTTGGAGTCTGGTAACTTGGTTCAGGTTTTGGATTCTTTACCTACCAGCTCTGGGACCCTGGGAAATTCGGTTAACTTTCCTGAACCTCAGTTCTTTCATCTGTGCAATGGGAACAGTCAGCCTTCCATATCTGCACACGTGGACCCTGGAGGTGTAGAGGGCCAGCTGTAGTACCTGCTTTTCTGTAAGGGACTTGAGCATATTTGGAGTTTGGTATCTGCGGGGAGTCCTGGGACCAATCATCCGTGGCTACCCAGGGACAATTACACTCAAACCTATTTCCTAGGGTTGTGGTGAAAATTAAACCGAATGGCATAATGCGGGTGAGGCCCTGGGCGCATGCTCAATGAAGGGTACCTCTAGCAACCGCAAGGAGACATCCGATTTTCTATCTGAAAGGTCTGCTGGGTCCTTTTTAAACAGTCTGGTTTCCCGGCCCTTATACCCCATCTCTACCCTCTTTTCTTTTCATTTCAGTGTCTCCCAAAAGCGATCGTTTGGGTTATTCTTTATTTCTGCTCTATCCGAACATATGAAGGGCCTGCTTATCCTTGCTTTTGAGTCCCTGGTGGCCCTCTGAGGAAAATGTGTCAGTAATAGGGAGCATTTCCCCATCAGCCTTCCCAGTCCTGCCCTGGGGTTCTTAAACCACCTGTCCCACCCACCAGGGTCCTGGTCGCCCATTTCCCCAGCATGGCAGCCTTGTTGAGCCCAAGAGTGTGTGAACGACTTCAGGCTTTGGGCTGGAGTCCTGTATCTGCCGTTTACTCAGTCATGTGAATTCCAGGACCCTATGGACTTGCCCTGGGCGTCCGTATTCTCATTTGCCAATGTAGTGTGAAAAACTACGCTACCGGACTTGGAAATGGAAGCTATTTCTTTTCTTTTCTTTTTTTTTTTTTTTTTGTCTTTTTTGCCATTTCTTGGGCCACTCCCACAGCATATGGAGGTTCCCAGGCTAGGGGTCCAATCGGAGCTATAGCCACCAGCCTACGCCAGAGCCACAACAACACCGGATCCAAGTGACGTCTGCAATCTACACCCAGCTCATGGCAATGCCAGATCCTTAACCCACTGAGCGAGGCCAGGGATCAAACCCGCAACCTCATGGTTCCTAGTCGGATTCATTAACCACTGAGCCACGACAGGAACTCTTGGAAGCTATTTCTATTATGCTTCACAACTTCTTCTTCTTTTTTTTTTTTCTTTCCTGAAGGAACTCCTAATATACTCGGGATGATGAAATGAATAGTTATAAAACCTAAGACTGAGTCAAACAGTGACTCTCAAATACAGGATACTCCTGCCAGTTAAAGTTCTTTCATGATTACTTTCCCAAGCTCCTAATCAAATTATAGGCGGCTGGCTTTGACTTAAGTATGAACCGAATCAAACGCTAATGTCTTTTTTCTTTCTCTCTTCTTTTTGTGGAAGCAGTGTGCTGAAGCTGGCCTTCAGATGCACAAAACCAGACGATTCATGCATGGAGAACAGCCCCTGGCTGTTTGACAGCAAAGGAGAGCCATGACGTTGGCAATGCGATTTAGGGTCTGCTCAGTGCACTTCTCAGGGCTCCCCTCTTCACCACAGCTGAGAAAGCCCTCCAAGACCTGAGCCTGCCTGCCAGCCTCGCCTCTCACCCTCCGGCCCACATGCATGGTCCTCTGCCAGGCCCCAAACACATCTGGTTGCTCTCCAGGGCTGTGCCTCTGCCCTCAGGGCCTTCCTCTGTTAGTTTTCTCATTGTCCCCTGCCTGAGTGTTACCTGCTCATCCAAGGACAGGTGCGTGGCTTCCTGGGGCTCTAAGCAGTGCTTCTCAAAAGACGGTCCTCCGCAGGTGCCTGTTTGCAAAACTGTAACAGGTCCACAAGGAGATAAGCACAAAAATAGCCACTTGCGGAGTAATTTCATGTCTGCTGAAATCTGGGTATCATAAGTTTGTGCTGTTGTTTCGTATTTCTTTGCTTTTTCCATTTTCACTTTTATCTGACAAAGGTACTGGTATGGAAGGGAGCAGAGGAATGAAACAGAACTTGAGTTTCCTGCAGCTAGTTTGAGAATCACTGCTCAATCCTGCGAATGTGCCCAAGGCTTAACTCAGCTGGATTGCCTGACACTCAGCCCCCGACACACACACACACAGCCTTACCTTCCTCCCTTTCTCTCCTTTTCACAACTATTTCCACCTGCTCCCTGCCCTGAATCTTTGGATGTGCTTCTGTCCAGCAAGCTCTTCCATCTTCTCTCCGTTTAGCCTCTGCTCCCAGCCTCTGGGGCACAGCTCACATGTGACTTCCTTAGCCAGGCCTCCCAACACCCTGATTTCACTTAGCCCATTCCTTTACCCCCATGACACCTGCTCTGCCCCTTTCTTCTGGCACCTGGTCCCAACTGGAGAGTTTGCTGTGAGTTCCATTGTTTAACGCTGGACTTTCCTTAAGCCCCATGAAGCAGGTAACATTACACTATCTTGCCATCATCATCTTCCCGATTTCCAGTAAAATGCCTGGAATATATATATATATTCACACATATTTGGCTCTTTGGATAACTGAGTTAATGGACAGTCAACAGAACTCAAACATCACCAACTGTTTTAGTGAATTATCTGCCTGCCCTTGGGCAGCATCATTCATCTTCCTGACTCCTCTTATGCCTTAATAAACTTTTTTTTTAAATATAATTTCTTTATCATTATCATTGTTCATTATAATAGTAAGTACCAAAAGTACCATACTCTCAAAAAGTAGGGCTTTGGCGTGAGGGAGAATTGAATTTAAATCCTAGCTTCAAAAAAAAAAAAAAAAAAAAAAGACAAAAAAAAGGAGTTCCCATTGTGGCTCAGCAGAAACTAATCTGACTAGTAACCATGAGGGCCCAGGTTCGAGCCCTGGCCTCGTTCAGTGGGTAAAGAATCTAACATTGCCGTGAGCTGTGGTGTAGGTCGCAGACACAGCCTGGATCCCATGTGTCTGTGGCTGTGGCATAGGTTGGCAGCTGCAGCTCCAATTCAGCCCTAGCCTGGGAACTTCCATATGCCATGGGTTCAGCCCTAAAAAACAAAAGACAAAAAAAAAAAAAAAAAAAAATTCTTCGCTTCTGCACCAACCAGTGGTACAGCCACAGATAAGACATTGAAACTTTTTGAGATTCCATTTTTCTCATCTATAAAATGGGTACACAAAACACTTTCCTCACAGGATTGTTGGAGGATTAGATGAGATACTGCAATTAAGAATACGGAGTGGAGAGGCACAGAGTTAGTGCTGGATTGATATTAATTCTTTTCTCCTTTGTCCCCTGCCACCTTACTCTGTCATGACTTCACGAAAGCACAGGCAATGCCTTCCTCATCAGGGCATCACTGAAGCCTGAGCTGCAGCAGGTGCTAAATACAAGTGTGTGGAGTGAATAAATGAATAAATGGTTATCAAATTGTTAAATAAAAAATAATTATATGAAAGGATTCATGTTTTCAGTTTCTTAACCTGCAGAGTGGGGATAATAACCTTTATTGTTAAGATCCTTAAACAAAATGATGCCTGTAACTGCTTAAGACATGAGGGTTCAATCATTGGTACTTATTATTATAATGAACAATGATAATGATAATAATAACAGCATCAGATGGTATCCCCGAATCCTTAGCACCAAGTTCATCCAAAATAAAGCAAACAAGCAAAGGTAGTGGGCAGTGGCCCGACTGCATGTCTCTCCAGAATTGTAGTGGGGGGTGTTGTGGGGGCTTAAATAAAATCGGGGCTGCTCTGGGCACAGCTCAGGCGATAAGCTTTAAAGCAATATTCAGGAGTGACAGCAGGGGGTGCTGTTTCCTTAATAAAGGGATGGTCACAAACCTCTGTGCAGCTTTGATGCAGAACTTGGAAGACTGAGTTTAGGAGGAAATTTGAGGAGCAGTACATTCCTTGTGGCAGGAATTATGTAGGTTCCAAACGAAAGTTGCTGACCAATGCTCCTTATAGTCCAAGTCCCTGCATATCAGCCTCTTTTTGTCTTTGGCTGGCTTGGGGACTGCAGGTACCCTCTCTAGCGTCATCAGCTTAAAGGGAGGCACGGATGTGTAGGGATATGAAAGTAGGAGAGAAGCAGAGGACTAGGCCCCTCGTACCTCAAGGGGCCCTTCCCCAGGTGTCTGGGTGGTGCGTCTCTCGCCAGGCTGTACCAGGTGTGGGCGGAGAGAGGCGGAAATATTGAGGCCGCCGAGGGCTGCCCTTTTCAGCTTCTCACGTGCACAAAGGCCCTTCCCGTGGAGTTTATCATCAGGCGTCCTAGACAGAGAGACTTCTTCTGTTCAGCTCTTTGATTATGTGGAGGAAGAGTTCATCTAGGAAGAATGCTTGCTTTTCTCCCCTTTTTAAATCAGTTTTGAAAATAAAAGAGTTGGCTCTCCAGAATCTCCCCAAAGTGGTCATTGTTCCAGTATCATTTATTAACTCATGGATTTGAGCGTGCTTGATGTCTCTCAATCCTTTACTGTTATAATATTTATTGATGCTCAAGTTGTTCCATTTTTGGCCTCTTCAGGTTGTTTTCTCAGTCCTGTTGTCACAGCCCTGGTGCTCTTTGATGGCTCCCTGACTGGCAAGATGGCCCAGACTTCTCTTCTTGGATCTGGAATCAGCCATTTTTTTCCCCACAAAGCCCTGGTTCTTTTTAGTGGTTGATGGTATTTAGAGGTTACAATCTGGAAGGGTTCCTTTGAAAAGCGTAAGCCTACTGCTAATTATCATATCTAGAAATTTAACGATTATTCCTTAAAACTAGGAACCCCATTTAAAACAATAGCCTGAGGAGTTCCCTGGTGGCACAGCAGGTTAAGGATCTGGAGTTGTCACTGCTGCAGCTTGGGTCAGTGCTGTGGTGTGGGTTCCATCCCTAGTCCAGGAATCTCTACACACCATGAGAGAAGCCAAAAAGAAGAGATGGGAGGGGGGGAGACAGAAAGAAAAAGAAAAAAAGTAGCCCTCGGGAAATTTTCAAGGCACTTTTTCTTAACGTTCACATTTTATTCTCATAATCGAATCTTCAGATTTTATTGCACGAGGCAATAATACTAACTGTAGAGTCCAGTCACCATGTGAGGGGCTTCACATAGCCCACACACTTAATACTTGCAACCCACCGTGAGGTAAGGAATATTCTCTCATTGCATAGATAGGAAAACTGTGGCCTCGAAACAGAAAATCACTTGCTTGTGAATAGAGGCTCATCATGTAAGTCGCCTAATTCTGGGCGCCATGCACTGGATTCTGCCATAAATGAGGAATGGGGCATAGGCAAATGTATTTTAAGATCTTTAAAATGTCATTCCCCCCTTTTATTCTTTTTATGACCACACCTGCCGCATATGGAAATTTCTGGACTAGGGGTTGAATCGGAGCTGCAGCTGCCAGGCTACACCACAGCCACAGCAACACGGGATTCTAGCCGCTTCTGCAGCCTACATTGCAGCTTGCAGGAACTCAGGATCCTTAACCCACTGAGCGAGGCCAGAGAGCGAACCTGCATCTTCACGGACACTATTTCGGGTTCTTAACCTGCTGAACCACAACAGGAACCCCTAAAATGTCCTTTAAATGTGTCATGCTTGCTGCTGGTCATTTTGAGTACTGCTGGCTTAGTCTCTATTTGAACAACCCCACACAAATCTGTTACATTTGACTTGGATGTAACTGGTCTTTTGAAAAAGTTTTTTTTTTTTTTTTTAATTATTAGAAACAATAAAATTTGACCTCCTAGCTTAGCGAAAAGCCTGAGTTTATTTTTGCCTTCTTTATAGAGGACATGAAAGTCAAGGACCTGAGTGGAATCAATTTTAGGGATTTGCCAGAGTGGGTTGCCAACTGTTTATCAAATGCTCATTGATTTCTCCCCCATAGGAATTACTAACTATACAGGCAGAACAAAAAGGATTTTCTTTTGGCCTCCCTCTTGCCCTCCCGAGCAGATAAAAATGGAGAAATAAATATACCCATGCAGAGTCCCCAAAGCTCTGAGGTTACAATCTATAATTTTGCTCTCTTGTGTGAGTTGACCACAAAGTACTGGTATTTATTTAACAAACACTTAGCAAGAAGAGGCCCAGCTCTAAGTCCTTTACAAATACCCACTCGTTTAATCCTCTTACAAAATCCTCTCAGGCAGATACCGTCATTAGCTTCATTGTACAGATGAAGAAACAGAGGCCGAGGGAAATACATCTTTGTAGCCAGGTGGTATGATTAGCAAGCTGTGGGTCCAGGATCTGAAGTCCCGGTGCCTAACCAGGGTGCTCTGTTGCCTCTCCAGCTGTGACAGTCATGCTCATAGGACTGAAGTCTCTGGAGCTGGTAGTTCATTTTTTATTGGTAATGTACCTGGAAAAAAATATTACTTTTTAAAAAGCCATTTATTTCTTTAGTCTTTTTAGGGCCGTGGCTGTGACATATAGAAGTTCCCAGGCTAGGAGTCAAATCAGAGGTGCAGCCGTCGGCCTATGCCGCAGCCACAGCAGTGCCAGGTCTGAGCCCCATCTGTGACCTACACCATAGCTCAGAGCAACGCTGGATCCTTAACCCACTGAGTGAGGCTAGGGATTGAACCCGATTCCTCATGGATACTGGTCGGGTTCATTACCGCTGAGCCACCACGGGAACTCCAAAATATATATATTATACTTTCAGACCCAAGAATTATCTTGCCTGACTCAAAGTTTCAGACCAGATTTAGCAGCACACGGCTGTCTTGGCTGTGGACACCTGAGACCAGGGCTTTGAAATGATGTGCTTTATTTTTCCCTGATCAAGTCTGAGTTTCACAAAAGAAACAGAGATCCTGCTGGAGGCAAGATCCCCCCGACCCCTGCCAGATGCTGTGGTACATCCAACATCTGGAGGAAGAGGCAATTACACTTTCTGGTGTCTAGCCTGGTTTCCATGGTAGCAACCGGGGCTGAATGTGTGTATCGGTTTCTTCTACTTTTAATGTAGCTTTAACAATAATCGTCATGAGAATACTTCTCACAGCGTAACAAATCACACTCGTAATGGCTAACATTTATCCAGTATTGCCAGGCTCGGGAATAGTGCTTATGAGCTCCTTGGACCTAATGTTTGATGCTCATAATAGAACTGTGAGGCAGAGGCAATGCTTATGTTCATTTTACAGATGAGGAAACTGAGGCCTAGAGAACTCACTTAAAGGCACAGAGGTTGTACATGTGGGATCCCAGACCAGGTCTCTTTGACCAGGGCGTATGTTAGTTTTCCAAACTGCTTCTCACATGATAGAGGCACACTTGGCTACAGCTCAAAACTCCTCATCGATACACAGGGAAATTCAGTGTAAGATTATTCTTTAGTTCTCCTTCCTTTACCCACTCATGGACCAAATATTTCCTGAGTCATATTTCTGTGCCAGGCTGTGGCCAATAAATCAGGGAATGCTACATGGCTCAGACTACGTAAGAGCTGAATGATAAATAACTCTCAAAGGTATGTGCATTTAAAAATCAGACATGTGGAGTTCCCATAGTGGTGCAGTGGAAACAAATCTGACTAGGAGCCATGAGGTTGCGGGTTTGATCCCTGGCCTCCATCAGTGGGTTAAGGATCTGGTGTTGCTGTGGCTGTGGTGTCGGCTGGCAGCTATGGCTCTGATTGGACCCCTAGCCTGGGAACCTCCATGTACTGCGGGTGTGGCCCTAAAAAAAAAGCAAAAAAAAAGAAAGAAAGAAATTGAACATGTAAAGCTAAAGCGATGAATTAGTAATGGTGGAATTTCAGACAGAAGGAGAGAATTAGAACGTAGGAAAGGGCTGAAAATCCTTGGAGGAGGGCTCAGGAAAAGCCCCACAAGCTCATCGTATGACATCTGGTAATTCTCTTTCTCTTTCTTTTTAACTTTTTATTTGGAAATAATTTCAAACTCACAGAAAAGTAAATAAACCTGTTAGATGTATCTATGGTTAACATTTTGCCTCACTCGCCCTTTCTTTCTGTGTGCATGCGCACACACGTGCATGTACGTTTTTTCTGACATGAAGAAGTTGCGTATATCATGGCCTTTCATCTCTGAATACTTTGCGTTTCCTAAGGATGAAAATTTCTCTTACCTAAGCATCGCAGAGTCACCAGCATGGTAAATTCAGGGTTGAATGTTTATCTAACCTACCATCCACATTCCAGTTATGTCAGAGCCCTTTTCCCTAATTACAGTTTCCAGTCTTGAATCAGCCTTTGCATTTGGTTGTCATGCCTCTTTGATCGCCTTTTAATGTGGAACCTTTCCATGCTTCCCTCACTTGACATCAGTCTCTCTTTCTGAAAAAAGAGAGAGAGTGTGTGTCAGTGAGACATGTCAGGCAAACACATCTGGGTTTGAATCCTGGTTTTGCACTTAGGAGCCAGGTGACCCAGGCAAGCTACCCCACCTTTCCTAGTTCTCAGTTTTCTCATCTGCTAGATGGGGAGAGTGATGATATACGGTGAGTATTCGATGAAATCATCTGTGATGCTTGGCATCTAATGAGGAACCTGGAACCTTGTAAGTAATCAATGCATCGGATTAATGCAATGAATAAAATCAGTAACGTATTATTAATCCAGGGAATATAGTGTAATCAGTTCAGGTTCTGCCACTCTTTGCTGTGTGACTTTGTAGAAGTTGCTTTGCCTCTCAGAAACTCAACATCCTGGGCTGTAAAACTGGGGCTTCTTCTTCTTCTTCTTCTTTTTTTTTTTGGTCTACACCCAAGGCATGTGGAAGTCCCCAGGCCAGGGATCAAATTCACACCCTAGCGTCAACCTGAGCCACAGCTGCACAGCTCTGACAATGCTGGATCCTTAACCTGCTCGGCCACCAGGGAACTCCCAAATTGGGAACTTTCATACCTCCCTCTGGGACTGAAAGATACAGCACAGGTGCAAGATCCAGCTCGAGGCTGGTGCTCAGTGTGTTCATTTAGCGCCCGTACCTTTTCCCTTTGCAAATGCTGACCAACCTCTACCCGCAATAAAAACATCTGCCTCTATTTCCCCTATCAGCACCCTTTCATGCAGAATTCTCAAAGGCTTTTGTGGAGATGGGCTCCAGAGAAAAGTCCTTAGAGCAGGTGAGAAGCTGTAATCCCCAAACATGTCCGCTGTTCAAAAGAAAAACTGGAGACCTCACCATAGAGAAGCCGCAGAGGTTTCTCACCGAGTGTGTTTTGAAACACTCTTCTCTGTTGGTCAAACAAACTGCCATCGTGGGGGCGGTGGGTGTGGTGGCACTTCCAGGGTGCTGTGATTCATTGTTGATTGAAATTAGAGTCTCGGGATCCTTGTGACCCTCGTGTCATCATGGAAACTCTGACAGGTGACAGCCCAAAACAGAGCTCCCCAGGGCTGCCCAGAGTCCCCAGGTGGTACAGGGGCTGCCTCCTCTTCAGCTGGCCCCAGTCACTGTCACTTCTTCAAGGACGCCTTCTCTGGCCTCTGCATCTAACGTTACCCCCCAAACCCTCTAGTAACACACCTGCTATTTTAATGTCTTCTTGACATTTTAAATATCTGATATGTGGGATGGTTTATCTATTTCCCCAATTCTTGTCTGTTTCTTCCACTAGGCTATAAGTTCCAGGTATCAGGAAAGGTTTCTGTGTTCCTCTCCACTGAATCCCCAGCCCATGACACGGTATCATCAGTTTCATGGTCACTAATATCTGTTGCCTGGATAAATCAGTCCTTTCCACTCTGACTTCCCTGTGATGATGGGGTCCTGCGAAGGCAGATGGGCAGAACTCACCAGGCTTTGGGCTCGGCCATGACTTTGGGGCATGGGGTGGAAGGTCAGGAGGGAACCTGAGAGGGATGGGTCAAGCCTGAGTGAGGAGAATCATGTCATTTCATCCCTGGGAGATCAGCATCCTCTCGGGTGATGGGGTGTCCTCCCTTCCCTCTTTAGTTAGAATTGGTTGTTAGGAACCCCCCAACCCCCCCGGATGCAAAAACCCTGAGGGCGACCAAGAGTGCCTGACTGAAGCATCTTCTCAAACAGGGGGACCTTCCTTGTCCAAATGAGCTGCAAGTAAAAACAAAACAAAACAAAACAAAACAAAAAAGGATTTTTATTTTTATTTTTACTTTTTAGGGTTGCACCTGCAGCACATGGAGGTTCCCAGGCTAGGGGTCAAATCGGAGGAGCTTCAGCTGCCAGCCTATGCCACAGCCGTAGCAATGCCAGATCTGAGCCGTGTCTGCAACCTGCACCGCAGTTCATCATAACGCTGTATCCTTAAACCGCTGAGCGAGGCCAGGGATCGAACCCACATCCTCCTGGATACTAGTAGGGTTCTTAACCCACAGAGCCACCATGGGAACTCCCCCTACTCCAGGAATTTTTGGATAAAAATTAGGTTACTTATTTGGTTGCTAAAATTTATGAAACTCATCCAGCGTGTAGGACTGCCAGTGAGTGTGGGGGACTGGGAGGGGTGTAATCACTACACCCTTAGGTTCTCATTTTACAGCCCACAGGATTTGGAATCAGGGCTCGGGGGCTGAATCCCAGTCAAGCTCCGTGACAGCTCTGTGACTCAGGCCAATGCTTTTCCTCTCTGGAGCCTCGCTTGGCCCCTCTGTGAGTCGGAACTGTAATGCCTACCTCACCTGTGAGGGTCGGGGGGTGTACCCTGGATGGGGCGCCCCGGGTGGGCTGTGTCGGGGCTTTCGTGATGGGTGGGCAGGCAGCTTAGGGTAGAGTTCGGGATAGTGGCCTCTGGAGTCAAACAGACCCGAAAGTGTGTCTCAGTTCTCCCTCTCACGAGCTGGGTGGCTGTGGAGAAAACACTTTACTTCTCTCAAGCCTGGTTTTCACATCTGTAAAGTGGCTGTAATGAGCTGTATATTTCTAAGAGTTATTGGACTAATCAGCTAGTGTATATATATATATATATATATATAGCATAAAATGTCACTCAGGTAATTATGGCTGTTTAACACATTTATTTATTTATTTATTTATTTATTTGTTTGTTTATTTTTAGGACTGCATCCGGGGCATATGGGAGTTCCCAGGCTAGGGGTCTCATCGGAGCTTGTGCCGCCAGCCTATGTCACAGCCACAGCAACGTGGGATCCGAGCCCCATCTGTAATCTACACCACAGCTCACGGCAATGCCGGATCCCCGATCCACTGAACGAGGCCAGGGATTGAACCGGAGTCCTCATGCATACTAGTCGGGTTCTTTACTGCTGAGCCACGACAGGAACTCCTGTGTAACGCTTTATAAATGTACACGCTTCCCTCTCAGACAGAAACAAGAGATCATTGTGACCCCCTCTCACGGGACACCCAAATCCTAAATAAAAGAATGGATTTGTTTTTCAGCCAAATCCACGAAAATAAGGTCAGTAACCTGTGCAACAAAAGGGTGGATGGCAGGAACTCTGGAGTTTGGGGAAGGGGGGTGGGTTGTCGGAATGAGTCCCAGAGGAAAGATGGGGGCCCTGCCTCCCGTCTGCTCTGCTGCTTCTCCTCCTTCCAGCCTCCCTTGGCCCCAGGCTTCGATTGTCCCTCTGTCTCTCCTCCATCCCCCTTCAGTTCTCAGGAGCTAAGCTGGCAACAACTCGTACACCTGAGATGCCCTCTGCAGGTATGGCCAGCCTCAGAGGCCCTCTCCCGACAAATGAGCCTTCCCTCCTTGGATTGTGTGTGGACAAGACAGGTGGCCTGCGGCTCAGAGAGGCTGGAAGTGACCTTCTCCAACTCGGCTCCATGGGTTTGTTTGCAAGAACACAGACATACGAGCGGCCATGTACAATATGTGTTCCGACATCATATACAGGGCATATTTTGCTCAGAAACATGCCCTGTTAGTTGTTGAAACCTCTTTTGCATTCCCTGAAACAAATGACACTACGGCGTATTTTCTTTTGGGGGGCTGTAAATAAAAGTATTTTATGTTGACAATGATAATATTATATTCGACAATCTATTTGCATTTCTCTATTCCATGGATTTTATTGCTCGGTATAAATCCCCAGGCTGAAGCACATTAAGCTTCACTCAGGGGGAAACAGTGCATTTTATCATAGGGCTGGACAGCCATGTGCACGAGATGTCACCTGCAGGGGCGAGTGTTTGCTCGGATGTGCAGGGGGATACCCACGGGGAGAAAGAAACGCATAGGTTTTGGCCTATGTGCATGAAGCCTCGCAGGATTTTCTTTGGATCCACAACCAAAATGGATTTCTAAGAGGGAGCTGGTCTGAGCACACGGCATGCCACTTTCGTGGACTACCTATGATCCCATCCTGCCAGCCAGGTCCTCAGGAAAATGATCGCACCAGCTTCATCTCTGGCCAGAGCCCTTTGGTCCATGTTGTGGGCAGAAAACTAACCTGAGGACAGAGAAGCATCTCACGGAGGAGTTGAGGCGCTCACCGCCTTCCTGCAGGTCTTCTGAAACTTCTGAGTATAGGAGTGTCTTCTCCCAGCAGGCAAGTCAGTCGTTACTGAGATAGACCATGACACAAGCTTGAGCCAGGCTTAGTATCAACCATCGACTGTCCATTGAGCCCTGACTCTGTGCCACGCATTGTGCTAAGCATTCTCTCGTTTAATCCTTACAACAATGCGATATAAGGTAGGTGCGACTATGATCCCCACTTTACAGATGGGGAAACTGAGGTCTCAATTTCCACAGCTGGCAACTTGCCTAGTGTGCCCCACGCAGTTTGACTCCAGCTATAATTATTTATGGCAGGAGAAACTATGTTAAGTATGCTTTGCCACTCCAGTGCCAGAAATAAAAATAAAAAGGGGGAAAGAATGAGTCGTTGTTTTGATGGAATAATGGTATCTGGTCGGTTGTCTGGCATAAGTTAATTTCCATAATGTTTTTCCACTTCAATCAAGGCGGTCTCCCTTTTTTTTCTTTTCTAGTGAAGTTTTCCAGGTGCAGGATGTGTGAACATATTGGGTGGGTTTATCCATGAGTCTTTGACTCCGTTAAAGGGTTTGGTTGTAACTTCAACCCAGATCCCCTGGAAAAGAGCAGAGAGTCTTTCTCCGGCTCCATTTGGAAGAACGTCTGACCTCGTGGTTTCTAGGTCACTAGCATGGTTAGGTTAAGCAAATATCCATCTGGGCTTCTAAACATCCAACTTCTAATGGAAATGGTCTGTAGCTTGGGTGATTAAAGTCATAAAGTGCTATTTAATTGTGTTTCAAACCCATTTATCTTTTTTTGAATCCAAGGCAGATTCACTCAGTCAGAAGGAGTGGGTGGAAGCGGATGGAGAAATGATTTTCTTTTTCACCCTTTGATCTTGGCCTGGGATTCATTCGAAGGGTGTTTTCAAATCGAGCTTCTAAGTGCAGGCATTTGTGAGTGAAATTGCCCCTTTTATTTTCGAGGTACTTGAATCTCATTTTTACCATTTCCTTCTAGAAAAATTAAAAGGTTTTTAGAACTTAGCTTCTCAGTGGTGCTTTTACAAGGTGGGAACTTCAGTATCGTGGAAGAGACTGAGCTGGCGGTGGCATTCAAGACAGGGAGCTCAGGCTAGTCCTCCGCAGCTGAAGCCACCCCACCAGCTGGCCTGGAGAGCGTATCGATTTCACTGTTTGCACTTGAAACATGAAAGGAATGTCCACTCCTCGTCCTTGGGCCAAGGCTGGGGGATAGGAGAGCTAAAATTCTGGCCGGAATGTTGTCACCCATGGAGCAGGTAAGGGGCAATATTACTCAGAGGCAAGGCCTGGAACCATGGGCTAAGGCCTAGATCAGTGTCTGGAACGTGTTGGGCAGACGAGTGATCTCAGATGACACTTGCGTGCGATTTTAAATGACATCGAATCCCATCATGACATCGTGTTTCTCTTTCCACCTCTCTGTCAAGCCTTCTGATAATTTTAAGGACAGAGCCTCAGTTTCATGCTCTAGGTCTTTAACATTTTTCTCATCTCTGTTTTTAGATACAGGTCAGGCCTGCATCTTGGACTTTTCGAAGGCACCCGTTTCTGGATTGGATTTGATCATATGGTTTCATTTCTCATTCTTCTATTTTTTTATGATCACTTTTGGTTGAGGGCAGTTTCCAAGGTAGGACGTAGCGTTTTGTCTCCAAACAAAGGGCTGGAAGATGTTTTTCACTGTTCAGTAAATGATTGTGTTTATGGAGGTGACAAAATTCACCTGCGTGGCCTATGAGCCCTGGCATGTGGGATGCACTGGTTTAAGTGACCTGATAGGAAAGAAGAGGTGGTTGGTTTTTCCCAAACTCATGGATGTTTGCCATTCACTGGAAGGCTGTGTTCTAACTGGGGCGGAGGGGGGGGGCATGACCCACAGGCGTTGAGATCAGATCTGATTTTCTAGTCTCTGCTCTACCCACCCCCTCCAAGCTGTGAGCCTTAGCCCCTGGGAGCTTTCCCACCTGTCCAGTGGGAGCTATAAGCGGTTACAGGGCAGCAAGTGAGCTTCATTTCCTAAGACAGGGTGGGCGATATGGGTAATATTCACCTGAGAGACGCGGACCCCTGGCTGAACTTCAGGACGTGCAGTCCCCCTGCATCCAGGGTAGTTTTATTCTGTTTTCTTATTTCCTGGGCTCTAAGGCTGTGGCTGGGTGGGAGGGAAGGTGGGAATATAGTTTATATGCCCTGCAGCCTGGTGAACTGTGCTCCTGAGGCCAGAAAATCAAGCAAACCCCTCCGGCCAACGCCACCGCCACACAAAGGTCAAAGCTGTGGGCACTGTGGGCAGGCTTTCCCCTTCTCAGGCCGCAAATCTTTGGCAATCGGAGGCAGGCTGTGAATGCAGCTTAATTAAAATTCACTCTTAATTAGGGCCGTTACTGAACATCAACTCTACGGACGGAAGCTGTGTAATCATACTTAAGCCCTAGCAATGGAATTAGGAAGCACAGAATGTGAAAGCCAAACGTGGGTGGGCCCAGTGCCAGCGGGGACAGGGGCAGACTTCTTAAATCAATAGAATTTCCAAATAGTCAAGGACCACCAACGAGAGCGTTGATGTCTACACATTAGGCTGCCCCAAGGCCCCACCTTCACGTGGTTGTGCTGCACGGAGGCCCCGATGAAAACCCCGATCTCAGAGGTCGCCCCCAAAGGAGCTAAGGCCACATCAGGGGGCTGGACCCCCATCGCCAGGGTGTTCAGAGACACTGGCCCAGGAGGAGGCTACTGTCCTTCTCCCAGCCGTGACCTCTTTGTCCTTTATCTCGAGAGCATTTGCCTCTATTTACACTAAATAGACCCAGCGCCGTTTGCCGGTTCCTGTATTTTGGGCAAGCCAAGCTGGAGGCCCCCGCAGCCGGTCTGAGCAGGTAGCTGTCCCAGTGGTGGTCACGAGAAGGGCCCACTCTTCCCACAAAGTTTAGCAAACACCTTATCTCCCACAAAGAAGGTGAGGTAATGTTTATGAAAGATCACTCTGTCCCCTTCCAACGGGCGGGGGTACCAACGTGACCAACCCATGCCCGAGGGCAGACTCCCCTTGGTCACCTTGCTTCCCTGTTCTCCTCCCCTGGGCCCTCATTTGAGTGGGAGACCAAGGCTCTCCATCCGCCCTCCCATGGGCCTTCTCGTTTCTACATTCCAAGGCATGTTCCCTGCCCCCTTGGGAGGCCTTAGGGACCTCATCTTACATATGAGGAAACCGAGGCAGAGAGAAGTAAGGTATCTTGGCTAATGTTACAAAGCAGGTGGGTGTCTGGGCTGAGAGCCCAGCGTTCTGCTTCTTAAAGTCCCTTCTGAACGGCTCTATTTTGTGCTAAACATTCATTTAAAGAATCCTTATTTTTTATATGGATGGATAGTTGTATATATGTAAATATGTATATATGTATATATGTGTGTATGTATGTATGTACGGATGGATGGATAGTTGGATGGATAGATGGATGGATATATGGATGGATGGATAGATGGATGGGTGGAATGATGAGTGTATGAGTGGATAGCTGTATAGATACATGGAGAAAAGATAGCTGGACAAGTGAATAGGCAGGCAGAAAGACAAAGGGATGGCTGTGTAAGTATACAGTTTCTGAAGGAAACATAAGCATCCATGGACAATAGCTGCATCCAGAAGGGGGATGGGGAATCTGAATGTGAGAGACAGATAACATTTTTTTTTTTTTCTCTTTAGGGCCACACCCATGGCATATGGAGGTTCCCAGGCTAGGGGTCAAATCAGAGCTGTAGCCACCATCCTGCGACACAGTCACAGCAACCTTAGATCTGAGCCACATCTGTGACCTGTGCCACAGCTGTGACCTGTGCCACAGCTCATGGCAACACTGGATCCTTAACCCACCAAGTGAGACCAAGGATCAAACCTGCAATCTCATGGTTACTAGTCGGATTTGTTTCGGCCACGCCGCAACGGGAACTCCGAGACAGATTACTTTTTATTGTTTTATTCCTTGGCTTTCTCTGAAGAGGTGGAATGTTTTTCATGTGCACATATTCATTCTAAAATTTTCTTTTTCAACTTTTCGCCCTCTTATCCCTGTGCATCCTTCCATACTCAGAAGAAACTGACATTCTAGAAAAATTGCAGGAAGTTCCTGGGGTAACCTGCAAAGTCATTTCCCCATCAGAAAACCAGATGACTCAAATCCATCTCTCTCAGGTCCATGGGAAGCTCAGGCTTATACTGAAAAGAACAAGAACCGAAGGTGGGTGAAATTCAGCCTTTGGATTTCAAGAGCCCGTGTGGCTGCCCCGGTTACCTCTGAGTCGATGACCAGGGAGCCTTCCACCAGAGGCAGCAGTGGAAATGTTGATTTCAGTGGTGCTTACAAATATGCCTCATTGAAAACATGCCCAGCCACTTGGAACTGGTTAAATGATTTTCCGATCAGCCATATGATAGAATATCATGCAGTCATTACAAATAAATGATGATGGGAGTTTCCATCGTGGCTCAGCAGTTAATGAACCCAACTAGCATCCATGAGGACACAGGTTCCATCCCTGGCCTCACTCAGTGGGTTAAGGACCTGGTGTTGCCGGGAGCTGTGGTGTGAGTCACAGACGCAGCTCGGATCCTGAGTTGCTGTGGCTGTGGTGCAGGCCGGCAGCAGTAGCTCTGATTGGACCCTTAGCCTGGGAACTTCCATGTGCTGTGGCTGCAGCCCTAAAAGACCAAAAAAAAAAAAAAAAAAAAAAAAAAAAAAGAGAGAGAGAAATCCTATGCTCTCCATAGTCAACTGTAGATTAAAACAGCTGAACAGAGACCTCTGCTGTATGGTTTCATGGATTGTACCAAGGTTCCTGGGCTGATACAAACCTCAGGCAGGGCTGGGGCCTCCAAATGAAGAATGTGATTCAGGTTCCTCAGGATGAAATGCAGAGAAGTCAGGTCAAAATATGCCACAGATCATACCATTAATTCTCTCTCTTCTTTGGGGGGGTAGTGGGAGATTCTGCCCCATAGTATATGGAGTTCCTGGGCGGGATAAGAAGCTGTAGCTGCGGCAATGCTTGATCCTTTAACACACCGTGCCAGGTGGGCATGGAGCCTGAGTTCTGGGGCTGCAGAGATGTGGCAGATCCCATTGTGCCACAGCGGGAACTCCAATATTAATTATCTCTTGGTTGTGATCTTCTGAGTAATTTGTGTTATTTTCAGGTCCCCCTCCCCATTTTCAATGTGCAAATATACTTTTTTTTTTTTTAAATAGTAGCCTAGATAAAGAACAGTAATAAAAATCTGCACAGGGAGAGTGGAAGGAAATAAGACAAAACAGTATCTTTGGGTGCTTAGATCAAATTCTTTTTTCTCCTTATTTTTACAGTTTTCTGAACTTTCTGCACTTGATAGGTTTACTTTTATAAGCGAACATTCATATTTAAGATGTCTTTTTTTTTTTAATGAGTAGAAAGGGAAAGATAAACAGGTTGTTGAAAAATTCTCTCCAAGGCCTTTTCCTGTCCCTTGGTTGCTAGTTCATGAGCCCCCCAAATGTGCACATCACTGGGGAGGGCTGATGACACAGAGAAGGTGATGCAAATCCTTTAGTCAAATGGATTGCCATCCAGTTGAGGAGATAAGATCTTCCATTGATAAAGGATGCAAAGTAATTTCCTAGAGCTTAGGCTATGAGAGTAAAAATCCCAATAACACAACAATAGGGCAGAGGGGCTGGGAGGGTAGCTTAAAGCCTTCTCCTCCTCTGGGGAGAAATGTACCTCCATTGCCTAAGCAGGTTGGGTTTGAACCTCAGTTTTCCTCTTCTGTAAACATAACCTACCCAAATGGTAGGGGTTGGTGTGAAGATTAAATGAAGCCTGCAAAGGAAGGGCTGAGCAAGGTGCTTCGCAGACATTCCATCTCCAGCATAAACTGGCTCCTGTGTGCCCGGCCTGCCATCTGAAAGTCAGGCTTTCACAGATGTGGCCGAGTTGAGATTTGGACTCACATTTATCTAATCTCAAAGCCAGTGATCTCACCCCAACCAGCTGCTGCGTTTCTCTTCTAACATTGTACATTGCAATGAGTGTTAATCTTAATTTCTCCTAAACGTCACCCTGTGGTCTTGCCAGGAAGACAATCTGCATTTTTATGAGAACATCAAAGGGGATACGAACCAGTTTGAAAGAACATCAGAGGAAGGACAGAGGTGGTTCAGGCAGACTGCAAAAGCCTTCCCTGATGAGGCAGCAGGGAGCATAGAAGCATAAATGGACAGGAGGCTGGGGAGATGCCTTGGCAGAGGAAGAGCAAGTGTGAAGGGCCTGTGGTTGAAGGGAACCTGGTGCGAACCACTGATATGACAATGAGGCCAGAGCAGAAGGTGGAGGAGGAAGGCAGTAGACAGGTCTCAGGAGGTGAACAGGGGCAGCCCAAGGGGGTGCTTTGGCCTGGGAAAGAGTCTGTGCTTTTATACTGAAGTGTTTTTAGTGGTGATGGAGAGGTGATGTGACCAGCTCAGTGTGTGGGCTGACACGGGGAATTCTGTAATCTCCCTCCTTCTGGCTCTGAGGTTCTTGAGATTAGGGCCAAGTCTTACCCATGAGTGGGGCCCCCACAGAAACATCTGTAGTGTCCTTACTACATACTCTCATCCTCCATATACTGTCCTTCGTAGCCCTTACCTCGTCACACTTTTTTTTTTTTTTTTGTCTTTTTGTCTTTAGGGCTGCACCCGCGGCATATGGAGGTTCCCAGGGTAGGGGTCCAATCGGAGCTGTAGCCACTGGCCTACGCCACAGCCACAGGAATGCCAGATCTGAGTCGTGTCTGCACCCTACATGACAGCTCACGGCAATGCTGGATCCTTAACCCACTGAGCGAGGCCAGGGATCGAACCTGCAACCTCATGGTTCCTAGTCGGATTCGTTTCCGCTGCACCACAACAGGAACTCCCCTCACACCCCCCAACCCCGTCACACTTATTTTTGCATTCAGTGTTACGGCAGCTTTACTAATGTCTGTAATCTCCACCAGACTGTGAGCTCCAAGAACAAGGGCTGTGTCTTTTTACAAAATCAACTTCACTGAGAAGAAAATTGTGTACCCCAAACACACCCATCTTCCATGTACATTTCAACGAGGGTTGACACCTTTACTCCCAAATTGTGGGCACTTGTCTGACCACCACCACAATCAAGATAATAACATTTCCATCATCCCAAACTTCTCCTCTGCCACATCCCAGGCAATCTGCCCCCAGCCTGAGGCGACTCCTCTTCTGCTTCTTGTCTCCACACATTCGTCTTTTCTAAAGTTTCGTAGACGTGGAATCATACAGCAAGAATTCTTTTGAGCCTGGCTTCTTCTTCTCAACCTACTGGTTTTGAGTGTCTTCCGTGCTATCGTGTGTGTTGGGAGTTTATCCCTTTTTATTGCTAGATAACACTGCTCTCCAGCCGGGTCATGGGCATTACCTCTGTCTCTTCAGATGAGCCAGAGGCCACATTCCCTGATGCCTCTGATACTTGGTATGGGCCTGGTCATGTGCACAACCCTTGGGGGTGGTCCCATCACTTTTCCCGGCCCCAGGGCATGGGAGTGACCCCTCTGTACCCACACAGCTGTCCCTTCCATTCCCACTGGCTGACCTTCTGAGCCTGGGGAGCCCAGGCAGGCTCTGCTTCCCTTCAGAGTCAGTGCAACACTTCCCACAGCCATGGAGAGAAGTTCTGGTTCAGCCACAGTGATGAGGGGATGAGGCCAGGGGATCACAGGCAGATCCCTGCGATACAGTGAGCTTTAATCTCCTCCTCTGTCAAAGAGCGACACCGATGTCAACCTCCTGGGGTCATTAAGGGGGCACACGGGCATGAAAGTGCTGTTCAAAGCGGGAAATACGGTGCTGTCCAGTGGCAGTGCATTTGCTCATTTAATTTCAGCCCCTTTGGGGTTAACAACTGCCTGTATTACCTGGGCCTCCCCTTCTCTCTCAGAATCTTCAGTGTCTTTACCCATCAGATGAAGGGTTGAGCTAGAGTTCTCGAAGGTGCCTCCTGTCTTGGCCCTTCTTGGACTGGAAAGTGTTAGAACACGAAGAAAGGGCCCGCCTCTCCATCCAACATTGCAAAGCCCTTGTATGTTTTGTTTTGTTTTGTTTAGAATCTAACTGGCTTCTCTGCAAAATCTCTTCCTGGATAAAGAATTCCACTTGAATTTCAAGAAACAATTTTTATATCAATAAGCTTAAATCTAGAGTTCTTTCCAAGTCCAGCACAGAAGATAATAGATAGTAGAGCGCCTTCCATCTGGTGTGCGGGCTGGGGCTATGAAGCATGTCTTGCTGGGCCCCTCATGGGACAGCCATGTCCCCCAGTTTGCTAGGGAAGCAGGAGCACCTTTCCACTGTGTAAGCCAGTAGTTTCTTTCTTTCTTTTCTTTTTTCTTTTTAGGGCCACACCTGCAGTGTAGGGAAGTTCCCAGGCTAAGGGTCAAATTGGAGCTGCAGCTGCTGGCCTGCACCATAAGCCACAGTGAAGCCTGATCCGAGCTGCATCTGTGACCTACACCACAGCTCACAGGCAAGGCCGGATCCTTAACCCGCTGAGCAAGGCCAGGGATTGAACCCACATCCTCAAGGACACTATGTCGGGTTCTTAACCTGCTGAGCCAGAGTGGGAACTCTAAAGCCAGTAGTTGCATTCCACCTACTCCTACTTGGGCCCTTTCTTTCAACAGAGGATTCCTGAGGGCCTACTATGTGTTAGAGGCTTTATATGTACTGTTGCTCTCAAGAGTTACTGTTGTGGCTCAGTGGTAAGGAACCCCACTAGTATCCATGAAGATACAGGTGTGACCCCTGGCCTCATTCAGTGATTTAAGGATCCAGCGTTGCTGTGAGCTGCAGTGTAAATCACAGACTCGGCTTAGATCCTGCATTGCTGTGGCTGTGGTATTGGCCAGCAGCTGCAGCTCTGATTCAGCCACTAGCCTGGAAACTTCCATATGCCATGGGTATGGCCCTAAAAAGACAAAAAAAAAAAAAAAAAAAGTTATGCATGTACTGTCACACTCAACAGCCCTATAATGGAGGGGTTAGACCACATTTTAAGGTGGGGAGATGGGCTTAGTGAGATAGGGTTTGCCATCTTTCTCCAGTTAGTTAATGACCCACATGGGGCTAGAATACTAGGTCCTTTGCACTGCAATAGGCTCTGGATTGAGCAACACTAACCCAAACACACCTGAATTCTTGGTGGCCGGGAAGAGAAGGCAATAGTTGAATATTTACTGAATCTGAGAATTTCAAGATGTCAGTAACTCACCATGGAGTTAAACTCCCTCTTTTTACCGACGAGGAGGGTGAGGTCCAGAGAGTGACCTGACTTGCCCAGGGTGTCACGGCCGGCTGGCTGTGAGCGGGAACCGTTCCCCAGGCCCCCTGATTCCCAGATTTGAGTTTTCACGGATGCAGCACGCCCAAGGGCCGAGCGGGGACTGTTGGGGAAACAAGAAAATGGAGAATGAAGAACAAAGCTATTTCCAGATCACCTGTCTCCAGTCTGCAGAGTTCAAAGTGAAGAGCCAGAGTTCTGGGAACCAGTCAGCAGAGATGGTTTCATAACCACCCTTTAACTAGCATGACGCCATGTCCCCATCCTGTGACCTCTGGCAGACTCAAGGGCAAATTTCAGAATAGCTGTTTCTGAAAGATCCTTCCTTCTGCATTTAAGACTCAAGACCTCCAGAGAAGGATCTCCCTGTGTCCAAGCAAAGACTGTTTACTACTTGGCCCTAAATATCCTTTGTTTTGAAAAATCTTGGTTGACTGCGAGGTCATCTTTATTCATCCATCACAGATTGTTTTTTGCCATTCTGTCATTTCCTTCCTTCCTTCCTTCCTTCCTTTTCCTTTCTTTTTTTTTTTTTTTTTGCTTTTTAGGGATGTACGCACGGCATATGGAAGTTCCCAGGCTAGGGGCTGAATCCGGGCTACAGCTGCTGGCCTACGCCACAGCCACAGCAATGTGGGATCCGAGCCATGTCTGCCACCTACATCACAGCTCATGGCAATGCTGGATCCCTGACCCCTGGAGCAAGGCCAGGGATCGAACTTGCATCCTCATGGATATAAGTTAGAGTCATCTCCGCTGCACCACAACGCGAACTCCCATTCTATCATTTTCAGAGGAGTATGAGCTGATCAGTGAACTGACAGTACTGATGACACCTGCCCCTGCTGGCGTGCCCACCCCCTGTCAGGGGTTATGCTGGGGAAGCAGCTGCCAGTCTCAGCTTTCTGGATCCTTCTGTAGCCCTTGGACTTTGATGCTGTCATGATCCCCATTTTCCATGTACAGGCCCCAGTGTTCGGGAAGGCCATGCTGCTAGGAAGTGGGAAGTCTGAGCTCCTGAGCTGTGCTGGGAGGGACCCTCCATCTGTCTGTACATCTTACCGAGCTTAGAAAAGTAAGCACCCAGGCATCTGGAACCTAGTACCCTTGACTGCCTCTGAGGGTCCTGACAGGTGGACCTCATCCATCCTGGAGGCCTTTCCAGGACTTGGGGTGGTGATTGAGGAGCTGTCGAGGGTGGAATAAGATGCAAGAGGACCCCCCTAGCCTTCCAGAGAAGCCTGCACTGGGACGTGTAGGATCCCTCAGCCTCAGGCATGTGACTGCTCCCCCAGGAGGACACAGGCCTCCCACAGCCTGGCAGCTTAGGTCACATGAGCCATGGGAGCAAGAGCACAGAGGTTCGTGAGCCAGGCGGACAGGGGCTCCCACCCAGATTCTTCCATCTCTTAGCTGTGTGAGCTTAAGCAATGGTTCTCATCTCTTTACGCCTTGTTTTTTTCACCTGTAAAATGGGACCAGTACGACCTACCTCAGGGAGTTCCTACTGTGGCTCAGCGGGTTAAGAACCTGATTAGTATCCATGAGGATGCAGGTTCGCTCTCTGGCCTCGCTCAGTGGGTTAAGGCTCTGGCACTGCCATGAGCTGTGGTATAGGTCACAGACGCAGCTTGGATCCTGCAGTACTGTGGCTGTGGTGTAGGCTGGCAGCTGCAGCTCCGATTTGACCCTTAGCCTGGGCACTTCCATATGCCATGGGGTACAGCCCTAAAAAGACAAAAGAGAAGAAAACAAAACCCACCTACCTCAGTGTTACTTCAGATGATTCCGTGAGAAAAGACATTGCCTGATGCCTGGAAGACGGTAGGTGCTTAATAATTGAGAGCTGCCATCCTTGCTATTTGGCAGGTGAGGCTCTAAGAGGCTCCCTTGGCCATAAACCTCAAATATGCTATTTCTGCCTCACCCAGAGTGTGGAGCACAGCACGACTGGGCTGTGGCTCAAACCCTGGTCATCTCTTGGTTGGTCCAGTCCAGGTCCAGAGCAGCTCTCTGTAGGTCAGCGGCCCCCACTTCACAATCTGGTGGGGGGATGTGCCATCTCCATGCAAAGACCTAGGTGCCCCCTGTGATGAGTCAAGGATGCTGGACAGGTGACCTGGAGACATTGCCAAGTGAATCAATTCAAGGCAACAGGGAACCAAGCGCGCCTGGAAGAGAATAGGGAAAGAGATGGGGGGGGGCAGAGGTGATGATGGGGGGCCACGGTGAATGTGCTGGGAGGCAGGATGGAAAGCGTAGCCATACTCACAAGATCATTTCCTACCAGTCGAGTGATCATCTTGTTCTCTCAAAGGCCACGCACAGGTGCCATCCCTACTAGTCCCATTTTACAGACAGGGAGGTCAAGGGGAGTGCAGAACCACCCCAAGATGTGGAGCCTTTCTCTTGCACGCCGTTGCCATCCAGGTGGGCTCTGGGTACCCAGTGGGTGAGTGATGCTGCCGGCAGCAGCAAAATTAAGCTCTGGACCTTCCTCCCCCCTTGGGGGCTCTCTGTCCCAGGCTGACTCTTCCCAGCCTCTTCCAAGTGTGGTTAGGGCTCAGGAGCCAAGGTGGCAAGAGGCGGCCTCAAGAGGGCAGCAGGAGTGCTGGAAAGCCCAGGCTGGCTGCAGGGCTGGGCTGTGCTGGCTGCAGGCTGGGAAGTGCACACAAGAGGCAGGCCAAGGGGTCCTGGGGGAGCCGGCTGACTTGCAGAGGCCCACGCTGGCTGCCTGTGTGGGGAGCTAGAGTCAGGGCTGGGGCTGGGGAGAGGGGGAAGCCATGCTGAATTAAGATGCTCGGTCTCCTCCTGCAAGCCCCTCTTCCCAGCTGGTCACAGGGGATTCAATATGGTACATCCCAGCCCTCTAGGCAGTGAGGGAGGCCAGAGAGCTGGGAAGTGCCAGGACCAGGGAGTGGGAGTGGTTGGGGGTGCATCGGGCTGGAGTCCCTTAGAAAGAGCATTCCCAAGCCACCAGGGACCACACAGAGCCCAGGAGTTTTCTTAGGACTGCTCTCGGACCCCTCCAACCTCTGCCTAAGGGACTTGCCACCACTGTGTATTTCTGGGGTCCCCTAGGGGTCAGATTCCCAGGCCTCCCCCAGGCCTCTGAGTCAGAAGGTCTGCTGTTTTGGCTGGTTGTCCAGGGAGGTTTTGTGCAGGCTCACCTCTGACAGTCTCTGCTCTGTGCTGGCAACAGGCAAACTTCACAGAAGAACCACCGAAGGGATGAATGCAGCTGTTTATTGCTCACATCCTTGCCGGGCCCTGAGCCAAGGGCATTTTCCCCCCTTCACAGCATTCCTTCATCTGTTCCTTACAATGATGACTCAGACTGAGGCTCAGAGAGGTAGAATGACATGCCCAAGGGCACACAGCACCCAGTGCCTGAGGCAAGATCAGAACTCAGGGCTGTCTGGTCCTAAAGCATGTGGGCTCTCAGGTAACCGGGCCTGGGCTTGGAGAAGCAGCGAAGGCTGGGCCCAGCCCATGGCCAAGGAAAAGAGCCAGGATGTCCCTGGCCCTCAAGAGGGGTGCCTGCCTTGGACCCTGCACCATGGGGCCCAACATATATCAAACACTGAGTCACTTAAGGGTTTTTTGTGTGGTTTTTTTTTTTTTTTTTCATTTGGTGATATGAGAAAGGAGAGATGTTCTTTCCTCCACTCTGGCCTCTGCCAGAGATGGCTCTGCCCCTCTGATCAGACCTGAGTCTCTGTGACTCTGAGCTTGAACTCAGTGCGTTTTGGCAGGAAAGGGGCTGGGAGCCAGCAGATTAGGGTCTAGATCTGAGTCTCCCTGGCAATTCAGCTTCAGACTCCTCCAGCTGCCTGAAAGCAAGCCCTTTCCGTTCTGTTGCCTTTTCTTTCTCTCTCTCTTTCTTTCTTTCATTCTTTCAAGGGCCGCACGTGTGGCATTTGAAAGTTCTCATGCTAAGGGGACAGCCACAGCAACTCAGGATCTGAGCCACATCTGTGACCACTGATCGAGGCCAGGGAAAGAACCTGCATTCTCAGAGACACTATGCTGGGTTCTAACCCGCTGAGCTGCAACGGAAACTCCTCTGTTGCCTTTCACCCTCGGATTTTCAACCTCAGTTTCCTTGTATAAAAACATGGATCTCCTGCTCATGGCCTCACTGGAAATGTGCAAGGATTCCATGAGACCATGCAGGAGAAGGGGGCTCCAGGAATCAGAAGGTGCGGTACAGATGTCAATCCTATTTAGGAAACGGCTGTGTGCTCTCCTGAGCAGTGTGGGGTGATCCTTTGACCACACTTTCCCTCTATCCCACTAGTCAAATCAGATTCAAATAGTCCATTTGAATGATCCCCTCGAGGAACTCATCGTTTGACTCCCGCTCTCGTAACTCAGACGGTCTTTCTCATTCGGGTCTCCTCACCTTATTCCATCTCTAATCTATCTGTCTCTGTTTCTTCACTATTCAAATTAGTGCATGACTAGAGGCCAGAGGTTTCCTCCTCGGCCCCATGGCCCCATGACTTGCTGAAGGATTCTTCTGCTTCAGGCTTTCGTAGATTGACAAGTGCCAAGGTTGCCTCTGTGCTCCAGCCAGTCCTTCTGCCACCCAAGCTTGTTTCAACATGGTGGTGCCCACAGGCCATCAGTGATCAGCATGATGCAGGCAGGATGCAGAGATAAGAAAAGGAGAGGAGGTCACCTCGACATCCTTAGACCGTCTAGCCAGGAGGATCTCTCCTTTTTTTTTTTTTTTTTTTTTTTTTTTTTGTCTTTTTGCCTTTTCTAGGGCCACTCCCGAAGCATATGGAGGTTCCCAGGCTAGGGGTCTAATCAGAGCTGTAGCCGCTGGCCTACACCACAGCCATAGCAACGCGGGATCCAAGCCACATCTGCGACCCCACACCACAGCTCACGGCAACACCGGATCCTTAACCCACTGAGCAAATCCAGGGATCGAACCCGCAACCTCATGGTTCCCAGTCGGATTTGTTAACCACTGCACCACGACGGGAACTCCACCTCTTCTGTCTTTCCCTCAAAGGTGATGCTTAACCAGGAAGTTGATGGATTGGAAACAGGGAGAAGAAAAGATGGAGACATTAATAATATTGACCATTTCTGGGCCGAGAGCTGGCCCTCAGAGGCTACCCTGCTGCTCCAACACCAGACACCTCTCACCTGGGATATTTCTGGACTTCCTGCATCAGATAGCTTCTGCTTATGGCTCAACTTACAGTGACAACCAGGAAGAGGGAACAGCTCTGGGGCTCCCTGGAGTGGGGCTGAGGACTCAGAATCCCCCAGTCCGAGCAAGTGCTTTCTTCTCTCTGAGCCTCCATTTCTACATCTGTGTAATGGGTCCTCTCTACTCCTGCTCCTCCCACCCCTGATTTAGAATTAACGGGGGTGGGAGGACTTGATGACTAATCTGTAGAAGTGAGTGCTTGGTACTTGGTAGATGTGGACTCTGCCCTCTCGCCAAATCTCCAGGCTTTCTAGAATGTTGTTGCTGTGTAGTCAACAGATTTCTGACTCCTCAAATAAGGATACAAGCAGTACTTTCATTTTGATTAGAAATTGTACTTTGTAGAAATGAAAACTCCCAATGGACGTGGATGATTATTGCTACATTGGTTGAATTTGTTGAGAGGGAACTAGAAAAATCCTACAAACCTAACGTACATCAATGGGGAGAGGCTGAATAAATGATGGGATACCCACAATATTGAGTTAAGTGGCTATGAACAAAAATATATATTTCTCATTCTAATCATCTGGAGAGATGGCTATGATGCATTGAGTGAAAAATGTATACAGGGAAATTTGTATAGTATGATTTTTTTTTTTTTTTTTGGCCACGCCTGCAGCAATCAGAAGTTCCAGGCCAGGGATCTAACCTGTACCAGAGGGGCGACAATGCTGGATCCTTAATCTGCTACCACCAGGGAACTCTTGTATAGCATGATTTTTTAGGAAACAAACTTTTTTTCCTTTTCTCTTACTCCTATGGATGGGCACCTACGTTTCCATGAATCTAACAAGAGATGCAGAATGATGCATACCAGTTATCAGCACGGCTTACCTGTAAGCGGGCTCCAGAAAGGAGACTTAAGGGAGATAACAGAGGTTTAAGAGTCTATTAAATTTACGTCTATTCATCTCTGAGTTGTTTGCTTTTTTCCTAAACCCGTGTCCTATTTTTTGGGTCATGAAATACAGTTGTCAGAAGGCCCCACACTTAAGTCCTCAGTGAATGAAATGAGTGAACAAAGGAGGTCTGATAATCCTACCATTTCTTTGTGAAATGGGAAGTGTTTTCATGTTCCAGATTCCCTACCAATATGCAAATCCCCCGGAGGGGGCTGAGAAAGACAAAGTTGTCACTGATCACTAAGCTGGAGCTTGTCAGCCTCCGAGATCAAAAGAGGAGTCTCTGTGTTTGTGTGTGTGTGTGGCGGGGGGGTGTGGGTGTTTGTGTATCTGTGTGTGTGTGCTCCTGCATGTCTGGGAGGAGGAGGAGAGAAAACTACCTCCTGTCAGATACATTTTGCCTGTCTAGCAACATGCTAGGGTCTTCATTCATGGCCCCCAGTTCATTGAATACAGAGGTACCCTGGCAGCGCAGGGATCAGCCTTCTTTATTGAATAAGGAACTAAAGCGAAAATGCCTTGTGATTGTCTTGCCTGAGTTTACACCCCAAAGGCTGCACGGGATTCCAGCGCAGTTCAGCTGATGCCAAGACAAGGAGGATGGTCTCAAGGCCCTGGGATGCTAGGAAACGTCTGCTTTTTATAATTATTATTTTAATGCTCTTTATTTGTTCCATTATAGTTGGTGTATAGTGTTCTGTCAATTTCTCCCGCACAGCAAAGGGGAAACTTCTGCTTTCAAACGGCACTAATATTAAGACTAGAAATCAACATCCAGCTAACACGCACTGTTTTAGCTTCACCCTTGTCAAACCTGCCAAGTGCTTTATGTGATTATCTGTCTCAGTCTTCGCAGAGATCTGTGATAGGAACCATCACTATTCCCAGTCGCTAGATGGGAATTGAGCCACCAGGAGGATAAATACATTGTGGAAGGACACAAACGTAGAAAGGGAAGGGAAGAAATTTGAACCCAGGCAGTCTAACTCCAGGGCCTGCCCCTTCAACCCGCCAGGGACACACAGTTCGGTGCGATGATGCTGACACTGAAACGCCCTGTTCAGGGCTCTTTCCTCCACACCAGGCTGACCTCAGTGCCCAGGAGCTGCTCCAAGAGCAAACTCCGGTACAGGGAGCCTGGGAGGCTCCTGTTGCTCTGGCTTTCCTCTGGCTCACCCTGACAGGTCTAAGTGGGGCTTCCAGGGCTAACCTTGACCTTCTCTGAGTCATCTCAGAGCATCTGGGTTCCAACATCCTCGTGGACTTCCGGCTGCCCACCCCGCAGAAGTCCTGCCACGGGCTGCCCAGGCCACGGCCCTTGCCTCCACGGTGGCTGGCTGGGCAACTTTCTTCAGGGCTTTGCTCATTTATCTAAGAGACCGTGGGCCAGAATTCAGCCATTTTCTTCTCAGCAGAATGATTTTTGTCATTTCTGCCAATCATCCAAAACAGTATTTAATATTTTAACTTAAATCCTCTTGCTGTTTAAAACTAGAAAAACAGGGAGTTCCCATTGTGGCTCAGTGGGTAAAGAACCTGACTAGTATCCATGAGGATGTGGGTTGGATCCCTGGCCTCGCTCAGTGGGTTAAGGCTCTGGCATTGTGGTGAGCTGAGGTTTAAGTAGCAGACACAGCTCAGATCTGGTGTTGCTGTGGCTGTGGTATAGGCCAGCAGATTCAGTTCCGATTCGACCCATAGCCTGGGAATTTCTATATGCTGTGAGTTGGGCCCTAAAAGGCAAAATAATAATAATAATAATAACAATAATATATACTTTTCTGAGATGGAGCAGCATCCAGAGCACTGTCCTGCTGTTTAAGCTATGGGGTGTTTAATATTCACAAGAGCTATATTTTAGAGATGAGGAATCCGAGGCACAGAGATGCTAAATAACTTTTCCAAGGTCGTTCAAAGACAAATAGGAGAGAGGGGGCTCGAACCCACGCAGTCTGGTTCTGTGTTTTTATGTTATCATGCTGCCTCTCAGCCTGAGAGCCAAGAACCCTGGCAGATGCTGGGGAGACGGATGGAGGCAGAGCGAGACTTCCAGTGTCCTCTCTGCAGGTTCTCGTACCCCTTTCTTGGCCAGGGAGGCAAGGGGAAACCCTACACTGGTAGCCTCACCCAGACCAGAGGCGGCTGGATGGAGTGTGTCGAGCTCACTGGAGGTGGAGGAAGCCAAGCTTCCCCCTCTAATGATGACCGGTGTTGACCCTGACAGCAGCCCCTGGCCCAGGCTGGCCCCCAGCTGGCCCTGGGTGGCCCCCCAGGGTGCAGAGGGAGCCAGGCACTCGCTCACTGTTTTGGCTTGGCAGACGCACCTCCCCGCCTCCCCAGTTGCTCCAGACCTCCTGTTTACCCTGCAAACAGCCAAATGCTCCACACTGTCATTTAGAGGCCAAGGGGCGGCTGCCGCAGGGCACTGGGCGGCCCAGGCCTGTTTGAACTGTCCCTGGACCTGCGCCTGCACGCGCGCCCAGAGCCCATTTGCCTAGGAATTAATGGGCCCCCACACCCCTGCTAGGTGCAGACACGAGCCAGGGAGGCAGCCAGGGAAGGAGGAAGGGAGGGGGTGTGGGAAGGGGGCTCTGCCTGACTCAGGGGCCCTTGTGACCTTGAGCCTCTGGGGCCTGATGCCTCAATTTCGCTGTCAGTATCTGCACCTGCAGACCTCCGGAAAGCAGCAAGCCCATGAACTCAGAAGATTCTGGTGAGGCTTCTACTGTGGGCATGGCAGGGGGGCAATAGCACCAATATTTAACATTTATGGTGGTTAGGAGGATTCAGCATCAGGCATTGAACTAAATCTTTGAAAAACAGTCAATGAAAGTTTAACATACTTTCAGGAATGTGTGACACATTTAGGCATTCTCATGGTGGCACAGCAACTAGCATCCATGAGGACGTGGGTTCTATCCCTAGCTCTGCTTGGTGGGTTAAGTCTCCAGCGTGGCTGTGGCTGTTGTGTAGGCCAGCAGCTGCAGGTCTCATTTGACCCCTAGCCTGGAAACTTCCATATGCCTTGGGTTTGGTCCTAAAAAGAGAAAAGAAAAGAAAAAAAGAAATATATACCAAATGTAAATGCTTCCCTCCATGAATTTTCACACACTGAACATACCTGTGTGCTTATAGCATCCAGATCAAGACACCCTTAGCACTCAGGGAAAATTCTTCACATGCCCTTCCTTCCTTTCTTTTTTTTTTTTTTTTTGGAAGCTGCCTTCTGGTTTTATTTATTTATTTATTTTAATAATTACTTTTTCTTCCATTATAGCTGATTTACAGTGTTCTGCCAATTTTCTACTGTACAGCAAGGTGACCCAGTTACACATACATGTATACATTCTTTTTTCTCACAGTATCATCCTCCATCATAAGTGACCAGACATCGTTCCCAGTGCCACACAGCAGGATCTCATTGCTAATCCCTTCCAGAGGCAATAGTCTGCATCCATTAGCCCCAAGCTCCCAATCCATCCCCCTCCCGCCCCCTTCTCCTTGGCAACCACAAGTCTGTTCTCCAAGTCTATGATTTTCTTTTCTGTGGAAAGTTTCATTTGTGCCCTATATTAGATTCCAGATGTAAGTGATATCGTATGGTATTTGTCTTTCTCTTTCTGACTTACTTCACTCAGGATGAGAGTCTCTAGTTGCATACATGTTGCTGCAAATAGTGTTATTTTGTTCTTTTTTATGGCTGAGTAGTATTCCATTGTGTATATACACCACCTCTTCTTAACCCAATCGTCTGTCCATGGACATTTAGGTTGTTTCCATGTCTTGTGAATAGTGCTGCAATGAACATACAGGTGCATGTGTCTTTTTCAAGGAAAGTTTTGTCCAGATATATGCCCAAGAGTGGGATTGCGGGGTCATATGGTAGTTCTAGGTATAGATTTCTAAGGTACCTCCGTACTGTTATCTATAGTGGTTGTACCAGCTTCCATTCCCACCAACAGTGCAGGAGGGTTCCCTTTTCTCCACACCCCCTCCAGCATTTGTTATTTGTGGACTTATTAATGATGGCCATTCTGACTGGTGTGAGGTGGTATCTCATGGTAGTTTTGATTTGCATTTCTCTCATAATCAGGGATATTGGGCATTTTTTCATGTGGTTGTTGGCCATCTGCCTATCTTCCTTGGAGAAATGTCTATTCAGGTCTTTTGCCCATTTGTCAATGGGGCTGTTGGCTCACGTGCCCTTTCTGCCCACTAACCACCATCTGACTTGTACCACCTCTTTTAATCCCCCCAGAACTCCATGAGGTGGTACCACCTTTCCAGTGCGCTCAGTGAAGGAACAGGGCCTCAGAGTGATCCATCCATCCCATCAGCTAGTGGTTGGGCTGAGATTTGAACTGGGGCCCTTTGTCTTCAAAGCCCACATGTTAACCACTTTCACCTTTTAACATGGTGAAAGGGGCAGACAAAGCTGAGGTCTCAAGCGGGTCTATTAACATATGGATCCTTGTCTTCTAGGAGCTTCCCTTCTCAGAGTGATGAGAGTGGGGGGCTACCACTCCTTGGAAGATGTCCGTGCCAAATTATTTCACCTCTGTCTCCCCTAGAAATAATTTTTCCAGGGTCTCACTATCAATAATTGACAAGGCCAGTATTCCAAACCAGGTCTGCTTGGTTCCAAAATATGGGATCCTGATGTGATCTTCATGATGAACTAGACTGCAGTCTACACCCTTCTACCTTCAAAAAGCTTCTTAAAATCACACTACTGTTCCTTGGTCAGAATCAATGAGGCAGCCTGAGAAAGTTACACTAGCATCTCTTTCAGAGAAGGATACAGGCCTAGAAGGGTCAGTGATGGCACAGTATGATGGGTCCCAACATTTCTGTGCTCAGGGGCCATCTTGGAATATTGGAATCTGAGGGGCATACTCGAAGGGATTGTAAAGCAAACACCAATTTTTTTTTAAAGTACGTTTGAGGGATATTAAAGGTTTGCATAAGTTTATTAAGTGAATGAATGAACACAAGAGTGGAGACCTGTATTTTCAGCTCTGCATCTTCATCGCAGACACTTCATAGGTCCTGGCAGCTAACTTGTTGACACAAGGAATGAGGACAGGAGTTCCCGTTGTGGCTCAGAGGTAACAAACCCGACTAGTATCCCTGGCCTTGCTCAGTGGGTTGGCAATCCGGCCTTGCCATGAGCTATGGTGCAGGTCACAGATGCAGCTTGGATCCCATATTTGTTGTGGCTGTGGTATAGGCTGGCAGCTACAGCTCTAATTCACTCCCTAGCCTGGGAACTTCCATATGCCACGGGTGCAGCCCTAAAAAACTAACTAACTAACTAACTAATCTGGCAAAAGTGGCTTGAGCAGCGACTTCATTTATTTTCCCATTATGAGAACTCTGGGGCCAAGACAGTTCCAGAAGTTCCTCCTACCTTTCTGATCCTCTGGACATTGGTCTTGGGATTGTTCCCTCATGGTTGCAACATGGCAGCTGCAGCTCCCAGCATCACAGACAGCCACATCTACATCGGCCAGAGAAGGATATTTCTTTCCATGAATGGATCTCCTGCTCACATGCCAGGAAGCCTGAGAAAGATACTATCTAGCATTTCCAGTTTCTACAGTGAAAAGTGGCTGCATCTTTGAGGAAGAAGTGAGTGTGAATTTCAGGAGCATGAGTCTTGGGAGGGTAATTGATGGTACTTGCTATAACTGGCAGAGAAAAGTTCTCTCCACCAATATGGTTCCACAGCTGTCACTCACATGGGACTTGTACTGAGGTTGCCAAGGGAAGCTCCTGCTTTGCTCACAGTCCCAGTGGAGCTTGCTCTCCAGCCTCTCCCATCCCAGACTGCACACTGCATCCATGTCCCTTCCCACATGAGGATGGGGGACCTGAGCACTGGGGGGAGAGGGTGTCTCATTGTGAAGATGAGTTGCCTTGAGCATCTGACCTGGTACTGAATGTCTAATCTCTTGGTTGATTTGTCCTCACAGCACTCCCCATTTTACAGATGAAGAATTTGAGGTTCAGAGAGGTGAAGGGACTTGCCCAAGGTCACACAAATGGTATAAGAAGAAACTGCTGTTGGAACCCAGTTCCCTGATCCCAGACCTGCCGTCTTGGAAGCTGTTATTCAATTGCCTTGACGTAAAAGTTCTGGGGCTCCAGCTCTGGAGCCTATGAGCTAGAATATGAATTTCCATTCCATTGGCATCTCCCTGGCTTAAGGCCACGTGGGCAGTGTCCCCCTTTCCCCATCTGGCCTGGCCTCAGCTGGCCATCCCTCATCAGTTCATTCCTAATCCAGGTTCTGTCCTCTGACCATTTCCTTTGCTCCTAGTAGTTGCTTTCTTTGTGTGTTGGGGAGTGGGGAGAGGGCTACAGGAGGGTCACTCCTACATGCCACCTTTAGGAATGCCTCTTTCCAGTCGGCTCAGGTCCATCGCTACTCCTCTGAGCCCCCGGCAGGCTTCAAAAGGCATTTGGGCAATCAGACCCGATCTTGGAATCACCCACATGGAAAATCCAGGGCACGGATCCTGTTGGCTCTGGGTCGGTGCAGCTGTCACTGTCCCAAGCCCCAAGTTCTGGCTGGCTGGCCCCCTCCCTGTCTGGCAGGCAGAGGCAGGGGAGGGCAAGGGTACTGCAGGAGGAGAACTAGGGAGCAGGGCGCCAGTGTGTGCTCCACAGGGACACGCCCATTTTAGTCCCAGCAGCCCCTCTGCTAGGACAAACCTGTTCCCTACCCCGTCGAGAAAATCCATTGGACAGAGTGAGGTTGCTCCTGCCAAACAGACATAGTTAAGCTTGTTGTGCGTTTTCCCCCAAATAAAGGCCATCAGACAACCCCGATCTCCAGGGCCAGAGAAGTGACCCCCTCCTCTAACTCATCCTTGTAAGGAAATTCTGGCTCTGGGGAGGACAGTCAGACACACAGCAAACAATCTGTGGTATCTTAACCATCTCATTCTCCCATCCCCGCCTCTGGATCTGAAATGCCCTTTTAGGAAGGACACTTATCTTCACCCAGTGGAGTCCTACTTGAGAGCAGAAAGCTGGTCACCCCCACCAATATGTCTGGAGCCCCTGCAATTAGCTCCCGCTCTGCTCCCCAGCTTACAGCACCGCGCGTGCCTGGACCTGTTTCCATCTGTCTGTCCATCCATTCACTGGTCCATCAAACACACATTTGCTGAGTGCTGGCTGTGTGCCAGGCACTGAGGACAGAAGGGTGAGATGCCCTGCCTGGGCAGAGCTTGCCATGTGGCGGAGGAGATGGACAGGTGACTCTGTTCACGTAGTCACATGCAGGGAGCCACATGACTTGATGGGGTCCATCTATGCCTCACCCCAAAGCTTTCAGTTTCACTGGGCTTTGTCATCACCTCATCTTTTTCGGGAGCAGAGGATGCTCTCAGGAAACACTCAAGGCAGGAGGTGATCAGATACACATTTTTGGAAGATCACCCTGGATTTGGAAAATGTGAGACTGGAGGCAGACACAGGTTTGGAGGCTGATACAGGGGTGAGAAGATGGCCCTCAAGCAGTGGAGGAGGGAATGGAGAGGAGAAGGGATGGATGGATGGGGATGAATTTGACCATTGATAGGACTGGATGAGGGAGAATATGGGGGCAGTGAGGAAGAAAGGGTCAAAGGTGATGCCTATAATTCTGCTTTGGGCAATTGGGTGGATCTTAGAGGTCTTTCCTGATGACAAAGAACTGCTAAGAGAAGGGATTGACTCACCAGGTCACCCATGAGTCAGTGGAACTGAAATGAAGTTCTTATACCATCTGTGTGACCTTGGGCAAGTCCCTTCACCTCTCTGAACCTCAACTTCCTCATCTGTAAAATGGGGATTGATGTGAGGGAAAATCAAACCACAGATGAAGGTCCATCCAAGAGGCATGGACCTGGGGTGCTGATGGGGCTGCTCTTGGCTTAGGACAGGGGAAAGGTATTGTCCCTTCAGAACAGTGGTTTCAGCTGGGGGTGTCTCAACCCAGGGGACATTTATCAATGTCAGGAGACAATTTTGATGGTCACAACTTGAGACAAGGAGTGGGAAGCTACTGGCATCTGGTGGGTAAAGGAAGGCAGGCTGACAAAATGCCTAGGACAGTTCTGCAGTGAAGCATGATCTGGCTCCAAATGCCCATAGCATTAAAGGTCATGAAACCCCTCATGGGAGAAGCTGAATTGTGAAGTTCAATCATGACCACTACGGAGATAGATGCTCAGGTTCAAATCTCAGCTCTATCACTGAGTGCTTGGCTGGTTACCAGCAAGTTGCTTCGCCATTCTGTGCCTCGGGTTAAAGGAGATAATGCTTGTCAAGCATTTCCCATAGTACCTCGTGTGGAGGAGATGAGCATTTAGTAAAAACTGTGCAGTCTCTAAGCTTGACCACCAGTCAACTCAGATGGCCGTGCCCTGGGAGTGAGGGAGCTGACTTTGCCTGCACCTGCCCAGCTCTGGACACGGGGTGTGACACCTTTATATAAGCTGCTTGTGATCACAATGTGGCTCTTAAAGTATGCCAGGCATCACCCGAAGTGTTTTACATGCATTAGCTCCTCCTCACAAAATCCTGTCAAGTAGAGATTTTATTTCCATTTTACAGGCGGGAAAACTGAGACTCAGTGAGGCAGTATGTGAGACACTGAGAATACACAGAAGAATAAGTTTATCTGTAATCTCTAGCAGCTCAGTTTATTTAGGGAGTCATGAAAATAAACTGACGCTGTACCAAAACAACAGAAAGTGTAATTTCCACTTTCCCCATCTGCATGAATTTAATAAAGAATTGATGAGCATCTGCTTTGGGTCTGGCCCTGTCTCAGTCACCTGGGCTCCTGCCTCCAAGGAGCTCCCAGTCCAGTGAGTGAGACAGATTACAGGATAGCACGAGCTCTGCAGGTCCACCAGCATCCAGAGTACCTGGCATTTCCGTAGTGCCGGGTATTACCATACTTTGGCTCTCCTCATTTCACAGTTTGGGGACTAAGGTTTTGAAAGATTAAATAACTTTCTCAAAGCGTAACAGTTGGTTTGTGGTGGAGCCAAGTATGGGAGCCCTGGTGCCCTGGTCTTTCTGACCCCAGAGCTCAAGGTCTTAACCACTCAGATGGATCCCTTGTTTATGGGGACCACCTGCTCACAACCAGCACCCAGTTCCTGCCACTTATTTTTTTTATTTTTATTTTTTTGCTTTTTAGGGCCACACCCATGGAGGTTCCCAGGCTAGGGGTCAAATCGGAGCTGTAGCTGCCGGCCTACACCACAGCCACAGCAACACCAGATCTGAGCCGAACCTGCAGCCTACACCACAGCTCATGTCAATACCGGATCCTAATCCACTCTCAGAAGTGGTAGCCGTTGACCAGACAGACTTCACTAGAATTGGAGAAATCCTTCGCTTGGAGAGCAAATTACTAAGAAAAAACATTTCCAACAAAAAAACATCGTTAGTTGGAAAACGCGCCATGTTCCAGACTCCATATAAGCCTCACAAATCACAGATGAACAACAGGGCTTTAAATATGGCTGGAGCCAAGTTTCTCCTCAGTCTTTGATTCTTTCACTCACTTGTTCATTCAAGAGATATTCATTGGATGCCAGGCACCGTGCCATGGGCATTATAGGTGTTATCTCATTTAAGCTTCCTGACATCTCCCCGAGGTAGGTACTAGTGCTGCCACATGCTGCAGATAAGGAAGCTGAAACCCAAAGAGGTCAAGGTCATGGCTCAAGGTTGCACAGCCAGTAAGTAGGATTGAACCAACTTAAGACAAATCCTGGCTTGGGGACTCTGTGGGACTTCAACTGTGGGACTCTGCAAAGCCATAACTTCACACACCTTGGTTTTTTTCTCACGTACAAAGTGGTTGGGATGATCCCTACCTCACACCAGCCTCGGGGCTTAAATGTTCATGAAGGATCTGGTCTCATAGAGGCCTCTAGTATCCTTTGACTCTCCAGGGTTCTGGGCTGAGACTCCTTCTAGAACCAGGCAGGGCTTGGTCTGCCCCTGAAAATTAGCCTCAAAGCCCTCAGCCCACCCATTACTGACCTTCTGGGGGCATCTAAGAGGGATGAGTGAGGTGTCCAGGCCCAGATCCCCGGTGCATGTGCTCTGGGGGTGCCCACCCCATAGGGTGGGTGTGGGGAGGGCAGAAGTTTCCCTCAGCCAGGAATTTAAGGACTCGACAGTCCTATTTCTCATAACTCTGTGCCTGGGCATTGCTGCCGGAAACTCTCAAGGCAATAAATGTTTTAAATGTGAGGTTGTAAAAATTTGGAAAAATAGAATTGAAATCCTGTCCAAGTGCTAGCTCCTAAAAAGGCCCGTTTGTCTTACTGAGAGCCAGGTGAACCGGTTTGAATGGCAATGTTGGTGACAGAGACCTGGCTCGGCCACGAAGGGATCCCCACTGGCCCCAAGCCCTGGGGCCTCAGTGTCCTAAGGTCACTTTGGGGGGCAGGGCTCCCTATAAAACTCCCTTGGGCTCCACTGGACTGGAAGACTCAGAAACCCAGTGTGCAAAACAGGAGTCCAATGAGGAAGGCAGAGAAGGAGATGGGAGAGTAAAACTGGGATTTTAATCCTCCTTTAGCACCACACTGCTTAGCCCTGTCTCTTGCCAGGTTTTGTGCACGATGCTTTATTTATTTATTTATAGCATTTTTTTTTCCTGTTTACTTATTTTTCTTTGGAAGCCCACACCTGCCAAATATGAAAGCTCCAGGGCTAGGGGTCCAATCAGAGCTGCAGCTACACCACAGCCTACACCACAGCCATGGCAATGCCAGATCCGAGCCACGTCTGCAACCTATGTCATAATTGGTGGCAACGCCAGATCCTTAACTCACGGAGCAGGGTCAGGGATCAAACCCACATCCTCATGAATACTAGTCAGGTTTGTAACCCACTGAGCCACAACGGGAAATCCCAAGCCATAGTCTTATTAATAATGTCATAGTTATTGGTATATGGCCAGTTTCTTTCCCAATAGATTATAAGATCTTGGAGGACATATGATAAAGACCTTGTTTTACTCATTTCTGAGTGAGAGATGAAGAGACGGATGGAAGGGAGGGGAGAAAAGGGGTGTGTGGGCGTAGTAGTTTCTGCTGGTCAAATAGAACCTCTTTTTCTATAGGCTAAATAGGCTGTGGGAATATCAAGTTGGAGCAATCTGGTGGGAGAGAATGGCTGTGATCCAGAGGGATGGAGAAAGCAAGCCTTGAAAATGTCATTTGAGCCCCTGAATCCAGCCAGACCTGAAGGTGCTTCTTGGTTGTATGAGTCAATGGTTTTCTGTTTTGTTCTTTTCTTTCTTTATTTTTTACCCCCAAAGCTCGTGTGCATGGGGTATTTATCACCTTTAACTAAAGATCCTGACTAATACAGAAAGGGGTCAAAGTCAAAAGAGCAGGAGGGAGAGGTGGAAGGAGGACTATCAGCAACGTGTGGGGAGTGTGCACTGCACTGCGACACGGGCCATTTTCTATGGGACAGACGCATCCTAAAGCCTCTGAGCTTCTCTTGCTCTGGATCAATGCAGCCTCCAGGGTCTGACAGAGAACGGGGACTAAGAGCAAGGGGGAGGCTGCAGGTGGGGGAGGGGGTGGGCAGAAGGCCTGGGAGGCGTGGAAACGGGATTAATGGAAGCCTGAGCAGCAGCCCCTGCTGTTTACAGCAAACAGAGGTGAGTGACCAGCACCCCCTGAACCTCGGAGGGGAAGGAACACTTATAAACAGGGGTGGGAAGATGGGTGGGGAGTGTGGAGGCATGTAGGCAGGAGGGGTGCCTAATCCCTAGGGTTCTTGCCCCTCCTCCCATAAGCCTGGGTTTTGGGGTGTCAGCATCTGGGCTTCCCCTTGCCCCTGACATCCCGCCAGCCGCTGTTCTGAGCGCTCCCTACGCACCTTCCCATCGCTGTTCAAAGATCTGGATCTGGTAGATTTTTATCAAACTTCACAGGTGACTCTCTTGATGCTTCAGGTTTGGAAACTAGTGACCTAATTCAAAACTCTGTGTTTTATGGATGGAGCGGCTGAGAACTGAAAAGGAAAGGGGCTCTCTTGCCATCACACATCAAATCAGTGGCTGAGGCCAGGACCAGGTGCCCCAAGCACAGGAAACAGTGCTGGGTTTCTGTCTCGGGGCATGGACTGTTTAATGCCAGCCTAGCCAGGAGTGCTGGCTGGAAGCAGAAAAAAATGCAGCAGGCCTCCCTGTGCCTTTTAAAATTTTCAGACCTGAGGAGCAGGGTCCAGGTCCAGAGCAAGCCCTCTACACTGTGAGATGGTCCCAACTGTGTGTAAAGTAAGAGTCACCTGGATCTGAGTGAGGGCTGAAAGCACCCACCCACCTGTAGGGATTAATGTAAGCCACAGAGTAATTGTCAATGCCTGTCCCTTCTCCTTTGGCCTTTGCAGGTTCTGAGGAAATCTGACCTCCAAATAAGACAGAGTTATTGTGTCTTAATCTCCTGCTGCTCAAAGGATAAACCCTGGACCAGTGACCTCACCTAGAAACTCATAGAACTTCAGAGTCTCAGGCCTCTCCCCATGCCTACTGCATCAGAATCTGTATTTTTACCCTGCGTGGTTCCTATAAACATCAAAGTCTGAGGAGCCCTGTTGCATGACCACTGAGTAGCATGAAATAAGCACTGGTGATTCTACAGCAATGCTAATTGGCCTGGTTGACATATCAGGGTGGCTTGTGACATATTCCATGTCTAATGGTTTTGTTGTTTGCAAATCAGGTCTCGTTGGAAGCCACTAAAGGAATTGGTGTCTTAAAACAAACAGCGGCGGCAACAACAATAAGCCTGGACACCTCGCTTTGTAATGTGAAGCATTTGCAACTTCCCTTAGGAAGTTTGTTTTTTCTTATCAAATTAATGTAAACTGAAGCATGACTGTCCATCCAACGTGCTCACGCCTGTTTCAGGGTTTGCCTTTGGCGAGCTACTGGTTGTACCAGGAGCTGAGCTAAGCATTTAACACACTGGACCTTGTGGAATCTTCACCAGGACCTTTGAGGGAGGTGCTAACTCTACTCTCATTTAGCAAATAAACAAATTAAAGAACATACAGGGGAGAGCACTCTGATTTTTGCATTTGAGCTTACCTTTTACTTTTGTTTTATAATCCTTTCCCTACCATGTCCCACACCCCATTGTTTTGTGTTCTCTTCATTTCTGTGTGTCTATCTGGCATCCATTCATCACAGGGCCATATTGTTGGGTAGAAAGGGCCTTTTATGCAGGCTGGCTGATCCAACACGGAGTCGCCATCCGTCAGCATCTCTTTCACACACTGTGTTGACATTTCGTTGCCCTAAATTATTCTAGGGCCAAGTATCACAACTAAGATCACCCTTTTAGCCCAAAGCCTACCAGAATTATTCAAATTGACCCATCTTAAACTGTTTACCCAGCTCTGCCTTGTCTTTTCCATGGAAACTCCAATAAAGGCTGCAGTCTAGGCTCTCCCCTTGTTCCTGCTTGCCTCCTGGCCCAAACCTGATATTGCCCATGTAGCTGGCATGGCACGGCCCCTCCTTTCAGGAAACGTAAAAAATCAAAATCTTCTTTCAACGGCATTGACTTCTCTGTGCTGCCACTCTGTCACCTCCATAAATTAAAACCCCTATCACTACTGAGCCCAGATATTTAAGACTTAGGGCCTCCTGGCTTCTGGCTCCTGGCAGTTAACAAAGACTAGATGTGCAGTGCCTATCATGTGTCTCCTGGGGTAAATGTCAAGACTGTTGCAATAGGGGAGAGAGACTGGGCCCCACTCTGATACAAGAGGACAGCTGGAGATTTATAACCAATCCACAGAGTAGGGGGTCAGTGGATGGAGCATTGCTAAGAGGAGACATCAAGGGTAGGAGAATTCTTGCTAAAATGTCATAACAGGATTCATCCTGATGGCAGGCCAGAGACTTAGGCATCAAGGGTGGGGTCTGAAGGATTTGATCAGATCTTAATGGTGATCAGATATCTAGGTTGGGGGGATTCTTGCTAAACCAACCTAGCAGAATTTTTAGGCAGGCAAATAGCAAGGTCCCACGATGAGGCCTCATCAAAAATAGGGCTCAGGTGTTCCCATCATGGCTCATTGGTTTACAAACCCAACAAGCATCCATGAGGATGCAGATTCGATCCCTGGCCTTGCTCAGTGGGTTAAGGATCTCGAGTTGCTGTGAGATGTGGTGTAGGTCAAGAATGTGGCTTGGATATGTTGTTGCTGTGGCCTAGACCAGCAGAAACTGCTCAGATTCAACTTTTAGCCTGGGGACTTCCACTTCCATATGCCGAGGGTGCTGCCACCCCACTACCAAAAAAAAAAAAAAAAAAAAAAAAAAAAAAAAGAGATGAAAAAGAGAGCTCAAGGGGTTCATCTAAACTTTGGTTAAGGAGAAAATCTTTATTCCTTTTGTGTGGGATCCTTTTCTCCCCACATCTTATCCATATATATCACAGCAACTTTTTTGCATTTGTTTTAATTTAGATTCTGATTCTTCAGGAAAAATATATATTATGTAAATAGAGAGATATTCTACGTTCATGGATAAGAGGACTCAAAATTTTCAAGATGTTATTCTTTCCTATTTAATGTTAATCTATTGACAGATTCAATGTCACCCCAATCACAATCCCAGCAAGTTATTTTGTAAATATAGACAAATAAATTCTAAAATTTATATAGAGAGGCAAAATACCCAGAATAGCTGAAACGATATTGGAGAAGAACAAAGTCAGGGGTTGACACTATCTGTCTTCAAGAATTACTGTAAAGCTACAATAATCAAGACCATGTGGTTTAGTGAAAGAATAGACAGATAAATCCATGGAACAGAATAGAGAGCCCAGAAATAAACCCGCATAAATATAGTCAACTGATCTTTGACAAAGGACCATGGGCCACACGATGGAAAAAATATAGTCTTGTCAACAAATGGTGTTAGAGAAATTTAATAACCACGTGTAAAAAATGAATCTAGACACAAACCTCACACTTTTCGCAAGAATCAGGTCAAATGCATTATAGCACTAAATGTAAAATGAAAAACTGAATTACTCCTAGAAAAAAATATAAGAGAAAATCCATATGACCTTGGGTTTGGTGATGACCTTGTAGATACGACCCCAAAGGCACAATCCATTTAATGGGCTTTCAGCACATGTTAAGTGTTTTTAAGGTGAAATTTTTATGTGTATATGGACAAAGTTTAAAGATGGTTTATTTGCTACTGTGATGGAATTGCAGGTAAACCATTTTGTTGTTATTAAGATTTAAAATATGTTAACATTGCAAAAAATGTGTTTTTAATCAAAATAGTCCCTTTCTTCCTCCTGCTTTCCCCTCCTCTTTTCTTTCCTTCTTTCCTTTATTCTTTTTTTTTTAAAGGGGCAAAGCCAAATGTCTGCGCCAAAAGGGTGCTGATGATGGCCTGCCCAGAGGCAAGGGACTAACCGAATAATGTTCTAAGCCCAGGTTTATATCTGGAAAAACTTGGTTCTGGTGGTTTGTCCACTAAGAAAATGAGGGCACATGTTTAGGAGGAAGAAATAAGTCTGAAATAAGAATCCAGGCAACACAGAGATCATAGGTGACAGTTCCCCCCACCGCCCCCGCCCCGACTCCAAGGGACCTAGTGTCACGGGAGCATTTCTGGCCGCAGAGCACTGCATTTTGGCCGAGGGAGAGCTGGATGAGTTGTTCAATGCACATAGTTGAGGCGCATCTTGACGTTTAGGGTTGGAAAGCAGAAAATGACTCCGATGTCTATGAGGCATCACAGGAGGAGTCCGAAACATCACATGAAAAGCTTGGGTGACTTGTGCTAAGTCACATGGTGAAGGTGGTGGCAGAGCTGGACCTGGCACTGCAGCAGAGCCTGGCAGGTAACCTGTATGACGTCAGCAGACCTGGTGGGGAACACAAGTCTGTCTCCAGGGGGCAGTTGTTATTCAGAGGCTCAGAATGCTGGCCTGGTGTTTCTACATCTTCCAGAGCTTTCCAGAAATTTTTCAAATGGAAGAAGGAAATATGTATTATTATATGAAATATCTCATTTTTTTCTTTTTCTTTTTTCTTTTTCTTTCTTTTTTTTCTTTTTTGGCCATGGCATGCAGAGCTTGATGTGGGCTCTGTTACCAGACCAGGGATCAAATTGGGCTACAGCTGTGAAAGCACCAAGTCCTAACCCCTAGACCACCAGGGAACTCCCTCTCAATTCTGGAAGGATGGTGATTCATTGACGATATTTAAAGGACCACATGGGTTGTCAGATTTCTGTCACAATATTTTACTGTGCCTTCTTCTGAAAAGTAGGAAAGATTTTTGAATTATGCTGGAGAGTTAAATGAACACTCTTGAAGAGTATGATGATCTTGATAATTGAGGAGCCTTCAGACCAAGCAAACCTTTGTTTCTCCTTCTCTCAAACTAATACTCAAAGACTTGGGTTGAAACAAAGCAACACTGGCTATATCCAAGTGACATCTCTCAATATTAAGGCTACACATTTAAATCCAAATATTTAGGTGACGATACTTGGGCTTTGATCTAGATGGAAACAGGGAGAGCTTGGGGAAAAAAATTCAGGGAAAGTTAGCAGGCCTGACCATATTCAGGGTTGGACTAAAGCTAGAAGAGATGGGCTCATGATCCGGGGTTTTTCTTTTCCAGCCAAAGCAAAGAGGGTGAGAAATAGCGATCAGAGGCACTGGCACTTGGGAACTGTTGAGTAGCAAGTCTGCAGAAACAAACCTCTCAAGGCGATGTGGAAATTAAGAGGATAAGCTGGGCTGAGGTCTTCTCTATAATTTAGCCAAGAAACCCTGGCAAAGCTGTAACACCAACGCAACTTGGTCCTCAGAGGACCTGAGTTCAAATCTCAGCTCCTCCACTTGCTGGCTGTGATGGCTGCTCTACAGCAGGATGTGAACCTCACTGAGCTTTGGGGATTTGGTAGATAAAATGGGAAATATAACACGTGGTGGTCTAAGAAAGAAGGGAAATAAAGCTAACAGCTCCCAGTTGCTGAACACTTGCTGCATGTCAGGCATGGACCTTATCCCTTAGCCTCATTGCATCTACATCCTCACCATCATCACTGCTGTCAGGACGTGTTCAAGGCCCACAAGGGTCATCGTGGCATTTTTCTTGTGATCATCACTTTTATTACGGGAGAGGTGCAATCTCCTAGTCCAGAGTGGGAGGTAGTTTCTCTGACTCCTGTTATTGATGCCTTAGGAAAACGTCCCGAAGCAACTCTGCCCCTTGAGAATCATCCTCTAAAACATACGCAGGCTTTCTTGTCCTTCTGTATTAACTCTTGAATGTATTAAGCAGTTTGAAATGAAAATAGATGGTCTTTTTTGGTAAGTAGAAGTGAATATGGGAGTTTCTGTCGTGGCGCAGCGGAAACAAACCCAGCTAGGAACCATGAGGTTTTGGGTTCGATCCCTGGCCTTGCTCAGTGGGTTAAGGATCCAGCATTGCCGTGAGCTGTAGTGTAGGTTGCAGACGTGACTTGGATCTGGCATTGCTGTGGCTCTGGTGTAGGCCAGCAGCTACAGCTCCGATCAGACCCTTAGCCTGGAAACCTCCATATGCTGTGGTACAGCCCTAAAAAGACAAAAGACCAAAAAAAAAAGAAGTGAAGATGTTTCTCCTGCATCTATTGCCGCTTGCATAATGCTTGCCCAAGTACTGGTGAGGTAATACCTGCTAAATAAATTATGTAAAAAAATAACAATATTGTGTTTCCCCCTTACAAAAGCAATTTCAGCTTGTGATAATAAATGAGGGAAGAGCAGGTAGGCAAGAAGGAGAAATGAGCTCTGAAGGGCAGTGGGTAAGGCTAAGTGGTAAAAGGGTCTTTAAGCAAAGATGCAAAATGCAAATCCCAATCCGAAATGGGAGGATGGAAGAGCGGCTGATTTCTCTGCCAACCCCAAGAAAGCTGTGACACCTGGCTTATTGGCCCTCAGCCACCTCTTGCCCATGGCAGCCTGCCCCGGACTTAGCACAGGGCAAGGGAAATGCTTGATAAAAACATCTGAGCTCCGTACCACCAATTCCCCTGCCTAGGGTATGTGCAGAAAAAATGCACCAGTAGCTTCTGGTTGCCCTGAGAACCTGAGCGGGACACTGACATTTGGGGAGCAAAAGCTAGGGAAGGGAGGGACTCCCCCAAATGCCAGGGTCACAGAATTCTCTGTGCAGGAATGCACACGATGAGTCTGGGACAGCATACAACCCTGACAGCGAATGGTGGTGACACTCTGGGCAGGAGAAGAATGACAGCTTTAGGATCATGTATCCCTTTTTTCATGTTGTGTATCTGTATTTTATTTTTCCTGCAAAGAACTTATGTGATGTATATGATATGGTTACACACACACAAACCATATTTTTTCAGATTCCTCCCCACCCAAGATAGATGTGATTTGTAAACACAGTTGAAAGTTTCACATGGTACAGAGGAAGTGGTTGGATGCAGTGGGATTGATGGAGTGATGGACAGAGGGATGGACACCCTCACTGGGGGCAGCGGTACCCTCACCCTGCTCCTCACATTTAACCTCAATGGAACCAGAAGGGACATAAAGAATCGTTTATCTTTCTCACAGGTCCCCCTGCAAGCAGGTGGCTTGTTAGTCACCGAGGTGCCGGTGAAACGGAGAAGGCGGCTTATCATAAGCCCAGGCCCAGGGTGGGGGGCAGATCTTATCACCTAGGCCCAGACCCACGCCAGGGCCTCAGCCCTGACTTGTGTTTAAACCCAGCCTGTTCGCCCAAGATTCCCCGACAGCCATCTGATAAGATGCACTTAGCTGTCTAGTTTGCATGGTCCTGACAATTTTCATTCAAAACATATGCAAATACTGAGGGCAGGTTGCTGGGGCCAGAGGTTGCGGTGAAATGCTTCTCAACTTTTAACCAAATGAATCTATTAACCTCAAAAAGAGGAGCTTTTGATTTCGGCTTCTATTTGCATCTGGAGCGCAGTCAGACCCCTGCTCATTCCTTCTTCCATCTGGTGGCTTATCTCTTGGCTGGGAGGGTGAAATGAGCAACGTGGCCAAGTCACTTTCCCTGAGTCACAGGGCCCCTTGGTTCCCAGTGAGGTGAAGCTCCTCTGAACTGCCCAGCTGGGCACTGAGATGGAGCCCAAGCCACCGGGCAGTGGTTAGAGCCAGTGCTCACCAGAAGCAGGCTTTCGGGTCCTCCCGGCCACCTGCCTGGTGTGTTTGTACAGCGGCAGGGTCAGCAGGGGGAGGGTTTCATGCACAAAGAGAAAAGGGCCGCACAAAGCCTGCTGATTAATTAATGCTCTGAAAACAGTGCATCCAGCCTGGTAACCTGATCTCTGCAGAGGGAAGGGGCTGATCTCCCAGGAGGCCAGGGGAATTTTGCAGAGGTGTTTCCTGCTTCCTCCCTCAGGCCTGGTGGGCTCAGGCTGTCATCTCCTAAATCCTGGGCAGGACATCAGCTCAGACCACTGGCCCTGAGCAGTGCCACCTTCACGGGTATGCCGCGTGTGCGGGGCCCTGGGCTTAGAAGGACCTTGGCCCTAATTTAGTATGTTGTCACTGTCCTGAAATTCTTTTTTTTTTCTTTTTTTTTTGATTTTACAGCTGCACCTGCGGTATGTGGAATTCCTGGGCCAGGGGTCGAATCAGAGCCACAGCCACAGCCACGGCCAGATCCGAGCTTCATGTGTGACCTACACCACAGCTTGTGGCCACGCCGGATCCTTAACTCACTGAGCGAGTCCTGGGATCGAACCCGAATACTCGTGGACACAATGGCATATAATTAACCTGCTGAGCCACAATAGGAACTCTGAAATTCTTAATAATTTTTGAACAAGGAACTCCCTTTTCAGTTTGTATTGGACCCACAAATTCTGTAACAGGTCCCGGGCCTGGATTACAGTACAGCACCTGGGGATTGCAAAGGGTAGCTTCAGCTCCTTAGCTCGGCATTCAAGGCTCTTCCCAATTTAGTGTCCTGGTTGCCTTTCCAGTCATCCCCACATTCCACATGCTCAGGAACCTGTTGCCTTTTGCCTGAGATTCTTTCAAACACCTCTCTGCCTTTGTACTTCTTGTTCCCTATGCCTGGTAAACTTTTCCCTCTCTTCATCTTCCTGCAGACTCCTATTCATCCTTCAAGACCCTGGGGAAGAGTCTTTTTTTTTTTTTTTTTTTCCCTGAAGATTTCTTTGAATCCTGCAGGCAGAGTCAGGGGCTCTGTCCTCAGAGCTTTTCCAGCCCCTCCAATCTCCATCCGTTGCTCTTAATTATTTGCAGCCTGGTGATGCTTCTGTCTCCCAGGAGTGTTTGAAAATATTTAAGAGCTGGTATGACAGAGGCACCAACCAGTCAGAGCTGATGGAAGGAGGCCAGGCGCAGCCCAGGAGCAGGGTCCCTGGAAGTCCGCTGTAGGGCCTGGGTTAGCCTTTCTCTTGCTAAATCATGGGAATCAGGGGACTTTGGGGACCTAGGGCAGAGGCTGTTTGCCAACACTTGGGAGTCTTTTAACTTTCTTTCTTTTTGGGGGGTGGGGGAGTTGACACCCAGAGCATCTGGACGTTCCCAGACTAGGGGTTGAATCACAGCTACAACTGCCGGCCTACACCACAGCCACAGCAACTTGGGATCTGAGCTGCATCTGCGACCTACACCACAGCTCATGGCAATGCTGGATCCTTCACCCACTGAGCTGGGCTGGGGATCGAACCCGTGTCCTCATGGTACGAGTTGGGTTCGTTACCACTGAGCCACAGTAGGAACTTCATTTCATCCTTTTCAAAGCAGGTACTGCTGTGCTGGTACTTCCTGGCTGACCAGCAGCCCTGAGAGCTCCCACTTGAACGTGAGCTGAGTGTCAGCAGGGGCGGGGTGTGAGCCTCTCTCCATGCAGGTGTCCAGGACAGGGCTTGGACTGGAGTTGGTGCTCAGAAGAGGAGGATGGAAGGGTACGGGGAAAGGCAGGTTGTCTGTGACCACCTGGGTTCTGGGCATCCTCAGGAGAGAGGAAATAAAGAGCCTGCTCAGAGATTGGGAGATACCCATCTCTCCAGCTTTCGCCTAAATTCCCTCCCTCTACATCTAATGAGCCCAGCGTATTGCAAAGTATCCTGTAGCGACTAGGATGAAAAAATGAAGGAGGCAGTCCCAGGACACAGAAACACATTCTCAAACACTAGTATAACACAAACATGTTCAGTGCGTGTGCAAATATATAGATACACCTCCCCACATCCACCACACAGTCGCAAATATGCTGCCATAGCCCTAGAGCCAGAATGACCCGCAGAAGCCTGCATGTGGCCAAGGCAGGCACCATCTCTGCTGGGTTAGGAGGGTGGCCGGGCGGTGGGGGCTGCCCAGGTGCTCTGGAGGGTGAGTGGCCTGGGAGGGTTTAGAGAGGAGAGAGAGGGAGGCAGAAGGTACCAAGCAGGGGGATGGCTGAACGGGGGAAGTGAGGCACTGCTCTGCCTGGGGCAGAGTGCGGGGGGAGGAGGCTACAGATGGGAAGGCTGTGGAGTGGGGGACAGGCGGCTGGCATGTGTGGAGAACGTCCCTGCGCCAGACACACCCTAGGCACTCCCCAGACGGCATCATTTCTCATGATCACGCCTCCTCTGTAAGGTGCAGGTTCAGACTCACGGAATGACTTCCCTGGGCTTCACAGCTGGGGGATGGAGGCTGTGCTTAGATCCCCATCTACCGGGTTCCAAATCCTCTTTTGTGTATTTCCAACCTTTACCCGTGGGGTGAGGAGCTGTATCTATTGTTTGTTGTTTTTGTTGTTGTTATTGTTTTCTTTTTTTGACCGCCCTGAGGCATACGGAGTTCCCCCGGCCAAGGATCAGATCCGAGCCACATTTTTGACCTATGCCACAGCTGCCACAATGCTAGATCCTTAACCCGTTCTTCTGGGCTGGGGATCGAACCTGCATCCTTGGCTCCACAGAGATGTTGCTGATCCTGTTGCGCCACTGTGGGAGTGCCGGGAGCTGTGTATATTGACCTGTACTCCCTACACGTCTTTCCTTCCTAAAGGATGCATGCATAGACTTCTCTTTGGGAAGTCTATTTGGGAACAAGTGGCCAAGAGCTTCAGAGCAACCAACCGATTGACACTTGTCCTTGGGGCTGTCCTGTGCCTTGTGAGGTGTTCAGCAGCATCTTTGATCAGTAGCATCCATTCCCCCTCCACCTCCAGGTGGGACTACCAAAGATGTCTCCAGGTATTTCCAGCTGTTCCCTGGGGGCTAAAATCACCCCCAGTGGAGACCCTGAGTTAGACATATGATCCGCTTGTAGGGATCTGGAGGGGATTTCGCAAGCCTCCTAGCCCCTTCTGCAAGGCACATAAATAGACAGTGGTCCCTCTGGCCCAGGTGCTGATGAGTCAGGCTGCACGGCAGGGGCAGGGATGCCAGGACCTCCGGAGGGCCTTCTGGGCGGTGCCAGCCCCGCCCTCCCCCATGGGCCACTGGGCTTCCATAGAGACACTTTGTCCAGCAGCTCCCTTCCGCCTGCATCCCCAGGATGTGCAGACCCAACAGCCAATTATGAAAATGAAAAATCCATGTCTGGGCCTCAAATGAGTATTTTCCTTTGGCGCTTCCATTCTCTTATAATAAGTGCCTGTTCACGGAGGAATCCCAAGAATGTGGGCCTGATAATGAAAACAGGTGCCTGGCCCAGAGGGACCCACGCACTGGCCATCACAGAGGGCTGGGCTGGCCCTCCCCCGCTGGGCTGGGGCACTTGGATGGAACTGGCTGTCCTCCTTGGCCCTGGGCCTGTTTCCACATCCCTGTTTCCAGCCACCGGGCTGCAGCCCCGCCTCCTGAAAAAGCAAGAATCCTCCTGAATGTTTGGCTTCAGCTCAGGAGAAACAAAACACTCCTCCACTCCAGAATAGCATTTTTTTGATGGCTTACCATCTCATTTATTCTTTATTTTATTTTTTATTTTTTTGTCTCTTTAGGGCTGAACCTGTGGCATTTGGAGGTTCCCAGGCTAGGGGTCTAATCGGAGCTGTAGCTGCCAGCCTACACCACAGCCACAGCAAAGTCAGATCCGAGCCGTCTGACCTATACCACAGCTTGCAGCAGTGCCAGATCCTTAACCCACTGAGCGAGGCCAGGGATTGAACCCGCAACCTCATGGTTCCTAGTCGGATTCGTTTCCACTGCACCATGACAGGAACTCCTACTATCTCATTTATTATCACAGCCTTGATGCTATTATTATTTCCGTTTTACAGGTGAAGATGTTGAGGCACAGAGAGATTAAATCTCTTGCCCAGGGGCTCACGGCTGGCAGGTGGCGTCCCTGGGATCTCAATTCAGGCAGCTGTTTCCAGAGCTGGTGCTCTAAGGACTGAACTGGGACAGCAAAGTGGCCAAGTTGTCTGGGGTCCGTGGGGCTGAAAAACCGACGACAGGTGGCCTTGGCTTTGAGTGCAGCCTGGGTGGGCGGGATGGGTGGGATGGGAGGAGTTCTCCAGGCAACTGACATCTCCCAGCCTTCAGCGTCTCCCCTGCTCCTCCAAGAATCTTACTCCACCCCATGAATGACCCTGGGAAGGCTGACAGGAAGGAAAGGCCACTAGGCCAGGCTGGCCAGGGAAGTCCACCTTCCTCAGGGCTCCCTCTGAGATCCGACTTCTTTCCTGTCTTATCCCCTCAACACCAGGTCTCCAATTCAGGATGACAGACAGTCAAGGGCATTCCCCCAAGGAATCAGTATTTGGAGGCGTTGGATCCCAAGGGGTTTGGGTGGCGGGGCCGTCTCTGCTCCCTGATGCCATGTGCTCTCGGGCCAGTGACTCAACTTGGGTTTTGTCACCTGTAAGCTGGAGAGAGTAAACCTGATCTCAGAGTGAGGTCGTGAACCTGATGCCCATCGCGCGGGGCTCTCAGGTGGCACGTGCAAAGGCTCACTGCCGGGAAAGGTGTCGGCTGGCTGGGATTCCAGGGAGTGGGTGATGCTCAGGCAGGGGCACCTGGAGACCGTTCAGGAGAGTTGAGGCTGCCGGGTGGGCCGGCCTCTGTTTTGAGGCTCATATCGTCTCCTGGCGTCTGAGGTCCAGGGGCTTGAAGGTACAAGAGATGGTGACCCAACTGAAATGGTTGTTGTCTGTGTCCCTTTGTCCCCAGCACTCCTGGGGCCCAGAGCTGGGTTCCCAGAGGAGTGAATGTCTGCAGGTTGAAGGAAATGGCCTGGCTGGACTGGGGAGAAAGAAAGTTCTAGGGCGAGGAGCCCTGGGGGCAGGCACCTCCTCTGTGCCCTGGTACCTCCTTGCAAACACACGCTATTATGTGGTGCTTACAGTGGGCTGATTGTCGGCGCAGAGGAGCTGGGGCAGGGCCTGGGCTGGAGCGCAATACTGCTAATAATAGCTACTATTTATCAAGGGCTTGCTGCCTGCCAGACCCGAACTAAAAGCTGCCTAGTCATTATCTCCCTGAATCCTCACCAGGGCTCTCTGGTGTAGGGATCTCTCTTCCTGTTTCATGAGGACACTAAAGATCAGAGTGGTGAGATGCGCTGCTTAAGGTCACACAGCTGGCAAGCAGTAGAGCCCAGACTCATCCGCAGGTGATCCAGTTCCAAGGCCTTAACGAGTTCCCTCTCCGCAGCCCTTATTGAGGCCCGAGCATCCCAGAAACCTTAAGCTCCCTTAAGAGTTTATCCCCATTGTAGTTCAAGTCAAATCATTTCAGCATTTAGTAAATGACCTCTGCAAGCATTCTACATTCTGTGTTCTAAGACAAAGCAACTGTTTTAAGAAGCATCATTGGTGGTGTTTGGTTTTTTTTTTTTTTCTGTCTTTTATATTAGGGCTGCACACTTGGCATCTGGAACTTCCCAGGTGAGGGGTCAAGTAGGAGCTGTAGTGGCTGGCCTGTACCGGAGCCACCACAATGCGGCATCGGAGCTGTGTCTGCAACCTGCACCATAGCTCCTGGCCACGCCAGATCCCTAACCCACTGATGGAGGCCAGGGATCGAACCCGCATAAAGGAAGACCCCATGAATGTAATATGCTCTGGATGTGGCCACTTTATGTGACAGGAGTGGAGGAAATATTGGGCCGGGCTCTGTGTCAAACACCAGTGACGCAAATACAACTAAAAAGGCACACGGGCAAATTCGTGCATCATCGCTTACCATTCTTGGGCAGGTATAAGTGTTCAGTACATGTGGCATATTTTTTATTAAAGTGTAATTTACATACGGTAGGATGCACACGCATTCAGGGAAGCCCCTCGTTTGTATACACCCACACACCCACTAACCCTTCATTGAATATTTGTTAAGCCCCGTTTTTCGAAGGCTGGGTATACAACGGCGAATAGCCATCCCAAGGCCCCCTCCCGCCACCACTCACCTTTGAATATCTGCAACAAGAAGCAGACGGACTGCCCTTCTGAAAGCCCACTCAGACCGCAGTCAAGCCCACTCTAGAGTGATTTAACATCGTGTCACCTCAATGGCAACACCTGGATTGGAAGGGGGAGCAAAAAGGAACCTCACAAGGGCATCAGCCGCAGGGCTGGTCATTATCCAATTTTACACATCAGCACCCTGAGGCTCACCAAGGTGAAAAGGCATAAACAAGGTCACCTATTAAGTAAGAGAAAGGGTGAGAATTTGAATCCGGTCTTCTTCCCGGGCCTGGGCCCCCAACCACTACCTTATCCGGCCACTCTTCTATAAACACCCTTGGGCAAGTGTCCTCACAGCCAAAGGGAAAGCTTTTCCTTGGGAGGCGTGTCTCACGCTGCAGGGACTTTTAGTGTCAACCCTGTGCGATCCAGCAGCCTGCTGCCCAGGCACCCACCCTGCCTGGGGACGAGCCCTGGGGCTTCACCCGTGTGCCATGGGGAAGACAGCAACCCCTAAGCCATGGTGGGAGGCTGGGTTTCAGAGGCATGGGGGGTTCCTTCTGGCAGTCACAGTATGGGGCTCACATAGGTCCCAGCCTGAACCCTGTGTGACATCACTGTGTTTTATTTATTTTCACAATCGCCGCCAGTGGCTGCCCATCCAGTGCTGGGGCTCTGGCTGGGGTTCCGGGTTGGCCGAGACACCCAGAAAGAACCACAATTGCTTGGGGGCCTTCCACCCTCAGGAGCCAAGGAATCCAAGCCAAAGAGCAATGCCAAAGCTGGCTCCACTTCTGCTCCTGGGGAGGGATTGGCAAGAGCAGGGCTCCCTCAGCCTTGTCTCGAGCTCAGGACACTCATGCCCTCAGACCGAATCCCGAGGATCCAGGCCCAGACCCTCACTGCTCCAGCTCTGACATGGAAAGTTCTAGAAGACCTGCTGGGTGGTGGGGAGAGGTGAGGTAGGGATGTAGAAAGAGATGTCCCTTCCGAGGGTCTTTCCCTGGGCCCTGGTCCTCACAGTACCTCCCCACTGCTCTGCTGGCTGAAGAATAGGGTACCAGGAGGGAAGGGTACCAGGGATCTAGAGAAATAGAAGCTGGATATCAACCAAGGTTCCATCCTTAGAGGTCTCTCCCTGGGAGGGCTTTGATTTTGTTCCCCAGAGCATGGGGAGTTAAAGGTAGGTTTAAGCAACAATGGGACAACCTCCAACTTGTGTTGCAGTGTGGGGGTGGATACCCAAACCTACACCAGTCAGGGTTCTCCAGAGATACTGGAACCAATGAGACCTATATCTCTCAGATATATAAATATATATATAGCTGAAGATTTATCCATATATAAAGAGAGGTAGAGAGAGAGTTATTTCAAGGTCTTGCCTCGTATGGTGAGTCTCTGCAGGGCAAGCTGGGAGGCTGGAAGCTCAGACAGGAGCAGGTGCTGCAGTCTTGGGGCAGGGAGGCCCCACCTGTGTGCTAAGATGGGCACCCCGCAGCCACTGGGGCATCTAGGGGAGGTAACACCGCTGAGATGTAGGACAGCTTCTCCCCAAAGCTGACCTGGGTCTTCTGCATCAAAACTCCTCCACGCCCTTCTCAGCACCCGTCAGTGTGTCTGTCCAGTCTGATGGCCAATCTCTTGAGGGCAGAGGCCATGTCTGACATCAGGGCCACTGCCCGGCTCACAGGAAGTGCTCCATAAATATGAAAGAATGAGCGATTTCCCATCCAGAACCCACCCCTGTGTCACATGCATCTCTCTTCAGGCCCTCCCCTCCTCCTCCCCTTCTGAATGGACTGGACACTCCCAGGTCCACACCTTCAGCCCGGAGAGAAGGGCTCTCAGGCTCTGGGGTTTGGGATGAAGCAGACCTGGGGCTGCATTGTGGCTTTGATATATACATGCACCCTGTTTGCAAATAAATTTCAGTTGATTGAAATTTTTTTTTTCACTTTTTTGCTTTTTAGGGCCACCCCTGCAGCATATGGACATCCCCAGGCTAAGGGCCCAATCAGAGCTACAGCTGCCGGCCTATGCCAGAGTCACAGCAATGCCAGATCTGAGCTGCTTCTGCGACCTATGCCACAGCTCACGGCAACACTGGATCTCCGACCCCCTGAGTGAGGCCAGGGATCGAACCTGCATCTTGAGAGATACTCGGATTCATTTATGCTGCACCACAGTGGGGACCCCTTATTTTTTTTCCTTCACAGGCCTATTCATCTACATAAGCCGGATTCAGCTGCTGGATTCACACAGCAGAGGGCTGTGATCCCTGACCTCACCCTCTGGCCAAGGTTTTCACCCAGAAAATACCAGCTCAGTGCACCTTGAGGGTGGCGTAGGAGAGGTAAGCACAGGGTATGAAGGGAGCCTGGGGAGGGAGCCTAACCTGAGTGGGGACGGGAGGCAGGTCTCTGGCTTCCTCCTGGAGGGACAGCTGAGCTGAGCCTGAACAATGCGTAGACCATCGAGGTAGAGAGCCCAGTGGGGCTGCAGGGAGACAGCGACCCAGGGAAAGGGTCCGGCGGGCGGGCCGTGTGAAGCGGGGGAGACATTTCCCAGGAGAATGATTCTTCGGCTCTCCTGCTGGGACCTGGGCATTTTCCTTCCCGCCTTGCAGCATCCAGGCCACCTGCTCCTCTGGCTCTTGCCATGAAGGATTCACTTTATGCCAGGTGGAAATGAGGGCTCCCTGCCCTGCCCCCGCCTTCCCCGTCACCCTGGCTCTGCACTGTCTCCTTCAAGGAGCCAAGCCAGTGTGGTGGGGGGGAGCCTGGGGGGTTAGCAAGGGAGGCAGGTAGGACAGCAGGGGCCCCCTCAGCAAGCTGGCTGTCAGTGCATGCCAGGCTCTCCTTATCCGCCCTCAGAGCAGACTTGGCTGCTCCCATCTGTAAAATGGGTTAGACAAGCACCTTTCAGTTAAATGCGACTTCACACCTACTTATTGGGTGCCTGGGGGTCTGGAGGTGACCAGCGCAGGCACAGACTCAGCCCCACCAAGCCCTCTGTCCATCTTCCCTCAGCTCATTGCTTGGCTGAACCCTGTCATCTTTCAGCTTAAATGTTTCTTCCTCCAAGAGGCTCCCCCGACCTCCCATCTAGAGCAGGGCCTGGATACTCTTTCGTAGCCCACCTGCAGCACAGCCCTTAGTGCAGTTTGTAATTACAGCCTTTGGCCACTGAATCCCTGTCCCAGTCTGTTTCCTTTGGTGGGCTCCATTCCATGGGGGCTCATCAGCCAGTTTACCCCTGAACCCGGCACAGAACTGAGCCCCAATAGCAGTGAAAATGTATTGAATAAAAGCAAGTATTAGGGAAGACAGATGTTAAACATGATTATAGTGGGAGGAAGTTTCCCTTTGCAAAGAAACTCCACGGGGCGCTTCCTTTGTGGATCTCCCAAGGTTCAGTTGGTTTTTCTTTTTTTTCTGTTTTATTTTATTTATTTATTTTTTTAAGCCTCTCTGCAGCCTGTGGAGGTCCTGGGCCAGGAATCAGATCCCAGCTGTAGTTGCAACCTAAGACACAGCTTGGGCAACCTACTTAACCCACTGTGCTCTGCCAGGGATCGAACCTGAGTCTCCGTGCTCCCAAAACACCGCCAATCCCGTTGTGCCATTGCAGGAACTCCCCCTGGGTTTAGTTCTCATCAAGGCTTTCCTCTTGGGGCAGGGACTGTATCTCAGGGGACACAGCAAGGCGCTTAGATGCTGAGCATTTACTAAACAACCATGCTGGGACGCTGGGCGAGCCGCATGTTTTCTGATGGGTATCTCTGAGTTTTCAGCCCCTCGCACAGCTGAGAGTATTGGGGTTCCTATGTAAACGGCACTCTGCAAACCTGTGCAGTTAGGTCGAATCTCTAGGTTTGATTTGGACCAGAGATGGTAAAAAAGATTTCATTTCATGGCCAGCAGTACCTTGGGTGGGTCAGTGCATTGGATCACTCTGCTGGGAAAGATCCTGTGGCCATAGTGCCCCCTGCCTCACCCCCCAGAAAGCAAGAGCCACATCCTAACTCTTGGAGCCTGTGAATGGGATTTTTTTTAGAAACTAAGGATAGGGAGATTTGGAAAATTGCATTTGCCGATGTAACTAAGGTAAGGGTCATGCTATGGGAGGATCCCGAATTACCCTGTGCATCCTAAAATCACTGAAAAATGTCCTTATAGGAAAGAGAGGAGCGGATTCACAGACACACAGAAGGGACAGTGTGGGGACAGGGGAGAAGGTCGTGTGAGGACAGAGGCAGAGATTGGTGTGGGGCAGCCACGATCCCAGGAAAGCCCGGACTTGCCAGAAGCGGGAAGGGACGACAAATTCTCCCCTCAAGCCTTCGGAAGGAGCATGGTCTTGCTGATGCCTTAGGGTTGGACTTCTGGCCTCCAGAGCAGTGAGAGAATACACTTCTTTTGGTTTAAGCCACCCAGTGTGTGGCAGCTTGTTAAGGCTCCGGGAAACTAATGCACTGGCCTTCTTAAAGCTCAGTAGAAGGAGAATATAAATTAGATAGATTATTGACATTCGTGATAGGTTAATGACAGCTACATGGACAAGGGAGCAGAGTGGCAGCCGTGCTAAGTATCAGCCAACTTTTTTCCCTTTTCTTTTTTTTCCGTTTTAGGGTCGTACCCGTGGCACATGGAAGTTCCCGGGCTAGGGGTCGAATCAGAGCTACAGCTGCCAGGCAGCCTCCACCACAGTCACAGCAACACCGGATCCGACCTGCATCTGCAACCTAGGCCACAGCTTGCAGCAACGCTGGACCCTTAACCCACTGAGCGAAGCCAGGAATTGAACCTGCATCCTCACAGACCCTCTGTCGGGTGCTTAACCCACTGAGCCACATCAGGATCTGTAGTAAGCCACCTTTGACTTAGATTAACCAGATCTTCTGAGGTGGGGCGGGGTGGGGGGGGGGGCCTTCCTCTGTGGGAGCAGATACCAGATCACTTCATCCCAAGGGTCGTTCCTCTATGGCACAGAAATCCCTCGAGAGGCCCCCCCACCCCGCTTTGGCTGATGGGAGGGGGTGGAGATGTGGGCGGTGACAGCAGCACAGCACCGCGAGCTTCATTGTCATTGGCTGGATGAGATGGTCCTGAAGGTGGAAAACCTTTGGGGAACTTGGGGGCAAGTGTGGGCACCCCACGATTGGTCCTCTTTTTCATCCCCCCCCCCCGCCTCCTCTTGGGAGGACTGCAGAGAATCATCCGGAGAGGAGAGGCCTGATGTTGGTGGCGAGGCCATCCTGGGTGGGCTCCTGCTCTTATTGGAGTCGCCGGTTCTGAGTGTAACCCTTGCCGTCAGCAGCCCCCCACTCCCCTGGGGCCCTCCATGCCACTGTCAACATCCTGGTTTTCATGTCCCATCCACCACAAAATAACAGCCAAACTCCCTCCCCAATGGAACGAGGGGGCAGCCCAGGGTGGGGACAGGCATGTGGGGACACAGGTTTTTATCCTTTCTTATGGTGTGATCTAGGGGCACTTTCTCTCATGGGTCCTCAGTTTCTTCATCAGCAAAATGGGAAGAACTAACAATACCTGCTTCCAGGGTTTGCTTGGAGGTGTGGCCTGGTGCTCAGGACATACACTTAATAACTGGGCAAAACCGTTTAAAACAAAACGTTAGGACAGACACGCACCAAAAATCAGTTGTCCTACTGAATGCTATACCCTTTTACCTCATGTCCTCGTGGCTTTTCTTTCTGGACCTTTAAGTAATCACCACTCATGGAGGGCTGACTGTGCTAGGCACTGTGTCCCCTCATTTGGCCCCCACATCTGCCCACCGAAGTAGGTCCTATTGCTGTGCCCACTTCACAGATGAGGAAACTGAGGCTCAGCGAGGAGAGTGACTTGATCAAAGTGACCCAGTAAATGGAAGATCTGTCTCCAAGCCATCATACGTCTCAGCCTCCTCACTGAGGGTCCCTTCGTGAGCTCCATCACTGGGCTTGGGGTGGCTGTGGAGCCCAGGACCCCTGTGGTCCCCATAGACTGTGGACGCTGAGGAAAGGCAATGCACTGCTTTGTCTTTATCTCTCAGGCACCCCTCGCTGCATCTTGGTGGGGTTACAACCACGAAGCTGTCAGACAAAATGATGGAGTGAACAGATTCATGAGTAGTGGCGGGTTTTTTTAACAGAGTGGAAACTTTATGCTCCGATGAAGGAGATCTGAGTTCCTGGGTGACCCTGTGGGTGTTGGTTGTTCCTTTTTTAAGATGAGGATAGCCGTGGACTCTCTGCCTTGGTGTGGAGATGGGCCCTTGAACTTGGACATAGCTGGACGATGCTGGGCTTGTTCACAGGACGGCCCCCACTGCGCCCCATTATAATCGGCGTGGTGGTTATTTGCATTTACAGGAGTAAATGACTCAGTGCTTTTCCCAGCCATTTCTGTTATTAAGATCAGCAAAGCTAACTTTGCATGAGCAGGACTGAATTGTCTTGGTTTGGAGCAAGGCTCTCTCCTCTCCTGTAGGAACCAGCAGTCCTGCAGTTGGGGAGATGCTTGTGCATTTACCCACTGCTGCCTGGAAAGGGTTAAACCATGGGTGGCAGGGCCTGGGCGCTCTCCAGCCCTGCCTTGCCCCATTACCTTGCCTCCAGCTGAGATTAGGCCATGAGTTTACCCATAAACAGGTGGCACACTCCCCCCGAGTAGCTAGAGATAAGGGTCATTTCCAAGCTGCAGGGCTGAACGCTGCTCTCTGCGCCCCAGCGCACACACCCACATTGGTCTCTGCCGTCTGGAAGACTATCATTTTCAGGCAGCTTGGCTCTGGAAACTGCTGTAAAGTATTAAGACTTTGGGGGCTCAGAATGGCCACATGGACAAATGGCATCCATGAGCAGGCTTCCAGCGTCAAAAGAGTCTTGGGCCGGGAGAACACTGGTGGGTCTTGCCAAACCCACAAAGTCAGGGCGGTGTGGAGCACACCCAGTCCAGAACGGAAGCCAGTGTCTTCCCAAAGTTCTAGAAGCGTCAGTGACTCCATATTTCCAGGTCCATCAAAGCCTCCTAGAATTTCTTCCCCCCAAGTCAGAAATTATGGATGACATCAGAGACGTCCTTTGGTCGTCCTGATTATGAACAGCTCACCTCCTGCTAGGCTGTGACTCGTGAGCCAAATCTGGCCCACCACGCGTTGGAATGTGGCCCCCAGGCTAAGAAAGGTGTTTGCCTTCCTTGATGGTTGAAAAAAAAAAATCGAAAGAAAAAGATTATTTTGTGGCCTGTGAAAATTATACAAAAGTTCAGTTTTAGCGTCCACAGATAAAGTTTTATTGGAACAAGACCAGCTCATGGGTTCACCTCCCGTCTATGGTGGGTTTTGTGCTGCACGGAGCTGAAGAGTTGCTGGTCTCAGCGCTTAACGCTGCTGCTCACCGGGGTGCCACAGGTGTCACCTCTGCACCAAAACCACAGTCAAATACAAAGCAGATAAAATCCTCTGCAGATCAGCATTAATGGCTGAACATTGGCCGTTGATTTGGAGGATAGGTGACACCCACGTTGAATCCCAGTTAAGCGAAATACTCTCCTTCCAGCGGAATCCCATCTTCTCCTTAGTAGGACTGTATTTCAAAAAATCATCCTCAATTATTTTATTTTTATTATATGTATTTTTTCTTTTTTTTGGCTGCACCTGCGGCATGTGACATTCCCGGGCCAGGGACAGAACCCACGCCCCATCAGCAACCTAAGCCACTGCAGTGGCAGTGCCAGATCCTTAACCCACTGTGCCACAAGAGAACTCCGTATTCTATTTTTCATTAATAAAAAGTTAAGGGATCGGGAGCTTGGGGTTATTGGATACAACTTGGAATGGATTTACAAAGAGATCCTGCTGAGTAGCATCGAGAACTATGTCTAGATACTTATAGTGCAACAGAGCAAAGGGTGGGGAAAAAAATTGTATACATGTAAGAGTAACTTGGTCCCTATGCTGTACAGCGGAAAAAAATTAAAATGATAAAACAAGAAAAAAAGTCTCAAAAAGTTTTGAAATCCCTGAAAAAAATAAAAATTATTCAACATTAAAAAAAAAAAAGTTAATGAGACTTTTTCTTTCTTGTACCTTCACATAAGCCTAGGTTTTGCCACTTGGCCTGTAAAGCTTGAAAAGTTTGCCATCTGGTCCTTAACATACAAAGTGTGCTGATCTTTGCCTAGACTCTTGGACGGTGCCAGGAATTCCATTATTTCCGTCGTGCAGTTCCATGTCGTAGGTTGTCTCACATCTGTGCAGAACCTAGGAATCCTTTGCAGACCATAGTTAAAGACCTGGGTTCAAAAGTCCTCACTGCCCTTAAGGGGGGCATACAAAGTGAATTAGGGAAGACCTGTGCAAATGCATCGTTTTTCCTGGCCTCTCTGATGGCTCTCTTCTCCCCTCCTGGCTTATCCAGTACCTCCCTTTCTCCTCTCAGGGAAGCCTCTCTGACTCATCAAGCCCTCATTGATTTTCCTCTCCTCTGCTCTGCATCCCCATAGGAGAAATTCAATTAATCCTTGTTAATGGATGGGTCATCGTTTACCAAACCAATATCTTCTATAAATATTTATCAAACACTGCGCTAGTGGCTAAATCAGTGGGAAAGTCTATGTGACATAAATTGCCACCCCCGCCAGGACCAGGTGGCTCAGGGTTACTGGATTCTACTGGCAGTCAGGAATCTTGAACCAGATTTAGCTCCCACTCCACCACTTTCTGTGTGACCTTCTTTAGCTGCCCCATGTTTTGCAGTCTGCCTTTCCTCATCTGCAAGAAGCTGGGGCTCAGGTTGAGTTCGCTCCAGGCTAGCCTGCAGATTTCTTTACAATCGAGTAAGCTGGCAAGAAGGCGCATCTGCAGGGATAGCGTTGAGTGTTGCCAGGGTTCCCCTCCCTTGCAAGCAATAAAACCCAGCCCTCTCGATTTTCCCAGCCCCAGCCCCGGACAAAATGTCTCTTCAAGCATTTGCAGCCCCATTCCTCCCACCTTCCTTCTCACCCTCAGCCACATGCCCCTTGGGAATTCTGGAGCAAACTTACCTCCTGTCGCCCCAGGCTCAGCCAAGCCCAATTTCTTCATCCAGGATCAGTTATTTTTTTCCTTCTTACCTTGAAGAATAATAATGAATCACACTGTCAACCACAGAGTCCTTTCTATTATTCTCTCTGTCTGCTCTTGGATTTCCTCTTTGGTTGTGTAATTTGGCCTTTACAATATCCTTTCCTTGCTAACAAAAACGAAGTTCTTGGGAGGAGGTGCGTGTGGATGTGTGGTCCCCTCTGCTAGGAATTTGGTGAGTTCTTGACTCTTAAGCCCACCCTCACCCCACCCTGACCTACGGCCCTTGCAGCTTCAGTTGAGTCACCCAACCCCAGGGCCTTGTTCTCTTAAGAATGTCTCAAGTTCATCCCCAGCCTCCAAAGCCCACCGCCAGCCACTGCCTGATTCGCTTGGCCCAACCATCTGTCTCTTACTTTCCCTGTTCCGCCCTTCCTACTTGCATCCTTCTATGCCTCCCTATGACCCAAAGCATCAAGTCTAAATTTCCTTCCATATTGGTGGCTCACAGCTAAATCTGACACTTTTTGTCATTTCTAAAACTGAATTTGGATGTCTTGAGTAGGGACATGTGATCATCTGGCCCCCAAAGCATCTGAATGGGAGCTTCCACAAGCATCACCTCTTCAGATGCTATGTGTTTTCAGACTGGCATCCAAACCCCTTTTTATTGGGGAAGAATTTTGTGTTAGTCTTGGAAGCAGGGAGAGCCCAGATGCCCCATCTCCCTACCCGGGGACCTCAGCTGGGTCATTTGCACATTGCCCTCGGGGTTTGAGTCTTGAGGAGTGGCCCAGGTAAGTTAATCCTGAAGGACTCGTGAAGTGCCAGCTCTGTGGTTCTAACCACAGGGCCCCACGGCTGGCTCAGACCGTCATTCCTACACCTGGTCTTCCGTGGGCCTCACCTTTTGCCTGAACCTGGGTCTCTGGTCTTATGATCCAGGAGCCACTCAAGAGCCTTCCTTGAGGTCCTTTTCAACGGCTGTTACTCGGTGAGTTTCTGTGGCTGCACATAAGATGCAAACCATGACGTGTCGAACGGATAAGCAACCAGGTCCTCCTCAGTAGCACAGGGAACTCTCTCCAGTCTCTTGGGACAGACCACGATGGAGGAGAACATAAGCAAGGGAAAGTATATAGGAATGTATATAAGTACATCACAGGCTAATGTTTTATCGCGGATATATATACACACACACACACACACACACACACACACACACACACACACACACGTCACTTTGCTGTACAACAGAAAATGGCGCAACCTTGTAAACCCACTATATCCTAGTAGAAACAAATTTTAAAAAAGAAAGAAAGAGAAGGAATGCTAATATGTTAAAATGGAAACATTACATATAAAAACTAACGAAATACAACTAAAGTTGTAAATCGGTCCTGCCCCTAGTGTTTTCAAAAACCCCATCTTAATTACCATGACTCACCGGGAAGAGGAGGCAAGGAAGGGTAGCCCCATTGGACAGAGGAGGGGACGGAGGCTCAGAGAGGGGAAGTGATTCACCCCAGGTCACCCAGTGGGTAAGTGGTTGGTGGGGCTGGAGTCTCTCTACTTTGTCACTCAGAGACACCCTTCGTCTGGCACATCCTGCAGCCGGAGACTCAGGTGGAATGTGTCCGAAGCTTTGGTGACTGAGATGGAGCTGGAATTTTGCATAAAAAGGATTTACTGAAACCAGACCAGGTGCCATTGCCATCCGGCTGGAAACCAGGCTCTCAACACCTGTATTTTGGAAACAACTACCACAATTAGAAGCGCGGCTGGCCTCACATTAATTGACAGCCATATTCAGGAGGGCTGTGGGCTGCTCCTGAGGTGGGGTCTAAGCCCTTTAATCACCCTTTTGAGAGCCCTGAATGGTGGCTCTTCCAAATCTCCCGTCCCCCCCGAAATCCTTGCACTCCCCCATTCCCCCCTTGAGTGGTAATGAGCCCCACACTGTTGCCAAAGCCTTTGAGGTCCTACGAGGGTCTAGTCCTTCACTACCCTGACCACACTGGTCATTTGGTCATTCATCAAACGTGCCGGGGGCCGGTTGCCCCTCCAGAGCCTTTGCACTCCTTTGCACTCTAGCCTTGGCTCTGCTAGAGTGGGCTTCTTTCAGCTCTTGGCAGGACGGGCTCCTCCACATCCCCCATCTCTGCTAAAATGCCACCTCTTCAGAGAGCCTTCTTGGACCTCGTGATCTTAAATCGTGTCCCCAGACACTGCTGAGCCCTGGCTCTGCTTCGGTTTGCTTCACAGTCATGAGCATTAACTGGCATGGTAAATAGAAGAATATCACCTGCTTATGTTTTATCGTGGTTTCTCCCATTAGCAGGTAAGCTCCGTTACATAAGGACTTTGATCACTGCTGCATTCTCTACACCTCGGTCAGCATCTGGCACATAGTAGGTGCTAAAGAAAATCTTGTTGATTAAACTCCCAAAGTTAGAGGGAGCCCCAACCCCGCCTTCCATCTGCTACCCACCCTTCCCGTTTACAAGACACAAGAGGGCACCACTTGCCTTGTGCCCCGTGTGAGTGGCGCCCCCTGGGGCCTCCGGCTCTGAGAAATGCCACCACAACCCTGCTTCCTGGAGTTGCCCAGCTGCGCAGCCTCGGATGTACACAAGCTCTAACATCAGGTGCCTCTGAGTCTGGGTTCTGGCTCCATCCCTTATGGCCTGTGTCCACTTGGGCATGGATTTAATCTTGCTGTGTCTCATTTTCCTCAGCTACAGAGTGGGAATGATGAGAGCCGCTTGGTAGGGTGGCTGTAGGGATTTACTTAGATAATATACACAAAGTGCTCACACGTGAAAATGAAACTATACATCTGTGCCTGGTAGGAGGGTAAGCCCGGCACAGAGAGATTGCACAGAAGCTATAGGGGCTAAGTCGGATAATAATTGTAACCGTTACTATTACTCCAGCCAATGGGCCACAAACTCCAAGGCATCTCGGGCTAGACGGGTCACTTAGACAAGTGCAGCAGGCAGGATATGGTGTCTGGAGAGGCAGAGCTCCGTCTAAAGGGGGTAGCTGCTGTCCTGGGGCGGGATGGGAGTGGGGGCTCTGGCTGGCAGATCTCAGCACTGCCAGAGCTTCCTACTTTTCAGAGAAGTCTAAGTCTTCATAGTTGCCTGAGATCTCACAGGCTTTAAATATTGGCATTGAATTGATTCCGTGTTCTGGAACCAGCCTCCACTAGGGATCTAGCTAGCTCTGTCACTTCCTGGTATACATTCCAAGAATCTTATTTCATTTTAATCAACCTCATTGATTAAAATGCTCCGATTTTAAGTGTACAGATCCAGGAGTTTTGGCAAATAGATGAACCCATATCGTCACCATAATAATCGAGGCCTAGAAGGTTTCCTTCATCCCAGAAAGTTAGAAAGTTCCCCGGGGTCCCTTCGCAAGCAAACTTCTCCTCTGCCCCCACCCTAGCCCTAGACAACCATAGGCCTACTTTGTTTTTTTGCACTTCATTTTTTTTTCTTTTTTTTTTTTTTTTGGTCTTTTTAGGGCTGCACCTGTGGCATATAGAGGTTCCCAGGGTAGGGGTTGAATCGGAGCTACAGCTGCTGGCCTACGCCACCCACCGCCACAGCAATGTAGGATCCAAGCCAAGTCTGTGGCCTTCACCACAGCTCATGGCATGCTGGATCCTTAACCCACTGAGAAAGGTCAGTGATTGAACCCACATCTTTATGGAGCCTTGTCGGCTTCCTTACCGCTGAGCCACGACAGAAACTCCTATGTCATCACTTTAAAATTTCGCATTTTGGAGTTCCTGTTATGGCTCAGTGGGTTAAGGACCCACTGTTATCTTTGAGGGTGAGGGGTCCAGTGGGTTAAGGATCCAGCATTGCCACAAGCTGCAGTGTAGGTCACAGACGCAGCTCAGATTCAGTGTTACTGTGAGCTGAGGTGTAGGCTGCAGTTGTAGCTCCGATACAATTCCTAGCCTGAGAACTTCCATATGCAGTAGGTGCAGCCCTAAAAAAAAAAATTTTGCTGTGATCATACTGCTGGCCTTCAGGTCTGTTTTATCTGCTGTCAATACGGCAGCTCCAGCTTCTTGTGCTTATTATTTGCATCCACTGACTTTCAACCCGCTTGTGTCCTCTCTGTTTAAAGCCTGTCTCCTGTAGATAAAACGTGGCTGAGTTGTCCTCCTTCATTCCCAGGCCCCAGGCCCTGCTATTTAATTGCAATGTTCAGGTCATTAACAATTAATATAGTTAATGGTGGGGTTGGATTTAGAGCGGCTATTTTAGTGTTTCTGTTCCATTTGTTTCTGTTCCATTTTTTCGTTGCTTTGCAGGTTCTCCATTCCTTTTTACTGTCTTTTAAATAGTTACTTGAATATGTTAAAGTTCCGTTTCAGTCTCTCTGTTGGCTTTTTAGTTCCACCTCTTTGCATTATTTTGCGTTATTTGCTCTAGAGATTACAATGACGTCCTCAATTTTTATGAACAGTCTATTTAAAGTTTGTACCACTTTACAAAATACACAGGAGAAAACCTTGCCCACAAAACCCTACCCCTTAAAGCTGACATTTGAAAATCTACATACATTTCCCCCCCCTCCCAAACAGGCTTGTGTATTTTAACGAAATTAGGAAGGACAAGATAGGCTTTCATAATATTTACCCAGGTTTTTGCCATTTCGGATGCTCCTTATCTCTTTGGAAAGACTGGAGTGTCTATCTCCTCCCATTTCCCTTTGGCCTGAGCAAATTCCCTTCCTTCAGGTCTACAGGAAATAAATTCTCTGCATTTCCCTTTATTTGAAAGGTCTTTATTTTTACATTCGGTCTTTGTTTAAAAGTAGCTTTATTGAGATACAATTTGCATACAATATGCTGCATCCACTTCGAAGGCACCATTCAAAGTTTTTACTGTGTCCAGAGATAGGTACCACCATCCCTGCAGTCAAGCTGAGAACGTTTTTATCACCTCAAAAAGAAGCCTCATAGGTCTGCATCGCCCCCTCCTTCTCCAGTCTTAAGCAACCACTACTCTCTTTTTGTCTCTGTAGAGTTCCTGATTCTGGGCTTTCGTACCAATAGGAAATACATGTGGATTTGGGGGACTCGCTTCAAGACACTGGGCTCGCCTGAGGGAAGCCGGTTGTCACTGTCAACTCCTCCAGGCGGTGGCCAAGCTGCTCCTTCCAGAATGCAAGTCACCCCGTAGCTCTGGAGACACAGAGACCTGGAGCGTTTCACGGGAGGGACCCCCTGCTCCAGCCAGCCAGAGACGGCGTGGTCCCCTCTGGCGAAAGGGGCAGGAGAGGGCTGCCCTTTTAAGCACCTGTCTGGGGCAGACGCAGTTCTGACACTTTACCTCCAGGAACACTCAGCTTCCTGCCTTACTTTTGCTCAGCATTGTCACGCGAGCCTTACTTTTGCTTAATTTGTTTTGGTTTGTTTTTAGCCATAAGCACGTATGACCTAGACTCTCATTCACCTAATATCGTCTCTTTCAATTGGCTTCTTTTTTTTATATATAATAATGATGTCCTGACTTTGGAAGAGGAACCAGCATCACTTGGCACAGACAGAAGGTCATTGTCAGAGTAAAGACGATACAGCAAACGGTTATTCAATTCTTGTTGGCTACCGTTTTCTCAAAGGGCTTTGAGCCTTTATTAGAATGGGAGATTAGCAAGTATTAGGGAGACGCTGGAGACATACAAGCACCCAACTGGGTATTTCGTTTTGGCTAAAACCAGGCCTGAACAGAGGAAGGAAAAGCTTTCTCCACGGATCAGGCACTAAACGCCTTGCCTCTGAGTCACCTAAACCCTCCTGAACTACGATGCTTTCCTTTCATTGTCTGCTGTGTCCCGCCCCCTGAGGCCCAGCTCCTGGGACCCAGATATGGAAGAAGATCTGGATTCACGAGCTGCCTCTTGGTTCTAGGCCCCAAGTTTATTCTAAGATAAATAATAATCATTATTATATTATTCGTATAATAATAATCCAGCTTTGGGGGATTTTCCATCTACGGTCTCATGGCTATGCTTTCTCTGACCCTCTGTGACAGAGCAGACAGCCCACAAAACGACCCTCTGCCTGCAAACCTGCGGTGTCGCTAACATAAGGCCTCACCCTTACGGACGTGTGTCCGTCATTTGGAAAATGGAGGGAATATCTCTGCTCGTCTACCTTTTTGTGTTCTTTTGGGCGTGAAAATATGATCGTGGGTGTCAAACAGATGGTCAGAGCAGTAGAGAGCTTGGCGTTCACGTTGTCCTGTCCTTTCCCCTTCCAGGTGAGTGAACTCAGGCCCATAAGGGCCTGGACCACATTCAATGGGGCTCTAAGAGTTCCCTGGGAGCCTAGTAGTTAAGGATCTCATGCTGTCACTACTGTGGCTCAGGTCACTGCTGTGGCACTGGTTTGAGCCCTGGCCTGGGAACTCCTGCCTGCCGTGAGCACGGCCAAATAAATAAATTAGTAAATACACAGGGCTCTGGCCAGAACCGGGACTCCAGGTATCTCTAGTCCAGTGCTCGCTCCAGGGCCGGGGAAAGTGAGCCTAGGACTCTTTGTAGCAGTGGAAGAATTAATTCTCTGTGTTCAAGCTGCCCCTGACTTTGCTGGGGCCAGCTTCCTCTGGACGCCACAGTCCTGGCTGTGAAGGTGGCTGGTGAGGGTCTCTTCCCACGGCTGCTCTGGGCCTCCCTGTCCCCCTCCACTCCCTTCGCTCCAGGTGTCTGATCTTGGGGTCTTCTACTTGTCCCAGATCCAAGAGAGCAGCTTGTGTCCCTGCCACACCAAACCCCAGGAGAAAGTACCCTCTCCGCCCCTCATCACTCCAGCAAAAGTCCCTGCTCAGAGAAGGGCCATCTGGGGTCAGCGGCACTGTTCATGTCTGACCCCCGTTTCCTTTAAAATGCATGGTGTATTCCAGATAAAGAGCTACCTTCCCTCCCATCTCCCCAGAGGCAAGGCAGATGGAGAACACCGGCAGGGTGGGGCCCCGCTGGGATGGAGGACCTGGTCACAGAACCCGGAGGAGGGGAGGGCCTCAGGCAGGCGTGTCTGGGCATCTGGTACCCAGCAATTTGTTCTGAACCTCATGGCCTTTGCTAGGCAGTCCTATGGCAAAGGTGGTTGCTATTTTTATCCTGTGCCCCCCCCCACCTTTTTTTTTTGCTTCTGAGGGTTGTACCTGTGCAATAACGAAGTTCCCAGGTCAAATTGGAGCTGCAGCTGCCGGCCTATGCTACAACCACAGCAACTCGGGATCTGCACCGCCTCTGCGACCTATACCACAGTTCATGGCAATACCAGATCCTTAACCCACTGATGGAGGCCGGGGACCCAACCAGCATCCTTACGGATACTAGTCGGGTTCCTTACCTTTGAGCCACGATGGGAACTCCTATCCCTGTTACCTTTATTCTGGGAAGATCTTGGACTTCTGAGCCAGGCAGATCTGGGCATAAGCCTTGCCTCTGTGGGAATATGAGCCGAACCCCACTTCCAGAGACCTTGCCTCACCAGTAAAATGGGGGTGACAATGCCCAGTGCAGGGGATTTTAGCATCTGCCTAATGGCAAGTGCTCAATACTAAACAGCCACTGGTATAAGCCTTTGCCTGTATCTGCATTTAAAGCTTTCTGAAGCACTTTCACATCCAATGTCCAAACACAAGCGTGTTTTTTTTCTTTTTACTGCCGCATCTGTGGCATATGGAAGTTCTCATGCTCGAATCAGAGCTGTAGCTGCCAGCCTACACCACAGCCACAGCCACGCAGGATCTGAGTTGCATCTGTGGTGATGCTGGATCCTTAACCCACTGAGTGAGACCAGGGATAGAACCTGTGTCCTTATGGATGCTAGTCAGATTCATTTCTGCTGAGCCACGACAGAACAATTTTTTTTTTTTTTTTTTTTTTTTTTTTGGCCACACTTGGGGCATGCGGAGGTTCCTGGGCCAGGGATTAAACTTGCACCATAGCAGTGACCAGAGCCACATCAGTGACGATGCCAGATCCTTAACCTGCTGAGCCACCAGGCAATCTTTAAAGTGGTTCTAGCGGTGGACACCTAAGAGCCAGGCCTGAGGGCACCCAAGGGCACACTTTCCTCATTAATAACTGCTAGAGCTCAGCGTAGGTCAGGTGTCACCCCGGGACCCATCAGCCACAGCTGGGGGCGGCGACACGGGACAACAGGGCCGAGCTCTTGGGCCTCATCTCTGGAGGAGCTGGTTTCCAACAATAGAGAGTTAAAAGTGACAACAGTATGCTCACTGTTGATAAAGATACGCACGGTGACAAAAAGAGAGAGAAAAAAGAATAATCCAGCAGCAGCAGCCACCAGACGATGACTATTAATACTTTGTATGAACTATTTTTTGACTTTTTCTCCGACGACCTCACCTATTACAACAAATGGGATTATGATATAGACAAATGCTATACATGAACCTGTTTTCGAGACATATTTTCCCCTCCAGACACATACCTTGGGAATTTAGAGGCTCTAACTCAGACTTCATGGGGTCAGGAGTCAGCTGGTTGCGGGTGGGTACGTCGACCAGCGGTTTGGAGACCACTTTGCGTTTGTTCATTTCCACCGCCCCTCAGCGCCCATCTCGCCTCCTCCACGCAGCCTTCCTGGGCTCGCCGACACCGAGGCAGTCCTCTTCTCAGGCCCTTTATTGGTGTTGGAAGATGGGTCTTCCTTGTAGAGCCAAGTTGCAGGGAGCTAATAAGCGCGAGGTCCATCCACGGCGCGGCCCACAGAACGGAATGCTCGGTGGGCAACCAGTGCCTTTCATCAGCCCAGGCCGCTCCCTCCCCCTCTGTTTCTCCCTCCCTCCTTCTCTCCAGCTCCCATTTCTCCTTCAAGGAAGAGAACCCCCAAAGGATAAGAAGCAGCCCATGGAAGCTGAGCGGGGAGACCCCCCCGTCCTGACCCGGGTCCCCCTCCGGCATGGCACACCCACACAGCCCCTGCCCTGAGCTCCTGGTGCTGCTGCCAGGAAGGTCAGAGTTGCAGGTCAGAGATGGCCCGTCTTTGTGTTGTCGGAGCCCTGAAGACACTCCTTTGACTGCTGTGCCCATTAAATTGGGCTGAAGGGGAGTGGGATCTGCGTGCTGTGGACCTTGGTTCGAAATCACCACCTCCCTCCCCCGGGGGCTGGGCTGGTCTCCCTTTCCCTTCTCGCTGGGTGCCTGGTCCAGACTGAACGCAGGCAGACTGGCCCCGGGGAACGAGTGGGGCTTGAAGAGCAGGTGCTGAGGTTATCAATGGGGAGGGTGGGATTGCAGGGTCCACTTGGGAACATTTGGGGGCAGTAGGATCTAGTGTGACAAAAAATCCTGGTCCAGGCTTCATGACCTCATTCCAGTGCTGCCTCTTGACTCCATCTCCTGGAGATATTTGCAGAGACCCGTCCTCTCCCAGCCTCTGGTTTCTGTTCTGTGCAGCAAGGGATCAGCTTATTCCAAGTTTTCTAAGGCTTTTTATAGTCTAAGACTCGATCCCTTCCCTTTACCTTCCGGCCACCACCACATCTGCCTCTTCTGCCAGGAGAAGTCTGGTTTTCTGTGGAAAGGGATTTCCCAGGAAACAATCCCAGGAGTTTCTAAGAAGGCCTGCGTTTTCCATTTTCCAGGGTACCCCAGCGCCAGGGGCAGCGGGTAAGAGTTTCAGCCACAGTATCAATGATCTGCTGCTGGATCCTGGCTGTGTGTCTTTGATTCAGTTACAGAATCTCCCTAGGTCTCAGTTTTCTCACCTATACAATGGGGAGAATAGCACTGGATTATTTAGAAGATTAAATGCGCTAAAGCAGATAAAGCCCCAACAGTGCCGGATGCCTAGGAAACCTGCAGTGAGGGCTCTCCTTCTCCTCCTCCTCTCTTACTCCAGGGAAAGAGAGCACCCCCCCCACCTCCCCAGAGTCTGCATGGGCAGCTTGGGGGCCAGTGCCTAGCAAGGGGGCTTCGGCTTGAGCCCTCGGTGTGCCCCTCCAACCAGAAGACCTCCGGCTTCTATGCCCCAGGCCTCTAGCAGGCACTGTGCCAGGCGCCCCAGGGAGGTGCTAGTGTCCGCCACCCTTGTGGGCTGCTGTGAGGATAAAAGCTCCCTCCTGCCTGGACTTGGCTCGGGGCCGGCCCACAGTCCTCAGTGAATTGCAGCCAACAGGGCTGTTGTCGCTGCCTCTAGGATCAACCACATCTGAGGCTGTGCTGCAGCCTGATGAGGTGCACCGTCCATAGATGTGGGCAGGGACTGGCTGAGGACATCAGGAAATGTGTACAACCACTCTGACCCTCACGTTTGTATAATGGAATTGGTACCACTCCCTGCACGGGGTTGTTAGCAGGATCAAATGATCATAACACAGGCGTGAGGTGCACACGAGCTGTAACCTGGAGCCGTGTTTTGTGATCCACAAGCTTCCCCCTCTTGGTTGGGAGCACCTGTCCCATCTCTATGCCCCTGCGGAGGGAGAAAGCCTGATACCCAGTCTTTCTTCTGTCTCAAGAGCCTTCAGCTCCAAGCTGTACTTGGCTTCAAACTGAGTTGACCAGCAGCCAGGAAAACTCGCAAAGAAGGGATACACAGTTATTTTTTTTTTTTAATTAAAAAGAACATAAGAAAACAATAAAACACTTCCCAGGGTGTGCAGTGATGAAACATCACAGGCATATAAAGTACATCAACCACCCCCCGAAAACCCAAAAGATCCCAGGAGCTACACGCAGGGACCCCCGTATGGTGGCTTATAGCCCTTCTCGGTCTAAAGAAAAGGAAGCACTTATTCAACTTTGTTTTCCCTTGAAGACTTGGCCACCTCCAGCTCACTGGTCCATGACATGCACACAGGAAGCTGGGTTTTGTAAGAATTTGCCAGTGGGTGGTGCGGAGATGGGGGTGCTGGGGTTCGTATGGCTCCTCTCCTGTCCTGTCCATGGTCTGCGGGGCTGGGGAGGCAACATCCCTCTGTAGGGAGAGGCCGGACACCCTGTCCTGGGGGCCTGGACCTGGGCTTCCCTCCTTGAGCAGCAGCGAAAGGAGTGTCGGAAGGTAACTTGGAGGCCACTGAATAAAGACTCAGACCGAGATGAAGCATGCCCAGGGCTGGCACTAAATTTTGATCAGTGGCTAGAAGGCGGTGGGGAGATCCGGATATACTTGCCATCATCAGGTCTCCACCCTGCCCTTCCTTAGCGGCTCAACCCATTCCTCCGTCTCACTGGCCCAAACTCTGGGGGTCACAGAGACCTGGATTGGACTCCTGCCTCTGCCACTTCCTAGTCTGCATGACCTGGGAAGGTGACTTCACTTCCCGGAGCCTCAGTTTTCTCATCTGTTAAGTGGGGAGGTTCATGGGACACTCACAAGGTGGCTGCAAATCGTGTGCTCACGCCTTGCAGCACCAGCACATAGTAAGTGCTCAGTAAATGGCCGAGATGATTCTGGTCATGCAGGCGCCGGGATTCCCACCGCACAGTGGGTGGGGGGGGGGGATGTGGCCGGATGTGCGATAAACACAAGGTTTACGCCGTGTTCTGGGAAAAGGATGAATTCCCCCCAGCCTCCTCTGTGTGGCTGGGCCGTTCGGAGGTCTTGGACCCCTGGGGAGCTGCCACGGAGGACCCGGGGCTGTTTCTAGACCTCGGAGCCCTCCCTGGGGTAGAGGATGCCGTTGGTGTTGATGCCGTTGTAGAAGTGGGGGCTGAACTGGTTGAGGGCAGCGCCCCCGTAGCCCAGGGTGCTGCCGGGCGCGGGGGGGGCCCACTCGCCGCCGCCCGCGTGGCCGCTGATGTTGCCGAGGGTTGTGTAGGAGTTGAAGTTCAGCAAGTTCTGCGCCAGCTTGTCCGCGGGCTCCGGGCTCAGTCCCGGCGTGGCCACGGGGCGGCTCCCGGGGCCCGACCCGCTCACGTAGGCGGACACGGTGGAGAGGAAGCCGTTGAGGCAGGGGGTGGCCGGCGGGGGCGGCGAGGCCCGCTTCTCCGGGGAGCCGCCGGGCCCGGGCGAGGCGCCGTCCAGGAGGTCCTGGGCCTCCGCGGCCTTGGCGCTGCCCCCCAGGAGGCTGGTCTCCGTTTTCTCGGAGGCCAAGGAGCCGGTGCTGGAGGACACGTCGGATTTTCTCTTCCTCTTCCGTCGGAAGTTTCCGTTGTCGAACATCTTCTCACAGTTGGGGTCCAGGGTCCAGTAATTCCCTTTGCCTGGCACACAAGCGGGAGAGCGTAAGGAGAGAGACGGACGCACCGCTCTGCATCTGTTCCTTCTTGTCAGAAAGGAAAACCAAAGGTAACACATGCAGAAAGGCAGAGAACAAAGCAGGAATTCTGCAAACCCCCCAGCCCCACCCCACACGGAGCCACTCTGGGAGCCCAGAGAAAGAGGGGCATCAGCCCTGCAGGGGCTTACAGTGTGGTCCCCTTAAGAAGTTCAAGTACTGGAGCTCTCCTCATGGTGCAGCAGAAATGAATCCGCCGAGCATCCATGAGGACGCAGGTTCGATTCCTGGCCTTGCTCAGTGGGTTAAGGATCCGGCGTTGCAGGTGCAGGTTGCAGACCCTGCTCAGATCTGGCGTGGTTGTGGCTGTGGCGTAGGCTGGCAGCTATAGCTCAGATTTGAGCCCTAGCCTGGGAACCTCCATATGCCGTGGGTGCAGTCCCCAAAAGAAAAAACAGTAGTTCAAGTCCTGGGAGAAAGGGTCATAACTGACGGGAAAGAAAACTCAGGAAGAAATTCAGGGCTTCTTGAAAGTCCTAGGTGTGCACGCCAAAGATGGACCTGAGTCCCAGCTTTGGACTGAGGGGCTTAGGGCGAGTCTCGTGTTCCTAGTCTGAGAAGTGGACTGTTGGACCTGCGCCTCCTTTCTCAGGCTGACTGCGAGAGGGGGTTAAGGCTAGATGGGTAAAGGGGCTTTGTAACCAGGGCGAACAATCTGAACCCAGCCTGAGGGTGAGGCTGGTCATTAGACGGGTGGGTCCCCCTCTTCTGGGGCAAACAGTCCTGCCCTCACGCGCCTCAAAGGGGGCGGGGGTGGGATTCCTCTGAGCCAGACCCTGGCTTCCCGTGATGGGTCAAGAGTGGACTTTAACTCCAGGCAATGGACACATGAGTATTTCATATATTACTCTCTGTACCTCTCTGTATTTTAGAATTTGCTCATTGAAAAGGAAAAAAGTTGACACTCTGCTGTTAGAGAGACCCCTGCTCCGATTCACACGCCATCACTCACGTCCTTCTATGTCGCCCGAGGCGCGCTGCTTCTCCTCTGGGTGTTATTTTCCTCCTCTGTAAAATGGGTTTACTATGAGCCACGCTGCAGGGCTGGATTAAAGATGATGTAATTTGGGCAGGAGGCACCATGTGGCCCTTCGTGGTTGTTCCACCAGCCTCCAGGCCCTCCCAGCAGGCCCGGGGCGCACTCGGCTTTGTCTAGACCGAGCACTCAACCCCCAAGGACTTTCCACGTGCCGGATGCTGGGGATTCGGATGACTCATCACCATCCCTGCACGCCACTGAGCACTTAGCCCCAAAGGAGCCACGCTTACATCCCTGTTTTTCAGATGGGAAACTGGGGCTCATAGGCACGCTGCCTGGTCAGCAGCTTAGCAAGGATCCAAACCCAAATCTGCCTACAGGGTCCACATTTGCAGCTGTCTTGGGGGGCACAGCCATATTCGGAACTTTCTAGAAAGGGGTGTTGGGAAGACCTGAGTGAGCCTTCCTGGGGGCACCCATGGCTGGCTGAGGCAGGGCCTCCCCACCCCACGCCACAGGCCCCTTACCCGGGTCGTCCTCGTCACGGGGCACCTTCTTGAAGCAGTCATTGAGCGACAGGTTGTGGCGGATGGAGTTCTGCCAGCCGGCCTTGCTCTTGTTGTAGAAGGGGAAGTTGTCGGCCACGTACTGGTAGATCTGGCTGAGGGTGAGGCGCTTGTCCGGTGCCCCGTGGATGGCCATGGCGATGAGCGCTGAGTAGGAGTAGGGGGGCCGCACCAGCTTCATCAGCTCCTCCTGCGAGGGGATGGGCAGCCAGCCCAGGTCGCCGCCCCCAAGCCCCGACACGCCAGGCAGCAGCTGCCTCTGCACCCCGTAGGTCTGGGGCAGGAAGGGGCTGGCGCTGGTGCCCGGCAGGTAGGGTGGCGGGGTCATGGCTGGCCCGTTGAGCCAGAGGTAGGGGTTGGGTGTGGCCCCAAACTCCCCGCCACCCTCGAAGGAGGGGGGCCGCTGAGGGCTGGGCACCCCCTGGGCGTGGAAGAAGTTCTCATAGTAAAGGTTCATCTCGGGGGGCTCCTGACCGATGCTGGGGAACTGGGGGCTGCAGCGCGGTGGGGAGGGCGCCGGGAGGTCGAAGGAGCTCATGCCTGGGCTGGGCTTGGCCGGAGCCACCTGCCTGGCACCTGTGCGGGGGAGCTGGCCCTGACAGGTGCTCAGCAGGCCCGGCCTCCTCAGACTTATACCCCAGGGCTTGGCTGGCGGCCCCACCCAGGGGCGGCCACCTGCAGCAGACCCGCCCTCCCTCACTCTGACTGCCACCCAAGTCACCGGTGGGGCACTTCCCCGCTGGCCACAGCCACAGCCACGGCAGGGCCCATAGGTAGGGACACACTGGGCTGGCTGGCTGGCTTCCTCGCTGATATTAGCAAGGACAAGGGCGCCCCTCTGCCCTTCTCCCTCCTGGGCAGGTGTTCCCTCTCCTCTCTCCTCGCTGCTCCGCTCTGCTTTCCTCCTGTCACTGTCCTCCTGTTCCTCCTGTCCTTCATTCGCTTGCCCTTTTTCTCCTCCGGAGTTTTCTCCCCTTCTTGCTCGCTCCCTTCTCTCTCCACCCAGCCTCTCTGCGTCTCACTCCTGGTTTCTTTCCTTCTCTCTACACACTGCGCAGCCCCTCCCTTCCCATCTCAATCCCCCACCCCGCAGATTTGTTTCTAGCTCTTTCTACTTCTCCATCTCCTCTCCCTCATGACCCAGCTCTCTCTGCTTCGCTCCCTCTTCTTTTCATCTTGGTCTCTCTCCGTCTCACGTCATCTCTGTCTCTTTCCCCATCCCCTTCTGTCTCCCTCTTCTTTCCCACGCTGACCCCTCATTCTCCGACCGCTCATCCAGACTTGGGGGCGCGCGTGCGGGGGAGGGGGGCGCATATCATCAGAAGCCACGTTTTTGGGTCTTTCGACGTGAAGACAGGCTTTCTGGCGTGTGCAGGAGAGATGCCGGCCCTGGAGAATCAGAAGAGCCTCTGGCCAGTTTCATAAGGGCCGTGACCTCCCTCCACACACACACACAGGCAGGACTGCAGGAGGCAGAGAGAGGCCTGGGGATTCTGAGGGGTGGTGGGGCTCATAAAAATAACAAAAGGAAGAGGATGTGAGCCCGACTTGCAGGGGAAAATGAGAGAGGACTTGGAGGACTTGGAGGTTTCTTTCTGGCTGCAGGGAGTTTCTTATCTGATCAAAGTCCTTTCAAGTTTCAGCTTGCAGCGTCCCTGGGGGGATGTGAGGCCTGAGAGCCCTCCACTGGCCATCCCCCTCACCCCAGCTCTGCCTCGGGCTCCAGAAGCAGCAGCCCCGGCCCATGCCGGCTTCTCTGTGCCTTGGGGCCCCTCCGTCCCCACCCTGGGCTCCGTTCTCCATCTGTGGCTTGGAGCTGACCTGTCCCGGCCACCCCTGCATCCCAGGGCAGGGGAGAGGGTGGGTCCCCCGGCTCAGAGGGCAGGCAGAGCTGCTCTGAACAGGTTCTCGTAGCAGCTGAGACTTCTCTCTGGGGTGAGCAGAGTGGAGACAAGTTCGAGCCAGCCTCTCTGGTCACCGCCTCCCTCGGCCCTCCTGTGTCTGCATCCTTCTCCTCATTCAACCTCCTCTCATTCCCCCAGACCCCTTCTTGGAGATCAGAGGTCGCTTTCTGTCCCAGCTGGAGGGGATGCCCCCCAGGGAACCCTCCCCTGCCTGCATCTCTGCTCAGTCACGTAGGAGTGGAAAACCTGAATGGTATCAATTGAATCTCCCCGGCAGCATCTTGGTACCCAGAGGATGAGTTCGGGTACCTGTGTGGCCGGGGTCCTACCAGGCCCGGAGGAACCACCTGTCCCCACATAGGACAGAGAGTGAAAGGCGGCTCGGAAGGGGTCAGTTTACCCAGGTGAGGCTCGGGGTCAGCACCCTTTGCACTTTGTTTCCAAAGAGTAAAGCGAAAAGAGGTCACGCTTTTATTTAGAGTTTCTCTACCAGGCCTGGCTTGCTGAGGGCAGCGCCCTGAATTTTCAAAGGACAACCACGCTGAAGGCCACCAACACAGACCCAAATGAACCTGGTAATGTCACTTCTGATCATTCATCCTGCAGAATTACACAGAGCAAGAATTGGCTGCAGAGGTATCCACCACAGCATCTTTTATAGCTGTAACAGAACTGTAACTAACCTGAATGTCCAACCATAGGGGATTGGTTAAATAGACTATCATCCAAATGATGAAATTATGCAATGATAAAAAAATAGATTATAGACTATTTAGTGATAGGTTCTAATAATATTTGGAGAAACAGGCTGCAAGACAGCATGATTTTTTTTGGTAAAAATACATGTTTTTACGCATGTACGTGCACTACGTAATTGGAAATATCAAACCATTGGCTATTATTTCTGGATAGAGAATTTGATATGATTTTTGCTGTTGCTTTTCTGTAGTTTGGAATTTAAATGACTAGAGCAAGGCAAACACACAGGTGATTTGCTTTGGGGGTTAGAAGGAAAAGGCCATCAGAAGGTACGATAATAGACATACGGCAACACAGGCTCTGAGATCCGGAGAACACGGGTCAGACCCCAGCTTTGCCACTGATTGAATAACTGTGCACACCTTGACAGGTGCTTCAACTTTTCTTGGCCTCAATATTTGCAGGTGAAAATGAGGATAATGCCACTAATTCAGGTGTCACTGTGAGCATGCAATGACATAATCAATAAAAATCATTTCATGTGAATATCACTCGAATATCAGTTACTATATAGGAGAGTCAACATACATTTGATATGTGCAATTCATCCCTGAGTTTGCTACCTTTTAAGCAGCTGTTTTTTCAGCAGCGTGTGGGTGTGTGGGGGATGGTGTGATGGGGGGTGGGGGGCATGGTGTGGCGGGGAGAGGTGGGGTCAGTAGGGGATGATGTGGCAGGCGGGCCGGAGGGTAGGATTTACAGTGACCTGGGGCTTCTAGGAGCCTGGGCCAGACCTTAACCAGGCTATGGCCCATCAGGGTGCCCTCTGCTGCTCCTGTTTTCTGAGTGGGCAGGAGGCTGGAGAAACAGGCCAAGACTGCCCTCTGGTGGCCATCTCTTTAAAAGTTGGGGGCAGAGCTTTGAGACTGGGTGACCACTCCAGTTAACGGCCTGGGTTACTGAGCCCTTCTAATAAATAAAAAACAGGTTCCCAGCACCAGCAGCAGCTTCAAGGAGGAAACATACCCCATGGAGGAAAACACCTTAGCTCTCTTGCGATGCAACTAGATGGGAACTGGTTTGGCAATGGGCAAAATGCCTTAGGAGGGGGCAGTTGGACGGTCTGGACTCAGATATGACTCCTCCAGCTGTGTATTCTGAGGGCCTTGCTGTTGTTTAATCTCTGAGCCTCAGTTTGCTCATATGGAAAATGAGGATAATCAGGGGAGCCTTCAAAGGCGTCCCGGTGCAAGGACTGAATGGGACAACACAGGAAATGCCTCTGAAGCCATGCTTGGCAATAGTCGAGTCCTTCACTTACTCAGCAAATACTAATCGATGGTCTCCACAGCAGCAGGTCTGGGCAGGTGTGCAGGGCACTGTCAGTCACACAGTGCTAAGGCTCACGCCTCTTCTGATTTTGCCATCTTGCTCCGGTGCCCGGACTTTTGAACCCCACATAACCATGTCCTTCAAATCTACCCCGTGTCTATTTCCTTCCCTAACGGTCCTCAGCCTCCCACCAAGACCCTCCCTGCACAGACCCCCGGCTCCCTGGGCCTCGGCCCCACCCTCTCTCCTCTGACTTCGGGAGCCCTTCGTCTCCCCTGGGCCAGATCTGAGAAGCCTTAGGGTTCCTCTGCTTCTGACGTGGTGACAAAATCCAAAGGCTGGCCCATCAGTTTCCTGGGCCTCAGGAGGCCTCTCTTTTCCTAACTCGTGGGCATTTGGCTGGGTTTTATTAGAGTGACCAGGATTGGGTGGTTGTGCCATTTTTTCCAGGAGAAGCTGACTGTATTGATCACAGGAGAAAGGTTTTGGCAGACATTCCCAGCACCCCTGCACCCCAGTGTTAAGGCCCTTAAGCGAAGGCAAAGGGGTCACGGAGAAGGTCATGGGGAAAATTCTCGGGGTTGGCACGAACAAGGTGGGTGGATCTGCGCTGGCATAGACTGGAGCCAGGCTTCTCAACATCACTGGAGGCTGCAGGCCTGCCTTCCCGACCAGCCCCAGGAGCTCCCTGTCCAGTCCCAGGCCATAGGGATTCAGCTGATGGAATTATGCGATGGAACTTGCTTGAGTCATAGGATCACTTTTATTGTCAGTAAGAAATAGCAACACTTTCGAGATGATCAGCTAGAAAAAAGTCTGGTTGGTGGTATTAAAACATGTAAAGTACAAAACTCTTAACCAAAAATAAAATAAAAGAATATTTAAAAGCTCTTCTGTTAAGTGCTAGGACCTAGACAATGAAATAAAACTATAGCTCCTGGTACCTGAGAATCTGGGCTATAAAAAGATGTGTCCGGGATGCTGGGGAGAGCATCCTGGGAGAAGGCATTGCTGATGGGTCCTCATGTGGCTAAGAACCCAGGTGGGGCATCATCACCCAGCACCTGGGGCACTGGCTCTGGTGATGCTGAGTCTGTCACACTGACTGTTCTGGGGCCCAGATCAGCCCAGTCCCTCTGTCTGAGTGCAGGAACCACGGAGAGTCTTTGAGGCATTAATGTTCCACAGAGACTCCCTCCTCCTGGAAACTTCCATCCCTGTGGCCCTTGGCGCAGCCCTGGTCAGCAGCACCTCACAGGTCAGTGGACATGAGGTCGGAGATCTGCTTGCCGTCTTCCGCAGATTTGCTGGCCAGCTGCGTGGGAGAAGAGGATAGATAGCCACCGTCCAAGATGGGGTTCCCAGGAGCACCAAAGCGGGGCTTCCAGTCCCACTCACAAGGGCCCCTGAGCTGACTGCTCTCAGACCCCTGCGAGCCTGAGCGGCCCTGACCTTGACTGATGGGGCCAGAAAGGCTGTGCTGCCAGTGGTTAGAGCAGAGGCTTTGCTGTTTTGTGGACCATGTGAACTTGGGCCAGTTGTTCACTGAACTCCGCAAGCCTGATAAAATCCTCACGGGGAAAGTGGAAGGTCAAATGGGACCGGGTTTGGGAAGCGCTCAGCGCGATGCCGGACTCACTGCACATGCGCAATGAACCTGCAGTCAGGTTCCGGCAGCAGAGTTCTGCTTTAACAACATCCCGAGGATCAGAGTGAGGTGGGACCTTCATCTCCAGCAAAGACTGACAAGTAACAATAGGAGACGGCACTCGGAAAGTCAGGCCTTCCTAGGAAACCAGCTTTTAAATAACAGGATTTTGTAACAGAAGTTGAATAGGAAAGTTCTTAGGCAGAAGCACTTTTAGCTGCCCAAGACAGCTGGCTGCCGTGGCTCTGACAGGAGCACCAAAGGACAATTCAGGAGCACCAAAGGACAGCTGAAGGTTCTGAGGTCCCAGGGGTCCTGTACAGCCTCTGGCACATTCCTGCAGCTCAGCAGGAGTCAGTCCTGCTCAAGGGTGCCACCTAGGGCCCAAGAGGAGAACTGCACTCTGCTCATCTTGGCCCGTGTCCCCCCAGCCCAGGGGCCCTGTCCCTGTCTTCCTGGGAGTGACCACACCACGTGCACACACGCATATACACACGCACACCGGTCACACATGCCCCCCTTTTCTCATCGCTTCAGCATCACCCCTTTCCCTTCCTCCTCCCCACAGCCCCCAAGCTTCCACCGTCTGGGTGCTCACCATGGTCTTGAAGAACTGATTTACTTTCTTCCGCTTGAGCGTCTTCTTGTCGCCATCTGACAGAGGGAGGAAGGTCTGGCTGAGGCGGGGGGATGAGTTGGCCTCGTCCATCCCGGGCATGCCGGCCACCGAGAGTGTGAGGGCTGCCGGAGAACGGAGGACGGCTGTGAGCGGTGGGGGGAGGGAGGCCGTGCCCGGGGACAGGAAGGGGGACTTGGGAGACAGGCAGGGGGCAGAGACGGAATCCAGGAGAAACGGTGGGGGGCAGGGGAGTCCAGGCAGGAGGCTGTCAGTCCACTGTACGGAGGCCTGCCCAGCCCTGCAGACAGCGGCCTGCATCCTGGCCCAATCAAGGCCTCGGCCGAGGGCTTCTGGGCAGGAAACAGGGTGCTGAGGTGGGAGAAGGCCCCGGCCACTGGGGCCCTGACTCCTTGGGGGAACACGGCCTTTGCCCAAGTCGGGGAGACAGTGAGGGCTCACTCGTCCCTGCTTCCAGCACTGACAGCCGGGAGTCCCTGCTCCCCTTCAGTGGCAGGGCCTTGTGGGGAAAAGCATCTCCAAGCCAGGGGCCAGCCGGTGGGAATGGCCTCCAGCCACACCCCTCGGTTTTGACCTTGGGAACATGGGGGTGAGAGCACAGACCTCAAGGGTGTTGTGAGGCCTGCTGTGTACCCCATTAAACACACGGCCATGTGGGGGTGTCCTGCCTGGGGAGGCTGGGCAGTGTTTAGGGGCCGGTTCCGGGGGCCTCCACGACTCAGTGCCAGGACGGGCAGGAGACTGACATTCTCAGCCCGAGTTTCCTCATCCAGAGTCAGGCTAATCATGTGACCTACTTCACAGGTTTGCACTGCGGCTTAAATGAAGCAATGAAGGAGAGGCATTCAGCACACAGCCTGGCACAGAGTAGCCGACACCAGAGATTTGCCCTGGGACAGATGCTCCTGGGCAGGCCACATCCCCAGTTAGGGCCCCAGGTGCCCTCTGTGAATGGGCAAAGGTCATCTTACGCGCTGACCTCCTTGCTGGACAGTGAATGAGTGATGGGGGAAGGGAAGCATCTATGCACCAAACACTCTGCAGCTGTGTGATGCAGTGGTGGGTTCTGTACATTCTGGAAAGAGTCTCTGGGGCCCCAGAGGAAACACAGGGATGAGAGATTTACCAGGGACAGACTTCCGGCCCGCCGGGTCCTGGCTAACTGAGACCCTGGGACCACCTGGTGTGCAGCGTGGACTCCTAGGGAACGCTGAGGGCCAGAATGACAGCGCCTCCACGTGGAGCCCACTGGGACTGCTTCACATCCAGAAGGGGGAGGGTGTGGGGACAGCTCAGAGGATGGGGGCCTGTGAGCAGAGCCTCTGACCCCTCAGGGTGCTTAGCTCACTTTACTGTGTAGACAGGGTTCCTGCACATCCTTCACCCCCAGGCTGGTGGCCCGTTCTGGTGCTGGCAGGGTGCCTACCTGGGATGGTGGGCATGGACTGGCTGGCAAAACTCATCTGAGAGAGGATGGATGCCCTGGGGGCGACGGCCACATGCTCCGAGAGGTTGGTGTCACTCATGAACTCGTGTTTCCTGGAGAGCTGGATGAATATACCAAACGCCGTGCACGCACACACACAGACACACAGACACACAGACACACACACACACACCCCACAGAGGCTTAGCATGAGGCAGTTCTGGGCCCTGAAAAGTCAGTGATGAGGGTTTGAAATGGCTTCAATGGACCCGGCCCAAGTCCATTTATTCTGTTTCACATTGCTTGATGCCAGCCTGCCATGTATGGTTGCACAGGTTGCAGACTCTACAACTCTGGTGTATGAGTGTTTGTGTGTGTGGGGGGGAGGTGTTAATTTAGACTACTGTATGAATGACACCTTCTAGCATTATGAAACACAGTCTTATTTCCAGCCTTCTCCCCCTGGCAAGAGGAGCCTCTGAGGCCTACTGGGAAGTTTGTGGAGGCTCCTTTCATCACCGGAAGGCATCTCAGCTGGCCCCTTGCCCTTTCATCTGGCAGCACTCCCTTTCCAGGACAGCAAGTTCATCTTCCCCTCCCAGGCTCCCAGAATGCTTTCAACAGAACTTTCTTTCATGGGGAAGCTGAGCTTGAAACCAGGGCTGCCTGGCATCATCTCAAATAGTTATTAGTTTCTAAGAAAGAAACCTCCTAAAGTCAGGGCAGGGAGAATTTCCTGTCGGCATCCCCAGCTGGGCTCCCACAGGAGGAGTGCAGTGGAGTCTGAAGTCAGTGGTTAGGACAGTCCTGAGGTTGGGGACAGCTCTGTCACTCAGTGGTGGAACAGGCGGCTTCTCCCCAGCCTCGCATGTGATGGTAGAAAGGACAAGAGTGACAGCCTAGGCTCAGATCCCACTCTGTCACATCCAGGCCATGTGGGCGCCAGCAAGCACTTCATCTCCCTGCTGCTCAGACGCCACCTCTGCAACCCCATGTCACTGTAAGAGCCAGGCCTGAGCGGAAGCCCCCGGTACCATGCTGGGCATGCAGGGGAGAGCTGCCGATGGTGCTGGAGGGGACCCTGCCTCGGCCACTTACCCGATTCTCTGCCACGGGCTTCTCATCCGCGAACACGACGCTGCTCCTCTTGGCTCTCTTCTTGGACCTCCGCAGCTTGACCTCAGGCAGCGTGCTCCCTGGGGAGATGGGCTCCTCTTGCTCTGCTTTCGGAGTCCTGGGAGGCACTAATTCCAGGTCGAAGCTGAATAGCAAGAGGGACAGCAGGAGACACTGCAGTTAGAGCTTCAGGGGAAGTGTCTTGCAGGGACCCAGGCTGACTGAGCTGTCACTAGGGTCAGGGAGTAGATCAGCTCACCTGGCAGAGTTTGGAGAGCCACTTGTTTAATTTGAAAACATGCAAAATACAGGGTAAAATAAAAGTGAAGGTGGTGAGCTCTGTGTCTGGTGATAGGAAGAGAAAAGTGGCTCTAATCATGGCTCTGGATTCAAATCCCTGCCACTTTTTAGCTGAATGACTTTGGGCAAATCACTCAGCCTCTCTGAGCCATGATCTCCTTTTCAGTAAGTGGGGGTGTTTGCAGCGACCCTGCAGAGTGGCCACGAAATGAGGCTGAGGACCGCTTTGCACGTTCTTGGCCCGAGGAGAGGCTGCGTCATAGCATCTGTTATGAAAGTCCTCAGGTTTGGGGGGTAGAGCGGAGGGCTCTAGGAAGGTGGAAGGGGGAAAGCTTTTCTTTCTCTGTCTCTTTTTAAAAATTGTTATTTTTTTACATTCTTTTAAAAAATATTCCTTTCCACTATGGTTTATCACAGGACGCTGAATGTAGTTCTCCGTGCTCTACAGCAGCAGAAGAGACTTGTGGTTGCCAAGGGGGAGGGGGCTGGGGGAGGGATGGAGGGGACGCTGGGCTTAGCAGGTGGAAGCTGCTACACATTCAGGGAGAAGGGTGTCTTGGGCAAGCAGAGGAAGCCCAACAGAGGTAAAGGCAGGTAAGAGGAGGAGCTCAGGGATGAGGGGTTGGGAGAGATGGAGCCCACAGGCAGGTGTGAGAAGGTGAGGCCCCAGGCTGGCTGATGGAGATGGCTGGACTGGGCGCTTGCAGGCTGCAGGCGAGTCCAGCTGGGTCCTCAGGAAAAGCCACCTGGCCCTGGATGGAGCCCCTAACAAGGAACTAAGCCTCGTGGGGTAGTTGTGAGGGCTTTAAGGAGGCAGCGGTGAGCAAAGGCTTTCAAACAGAAGGCCGGCCAGGGGCAGAGGGAGGCTTTGCTGGGGGCTGGGCCAGGGCAGGGGAGCAGGGGGCTGCCCGGGGTGGGCACTGACCTCTCGGACGTGGCTTTGCTGGGCGTGCTGCAGTCGGAGTTCATGGAAGCCATGGAGATGATGGACATCTGCCTGTAGGAACGCAGCATGGACCGGGGGCGGCCCACTCGCCTGTCCTCGAAGTCGGGCTGCAGGTGGGAGAACGGGGTGGTTAGCAGCCAGGCCTGATGCTGGGCAGGATCGGGGTAATGTGGCCGTGACCTTCCTTGCTGCCTCCCTCTTCTACCTGGGTGGGGTGGAGCTGTGGGGCAGAGCTGGCTGAGGCTCTAGGGGGTTATCTGATAAAGAATCTGTCAGGCCAGGCTCCTGGGAGGTAATGTCTAAATCCCAGCAATTCTCCCACGGATAGGTAAGTCTTTGTTTTTCATGGTGGTCCCTCGACGCGGAAGAGAAGACTCTGATTGGGGGCTGGCCAGAAAGACCAACTTTGTGATTACAGGGCTGGGACTCTGAGCCGGATAATATTAGCTCAGCCTCCAGGGAGAGAAAGGGAACTGGAGATTGATTTCAGCCACGTGGCCAATGATCCTTTCAATGGTGCCAATGTAATGAAATCCAAGTACAATCTGCAGACACTTAGGCTAAGGTGAGCCTTCCTGTGCCAGCAGGTAAACAGGGTGATGGGTTCTGAGGACACAGAAGCTATGTGTTTGGGACCCTCCCAGACCTCACCCTATGCCCCTCTTCATTTGGCTGGACCTGATTTGTCTTTTTATAATACAACTGCGATTGTTACTGCAGTTACCCCGAGGTACCCATGGGGGATGGTTCCATGACCCCCCAGGATCCCAAAGTCCAGGGATGCTCAGGTCCTTTATATAAAATGGCCCGGTGTTTGTACGTAACCTTGGCACAGCCTCCTCTATACTATACATCATCTCTAGATGACCTGTAATATCCAGGACACTATCAATGCCATGTAATCATTGTAAATATAAGGTAAGCGCGAGGTAAATAATCGTCAGCACAGCAAATTCAAGTTTTGCTTTTTGGAACTTTCTGAATTTTTTTTTTCCAAATATTTTTGATCCTCAGTTGATTAAGTTCTATTTGCTCTATTAAGCAAATAGAGAACCCACCGATAAGGAGGGAGGGCCGACTGCTTGAGTTCTGTGAAGTTATCCAACTTGAAAGGGTGGTGGGACTCTCCAGATATGAAGCTAGTTGGTCAGAGGTGCAGGTGGCCTGGGAATCTTGGTGTCTAAAGTGAGGGGAGTTGGCAATTTTCCCCTTAACCTATGCGATATGACCTAACTCTGGGTGGTTATCATCAGAATTGCACTGGGGTGTCATGAAGGGAGTGTTGGAGGAGGCAAGCTGTCTCATGGAAAAACTGTTGGCTAGGAAATAAGAGACCTAAGCTCACCTCTGCACTTTCCAGTAACTCACTTCCCATCTCTGGGCCTCAGTTTTCCCATGTGCAAAAATCAGAGGGTTGGGCCACGTGGCCTCTGAGGAACCACACAGCCTTGATGTTTTAGGACCCCTTTCCAGGGAAGAGGAGAAAGAAGACGTCCTATGAGCACCAGGCCAACAGCCTCTTGAGGCCATGGAGCTTATCAGTGGCCCAAGGCAGTGGATTTGGAGGCCAATGGAGACACGTGCAAATTCTGATCTATGCTCATGTGTTACGTAGCCTTTGGCAAGTCACTTAACACCTCAAAACTTCCAGAAGAGATACAAGGGGTTAAAAATCATTACTGGGCTTGCTGTGAAGACTGAATGACCTAAGTGCTTAGATCAGACAGGCACATAGTAGGTCCTTCATCAAGGGTGCTTTTATTAGTAGTAGAGTCCCTTGAGTGCTAAGGCCTCGATACTTGGTGATCATATCCGGCTGACTTCCGAGGGACCAAGTTTACAGAAAGCGTCCCTGGATTGGTCCTGCCATTGCTGGCCCTCAGGTTTTTCTCCTCCAGGGCAGCTTCCTGGGCTCTGACGGCCTCATCCTCCCAGTCCCGCCCACCCTGGCCAGGGGGACCACCCGTACCATCTCTCTGACGCCATACTCCTTCTCCACCTTCATTTTCAGGTTCTTGAAACACTCCTCCATCCGGTCATGGAAGGGACGCAGGTTTTCGGACACTCTTTTCTCATGGATCTTAATCCCAGCTCCCAGGAAGGGGATCTGGAGAGAAAAGTGGTAAATGATGAGCCAGAGGCTGGCTGCCTGGCCTCACAGAAATGGCTGAAGTCGAGTCTGCCTGCTGAGAACTGAAGGAGGGCATGGCGGCCTCTGAGACCCTCACATGGGCTCACCGACCCTGGGAAATGGGAAAGCTGCCTCCTTGGGGTTTGCTCTGAAAACAAGACCTCTAGGAGAAAGACGTCCAGCTGCCTTTGCCCCACAGGAGAGTTGGACACTCCCTCCGCCCCCCTCGCATTAGAAGCTACATGTTAGGGAAAGTCTACCCCTGGTGGGATCTATTGAGGGGCAGAGTGTGAGACCAGAGGAGAGCAACCTCTGTTGCTTTGACTTAAGCCCAGCCCAAGAAGTTCTTGGCGAGGCAAAAGGGAAAGTATGAATGTCAGAGGCTGGAAGTCAGGAGAAGGGAAGGACTAAGTGGAAAAGGAGGAGTGGACGCAGCTTGGTCTTACAACACAGGAGCTCCAGTAATATGACCTATGTGGTTGCTAAAGAAACACAAGTGGTAATATCTCAATTAATATATGTTAATATTGGCTGTTAACCAGCCAATAGGGAATTTTTTTAAAGTGATGTAAAAGCCTTGGGAACATCAGAGGGGAAGAGATGGTTGATGTGAGACGGTTAAGCTCTTATTTATCAACAGAGGAGGTCAATGGATGCTATCTAATTGGTAGATACAGGGACAATGGGCAGCCACATTGGCCACATGAGGAGGGAACAGCTGGGAAAGCCAGTGGTGTGACTTCAGGGAAACATAATGAGGGCTGCAAAGTGTAGAATATAGATCATTTTGAAGACAAAAACTGTTTCCATGATGTTGACATAAAGACATGTCTGCCTCCTTTTCTTGGAGGTCTCCTGGAAATGGCAAGGTGAAGGAGAAACTGAAATTCAGTGAAACTAGAAGATAGGTGTGAACCGGACTCACAGTGTGTCAGGTGGAAGGTGGATGGAGAATGGTAACTGACCTTCCAGAGCAGGGGAGGAGGTGGGGATAAGAGGTCAATCTGGGTTAGAAGGGGCTCAGGGATTAGAGTTGCCAAGTATCCCAGAAAAGCTAGAGTGAGTTGAGGGGCTGCAAACAGAGGGATGGGTTGAAATTCTGGGACAGAAGCAATTAGATGGCAAGTCACTGCTTCACCTTGTAGCCAAATGTTATACTTTCCCACTTTCCCAAGAAGCAGAAGCTTATCCTCTGCAACAATTAGAAGAAAGAATTCTGGGCTGAGGGGTACCAGGCACAACAGAGGGCAGGGATGAGACATCAGAGGAAATAGAGGGGTGAGGGAGAGTCTGCACACTAACAGATAGTGAGACCTTCACCTCCCTGTCCCCCAATTGCAGCAGTGCAGTAGCCAGGAGTAGCTTTGTATGCAACAGCTTGAAAGGTCTGTGGAGAAAGTGAATGGCTCATGTTATACAGGCATTTGTGGGTCAGTTACCAAATGCAGTGCCATCCAGGTGACAAAGCCCTCTCTCAGGTGCACAGAGATTCATTCACCTTTTTCAGTGCCTCACTCTTAGCTATGAACAGACTGCCAAGGATCACCAGGCATTGAAGGAAATTCTCTAGTATGAAATACAGAGATCAGAAAAGATTGGAATAGATAAGGGGAATAAAAGCAAAAAGGGAGGAGAGAAGGAAGGGAGGCTGGAAGGAGGGGGAAGGTAGGAAAGACTGTATGGACTAACTCAGAGGAAACAGAATGAAGAGAGCTTAAGAAAACATTATTTTTTTAAAAAAAAAGTTAATACATAGAGAAATAAAAGATTTTCTATCCATGGAACAAGACAAAGATTTTATTTTGAAAAGTAGGGAATGATAATGGAAATACTACGTGCAAAAACTAGTGAGATATAGTGCAAGGCATAAACAGAGGTACCTCTAGTTTTACATATTAGAAAGGACAGAAAATCAATTAGCCAAACATCCATCCAAGATATTAGTAGAACAACAACAAAGTAAACCCAAAGAGAGTAAAAGGAAGGAAATAATAAAATGGTAGACGTGAATGAAAAAGAAAAAAACTTACAACACAGAGGAGTGACAAATCCAAAAGTTGGTTCTTTGAAAAGACAAAATATTAATAAACCCCTTAAAAGACTAGTCAAAAAAAATAGAAGGTACTAATAACTAATATCAGGACTTAAAAAGGAGTATCATTATGGGAAATGTAAACAGTATAAAAGATCTTAAGAGGACACTGTAAAAAAGTTTATATCAATAAATTCAGTATTTAGATAAAATGGAAAAATCGCCAAAAATAATAAAATTTACCAAAAAGGACACAAAAGAAAATAGGAAATCTGGAAACTACTTAATTAAATACATACTTTGAAATATTCTTGGCTGTATGGCTTCATGACAAAGTCTAGCAAACATTTGAGGATAAAGAAATGCCATTACTACACAAACTCCTCCAAAATTTTTTAAATAAGGAATAATTTTCAAGTCACTTTTTGAGACTAGGATAACTTGGTTAAAAAAAAATCAAACAAGGATATTATAAAAAGGAAAATTATAGATGGATCTCTTTTGAAAATATATACAAAAATTCTGAAGAATATATTAGCAAATAGAATCCAAGAAATATATAAAAATGATAATACATTATGACCAAGTAGGATTTATGTCATACATGCGAGGTTGGTTTAAGAGTCCAAAAATCAACTAATATAATTCAATGCATTAGCAGAATAATGAAGAAAAACAATATGAGTATCTCAATAGCTGAAGAAAAGCCACTGGAAAAATAAAAAATCCATTCATGAAAACTAGAAAACTAGGCATAGAATGAGACGTCATCTCATTCTAATGTCCCACTCTGTGAAATGTGACTGTTGCCCTGATGTGGGAGACAGATACACTCTCTCTCTCCTTACATTTGTCAGAGGAATAAGGCAAGAAAAATAACCAAAGAGTATAAGATTGGAACAGAAGAAGTAAAACTTTATATTCACAGATGATATGATTGTATCTGTAGAACATCCGAAAGAATATACAAACAACTTGACTATTAAGTGAATTTACAAAAGTTGCCGGATACAAGGTAAACATACCAACGAATTGTGATAATATTGACAGATAGAAAATTTAAAAAATGCCATTTTTAATAGAGCTAAACATATCAAATACTAAAGCTAATAACATAGTGAAAGACTTTTACAATGAAAACTACAGAACTTCACTGGGTGAAATTAAAGAATTAAATAGAAGGAGAGAGATTCCATGTTCATGCATTGGAAGATTCAATGTCAGTAAGATAGCAACTCTTCCCAAGTTAACCTACATATTTAATATATTCCTAATCAAAATCTCAATGTGTTTTGGAGGGTGTGTGAAAATGAGCAAGCTGATTTAAAAATTTATAAACATAAAAAGGACTAAAAGAACCAAGACAAATTTGAAAAAAAAAAAAATTGCAGTACTCTCACTACTAGATCTCAAGACTTACTGCAAAATTACTACAGTAATTAAGAACAGTATGGTATTGGTATAAGCATGGACAAAGAGACCTATGGAATAGAACAGAAAGTCCAGAAATAGACTGACACATATAATCACTTTATGCCAAAGTTGGGGGAAATAATCATCTTTTCAACAAATGTTGCTGGAAGAATTAGAAACCTATACAGATAAATAATGTACCCCTCGGAGGTCCCACTGTGGTTCAGTCGGTTAAGAATCCGAATGCAGTGGCTCCAGTTACTATGAAGACGAGGGTTTGATCCCGGGCCCAGTGGAGTACTGGGTTAAAGGATCCGGCATTGCTGTAGCTGTGGCACACAGAGGTCACAGCTGTGGCTGGGATTTGATCCCTGGCCCAGGAACTTCCATATGCCATGAGTGCAGGCATAAAAAATTTAAAAAAGGAAAAATAATTTATCCCTTATTTCATGTCAGTCAAAAATGGATCATATATTTAAATGTATAGGCTAAAACAATAAAACTTCCTAATAAAACAAAGGAGCATATTGTCATGATCTTGGGGTAGTCAGAGATTTCATAAAGTGGAAACGAAAGTGATAATCATTAAGAAAATTGAAAAATCGTCAAAATTATAAACTTCTGTTCTTCAAAAATACATCATTAAGAAAGTAAACAGACAAGCCACGGACTGAGCAAAGATATTTGCAATGCATATATTTGACAAAGGACTCATATCTAGAATACATATAAATGCCTATGAATTATTGATAAAAAGAAACTCAGTTAATAAGTAAAAGATGTGAACAAACACTTCACAGAAAGGTTATTGAATCAGCGGCTAAACACTTGAAAAGGTGATGAACCACCACTGCGTGCAAAGGAAATGCAAATGCAAATTATACCGAGATATCACCTCACAAGCCCCAGAAAGACTGGAATTAAAGAATGTGTCACCGAGAGTGTGGAGCAGCTCAGACTCACAGAAGTTGTTGGTGAGAGTGTAAATTGGCTCAGCCGCTTTGGAAAACTGTTTCTGAGTATCCAGCAAGGCTAGGGCAGCGCGTATGACCCAGCACTCCCACCACCACATAGACAGTGAGGGCACAACAAGAAGGTCACACAACGTTTTGCATACTATCTACAACCTGGAAACAGCCCGTCATCAACAGGAGACTGAATAAATACACTGGAATATTACAGGAATGCTGCGGAGTTACACAGTGGATAATACTTAGAAATAAAAACGGGAAACTTCTCGGACGTGCAACAGCCTGGATGACTCTCAAAGGCAACATGTTGAAAAAAAAAAGAAGAAGCCAGATGCACAGTAACACATACTGTATAATATCGTTAATATGATGTTCCAGAAGAGGCAAAACTAATCTGTAGTGACAGAAGTTTGGCTGTATCTGTTAAAGCCTGATATTTTCATATACTGCAACCAAGCAATTCCATGCCTAGACATACACCTGGCAGAGACTGTGCATGGGTGTGCCCAAAAGACACGTACAAGGATGTTCAGAACAGCATTACTTACAACAGCCCCAAACTGAAATCAACCTAAATCTCAGTCAGTTGGAAAATAAATAAGTATGTATGGTTATGCAGTTCAGCTGCATAGACTATTACACAGCAATGAAAATGATTTAATGACTGCTATGTACTACGAAATAAATCAAATTTTTTTTGGCCATGGCCGTAGCAAAGGGACCAGGGCCAGGGACTGAACCCACTTCACGGCAGTGACAACACTGGATCCTTAACCCACTGAGCTACCAGGGAGCTCAAGAACAAATCAATTTTAAAATACAACATTAAACAGAATAAGTTAGACACAAAAGAATAAACACTATGTGATTCTGAAAATAAACCAAAGGAAACAATAATATTTAGGAATGAGTGCTTGGGTAGTAAACACCATCTTTATTTTTATATTTTTGTCTTTTTAGTGCCGCATCATGCATATGGAGGTTCCCAGGCTAGGGGTCAAATTGGAGCTGTAGCTGCCGGCCTGTGGCCACAGCCACACCACACTAGAGCCACATCTTCCAACTACACCACAGTTCACAGCAACGCTGGATCCTAAAGCCACTGAGCGAGGCCAAGGATCGAACCCATGACCTCATGGATACTAGTCGGGTTCGTCACCACTGAGCCACCACAGAAACTCCATTAAACGCTATCTTTAAAAAGCAAGGAAACGATTACTATAAAAGCAGGAGAGTAGTCAGCCTTGGGGAGGGCTGGCAATGACTACGAGAAGGTGTGAGAGGAGAGGGCCTCTGGGTGCTAGAGGAGTTCTACTTCTTCATCTGGTGGTGGTCACATGTGACCGGTCAGTGTGCCATAAATTTTTGCTATGTGCACTTTTCAGTATGTAATATTTCATAAAATGTTTTAAAGAAGAATATACTGTAGACATCTTTCCATGCCGATAAATATAGAGAAAATCTTTTTAAAGAAAATAAACCAAGAAGCAATCAGTCTCGAAATCCATGAACTCTTGAACACAAAACCTACTTTGCACCTCTAGCTTCTGTTGGGTGGCTAGAAGTACAAGAACGTTCCTCTTTGAAATCTAAGGGTCTCAGGCTTTGAGAAAATCCGAAGCGAATCTGGCTTGGCCAGACCAAAACCCAATCTATAATTAAGCTCCAAGAGGGGAGGGAGGGAGCAGGAGCATTTCTGTCCAGCACTTTATTTCTGTTGCCTGGCACACAGTTGGGACTTCATAAGGATAAGCCGCAAGAATGAATGGAGTGACATGGAGGAGGAGGAGCTGATTGCCGCGTGTACTGTAAAAAGGTCATCTTCACTCCGAGCAGAGCAGCATCTCTTGCATGTTTAGGATGCTGGACTTTGGGTGGGAGGAACACGGCCCAGGGCAATGCCTGCGGCAGGGTTGGGAGTTAATGGGCCTCCTTAAGTAACCTGGCAGTGAGGGTGGGGGACGGAGCTAAGGCGAGGGCGGCCACTAGGGGGTGTTGTCTAAAGAGGCCTAACTAATGGCTCTTAAAAGCTGTTAACGTCCATCAAAAAGTGTGTTTTCAAAGTCTCCTTTCTTGGCTTGTGGTGCCCCTCTATTAACTGCAAGACTTTGGAAAATTTTCCTTAGAAGGCACAGCCTGGAATCAGCTGTGCTGTGAGGCCACAGTCCAGTCCGTGCCGTGGGTGCAGTGGATACAGCTCCGAGAGTTCATTACCAGGTGACAGGCCCTGCCCAGGAGAGAGGCCCAGGGCAGTGATACAGACTGAGAAAGACACCCAACAACCCCCACAGTGTGTGATACATAGCCTTCCCTGTGGCACCTCAGAACAGCTGAGGAAGGAAGCCAATCAAAGGGGGGCCTTCCTATTCCCATGCTGGGCCTGGGCAGGGGCAGTATCATTATTTGAATGCTGAGGGGCATCCTGGCCTTGGAAGGCTGGGGCCCTTGGGGATGTTTGGGTTTCACAGGTGACAACACACAGTAAGAAGGGAGAGAAAATTCCAGACACACAAGATGCATTCAGGAGAGGGCGACTGTGCAGCGCTTGGCGGTGCATTTTTAAGGCCTCACTTTGCATAAATTGGCAGAGGCAGAGAAGGCCCTGAATTAGGAATCCTTATTTTAAGAAAAGAGGCTGCACCCAATGCTTCTCATTCCCTGATTTCCCTAGAGTAACAAAAACTCCCTACCACAATAGCTTGCTTCGCTTTGCACGGAGACTGGCAAGAAGGGAGGAGAGAGGACAGGCAGCTGCAGACGCTGCCCAGCCCGCCGTGCCTCCCCTGCCTCCCACCATCGTGCCCTTGGAGCCCATCCTGCATCCTGAGCACCCCCTGGTCCATGGAGAGCAGGGAGGTGGTTGAGGAGGGCTGCTGCATGCCTCACGGGGAGCCTGGTCCTCTGAACGCCTCTAGGGAGCAGGTCTGGTGGATTGTTTCTGCTCTAGGGAGTGGGAGAGAGAGAGAGATGCAGGGAGAGAAAACACAGGGGAGGAAGCCAGAGAAACAGCGGAGAAGGAGGGAGGGCGGTGGAGAAAGAGGAAGGGAAGCAGAGCCCGGAGAGGTGAGAGGGGGAGGCAGGGAGAGGCAGGAGCCAGAGGGGAGGGGCAGAAGCAGAGAACTTCCAGGAGAGGAGGAGGACAGAAGGAGGTCCTGCGGACAGAGGGACAGGGTGCCAGGAGGGGAGGAGGGATGGGAGACACGTGGAAAGCAGGAGAAAGCAGGCGGGAGGGACAGGCCCTCCAAGGCTCAGGAGGGCTTAGCACCTTGTGCAGAGCACAGGCCCTTCTACCGAAGACCAACCAGACCAAGGCCTGGATTATTTTCCATCTGAGCATTATCTGCAACAAACTGGGTCAGTCTGAGAAGGAGGAGAGGTGGGGGTGGGGCTGAAGTTTTCTATTACCTGATTGGCGGGGGCTGGGAGGGGGGACGTGGCTGGCAGTAGGGGTGTGGGAGCCTGGCTTTCAGTTCAGGCCCACTGGGAGAAGCCACCTGCTGAGTTCCACAGCCGACAGGGGTCTTAGCAACGTGCAGCCGCACAGCACGGCTGTCTAGTGCCAGTGGAGCGCCCCAAGGGTGCAGTGCCCCAAGTTCTGTTCCCACGATGCACTGCTCGGGTGATGACGGAGTCAGAACAAGGGCCAAAGGGCCAAAGGGCAAAGGCCAGGTGGACAGGTGAAACTAGGCCGTAGCAGCCAGTGGCTAGCAGAGGGCAAGGAGAGCAGGGAGCGGCAGGGAGAGCCAGGGCTGGCTCCTCCCCAGTCCAGCTCTGCTTTACCTGCCATGCAATCAGGTCCTTGAGGCGACTCAGCTTGTCCTGGTCCTCGGGGTGGTCCCTGATGTACTCTTCAGTGAAGAAGGCCTAGGAGGACAGACAGACATTGGGGGTTTCCTGTTCCTTTGGCATGGACCCCACAACCCAGCTGTCTGGCACTGGGCAAGGATCCCATTGGAAAGGGCAGGAATGAGGCGATTCCTGCTTGGACAGGCAATAGTCAGGGACCACTAGGCACTGACATTTGCCCTCTGGAAGCTCCGACCAGTAACCACTGGGAAAGGGTCACGCACCCCAGGGAAGTAGTTCTTCCAGTGGGGTCTCTGGACCAGCAACAACAGCATCCCCTGGGAATTTGTCAGAGACGCAGAGTCTCAGGCTGCATCCGGACCTACTGAATCAGAACCTCTGGAGGTGGGGGTGGGGGTGGGTGAGGGCAGCTGAGTGTCAGGAAGCCCTGCAGGGGATTCGGCGGAGCATCCAAGGCCGCACTGCCCCTGGGGAGAGACTCCGTAAGGAATTTCACCTGGGGGGCTTTCCAGCGCGCCTCGCCAGCTCCCTCACCGTGTGTGCCCTCGGCAGCCCCGGCTCTGCGGGGCTCGTGTTCTCAGTGTGTGCACATGTGTGCAGACAGTATCTTATCACCCCTCGAGGCTGCACAAAGAGTTCCCAGTGGTGACCATCTGAGGTTCTCGAGGTTAGCTGGAGGGACGGACTGGAATCACTGTCTCTGAATTATACTGCTGTGTGTGTCGTTTTCTTAGTTTTCCATCAGTGGGTGACAGAGAAAAGAGAATAGGGAACCCGTCGTGAGATTTATGAGAAGGAGGGGTCCATTTCCCCCTCATAATCCCATTAATGTTTGGCCGAGGTGAAAACCAAATAAGGCCTTCCTGTTCTATTTCAGTGATGGGAAAAGCTATGTCCCTACTGAGAAACTGTTATTCCCCTCTGCCCCCGCCATGGAAAATGTGATTCATGTAACTGATGGTCTTCCCCTTCTTGCCATGGATACCCGGAGGCTCAGAACAAAATCTGAATGTGTGGGGATCTGTGGAGGGAGCTCCTGAGCTGGATATCTAGACTATATCTAGATTATAACAGCCACCCCCTTGGAGTTGACCTCCCACCCCCTCGGTATTTTCACAGATTCTGGGTTTTGTTTCTTCCCATTTGTAGAGGTCACTTCCATCACCAGGAGAGGAGATGGCTTTACACGAGCGGCATGCACGTTGACTGGTGGCACGTGATTTTTATGATCTGGCTCACGGTCACCCCCGAGCCTGGGATGGAGGGTGAGAGGGAGGCTATGGGACCTCTAGGTGTCCGAGCTCCAAACAGCCACAGTAAGATGAGTGGCGGCTGTGTCTGCTCCTGGGCCCTCCTGCCACCGCTCTGGCCCCACCAGGGCCTGGAGAGGGAAGCCCTCACCTTCTCATACTTGGCGAACCCTCCCATGACAGCCGGGTCCACGATGCCGTTGAGGAGCATGGAGAGCGGGTTGATGGGGAGGCTCTCGTCACTCTGGTACTGGTTGATCATCATCAGGATCTTCTCGTTGGCCGTGGACATGGTCTCGATGGCGTTCTCCAGAGGGCTAATCGTGGTCTGTGGGAAACAAGATTGCCCAGAAGAAAGGGCCTGAGTGGGCACTTTGAAGTCAGACAGAATCGTTGGTATTGCTTGCATTTGGGACTGGAATTCAAATGAGGCGATGCTCCCCGAGGGGCTGTGGCAGGCCCTTGTGGTAATTGCTGAGCTCCGGGACCGTCTGCTGTCTGGGGAGAGACGGGCTGGATTTCTGCCTAGTGAGCAAGGGATTTCCCTGGGGAGCTGGAGGCAGGAAGTGTCAGGCATTCGCTGGGTTTCAGGGACTGGATATGCTCCAGACAGGGTTTTTCTTCTTTTTTTGGTCTGTTTTTGTTTTTTGGCCTTGCCTATGGCATGCAGAAGTTCCTAGGCCAGGAATTGAACCTACCACGCCACAGAAGGGTTTTTCTTCTTATTACCTGGTGAAATAGGCTCCAATTCAACCCATCTGGTATTGGCTTTGTACCTACTATGTGTGAGCACCTAGCCAGAGGGATTAGAACAGCTGGTGATGTGATCTCCCAGCCTGGCCCATAGCCGGTCCCCAGACTGGCGGTTACATGGTTTGCTCCAAGGTAGATTTGGTTTATTTGGAAGAATAAAATGAAACATCTCTTCAACACCTCTTAGAAAGCACAATAAACAGAGTGCCATCAGGTGCTAGCTGGCAAAACAGTGGTTCCCTAGAGCTTGAGATCTTCTTGTTTAAGAAGTCGGCAAACTTCTTTTGTGAAAGGGCCAGATGCTGCCTGTGGCAACAACTCAACTCTGTGATTGTAGGAAGTAAACAGCCACAAGCAATATGTAAATCAGCATGCATGTTTGTTCCAGTACCGATTATTTATAAAAATAGGTGCAGGTGGGGTCTGGCGCACAGATCACTGTTTCCTGACCTCTTGAACGAAACGAAGCAAATTCAAACCCCTAGTCTCAGCCATCTTTTCTAGCTGTGTGACCTTGGGCAAGTTTCTTAAAACGTCTGAGCTTTAGTTGACTCATGGGTAAAATGAGGAGAAGAAAATCTTTTTCAGAGAGTCACTGGGAGGCGCTGTTATTACCTCCCACAGGCCTCAGGACAGGGAATGGCAACGGTCCCCAGGGAGGAGGGGTGGTGCTATGGGGCTTGCCTTCTGGGGACGTAGCCAAGATCATGCCAGATAATATGACACTGGACTCACTGTAGAGGGTGTTGTTTTTGGTTTTGTTTTTTCAATTGTACCTGCTAGTTACTGTAACTCTTGGCTACACGAGAAGGGCAGAACCAGTCTCTAAAGCCATGTTCTTGGTCATCTTTTTATAACCATGTCCTTAAATCCCTGTGAAATCCTAGCCTCCTCATCTCCTTTCCCTGTTTCTGGACATTTTTGTCTCTGTAGGGAGAAGGCCCTGGAGGCTGTGTGTGTGTGTGTGTGTCACTGTCACCCTTTCTTTCTGCCACACATACACATTCAGACATGCACACACATGCCCGGAGCTGCAGAGGAAGGCTGCTTGGCCTGGTGGGGTCTGCAGCCTGTATTCCACAGGCTGGAATCCACTGCCTGGTCTCTGTCCACCACACAGACCAACCCCGCAGGCCAACCTCTCCTCCAAGCCAAGGTCTAGACTGAGTTCTAAGGAAAGTCTGCCACAACCATTTGGATCGAGCCCAGCACCACACCTGGATTTCAGTAATAGGCCGGCATGTCTAAGACAGCAGGCTTTATGGAGAATTATTAAAAACAGAAAGCTCTATTGACTGGCTTGCCTCCACATTCCTGAAGCTATTTTTGAATCCCCAAGCCTTATCCTCAGTACAGGCATCAGGAAAGGAGAATGAGAATGAAAATGCCTCTGGCTTCTCACCCCCAGACACCTGTGCACTCTCAGAGCAGCCTGATGGGGTCACCTATTTGGTGGGAGACCTGGGTGTCAGGAGCTGGTAACGAGGACAGCGGCGCTGACCACGATCATGGAGATGCCTCCGCTTAGCGACTGTCTCCTCTGTGCCGCCCCCGCTGCGGGTCACACACGTGCTGTCCCAACAACAGGGTAAGCCCTGCACCTAAGGGAACGGGGGCTGTGCCGGGAGAGAGCTCCAGGGCCCCACCTCCGGAGCCAGGCTTCTCTCCCACGTGCAGACCCAGCTCCGCTACCAACCTCGCCTGACACTGGCTGTTAGGACCTGGGCAAGGGCTCCGGTCTCTGGTCTCTTTCCTAGGCTGAGCCTCAGGATCCTTATTGGCCGTAAAGGTGTACAGTCCTCGCCCATCTTGCTGTGAGGGGAATATGCGAGAGTCGGCCCTCCACACCTGGGGGCTTTGCATCCTCGGACTCAGCCCACTGCGGACACGGAGGACCAGCTGCACGCATTGTGCTTAATGCCCTTTTACGGAAGGGACATGAACATTGGCAGAGGTTGCCGTCCGTGAAGACTCTGGAACCAACCCACTCAGATACCGAGGAACGGCTATACTGGGATACTGTCCACACTTATCATGCACCAAGTTGTCCCCTGAATAAAGGGCGTGGGTAGTCTCTTCCTCTCCGGGGCACTGATCGTTGGGGTGGGCGGGAAGCACACACATGGAGGAAAAAGGAGAGAGTCCATCTGGGGGCCTGATGCGGCAGGTTCCAGTCAACCCTCGCCTCTTTACTAACCTTGAACAACCCACTAACTGGCTCTGCGCCTCGGCTCCCTCATCTGTAAGACGGGAGAACGGGATCTCTGCATTGCTGCATTGTTGAGGGGTCGAAACGAGGTCACACAGGTACAGTTTAGCACACGCTCAACACTGTCTGTCCATCTCATCAACGCTATCATATTTTCCTTAAGGTCTAGGCCACGCCTGTGAAAAGGACACTGAGGGGCCAGCTGGTTGCTGGGGGCCCTAAAGGCTGGAGAGGGTCGGTCTCAATGCTGATCATACAGCCGCCGGGCAATGTCAGCCAGACTGTGTCCCTTCTCTGCTCGTGGCTCCGGCTCACAGAGTGGGAAAGTCCAGGTCCTTATGGCGCCCACAAGGCCCTACAGGATCTGCTCCCAGATGCCTCCTCCTCCCCGCCTTGTTCTCATTCAGACACAAGCACGTTCTGTCTCAGGGTCTTTGCACTTGCTTTCCCTCTGCTAGAATGTTCTTCTCTTCGATTGTCTGCATGGATCACTCCCTCAGCTCCTTCAGGCTTTTGCTCAAAAGCCATTTGGCAGAGGCTTCCTCTTACCACACTACTTAAAATACCCCCTTCATCACCTTTCTCTTTTATTTTCCTCCATAGCAACTATCTCCTCCTGACCTAGTATTTATTTACTTCGCTTTTCAGTGTGTTGTCCCCACTAGAATGTAAGCGACGTTGCAAAATCTCTAGGTGCTTCACATGTGTTAAGTACTCATTAAATGTTCATTGAATGAATAGGTGAAAAGGACTCTCTGAATGTGTCCCTGCTTCTCAGGTTTCCTCACAGTCACTCTGGCCTTTCCTTTACATCCTGGGAGACCCTCAGTTGTTTGAGGACATGGAGACCCTGAAGTTTGTCGAGAAGCAAAATACATGCTATATGCACCATGGAGTCCAAATACCCGCATTGGAGCCAGAGCTCTGCCTCTGCATGGCTTCCTTTCTCTGAGCCTCAGTTTATTCAACTATAAAATGGGTTCATAGGGGAATTCTGCAGAGGGGCCCCAAAGGGCTGCTGGGCAGGTGGATATGAGAGGGAATTGTGTCAGTAGGGTTCCAGGCCCTCTGCCTCCCTGCTGCACACAACCACGGAAGCTCCCCATTCATCAGATTTTTTACTGGATTCTATAGTATCTTTCATTTGCAGGAGGAAAGAAAGAGTTATCCAATGCTAAAAAATACAAAAATCTGAAAGCAGGTAAACTGGACGGTCCTCAGGTCCCTTCCTGCACTGGAATTCCTAGACTCCTGCAGTGGCTTCGAGCAGCGTGTGTCCTTTTTCCAGTCATAGGGCTCCCCCTCTCCCCCCGGGGCTGGCTGTGGCCCTGAGGCCGGCGGACTCACCTGGGACATGTGAACCACCTCAAACCAGCGCAGGATGCCTGGAAGCTTGTACGCCGTCACGAAGGAGGTTCTCTCGATCCACATCGACTGTCCCGTGGGCAGAGGCGGCGAGGGCGGGAAAGCAACACACTTAGGAAACCTGGCCATCGAGTTTGGCAGGAACCCATTCAGGCCCCAGGCCTCCTAGCCACCCAGAATCTGGATAAGCACTGCAAGCCTCAGAAACTCCCACCTCACCCTTTAGAATTCTTTCTCAATGTCAAGTTTAAGTGTTCCCTGGCTTTAGGTCCAGGGAATTTTTAACCTGGGTCTCTCAACAGGCAGAATTTTTAGACAATATTGAATGCATCCACCTGCATTTTCTAGGGGAGGGTTCACAGTGTTCATTAGAATCTTAAAGGGGCAGTGACTCCCCAAATGTGAAGAATCGCAGTCTAAGGCAAAGAGCTGAGAGGGACTTGCAGCTGCCTCCTCGTGCCAGTCTCGGCCCTTGGGAATAGAAGACAGGGCCTGGCTGGGAAACGCAGGGGACACTGGGGAGTGTGAATTCCCTGTGGTTTAAAGTTGCATCTCGCGCCAGGCCTGGGTTATATCTTGAGAGTGGAGAGGCTCAGGAAATGAGAAAACAAACCCAACGGAAGGACTGGAGAAGGGGTGTCATCGCGCCAGTGGACGTTAGTTCTCTTTTCTTGGACTCTGGATCAGATGCCCTCCCGCCCTGATTCTGGCAGGTGCACATTCCAGTTGGTAAAGGAGGCCCAGGGAAAGGATCAAGGCCGCTGAAGGGTCGGGGAGATACTTACAGCAAACTCGTTCTCAGGGTCGACAGTCCCCTTGCGCACCGGCCGGGAGTAGTGGAACTTTTGCACATAGTTGGATTTATAAAAGCTGCAAGATAGGAAGAGGCTGAGGCTCCTGGGAGCAAAACCTGACCTGACCCTGTACTGTCCAGGGAGGCCCACTGCAGTAAACTACAGGCCTGGCAGAGTTCTAGCTGTAGCATCGTAGCATCTAAAATTAAGCTTTCCACATAAGATGGTTTAGAAGCTAGCCAATCTTAAGCCCCTGTGAGAACACAGCATCCTTTAAGGTACCCAAAAAGTTGGATTTCTATCAATAATGTACACAGTGGTGACTGGGTCATCGTTTCTTGAGATCTCAATGAAGGATCTGGACACACCTAAGGTCCCAGCCTAATGTCCCAGGGGTGTCTTCCAAGAATTTCTTTAGGTGCCCCAGCGCCTCCCCGAAGTCACTCTTCCTGAATCTCTTTGGAGGTTCTGGCATTGGGATGAGCACGGCACGGTGCCAGCTGTATGGTTGTCATCCTCTATCCACGGGTGCCTGATGCAGAGGGTGACGGGAGACTGAGAACTACATTGGCTCAGCTGCCTGTACTGTGTGAGGCGGTCTCTCCCTGAAGGAAATGGCCACTCTTTTCACAAAGCAGCTCTTGCTTCCAACAGGTCCTCCCAGAGCAGAGGCCTTTTTCTAAGACACTCAAGGTGCTAAACAGGGTACCTGAGCCTGAGAGGGGGAGCCAGACCATTCATCCCACTCCAAGAGTGGGGCAGCTTGTGCCACGGAGATCCCTCAGACTCCCTGCTTCATTGCCTCCGCACTCACCAAAATGTGACATAAAGCAGATGGATTCCTGCCTTCCTGCAGCTTCCTCTAATTACCCCCCTCTTATTTTTATTTTAATTTTCCTTTTCATGACCGCACCCACGGCATATGGAAGTTCCCAGGCTAGGGGCTGAATCAGAGCTGCAGCTGCTGGCCTACACCACAGCCACAGCAACACTGGATCTAAGTTGCATCTGTGACCCATGTCCCAGCTCTCGGCCATGCTGGACCCTTAACCTGAGCAAGGCCAGTGATCAAATTCAAGTCCTTGTGGATACTAGTAGGGTTCTTAACCTGCTGAGCCACAACGGGAACTCCCCCCACTCCTTTTCAAAGCCTCATCTGCACACATCCATTGTCAATGCACAATATGAACAAATGTTAAAAAGATGTCCCTTTGGAGAACATGCAAGAGAAGAACCCAAACCTGTCCTGGGGAAGCCAGTGACACCATAGCCCTCCAGTCATGTCCCGTAGGATGCATGGCTAGACTCTCTCACTGTGTGTTGGATCTATTTGTCTCCACCCTGCCTGTCTCCCGCCTACACACTCTCTGGCCACGGATTCCCTGGAGCCACTCTGGGATCAGCCTGAGTGACAGGCTCTCTATGTCCAGTTTGGTGAAGCCCCTTCCTGCTTCCTGAAGACTCACCCTACTGCAAGGTGAGCCTGACTTAGTTCTTCCCTGCTATCTCTGATGTCACCCTTCTCAGGTGCAGAGCCCAGATGGCTCATGGGGATAATGCTTCTCCCAAGAGGAAAAGGGAGAACAGGCTGGTTAAGGTAGAGAAGGGACTAGAAGGGCACCAAGGCTTGTCCTGCCACCAGCTCAGATTGGCGGCCCATGGATTTTCCTCCCCAACACTTCTTCCCCTGGGCTGTGGCACTTACTTTATAATCTGGTCAGGCACTGGCTTGTTCTTGAACCTCGGGTGTTCATCCAAGACGGGTTGGACGGTGAAACACTGGATGTCTGTGATTCCTGCTGTTAAGAGCTCATAACGTGTTGTCAGCCACACAGACAGTTCTAAGCACAGCAGGTCCCGGCTGAGACCTCCCAAGACAGTCCTTCTAGGGCCAGATTTTAATGAATGATCAACCTCAGGTTGATCACCTAGTCGGCAGGTCCTAGTGATGAGTTAGCAGTCCCTGTGGTGCTTGATGAGAGCTGCCTGTCACTTGCAACCCCATCCTGGGGCTCTGCTTCTGCTAACAGTGGGTTAGCAGTCCTTGATTATCATTATCATTGCTCTATTATCATTAACAAGAATAACAAGCATGTAGAGCCCTCAGTCGATTGCAGAACGCATTTCCCCAGGGTCTCCTCGCATCCCTCCAGTTTCTTTGAGCAGTGTTATCAAGGTAAAGCATACCTTCCAGAGACAAGGACATCAAGGTCAAAGAAGCTGGACAACTTGTTGAAGGTCACACAGTTTGGGAGCACAGAGCAAGGGTCTATATTTGGGTCTTTTAACTCAAAGCTCAGCTATCTTTGACTCCAGCCTTCTATTCAGCGTGGCCCTCCAACCAGCAGCATTGGCATCACCTGAAAGCTTGTGAGAAGTGGTGACTCTCAGGCCTTGCTTCAAACCTACTGAATCAGAGTCTGTATTTTATAAGCTCCTCAGGTGATTCATATGCATACTCCAGGTTAAGAAGCACTATTTTAGAGCAAGAATATACATGTCATTTTACACTCTGGCTCTGAAAGTTTGAGACTAACTGTCTGGGGCAGGAATGTAAGGCTGTGTCCAGGCTCAGTTGGAAAGAGTTCCGTGATCGATTAGTGATGCCTGCCATGGGCACGTGTTCCAGGAGAGGCACCATGTGGGCCAGCTCTTTATCCTGCCTATTCTAGACCCTTATTCACCATAAGTTGGTAATACAGCAAATCCAATCAACAAGGTCAGTCATCACTGGTCCCACCCTGATCCTTACTTCTCCTTCCCTATCTTCCATGGCTCTTTACCCATCTCTCTTCTTCAGGTATTCAAGCTTTCTCACCCCTCTGCTGTACCGATGAACACCATAACTCCAAAAACTCTTTTCCTGGGGTGACATTCCTGCCAACTAAGGAGTCACAAACTCCTCTTGTTAGCATTCAAGTATGCCACTATTTGAATATGGAGTATTCACATATTCCAATAGGTTCCCAACCCATTTCCCACCGTAATCTTGGAGCAGCCGTCAGATTCTGCTGTTCCCTTCGCTTGGATATGACCCGACATCAGCACCACAGCCCCACGTTCATTCAATCGACCCTCAGCCGGGTGTCCTTTTCCTTCCCGACCCTCCACAGCGTCAGGTCTGTACTTTGAACTCTTCTCTCTCCAGCTCCCCGACTTCTCCCTCCTACCCACCCCCACCAGATCGTCAGCTTTCTGACGGCAGAGGCTGGGATTATTTCACACATAAGAAAGAGCCCAAACCTAATTGCAAGTTAAATTCACCCCCTCCATAAACTTGTTCCATACAAATATGGTGGGGATTTAGCTGTTTTACTTCTGAAGCCTATTTCTGCATTAAATAAAAGTCCCTTATAGGGAGGTAGACAGACAGAGCCAGAAAGAGGGAGACAGAGAGGGAGAGAGAAGACAGGGCAAGAGCAAGCAATGCTTAACACAAACAGGTAAGCCCACTGGAAGGGTTTCCAGAACATTCAGGAAAATTGATTTCTTTCTCAAGCCATATAGTGAAGAGCCTTCTCTGGGAGGGAGATCCCTCCGGATAAAGTCTAGGACAGGACTTGGCAAACTATGGTCCTTGGGACAAATCTGGTTCACTGCCTGTTCTTTTATGGGTCACAGCTAAGAAGAGTTTTTGTACTTTCAAATATTTGGGGGAAAAAAAGAGTATGATGTGGGGGTTCTCCCATCGTGGCTCAGGGGACACAAATCTGACTAGTAACTGTGAGGACGTAGGTTCGATCCCTGGCCTTGCTCAGTGGGTTAAGTATCTGGCGTTGCTGTGATAGGTCACAGACATGGCTTGGATATGGTGCGGCTGTGGCTGTGGCGTAGGCCAGTGGCTACAGCTTTGATTCAGCCCCTACCCTGGGAACTTCCATATGCCATGGGTACGGCCCTAAAAAGACCAAAAAAAAAAAAAAAAAAAAAAAAAAAAGTATTACATGACATGTGAAAATGATATTAAATTCAAAAATCTGAGTGTTTACAGAGAAAGTTTTCTTGGGGCACAGTTATACCCATCCATTTTCGTATTACCCATGGCTGCTCTCGCACCACAAGAGAGTTGAGTAGTTGTGACAGAGACACGTGACTCACAAAGTCTAAAGCACATCCTATCTGGTCCTTTGCAGAGAAGTTTGCCAACCCCCATTTTAAAGAAGGGACTAAACCATGTCTGTTGGTTTTAGCAACTTGCCTTGGCCAAGAGGAGAATCCAAACCTGTCCCGGGAAAGCCAGTGATATCAGAGTCTTCTGGTGATGCCCAGCAGGATGCATGGCCAGAGTCTTACCATGTGTTAAATCTATTCATAGAACAGTGTGGAATCTACACATGGAACAGTGTGGAATCTATGCACAGAACTGGCCCCAAGGTTTGGGCAGAGAGGAGGGCAAGGGACAGGAGACATCCAAGTAAGAGACTTTTTTGCTTTTTAGAGCTACACTTGCAGCCTATGGAGGTTCCCAGGCTAGGCGTTGGAGCTACAGCTGCTGGCCTACGCCACAGCCACAGCAATGCGGGATCTGCAACCTACACCACAGCTCATGGCAATGCCAGATCCCTGACCCACTAAGCGAGGCCAGGGACTGAACCTGCATCCTCATCGATATTGTCAGGATTCATTTCTGCTGCATCACAATGGGAACTCCTGAGAAACTTTTGTTTTGTAATGTCTTCCCCTACTTGGATTCTTAAGTGAGAAGACACGAGGTTTGTCGCCTTTCCAAAGTGTCTGTCAACTTTTCGACATATGAAGGCAAGAGAAGAGAGCATAAAAAGCTCAGATTTTCATAAAAATCAGAACAGAGTTCAAATCCTAGTTTGATCAATTCCTGAGACCTGGTACAAGCTGCTCAAGTTTTTCAAGATTCAGTTTTCTTATTTGCAAAATGCAGAGAGTAACAATACTCAACTCCTAGAATTACTACGAAGATAAAATGAAACAATGCATGAAACATGCCTGGTACATGATGAACATGACAGAACGGACAAAGGGCATTCTGTCCATTCATCTTAAACAAAACGATAGCATTATAGAAAGAACCAGACTTTGAGAAAGACAGATCTTAGAGTTCAAATCTCATCTCCATGACTAACCAGCTTTGTAATCTTAGGCAAATGGCCTTACTTCTCTGCCCCGCGTATCCCTTCTCTATGAAATAGAAAAAAATTAATACCCATCTTACAGGGCTTTATGGAGATTAAAGAAATGGTGGTTATAAAACACCCAGCCTCATGTGTGGCATGTCGAGGACGTTCAGCGAATGTCAGCCCTGCCTCTTGCCCTCTCCACCTGGCTCCTGGAGCCGGATCAGGCCTGCGTGTGACGACATGGCTCGGTGACACACGCGCTCTCCTCCCACCACAAGTTAAAAGGCCAGGGAGCCGTTCGGCACCAGGATGTCCACTTGGAAAGCCCTCAGTACTAATCCCGTGTCTCGCCTGGGACCAAATTCACATTTGTAACCAGCCAGCCCCACCACCGGTTGAATTCCTCCTGCAAAGAACCCTGGTAGAGCAAGCATGAAGGGCAGGCGAGCATAATGAAAAGGTTACAGATGAATATTTATCACCCGAGGGGAAAATATTTGGATTAAGGTTCGGCAGGTTTAGCGGACCAGCCATGCAACCTGTCAGCCCCATTTTAAAGGCTGTAACTTAATCTGTGCTCCAGGGTGCAGCACCGGAGCCCTGCTGGGTTAACGCGCCCCTCCCCCCTCGCTCTGCTGTCTGCCTTCCCCTTGGGCTTGTGTGCTCTGGGCCACTGCGAGCCCTGCCCTGCCCCGCGTGAGCCCCATTTCCACCACCCTCTAGTGAACCACACTAGCATCATCGCCTGTCAGCTTGGCCCTCTGGGTCCAGGGAGCTGGCTCCGTCTGTGCATCCCTCCCTCCTTCCTCCTGCTATCTGTCCATCTCCTCTTTCTTTTCCCTTCTCTCTTGTTTTCTTTCTCTTTCTGTTAACCAGCAAGCATTTCTGGAGAGTCGGCCTTGGGGATTCCTGCAGTGGGTCTCTGCCCTCCTGGAGCTTCTGTTTTAGTTCTAGCCTACGAGTCCTTTAAATGCATAAAAGATGAAGACAGATGGAGACCAATTCTCAAAAGAAAACAAACAGGGTTTGAAATAACACAGGGCTGAAGGCTTCTGATCAGGTGACCAGGGAAGGCCTCTACTGGGAGGTGACACTGAGTTGGGATCTGATGGGTGAGAAAGGAGCTGGGGGAAAGGCATTCCAGGCAGAGGGAAGAGAAAATGCCCAGGCACAGAGGTAGGAACAAGCTGGGCATGTCTAAGGAACAGAAGAAGGGCATGAGAAAGAGTAAAATCAAAGCTCCTGAACAAGGTCTGTATCATCTGACCCCTGCCTGGGTCTCCAGCATCACCACCCCGGACTCTTGCTTCCCTTTCTCATGCCCTTCTGGCTACTCTAAGGGCAATGTGGCATCATTTCAGTTCTTGGAACCTCAGGACCTTTGTACATGATGGTCCTTCCCACTGTCTGGGACACTCTTCCCACCTCCCACTAACCCTGGGCTCATTATTCACCATAAGCATCACCTTCCTCCAAGAACCTTCCCTGGCCTCCCAAACACGGTACCCTGCAGGGCTTTCTTTTGGCACTGGCACACTTTTATAAAGGCATATTGTGACGCAATTAGTTGTTCACTGTCTTACTGTATAGACTAGAAGATCCCTGGAGGTAGGGCCATTTTGTGAGTGTCATTTCCAGAGCCTTGCACAATGCTTGGCAGAGTCAGGGCTTGACAGTATGCATCACAAGAAAGAAGGAACGAGTGAGTGAGTGAATTTATCAATGAAGGCAGCATTTAGAGTTCCTGGGATGGGTTCTTTTTGGATCCTTCACTGGACACTAGAATTGGCACCACTGCAAGGATTCTGGCAGCAGTTCTGAGCGCTATGGACTCAAGTCCTGGCAGGGCTGCCTATGCGTGGCCCTTGGCTGGGACATTCTTCAAGGATACACTGGCCTGGGGCGTTCTTCACGTCATCCCCGGGGGCAGAGGTTGTGTTCATCTTCTCTGCGTTGGGGAACTGGCTCATCAGCTGCATCTGGAAATCTTCTCTTCGCTCATACTCCTTCCCTCGGTAGATGAACACTTTGTTCTGCAAAGAAATGACACCCATCAGAGATCCCAGGGCCTGGGCTTGGAGGACATGGCGCAAGCAAAGCTAGGAGGCTAGGAGGCTGTGGCACGAGCCAGGGCTGTGGTGACCTCCTATAGATCTCTCCCATCACTGTTTCTTCCCAAGGGAAAGGAGGGGCTGAATTCAACAACTATCCAGCCAGGCAGAGCACTTTTTAAAAAAGATTGGTTCTAAAGGGAGAGGAGATCATAGATGCTGAGAACTTCCGCAAACCATCCTATATGCAGCTTCCAGAATCATTCCCCACTCAGCTTTCACCGTCGTCACACCCACTCTTCCCATTTACATGACCACATAGTTTCCCTCCTGCCTTTAATGGACCATGTGGGCCGGACCTGTGGGCTAGAAGAGACCAGCATTTGGGTCCCTCGTCACTTGGCTCCATGGAAACACACTCTCTATCCTTCCTGGACCACGTTAGCCTCTTCTAGACCAGTAGCTTTCAAACAGGGGGTGATTTTGCCTCCCAAGGGGCACTGGCAATGTCTGGAAATACTGTAGGTTATCACAGCTCTGGGGAGGGGCACTACTGGAACCTAGTGGGTTGAGGCTCAGGAGGTTGCTAAACATCCTTCAACACACAGGACAGCCCCACAGCCCAGAGTTATCCGGCCTAAAATATCCATAGAGATGCAGCTGAGAAACCCTGTTCTGGACCATAGCTGTGCCACTCTGCTGCCCCCAGTGGCCTCTGAATTCTTCTGTCTAAACCCACAACTGTCACTGACCTCTATGTATCAGTGCCTCCAAACCTAGCCCCTCATCACAGAAGCCTATGAGCCTTGCAGAAGTTCAGATTCCCAGGCCTCACTCCAGAGCTGCTGAAATGAAGCCTGTGGGAGTGGCGCCCAGGAACATGGACTTTCAACAAGTGCCCCAGGGGGTCGTGATGCAGCAACAGGTGTGGGAAGTCATGTGTCTTCCATGGAGGAAACCCTCACCATCTGCTCTGCAGCCCGAGGTGCTCACTCCTGAGGCCCACTCGGACTTCCACATCCACTGGCAACGGTGAGTGGTTTGGCCCCTTGACCAGACTCAATCAGGTGAGGTCAGAGAGCAGATTTTCTGTTTCTTTGGTATCTCCTTGACCTCAGGATTGAACTGTAGACTCAAAGGCCAGAAGGAAAGCCTTTGGCTGACCCAATCCAATGCTCTCCGCGATGAATGACGAATCCATGAAAGCAGCGGTTCAGACGCTGTGCTCCAAGGATCCCTGAGGGTCCCCATAACCCATCAGAGCCTCACAAGATCAAAACTCTTTTCATCATAACAGGAAGATGCTGTTTGCCTTTTTCACTCTCATTCTCTCAAGAGCGCACAGCAGAGTTTTCCAGAGGCTGCACGATGCGTGGCATCACAACACCCTGAATGCAGAAGCAAGTACAGGAGTCTAGCTGTCCTCTCTTAATCCAGTTTGCAGAAATAGAAAATAATCTAACTACACAGATTTTTATTGGAAAACATAGCCATTTTTTTCATAAAGCTGTAGTTTATGTTGACCTATGATGGGCTTATTATTGTTACTTTTAAATAAATGGATACAGTTGACCCTCCATATCCTTGGGTTCTGAATCCAAGGATTCAACCAACTGTAGATAAAAATATTTGAAAAAAAAATCCAGAAAGGTCCCAAAAGCGAAACTTGAGTTTGCTGCACTCTGGCAACGGTTTACACAGCTTTTACATTGTATTTGGTATCATAAGTAATCTAGAGGTGATTTAAAGTATTTGGGAGGTTATATGTGAATGCTGCACTATTTTACATAAGGAACTTGAGTGTCCTCGGATTTTGGTATCTGAGAGGGTCCTAGAATCAATTCCCCATGGATACCAAGAGATGGTTGCATTTAACATTCTTCTTAGTTTTAATTTTGAATATGGTAGATGTAGACAGATGAAAGTGTACATATACAGAACTTCTTCCGGGGCCTTGATAGTGTTTATGAGAGAAAGGGGCTCCAGGGCCTGCTGGGCAGCTCCTCCAGCTGCTCTGAACACCCCATTTGGGGATGGGGCGCTCACTACCTCACAAGGCAGCTCTGGTTGCTGTGAATGTAGAGAAACACAGGGCGTGGCTGAGGTGCTGATGATACGGGGGGTTGGGGTGTGCATGGGGGGTGGGGACAGCACTCAGATGGAGGAGGGCACAGGGTTTGGGCACAAGCAGAGCCTCGGAGCACAGAGGGAGAGCCGGATGCTGAGGCCCCGGGCCCTGGCCTGTGCCTGGGTCACCCCGAGACTCACCCGCAGGAAGGAGGGGAAGCCCTGGCCGTAGTAGCCGACAGCAAAGTAGTCCGGCTTGGGTCTGAGGATTTTCATGATGCTTTCATAGAATTTTGCCTGCTGGATCTGAAAGAAGAAAACTCACAGGTTGTAACAACACAGATGTGTTATTAAAGGCACGTTCGACTCCAAGAGACCATGGTTAGGACGTGGTCATTATACCAGAACCAATGGACCAAGTGCACCTGTTGGCCCATTCATGGAAATGTGTGTAATCACAGCAGTAACAGCTGCAGTTACCATATACGGGGTACTCTGTTAATCACTGACCTACACCAGCACGCTGACTTGCGTCGCCCTCGTAACCGTCCCACAGTGTTTTATCTCCATTTTGCAGATAAAGAAATAGTACCTTTAGTGCAGGCCGTCAGTAGGGAACTGAATGCAGCCACCTGTTCAGAGCCCCCACCGTCATCACTCCACTCCCACCGGGCTGTGTTTGCGACAGTCTACAGACAGGTAAGTGACCCTGGACAGATATGTCCTCCCGGGCGTTCACACCTAACATTTCAACAATGCTAAGAGGTGTGTGTTTTTCCTATTTTAACATCTCTGAGAATAGTTTGCATTTTATGTTACACCGGATGGCATCTTCCAACTGCTATTAACTGGAGATAAATCATGACGGAGCAGGTAAAATAGAATGGCGCCCCTCACAAATAATAGCATCTTAAATTGGACACAAGATGGAAGATAAATGTGGCCCTGGACGTGAACGTGAGCCTGTGAGAAGTGGGCTGTCAGCATGTGCATGAATGTATTCTGGGTGTGCATGTGTATGCGTGGCTGTGTCCTGCGTGTGTTGTGTACATCATATATGTTCAGAAGGCAGGTGTGCCTCCACACCCACAAACATCGATGTGGACAAACTCAAGTGGATAAAAGTGTTTCTTGGTGCAAGCAGTGGGTGTGTTTGCATCAGAACCTAGGACACTAAACTCCATACCCACCCACCCCCCAAAAAAGCTAGAAATCCTCTTCGGACATTCTGACTTGCATGTTATGGTTCCCTGGAAACAGCTGGATGGACCGCTCAAAAAGCGCTCAGGTAGGGCCCTGGGGGCCTGGCTCTCGGGCCAGCAGGAAATGCTGTGTGGGGGGAGCAGCCAAAAAGTTCTGCATTTTTCCTGCAGAGGCCACTTCCCCGTGAAGCCCTGGCCTCTGCAGCTTAAGCAGGATAGGCTGGCTTCCCCACAACCTCCCACCCCCCTCACCAAAGCTCGAGCTTTGAGGAGCTAATGGGAAACGGCCAGATGGGGAGCATTTTAGTGTGATTTATCTGTTAATCAGAAAGCACAAATTTGCGTCTTTATTTAATTGGCTTAGTGATTTGCGGGAATTTTACTGCAAGTGTAGCACAGCGTTTATTGGGTGTGCAGCGGCCGTGGCAGCCCCAGAGCCAAGCAGGTACTTAACACTCCATCCGAGAAACGGTGGCTGATGAGTTTTCCCAGAAGACCTTCCTTTGGAAAAATTCCCACCATGGAGGGAGACGCACAGCACAGCCTTGCTCAGCTCAGGGGCTACTTCCATTCTTTTCCTGGTCTCCTGTCCCCACCTCCCCCTCCTTGGACCCAGGCTCTCTGCTAAGCCCAGGCTCTGAGCTCCCAGTTCCAGGGCAGTCAGCTCCCCCTGGGACGCCTTACCAGGTTCTGGCTCAGCAGCTCGTAGTCAAAGATTTCCATCTCATACTGTTCCGCCAGCTCCTTGCACAGACTGATGGCCTCTTCCCACATCTACAAGGAAGGTCATAGGGATGCAGGTTAGGGGGACCCCCCCAGGCTTGCAGAGCCCTTGCCAAGGAAGGGACAGATCCACAGCCTGACTCTAGCCCAGACCCAGACCCACACCCAGGGAGCTGGGTGCTTCCCAGGAAGCAGATCTCCTCTGCCTCTCACTCAAGTTTTGTGATTAATAATGGAACACCCACAGACTAGGCGAAATGCTTTGCATGCTCTCTGGATCGTCCCCAGCACTCTGAGAGGTGACTAGTGGCATCCACATCTCCCAGCTGAGAAACAGAGGTTCAGACCCATAAAGCATCTGCTCCAAGCCAAGTGCTCAGCCAAAAGCAGGGCCAGGACGCACACCTGATGGCGACCCTGGACCTTGTGCTGATTCCCTCTCTTAGAGGTGCTTAGTACATGAACACGTGGCTGCTTCAGCTCCCCGTGGGCAGGTGGGGCAGGGAGGTGTTAGCCCTACTTTCCAAGGAAAAATGGTTCACAAAGAAGGAAGCAGGTGGTGCAAGGGCAGAGAGTTTCTGGGGACAAGTTGGGGTCAGAACCAGCTCTCCTGATGTTTGCTCCTGGGATCTTTCCACTCTGCTAACCCTGCCACTTTCTTTTTTTCCTTTGGACAACTTTCATCCCTCTCTCCCTTCCTCTCTTTCTCTCACTTAAAAAAAAAAAAAAAAAAAAAAAACAAGAAAAGAAAGGCTGTGGTAAGAGCATTTAACCTAAGATCTACCGTCCTAGAGTTTTAAATGCACAATACAGAATTGTTCAGGCCCAATGCTGTACAGCAGATCTCTAGAATATATTCATCTTGCATCAATGAAACTTTATACCCATCACTTCTTAATGGTATTATTTAGGGTGAGTGGGCAGCTGGCAGCATAGAGGTGGAGGTGGGGCCGGTACTAGGGTATCAGAAAGAGTGATTAAAACTCTTTAAAAATAGATCTTTTCCATCTTTCAAAGGAAATACTGCAAAACAAACTCTGGACATAAGGGGTCATTTCCCCCTACTCTCTCTTGAGTGAAAGCAATGTATGGTCCCTCCCTCTAAGACCGAGGGGTCAGGGACCTCCACAGAGAGGCAGGGGAGGTGCTGGGGGGCTGGAGATCTTGGCAATCTCAAGGGACACCCATTACATTTCACATTTGGTTGAAAATAGAAGATGTCCCTAAATGGAGAAGCTGGGGGAGGTGGGGGAGGAGAGAGGCGAGGTTGCCAAAATGCAGTGTGTGCTTTGTAGCCAAAGTGCTCCCTCTGCATTCAAGCATAAAAATAAATAAAAGCAAGTGCCGAGTGGAGGAGCCATGGCTGTAAACCCATGGACAACTTAGTGAGCAGCATAAAAATGCTTTATATGCCAGGAGGAATCGAGTCCACAGACCAGGCTGGGCTGGGGTTTGCTTTCTCCTTAGCTTGGACCAGAAGAAGGGGGTAAGGGCCCTGGGCTGGGCCAGGGGACTGTCTGGTTCAAGTGGAGGTTTTTGCCAACTTCCCAGCATAGTATGCCAGAAATACTCTTCCTTGTGTGTTAAGAGACCACTAAGGGGCCAAGGATGGGTACAGGCAGGGAGTCAGATACCTGGAATTTCCTTGAGATCTGTCCATGTGCTCACTGGGACCTCTGACAGTCACTGATCCCTCTCAGTCTCATAAATTAGTTACTGAGCCCTGCTGACTTCTAGGCACGTTACAGCATATAGTGGTGGTAGAGATAGAAAAATGGACAAGACACAGTCTCTGCTTTCATGAAACAGAAGTGGATAAAGCATACACATAAATAGATGTAACAGTTGGGTTTTGAGGGATGTAGAGGAGTCCACCAGGTAAGGACAGATAGACTTATGGAGTCGAAGGCCATTGTGTGTGTCTGGATCAATGAGACTCCATGAGGGAAGATGTGGGGAAAGGAAGTTAAAGGGATGCTGAAGAGTCTGGGCTTCATTCTAGAAGCCACAGCAGTGGCTTTCAGAGTGAGCTATACCCATCTGCTCCTTCCTCTCTGCTCCCAAAGTAACTTAGCAGGACCCTGTCCCCTCCCCCTTCCCCCATTATTGTACAACACCGAAGGGTTATGCGCAAAGCAAGATGATGAATGCTATGTCTGTTTTGCCAACTAGATAGTAAGCCCCTTGACCCTGGGGGAAGAGGCCTTTTTTCCTCTTTGTTCAGCACAGGGTGGGCTGAACTGGATACTTTGCAGAGGAGAAGGTTCAACATGTCCTTTGGGGGCTTTCACAAGGTGGCTGACTTCATCAGCTGATAAAGCAGGAGTCAGCTCTGACGTGACGCCCAGCAGGACAGGAGGTTCCGGGATGGCACAGTCTCTGCCCTCAAGAGGCTTATGATTGTAAATTATAAAAACCGTGTTCTCCAACTGCTCAGCTCCTGGGAATTTATAAGCCTCTCCACAGACATTACCTCATCTTATCTTTCCAGGGAAGGTGGGGAGATCAGACTAAGACAGATGCAATGAACTGCGGTGACAGAACAGGCCAAAATTAAGTGTTAAATTGTGTCTTGATGAACTGTAAGAGGCCTTGCCATTCCGAGGAGGGGCAGGGCTGTAGATAAGCTGGAGGACTCAAGAAAGGCTTGATAGAGGAAGCGGCCAGTCAACTGGGGCCTTGAAGACAGAGTAGGTAATAATGATGACAGTTAAAATTAAACCAGCTATTACCATGTACCAACTCCTATACTGGATGCTCTACATGAGTTTTTTTGTTTGTTTGTTTGTTTGTTTTTCCCCTCACCTAATTTTCATAATGCAACTAGGAAGTGTGTACTACTGATATCTTGATATCGTGGACAGGGAATTGGAGTCTCTGAAAGACCAAGGAGATTGCAGGTGGTAGAAGAATGAGGTTTGAAACCCAGAGCTTGAGCACTTAGCCACCACGCCATGTCTCCCACGGGATGAGTGGTGGCATTTGAGCTGGTGCTTCCTGAAGGTCTCCTGGAGACTGGAGGATGGGCAGCAGTTGGACCAAACCCAACAAAGCACCCTGTTCTTGCTGTTTAGAGATCAATGATGACACTATGATGTCACTCATATATTCAATTAATTCATTTATTCAACAGATATCTCTTGGGCCCTGTATCTCAGACTTTGTCAGCTACTGGACACTCAACAGACAAGACAAATCTCTGTGCTCATAGCCTTCTAAGGAGGGGAGCCAGACAATGAGCAAGTAAAAATGAAATTATCAAGGTGACAAAATGATGACAGTGACAAGTGCTCTGAAAAAGGAATAAGGGTGACTCATGGCAGGGGTGCTGCTGTGGCTTGTGTGGCCTGAGAAGGCCTCCTTTAGGACATGACATCCTTTGCTTGGGAAAAGCTCTGAGCCATGAGAAGGAGCTGGCCATGGGGATATATGGAGGAGAAATGTTCTAGGCTGGGAAAAGCAAGTGCAAAGGCCCTGAGGCAGAAAAGAGCTTGGCATAGAACATATGCACAAGAGGGAGCCTGGCAGGGATAAAATGAGAGAAGTAGTCAGGGCACAGTTCATGTGGGGCCTCGTGGTTCACGGGGAGGGTTGTGTAAGTGTTCTAAGTTGATGGACAGCCATTTGAGATGATGGTAAGCAGGACAATAGCATGATCCAATACATATTTTATGATCACCCTGTTTCCTACCTGGAGGATAGGGGTAATAGCAGAAGCAGGCTGATTGCTTAGGACTCACTGAGCATCCAGGTGGTCAGTGTTGGTGCCTTGAAAAAAGGTGGTAGGAATGGAGATGGAGAGAAGTGATCAGACTTAGGATTGAGAACAAGAGCTGACCAGACCTGCATGTGGACTGGGTGTTGAGTATGGGGGAGAACGGTCCTTCCTGGTAACTAGGTTCCCACAGAGAGAGGAAGCCAGGGACTGATTACCTTTCCTTTGTCAAAGTAGCCTATGATGATCTCATAGAGCGTCTCCTTCAGCTGCCGGTGGGTCTGGGGGTGCTGCTGGCCTGTCTGCATGACCTGTGATGCACACTGCTCATCTGACCACTGCGGAGAAAGGACATACGTGGTGACCTGGGGCAGGTGTCTCTCCCACTGCTGAGCAGTGGGAGAAAGCCCTGCAAACACCGCTGCTGGCCTCCCCGCGGCCCTGAGTGTCAGTCAGAGAGATGCTGGTCTGCAGTTTCCATCCGGGAGGTGCCTCCTCATTTCTGCAGAGTCATACTGATCTGACTCTCTATTGGCTCACATGGGTGGTTTGTAGTTTTTCTCTGAAATCCTGCAAGACGTGGTCCCCAGTCTTCAAAAGTCAAAGGAAATCCTTCAGACTTTGTCCTGCTCCAGGAGCACTTTCAAGAGAAGAAAAACATCTCATGGGGCCTGCTAATGATTTATAGTTGATGTTTGGATGTTATATAAAACAGTTTGGATGTTATGTAAAACTGCAAGACATATCTCGGGGGGTTGTTTTTGCTGCTAGATGTGAAGGTCACCTGAAACCTTATGTGACCAGAGAGAGCAATGCAGAAAAGTTACCTGCCAGGCTAAGGGTTTGGGGATACAGAGCAAAACAGAATCTATTTGGCTAATTCTTTTTCTTTTCTTTTTTAACTCTTCAACTTGCTGTGGGGGCTCCATGGGCATCCCAGCATGAACCCCTTCCCTGGAAGGGCAGTACCTTGAGGAGCCAGGTGTGGAGAAGGAGCGTATAGGCGGCCTCTGTGTAATTGTCGCAGTCTAGGTGAAGGTCACGGAGTTTGTACAGGTATCTGTTTGGGGAAATATGTTAAATTACCAGGTGCAATAAGAAGCAGGTGGTAGGGCCAGGTAGAGCCATAGGGAACAACAGAGTGCCTCTTAGAGTCGCAATGGAGTCCTCCATCCTCTGCTAGCCAGCCCCCCTGCATGAGTGCCAATGACAGCATCTAGCACTTGGGGGGCATTTAGTCTGTAATGGGAATCATGCTAAGTATTTTAGATGCTTCAGAGCACTTAATCTTCCTGACAGTCCTGTAAAATGGGTCCATTGAGAATTCCCATTTGCAGATAAGAAAACTCTGGCCTAGCGAAGTTAGGTGCCATTCCAGCTGGTATTCAACTGGATGCTGAAGACTCTGGCCAATGCAATATGATAAGTAAGGGAAATCAAAGAAGAAATAAATCGCTTGTCGGAAGTCACGTGCCCGTGAATGGAAGAACTGGAACGTGCTCCCGTCTAACTGCCCAGAGCCCATGCTCTGATCACTGTGTGACTCACAGGGTGTGGACAAGCCACAGCACTGCAAAGGGCAGCTCCTACCCTCTTCAATGTTCTTTAGGTATAAAGGAAGTGAGGTTTTTTTTCTTGGTCTTTTTAGGGCTGCACCCACGGTATATGGAGGTTCCCAGGCTAGGGGTCTGACTGGAGCTGTAGCCGCTGGCCTATACCACAGCCACAGCAATGCTAGATCTGAGCCGTGTCTGTGACCTACACCCAGCTCACAGCAACATCGGATCCTTAACCCACTGAGCAAGCCCAGGGTTCGAACCCACAACCTCTTGGTTCCTAGTCGGATTCGTTAACCACTGAGCCATGACAGGAACTCCAGGAAGTGAGTTTTCCGATAAGAAAAGGAAGTGGACCAAGGGCTAGAGATTGGCTATTCACTTGGAGACCTGGAGCTGTCAGCAAGGAGAATTACTATTCAACCATAACCACACTCCCACCTCCCATCCTTTTGCAATGTGAGGATCCAGTTCTGAACCCTAGGATGACTCCACAGTTGAGACGTGTTAAGGACAGGACCAGAACAAACGAAAGGCATTTTGGTCAATTATTTGATACATAATAAGTCTTAAGAGGCAGTGAATTAACTTCCCTGTGCCTTAGTTTTTTTGCTCACCTGTAAAATGGCAGTGCTTATAGAATCTACCTATAGGGTTGCTGGGTATATACAGGGCCAGGCAGACCATGTATAAAAGGCTCTGTGAGTAACAGCCAGCATCGCTGCTAATGAAAGCAAATATGCACTAAGAGTGATTAGCCCATAGCCAGCACTGAGCAAGGAAAACTATTATCTATTATCACTGTGGACCAGGTTCTTCTACAAAACATTCCCTTCTTCCACTGAAACAGAATCCAGAGCCCCCAAACCACTGCTTTGGTGACTTGCATGTTATCAGAAGCATTTATTCAAACCCAACACTTAGCAATTTGGTAAAGGTAATGCTGAGATGCAATGCCCTTGGTCCTTCCTCCAAGAGAAAGGGTGCCGTCTGCAATGGTGCCAAGACTCTGCCTTGGCTGTCTCACGACTGGGAACAAAGGGCCTCTCAAACATCTGCACTCAAAGCAGGTCTCCATGCTCAGGCTTGGATTCCTGTTAGAAGAAAGCTTTCTGCATAGAACATCAGCCAAGGAGGAGCTCGTGTTTAATGTCTCCGACTGCATAAAACATGGCCCGTGGGCCAAATGGAGGCTGCCTGAACTGAGACTGCCAAAGATTTGGAGGGGAAGAAAGGTCAATTAGTGGCTTTTTGATAACTAATGAGCTAGTGACCTTTTGCTCATGTATTCATTTAATCAGCAAAGATGTACTTCGCACACAGGCAGTACCTGACATTAGAGATAAGTGGTGGCAACAGCAGATGTCATTCTCAGGGTTTGAAATTGACTGTCTAGGAAAGGGGACAGGTGTCAGTGAGTAACTGCAAAACTACGGCTGTGGCCTTTGTGAAGGAGAGGTCTATGGTACTAGGAGAGCAGGCGTCATCCAGCTGGGGCTTCCAGAAAGGTTCCCATCATGGGACCATCGGACTGAGATCTGAAGGTAAGAGGATGAGAGGGGAGCATTCACGAGAGAATCTTCATTCATTCATTCAACAAACGAGTGTTTTATAGATTATATCAATTCATCCTCCCAACAACGCTTTTTATGGATAAGAAAACTGAGACCTATGCTAAAGTAGACAGAGCCAGAAATAGAACCAGGTTTTGACACTAGATATTTCTGCCTCGACAGTCACTTTTCCCCCTTAACTTTCTGCTGACCAATAGTGCTATCAATGGACTTGTACAGGACCTGCACAGAGGGAATGTTGAGCCTGTGGTCAATGCTTAGAAGCCCCTGTGTGCTGGCGAATCCTACCTTATCTCCACCTGCCTGCCTTTGGTTTCTTATATTCCTGATGGTTGGGTCCAAAAACTTGAAGAGAGGAGTCAGAGGGAAAGCTTCCCTGCTGCTTCCAACTTCTTAATTGGCCAAGGCACCCCCTCCTGTCCTTTGTCAACTCAAGGGTTGAGTGACCAACTACAGAGCTCAGTGGACGACACCCTGATGGGCCAGACTAGGGATTCAAACACAAACAGATGCCAGGTGGGCAGCTTGAGCGAGGTATGGGATGAAGTTCCCTGGGGAATGGGGACGATGCCCTGACCAGAGCACCCCTTCCCTGTCTAAAGGGGCCGCCACCACCTGGCCTAAGTGATAGTGGTCAGCAAAAGATGAGGGCCCAGGGTTGCCGTACCTTCTGAGTTTTTCAGCAGAAAGAAATTTTGATTTTTATGTAACATCTCTAGATTTTTAAAAACTGGCAACCAATTAAAACTTTTTAAATACTATGCCTGCCAAACAGGACAGATTTTCAGACTATATTCTGTTTACAACGTCTGGTTTAGGCAAATGCGGTTTTCCTAGATTACTATAGGATTCAGATCTCCCAAGCTTATGGAGATCTGGGATTCACCATCTGTGTTTCTAAAATGGGAAGAAAAGAAAAAAGGGTTAGGGGGAGGGAACCGTGTGCCAAGCACTTTACCTGTAGCGTCTCATTGAATCCTCAGGACTGAATGGAAATACTCCACAGGGGGACACCTCAGCCCAAAGAGACCGAGTGATTTATCCAGGGTCCCAGAGGAAAAAGGTAACCCCCCACCCTGGGCCCTTCGGACCAAAGCTTTGTGCTACCAGAGTAAGTCACGTCTGGCAATGTTATAAATACTATCCAAGCTCAGGACAACCTATGGAATTATCTTTTTTTCCAAATGATAGTTCCTATTTCTGGAATAACACTCAACTAAGTATCTAAAAATATTTGCAGTAATGGCAGAGTAAGTTTGGGCTTGGAGTCTCTGGTCTTTGACAGAATGTACCAAAAGCCTTGAAAAAGCTGTGGTCATTAACCTTATGGTGAATTCCACTTTGTGAGCTTCTGTCTCCTAAAGAGATGCATAAAAACACACATCTGAGAATTGTGTCATTGTATTATTTATGATAGAAAAAAGTTGAAACAACCTAAATGTTGAACAACATAGGATTGGCTATATAAATTATGGTATATTCTGGGAAGAGAATTTTTATAGTTTCATTAAAAATTATGTTGAAATACATCTGTTGACATGGAATTCTTATCAGGCAAAGAATAAATTATGAGCAATATGATCCCATTTTTGCAAAAAATATGCATGCATAGAATTTGATCTATATATAAATATTAAAAGGTCTGAGAATATGTATAGATTATGGGAGTTTATTTCATTCTTTGTTTTGCTTGTCTGTATTTTATGAGGATTTTTTTGGTAATAAGTATGTATTATTTTTGTAACGAGTAAAAATAACAATAAAAAATCTTCAGAAAAAAAAAGGGATTCTGAGAAACACCGGCCAGGGAGTTCTTTGCTCCAGGCAAATGTCCCCCCCCAGTCCTTCAAATAAATATCTTTTAAATGCCCACAAAGAAGCAGGCATCATACATCTTGGTATTTTTTCCCTTTGAAGCTGGGCTGGCCAATGATTTAACTATATGCCTCCCAAACCCTGGACTAGGGCTTCACATGGCAGCCCTATAACAAACCTAAGTGCAATGCACCAGCTCAATCCACAATGTGGGTTAGAGAAAATATGATCTGTGGATACAGAAAAACAGGATGGCAGGTCAAGAGAACTCCAAGTGGATCTGAGGGGCTGATTGCAGGAGAATGGAAGGAGTTGAATCTGGGGAGACTGATAGGAATCAGTCCATAGAGGGCCTGAGTGTCAAGAAGATAGGCTTAAATTCTATCCTGAAGGCGGTGGGGAGCCATCGATGGATACTGAGCAGGAGAGTGACACGGCAGGCCTGGGTTTTAGAAAACAAAAATCTTACCTTATGTACATCTCTTCCCGATTGTTATCTTTGTAGAAATTCTAGATAAGGGAGGAGAAACAGTGATGAGTGTTTTTCCTTGCAGAGCCGGCAGGGGTGGAGGGCATTGTGAGGATGGTGAGGGGAAACCGCTACCCACTCTCTGGGCACCCCGAGATCAGAACCAGAGATTTACTTTCCTAAATGCATCAAACAGCTTTGTTATAAGATTCTGCCTTCAAGTCACTTCCCTGATCCTTAGAGTATAAAAGGACCAAGGAACTATCTCAGGCATCACATGGTCGGGGTCGGGGGGGATGCGTGTAACCGAGCTATTTACTACACCGAGAGGTGGGCTGCCAGGATGGAGCCCGTTTACTTTGACAAAGTCTCCTGTGAAAGGCAGCCCAGTGCGATCTTTAAAAGCTCAGACCCTGCCCTCGGGGGGACCTGAGTTGGAATCACAGCAACAGCAATAATCGGAGAACAGTGATAGTGATCACAACAGATCCCAGTGATGATAACAGATCATAACTTCTGATGGTGCAGAACTACCAGAAGTGATGCTGAGAATCCACAGTCAAAAACATTTAAACTTGCCAAAACCCAATCCAGCTCAAGGCTCATTTAGCTCAGTAGTTGTCCTGCAATCTCGTGCGTTTTAAAATAAGCCTTTCTGGAGTTCCTGTTGTGGCGCAGCAGAAACGAAGCTGACTAGCATCCATGAGGATGAAGGTTCGATCGCTGGCCTCGATCAGTGGGTTGGGGATCCGGTGTTGCTGTGAGCTGTGGTGTAGGTCACAGACACAGCTTGGATCCAGCATTCCTGTGGCTGTGGTATAGGCAGTAGCTGCAGCTCTGATTTGACCCCTAGCCTGGGAACCTCCATATGCTGCAGGTGTAGCCCTGAAAAGCAAATAAAATAAAATAAAATAAAATAAGCCTTTCAGATTTGGGGCCAGGAGGTTATGATCTGATCCATAAGCCACATTTTGAGAAAATCCTGGTTTAATGTGCATATGAGGTTCCGAGAGGGCGAGGTGATGTGTTCCAGGCGCTCCAGGGCACAGTCCTGAAGGCAGAGCCATACCAGACCTTCAGACAGCCCCACTCCATCTTGTTCTCCCTGATACCATGTTTCGGACACACATCAACATCTAGCAGAGTCTAATTACTTACAGGCCTGCCTGTCCCAACTCTCTCCCAGGTCAGATTCTGATAGTTGAAGGTCAATTTCTACAACTCCCACCTCTCCAAAGAGAGAAACCACTAAACTCCTGGAAAACCCCTCTTCATGCTCTTTATGTAAATTAGTCCTTGTGGAGTTATTAGCAATGAATTCCTTTCTGCTGTAATCAGGAGTTTTCAGCTCCCCTTAGCATTGCAGAAAATCAATGGCAATATCGAGGTTGGTTAAAAAGAGTCCACTTAGGGTAAACAGAGGACACACGACAGAACTATGGGGATAGGCTTTATATTTCTGGAACACTGGGAATGGCAGGGGGATTGAGGTGACAGATGCCTCATGGTCTTTTGGCCAACTTTATTCATTTAAGCTGCTTTGGGATGGGCTGGCATGCTGGGTATGAAGCATCGTGGCTGCTACTAGCTGTCTTAGGACCACATTACAGGACCACTGAAGGGAGTCTTTCTGGAGGCTGGCCCAGAGCAGTCGCGTGGTACAGGGGTTAAGAGTCTGGGTTTGGGATTAGCTTCTCTGGTTAGCCTGTCCCATGGTAATTTTCTATAAATCCTAGTTATTAGTATTGCTTCCTTCTGTAAAAGAAGGAAACTAACCCATGATGATCATTTAACCCTGGGTCAGGACTGCGCAGTCTATGAAAAAGGTATTAGTCCTTTTTCCATGGAGCAGATAAGCAAACTAAACCTTCGGAAAACTTCCTTATGTATTCCATTAATTGTTAGAGGTTAGGATGAGAAGCCATTGGCTGTGTGACTCTAAAGCTCATACTTTTAACCACTTTCTACTGCCACCTTCCTTCCACGTCATGTGTCAAGCACTAAAGGAAATACTGTCATCCCTTGGTATCTGCAGGGACTGGGTTCCAGGATCCCCACAGATACCAAAATCCGAGGGTGCTCAAGTTATATACTGCATATAAAATGGTGTAGTATCTGCATATAACCTATGCACATCCACGTACTTTAAATCATCTACTTGTAATTACTAAAACAGTTTAAATGCTATGTAAATAGTTGTAAATTCAATGTAAATGCTATGCAAATAGTGGCCAGCAAGGTGGCAAATTTAAGTTTTGCTTTTTGGAACTCCGTGGAATTTTTTTCCTGATTATTTTCCATCTGCGGTTGGTTGGATCAGTGAATGCTGAACCCATGGATAGGGAGAGCCCACTATACTCATTCCCATTTCATCTGTAAGGAAACTGAGGCATAGAGACGTGAAATGATTGACTTCAAGATACAGAACTGGCAGATGTCAGGGCAGGGATGCCATCTCACATTTGCCTGATTTCTAAAGCTTTCAGGGATCCTTCCCCAACAAGAGCAACAGTGGAACCCAAAGCCAGGCCTGCCTGCAAGACTCTGCTCTGACTTGGCCCTGGGGCAGGCCCCACCTACCAGCAGGTTTACAGTGCAGCTCATGCGGTTGTCTTTGCTCTCATCTGTCATCACGCCCCGGTAGTCCAGCAGCTTCTCCAGGAGGCCTTTGACCAGGTTCACGAAGTTCTCCACGGACTTGGAGATAGTCGGGTGTTCTGCGGCACACTCCATCAGGCTGCGCACAGACACGAGGACAGTGAGCTCGTGGCCACAAGAAAAATGAGGTCGGGTTGGGGCCAGGGCTGGAGTAGGGTGGATGGTGTACAAGCCAAACCAACCAGTGAATCTGGTTCATTGGCTCATTTTGTTCCTTTACTCGAGCGCTTGTTCTTTTATATATTTATGTTCCCATACAAAGTAGAACATATTTAAGTTACTCCCCCACCATCAAAATGAGAAACAAAATAAAAATAAATTTCTAGTTTGGGCATGGGTGTTGGGGAAATGGTCGCTTTTACCAACCCATATTGGGAGTGAATCAGTACAACTTTTGGGGGGTAGCAATTTTCACAATATCTGCCAAAATTGTAAGGGTACATACCCTTTGATCCAATTATTCTACTTTGGAGAAATCTATTCTATGAAATAATTCCAGAAGTATGCAACATGTATTTATAATCTTTACAAATTGTGTCTAATAGTGAAATAGTTGGAACCATCTAAAATGTCCAGTTAAAGCATACTCACAAAACATAATTCTATGAAGCCATTGAAAAGTATGAGAGATCAATGTGTTTTGACACAAAAAGCTCTACAAAACAGTATAGTTGAGAAAACCGAGTCTCAGAATACTATTTGTTTCTTATTGAACCAACTCATGTAGAACTGCCACATCCCAGGCATTATCCAGGATGTCTTACAAATTTTAACTCATTTAATTTCCCATCACTGTCTTATGAAATAGGATGTTTGCAGGTGGGGAAACTAATGCACAGAGAGGTTAACGAACTTGCCCAAGGTCACACAGTTGGTAAACATCAACAATCTGCCTCTAACACCTGCTCTCAACCACTAAATATTCTATGTAAGTGGCAATGTGTGTCTCCTTCATGTGTCTCTGTGTGTTTATAAATGTGACAGACTCAGTCAAGAAGGATAAGCACCAAACTCAAAACGGATGTTGCTTCTGCCCAGGGGTCTAAGGAGGGGAATAGAGGAGGACAATGCTCATTTTTCATTTTAAATGTGCATAGAGTATTTGAATAATTTATAGCACTTATTATAATATTAATAGTCTACATTTTAAAGACAAAAATAAAAATGGTGACATTCCTTAAGTACCTATTAGTTACTAGGTCCTATGCTAGGCATTGTGTGGGGTGGGGACGGGGACAAAGATATAAAATAAAAAAAAGTGGAATTCCCATCATGGCTCAGTGGTAATGAACCTGACTAGTATCCATGAGGACTTGAGTTCAATCCCTGGCCCTGCTCAGTGGGTTAAGGATTTGGCGTTGCCATAAGCTGTGGTGTAGGTCGCAGACGTGGCTTGGATCTCTCATTGCTGTGGCTGTGGCATATGCTGGCAGCTGCAGCTCCAAATCAACCCCTAGCCTGGGAACTTCCCTATGCTTCAGATGCAGCCCTAAAAAGCTAAATAAATAAATAAAGATAAAGTAAAAAAAGAAGTATAAAAAGAATTATGCCTACCCTCAAGCAGCTCACAGGCTAGGTAGGGAGAGACAGATGGATTAAAATTTGATTAATGACTACTTCTTATTAATCACTTATTCTGTACTAGACACTGTCTAATCCCTTTTTAAAAAAGAAATGAGGATGGTAATTCTGATAAAGATTATAGATGAGGTAATCAAGGCTCAGAGAGGTTAAATGCCCTGCCTGGGATCACTCCAGTAGTAAGTGGTGACCTTGGGTGTCAAGATGACCCCTGTTCAGTGTTTCCCACAGAGAAACGCTGTGGGATGTTTTCAGGCATCTTGTGTAGACAAGCATTTCCCAGGCTACGTTTGTCTCTGCCTACTCTCCGTGGAGCAGTTTAAGTCCCAAGCGCTCCTAGGACGGGGAAGGTGAGGAAGGCAAGGACTCTGGAGGGTCATTTTGCCCAAGCCAGGCTGCAAGGAGGCGACATCTCAAACTGTGGCTGCGATCAGACAAATCCATCTTCGCCATGGAGAAGCACCTGTTCCCCGCTCTCAAGGAGAGATGCAAATTACCCTGTGATTTCAGCCTGTCTGGCTCAGTCACAGCTGTGCCTACCTCCTTCGGGGATGGCCATTGCCAGCTCTGCTTTCCATCCTAATGACAACGCAATGAAATCCTGTCCCAGTGTTTAGAGTGCGATTTTCACAACTTCCCAGGTAGAAGGCATCTCAGGGTCTGAATGTGGCCAGAACAGTGGTTTTCTGCCCTGGTCGCATGGTAGAATCACAAGGGGCGCTTTTACAAAGCTCAGTGTCCACCTTACGTCAATGTCTTTGTATCTTTGGGGATGGGGGCCAGGATCCAGTATTTTTTTTTTTTTTTAAGTTCTCCAGGTGGTTCCAGCATGCAGCCAATATTAAGAACCATTTGTGGGTTTTTTTTTTTTCTTTTTTCTCTTTTTAGGTCATCCCTTGACACACGGAGTTCCTGGGCCAGGGATCAGATTTGAGCCACAGTCATGATCTATGCTGCAGCTGAGGCAATGCTGGATCTTTAATCCACTGTGCTGGGCCAGAGATGCTGCCTATCCCACTGCAGCACAGTAATGGTTCAGGAACTCCAAGAGCCATTGGTTTGTGCAGTGCTTTGCGTATTGCAGTGCTCGGGAATCTCTTGGGCATGACATTCATTGATTCTAATTCAGCAGATTTGGGCTAGAGCCTGAGATTCTGCATTTTAACAAGCTCCCAGGTGATGCTACACTCTTGGTCCTTTGAGAAGCAAGGGTTTATAAAAACAAAGTCTTAGCTTTCTTCATCTCTTTATTCTTTATCCATGAGGTAAGAAACCTGCTCATGGGGTCTAGGGTTGGTGAGGTAGGTGGGCAGATTGGTTTGAAATCACCCACCCATCCACCACCTCCCATCTATCTATCTGTGAACTCAACGGTCCTATTCCAGGAACTTGGAATTCAGAGATCTCAGAACTAGAAATTCACTGACCTCCAGGAGTTCACAGTCTAGCTGTGGAAGCAGATATAGAAATAAAAACTAATCACAATATATGGTTCTATCATTTATTGAGTACTTGTGTTCCAGATGTTGTGCTAAGCTGGTTTTATTTAATACTCACATAATTTCCTTGAGGTTGGTGATATTATCACCCTCAATTTGTAGGTTAGGCTCAAGACCCATGGGGCTGGGTTCTAACTAGGTCCTAGCAAGGTCATATAGGGAACGTATGTGATAATGAAATAGAGCTGTGAGACTCTTGAATTGATGCCATACCCCCTCACTTGGTGGAAGGAGGGGAGGCAGAACACTGGCCACTCTACAGCTGTGCTCCTGCCTTGGGGAGGTGGTGCTGGAGGGAGCACACACCTCCCAGGAATTGATGAATTGATTTGCATTCAGTATGGAAGGGCTTCAGAGGGGGGAGCCCAGGCACATCCTCTGTCAGTGCTGATGGAAGCGGGCTTTTATTTATTCCTTTAAATATCATGTATGGTGTACATCTTAGGACAGGTCCTCTTTCAGGCACGGAACCAGTATGAGTGGGATCTAGGGCCCAGAACACACATTCTCTGTTCCTTTCAGGCTTGCAGCCCCCTTGCCACTTCCAGAAATATTTCTGGGAAGATGGAATACAGGACTGTAGAAAATGTCTCATTACTCCATTCAGTGTGGGGCCCTCACTTTAAGACAGATGTGAACTAATGGGAGTGGGTTCCAAGGAGAGCTCTAAGGATAGGAAGGAGTGGGACGCTCTGTAAGGTTGTGCACTTCACAAGAGCACATGCATACTGAAATTCAGCATCACTCCATGCCCTAACTCTTGTGCCTAGATAAGAGCATCGGCTGCCAGTGGAAAGGAGTCCTGTTCTACTCAAAAAGCACCATCCAGTTACCAACCCATGTGCCCACAGAGCAGGCCCTGTATATCAGTGGAGGCTCTGAATGAGGGGCCGGGAGCAAGGGTTAGAGTAGCTGATGTTGAGTAGTATGGAAGAGAATGACAGGTAGGCTTATGGCTTCAAATAGCCACATCAGTATCCACCAGATCAGTGATGATATTAGCCACTACTTCCACGCTTCCTACGAGGTGTCCTACGAGGTGTCCTACGAGGTGTCAGAAACTTGGCCGAACACTTTTCATGACTTTTCTTGTTTATTCTCAATAAAAACTCTAAGAACTGGATAGGGTTTTTATCCCTAATTTGCAGATAGGGAAACTGAGACTCAGAAAGTCAAAAGGAAAGAACAGGAACTTGGCTCCTGGAAGTTCTGATGGGGTCCTGACTCTTCGTGTTGGGCTTGATTAGTTTTGCAAAAGTCATTCACACCTCTATTTCAGGAGAAAAATAATGAGCTGTTTTTAATTTCCTCGACCTCTCAGGACTCCTTTTACAAATAACCGCTCAGGAAGGATTTGAAAAATCCTGCTGATCATCTGAAGACTGGCTGCAGAGCCCATCCGCTTATAAAAATGGAAATTGTCAGCACCTTCCCTGATTTCACTTCTGGTCAATATTTAGATTTCCTTCTCTTGAGCTTTAAGAAAAACATTAACTCGGGCAAAATGTTGCCTTCCCCCTGGACAATCAGTCTTGATACCCTGCCTAGGAGCAGACAGTGGGTTTCTCTTCTGGCTGAGTGGCATTTGCTTTCTACGTGTTTAGTGAGGGCTGGTGGCAGGGGCGGGGAGGGGGGCAGCTAGGCCAGCTGGGATGGATCTGTCTGGGACTCCACTCTGTCCACTGGGCTCCAGCTGCTGGGCAGGGCAGAGAGGGTCATTGTGAAAGTCAGGACAAGACCTCTGGTCAGCTTTTGTTGTTGAAGTTATAAAATATTCCAAGAGGATTGGGGTAAGAGTCCAAGATCAGATTTACATCAGAGAATCATTCAAATCAGAGACTCTACAACTAGGAGGGAGCTTGGGACATCTGAGCCACATTCCTGAACCTCAGGCAAAGTCACCATGGTGTCGGAGATGGAAACTGGGAGTCGGGCGAGAGATCAAAGAACACCTCCTGAGCTTCTACCTGCTGTGTGCACATGCTTTAGAGTTATTCACTCTTCAGTATAAGCACAGGAGGCTTATTTCCCCATTTTACAGATGTGGACACCGAAGCCAAAGATGTTTCTTGATTGGCCTAAAGTTGGGCAGCTGTTTAGTGGTGGAACCAGGAAGAAAATGCAGTGTCTTCTTCTAACAGTAGACACATGGCCAACATGCACCTCAATAAATGCTCAACATCATTAGCCAAGTAGGAAATGCAAATTGAAATGACAATGGGATATCATTTCATACCCACTAAGATGGCATAATGAGGAAGGCCAATATTAACAAGTGTTGAGAAGGATGTAGAGAAACTGGAACCCTTGCACATTGCTGGTAGGAAGGTAAGTGGTACCGTCTCTTTGGAAAACAGTCTGATGGTTCTTCAAAGGGTTAAATGCAGAGTTACCATATGACCCAGCAGTTCCACTCTTAGGTATACATCCATGAGGACTGTACACATGTGTTCACACAAAAGCTTGTATGTGAATCCACATAGTAGTGTCATTCTTAATAGCCAAAAAAGGAGACAGTCTAAATATCCATTAGCTGATGAATGAATAATCAAAATGAGGTATATCCAAACAGCGAAATGCTATTCAGCAATAACAAGAAATGGAGTCGTGATGCATGCAATGCATGCTACAGCATGGATGAACCTCGAGAACATGTTAGGTGAAAGAAGCCAGTCGCAAAGGACCGTGTATTGTATGATTCTATTTATACGAAATGTCAGGGAAAGACACATCCATAGAAAGCCCAAAGGAGGGGAGGGGATGATACTAAAGGGTATGGGCTTTCTTTTGCAAGGTCATAAAAATGTTCTAAAATTGATTGTGGTGATGGTGGCACATCTCTGTCAATATACTTAAAGCCATTGAATTGTAAACATTAGGCGAACTATGTATGTGGTAAGTGAATTACATCTCAAACTATTACAACAGTGTCCTGCGTCCAAGTTCAGGGCTCCTGGGAGCGGTGTACTGCCCGCTGCCTCTGGAGTCCAGCAGGGCCAGGTTATGGTCCCAGCTTGTCTACTGGACTAGTTTGGCCTGGTTTCCCCAGATCAGACACTTCCTTGTGCTTTAGGGGCCACCTCTATAAGATGGGATCAAACACAAAACTCAACTAAAGGGGACAATACAGGGAGAGCACTTAGCGTGGCTTCCACATATCACATGTGCTCCATAAATGTTGGTTATGATCAATATTGGTCAAAAATGGAAAAAGAAAAAAGGAAAAGACAGCAAGAATTACTCCATAGCTGAGAGATAAGCTAAAGGAACATTTTGGTGGATGAGATCCCTCTTTCCAACACAGACAAGCTTCTTTTCATCTGGTCTATTCCATCAAGATCAAAGAATAGCCACTGCAGAGAGATGAGAGGTTTCTTCCAAAAATAGTTTCTCTAATACCCGTGAACCTCCAGATTGAGCTCCAGGGAGAAGAGAGCCACTGAAGCCTCCTGGAGACCCAAGCCCTCCTGGTTCCTCCCAGCCTGGGCACTGAACTTACATAGACTCCAGCAGCTGCATGTACTGCTCGTCCCCTCGGCCCCCTTCCACCTCATGGTCCAGCTTGAGGATGATTTCGTTTTCAAACTGAAGAAGTAGGAGACAAAAATAGCAACAATGACATTAGAAGGCTGAATGTTGAAATTGGTTAATTTATTATTGTAACCAAAGCTTTAGGGAATGAACATTTATCATCTCCTAGGTTTAGTGCTGGGAAGTGGGAGTACAAAATGAAACAGATTACTTCTGCAATTTAGGAGTTTCCAGAGAGGGAGAAGGAGAAGAAGGAGAAAATCTGCAGGGAAGGCTCACAAGCCATGCCATTTGAGCTTGTTCTCAAGTTTATGCTGTAAGGGGCTAGAAAGAAAAAGGATGTTTAAATCAGAGGGTATAACATGTGCAAAGACACTGCGGTATGTGACATAGCATTGATCTTCAGGGAGCAGCATGATGTCATGAACAGGTATTATTTCTGCCTGCTTAGCATTCCTTTCTCTATACTTTGGTAATCACATCAGCCCAAATTCCAGTTTGTGGGACTCAGGTGAGCTGACCTAGTTCCCAGTGTGGGTATATGACACAGGCCAAGCTCTTGATCAGTGTCTTTCATTATCCAGACCCCACAATTAGTAAAGGCCTAGATCAAGCCAGTGAGACTCAGATCTGAGGGTTTGTTCACCCTCTTGGAAAAAAGTAAGTCTTTTTACCTAATTTGAAGATTATAAGCCTGAGGCTGTGGGAGATGACCACAAGGAAAGAGCCTGACTGAGAATGATACCAATGTAGGGGAAAGCAGAGAGGGGAATATGGAGAGATATGGAAAGCTCATGCCATTTTTGAGCCCCTGGACCCAGCCATACCTGAAGCTATCCTATTTACATGAGCTGATGCCTCAAAGAGTGACAACTGTAATGGTCAGAGATCAGACTAGCCCTGAAAGAAAGTATGCACTAGAGTTTTACCAAATCTTCTAATACTGAAGCCACAGAGTATTTTGTCTTCCTACATTCAATGTCAAGAAGCATTTCACCTAGATGAGCTCATGGCTTATCCAATATTTTGAAGGGCCATTCAGTGTCTCTCTTACACGGCTGTAATGCAAAAATGGTTTATATACTGTTTTAATATCATGGCCTATGAGGCCATCAAAATCATGCAGTTTTCTCATCTCCCATTTAACACTAGATAAGAAACTGGCACTTGAAAAGGGAAGGAGGCTCTTGGCAAAGGTCACCAAAGTCCAGGGAGCCCTTGGGCACTCCTGGATCCTAACGCGGCCCCCTTGCCCTCAGTCCTCACAATAACCCCATGAAGTTTGGAGGTCAATGGCTACCTTTAAATGACGAAATGCATGAAAAGCAGCCAGTCCCTGCTTGGCACCACCCTCAATAAGTGTCAGTTATTATTACAGATGCAGTAGAGGCACAGAGAGTTTAAGTGGCTTGTCTAAAGTCTCAGATGAATGGCAAAGATCTTTGGGCAGGGTTTTTCCATTGCACAAAGGATCAAGCCCAACCTAGTTGGTTGGAATCTATAGGTGATGGAAGGCAGGAACTGGATTCACTTCCCCCGTTCACAAATCATCCCTGGTGCCATTGTTCCCTCACTTTTGTGGGCTGAGGGCAAAAGGAAAGGACCAGAAGCTTGTGCTGATCTAGCTGGTGCTGAGAAAGAAATTCCTGTGAGTCTCCACCATTGAGGAAGATTTATGGAAGGAGATACACAGGCCTGGAAAGATAGGTAGGATTGTGATAGACATGAAAAGGAAGGGCACTTTGCCCAGCTGTGGGGGATGGACTGAGCAAAGGTGTGGAGGTGGGAATGTGGAAAAAGACCAGGGGAGCAGTTCAGCTGCAGCAGAGAGTTTAGGAAAGAAAGGATGGCGATGAGAATGGACACTTCAATGGGGGCCAGTCGGGCGAAGGTCTGGACTGCTGATCCACACATGAATTATGCCCCTTATATGATGCATTTTGTATGCCAAGTGTTATCCAAAATTGGGGATTGGAGGCTAACATGATTAGACATGTCTTCTGTGCTGACCGGAGGGCAGGAAGAAATATAACCAAGGGACAAGAGTGGGCTCTGATGACAGGTCATGGTTAGTGTAAATAAACAATGTCTTTAAATATCTCCTCCAGGGAGTTCCCATTGTGGTGCAGTGGAAACAAACCTAACTAGTATCCATGAGGATTTAGATTTGATCCCTGGCCTCACTCAGTGGGTCGGAGATCTGGCATTACCATGAGCTGTGGTGCAGGTTGCAGACATGGCTCAGATCTGGTGTTGCTGTGTCTGTGATGTAGGCTGGCAGTTGTAGCTCTGACTCTACCCCTAGCCTGGGAACTTCCGTATGCCATGGGTGCGGCCCTAAAAAGCCAAAAAAAAAAAAAAAAAAAAATTCTCCTCCATCTTCTCCACCATCTTGGCAGAGCTACTAGGTCTTTCTAATCCTCTAATCCTTGCACAGTTGACATCAGGGCTCAGCAAATATTTTCTATCAAGGGCCAGATAGTAAATATATTAGGCTTTGTGGGTCAGTTTCTGTCACAACTACTGAACTTAGCTGTTGTCGCACAAAAGCAGGCACAGGCAATACAAAAACAAATTAGTATGACTCCACCCCAATAAAACTTTATTTACAAAAACAGGTGGCAGGACAGATTTGGTCGAGCGCCATTGTTCGTCCATCCTGATCAGTACAATGGGCATAACAGTGCTGCCTATTGCATGGGGTGGTTAGGAGGGCTGGGGAGAATTTATCTATAAAACACTAAGGGAGTGCATAGGCTCGAGTGCAATGGGGCTTGCTTGTTGTCTTACGATTACTGCCAATGTTATTGTTTTTATTGCTGCATGTTACTGGAAAGCAACTTGGGGGGGAAAAAAAACAGGCTTTTTTTTTCTTGTCTGAGTTTTTCAGTGGTAAATGCTGGCATGGTTCCTCCTTGCGAGATCCACTTTCCTCTGGAGCGAGAAGTGGATGGGGTAAATAAGCACTTGTCTCAGGGTCACAAAGGAGCCCGCGGGGAGGGAAATTATAGGGTGCCAGGAATGTGCGGAGCTGATGACGCCAGCCACGCCTGAGCCCTTGGGCGGGCTGGAGAGGGAAGGTCTCAGTTAAGCACCTCCCGGAGAAGATTCTGGCCCTTCGAGGGACTGCCAGCGGCAGGAGCTGTGCTCAGGAGTGGCCTTGACCACAGGCTTTGGCATCCAACAGACTTAGTTTGAGTCTTGCTTTGACCATTTTCCCCATCACGTGACCTTGGGCAAGTTACTAGGCTTTTGTGAGGTTCAGTTTTCTTACCCATTAAAAGGAAATTCAAAGCAGCACCTACTTTACAGGGATGCTGGGAGAAGTTAAAGGGAAAACACATGTGAAAGCCTTGGCCTGGGGCTTAGCACATAGCAAGTGCTCAATATTTGTTAGCAATTGTCATCATGATGTTGACACTGCCCTTGTCACTAGCGTTGTAATCTCATTTAACCTTAACAACCGTCAAGGGAGCTGGATATCATTATCCATATATTATAAATGAAGGAACTGAGACAAAGTGGGATCTTTTGTCTTGGATTTCAAAGGAGGGGTAGACTTGACTTAGGACAGGCCTAAGGGTCCCACACACTCCCAAACATACACTAAGCCATGTCCCCATGACAGTCCTTATCTCCAACACTGTCCCCATGCAGGACTTAGGGTGTAGCTCTGGTTCCTCCCAATTAATTCAATTTCATCCACAACTGCCTCACATCACTGACTCCTCACCCTGCCCCTGCGATGTGGGTATTTGTGTAGGCGCATTCGCAGGCTATTTTCATAAAAGTTAGATGCTGCAAGGTCCAGTACAAATCTTAAACACTCAGGGAAAAGACTGTGAGCTCTAGGATTTCAGACCTGCTCTGTGGGACCGACCCCCCTTGCAACAGAACGACCTCCCCTGAGCCTCACCTTGGCATCATGCCTCCCCTTCATGGCTTCTGCTGCCTCTCTCAACTGCTCTTGGCTATTCTCGTCATGTTAGCCTAGAGCATTTTTTGATAGGAGCCCAGCCCCACCAAAGTGTGAAATTCAAGGAGCCAGAGCTCTTCTCCAAAGAGGGTGCTGACTGTGACATGGGAGGGGCAGAGATGATGTGACAGAGCAGGATGGCAGAGGGATAACAAGGATGAAACCAGCACCAGTAAGTCAGCCTGTGGTCTCCTTTGATAACGAAATGCTGGGTGTCCTGGGGGAGCCGCTGTGGGAGGAAGCTGGAGAAGAGAGTGTTGTGAAAGGGGACGCTGATGGGAGTCCAGGCAGCTTGCTAACTTTCTCTGAGTTATCTCATCTCTCCCCACTTCATTACCTCCCCTGGGGAGCTGGGGTGCAGGAACCTATAATGGTATTATTACAAGACACATTTTCCGGATGAAAAACTGAGGCTGAGAAAGGCTAAATAACTTATCCAAATGCATTCAGTTTACAAGCAGCAAGTCTATCTGACTCCAAAGCACAGTGTCCAGGAGACAGGTGCTCGGTACATATGTACTGAATTGATTTCTCTTTTCCACATTAAGTTCTAAGTTATTTGAGTACCCAGTTTACTCCATGCCAGGACTTAGTCTCAGTGGAACCTGCCAACCTGATAGCCCTGTCTATTAATTCATTCAACAAGCAATTATTGAGTTCCTGCTGTGTTCCAGGCACTGGGTTAGGCGCTGCTGTGAAATGCTATTATCTCTTCCTTCTCTGAGGGATTCTCTTTGGACCTCCTGCTGCTCAGGGCTCAGACCCCCAGGCTGACTGGTACATGATCCTGTTCTAGGGTCTGCATCATAGGTAAGCACACACTACTCAGTCTCTACACCCAAGGACCTCCCCTCCTTCCCCCAACAGCATCAAGAAAGCCCGGAGCCTCTCCCTCCACAAAGAACTGGCCAGAAAAACAACTGGTCTACCCGGCCCCCTCAGGCAGTGGTTAGCTACCCTCATTTCCCTACATTATAAAAACATTTGCCACCGTGTTCCTCTGTATCCAGGCTGTTCCTCAGAAATGCCGTAGGATGGGGACTAAATGTCTCCGTTGACACTGAGAACATCGACATGGTTGGTGTCACGTTCATGTTCAGGCGCTTGATAGGTGCTGGGAGTTCAGGTCTAAGAGAATCCCTTTGGCTCTCAACGAGCTCATGGTCTTGTGATATAGGCAGACCTTTGAGCAGACCGTCATGCTATGTGACACAGTGATATGCCCCATGCAGGCCAGATGAAATGCATTTCAGTTTAACTGGGGCATAGCCATACCAGCCACAAGGTGGCCAACTCAAGACCCCTCTTGCTGGAACTTTCCCATCCATAACCTCACCAAAGGAAGGGCATATACCAGGGATGTTAAATCCAGCCTGGGCAAAGGACAGAGGCCCCTGAGACAGCCTGGGTGAAGTGATGTACTCATAGGGGTAAAGGCTGTCCATCAAATGCATCAGCTTTCTAATTCCTGGGCTAGAAGAGGAAGCAGGGAAATCAGGCAATGAGGTCGTGAAAGAAACAGAGCAGAAAGAGAAACTCCTAGAGCCTCCTGGGCCCTCAGAATGGAGCCCTTCCTGTCCCAGTTCCACCCATGCACATCCTACTGCGTCAAATCTGTCACCTTCATTCAGATGCTCTACTGCCCCTGGAAGCAGGAAAGACTTTCCCAACATGTGAGGCCACAGCTGCCTGATCTGCCATCACGGTGGCTTGGGGCTCACGGGGGCCTGGCATCCTCCCTTTCCTGGGGACATCGTCCGTGGCTGCTTACTCTGAACCTGGGTCTGCTCATTCCACAGCTGGGCTCCCACTAAGCACCCCACTGGTGTTCATTGAGAAGTTGCCCCATTAGTCAGCCTGATGGTCCTGTCTCTTTTGATGCAGTAGCGATGAAGAGAAGTGACTGGGGAAGGAGCTCACAGTGAACACATGCCTGGCGTTGAGGAGCCCGAGGATGACTCCATTCATGGAGAACAGGTGGGTGCACACCCCCGGGATGCTGCGATAAGGAGACCCATTAGGGCAGGAAAACCACACGATGGGCCAGCCTCCGAAGACATGAGGCCACCAAACGCAACTGTCAGGTCATAATCCAGACAAGACCGGACACACTTCTCTTTCAGACATTGTGCACAGAGAACGTTTCTTTTGCATACGCCCTGGGCATCTTCTGAGCCAGTGGGTATCCCCACCTCTGGTGCCCATAGCCTTGGCTATGTCCACGTGCAGTGGAGATCTCCAAGATTGGTTACCACATGGAGGGGCTTCCTCAGGTATTTAACCCCAGATCCTCTTCCCTAGAGCATCTGGTGGGATTAGTGCTCCACAGAACATATTTGAAGAGAGCCCTGCTTGAGAGGATGCCATTCATTCTTTTGTCCAGCCAGCATTTACTGCCATGATGTCAACTGCTGAATTGTGCAGCGGGCACAGCCCGGGCCTGGAATCGCAGTGACCTGTGTGTTGCAACCTCTGTTCTGCCTCTTTCTTGATGTGTAATTTTAGGTAAATGACTTCACCTCTCTAGGCCTTGGTGTCTTCATGTTAAAATTGGGAAGACAATGCTGCCTACCCTGTAGGGTTGCAATAAAGAAGATTACACGAACTAACGTGTGGAAAGTACTTACAGTGCCAGACACAGAATAAACGCCTGGTTAATGGCAGTCAAGGTCACCACCACCATCATCATCGCTTTTATGAGATGAGGATGAGGGAGACACAGAAAAACGCACAGAAATGAGTATGGTCTATGATAAGCATACCTCAGACAGGCAGGGTGACATAGGAATAGAGGGCAAAGATCTCTTGGAGGTTGAGCACTGGGCTGGGCTTTGTAGGATCACTAGGAGTTTAGAAGGCGCTGGCAGGCAGGACCATGAACATGGCTGAGAATTAGAGGAGGAGGGAGCAGGAAGGAGGAAACTCACCAAAGCAACACAATCCTGCAGACCACGGGGATGCCCAGAGAAGAGGAGAGGTGGGGAAAGGGCTGGAGAAAATGGCTGGAAAGTTTGACTCAAGGCCAGAGCAAGGAGGGCCTGGAATGAAGGCTATGGGGTTTGGACTTTATCAAGTGAGGGTTAGAGAACCAATGAGCAAAGAAAGGGCAGGATCCTTAAGGGTTTCAAGGAAAGGTGGTTTGGAATCAGCTGCCTTTTAGAAGGCACTTAGGTACCAGTTTTCAGGACACTTGTTGGATGGCAGGATGGGGTGTAGAATGAGAGGCGGGAACGCTGGGGAGAGGGAGGGGGAGGAGTCCAGTTAGGGGTGGGAAGGGGACCAAGAGGACAGGAAGGCGAGGCCTGAGGACACCACGAGGGCAGCCTTGACAGCACTTAAAGCCCAACCTTCCTAAGCTGGGCACAACTGCTGAACATTGCCAGGAACCTGCGGTGGACACGAGGGCTTATTCCACTGGCAGAAGCATCTGGAGTGACTGGACCCAGAAAAAGGTCCCTGTCCTTCAAGTTCGACGGGAGTTTCAACGAATATCCTTGACTGGTGGCCCTTATGTTGGACCAGGCCCTGCACGCTGAGGAAAGCCTCCCTTTCCATCCCTGTGGATGGGTCTCCAGCTCTACTTGCTGTCAACTCTGGGGCATGGCCAAGTCTGACACCTGGCGGGGTGGGCTCTTTCTTGGCAATGCGCATCTTCCAAGTTAGCCCAGGAGCGGAAGTGCTGGACAGAGGTGGGGGGCAGGGGGAGGGGGAGACCCTTTGATCACACCTTGAGGGGGCTCTTAGGGAGAGAAGGAGGATTCTTAGACTGCCGAGAAGGGGACCACACTGACAAGCAGCAAGAAAGTGCATTTTAATCTCGGCCTCAGGCAGGCACGCGTGATAGAATACTGACCAAATCTAATCTGCCAGCTCATTCCGGGCACATGAAGAAATATCCCCAGTCTACCGTCAAGCTCCTGAATGAAGCCCAGGCATATGGAACGAGGATGTCATTATGGGGAAATGGGCTGGGGATTAGGGATGCTGGCAGGAATTCGCAGCCTCATTTTTTACCTTTTTGAAATCCCCACTCCTTTGATATTCACACAGCATCATGTCGAAGAAGATTGGGATGGTAGCTTTCCGGAGCTCAGCTTCGGGGATAAGTGTCATTTCTAATATCGGTCCCACCATGCCCGGGATGAAGCAGATTTTGTTCTGGCCTGAAAGAGAAGAGGGACGTGGACCCTTGAGACCATTTTCTCAATGTACAGGTTCTTCTCAGACCAAGCCCAGGGAAAGGAAAAAGGGAGGCAGAATAGGAAACACAATAGCTAACAGTTCTATAGTTGTTTACCAGGAGACAGGCTTTCTGGACACTTTGCATGCGCTAACTCTGGTAAGAGGACACGCGTCATCCAGAACGAGCTCCGTGGTTAAGGGTAATGACCCCGCACGTGGAAAGTACGACACGGTCTACAAGGGCTTTCACCTGCATCGGCTCCTTTGCAAACAGGGCCCTGACGGACCGTGCTAGTGATGGCAAATTGCAGGGATACTTGAAATCATGTCTGTCTGCCACCCAGGCCATGTTTCTGAGACCAGGAACACATGCATTTGCCAACTGTGTCATGAAAACGAGAAAGCGCAACATTTGCTTCCAAGAACTTGCTATGATAGTATGGTCAGGGTGATAGTGGGGGTTAAAACTTTACTTTCTGGTTAGATGAACTATGACGTCTTGTTTCTTCTGCCTCATTTCAAGGCATTCCTGCACCTCCTCCCCTGGCTCTTGGCATTCTCACCATGCTGGCCTGGTTCCAGTGTTGCAGGCTCACCTTGCTTCCTCACGGCCAGGCCTGGGCACACATGGCTTTGTGGATAATGCCTTTCCCTGCCTGTTCCCCAACACCTGCCCATTACCACCTGGCTTCCCCTGGAATCAAGCATGAGACAGCCTTACCACACGCCCCTCCCACCCCCAGTCGGTCAGATGCCCTGCACTGGCTGGTGGTCTGTCTTCTCAATCAACTTGGCAATGATGTCTTTATTTGTGGAGTCATGGGATAAACATCTGCCTCCTCCACGAAGAGCTTCGTAAGAGTAGAGACCATGTCTGTTCTCATTATCTGTAGCACTGAGCATAGAACATATTAGATCCTGCCAGCATTCCTCTGCTGAATGAGGAAATCAATCTGTCTGGCTCCTACCCTCACAGGCTGTGTGACTTGGATATATGTCTTATAAAAACACAATTGCAATAAGCAGCTGTTGAGAAAACACATCTGTGTATCCTAAGCACAGCGCTCAGGGGAAGGTGTAGTGTGGCCCCAGGGTTAAGGGCACTGATTCTGAATCTAGATGACTTGAATTATGTAAATGGATTCTGCCATCAACTAGCTACGTGATGTCAGGCACCTCCTGAGGCATCAGTATCCTCGCCTGTAACATGAGAGAATAACAGTATTTATTTCATAGGGTTGTTGTGAAGAATAAATGAATGCTCATTTATTAAGAGCCCAGGGTGGTGCTTTAGGCACATGGCATACTTTGTGTAGCGTTAGCTCTTACTGTTGTGATGATTGGCCAAAATGAACCATGAAGGGCAGCCTTGTTGAGCAGAACTGAGCAGACTGCTCAGGATACACCCATGAAATATGGCAGAGGAGGGGAAAGGAGAGGGGCACTTAGGAAACACAGGGATCTCCTGGGAGCGTGGGCAAGCCTGTCCCAGCAACCCTGTCATTGAACCTGACACACAGTCTCCCATCAGCAGCTGCCTCTTTTTCCTCCTGAGTTTCAGGCCCGAGCAGCCCATCCTGGGTTTCCCCACTGTCAGGATGAACACGCGCGGTCTTTGCCTGCGGGGGAGAGAGCTCCTGGGGTGCAGAAACTCCGGCGGTATGGCCTATAGCCCGGCACTGTTGCTTTCGAGTAGAGCTGAGAAAAGGAGCCAAGAGAGAAGGCAGCAAGAAAATGAATTTTAATTCTGCCTAAATGAGGCTTAATGTTGGAGTGAGTATTTCCCCAGAATTCAGATAAAAAAGGCATCTTCCTAGGAATATCTTCAGTTAGTGAGAGGGCAATGGTGAAGGCAGGCAGAGAGTTGAGTGAAATATAAAGACACTTCTCCAGGACATCAGCTTCATTACATGATACATCTGGATTACACTTTGCTTTGGTCCAAAGAGAGAAAAAAAGAAAAAAGAAAGAAAAAAAAAAAAACTGACTTTCTTGGAGATTTACAGTAACAGCTAATCTAGGTTTTTGATTTTGTCCTTCAAGATCCTTTCAACCCACAGCGGGGTTTTAAAATTCAAAGTCGTGTGCAATAATAAGCAGAAGGTAAATGGGAAACTGTCAGATAAGCCACCACGGAATGGAGAAATTGCTTATACAGCAAAGGCCTTTGTTGGGTCTGATAAGGATGTATTTAAGATGGTTTAAAATAAAAAGCGGACATGCCACAGACCAGGGATTCCTTAGACACTTTTGACCCGCATTCTTTGCAGTCCATGGAAGAGATGTTTGGAAGAATAGGGAGAGAGCAGAGCGAGGGAGATGCTCATCTCTAAATACGGTGTGATTGCAATGGCCCTTACAATGCTCCATAAAGAAATGTTACCCATTTACATCATAAATGGAATTTCAGCTCACTGGATTTTGTGTTCAGGTAATCCGAATGTGTGCCTTTTATATGTCTAGATGTGCATGCACGCACACATGCAGAGAATATATTTGTGGCTAAGTGAAAGTGAACTCATTAGGGAAAAAAAATTCCTCATTTGAGAGACACACCTGCTGCTGTGTTTGAAGAAAGGCAAGGAAGGGAATGGGTGAGAAGGTCTTTTTCACATAATGGAAGCTGAATCTCCCTGGGAACAGATACCAATTAGAAAAGGCTTTTAAAGTGCCGATAAGCCAGCAGGATAAATCCAAATGCCGAATTACACAGGCTTTGGGAAGGGATCTGGTGGTAAGGAGGGCACGGCAAAGAGCTTAGGTGGAAGGCAGTCCCTGGGCTCCTGGCCTCGGTTTCCATTCTGTGCAATGGCCTCGTCTGTCGCCTCTCGGGAGCAGACGGTGAGAGTGTGGGCCAAGGGTCTGAGGGCACTAAAAAGGCGACCCGGCAAAAAAGAAATGACAAAGCAAGGAAGAAGGAAGCGAGGAGGGTGGAGAGGGCAGGAGGAAGGGCTGAGAAGGAAGGTGGGCGAGTTGCTGACCTCAGGAGGCTGACAGGGGACAAGGGCCGGCAAGCCCTGAAGTGAACAGGACGAGAGCAGGTGATCACCGCCACGTCACCCACAAGCCTCCTGGGGACTCTGAAGTAAAGCCTGGCAGATCAGAATAAACCACTCATTCCCTTGAAAAGAGGAAGAAAGAACACCTATTTGCTCCTTGGTCCCAGGCCTGGAGAAGCTCCCACCTGGCCCAGGTGGTCCGTTCCTTCCTCGTCACCCAGAACGTGCCAGGCCCTGGCTTCCCTCCAGGCCCTGCAGAACCTCTGAGCCCAACGACCTGGGTCAGGTCCCCTCACTGTCACTCCAGGCTGTGTGCCTTTGTGCCCGTCACTTAAATGTCCCTGAGCTTCTGCTGTCTCATCTGCTAAATGCAGATAATAATCACCATCCCTGCCTGGGAGAAGGGTGGAGACGCTTAAAACAAAGGGCCTTGCGTGGGGCCTGGCTCATTAGAAGGGCTCGGCAAGGATTCATGTTGATTGTGACGATGACGATGGTGAGCAGGGTAAACTCAGCCTCTGGTGGGTTCTCAGAAGAGCAGCAGGAGGGGCTGTGGTCCGACCTCCTGGAGCTCCCTGGAGTTTTTCAGGGGACTTTTCAGGCTGGTCAGTTTGTTGGTTCACTTTACTCTAGTAAAGACCTGGCGTGCGAAGAAGGTAGACAAATTTATCTTATCTTCCGTGGCTGACACTCACCACTACCCTAACCCCTCTCCATCTCATTTAAAGATGTTATCATAATTGGTCCTCAAAGATGTTTGAAAAGTCCCCGTCTGATTACATCGGTCCACAGCTGACAATCCTTCTGTGGATTCCATCGCTGTGCAAGCCCACGTGGCCTGATGTTCCCTCCTTGTGCCCTGCCTGCCTCCAGATACCGGTCTGCCTCCTGCTCGCCCCTCCTCCTGGAGCCTGCACACTGCCCTCCTCTGCCGGCCACGCTCTTCCTGCCCTCTCCTGACTCCTTTACCACTGAATCCTATGGCCACCGGCCCCCACAATCAGTCTTACTCATTCTCTAAGGTCCTGATGATGGGGATGCAGTAGGATAGTTACACGGGTAGTGAGGAAGTCCCGATAAGAGAGCACAGATAGAGAGGGAAACCTAGGGAATGTGGGGAGACCACTGTAAGTTAATAATTGCTCAAGAGGCCCATCAGAACGAGGCAGGCTTGCCTGACTAGTAGAGGAGAGAGATATGCCTCAGGCCATTGGGTGGGGGATGGGGTGAGGGCTGCATTAGGGTTCAGACCAAGGGCAGGAGTTTAAGGACCTCCCTTCTGCTGATTTGAATAAGCACCATGACAGTTCTAGTTTGACTGTATAGGGTCAAATACCCCCTTACCGGAAAAAAGAGGAAGAGGAGGTCTTTTCCCATCCCCACCCTCGTTGGATGATGAAACTGTAGCCCACCTAATCCTCAGCGCAGAGCCTCCTTGCCTGCCTGCTTGCATCTCTCACAAGTGTCCTTTCTTAATAAATCTATTTTTTGCCTATCACTTTGTCTCTCGCTGAATTCCTTCTGCACGGAGCCACAAAGAACCTGAACCTCAGCAAGTCCAGACACCGGATGAGGGAAAAACCATGGGTTCAAGTCCCAATCTGGGTTTAGCCGGGGTTCAAATTCCAGCACGTGGGTTCAAGGCCCAATTTGGGTTTAGGCTAGTTTCAAGGCCCAATTTGGGTTTAGGCTAGTTTCAAGGCCCAATTTGGGTTTAGGCTAGTTTCAAGGCCCAATTCGGGTTTAGGCTGGGTTTGAGTCCTGGCACGTGGTTCAAGTCATAAGTGCTGTCGGTTTCACTTCTACCCAGTGTGGAAGCTACTTGGCCACATGTGTCTTTGAGTGCTTGAAAATATGTCTAGTCCAAGTTGAGATGTGGTCTAAGTGTAAAAAAAAAAACCCACTAGATTTCAACCAGTCTGGAAAACAGACAAAAAAAAAAAAAAAAAAAAAAAAAAAAAAAGGTAGCATATCTAAATAAGGTTTGATAAGGTTCTATGTTGAAACAATAACACTTCAGGATATGAGGTTAAATAAAATACACTGTCAACATTAATTTCACTGCTTTTTACATTTTTGAAAAAATGTGGACACGCAAGCATTTAAATTTAGCCAGTGGTTCACATTCTGGTTCCTTAGACCAGCCCCACTCTGGGGCTTAGGGCTCCCCATGTTCCTCACCGAGGCACCTTCAGCTCTCTCACTGGGCAGGACTCCTTTACATGCTCTCTGGGTACCTGAGGCTTCTGCTCTGTAGCTCTTTCCCTTTACCATAATTAAAATTATGGTAAAGCCATAATTAAAACCATAATTAAAGAGCTCTGCAATTAGCATGTGACCATTCAGTGCAGAGTCCATGAGGTCGGGGGCCATGTCTCTAACTACAACTCTTTTCAGTTGCAGCCTCAGCCATTGGTACAGGGCCTGGCATTGCCAGGGCACTTGTATTCATTTCCTGTGGCTGCTGTTAGACATCACCACAGACTTAGTAGCTTAACGCAGCACAAACTAATCTGATAGTTCTGGAGGTCAGAAGTCTGAAATGGGTTTCACTGGGCTAAATACAGGTGTGAGAGCAGGGCTGAGTTCCTTCTGGAGGGTTCTAGGAAGATACTGTTGCCTTTCTGCCCCCAGCTTCTAGAGGTCGCCCACGTTCCTTGGCTTATGGCCCTTTCCTCCACCAGTCAGCAGCATTGCCTTCTCTAATCTCTCTCTGGCTCCCCTGCCTCTTTTTACTTGTGAATACCCTGTCATTGTACTGGGTCCACTTGGGTGGTCCAGAATATTCTCACCATCTTTAGGATCCATTTTGCCATGTGGGGTGATATAGACACAGGTTCTGAGGATTAGCCTTGGGCACCTCTGGGGAGCTCCAATTCTACCTATCACAGTGCTCAGTCTTTGTTGATAAACTGGATAACTGAATGTTTGGGTGAAAGATGGCTGCCTGGGTAATCCCCTTTCCTATTCCTCCCCAGCAGCTTCTCCCCAACTCGAAGAAGCCATGTTTGCTTAGGCTGGTTGCTCTCCCAGAAAACCTGCCCTTGCCTTCGTCCCCCCTTTCAGTTCTGACATAGGCCACCCTGGGGTCTAATTCAAGAACCATTCGCTCAACAGAGCCCTCCTCATTGTCCTCATTTATCTCCCATTTGCCTGAACTCCTGAGTTTTCACCACACTTTTCACACTAAAGAACATGCTCTTTGTTTGTTCTTTAAAGTTGTGGTTGGTTCTACTCTTAGAACAGGATGGTGGGCTCTTCTGGGCCGGGCAGGGACTGTGCCTTCAACTTCCCCGACTCTCTGCCCTCTCTGGAGCTTCGCGCTGAGCTGGGCACTCCACAGATGCTTAAAAAGTAATGGCTCACTTGCTCTCACGGCTCTGCCGGGAGCAACCTCCCCACATGTGAGGCCATGATGCAGCCGCTGGAATTTGTCTTTCTTTCCCACGAAGACTGTTAACACAGCAGACCAGCATTAACCCAAGTGGATGTGGGATGGTTAAGTACAAAGTCATTTTGGCAAAATGTGCCTTGCTTCACTCCAAGCAGAAATCAAATGTCATGATGCTCCACTATCAGGAAAAGTACATTGTATTTGGTATCACCCCAGGATCCAAAAACACAGATGGCATTAACTCTTCAGTGGCTGGGTACCAACATATGGTCCTTCTTTCCATTAATATCTCCCTGTGTGTACCTTCTCTCATAAAAGTATGCACACGTGCACACACACACACACACACACACACACACATTGTCTAGACTTTTCCCTGAATAATCTTCCAGCCTGAGATTATCTTTGCAATTAGCTATCTTATAATCACAGCATTGCTCACATCCTTCCTGATGAGATGGAGATTATGCCACTGATGATCATGGTGATGATGCCCTGATTGCTTTGGGCATTAAAACAAAATTCTTACAACTTAGCATGCATTATGATTTACTCATTATCAGTAGTCTTTGAAAAATATACTTAGTTGGCTATTTCACACCCTTTGAAAATAATCTGCATATTCTGAAAAAAAGATGATCAGTAAGAACATTGGACTTTGGGTCAATAGTCCGGCTCTATTGCTTCAAGTGAGTTACTGACTTGCAGTTGACCTTGGGAATGACCTTGGGGCTCTCTGGGCCTCAGCGACCTCACCTATAAAACCAGGGGTTGAATGAGATGATATATCAAGGATGTAACAGAAAACTGATAACCACGGTTAAACTAAGTTCTGCTTTAGAGCTTTTCCTTAACAAAAGAAGTCAGATACTGTCATTCCAGAACTGCTTCTCCATCCCCAGCATGTGACCTTTTTCTCCATGGCTTCAAGGTGGCTATTCCACCTCAAGGCATCTTGTTGTTTCCCAGAAAGGAAGTGGGAGAAAGACTACAGGCAAAAAATGTGTTGCGATCATTGAATCCGTCCTCCTCCCTTTTATTGTAATTAGGAAAAATGTTTTCCTGAAGCCCCAAGAAGTTTATTTCTACTGATTCTCATCAGATAAAGCTGAGTCTCATGGCCAGCACCTGCTACAAAACATTGTTAACTGTCAAAATGGTGATCATGGGAAAAAAAAAAAAAAACAAACAAACCAGGGTTGAGTGAGCCAGGAAGCAGGATAGAATGGCTATTGAGTGGGCATTCAGCCATACATGCCACAGATAGCTTCGAAGTTTCATTCTGTCTTGGATATCCCATTAATTGCACTTTAAAACCCATCATTACCCAATGCAGGGTTCCACTACATCGGTCCCTCATGTACACAGTGCTTCGTCCTGGCTTGGATTAGCAGATTAACCTCATTAGCCTGATAGGGAAAGCATGTTAAATCCAGCATCTGGCAGAAGGCAGAGTGGGGTGGGTACGGGGAACCATCCATTCATTCTGCCTCCTCTTTCTGTTCTCTTCTCCCTGAAGGAGACAGGCAAGAAGGCAGCCTTATAACTAATGAGCAGCAGGAAGATCCCTTCAGGCTGGTATATACCTTCCTCTTCCTTAGAGTCCAGGCCAAGAGGTGAGGGAGGGGTGGATGGCCAGCCTAGCAAAAGCAGCCTTTACTTTTTGCTGCAGTGGACATCTGTGGCTTTGTTTAACCTCAACATAAATCCATAAACATGGTAATGTGTGAAATTCTACCTCTCCTGATGGATGCAGGCTTGGTAGCGGCAGAAGAAAGCCAAAAGAATGCCAAAAGAATGGTCCCTGGAGACTGGACCTTTAGCAGAGTGATGCGGGGATGGAACATATCACCTGCCCTGGATCCTAGAGTGGTTCTGTCTCTGTACTTTGTAGCCCTGTTCTCCTTGCCCTTCTGATAAATATCTTCTCTGATTAAGGCAGACACAGTCAACATCTCTTTCTTGTAAACCCCCAAACCCTAACAAGTATATCTTTTAATTGCATTACTTCTCCCTAGGGGTACTTGAATACAGCAAGGAGACTGTGATGCTTCTGAACCAGCCCTTGGTAGGGTACTTGTCCTGAATCTGCCTCTAATCCTCTAGATGATTTTGTACATACCTCTTGCCTCTCTATGCCTCAGTTTCCTTATTTGTTAAGATAGTGGGTTGGATCAGCCCTGTAGTTTCAAACTATTTTCTGAGTGTTTCAGGATTTCGTCCCAGAAAATCCTCAAGGGTCTACATGGGAGCTCAGGAGAAGCCCATTACAATGGGCTCTAGGCCCCCCCATCCCTCTTCAATTAGAATAGCTTGGCTTTCATCCAATTTCTGTATTGAGCATGAGATTTTTTTTATTGGTCCTCAGCTAAAAATAAACATTTGAAAAATGCTGGACAATATGATCTCGAAAGGGCCCTTCCAGCTCTGATGTTCTGTGATTCTAAGCAGGTGGAATATTTGGTAACATCTTTTCATTCATCAGCATAATTAGGTGTGCAGGAAGCCTGCCAAAACATAATCTATATCTAAATAAAATCTTCTGTGTGCAAAACAACGGCAATGAAGGACATTCAGAAAAGGGCAGGCTGTGTGGAAGAACTAGAAACAAACAAAGCCCAAATCCCTGTTTTGCAATTCTGGCAATGCCTGGTGTGTGGATCTAGGCAAGGAAGCCCACCACAGCTTTACGTAGTCTTTGCTGTTGTAAAACAAAGACTGCAAACTCACATGCAAGCTGAGTCTGGGCCCCATGTTTCATTGGACACATTCAATGTTTCACAAACTTTCAATTAGTTATCACCAATATTCATAAATTGGAAAAAGCATTTAAAAATCATGTTTCCTGCCTTCTTTTGAAAAACTGGAAGATGTGGCACTGTCAGCCTTGCATTCTAATGGGGCAACAATCAACCCTGAGCGGGGCAGCCACGGGCTCCTTTCAGCTGAGGCACATCTGTTTCATTTTGTTCCGGCCCAGCTACTCCTTCCCATTTTCCTGACCCCAAGGCCAGATGCTGGCTACCAGGTGGCCTTCACTCGTACTCTGCTTTTTTGTGTTTTCCTCTTGCAGGGTAATGATAAATGAAACATCAACTCTTTCTTATATCTCTGTCATTACCCAAAGTGGAAAAAAAAGCTAGACTAAGAAAGACATGCTATTCCAGAAAAACAGGGCAGAGATGGTATTTATTTATGACAGTGGCTTATAAATGGGGGTCATTTTGCACACACACACAGAGGACATTTGGCAAGATCTAGAGACTTTTTTGCTGTCATAATTAGGGAGGATGCTTTTGGCATCTGGTGGGGAGAGGGCAGGAGTAATACTGACTATCCTAAAATGCACAAAGTGGCCCCCACAACAAAGAATGATCCAGCCCTAATGTTGACAGTACTTGCTTTATGGGTTTCTGTGGGTTTAACATGCATCAGCCCCTTCACTCTTTCCCATTACCTGCTTGGGCCCTGAGCTTCAGGCCTTAGTGATACAGGCCCAGCCTTGATGATGAACAAGCCAGGATTGGAAAATTAGGTTCCATCCTGATGAGGCGTGGGTGAAAATGATGATTAAAAACTCTGACATGGTTATGGCCTCTGTGGCTTCACTCTCCCAGTTTTTGCTCTCATGATCCTCGTAATTACCCTGAGAGAAGGCACTATTTCCCCAGTTCCCTTGCTTTGGGCCTCTGACATGACAGAGCAAGGCCCCAGACAGAGATGCAGCAGTCTGTTCTGAGCCCGGTGCCCCAGCTCTCCTTTGATTCTGTGAGCCAGTCCACAGCCCTCCTCTTACCAGGATGTGCTCTCGGCTGAGCGCAATGCTGGCAGCACCCACAGAACCCAGACTGACAGTCTGTCCACTGGGCTTCCCTTAGAATGAATGGATCTTGCCCTGGTGCCCAGGACATCAGATGGGGACTGAAAGACACTAAGAGGTCTGGGGAGGCAAGAAGCAAAGTCAGGGGAGGTAATTTAGGTTGAATCCAAGAGCCAGGCACAGTCCTGCAAGTGCTCCACTGAAGAGGGTCGACATTCGAGTCCAGGGCAGAGCAATTCGGCTGCAGAGAGCCAAGGAGGGCGCACAGAAATTGAAGGTAAAAATTACTCATTACTTGTTAACTATTTACTCATCCATCCTTCCATCTGTTCATCCTTTCCACACCTGTTTATGGAGTAAAATCCAGGCCTTGGGCAAGGTATGTGGCCCCCATCCTCCTGGAATCAAAACCAAGCTCTGGGACTTGCTGCTGTTTCATCTCAAGCAAGCTACTTTCCTCTCTCAGTTTCTCGATCAACAAAAGGATCGGGGCAGGGGGGTTCCATCTTGCAGAAGGTGATGCAAGAGGATTGAATAAGATCTCCTTAGCACAGGTCTGACTCAGACTCTCAACAAATGTCTTCCTGATTCCATCTCCCCTTCCCTCCTCCCACGGGGACCACTCAGCTCACACATGATTCCTGTAGCTCACAGAAGCAGGGCCAGCTGCTGGGGTCACCTTCCAGCTCAAATTGTATCACAAATGACCTTTGCCTTCCATAGAAGTTCTCCCCCATGAGGTGGGAGGGTCTTTTGTAGATCACAGCACCACATAAGAAGGAGGATGCAATGCAGAATGCCCACCAAGAGCAGGGGGCTTGCACGTGACGTGTGAGGACGTGCATTCTCACCGCGGTCAGGCTCTTCCTCCTTTTTGTAAATCCCAATTTGCCCTCTTAACCCCTCAGGGGCATCAAGGAGAGGCAGATCCACAGCTGTCTGGGGGCCTGGGAGACGGTGATGGGCACCTTCTCTCATCGGGCACTTAACAAGGACCCGGGGTGCGCACAGTGATAAACTATTATTTCAGGCTCCCACTGCTGAAAGCCCCATGGCCCTTTAACAGATGGTCTTCAAGAAGGAGCCTGGCATGTGCAGATGTGTCTGTCTGGATGTGTGTGCCTACTCACCAAGCTTGTACCACATATCACGGATGGAGAAGCCAATTAGCCGTCTCATGTCCCCGTACCTAGGAGAAATAAAAAATGTCTGCTCCAGGCACCATCTCAGGGATTCGCATGATCCCCCCACCCAACACACACACACCGCCGCCTTTCAGGAGCTCCAAATGCAACCTACTTATTCAGGATTTTGTTGTATTTGGCGTGCGAGAACTGCTCCAGCTGCAGAGAATCTTGCGTGATAAAAGCCACTGCCAGATGAAAATAGTTGTTCCACAGCTGTAAATGAAAGAGCAGAGAACAGTCATGGAGAGGGTCTGAAGTGGGAAAGCATATTAAATGCTGGGTAGTGTGAATAATTTATGAAGATGGCAGAAGACAGAGGCAGAACCAGTTTAATTTTGCACACTGCAATTGTCTAACTGGCACTGATTCTGAAATGAACATCACGGCCAAGGCGAGGACAATGGATGGACTTCTCTAGGCGCTGACCACGTACTCTCTGAACAACAGGATGTAGGCAGAGAGGAAGGGTTTAGGAAGGCTGCTTTTTTTTTTCTTCTTGTTATTTTGCTTCATTTTGTTTTTTTAAAGACAACTCGCCCCAGCTGCGTGCCCTGATGAGCTGGTTCTCTGCCCTAGAATTAGAGGGTGATGACAGATAAGTATTTCAGAGGCTCTCAGCCTTTCTAGAAGTCCTCCCTAATTCACCCCATGTCTCAGAGCACCAGCCAGCAACCTATTGCATCTCAGAGTATTTTGCCTTCTCCTTCCCCTTAGTTCAATGGTTTCAAAGTGTGGCCCTGGGCCAGCAGCAACAGCAGCACCCGAGAACTCTTTAAAATGCAAATTCTCTGGTTCTCCCCACCCCAACACCTACTGAATCAAATCCCAGAAACCCATATGTTCACAAACACTCACTGATTCTTTTTTATTTTATTTTATTTTATTTTATTTTATTTTATTGGAGCAGAGTTGACTCACAAAGTTGTTATTTTCAGGTGCACAGCAAAGTAAATCAGTTATACATATACATACATCCATTCCTTTTCAGATTCTTTTCCCACATAGGTTATTAGGCAATATTGAGTAGATTTCCCTGTGCTATACAGTCGATCCTTGTTATGCCTATCTATTTCACACACAGTGGTGTGTGTATGACAATCTCAAACTTTACCTCTCCCCCTCCATGGCTTCCCCTTTGGTAACAGTGTGTTTTCAAACTCTTAGAGTTCGTTTGTGTTTTGTAAGTTCTTTCGTATCATATTTTATTAGACTCAACATATTAGTGTGCTCATAGAATATTTGTCTTTTTCTGTCTTACTTCACTTAGTAAGATAATTTCTAGGTCCGTCCATGTTGATGCAAATGGCATTATTTCTTTTATGGCTGAGGAATATTCCATTGTATATATGTACCACATCTTCTTCATCCAATTGTCTGTTGATGGACATTTAAGCTGCGTCCAGGTCTTGGCTATTGTAAATAGTGCTGCAATGAAATTTGGGGTACATGTATCTTTGCAAATTATGGTTTTTTCCAAACATATGCTGAGGAGTGGGATTGCTGGATCATACGGTAGTTCTATTTTTATTTTTTTAAGAAAATGCCATATTGTTCTCCATAGTGATTGTACCAATTTATATGGTGGTTCGATTTTTATTTGTTTAAGGAATTGCCATATTGTTCTCCATAGTGATTGTACCAATTTATATTTCCACCAACAGTATAGGAGGGTTCCCTTTTCTCAACACCCTCTCCAGCAGTTATTATTTGTAGACTTTTTGGTGATGGCTGCTCTGACTGGTATGACGTGGTATCACATTGCATTTCTCTAATTACCAGTGATGTTGACCAGATAGACTTAATTGATATTTATAGAACATTCCATCTGAAAGCAGCAGAATACATATTCTCGTCACATGTACATGGAACATTATCCAGGAGAGAGAACATTCTGGGCCACAAACCAAGCCTGAGTCAATTTAAGAAAATTGGTATCATAGCAAGCATCTTTTCTGACCAAAATTCTATGAGACTAGAAATCAATATCAAGAAAAAAAAAACTGTAAAAAACACAAGCACATGGAGACTAAACAATATGCTACTAAACAACTAGTGGATCACTGAAGAAATCAAAGAGGAAATAAAGAGTTACTTAGAGACAAGTGACAATGAAGATACAATGATCCAAAACCTATGGGACATAGCAAAGGTAGTTCTGAGAGGGAAGTTTATAGCAAAACAATCTCAACTCAGGAAACAAGAAAAATCCCAAATAAACGATGCAACTTTATACTTTAGGCAACTAGAGAAAGAAGAACAAACACAACTCAAAGTTAGTAGAAGAAAAACCATAAAGATGGGAGCAAAAATAAATGAGACAGAGATGAAGAAAACAACAGAAAAGATCAATGAAACTAAAAGATGGGTCTTTGACAAGATACACAAAATTGATAAATCTTTAAGCCAGACTCATCAAGAAAAAAAGGGAGAGGGATCAAATCAGTAAAACTAGAAACGAAACAGGAGAAATTATAACTGACACTATAGAAATATAAAGGATCATATGAGATTACTATGATTTAGGCCAATAAAATGGACCACCTAGAAGAAATGGACAAATTCTTAGAAAGGTATAACCTTCTAAGACTGAACCAGGCATAAAGAGAAAATATGAAAGACCAATCACAAGCCTGAAATTGAAACTGATTAATAACACTTCCAAAAAATAAAAGCCCAGGACCAGACAGCTTCACAGGCAAATTCTGCCAAATATTTAGAGAAGAGTTAACACCTATCCTTCTGAAACTCTTCCAAAAAATTGCAGAGGATGGAACATTCCTTAGCTCATTCTGTGAGGCCACCATAACCCTGATACCCAAACCAAAGACACCACCAAAAAAAGAAAATTATAGGCCTATACCATGAATGTATATAGATTCAAATATCCTCAACAAGATATTAGCGAACCAAATACAACAATACATTAAAAGGATCACACACCATGGTCAAGTCGTATTTATCCCAGGGATGCAAGGATTTTTCAATATACGCAAATCAATCATTGTTACACACCACATCAACAAACGGAAGAAGCACTCACTGATTCTAATGCTTATTTGAGTTCAAGAACCACCAAGAGCCCAGTTTATAGATAGGTTTGTAATAACTTCAACACTTAGATGATCTCTTGGTGCCAAATGCAGAGACTAACACTAGAATCCACTCCACCTGCTCACTGTGAAACAGATCTAGCAAAGTGTACAGTGCAGGGCAAGGGCTCCAAAGGGTAGCAACATTGACAGTGAAACTGACACAGGCTATAGAGCCCAAGAGGTGGAGATCCAAACCAAGGTATTGTTGGGCCTCCATGAGCCCATCTGCAAGGGGGGTACCCTCGGTTTCCATGGTAGAGGGCTGTAGTAAAATCATGTGTTTAAAGGGCATGGATCTCAGTAAGAGCTCCAAAGCACTGGTTAGCCTTACCATTCTTTTCATTATTCTAGTGACATCTTTGGTACCAAAGCAAAGAGTACAACCTGGCACCTTCAGCACTCAAAGGCAACTATTACAAGACACCGTTGCCCTGCAAGGAGCAGGTGGGGGAAACTTTGCTGGGCAAAGCTCACCCACTTCCAGTCTCCTGTCAACACTGAATAGCAAGAGCAGGGGTAATACCAGCTAGAGAAATCACCAGCCAATGATTCAAAGGTGTTCATTGGAGGTTTCATATGAACACTCAAAGATGTTCATCGGAGGTTTCAGATGGCCAAGACTAAGTAAAAGGCAGTTCTACACTTAATGATGTTCTTATCACTGCCAGAGTATTACTTTCAAACGGGCTTGTGGTTCCAGTTTCAGAAAGAAGCAAAACAAGCCCTTCATTTTACCGTGGGCCAGGCACTTACCCATACATCCCTCCTTTCATCTCTCAAAACCTGATAGCTATTAGTAGGCCCATTTTACAGATGAGGAGACCAAACCTTAGTGGGGTTAAGTATTTTGCTTAAGGTCACACAGCTTGTTATACATGCAGTAGAGCTGGCATTTAAACCCAGGCCCACTGATTGACATTCAGGGCTCTTTACACACCATGGTCAGGTCAGTCTTTAGCTGAGGATGCATTAATACATTAACACATAACTGCCTATTCCAGAGGAGGGAGGGGGTTGATTTGCTCAGACTCATAGGCAGAATATGAGCACCTTGGCCTCCTTGGCTCTGCTTACAGTGGTTCTCACACCACAGCACCTAAGTCCCATTCTTGTATCAAAGCCCAGTTCAAGACCCATTTCCTTTATGAGGCCTTCCCAGAAGACAGACCACATCAGGTCCGCTCAAGCCTTCTGGATTTGAGTAGCACTTAGTAGGTGCAACTACAGATATGGGTCCACTGAACTGGATTTGAGTAGCACTTAGTAGGTGCAACTACAGATATGGGTTGCACCTGAACTTCCCATGACAGTATCATTCAGTGGTTAAAAGCAAATGCGTCAGCATCTCATAGACTAGGGTATGGATACCAGTCTCTCTCACTAGCTGAGCTGCCTCTGGCTGGTTCCTTGACCTTTCTGAGCCGCATTTTCCTTACTTATAAAGTGGAGAAAATAATGGAAACTACCATAAGGGATTGTTATAAATGCTGGATGAAATAATATGAGCATGAAGGCATCCATCAGTGTTCAGCAGATGGAGTGGTGGTGTTGGCCATGGTGCTGACTGTAGAGTATGTGGAAGCCCTGTCTTTCCCAATTCTCAGTTGCACTAGCAGCAAGGGTCCTGGTTTCCATTATTTGTATCCCTAATGCCAAATGCAGCACAAATTCAGGCTTGGATACAGTTGTGTTCCAGAAAATATTTATTTACTGTTTACCATTTTGTTAGATTCAACAGTTGTTTCAAAAGATCCCAGATTTTTCTTTCCTCCCTGCCCCAAGCTGTCTGGTGACATTTTACTAAGAGCTCAGCCTGGCTGGTTCAGAGAAGCCACAGAAACTTTAGCAACACACATGGGTCTCTCTTTCCCTGGGGTAAGAGGTGAGACGATTTCTGATTAAGAATTTAATATTTTGAAATCACAGGACAATGGAAGGTTAAAGCTGGAATAAATTTAAGGGTCATCTGACCCAACTCTATTACTTCACAGACGTAAACAGTGAGATCCAGATAAATTAAACTACCACCCAGTCATACTGCTAGTTAGTGTAATTAGAATTTAGCTATTTTAAATTAACTCTCAAAAAATTATAAATATAATATATGAACACAGTAAAAAATTAAATGGTTGAAAAGATTAAATCATAAAAAAATAATTTTCTATCCTACCTTGGACCCTAGTCTAATTCCCCAGAAGAAAATGTTTTACCAAATTCCTGGATATCCTTCCAAAAATTTTTGTGTATAAACAAACATATGTATAGACATATATTTTTTTCAAAAAAGAGTCTGCTGTACTTTGCTTTTTTCTCTCATCAATATTTCTGGCAGATGTTTCCATATTAGCATATAGAGATCTTCATTCTCTTTTATTGTTGCATGGTCTTCTGCTCTGAGAATATACTTTAATTTTAACCAATTTCCTATTTAGAGACATTTAGCTTGATTCCAACTTTTTCTCCTTTAGCATCAGTGCTGTAATCAACATTCTGGTTTACATATCTTTATGTATGGGAGACTATCATGTAATATACAATCTTAGAGGTGGAACTGCTAATGCACAGGGTCTATGCAGACTTTTTTTTTTTTACTCTTTGTTTGCTGTCTTTATTTGTTTTCATGGGTACTGTCAGGTTGCCTTCCAGGATTCCAATCCAATTACCAGCTCCACTGTCATGGGCAAGTTACCCTACTTCTCCGAATCTTTAGATAGTATCTAAAGGGGGTTGTTATAAAGACTAAATGAGGAAATTGCTACCTAGTAAACTCCCACTCAGTCTTAGTTCAAAAATCACTTCCTGGGGAAGTCTTCCCAGCTTCCCTGGACTAAAGTAGATCAGCCCCATTATTCACCCTCATTACACCCTGTTCATAGGAGTAATGACATATTTTAAGCAGAACTAATTTACTTTCTGCCTCCTCCATTGGATGTAAGCATCACGCAGGCAAGAACCTCATCTTTCTCTCTCTCTCTTTTTTTTAGGGCTGCACCCACGGCATATGGAGGTTCCCAGGCTAGGGGTCTAATCAGAGCTACAGCTGCTGGCCTATGCCACAGCCACAGAAATGCAGGATCTGAGGCATGTCTGCGACCTACACCACAGCTCATGGCAAGGCCGGATCCTTAACCCATTCAGCGAGGCCAGGGATTAAACCCGCAACCTCGTGGTTCCTAGTTGGATTCATTTCCGCTGCACCATGACGGGAACCCCAAGAACTTCATCTCTTTACTCAGTGTTGTATATCTAGGGTCTAGGATTGTGTTTAACCCAGCATATGCTCAGGAAATTTTTGTTAAATGAGTTCATTAAAGAGCCCAGCCCTCCGCATGAGTCCTTATTAAGTCCTCCCCAGAAACTCTGAGATTTGTATTATGATTCTCAACATTTTAGAGAGTAAGAAGCCGAGGCTCAGAGAGGTTGAATAACTTGCCCACGGTCACACAAAGCTGGCATTTGAATCCAAGTTTATCTGTTTCCAGAACTTGTCTTCTTTAACCATTCTGCTCTTCTGCTAAAAATCACTTTTCTTCTCCTTTCTCCATTTCTGTCAACCTTTGTTGTTGGTTGAGGTTTCCACTGGTTCATTGGATGTCTTTACAGCAGAGACAGCAAGAATTTTTGATCCTGTAAGATTCTTCCTCAATGGGCTTGAATTATTTGCTCCAAATTCCGATTTTTTAAAAAAGGACCCAACACCCAGGGTTGCCGAAACACAGTCAGTATACCATCTTCCGTGGTGCAAAGGTCTAGTTGCCATGATGTTCTGAAGATGCTGTTGGTTCTGCGAGTGCAAGTTTCCAATTATGGATTCAGATTGGCGACATTAGGCCAGAGGTTGTCTGGAGCCCTCAAACTGAGGCAGGCAGGGCTGCGTAAACTATTGTCAGGCATGTGACCATCTTTCTGCCTGGTGGAGGCATCCTGCCATGAGCCTCCCTGTGGGTAGTGCCATAGTCCTCTTTAAGGGCATGGGGCACTCTTCCTTGAGTTTCCCTCTGGGTCTGTGTTCCATCTCTCATGGTTTTTTTTTTTGTTTTTTTGTTTTTGTTTTTTGCCATTACTGGTTACATTTCCCATTATAAAGACCAACCCTGCCCTTACACTTCCACCAATGGCTGGAGATATTCTGGAAGCTCTTGATTTCACGGGGTCTCCCATTCAAGTTCAAAAATGATCCCAAGGTTCTCTGAGGCACAGAGGCTGATCCAGAAATGCCTCAAGGCCAAGGCTGAAATTACCAAAGGCAGAGCCAACTAGAGCTGTTGTAGTAGTAGCAATCCCACCACTGCCTAAGATGGAAAAAGTTGATCTGGAGCCAAAGAGTACATCTGAAGTGTAACCACTGATGTCTGGGCCAGTCAGAGTTGCAGACACAGAGAGTCTAACCCCACAGCCAATCATCATAGAGCTCTCTATCCCAGGCCAGCCTGAGCTAATAAGGGCAGACAGTGTTTCTGGAGCTATGTAGAGCTGTCTCCTAGATCTGAAAGGTCACCTGTTTCTACGAGACAGTGCAGAAGAGTGAAAAGAGCTTGGGCTTTGAAGATTGGTCTGCAGTTCAATCCCAGCAGCCCCACTTAGTAGTTAGATGGCATTTAACAGGAAACTCAATCATTTATCTAAACCTTGGTTTGTTCATCAGTAAAATGGGTATATCCCAACCTAAGAGGGTCATGATAAGGATCAACATGCCCTAAGTAAATGCCTAATAAAAGTTAGTCATTTTCTTCAAAAGCTTGGATGCTAGAAGATGGATTTACAGCCCACTATTGAGACACCAAATCCTTGAGGACTGGGGAATGTTCTGCTTTGCTTCTGAATTTTTCAAGGCATGTTGCACTAGCCTGGACTCATGAAAATTGCTCTTAAACAAAAATTCTCACTGAGTTAAATGTGAAATCCTCTCTTGGTCGTCTGTGACCATGTAGACACATGCAAATGTCAAGGCCCAGCATCTGAATAGGGCCTGGGAATGAAAATTATTTTAGCCCCAAACAGGAAACATCATTTTTGTAATTCTTAAGTCTTGTCACCCACAGAGTGGCACCCACAGAGCTTCTTGCTTTTTGCCCTTTGAATCATAAAAACCACAGTTCCGGAAAAGACATTAGGGATAATCTCATTGTACCTGCCCCTTCTCTGGACAGCAGCTGCCAAGGCCAGCAGTGCTTAGTGATGGATGCTGTTCCTGCTGATATTAAATGCATAATTAATGAAACTGTAAGAAGGAAACAAGGCATGTTCCAGGCAGGGTACAGAGAACAAATCCATTCTTACATGAGCGAGGAGAAGGTAAGAGAACAAAGATAAGGTTGAAGAATGATCCTGTTCTTGAGTCTTTTCCAGTGAATATCTACGGAAGTCTCATTAGAAAAAGAGACTTATTTCATTGTGTAATGTTGGCCACTTTCTCATCTTACAAAATCTTGTGGGTGTGACAGCCCCAGGCAGTGTTGGGATGACCAGAAAGATGCCTCCCTACCATCCTGTTGGCTGCGGACATACATGAGCTCCCGGACCTGACGCATTTAAGACCATCATCATCATCCAAATGGTAACAGTTACTAAAATTACAGTGAACTCACAGGTATTAAGTAGCTACAATGTTCCCAGCACTGTTCTAAGTGTTTTATATGAATTAATTCACTTCATTTCAACAATCCAATGAGGTAGCTACCAATAGTGTCATAATTTGACATTGAGGAAACTGAGCCACAGAGAAATGAAGTGCCTAATGTCACACGGCTCAAAGATGCAAACATTCCATGTATGAAATCCCTGCTTCTCAGAGCTCCTCTCAGATACAGATATTCTTTCAGGAAAACTGGATAAAAGCTAAAAGAATGGCATACAGGACTGAAGCTAAGCTCTTCTCTCTCTGGCAGAGAGCCAGAGTCGGGAAATCAGGTCTGAGGCTGTAATTGCCAATGCCCACGCAAAGGGATGAACAAATGAGCCAACAGATTTATGGCCCAGATACTGCCTTGCCACCGATTCCTAGGTGTGTTGTTCAAGCCGCCCTCCCCCAAAGCAACGGCCTTATTAACTTCCCTGATGACACCTGTAGCCAGAGTCTGAGCCACATTTGGGAGGGGATCAAACACTTCTGATTCAAACAGCCAAAGTGACAGGTTTTATTTCCACATTGAAGATTGATAACTCTCACTCAGACCCTGCCGGGCAGTCAACCCAATGTGGTGGGGAAACTCCATCTCTAGCCACTGCTGTGCTCTGTCCCACCTCTGCACTGACATGCTGTGTGACTTCAGGCTGCCCATCACCTGGGCGTCCTACTACCCACATCCCTCCAGCAGAGGAAATCATAATAGTAAGTACCTGTAGGGTAGCTGTAAGGACTGAGAAAGATAACGCGTAAAATGCTTGTCGTGAGATCTGTGTGTACAATCGCTGTCAGAAAATGGCAGCTATTCTTTTTATCCTCATTATCACTATAGTTCAATTGCCTGATTTAAATGCAAGGGGGTGGGAGGAAGTCTTATTCAAACGTATTGTTTACTAAGTACTTATAGGCTGGTGACACCCAGCAGAGTGGATCTCACAGACCTCAGCCCAGGCATCACCTCCTCCAGGAAACCTACTGTGTGCCGGGCACAGTGCTTAGAGCCCTGTGAGTTAGTCTTTGCACTCCTGAAGCTTATCTTCTCCCAGAGGAAAGAAAGAGAACAGGCACATAGAACAGCAAAAAAGATCCCACCAAGCACTATCAAGAGACTACAGGAGTTCCTGTTGTGGCTCAGCAGGATCAAACCCGACTAGTAGCCACAAGGCCGTGGGTTCCATTCCCTGGCCCCACTCAGTGGGTTAAGTATGTGACATTGCCATGAGCTGCAGTATAGGTTGCAGACTCAGCTTGGATCCTGAGTTGCTGTGGCTGTGGCCGTCAGCTGCAGCTCTGATTCAACCCCTAGCCTGGGAACTTCCATATGCCATGGGTGCGGCCCTAAAAAGATTTGAGAGAGAGAGAGAGAGAGAGAATGAGAGAGCTAGAGGCTAGAGACTACAGCAGGCTGAGCTTGAGACCTCGTGACCTTGTGGTTGCTAGGGGACCTTCAGGGAGGAGTCAGGCTGGGAGGTCTCTTGGAGGAGGAAGAATCTGGATGGAAACTGTTGGGACTTTACAAGTGAGTTCCCCCAGCAAGAGCTCTGGCACATTCCAGTTCTGGAAAAGCCCCACCAAGTGGCAAGCATTCCACAGATGAGTCCGCTGAGGCACAGATGCAGTCCAGGCCTTGCCTGAGGTGGCGCAGCTGGTCAAGGATGGAAGCCCAGACAGGAACTGAACACCCAGAGGAGCAGGCAGAAACACCCTCATCCCAGTTTGCTGGCTACTCCCTAAGCTGGCGCTATAAGAGATGCTAGAGGTCAGGGGCTGCCCTGGAGGGAGCATCCCCTTTTGGGGGGGGTCTTCCCTCTCACACCTCCAGCCAGAGGGAGCCACCTGGCTTCATGTGCCAGGCTTTGACGAGTTGCTTCTACCTGCCAGGGCCTTGAGCAGGTGTGTCGCTCTTCCCCAAGGGCATGATTTGAGGCCCCTGAATCTCAGAGAGGTCTTGTCTGAGCACTAAAAGTGATTCCGAAGAATCAGAAAATGATAGACCTGACTAGGGAGCTTTATTTTTCAGTATCTGGGAAGGGCTGCTTTTGTAGGTGCCAGTGAATAGGAAAGTAAGAAAAGAGGATACATGTTTAAAAGGTGGCGCACACTCTGGCAGTGACTGAGTGTATGTCTCCTCTTTAGCACAAGATACATTGCACAGTCACACTTGCATATGCTGCTCAGTTGAGGACTGTTTAATCAAGGGCCTGGTTCCGAGCTCTGAGTAATTCTCTCCCCATCACCACCACTCGGTGGAAACCTGCAGAGACACAGGCATACCTTTGGGAGAGCTCTGGGATGTGTCTGAGGGAGCAGTCAGCCTGGGATGCTGGAGCTGGCCTGCCAGGCACCCCAAGGACAGCTCTGGGGCCTCACACTCACCTGGAACTCAAAGTTTGTGTTTTCCAGGAACTTCTGGTTCATGGTTTCTGCAAACTTGTTGATAGCTCTCAGGAAGACCCTGGAAGAGGGAAGAAGGTCACCCGGCCATCTGAGCACTTTAACCCAGACATCCCTCCCTCGTGTTCCAGACAACAGATCCCTCAGGGAGCGTCCCAAAGACCCAAGGAGAGGCCGGCTGACCCACATAAACACCTGCTCACACCACAGACCTGGGGCCATGTCTGCCCTGCCCTGTCTATTTGACTTCATTTAGAAAATTTGTCTCTTGTTGAAGCTCTTACAAGCTTATGGCAGAAAATGCATGTCATCCAGAAAGATAGAAAGACAAATTGTCTCCTCCCAAATCAAATAAATAAACAAACAACACACCACCTATCATCTGGGGAAAACTGTCATTGACATTTTGATGAACATAATTTCAAACCTCTCCCTAGATGTATATACACGATTGCTATTTTAAAGATATCATTTTGATAAAAGGGGTTAAATGATGAATTCTACTTCACAGCCTGTCTCTTTTACTCAACAGTAAACCATGTGTTTCTTTCATGCCAATGAATCCCTTTTAATCACTGAAGAGCATTCCACTGTATGGGTGTATCACAGTTTAATTTCATCAGTCTTTTATTGATGGCCCTTTATGTTGTTTCTAAGCATTTTCTGTTGTAAACAGCATTTCCCTAATCACTCTTCTATGTATGCCTTGTACCTCCTAGATACCCCTCGTCTCCAGTTTTCTCCTTGAATAGGGATGCTGGTCAAATCTTATGCATTTTGAACATTTTGGTACCCGTTGTAAAATTGTGTTTGTCCTTAAATGCCCTCCATCCATCCCTTTCTCTCCTTCCTCCCTACTGACTGGTCTTGCAAACCCTTATCTCTTGCTCTTTCAACCTCTAGAGTGCCTTACTCTTTGGGACAGTTCCAATCCTGCTGATCACCGACTTCAATGACTCCCCACTGGCCACAGAATGAGTCCAAACTCTCTTGACAGTCTATGCCCTCCAGGATTGGACCCCACCTTCTTTGCTAGACTCATTTCTCACTATTATGCTCTGCTTTTAGTTGTCTTCCTTTGCATAGAACACCCCCTCCTTCTAATCTCTTTAGAGCAAGGTCTACTGTGTCTTTGTGTCCCCCAGAGAACAGTCAATGCAATTGCTTTTCTCAGAGTTTATCCTGTGCTATACAAGGAATTAGTTGTGTGACTCAGCCTCCTCCAATAGACTGCACTTTCCTGAAATCAGAGACTCCCTCCATAAGCTCTTTGACTCTCCACTCAACATGCCTTTGACTCCCAAATTGTATATCTTCATCGCTGGTCTCTCGCCTGAGCTCCGTCTTGCTCTCCAGCTCTTTGCTCTACACACTTGGATGACTAATAGGCATCTCAAACATACATGTCAAAAACTCAACTCCTATCACCCACCCTCTTTCTGTTGTTTTCTCATCTAAGAACAACTCAATTCTTCCAACTGCTCAGGGGGTGGGAGGACTTTCCTTGACTTTTCTCTTTCTCTCATACCCTACACCTGGCCAGTCAGCAAAACCTCTTAGGATTACTTTCAAAATATATCCAAATTCAACTACTTCTCATCACCCACTGTCACTGACCTGAACCAAGCCACTTTATTTCTGTCTTGGGTTTTTGCAGTCACCCCCCGCCCCCATCGGCTACATGCCCTGCTGCGGCCAAGTCTCCATTGTGTGTGTGTGTGTGTGTGTGTGTGTGTGTGTGTGTGTGTGGTGTGTGTGTGTGTGTGTGTGTATTTGCAAAATATACCAGGGCAGAGGCCAGATCTTACCTGCACTATGTCTATAATTTCTGATTATCAGTGGACTATCAATAATTTCTCTACCAAGTAGCTGGCCAAGGGAAAATGTTTGGCTACCAATGGGAAGCCAGTAAAAGGAAGTGTTTTTCCGAGGTTGTTGCTTTGGGTGATAACTGGGACTCAGTTCTTCTGGGGAACTTCTGAGAGACTGTATAGGACACACCTGAGCATCAGAAATGTCCTGGAGCCAGAGAAAGCCCAGAGAATAAAAGAGTAGGAAGCTCTCGGGACACATAGGCCATGTCCATGGAAGTTGCAGGTGTATTTTTGGTGGGCAGCTATAGCATAAGTTATATCAGGCATTGCTTGTAAAGAACCTGGACTAGGTGTTCACTGAACACTCAAATGTTTATTGAACCACTGCATCCTGTATTGGGATCACAAGATTTGCACACATATACACACACATACACACAATCAGATGTGATTTCTGGCTTTATAATTTCCCGGCTGTGTGGTTTTGAGACATGTTCAGATCACCTTTGACGTCTAAGTGCCCTTGCTGGTAAAAACAGCAGCAGTGTAACCCTTTTCACAGGGTGGCTGCAGGGTTTAATGGAAAATGTATGCAAGTGCTGAACATAGTGCCTGACACCCAGTGACAGTATTAACATGGTCGCCATGGCTGTTCAGATCCCTTTGGGTTGCTTCACTCTGCGTTGAAAGGCAGGGACCAAGAGAAAAATGGACAGCCTTTGAAAAAGCATCGACTTTTTCTCCTTAAAGATGAGTTCTGATTCCTCAGATGGAAATTCCCATTGAGTAGCTGTCATTTATGTATAGACATCTCAGACTGCCTGATATGATACCAAAATGAAGGGTTTTATGCATTCTCTGCAGGAACAAAGTTATCATTAGTTTCAGTAACAGTTATTATTTTAATTGTCAACCTAAACCTGTCTCTGTTTTGCAAAGACCAGTCCAAAAATCAGGAATTAATTAGCCCCCTATGCTGACGGTGGGGACTGGTGACAGATAGGGGCTGAGAGACAATAGGTCAAGCCCTACCCCTCTCTGGATTCTTCTGAGGCCACCCTCTGAAAATGAGAATATCGCTTAACTTTGCTTTCCCATGTATGGACTTGGAAAAGCATGTCTTTTGCATTCTCTTAAAAAAAATTCTAAAGCCGAAGCACTAATATGGTGAAGTGGGTTGGAATGAAAACACACTCACCTCTTTCTGTTACTCTCAAAAATGAATTGAAGTTGTTGAAAACAAAGTTCATGTTCAAATCTCAACCTAGCATTTCCTGAATTTCATCCATGATGCTTAGCAGGCTCTAAGAAATCAATAATAACCACAGCCACGAGGTATTACCAATGATGTGCCAAGCTCTGTGCTAGGTACCTCATATAGAGTCCTTCTGGTTCCCCCTCCCCCTTTTTTCATTCTCACATTAACTCTCTAAGTTAGATGTTGTTTTCATTTTAGAAGTGTGAGTTTAGGTGGTAACTTTCCCAGGATTGCAGCCAATACATATGAAAACAGGATTGAAACAAAGGTATGCTGCCTCAGGACCTCAGTATTTAGTCGCCATGCTATTCTGTCCAAGGAATCTCTATAACTCTGTTCACTCCAAGCTATGAGCTCACTTTGTTATAACAGCAAGGATGGGAGTCATCACAGTGTTCCTTTCATATACCCTGTGCCAAGTGCTCTACAGATGCTGCTGCATGCAATGTTGCAAACTGAGGTAGGCGCTACTGTCGTACCCATTTAACAAAAGAGGAAAAGCACTGGAAAGATAAAAAAAAAAATTTCCCTGCATTCGCATGCAGCAGCAGAGTCCACACCCCATGTCAGATTTGTCTTTCCCTAAAGCCTTCGCAATTAACTAGAAAGATATACTGGCTCCCTTGAAGGCCGGCCTGCATGGTCTTTTGGCACTGGGCATGCTCCTACTCATGTCCACCAGGCCCAGAGCCCCTTCCCACTTAGCTGCCATCCTCCTGCTGCCCTGCCTGCAGCTGACTGGGCCCAGGACCAACACTTGACTCAAGCACTCTTCCATGGGCTGGCCAGCAGCCCCTGGGTGATCATACAGGTACTAGTGGGGGCACCCAAGCCTAGACAGTGGTAGATCAAGTCCTTTTAGCCAGTTTAACAGCTAGACAACCAGGGAGAATGCAATGAGCAGAAGCCATGAGCAGATCGTCTGTGAGGAAGCGAAGCCATATGCATGGGAAGTCAGCTGCTGCGAGCAGGAAGAAGCTGGCAGAAAGGGAGCCAAACACAAGGCTGGCATCCTGAAAACTGCTCCATGGGAAGCCGCACTGCAACCACTGGACTGGGTTCCCAGCTTCCTACTTCCCTTCATGCAACAGAACAAATCCTCATCACATGAGGCAACCAAGAGTCTCTCTGCTTCTCCCCCTGACTAAGCCCAGCTGTCCCAGGTGCACTAGTCTTTGAAGCAGATGCAGGAATGGAAGTGCACACAGACTCATCTGCCCCGTCTACACGACGACGGGTGTGTGAAGATTAAATGAGATGCCGTACACGAAGCTGGTGGTCCAGGGCCTCAGGTCCCAGGAGTTCTTAATAATGTCATTTGTGTCATTATCATTATCCTTAACTGCCCAGCTACCTTGTAGGTCTGAAGCAGGAGGATCCGAGCCTCAGAAGACCCCAATGTGACAACCAACCCAGACCCCAGGTTGCTGGAGCAGGACTGGATGGAAGTGGGCGTGCCCGTTCCAATGAGAAAGCACAAGGCAGGGAGAGGAATCCCTGAATCCCATTCCAGCTTCCCACTGGTTTGTGGGATGTTGTTGATTCTACTGGGAAAAACTTAAAGATGGAAATAAAAGAGCTGGCCAGGAAGGGAGCCCTTATTCCCTACCAGAAGGAGTGAGAAAGCCATTCTCCCAGAGCCTTTAAGCTGCTTCCCTCACAACATGCAAGAGCTCCCTGCACCAGGGGGCTGGAATGAATCAGAGGATTCTAGCTCAGGGCCAGGACACAGCCCACCCCAAGTGGTCCTGACACTTCTCAAGTGATTTGGGATTCCAGTTAGGGATGCACCAGGCTCCTGGGACTGGAATCCTGTGGCCAGCTGGACATCAGATTAGGTGTGCTGTGCTGGCTGAAAAACCAGTGGAGAAGCCTCCTTCAGGGTAATAACTTCTGAAGGATGTGAGGTCTACTGAAAGGAAGAAGACCGTACAAATTCATGTAGTTAGGAAGGGGAAGCGGCTGTCACTGACTGTCAGCACACTGATGGAGCTGCCAGCAGACTGCTGAGCCCTGCCCTCCTCAGCTCCCTAGGATACACCACCATGACCCTACTATGTGCCTAGCATGTGGTGGAGACAATGTTAGACCTTGAAATACGTCACTGGTAAGGTTGACAAGATCCAGCCCAGATGTGCCTCTTCTGTGAAACATTTTGCATATTCCCAGATCATAGGAATTCACATTCGTATATGAACCAAAATAATAGCTACATTTATGAAAGGCTTGCTACATGTCCAAACCTATTCTAACTACTTTATACATATTATTTCATTTTGGTCCCCACCCAAACTTTTTGTATAGTACTATCATTAGCCCTATTTTTCAATGAGAAAAGTGGAGTTCAGAGTGCTGAAGTAACTTCACCCGAGGCCATATAACTATTAAATAAATGGTGGAGGCAGGATTCGAACCTGGGCAGTTATAAAGCTTTGCTTCTCTGGGCCCTCTCTGAATTCACTACAGTGACTGCAGCATGTGGTCATATTTCCATGGGCATATTTACTGTCTCACCAACAAGACTGTAAGCCCCCTGTCATCAGGGACCAGGGCATAGATGGGCCTGTCTACTCCCCAGGCTCTGGATGCCCAGGACACGCAATAAGTATGTGCTGATTGAGTCCATTTAGAGAAGCTGTAGGGATGTGTATAAATCCCCAACAGCCTCTTCCCCATCCCCACAGAAAAAGTTGGGTTTCCAGATTGAGGTGCAGATGGAGGAGGGAACAGAGGCTCTTAGGCATATTTTGTTCATTCACAATATTACAAAGAACTTGATCATTTACAAATTAACCATGTCATGCAAATCAGATCTTACTGAAGGTGGCATCTTACCAAAAAGAAAAATGCTCTAACAGGAAGTATTTCTTGCAGTGGACACGCCACTCTGTCTGCATACACAAACAGGACACAGCTGAGGAGACATTCAAATCTGGAAAACTCCATTCCTTCCTCCAGTAAGCAGATAAATTATATATAACTAATACATACATATATACATATATACATACACGCATACATGCATACATAAGTGATAATAGTAAATTACAAACAGATCATCATAATATATAAATAATAGGGAAGGGAGGGAGGGGAAGAAAAGAAAGGAACAAAGATTGTCATATATAGACTAACCGACATATGAAGTTTGCCTTGGTCACATGAATGAATGGAGCCTAGGCTGCGCATTTGTTAAAATTTATTTATTTATTTACTTAGTACCACACCCACTGCATATGGCGGTTCCCAGGCTAGGGGTCCGATTGGAGCTGTAGCCACTGACCTACACACCACAGTCACAGCAACACCAGACCCATCCGAGGCATGTCTGCGACCTACACCACAGCTCATGGCAATGTTGGATCCTTAACCCACTGAGCAAGACTGGAGATTGAACCTGCGTCCTCGTGGATACTAGTCATATTCATTTCCACTGAGTGATGGTGGGAATTCCTAGGCTGTACATTCTTAGAGAAGAGAAAATTATGCTCTTGGGAATACTGATCTGGGCTAAACCATAGTGTATACTCTATGTGCCCAAATTATGCTGAATTTTTTTACTAACTAGCTCTATGACCTTGGGTAAGTTACCTCTTTGGGCCTTTTTAAGTTCTCTGAACCAATACATATGCAGTTCGCACACCCTTACAATGTACTTAATAATGTAAACCTAACTATTTTACAGGATGAAGCAGTAGAGATAAGACATTGGGCTCTGATCACCTGCCTTTTCTTTCTTTCTCTTTCTCTCTCTTTATTTTTATTAGCAATGCAACACTGAGTAAGTTACTTATCTGTTCTGTTTCTTGATGTGTAAAATGTGGATTACAATAGTTCTACATCATAAAGTTGTTGCAAGATTAAATGAGCTAATACATGTAAAGTGTTTGCAATAACGGTGAGTCTAGGTGCTTCATGCATTATGTTATTATAATACCACACAAAATGCAACAACAGTGAGAAAATTCCAAGTGCTCCATAAATGGAAGGGGATCACTGTGGCCGGAAGATGAAGGAAACTACAAGGTAAGAAAAGCAGTCATCTTTTCTGGTTGACACTAGGCACATGCTAGTCCATGGCGGTTTGCTGTTTGCGCCTGCAGACGGCCATGCTCTCATTCATCAGACTCTTCCCAGGCACCAGCACTGGGCTAGGGAGTAACTCATACTCTATGTTCACTGTATATATATATGAGTCACATATGTATGTGTGTGTGTGCATGTGTATATCTGTATATATGCGTGTGTATATGTGTACGTACGTGCATATGCAGAGAGATATAGATATAGATATCATGAAGTGGGGACTATAATTATCCCATTTTACAGGTCATAAAACTGAGATTCCAAGAGGTTAAATGACTTCCCAAGAAAGAGAAGGTGGCAGAACTAAGAAGTCTGAAACCCAGGCTGTGTTTCTAACTTTTTTTTTTTTTTTTAATGTAGAGACTTAAGTACTTAGGTGATCCTTCAGAAATACAAGTGTTTCTATTTAGGAGCTAATTCTTTCTTAGGTTCCTTAGAAAATTATAATTTTTTAGGTATAAAGAAAACAGGATTATTTCATCATCTTTAGGTGCCTGTGCCCAGAAAAGACTGTGGCTAGCTGGGATCTTCAGACAGGGAACATTCCTTCAAAGCACTTGGACGTGTTTCCTCCAGGATGACTGCTGGCAGCTCAGAAGGGGAGGCGAACCCGGTCAGGGTTCCAGCCTCTCTGGGCTCCCATCCTCCTGACCCTGTATCAGTGATGAATGTCTGTGCATTTATTTGCCTATCCATTATTCCTTTCTCCTTCTGGTAATAACGCCCAAATTTTCCTTTGAATAATTATTCCCCCAGCCTCCCCCTTTGCTCCAAGACTTTGTGGTTTGGGTAGAGCTAACCATACCCTACCCAGTTCCAAAGGTGGTCATATGACCCAATCCTGATGAAATAGCATATTTCATTCTTCTGGACACAGGGGTTTATGGATGGCATGTAGCCCAAGCCAGATCTTTGAAGGTTAGTCTGGGGAATTTTGCTCTATCTATTGAAGAAGAGGCTTTTTCTTTCTATTGGGGCTGCTAATCCAACCAGACATATTTTTGGAACTTCTACAAGCTGATTTCCCACTGCAAAGAGAGCATCTGCCTAAGAATGAAGCCAACAGAGAAAAGAGCAAAGGTAGAGATACAGATTCCCTACGACACTATTTGAGCACCTAGATACATCCATGCCTGAAGCCATAACCCTAGGCTTTTTCAATTGTCTGACCCAAAAACTTATTTTTCTGTGTAGGCAAATTTGATTTGGATTTTTAAAAAAATCCTAATCAATAAGTACTCATGAGATATATAGTGTTCATTACATATGTTTGAACATTAGGCTCTGTGCCAAGAGTTAGAAATGCAGAGATAAACTGGACATAGTGCTTGCCTTCAAGAAGCCCATTCTGCAGTGACAGAAACAGTCAAATGAAGAGTTAATTATACTACAGTGGGGTAGGTGCTATAATATGGGCATCTGTATAAATAGAGGGGGTAACATATTCTCTTACTATAAAGGAGTCCTAGAAGGATCCACAAAGGAGAAATTACATGGACAAGAATTTGAAGACTGCTTTTATGTTGAGTTTGGTCTAGAAAGGAGGAGAGCCACAGTTTATGCAAAGTCATGGCAGTGCGAAGCGGTAGGTAACAGTGAATAGTTGTGTGTATCTGAAAATGTAGGGTGAGTCAAAGATGACTCACCTGGGTATTTCATGTAATTTGGCAAAACCCCAAAATATTATTGACCAGCTGGCAAGCACTGAAGGGATTCACATGCAGCTGGGGGTTGCGGGGGGTGCTAGCTTCTTTCAAACGCAAGATGACTAGACGTGGACATGATGTACAACCAGCTACATAATTTGTAGAGCTCAGCATACAATGAAAATGTAAGCTTCCTTGGCCAAAAATGATTAAGAATTTCAAGATGGTAACAGCAGAGCCCTTTAGAGTGCCGGCCTCCTATGCAACTACATAGGTTGCATGCTCAGGCAGTGAGCCCTGACATAGGCCTAGGGAGAGACCTGCCTCTCATCCATAATGGGGCCTATGCCTAATTCCCACCAAAGCTATAACCACCGCAAAAGCCAGCCTCCTGATGTGAACAGGGAGAATTGGGACAACGTTATCGCAGGCTATGAATTCTGATATTTCTCTGCTGGGCTGATTTTCCTCCTCCCACCATAAGCACCAATGTATAAATATTCCTTTCTGTTCTGACAACCTTCTCCTCCCCTTCACCAGCCCCCAAAGCTGGCCCCAAGAGCAAGTGTGTCTGTAAAGTCACTTGGCTAGACACTTAGGGATCCAGGTAGTGGAAGAACAGCTTTTCAGAGGCCAGAAAGGTAAGGGATGGAGGCCATCTGGGACTGGAGTCAGCTCCAAGGCATACCTGAGCGAAATTTCCAGACTGTGTCCAGTGACAAAATTATTAATATGTTTATAGACTTCCCTCTTTTCCTCCCACTAAGGAAAATTTTGCCTTTGCCCCTTCAACTTCTCTTCTTTTACCCTCTAGGGATATTTCTGGCTTTGCCAGTAAATTCTTGGCTTTGTGATATAGAATAAGGGCAGTGGGTAGAGAGAGACAAAACTTCTAGCCAGCGTAGGGTTAAGGGCCTTCCATGGGAAGGACCTGAAACAAATCCAAGAAGCCAAGGGAAAGTGAGAGAAAAAGGAAAGAGAGGCGCCTGGAAGGCCAGGCCCAGCTTTAAAGGAGTTTGTGGATAGGAATTGAGAATAAGTTCTGAGAGAGACTTAGCTAAGCCATGGGATACGAGAGATACTGAGAGACAGAAGACTGGAGAAAGGGAATATTAGACGATACTGCTGAGTGCTAGGACTTGAATTTCACTTTGATGAAATAGCATTATTTGAGAAAAAGCATTAAAGACTGAAATTGTACACAATTACTCATATCTATTGTTGTGCTGGGCCATGTGGGATCTGAATTATTCCTGGGTTACATTGGTATTCTAGGAGATGTTAACAAGTATTATACATACACACAGAGACAGAAATATATGCACACCAAATGGTTCAATGGGCAAGAAAATCTGTGAAATGCTGTAGCCTAAATCTTCCTCTTGAGAATCCCATTAGCATACTAAAGACTCTGAGAAGTCCTGCAGCAGAGAAAGCTGTTCAAAGCCATTTAATCCAATGCTTCCTAAACTTATTCTACCATGTTAGAGAATACACTTTACTGTTTTGAATAAATTAAAAACAACATAATTTTAATAAGGCTAGTCTCAAGTTCTTCTGTCTTAAGACTTTAGGGAAGGCCTCATAGACAAAGTATATTTTAACTAGTATTTGAAGAATGGAAAGGATAGGGAGTAACTAGCTCAGCACATAAAAAGGCATGAAAAATAAAAAATAAATAGCTCAAGATTGGTGAGAAGTGCCCCGGGGTTTAAGTGTAGAAAGAAAGGATCTACTGCATTTTGGTTTATTTTCACCAGCGAGAAACTATCCCCACCTTCTGTCTCTCCCAGGGAGGTGTAGAGTGAGTGCCGAGATGACGGGGCTGTTAGGAAGCAGGTGGCAGCTTACCTGTTCTGAACCATACTCATGGCCATCCAGTCCACAGGATATACATTTTTTCCAATGAGGTCCTTGAACATGATGAATGTCTCCATCAAGAAGTCCTGCAATAGAAAAGCCAAACATACTTGTTATCTTGCTTTACAGGAAATGACTGGAAGAGCCTAGATCTTATTGGCTGTGCAAACGTTTTCTTTGTTACGTTTTGGAAATGCAGAAAGGGCACAGCCTTTCATTAAGTAAAGCCAATGAAACCGATAGCAGCGGATTTATTTTTATTTATTTTGTTGTCTTTTTCGGGCTGCACCCGCAGCACATGGAGATTCCCAGGCTAGGGGTCAAATCAGAGCTCTAGTGCAGGCCTACGCTACGGCCACAGCAACATGGGATCTGAGCCATATCTGCAACCTACAGTACAGCTCAGGGCAATGCCGGATCCTTAACCCACTGAGCGAGGCCAGGGATCAAACCTGAGTCCTCATGGTTACCAGTCAGATTTGTTTCCACTGAACCGCAATGGGAACTCCATGATAGCAGTGGATTTTTAAAGGGAAGCTTTTGATTGGTTACTGAGAAAGTGTTTCACAAGTGTAAGTGGCACATGAATGTGAACTATGAATATGCTCTCAAAATAAAGCACTAATAATTTGGTCTTTGGGAGTAAAGAAGTAAATGTTTTCACTGATGTGACAATTTTATAATCATCTTTCCAAATATGTATTTGAGGAGGAAATAATCTACATTATATGAATGCATCTCGGGTCATTGAGCAAACAAACTATTATTAAAATGAACGTCTAATTACTGTACCGTAAACACAGCTAATTCACATGTCACAGGCACGTGCAGGGGCAGCTTAGAGGAAACATGACAGGGACGCTCTCCCTCTCCTTGGAATAGGTTCAAAGTGGACCTCAACATGCCCCATCAGATTTTGCGGTGGGTCAAATCTGTTCTCTACCTTTGGAGAACACAAAATCAAGACAAAGCCAGATAACAAAGACCAGAACCACTGGCCCCAGGACTCTCCTGAGCTGGAAGAAATAAAGTCATCCCACCTGTAGCTTTGGGAAAAATTTAAAATCCATAGGAAATCTGCTCAGAATTCTTTCCTTAAGTCAGTGATTTTCAAATTATTTTAACAGCAGAATTCTTTGTTCAGAGAAAATCTTACCTGGAACCGAATACATTAATAGATAAAAGTAGAAACAGCTCTGGTTGAAGCATGCGCACGTGTGTGTATGTGTGCGCACGTGTGTGTATGTGTGCGTGCGTGTGTGTGTGTGTGTGTGTGTGTGTATGCACACGTGCACACATGTGCGTGTGTGTTTATGGTAGGAGATAGCGAGGCTGGGAGAAATATAATTTGAAAATCACTGCTTTAAGCTAAACTGCAAAATTCTGGAAATGAGATTGGTTCCTTTCCAGCAATCGTTGCTTCTAGGGAAAATTACCCCAATGCTTTCAGTCCCAGTTTCTGCATCAGCAGAATGGGGACAACATCCACCTCAAAGGGCTACTGTGAGGGTTAAGCGCATGCTGTCTATAAGATGCTCTATACAGAGCCCAGCCCACCGCAAATGTCCTCTAAGTGCTCCAGGATGATGACGAGGGAATGATGGTGAGAATGATCATCCATCCCTGACGTCACCTGGGGAGGCGGGGTATCGTCGCAGGCACATTCCCTTCCTGTGGGAATGCAGAAGGCCTCTGCCTTGCAGATGCAAAGCCTGGCTTCTGAATGAGAGGTGCAGCATGCTAGAAGCAGAGGTTCATATCCTCCCTCTGCCACATACTGCTGTGTGGCCTTGAGCGAGCGGATTGCAGACTTGTTAAATGTGAGCACTAACACTGCTGGAGGACTGCGTGAGAAGTGTGTAAGTTCAACACACAGAATTCCCTTTCTTACCATCCATCTTGCCTTTCTTTCCACTCAGGGTGAAACATTAGGAATCCAGTCTTTCTATTTCCATGTCCCATGACATAAATAACTTGAAAGGGGGGAATATCTTGGGTTGTTTAGCTCAGCTTTCCTTTTGTTTCTTTTCTTTCTTTCTTTCCTTTTCCTTTTTTTTTTTTTTTTTTTGGCATATCTAGAGAGAGGTTCCATTTCTTGCCAATCCTACTCCAGTGAGAGACCTTCTCTCTCACTGCTAGGTGGATAAAGGTGTAGGCATTGGCTTTCTTCTGATTCTCTTTTTGTGGGCCATTCTCTGAGGCTGGTCTAATTCCAGTGCCCTTGGTTCCTTCAAGGAGAGTTAAAAGGAAGCCCCGGCAGCAGAACCCCTGAATCTGGCAGTAGAAAGGAGACAGTGACAAAGATGACCATGCCTGGGACAGCCCAGGCTGGGCTTTGTGTGGATGAAGCCATCGGCTGCAGAGGTACAGGTCCACAGGCCACAGGCCACAGGCACACAGTCCTATAGCAAGTGAGTCCTGAGAAGCTAGAAGAAGAATGAGGCTTAGAGGCCAACTTTCACTATGCATTTGTTATTATCATGTAATAATAGCTACTTTTTACCGATAGAATGTGAGAGCTACTGTGCTTCATTTCATCCCTTCACAATTCTGTGACATAAATGATATTATCCTTACTTTACAGATGGGTCAAATGAGGCTTAGAGAAAGGTTAACTTGGAGTTCCCACTGTGGCTCAGCAGGTTAAGAACCTGACATAGTGTCCGTGAGGATGCAGGTTCCATCCCTGGCCTCACTCAGTGGGTCGCGGATATGGCGTTGCTTCAAGCTGTGGCTTATGTTACAGATGTGGCTCAGAATTGCTGTGGCTGTGGCGCAGGGTGACAGCTGCAGCTCCAATTCAACCCCTAGCCTGGAGAACTTCCATATGCCACAGGTGCAGTTGTAAAATTAAAAGAAAGGCAGGCAGGCATGGGAAAGGTTAACTTGCCCACAGGCACACAGCTAGATGGTGACAAATCCTAGATTCAAACCTAAGAGTCTTTACACTCATGCTCTTAAGGCACAAAATGTCCATGATTCATCAACAAATATTTGTTAAGGCATAAGCAGACTCGACATCCAGGGCTCATGCCTGACATGACTGAAGATATGTCCCAGAGGTGACACATACAAGCCCAAGCGGGAGTGAAAAACAGGGCACCCCACGAACATGGCTGCAAACTTAGACCCATACACACTCAAGGTTCACGGGAAGACCCTCCAGCCCTCAACTCTCAAGAATCATTAGTTCAACGTGTCTCCCCCACGCTGCCCCCCAGCATCCTATAGACTCACCACAAGTTCAGAGCTGGTCTGGAAGGTCTCAATATAGAAGGAGTAGTGCTGGTCGCCCATCTGGTTTAAGATGGCTGTCATACACGCCACAAAGTGACTCTGCAAGAAATAAAGAAAAATGCCATGAAACAGGGGGGGGGGGAAAGGACCATGAGCTCCATCTTCTCCATTTACTTGACTTCACACAGGAAAATGTCTCTTCATCCCAGGTGAGTATAAAAAGGGCCCCCGGGGATGGAGAATTTCTCCTTAGCACATCAGCATGCGAAGCTTCCCTCGGAGTAAATGTCTCCTAGAGCTTATTCATCAACTCATTCAAAAAGCATTTACTGAACACCTATTGTGTGCCTGAGACTGTAACAGCAGCTCCAGACATAGACAATAAGGGACCCATCCATTAACTCTCCAGCTGCTCGTACATTGGGAAGAGCGCAGTGTTGACGTCAGGAGATCCAGCCTACAGCAAGAAGGTGGAGATACTTTGTTTTTCTGGTAAATAATTTTATATGTTTAATCTCCAACTGTTCCATCTGTAAAGTGGGACAATAATCCACCCATTATCTACACCCAGAGCTGGAGTAAAAGGATCAAATGGCTCCTATGGTGCCTTGAATACACTGAAGTTCCCTAAAGAAGCATCAATTGGTGGACCACCATGAATCGGCCAGTGAGAAGCCAGCAGCTACTTGCTAAGGACCAAGGATCAAAGAAATGAGAAGAGGTCCTTGCTCTCAGGAGTTCATGACCTCGTTGGGAAAGCAAGATTTAACGTCCATGAGGGAAAAAGCACAAGACCTTGTTCTGCGAAGCCGACCAAGTGCCAGAGGGGTTCTGAGAACAGGGAAGTCCGTGCAAGGATTTGGAGAGGAAGAGGGTCTGAAAGGATCCACGGGGTCAGAGGACCGGGAACCACATCCTGCCATGTATCAGAATACATCACCGCACTCGTTTCTGCTTTTTCCCTCCCAGACATTATGAGTCTATACCACAGTGTTGTCTTCTGACACGGTCAGTGTCTGCAAGCAGAATTTAGGGAGATTTACTCCAGGAGCCCGGTAAAGGAAGTCCTGGCCATAAATCCACCAGCTGGGAGAAGACGCTCAAGAGTGTCACTGGCCAGACTCCATTGGGCTGCCGTCTAGCCCCACTAGGCCCTGTCAAGGGCAGTCTCACGGAAGAGCCAGCTTGGTGTGATGCAGGCAGTTCCAGAGAAGCCCAGTGCCAAAGGGTATCAGACATAATGCCCACCAGAGGGGTGGGCCTGGAAGTGATATATCGGAACCAAATATTATATTTGTGGCACGCACTGCTGTCTTTGTTAAAAACCCAAACCAATATCTTCCTTTGTTATAAAAATACAGCGTGGGGAAAAAAATTCCTCCCAGATTACAGGTTTACACTTCAATGACAGTGGTGGAAGGAAGAGCCTTGATGTCCCCAGGAAGCTCCTTCTGCTCTCCTCCACAGGATGTCTCTGGGTAATCGAATGTTTTTCAAGTTCACATTTGCAAAAGTAACTCCCAAAGATACAGGTTCTCATTTGCTTCTAGGTTCCTTCCAATTAGGACGTTAGGAGTTGCATGTTCTTCCAGTCAGCAGCACCAGCTCTGTAATTTGTGGGGCTGGGAGCAAAGTGAAAATTGAAGTGTCCTTGTAAAAATTCTTCAGAATTTCAAAGCAGCCACAGGGCCTATCTGAGCACTGGAAGCCGGCTCCGCCTGCTAGTGACCATCACACACACCCTCGATGTTCAGAAAACACGCAGAGCTGGCAGAGAGTGTGAAAGTGGGACTCTCGGGATCAGGGGCGATGACACTATAATGCTGGGGACCTGGAGCCTCTATCGGGGCAGCCGCCCTGGCCAGCCAGGGAGTCCAATCCCCTCTCCCGCTCAGGACCTCGGGGATGGGCGTGGTGAGTGTGAAATCATCCGTCCCTTTCAGACCAGACAGAACACCACCCGCACTGCAAACTTAACCAGGTGCCCCAAAACCAAGAAACAAGCGTATTATTGTTCATCCCTCCGGCCAGCCTGGTTGCAAGACAGGAGAAATCTTCCAAGTTTGAAGTAGTGTGTGTGTGTGTGTGTGTGTGTGTGTGTGTGTGTGTGTACACGCATGTGTCTCCTCTACTCCCTCCATCTCTTCTGTGAAGAGCTTCCTCCAAGAATTCAGCCGGTGGCCACTAGAGGTCTTTCCTTTTCACATGGTAGCTGCCGTGCAATTTTTTCGGCTTTTTATTTATTCCTACGTGAGCAGACCCACTACACTTCTTGCATATAAACAGCGAAAATTACAACATAAAGGACTTATTTTTCTTCTTTTGGAGTAATTCTGCTGCTGGCCAAAGCCTGGCTTGTTTTGCAAAGAAAGGGAGGACATTCTGCAGGTAATTCCAGTGCTTCAAGGTAAGCGATCTGGGGACGTTTTATTTTTTGTGATGGATCATCCTCTCAGAGAAAATGCTATCGTCTGTTGGACAATAGTTTACTTTTAAAGCTTTGGCTTAAATGAGTCCTGGGATTGTGAGCGTGTGTGTGTGTGTGTGTGTGTGTGTGTGTGTGCGTGTCTCTGTGTGAGTGTATGTGTGTGTCTGTGTGTGTGTGCGTGTGTTGGAAAACCTATCATTGTCAGAACTGCAGGCTGCCCCAAATGCATAGATACAGATACTGAATGCTTGTTATTTCCAAAGGCTTGATTTGAATTTGAAAGGGGGGGGGGGAGAAAAAAAGCAAACAAGCCTCAGAGCTCAAGTTGCCTGGTATTACTGTGAAAAGGCTGCATTGTCAAGGCTTGTTTAGAGAAACTTCCATGCTTCATTTTCAAAAGAAAATGAAAAGAGGAAGGGGTTCAGGCACCCATCTAGAGAGAGTGACCATTTTATGAACGAAACTGTTAGCTTTTTACAGGGACTTGCTCAGGGTGTGCTGTTCATCAATCAATCAAAATTACTTTTCCCAGCTTGTTCATTCCTTCGTTCTAACCACCACACAGAAAAACCCAGCTGAGTGCCTTCCAGTACGATCTGTAGTATGATGTGACTAAGTTTGGACAAGTTACCTGCATTGGGCTGTTAATGAGAAATGGCAGTGCTTCACTTCCAAGGCGAAGCACCCCTTCTTTCCTGTTATGGGGTCTAGCCCACTTTTGTATCAGATCTGTTGGAAAGCCCACCCTTGTGACTGACTGATTTCTGAAATGGCACAGTGACACCAGCAGCAGGTTCGAATTCAGTTAAGGCTCCTCTCGGTCATTTAAATTAAAAACCAAAAAAAGACACCCCCCCCCAAAAAAAACCCTCTTTGTCTCACAGTGACAGAATGATAGAATCATATTATGCTTGTCTGATGCTTATCCCTTTTCCAGTAGTGCCCTCAGCACGGCAATCCACCTCTGCTTCCTGTCTCCTTCCCCTTTTACAAGTTTGAGACCTTCTATAGCCACCATGTTTTAAATGTTTAGAAAGAGGTCAGGGGCTGGGGGTGGCAGGATCAGACTGCACTTGCCCTAGCAACTCAGATACTCCTGATGCCGACATTGCTCAAACTTTACAGTGTCAGAGCCTGAACTCCCAGCCTGGTTAGCAACATGGAAAAGCCTGAGTACTGCGTGGGGGTGCAGAGAAGGGAGGGATCCCTGCAGTTCAGGCTAATGAGAATGCCCCTCTTTCCATCCTTAGAGGAAATTTTGTGGTCAACTTTTACTTACTACCAAGGCACGAGGCGGCCACTCATCCATACCCAAGCGGCCTTCCAGGTGCCTGGATAGGAAATTGCTTCTTAAAACAGAATACAAGGAGGACCTGCATATTCTATCCCAAAGAGAAACTGTATCCAAGACTCTGGCACAAACCAGGCAGAGTCACCTCTGCTCCATTTGGGGTGGTGTAAAATGTAGCTAATGAATCACAGCATGAAGAGACAGGGTTTGAAACTAGGTCAAACGTGTAAAAATAAATGCAATCATCCCAGGCACTTGGCTGATGAGGGGCTACTTAACGCCTTGAGTGGCAGAGCTTATTTGCCGTATAGAACCCTCTCCAGTGATCTGCGACAATCAATCCTCTTATTAATTCAGCCCATCAGTATATAGGGAGGTCTTGCACACCTGGGAGGGAGCTGAAGCTCCAAAGGAAAACAGTCAAGGTCTCATCCCTGTGTGATGGCAAGAGAGAAAAAGAGAAACCCAATATTGTGTCGTTAATATTAATTAGCCGGGATACTAAGTAACTGCGATCAGGAGAGTAGCCCTCTCCAAATTATTCTACTTCTTTGCATAAAAAAAGCACCACCACCATCATCATCTTATTGATAAGACCAGTAGTTTGGGTGCGCAACACTCAAACATGATCTATTTAACCACCACCTCAACAGCAAACACACCTACACACACAGAGTCAGGACCCCCGCAGAACTGAGTGAACCAGGAACGGGTGATCAGTTTGCCCTGTCTTGAAAAACTAACACCACGAGGGGAGAGGGGCATGGTTGCTGCGGATGCGTCCCCCGCTCACCTGAGATTAGTGGGAGTGATGAGATCGCAGAGGGAGGGAAAGAGCCAACTTCGGGAGCTTGCTACCTAAATGCCAGCATTACTATGCGATGCCAGCTGGTGACACGTTGCCATAGTAACTTCAAATAATGTGCTCGACCAAAATAAAATAAAATACAGAGAGCGCCAAGGAGAGGAGATGAAGGAGGAAAGTTTGTGTGCCGATGGAGGCTCTGAGGGAGATGACAAGTTTTATCTGTGGGGCCATCCATTTCCTTTGGAAACGAAGAGTAGCCATATGCCACTATCGGGTTGCTTCTCCATTCACCCCCCTGTCTGCCATGTGGTTATATAATAGGTTTTACTCTGGAATGGAATTGGTGCTGTGTGGTAGACCCAGGACCAGAGGTGGGAGGCTATGGTGTCAGGCAAAATAGGGACTCTGAAGCCCTTTCACATCTTAGAGATTTGTCAGGAAGCTTAGAGCTGTAGTTTGCAGTGATCTTTGGGGTAAGTAGTGTGTGTGATCTGTCTTAGTAACGATCGGATTCTGGGTACTGTGCTAGGTGCCTGGGTGCAGCAGTAATTCTGATGGATGAGGTTGTGCTCCAGGGAGCCTACATCTGGTTCTGTCGCGATATAGAACATCTGGAGTGGGGAACTAGGAGCCAGACAGCCTGAGTTCAGATTCCAGCTCTACCTCTTACTGGTCGTGTGACCTTGAGCAGAGTCTCATGCCTCAGTGTAAAAGGGGATAGAAATAGTCCTTACTTCATGCAGATTTGACGAGAATGAGACCAATTTGTGTAAAGCACTTAGCACATAGGAAGCCCCCAATATGAACAGCTATTAGTATTACTGTTGTTGCTGCTGACTCTGGTCCAGAGGAATTAAGCAGATGGGCTAATTGAAATTCCTGATCTGGGCAGAGGAAATGATGACTCCACCTACTCGAGACTGTCTGTGGACACATCAAGCACTCCAATCACAGCTTGGGACAAACAGTTAAGTGTCCTTTGATGCTAAACATGACTTTGGTTAACCACATGCCCAGAGTAAAGCTGTTTAGTAAATCCAGTGTGTGCCTCTTGGAGCAGAGCTTGCTGGGAAGTTTCTTTTATTTGGGGGGCATTGCTGGCAGGTAAGAAGAATGACAACAGTGCCCAAATCGTTCAAAAGCCTGAAATGTAACTGTCCTCATCGAAAGCTTTGTCCCCCAGCTGTTTGGCTGTAGGAAGTGCCTGCTTCTGTGTGCAGTTACATTCTTTGGTTACCCAGGGATCCTGCTGTGAGACAGAGTCAACCAAGTTATCCTCCACCTGGGAGAAGCTTTTTGATGGGCACAGATCCAGGGGTTTTGGGTAGCCTGCTCCCTGTCAAAGCACAACATCATAGGAAGACAGGAAGGTGCCAGTTGGATGCTGTGTACTCTGGATGCACCCGGACAGGTTCCATCTGTACAGCACAGCCAGCCCTGCCTTGCCCTGTGGGGCATTAATGATCAGCTCTCCAGAACCATGAGGGTCAGGACAACAGCCAAAGAGTCTCCTGAGAGTTATATTCACTGATAAGGAGCAGGAGGGGAGGGTTAACAAGGATGCTTTGAATCCAGACTGGAAGAGGAGCCTGCCTTGGCTGCACATTCTTCCTTTGAAACCAACACATTCTTTTTTTATTAATGATTTTTTGTTTTTCCATTATAGTTGGTGTGCAGTGTTCCCTCAGTTTCTCCTGTACAGCAAAGTGACCCAGTCACACACATATGTACATTCTTTTTCTCATATTATCCTCCATGTTTCATTGTAAATGACTAGATAAAGTTGCCTGTGCTATACAGCAGGATGTCATCACTTATCGACTCCAAAAGCAATAGTTTGCATCTATTAACTCCAGACTCCCAGTCCATCCCACTCCCTCCCCCTCCCCCTTGGCAACCATAAGTCCATGAGTTTCTATTCTGTGGAAAGGTTCATTTGTGCCATATACCAGATTCCAGATGATGTAAGTGATATCATATGGTATTTGTCTTTCTCTTTCTGACTTAATCACCTAGTATGAGAGTCTCTAGTTCCATGTCGCTGCAAATGGCATTATTTTGTTCTTTTTTATGGCTGAGTAGTATTCCATTGAAATCAACATATTCTGATCTTAGCTGGAGCCAGTAGTGTGGGGTCACTTTAAATCTTCCAAGGGATACAATGGGATGTTCACTCGCAAACGGGGGTGGAAGCAAATTCTGTTCTTTCATCCCTTGTACTCAGGACTCCATCGCACTGAGGACTCCATCGCACTGAGTCATCTCAACAACCTCACGTGGTCAGCCTTATGCCCATTTTACAGAGGAAAGTGAGAAACACAGAGGTCAAGCAGCTTGCCTAGATAGACATTCAGTATACGGTGGGGCAGGAATTAAAATCTGGGTCTTTTTGACTCTAAATCCTGCATTCTTTTCATAAACCCATGACATTTCTCATGTCATCACTGTCAGCTCCACCTGAGCAAAGATTTTTGTCCACTTATTCAATGCTGTATCATCGGAATCTAAAATTGAACTTGCACGTAGTGTGGGCTCAAACACTATTTGTTAGATGAGAGACTGAACTTATTATAGTATTCCCCAACATTAAAAGAATGTTACAGGAGCCATTCCCTGCTCACACTCTGAAAAGTTAAGGTTGCATGTAGAACACCTTTGACTTAGAAGAGGACAGAAACGAAAGAATTGTTGCTGTATTTCTGAGGTTACTCCATTGTAAGTTATATTTGATCAAGGCAGAGTGGAATCATTCTTTCACACATTCCTTAATTTAATAAATTCTTTCTTGAGCACCTACTATGTTCCAGGCATGGTTTGAGGTGTTGTGAACACCATCATGAACGAAGTTAATAAGAGATTTGCTCTTAAGGAGCTCACACTCCCACTGGGTAGAGGGCTATGCATGGGGAAACATACCATAAGCAAGTGAATACATAAGTTAGCTCATTGTAGGCAGGGATATCTGATACTGATGACTCTTCCTGTTCATGGAAATGTCACCCCTGCTCAGCAACTACTTCTCAGTAAATATTTTATAATGACTGGCAATCCTTCAGCAGGTGTGGACATGGACTCTAGTCTCATGTGGATCCCGTTTGCCTGCATGTTCAGGTTCATGGTTTCGCTCCCTGTCGTTCAGAGCCGGATGAAGGGGTGGGAGCCTGCTAGAGCTGCTCCAAGCCTCTGCTTAAAGCCATTGGAGCCCATGGGACTTAGGAAGGCTGCTTGCCAGGAGAGGGGCTATCATTTAGGACACTCCAGTTTTTAACTGAACAGAAGACGATTTTTCTAAATGTTTCTAATTACGTCTGTGGAGGTGTGGGTGGGGAAGTTCACAAGTGTGACTGCAAAAGGAATAGTTTCAGAAACAGGAATTTATTCTCGGCACATACACCCAGGGTGGTCTTCCAAGCTTTGCACTGAACGCCTCAGGAAGGGCTGTGCAGGAAAGCCTGGACACTATGGCACTGTCCTCAACTCACATATTCCTGAGAAAAATCAAAGCCAAGTGCATCACTGAGATGTGGGCTCTGGATGAGGATCCCAAGCAGTCCCTCACCTTTTCCTGAAAACTTGTGCATCCAGGTTGCATAAGACCACAAGGTCAACTTTCAACAGGAAAAATACCGTAAAAGGATATTATGATTCAGGAAGAAGGCACTGGGGCCTGAAGGATGGCAGTAACAATTATCATTTAAAGGGCTAAGTGTGTGTCAGGCAGTGTGCTCAGCCCTCTGTTTATCTCTCAGTAAGGACATTCATAGGGTTGTGGCAAGGGAAGGAAAGAACTGGCAGAGGGGAAGTTAATATTAGTTGGACATTTATGTGTCAGACACTGTGCTAAATATGCTGATGGTCACAACAGCTACCAGTCACTGAGCACTTACTTTGGGCCAAACACTATATATGCTTTATCTCAACTAATCCTCCTGACATTCAGTTGATGTTGGTGAAACCATGTGTACTTTACAGGTGAGGAAACCAAGGAGCAGAGAGGTGACATGACTTTCCAAGCTCAGCTTGATTATATTGTTTTGTAAACATGACACCATCTTATTAACACAAAAATTAAGCAATACCTCAAAGTACAATGAAGAAGGGAAAGTGTTCAATCTGTCACTTCACCACGCCCCACTGCCTAACCTTGACTATTAAGAATATTCAGCTTTTGTTTCGATTCACTAAACCTCTAGAATGTTGAGGCCATTCTAGAAATCTCTCATGCCTAAATAGGGATGGAAGGATGGATGGAAAGATGGATGGTAGAGCTGGGTTGGCAGATCATACAGGCAGGTAAACTAATTGCTAAGTGTTGACACACAGCTAAGTGAACAAGACCAGCCCTCTTAATGACAATGCTCTGTGGCTTATGAATCTGCATGATTTTAGGCTCAGCTGAGGATAATCCCTCCATTTTCTGCATTGCTTGGGGCTTTGAAAGCCAGGAAGGGTTCAGTGAGGGACACTGACACCAGATATTCGGAAATATGTCTGGTTTTCCATAGAAGTGGCTTTCCTGGAAGGCACTGGATAGGGCATTCTAAGTACTGGGATTGAATCCCAGCTCTCTTCAACATGCTCTGTATTTTTAGACAAGTTTCTTTACCTCCCTGTGTCTCAGTTCTCTGGTCTTTGAAACAGGGATAACAGTGTGACTATAGGACTGTTGAGAAGATGAAGTAGAAGGCAGATGCAGAGGGTCCCTGTAGAGCCTGGTAACACCAGGGACCCTGAAAACGCCATCTCA